>NW_026575140.1:33792894-35223394 GCF_905146905.1 Nyctereutes procyonoides | reverse complement strand
GGAGCACTTACTGCATGAGCCTGTCCCTGGCCAGGTCTGAGAGGTAGCGCTTGGATCCACCCAGAAACAGGGACCGATATCGCTGCCGACGGTCCTTGGTTTCTGCCAGCCAGGTGTTGAGGTAGTGGCCCACACCCACAGGGTTCTGCAAGGCGGACAGGACGGCAGGACGTCAGCAGGCCAGGTGACTGGTCTGGAGATGGGAACCCGTGCCTCCCCCCTCTCCCCACACCGCTCCTTTCTGCATCTGTGATGGGCTGAACTGTGTCTTCCGAGGAGACAGGTGGAAGCCCTAACCCCCTGTGCCTCAGCGTGTAACCTCACTTGGAAACAGTTGCTGATGTCATTAGTTAAAAGAAGATCCTACTCGAGTAGGGTGGGCTCTTGATCCAATCAGACTGGTGTCCTCATAGAAGAGACACACAGGGGGAAAGACAGCCCTGGGACGATGATGACAATGACACAGCAGACTGGAGTGATGCATTTACACACCAAGGAATTTAAAAAACTGCCGGCCACCACCACAAGCTAGAAAGAGGCCAGGAAGGATTCTTCCCAGCAGGTTTCAGAGGAAACAGTCCAGCTTCCAGAACTGTGATAGGAGAGACTGCTGCTGTTTGAAGCCACCTGGTTTGTGCGACTTTCATTAGGGTGGCCATAGGAAGTGAATCCCACCCAGAAACCTGGGTCATAGATACAAGAGGCACCAAGAGAGAGGTTCAGAGAGGAGAGGCAACCTGCCCAGAGTGACCAGCGAGGGCAGGAGAATGGTGGGCAGGAACCCCACCACCTGTGGAGCAGCAGTGCCAAGGGTGGCCTGGGAGAGATGTCAGGAGCCAGACAGTTCTATTTGCTGCTGAACTTGCTTCTCAAAAGGGAAGGGCCTGTCTCATAGGGGAGCAAGTTCCCGGTGGTGTGCCTCCTGCCCTGGAGCAGGTCAAGCTCAAGCCTGGAATCCGGACCTCACCTTAGCCCTCCCACTCGGGAGTTATCAGCCCCATGGTAGCAGCATCTGGTGCTTATCTAAATACCTTATTTGGGGTTCCCCAAGTAAAGACCCTCTCCCCTGCAGGAGGTGCAGGCTTGGGTGAGAAAAGGAAGTTTGCAGAGAGCTGACCAGCTGGTCCTCCTGAGAATCAGGCAGGGTAACAGGGTGTGGGCAAGTGATAGAGTGTGGGGCCAAGCCATCACTCCAGGAGGTAAGCAGGTGGAGTGGAGGAGAGGCACAAGTGGGGGCAGTGGGAACATACTGGGAGGGCAGGTAAGTTATAAGCAGGACATTCCCCGGGGAAACCAGGATCCTTTATCTAAAGAATAAACAGGTGTTCAAAGTCAGGCAAAACTACCCCGAGCTTCTAGAAGCCAAGGTGAGGCTACCTGCTGGGAGGGAGGTATGTGTTGTGGGGGCTCTGGGCGTGCTGGCAACGTGCTCTTCAACACTCTGGGGGCTGGTTACATGGTAAGTCTATTTTGTGACAGTTCGTGGAGCTGTTCCCTTAGGATTCGCACACCTTTCTGCATGATTATTAGAACCCAATAAAAGGCTCACTTACAGCCTGAAGGGCAGGAATAGGAAACAGGAGGTCGATGCCCAATGCCATGTGTGTACATGATAAAGGCAGGCACACAAGCTCAGAACTTAGCTGTTTTACAAGAACACGAACTAAAGGTTACATCTCACACATGGGGACGGCCGCCTCTGGGGAGGGGAAGAGGACAGAAGGGGTCCTTGCTCCACCAGGGATGAGAGGAGGGCCAAATCCACTAGCTGTCCCAGAGACTTCAAGACAAAGAGAAGGGAGGGAGGACTCCCCTAGGAAAATAAGAGAATGGGATGACTCTGGGGGGACGTCCCTTAGTTAGAGTAGTGATTCTCAAAGTGCAGTCCCTAGAGCAGCAGCGGCGGCGGCAGCACCTGGGAACTTGTTAGAAATGCAAACACCCAGGCTCCACTACAGGCTACGAGTAGACCCTGCAGCATGGCGCCCCACAATCGGTGTTTTAACAAGCCCTCCAAGTTTGGAAACCCTTGCCTAAGAGAAATAAGATAGATAGTGGGCATCTGTGTTTGTCCCTTGGGGAGAAAGGAGTGGTTTGGGCTGGGCTGACACAGAGCATCAGTTCCCAGGGGCAAGGAGGGCTTTCGGCTGCCAGGAGAGGCAGGAGAGGGTTCCCTGCCCATCACCGTGTACCTCCCACTCCAGACCCACTCACCCAGCTTCCCAGAATCATCTGGTAGGTCTTTATGCCCATCCGCTTGGAAGACAGCAGGAATGGTGGCTGGTTGATGTGCTTGCATTCCTTCTCTGGAGGGAGCCACGAACCAGGCCCAGACGTGGCCTAGGGGGAAGAAATGAAGGCCGAAAGCTGGAGAGGCCTGGGGCTGGGGCAGCTCAGGGCTCCCAGCACTGACCTCATCCACCTGGGAGCCCTGGGCCTTCAGCCACAAACAGTGGAGGGTACCCAGCCACCTTCCAACAACCCAGGAGCCCATCCTGGGCGGAGCGAGGGGCCCCATGGTGCTCTCAGAACCCATGCCACCCACTCCAACCCCACCCACCAGCTCGACACCTCTTTCCCGGTTCCCAAGGGCCCACACCGCATGACAGGGCCATATAGGCTTTTCCAACATGGAAAACAGAAGCCACATTTGCTGGGGAAGCCTGGGCAAATCCCTTCACATCTCTGGGCCTTCATTTCCTTTAGTGAAATGCAAATGATAACTCCTCCTTTGGGGGTGCTGGAAGGTGCCTGACCCAGAGGAGGCACTCAGGGAATGTTGGCACCCTTTTTTCATTCCTCCGGACCCCTACTCTTTTGGTTCTCCCTTGGGAGAGGGGGCAGGCCCTGCCTCGGAGGGGGTGGGGGCTTTCCAGGTTCCTGGCTGCCACATCCGCAGAGAGGACCGCATTGTTCCCTTGGAGGGAGCAGGTGCATGGTCTTCTGTCGGGGCAGACTCCTTACCCCTTGGGCTCTCTGAGGGGAGAGAGGGGCACTCCATAGATTCCAGGCTCCACGTGGCCAGCTCCACTCCTCAACCTCTAACCGACCCTTAAGACCTACCTGGTTATACTCAGAGGACAAGGGAGTAAATGGAGCCTCAGAGGGACACCTGTGTGGTTCAGTGGTTGAACATCTGCCTTGGGTTCAGGGCGTGATCCCCGGGTCCCGGGATCGAGTCCTGCATCGCACTCCCCACCAGGAGCCTGCTTCTCCCTCTGCCTATGTCTCTGCCTCTCTCTCTGTGTCTCTCATGAATAAATACATAAAATCTTTTAAAAAACAAAATAAAACTGAGCCTCAGAGAGTGGAAGGGACTTACTGAGAGCAACAAGGCAGGCAGGACCAGGACTGGACACCACGTGGGTCTGACACCCAAGGCTGGGCCTTTCCTCTGAAATGGCCAGCCCCATCCCACGCTGGCCGCAGGAGAGTCCCCTCCCAAGGGAAGAAGGGAGGAAGGTCATGGGGGGAGGGGAGACACTGACCAGTTTCCGGGGGCACTGGCTGAGGGTGGCCCAGTAAATCCTTTCTGTAGGGGTTTCTGGGTTGCGAGAAATTTTCGAAAAAACCCCGCGCTTCTTATTGTGACAGGAGTTAAGTTCTTCCACGAAGCTCGTAAAATTCATCAGTTCCCTGGGCTTTTTTTTCTGAGAAACAGGGGGAAAAAAAAGAGAAAAAAAGAAAAAGAAAAAGAAAAAGAAAAAGAAAAAGAAAAAGAAAAAAAGGTGTGTGTTAGGCCAGGAAGACCAGAGCCCTCCCTTTGGACCCTGAGCAGCAGAGAGGAGCGAGGTGGCCACACACGGAGGCACCACTGTCTATCCTGCTCCCAACGTCCCCACGCCAGGTGGGCAGAGACGCAGCCCCGGCAGGGGCAGGGGGAGCCCAAAGAGTCTCCAGCAACGTCCACTTCCGTGCTACCTCGGACAACGTAACTGGCATCTGCTTGTACGTTGCTTCATTTTTCTGCTCGTTTCAAGGACATTTATGGCGTGGGTACCATTCTCAGCAGGAGCCGTAGTCCGAATATCTACAAACCAGGGCAATGGGGTAACACTAAGGGTTTTGGGGGCTGTGAAATCACTCTGTATGATACTATAATGATGGACACTCTTGTTCCAACCTGTAGAAGACACCATCCCAAGAGCGAATCCTAATGTGAACTGTGGACTTGGGGTGACGGTGATGTCACCATGGGTTCATCGCCTGTACCACGTGCACCACTCCAGGGCGGGATGCTGCCAGTGGGGGAGGCTGTGCGTGGAGGGGGCACCGAGGGTGTCAAGGATCTCTGTACTTTGTGCTCAAGTTTGCCATGAGCCTAAAAATGCCCCCCGTGCCCCCCATAAAGTCTATTACTCTTTAGATACAAAAAAATACTATTAGGCTGCCTGGGCACTAGCCAATCAAGATGTACGGTGGCCGTGGAGCCTGGGTAGGGTCCCAAGGCTCCCATGTCAGTGGCTGGTCGTGGGGCCTTCTGGGAGGCCCTGGCGAGGAGAGCCAGGTTGGGGGGCTCATCTTTCAGCGGCTGGTCACCCCTCAGTCCGAAGTATGTCAACATTTCATCACCACCACCCCTTCCTCACCACCTGCTGACGATCCGTGTTGTGTGTCCTCTTCCACTGGAGTCTAAGTGCCACAGGGGCAGTCATCCCGGTGACTATTTCCTGGCCCCAGAGTGAACCACAGTGGAGACAAAACGAGTGGGTCGTGGGACAGATACTTAACTCTAATCGCTATGAACAGGAACAAAGCAAAGCGCAGCCCGCTACGGACCACACAACAGGAGCATGACAGGTGTGGGAAAGAGGGGCCGCGAGGTGAAAGTCTCCCTCAGCTTCCCCATGCTCCCAGCCCTTCAGGTCTCTGGCTCCTTAACGGGGCACTGCTGCTATCAGCCGAGCTGGGCGTCCAGTCCTGGCATGGTGACCCTCTGCTCCTCCTCTGCGGTTCATGCAGGCGAAGCCAGCCACACGTGCTGGTGTTCACATCCCAGCTCTGCTCCCTGCCAGCGGCGAGGCCATGCCGTTTCCTCAACTAACCCAGGGAGCCACATGCTGCCACGGCGGTGAGGGAGACGTGAGCCAGTGCAGGGGCAGGGCCCTGCGGCGTTTGGCACCCAGGGTGGCGGTGGTGCTGCAGGCCGGCCCCCTGCTGGGGAATGCAAGCTCCAGGCCTCGCCTGGGCACACACCTGCACAGAGTAATGTCCGTAAGGCTGGGGCTTGCTTCGGTCACCGGAGAAAGTGTCGTAAAGCCCACGGGTGCCCATGGATTGTGCCAGGTATGCCTCAATGCCACTTTTGAGAGAGTAGGTGCCTGGAGCCAGACCACTCCCCTAGAAGGGAACACAGATTACAGGCCTGCAGGAGAACCGCTGATGCAGACCCATTGCCATCTGGGGTCTCAGTTTCCCTGTATGCCCTAGTCATCAGATCCTCCATCCCACCCCCACCCCAGGACTGTGCAGAAAGGTGGGCAAGGTCTGGCCAGGTGAGGGGGTACCTGATGAGACAGGGGGGACGGCTTGTTGGTCATCCTGCACATGAGGCCCTCAGAATGAGAATGGTTCCAGGCTTTCTCTTCCAGCTTTGTGTATGGGTTGCCCTTCACCCCATAATTTCCAGGGCCTGGATAGTAGTTCTGCGGGGGGAGGGGGGACAGGGGTAGGAGGGAGGGACATAAAGGTTATCAACCCCACTCTTTATGCCAAGTGTGTCTGAAGAAGAAAAACCCCTGAGAGGGGAACAGGTTGTTCAGGGTCCCTGTGTGTTAACTGCCCCTCATCCCAAAATACCCTACCTGCCTTCTTTGCCTTAGGAAATTCTAATTCTGGGGCACCTGGCTGGCTCTGTTAGTGGAGTGTCCAACTCTTGGTTTTGGCTCAGGTCATGATCTCCCCCTTGGGAGATGGAGCCTCCCCCCTCCCCGGTAGGGCTCCTCGCTCAGTGGAGAGTCTGACTCCCCTCTGCCTCTGCCCCTCCCTCAATCGCAGGCACAGGGCATTTGTGTGTTCTCTCTTTTTCAAATAAATAAATCTTTTAAAAAAGAAAAATAAAATTCTAATTCTGCAAAGCCAGCTCAAATGTCATCTCTCCTGGGAATGAAGCCTTCCTTCCCTATCACCCCAAGACAGTTGCTGGCTTTGGTGGTCTTAGAAATGCCATCTATTGGGGCAGCCTGGGTGGCTCAGTGGTTTAGCACCACCTTCAGCCCAAGGTGTGATCCTGGAGACCCGGGATCGAGTCCCACATCGGGCTCCCGGCATGGAGCCTGCTTCTCCCTCTGCCTGTCTCTGCCTCTCTCTGTGTCCCTCTGTGTCTCTCATGAATAAATAAATAAAATCTTTTTTAAAATGCCACCTATCACACCCATTGTACAGCCCTGCATGTGCATAAGTGGGGGTTCTCACTGTGCTATGAACAGTGCTGTGACCTGGAAGGATCCAGAGTCCTGGGTTTGAATCCTGGCTCTGCTGCTTTATGGCTGAATGGCCTTGGGCATACAACTTGGGCCTTCTCAGCCTCATGGTCCATGTTTGTAACATGGAGATAGTAACACTTTTCTTCCAGGGCAATGAGGAGGAAAATTACAGAATGTCTGTAAAACCTCCTGCGCAGTGCTCAGCCCACATGGGCACCAACACCTAAGTCAGGATGGGATGCCCGTCTTGGGGGTAAGGAGAAGGAGGTAGGAGAGATGGAGAATAGTGGTTGGAATGAGCATTTGGGGGTTTCCACTGTCAGGGTTAGAAGTATGGTCTCCGTTGGTGGACGGAGGGGAGCCACCCTGCAGCGCAGGTGCATGGCTGTGGGGGGGGGGGGGAGGCAGTCCCTGGATAGAGACCCAGCAATGTTTGCTGCTGCGCTGCACCTTTCAGCCCCACGAGGTCGCTGCTGCTCCATGGATGGCTCAGCCCTGCCCTTCTCTGCTGGGAACCTGCCCTGGGGAAGCAGCCCTACAAGGGAAGGGTGGATGTGGCAGGGTGGACCGGACAGGCACCCTGCTGGGGTAGGGGGGCCACTATGGCATCCGATATGCTTGCCCTCAGAGGACAGGGCTACATGTTGCCTCCTTCCAGGGCCTGGGTTTCCAGGTGTGCTCAGTAGAAGAGCCTCCAGGTAGGAAGATGGGTCCCTGTGTGGTGTGTTGGGCTTCACTTGGAGCCTCAGTACCTGGAGGTCCCAGAAGGTGACCCAATGAGATCAAATCAGCACCATCTGCCATTAGCGGGTGGGGAAACTGAGTCTCAGAGAGTCAGACCTCGAGTCCAAGGGACTCCCTCCAGAAAGGGACAGCAGCTAGGGTTCCAACTACGAAATCTGTGCACCTCCTGAGCTATCTCCCAGGCACTGTGTAAAAACCCCCCAGGGGCAGGAGGGCCATGAGCCTGGGTACACCTCAGAAGTGACCTCAGAGGGACCATTACAACAGACAGCGGCCGCCCCTCCTGGAGTCCAGGACTGTGCCGAGCCCAAAGCTCAGGGCTTATCTCACTCCAGGCGGAGTGACACCCCTGGGCTGATGGGAAAGTCCATGATTTTAACTGAAATGTTCTGCTGTCAGAGCTTTGGGGGCTGAGGCAGGGGGATTGATTCTGGGGAAGGTGTGTAGGAATGTAGGAATCGGCAGAGATTGTTTTAGTTGGACCTTGAAGGAAAAGGAGGATTCCAAAGACAGATGTGGGGGAGGAGGCAGGTCCCCCCACACCACCCCTACATGGGGCAAAGGCCAGGAGACTGGAACAAGACCTTTCAGGCCAGCTGGGAGAGGTACTATGCTGTAAGGAGGGCAGGAAGGACCTCGAAGGCCTTAGGAGAGTATTCAGATCTGACTCTGAGGCATGAGGGTCCTTTAGGAAGATGACTCTGGCCGAGGTAGGAGACCAGGAAATCTGTCCAGAGAGCTGCCCCTGGGTGGGAATGAGGCAGTGGCCTGGGCCAGGGCAGAGGCAATGGGGATGGAAAGAGGAGGACAGGAGGAGGACAAGAGGAGGGCAGGAGGCAAAAGCACAGACCCTGGTGACCATGAGGAATAAGGGGCCGTTGGGTTTATGAGTCTGGCAGCTGATGGTACCATTCCAGGGAAAGAGCAGGCCCCGAGGAGAAGCTCACATGTGGGGGAGGGGGACATGCAGAGTTTGAGGTGCCTGGGGGACCCCTAGGGTGGGGATCTGGAGCCCTCTGCATGGAGCCTGGCTAGGCAAGAGAGATCACCGCAAAGAGGGTGGAGGGGGGTGGGGAGCGCTAGAGATGGAGAGCCACGAGGGAGGCTGGCAGAGGGGCTCCAGAGCTGTGGACCTAGTATCCCCAGAGCCAAGAGAGGGGAGAGTGCACATAAGGAGGGGGTGGCTGCATCCCCCAGTGCCAGTGGTAGATGAGATTCTGAAACCAGAGGAGGAGGCATTGCCTGTGCAGGGGCTGTGGTTTGACAGCCCCATCCTCTCTGGGGAAAGATTCACAGGGCACCAAAACAGGCACCTACAGCTCGGCTAGGACACTGGGGCAGGCCCCACTCTGCACAGGTGGCATCTGTAGACCTGCAGTGGTGGGGGACTACTGGAAGGACCAGAGGCCAGAAGAGGCCATCAGACTCCCTGCCCAGGTCTCACTGCAAGAAGACGGAAAATAGGCCTTGGACACGAGCTCCCCAGGGATTGCCATCTGCACCCACTGGGGCAGTGCCACCTCCTTGAACTTGCTGCCCCGCCCCCAGGCCAGGAGAGTGGCTTGGAGAAATCCTGCAGGGCCTGGTGGAGGTTACTGCGGGAGAGATAGGGGGATGAAGTGGGAGAGGAGGGCCAGGCCATGGTACCCTCGCCCTACTCAGCCAACATTCACAGACGCCCCGGGGCTGGGAGCTGGGGACCCAAGAAGGAAGCATCAAACTTGCTCCTCTGCCACCGTCTGGGTTGGGCTCTGACATTAGACTCCATCCTCCAAATACCATCAGGGAACGAAACCCAAGTGAGCCCACTTATGTGTAATGCGCCGTGGCTATTATGTGTGGATGCCCCTGGATTCAAATCCTGCTTGGATTTGAATTCAGAGCTCTGTGCCCTTGGGCACTTACTTAAGCTCTGTACTCCAGTTCTCTTACTCTATCAAGCCAGGATAATGACCGTGCCTACCTCACAGGGGTGTTGTGAGGATTAGATTAATAAGTACTCTCAAGTGCTTAGGACAGCACCTGGCACGTGGCGTCATTTATTATTATTTCAGTTTGAAGGTAATGACACAGCTTGCAATGCCTCTGGGCAGCCCTGCTCCCT
The DNA here is from genome assembly GCF_905146905.1 of Nyctereutes procyonoides. Classification (NCBI taxonomy): domain Eukaryota; kingdom Metazoa; phylum Chordata; class Mammalia; order Carnivora; family Canidae; genus Nyctereutes; species Nyctereutes procyonoides. Next base: position 35,214,121 of record NW_026575140.1, on the reverse strand, counting down.
GTCTGCAGTTACAGCCTCGGTGCCTGAAGATGCAGAGTAATTTCCAGGCTTCACAGCAGTAAGGTGTAGAAGGAGGGGCCTGGCTTTGGGGATGGACATCGCCTGCTTGCCAGCTGTGCAGCCTGAGGCAAGATACCCGTCCTCTCTGAGCCCCCAGGGCCTCGCCTGGACTGGCTGCAAACACTTAGGATGTTCTGGAACATCTCGTACTTAGTAGGCAAGTGTGCGCTTACTCAATCCACAAACACTACCTGTGTGCCCACTATGTGCCAGGTGCTGCTAGGACCTGGGACTCCAGCAGTGAGCCAACCAGGCAGGTGTCGCCCACCCTCAGGGGCTGATGTCCAGCAGGGAAGAAACTCTAAACACACAACCATCACTGAGACTCCTAGGAAAGGGGGATGTCTGTCACCTAGTGGGGGTCAGGTAGGCTTCCTGGAGGAAGGGACCTTGGAGCTGACAGCTGAGGGCTGACCAAGGGGCAGCTGGGGAGAGCACGGGGGCAGGGAGAGGAAGCGCATTTCTGGCAGAGGGAATGGCAGGAGCAAAGCCCCAGTTGAAAGAGCTTGGTCCATGTGAGGAGCTGGAAGCAGACCAAGAGCGCCCAGCGGACCACCAGGGCGGAGGGCACTCCGTGACCCACGGTGCACACTCTGCCTTCCCCCTTATGCCCTACTGAGCTGGAGCCCCACTCTGTTCTGATCATCCTGACCCACACAGATGCCACCCACCTCTCACTACCATCGCCTCCCAGCCAGATGCCTCCAACCCTCACCCCCAGGAGCAGGGTGCTCCTCTGAAAATGTGAATCAGGTCCTGCCCCTGTCAAAACCCTCCACTGTCCTCCTACAGAACTTGGGATCAATCCCAAAGCCCCTACCTTGCTGCAGGGTCCTGCCATCTGGCCCTCACTCCTCTGCCACTTCTCCTCCTTCCGCCCTCGGCCCTCCCTCCAGCCACGTTGGCCTCCTGCCCACCTGGTTCACCTCATGGTTTACACCTGTTCTTCCTGCTGCCTAGAATGCTCTCCTGCAGCTGCTGTGAGTCTCCATTGCTCACCTCCTGCAGGCTTTGCTCAAATGTCACCTCCCAGAGGTCTTCCCTGACCGCCCTGAAAATTGCACCTCCATCACCCTGGATCCCTTCCCTGCCTCATTTTTTCCTCATGGTCCTGATAATATATGATTTGCTTCTCTGTACTGTTGTTTCTTCTACTAGGGCACCAGATCCATGATTCATCACTGCTCAATCCTCAAGCCCGAGGACAGTGCGTGGCACTTAGTGGGTGTTCAGTCATTACCTGCTGGCTAGACAGATGAATATATAGATGGATGAGTTCGTTGAGCACCTAATATATACTAGACTCTACTCTGGGGATTCAGAGATGAACTGGTTGCCAGCAGAGAGCAACTGGGCTGCTGGGGGAGACAGGCACAAGAATATACGACAGCTCCAGGGCTCAAAGCTGTGGTACCAGAAAGCAGAAAGCAGAGGGGTTTGGGGCATCTGGAAGAGAGCTTGGCTGGGCCTGGGAGGAGATGGTATGAGGAGGGGCGCTTCCAGCACCAACCAGCCACGCTGCATGCTCCGCAGATGGAGTGGAGGGCGGGAGGGCTCCACCCCAGGACACGAGGACACCTACCCCAATGAGTCCTCGGAAGCGAATCTCCCCTGAGCTGAGCAGCCCCCGGGTGCTGCACGGCTTCTCCTGCAGCTGTTCTAAGAAGTCTTTGAGGTTGTAGGAGCCAGGCCCCAGCTTCTCCTTCTGCCTCAAGAGAAGAAAGCAGAAGGTGACAGCCTGAAACCTGGGAATGTCCCCCCGGGAAGGAGTCTGGAGGGTGATGGCATTCCCTAAAGGAGGAACTCTGCCTGGCCTGGGGGGACGCACCTGCAGCTGCTTCTCCTTCATGATGGCCTGGTACTGAAAGTGGGGCAGCTGGGTCAGCCGGATGGCTTCCTGGGCCCGGGCCCAGCCTGTGCCCACCTCCTCTCTGAGCTTCTTCTTGCTAAAGCAGGTCTCCTTGTAGCCATAGGTCCCAGGTCCTATGTGGGACTGAGTCAGAGCATGGTCACACCTACCCGGTCTGCCCACAGAGCATCTTCCTCACCCAGCTGCCCTCCCAACCTGGGGGCGGAAAGGCCGGACCCCGCTGCAGCCCCTACCCCTAGTGCCAAACGTGACACCAAGGGGCATAGCGCTCAAGGTATGATCCCAGCATCCTCTGTCCCTGATCCCCTTACACTTCAGGGAAGGGTAGCTCCTCGTTCATGGCCCACAGCCAGGGGGTGCCGGAGAGGAAATGGACCCCAGGTCTCTGTGGCCCCAACCCATGCTGTCCTCACCACAGACCTGCATTTATCATTACATCTAAGACCCCGGGCCCTGAGCCAAGCTCTGAGCTCCCAACCGAGAGGTGTGAGGTCTCCAGGTCTCCGGGCCTGGAGAGGCGTGAGGCTCGCCCCTGACACCGCTCAGCCCCTTGCCTGGGGTGAGGCACTTGGAGGCGCCGAGGGCACAAACTTACCAGGTCCACAGAGTAAAGCCTGGAGTATGGGGCCTCTGTAAAAGTGCTGAATTTCTTCCGGTTGGGGTATACGGCGGAGACATCAAACCTAGAGAGGGGCAGAGGCCTGGTGAGAGCCCAAGCCCAGCACCCATCCTGCTGTGGACAGGTCTGGGGGTGGCGGTGTTGGCTTCCCAGGGGACCTGGCCGCTGGAGCATGAACTGGGCTGCTCCCACCTCAGGGTCTCTGACCTTTCTGGCTCCCTCTCCCTGGACACCACCCTTGCCTGGTCCCATCCCCTCCACTGGGGGCCTTTACTCACTTCAAAGTCACCTTCCCCTCGCAAGCCCCTGCGAGCTCCTCCTCCTAGCTGGCTTTCTCTCCATAGCCCTGTTACTATCCAACATTTTATGTATTTTTCTTTTTTGGTTTATCATCTACTCCAACCACCCCCTCCCCACAAGAATGCAAACTCCAGAGGACAGGGTTTTGCTGTTTGTTCACTGCTGTGTCGGCAGGTGCTAGGACTGCACCCGGCACAGAGCAGGGGGTACCTGTATATCATATAAATGTGTGGATGGACGGAGCCCCCCTGGGCTGAAATGCTGCGCTGGTGACCTCCTGTGGGCCGGGCTGCCTGGCCTCGCTGCGTCTGGCCCATAGGAGGTGCTCTGGAAAGGGCTCAGATCCCTTAAGGATGGGGGAAGAGCCGCGGGGGGAGAAGTGCAGCAGGTGTGCCCCGAGAGAAGGGCAGGCCCCCGCCCACCGCTCACCGCCAGCCCCTCCCGTCGCTCCCTCGTCCCCCACCTGTGGCTCTGCACCCCGAAGGGCGCCCCGCTGAACCTCTTGACGCCCATGGCCCGGCCGCCCCCAGGCCAGGTCCTCGCGGGGCCTCGCGCGGGGGCTCCCCTGGCGCTGCCCGGCAACCCCGCCTTGTGACCTGTGAGCTGCGCGCGGCTGTGCCCTCGGGGCGCCCCCTGCCGTTCTGCTTGCGCCCTGCACCTTTTCTCCGCCAGCCACCTTGTGGGGGACCCTTCGCCAGCCCTGCAGACCCGTCCTACTGTGGGGTCTGCGGGCCCGGGGCCAGGGGCATGGTCAGCTCTCTTCCCTCCTCTCCTTCATCTGACCAGTGCCCCTTGGTCATCCTACATCTAATACCATCTCCCATGATTACCTTTGATCCTCCCAGTGGTCTCAGGTTGAGGCACAGCAGAGAGCCACACCCCATTTGATGACGATGGGACAGAAGCCAGAGAGAAATAGGACTTGCCCGGGGTCCTACATCCAGTCCATGGAGCTGGGTTCCCAGAACAGTGTGTCTCCTTTCAGGGTCCTCCTAGTGCCCTCTAACATCCCATTATAGCACTTAAATAGGAAGTCCAGACGCTTAGCGTAGCTGTGGGCTGGACTCTCCGTCCCCAAGCCAGGCAGGCACACGGCCACATCTGACACAGTGCCCACCCTGCACCACTGAGCTGAGGGTCAGAGGTATCAGGCCTGGGAGCACACACAACACACACCCTTGGTCATCTAAGCACAGGCCCTGCCCCTTCCCACTTGTGCAGACTTGGGCAATTCGTTTCCTTTTCTGATTCTCCACTTTCTTACCTGTAAAGTGAAGGTAATAATCTCTGTCTCTCCAGACTCCTAGCAGGATTAAAGGAGCTAATTTAAGTATGCTCCTGGCACATAGCGGAATCTCAATAAGAGGCCATTCCCAGCCCTTGGAAAGGGCCCTTGCAAAGGTCCAGAGGCAGAGACTGTGTCTCACCCACTCCTGGTGCCATACCTGGCACACAGTAAATGCTCAGTAAATATTTGTTGAATGACAAGGGAACAAATAAAGGAATTAATCTAGAGTAACTTCCCGGTCATGCATAAATCCTCAGAGTCATGTTTGAATTCTGGTTCTGCTGTTGTCTGGTTGGTGGCTTTGGGCACGTTACCCTGGCCAGAGTTCAATTTCCTCATCTATAATATGGACATTGACCGCTGCCTCATGGAGGAGTATTTGGAGACGTTAGTGAAGTGTTTGTGTCCACCAGCAAGTCCTGTGCATGGGGGAAGCCCTGTGACTAGCCGCGGGACAGTATGAGCGTTGTCAGTGTGGCCCAGAAGCTGCTTGTGGCTGCATTGCTTCTCTCTCGGCCTGAGCCCCTTGGCTCCAGGACTCCTGGAGGAGTGACCATAGAATATAGGCCAAGGTCTGTTGGGCTGGGAATCTGGCTTCCAGACAGGCCAGAGCAGGCACGGGCCTGTGTGAGTCAGCTCGGCAGCAAGGCAGCCTGCCCACTCACGTCAGCCCAAAGCCTCCCCATCATAGCAACTCACCAGCCCTAGCAACCAATTCATTCTCTCTTGAAACCCCCTCCCATCCCATTACACAGAAGAAGAAACCGAGGCTCAGAGAGGGAGAGTAACTACCCCTGGTCACATCTAGCAAGGTGTAGGGTCACACAGTGGATATGGGATTCATGATTAGGTTTGGGAGCTCCCTGGCTGCAAGAGGGTCTAACCATCCAGAATCTGGAGCCATCTGCTATGTCAGCAGAGTCAAGTCAAGATTCTCAGGATTCAGGCCTCCGTGATGGTGCTGCCCTCGCTGCCTTCAGTCCTCAACCCTTCCATGTCTGGCCCACACTCTGTACATGTCAGCCACATGGGGCTGTCCTGCTCTGAGGCATACCCTGCACTGCAATCCTCTGGCCTTTCCCTATGCCCTTCCTGCCACTGAAATGCACCTGCGACCTACAATTCCCATCCAATTCCTACTCATCTTCTCAGAGTTAGATCAAAATCCATCCATTAGGATGGCCATTATAAAACACAAAAACAGGGCACCTGGGTGGCTCAGTGGTTGTGCTTCTGCCTTTGGCTCAGGTCATGATCCCAGGGTCCTGGGATCAAGGTCCGCATCAGGCTCCCCTGCAGGGAGTCTGCTTCTCCCTCTGCCTATGTCTCTGCCTCTTTGTGTGTGCATCTCTCATGAATAAATAAAATCTTTAAAAAAAACACAAAACAAAACAGAAAATAACAAGCACTGGCAAAGATGTAGAGACTTTGGAACCTTTGTGCATTGTTAGCGGGCATGTAAAATGATGTAGCTCTTATAGGAAACAGTTTTTCAAAAAAATTGGTCAAAACACCTGCTCTGGTCAGATCAAACATAGAATTGATCTGACCAAGCCATTCCACTTTCTGGGTGTATAGACAGAAGAACTGAAAATAGGGACTCAAAGAGATATTTGTATACCCTTGTCCATAGCAGTATTGTTCCCTGTAGCCAAGATGCAAACAACCCAAGCATCCACTGATGGGTGAATGGATCAACACAATGTGGTGTATACATACATTTGATGAAATATTACTCCCCCTTAAAAAGGAAGGAAGTTGGGCAGCCCCCGTGGCTCAGCGGTTTAGCGCCAACTTCGGCCCAGGGTGTGATCCTGGAGACCCACATCGGGCTCCCTGCAGGGAACCTGCTTCTCCCTCTGCCTGTGTCTCTGCCTCTCTCTCTCTCTGTGTGTGTGTCTCTCATAAATAAATAAATAAAATCTTAAAAAAAAAAAAAAGGAAGGAAGTTCTGACACAGGCTACAACATGGCTGAACCTTTCGGACACCAGGCTAAGTGAAATAAGCCAGACACAAAAGGACAAAAATTGTATTATTCTATTTATAGGAAGTAATTAAAGTATTCAAATTCAGAGAGATAGAAAGTGGAATGGTGGCTACCAGTGACTCTGTTTAATGGGTACAGAGTTTCAGTTTGGGGAGATTAAACAGTTCTAGAGATGGATGGTGGTGATGGCTGCACAACAATGGGAATATTCTTTTTTAAAAAAAAATCTGTGTATTTGAGAGAGAGAAAGCACAAGGAGGGAGGAGGGGCAGAGAGAGAGGGAGAAGCAGGCTCCCTGCTCCACAACGCAGGGTTCAATCCCAGAACTCCAGGATCTTGACCTATGCTGAAGGCAGATACTTAACCAACTGAGGCACCCAGACAACCCAACAATGGGAATATTCTTAATGCTATTGACTGTACACTCTAAAATGGTTCAAATGGTCAGTTTTAAGTTAACTACATGTTGCCACAATAAAAGGGAGGGGGAGCCAATCACTCTGGAAATCTATCCCTGATACCCCCAAAAAGGTTGGATCCCAAGTGTCATCTTGTGATCACCAGCAATTGATAGCAATGATCTTTTATTAAAAAATATTAAATATTATATTTTAAAATTGCTGGTGAAAGGTAACACCAGAGTGATGTTTTAATTTACCTTTTTACTGCTCAAGTCATTTTTTTCCCAAGTTTACTAATTGTCTCTATTTCCCCTTTTGAAAACATTGGTCTATTTGTCAAGAATATGAAGGAATAGGGTCTCAGGAGCCCTGCCCAGGTGGAATGAGGGGTGGAGGGCCTCTGAAGCCCAGACTTGCTCCAAAGCCCAAGCACTGGAGGACCAGCAGCCTTGCAGCAGGGAGCATAGCCCAGCCTTCTAGATGGTGGGCAACCAGTGCCAGTCCCGGGGGGAAGACTGGCAAGAGCAAGAAACCTGGGCTACAGGTGGGGTATAGGATACAGTGGGAATCAAGGGGAAGAGTGGGAGCTGATAGTTATCCAGAGTGATGTTCACCAGGTTCACCGTGGATATCTACCCTACCTTTGGGGGAGAGAATGTGACCCTCATGTCACAGATGAGAAAAATACAGAGTGATTCATAATTATGAAGGTCACAGATGATTAGGGATGGAGAGCCAGGATTAGAACTAGCACATGGAGCCCCATAGTCTCTCCGCTGCAGAGCAGAGAGGAGGCCGAGGGTCCTAAGTGGGGAAGCCTGATAAGTCAGGGCCTAAGGAGGAGCAGAGACAAGTGGCAGGCTCCCTTCAGAGGAAGGAGAACATAGGCACTTTGGAGAGGATGGGGACAGCGGCAGGAGTGAGGGCAGCTTCCGCGGGCAGCTGGAAGGGCCAGTCCTGCGCCTGCTGGTCAGCGAGCTCACACAGGGAGCGGGGAGAAAGCGCCCACGGAGAAAGGGTTTGGGGTTCAGCCAGCTGGGTTCCAGGCTGCCTGGGCACAGCTCCATTCTGTGACCTGGGCAAGTCCTCTCCTCCTGAGCCTGCTTCCCTGATCTGCTGAGCAGAGAGAGTAGAAACAGGCCTCGTGCCACGCACCGTGGTGTGCGCGCCCTGCATTTGGCGAGGCACCTGTTTTTCCGGCACACCTGGTTGTGCAATGCGGGCGTCTAGGAGCCGCCGAGCAGCGAAAGCCGACACACCCACCGAGCCTCCGCTCAGACCCTCCCAGCAGAGGGAGGCGCCCCGGGACCCGGAGGCGGCTGGACCCCGGGCCGTGGCGCGCGCTGCCTCCTCGCCCTCCGCGCGGGGCTCGCTCCGGGGCGCCCCGGCCGCGCACCCTCCCCACCTCCCGCCCCCTCCGGGGCAGGGACGAGGCCCGGGGAGCAGCGGGGCTGCCATGGGGGAGCCGGAGGCCGCGGCTGAGGACCTGGAAGCCCTCATCGACGAGCTGGACTACCTGCCGGGCCACTTCCACCTGGAGATGCAGCTCAACTTCGAGCCGCGCTCACCGGCCTCGCTCCACGCCCGGGACCTGAAGCTGCAGCGGGACGGCCTGCGACAGGAGCTCGAGCTGGCGGCCGCCCCGCAGCGCCCCGCCGTGCGCCACCTCCTCGGCGCCCTCGCCTTCCACCTGGAGGAGCTGGACGAGGCCCGCGAGCGCTTCCTCGAGGTGGCCCACGAGGACCCGGGCAACCTCAACGCCTGGGCCAACCTGGCGCACGTGTCGGGGCGGCTGGGCCGAGACGAAGAGGAGGAGGCGTGCGCCGGGCGGCTGGCGGCGCTCATGGGGCTGGCGGCCGAGTCCGGGGCGGCGGGGGACCCCCAGCTCCGCGCCGCGCGCTGCCTGGCGGAGCAGGGCTACGCGCACGGCCTCGACGTGGGCTGCACCAGCCTGGAGGAGCGGGCACGGGTGCTGGCCGCTGGCATCGCGCTCTATGACAAAGCCCTGGGCTACGGGCAGCAGGTGGGTGACCCCTCCCCGGGTCGGGAGGGCCAGGGTCGTGGCCCCCAGCGTCTGCAGGGGCATCCCCGCACCTGAGACTCTCCCCAAACCCTGGCCCCTCCGCTTCCGGGATCGCCTTCTCATGCACCTCTCCTCTCCAGAATCCCGCAGGCCAGGGGGCCCAGACCAGGCCTGTAGCTTTTCTCAGCTGGGCTTCCTAGCGGAACCCTCTGCCTAGGTTTCTTTTCTGGCAAGGCTGCAACACCAGCCTCGCCCACTCATCCTTCTCCTCTTGCCCCTCCCAGCAAGTACCTGTCCATGCGCCCCTGCACTTCCCCCTAAGTAAATGGCACAACCAATTCCACAACCCAACTTGGGCAGCCTTCTGACCTCCTCTCTCCCGCTCACCTAGCCTTCCCCATCGACTTGGACCCCAAATCCCTGTCCATTCCACCTGCCCTTATCTCCACAGTCTCCCTCCGCCAGCCCAACCTCCATCATTTCCTGCCTTAGTGTAGTTGCCAGCATGCTACCTGGGTTCCCGCCCTCCTGAATGACCCTTTTGCCTCATCCTCCACTCTGCTGCCAGCATCATGTTTCTCAGTCTTACTGGCCACATCTCTGAGCTGCTGACACCCCTGGTAACTCCCCACTGCCTAGCAGATAAGTCCAGAGCTCTCCGATGGGCACCTGAGACCCTCCCCACTCTTCCTTTGCTGTGCTCCCCCTTCCAGCCATGCTTTTGCCATAACCTGCTTCCCTGTGCCCACCCCCACCCCCCAGTGAGCCAAGTCTCCTTACAGCTCCCCTTGCCACTCTCTTGGCCTCTTTCTATGATACCCTTCTGCTCCACCTTTGACTGGAAGGTTCTCCCTAGCTTTGGGTTTGTCTCAGGCATCCCCTCCTCTAGGAAGCCTCCTCTGACTTCTGCAGGCTGGGTCAGGTGCCTGCCCTGGGCTCCCCACAGCACTGCTCACACTGTCCGTTCATAAATCTGTCTCCTTACTTCAGCCTTGAGGTCTTTGAGAGTGGGGATAACACCTGTCTGGCTTATCACTGCAAACCCTATACCAGGCACAGTGTCTGGCACACAGTGGTGCTCAATAAATGTATCTTGAATGCTTGTGTGGGCAGAATAGGGCCTGGCATTAAGTAGAAAAACACCAGGTATATTAGTTACCTATAGCTCAAAACAACCTCCAAAATTTAGCAGCCTAAAGCAAGAAGCATTTATTACCTCCTAGTTTTTGTGGATCAAGAATCCAGGCATGACTTAGCTGGGTGCCTCTGGGCTGTGTTCTCATCTGAAGGTTTGCTCAGCTCGGGGAGGACCTGCTTCCAAGCTCACATGGCTGTAGGTAGGATTCATTTCCTCACTGGCTATTGGCCAGAACCCCCACACACTCAGGTCCTCGCCACATGGGCATTCCATCATTTTTGCTACATTCTGTTCACTAGAAACAAGTCACTAGGTCTAGCTCACACTCAGAGGGATGGGACTCCGTAAGGACATGAATACCAGGAGATGGGGATCACTGGGAGCCATCCCAAAGGTTACCTGCATTGCATAGCAGATGAATGATGTAGAGGGTATTATCCTCCTACTACAGGAAAGGAAACCACAGTTCAGAGAAGTACCATGACTTTTCCGTGAAGGCAGAGTTTAGCTGATAACAATGATGCTTTATAATGGCTGAGATTTGTGATATTTAAATCACAACAATCCTTCACATAGGGCTCCATTTACAAAACCCCTGCCCACCCCCCTTGGAGCCTTTTCCACCCAAAGCCTTCTCCAGCTTCAGAGAGGAAATGTAGAGTCCAGACTGCAGGGAATGCGGGGTGGAGGGCACAGATTTGAGTTAAAGAGAGCAGTGCAGGGTAGAGGTTAAGACAAGAGAGACTCTGGGTCTCAGTCCAGATCCAAATCCCAACTCCCCCATGCTCTGTCACCTCCAGCCCCATCCCCAGCATCACAGAGCTTCCACTTCCCTCCCTGCAAAATGGGGATCATGACAGTACATGTGTCCTTGGCTACCTCAGCTGTGAGACAAGGCCAACCTCATTTGGTTGATGCCATAATGAAGAGCTGATATTTGGAAGGCGGAAAAGAGTGTGCACAGAGCCACAAGATCGGCCACAACCCCTGCCTCTCCCGGGCTGGGAGAGCCTCCTCTGCCCCAGGTGGGGTGTAGCTGTGGCCATCACGTGGCTCAGCTCACAGAGACCCTGGTTTTCTGTTCTAAAGCCTGAGCCTGAGGCCCTGAATGCCAGCTACCCTCAGCTGGAGGCATGGCCGGTGTAGTGTGTATTGAGTGTGGTCCTTGAAGGGCCCTGAGCTAGGAGCCAGGAAGCCTCCTGGGCTCTCCCTTCTGGACTGCGGTTTCCCTCTCTGTGAAATGGGTGCAGAGAGGGCGAACTGGGTGGTCTATAAGGTCCCTTCCTGCTCTCAGGAAGGGGTTCACTGGGGGACGGCTTCCTGGAGGGGGTGAGCGCAGAGGCAGAGGTTTGGGCATAGGGATCAAAGAGAGTCTAACATCTCTCTCCCTGCTGCTGGTCAGCCTGGCTGTGGTGGGGGCCACACGACATTCCTCCTCCAGTGAGTGACTTCCCAGGTGACGGGGTGTCAAGCAGGGTGCTGCCCAGTGCTTCCAGTTGGGAACTGACTGCTTCAGGTGGGCAATGGCCAGACCTCAGGCTCTGTGCTGTGTCCTTGGCTGTGGTCAGCACCCCCGTCACAGGAGAAAGTTGGGGATTTGGATCTCCCATTTTGTCATCTGAGAATTGGAAGTGACTGTGCCTATAAAGCATGGGCACAGAGGGAGTAGATGCTCAAGCAATGGCCGCATCAGGGAAATAATGATGATTTCATTATAGTTAGAGCAGGAGGCTTGGGTTCCAGCACATAGCTCTCTTATCATTTTACTGTGTGGCTTTGGACAAGTCACTTTTGTTCCTGGTCTTAGTGTCGGCTTCATGAACATTAGCAATAGTGATCTCTGCCTCAGGTTTACTGTAATTATCCAATCAAATCATAGGGTGAAAGCGCCCATTAACTGGCACATTCTGGGCACATCTGAGAAGCAGATGTTCAGCATCTTAACATTTATTGAACACCTACTGTGTGCCAGGCCCCATCTTTAAGAAGCTTGTGGACACAGGGAGGAGCAAATTGTTCCTTTATTTACCTTACCTGAACCCCTCCTCTGGGAGAGGAAGCCAGGGGGAACCAATCAGATGTGCCTACGACTGCTTAAGTCATGGGCATTCGTTTAGTGGCCTGTGCCATGTGACAGTCATGTCTGAGTGCTTTACTTTCTGAACCAAAAACAGGCCCCCAGAGTGTTTGGATGGCAATGGAAGTGTTCTTCGGGGGGCCATCAGCACCACGTCCTGGGAGATAGAGTGGCGATGACTGAGATTCAGAGAAGGAACACTTTCTTTCAGCACAAGGGAGTGGCAGAGGGTTCTGGAAGAAGCAGGAGTGTACTGGCAGGAATGAGGTGAGGACACTCCCAGCAGGGGCGTGGTGTGTGCAAAGGGCCTGCAGGGGGGGCCTGCAGAGAGACTGCAGGCTTTAGTGACAGCAGAGTAGCTTAGAAAGAGGGCAGCCAAAAGCTTCACACAAAAGAGCCCAGGGTGCCCCAAGAACTGCTGACACGGCCTCTGAAATCTGCTGCCCGCCCTCCGAGTTCGTTGCGTCTTCCTTCCCAGCAACCGTAAACCACTTCTACTCCTCCCAGTGTGCTGTGATCCTTCATACCTCCCTGGGCAGCTGCTGTTCTCTCTGCCTAGAAAGTAGACTCCAACCTTCAAAACCCAGCTCAGATGTCACCTCTGCCTTGAAACCTTCCTTCACACAACACGCAACAACCTCAGACGATGATACTTAAGAATATCTTCCAAGAGTGCCTTCCAGACGTGATCTTTGTCCCCACAAAAACCCTCTGACCCCATTTTACACATGCAGGAACTGAGGCAGAGCCAGGCTCAATATCCTGCCCAAGGTCACAGAGCTAGTAAGTGGCAGTTGAATCCAGCCCACTCTGACTCCAAAGTCTTTGCTCTTTCTGGGGAGGTCAGAGAAGTGGGGGTGGAGTAAGTGCAGATGGCTGATGGGTGGTGAGGGACACTGTGCATGGGCCATCTCCTGGAAATCTAGGGCAGAGGAAGTGTCTGGGGAGAGGGGGTGGGTTGCTGTGCTGGGGAAGCGGCAGCACGGGAGCAGAGATGAAGTCAGAGTCTGGGCCAGAGAAGGAGGAGGTGGCACATGGGGAGCAGTGGCTGTGGGACCCCTGCTGAGCAGGCCTGGCCCCAAGGGGCACAGCTGGGGGTGGGCAGCCCACTGTCAGCCCCACCCTGTGCTGAGCTGCCAGAGATTTTTCTATCCTAATGGGGCTGGGACTGTCTCAGGTGGGGAGGAGCCTCTGGAGCTCAAAAGATAGAGTGGCCAAAGAACCAATGTTCATCTGCTGACTGAAATTACAAGAGAAAACCTTAAGAAGTTGATAACTCAGCCCATAATCCAAAAGTAAGCCACGTGTGTGCGTGAGAGGGTGAGTGTGCGTGACTTCCATTCCCAATGCCCAGCTCTTCGCTCTCTCCTGTTTTTCCTTAAGTCACACAAATATAAGGAGGTAGAAGGCTCTTATCTGGCATTTCTACCCTCCTGCCAGCAGCCCCTTCTCCCGGGCATGTGCACAGAGTCATAGGTGGATTCTCAGTGACAAACCTCAAAGTGGAGGGGGTATTGAGGGGAGCTTTGGAGGTAGGCAGACTGGGTGAAATGAAAATTCTGTCTCCATCACAGGTAGTACAGGTAAGGCACTACCTCCCTGAGCCTCTGTTTCCTCATCTGCAAAATGGGACTCTAACACCCACCTCACTGGGTGGCCCTGAGACCCTAGTGAGAGACTACAAAAGGCTGCAGGCAAGGTGCCCATTTTGTCAGGCCCCAGTCTTCTCCCTGCCCACCCTCTGCCCCTGCACAGCTCTTAGCTTTGTTCTTGGAGCCATCCCCAGCCTCTGGCTTCTCTCCAGGTGATTTCTACCCCGTTCCATGGATCGGTGTCCAAGGGCCCGCGCCCAGGCCTCTCTGTAGCCCTCCACCACTCAATGTTCAGCATAGGGCAGGACATCTAAGAGGTGTTTGTAACTGTTGTTAAATTTCATTTAATTGAGGGCAACCCTCTTGGGTCCCCTCCCTCTTTGGGAGCTTTGTAGTATCACTCAATAAACCTTCCTTTTATTAAAAAATTCATTTAATTGGATCACTGGACTTAAAGTCTTAAAATCTCTATTTTTTTTTAAAGATTTTATTTATTTATTCATGAGAGACACACAGAGAGAGAAAGGCAGAGGCACAGGCAGAGGGAGAAGCAGGCTCCATTGCAGGGAGCCCGACGTGGGAATCGATCCCGGGTCTCCAGGATCACACCCTGGGCTGAAGGCGGCACTAAACTGCTGAGCCACCCGGGCAGCCCCCTGTTTTTTGTTTTTTGTTTTTTGTTTTTAAATAAGGTAACTTGAACCTGTATTTCTTAAAAAAAAAAAAAAAAAAAAAAAAACCTCTGTCCCAAGCCAGCTCAGTTATTTGATTTTCTTCCCCTTTACCCAAATACTGGTGGCTTACCACACACATGTGTGCACTCACACAGGTCCCTCACCCCTGCTCACGGCCCAGGGTAATAATAAGAGTCACCAGCACACCGGTGCCCAGCCCAGAGTTCAGAATTCTACATTCATTGGTGCATTTGATTTTTGTTCAGATTTCACACACTGCCAGTTGAGAACTGTGATTCCCCATCACACTGAGGACATAACAGGTTCAGGGAGGGCCGTGGCTGGCCCAAAGTGACTCAGTGCACCACTGACACCTAGATCGCACCCCTAGCTAGGGCAGGCATGGAGAGAGGCAGTGCTTATAGGCCTCACAAACCAAGGTGTGGACATTCCAACAGCCACCACACCCAGTGGGGTGGGGACCCAGTAGGAGGGCCAAGAGGGCACAGCTGGTCAGTAACCCCAGGGTGTCCTCTTGTGCACACACGCACAGCCCTCTGTCCCCTGGTGTGACTATGGTCAGAGGGGCTGCGTGGGAGTCTGCAGCCTGCAAGGACCCCTGCTCTGCTGGCCATGTCCTGGGTGCCCTGGGCTGGCTGCTTAGGCTTTCGGAGTGACCATGTCTGTGAAATGGGGACAGTGGTGCCTGCCTAACAGGGTTGTGGAAGGTGTTACTGTGCTCACAGACAGAAGGCCCAACCCCAGCGACATTGATGGTCACGGGCTTCCCATCGTCATCCCCTGATGGGGCTGCCAGGACCCAAACCCAAGGGAGCCCTAGGTTTCCCCTTCCCAGTGAGCCCTCCTCCTCCTCCTCCCTGCCTCCTCCTGCCCTTCCTGCACACACAGCACAGACCACGGGAGGAGCTGAGAACATTCGGGCAACACCATTATTACTACAGAAGGCAAGAGAGTTCTTCAGAGCCACCCAGTCTCTACTGCTGCTAGGGCTGGCTTTGGACTCAGGACTAGACATGGTCCCTTCTCTCTAAGGACAGTGGGATAGAGAAGTGGCTCAACACAGTCCTGTAAGTCTCAGGAACCAGTGCAAGCCAAAGATGACCCACTTCCATGACATGACAGACCTAGGACCAGAAGGGGGGTGACAGTGGGAAGTTGCAGTCAATCTGCTCAAATCTTAAATTCCATGAAGACCATCCAGGGAAGCCAGGAAAGGGAGGCACAGGTGACTGACTTCCGTGGCATAGCACGCCTCCCTCAAGTCCCCTCCACCAGTCACACTGACCACCCTCATCAACATGCCCACAACACAGATCGGAGGAGGGAAAACCTCTGCCCTTTGCCTTTCTGGTGCATGACCCACAGGTGGGGTGGAGCAGGGCTCCCTGTGCAGAGCAGGGAGGCTGCTCCGAGTCATCACAGAGGACATTCCTGTTGTGCAGGAAGAACAGATTCCTGAGGCTTACCACCTTGTGACTTTTATTTCTGCAGCATCAGCCTTCGCAGGGTCAGTGTGATGAGGTGGAAAGAACAGGGGCCTTGGAGGGAAGCAGATGTAAACTTGAATCCTGGCACTTCCACCCCGGGGCTGTGGGGCTGGGCGGCGGCTTTTTTTTTTTTTTTATTAGGCTCTGCTTCCTCACCCAGCAAAGGGGGAGGACACATTACAACTTCTCAGGCGACTATGAGGATCCATAGATGCACTGAGGCACCCAGTGGAGAGTTGGTGCTCCAAAATGTTTATCCCACCTCTCCTGAAGGAGACCTAGCCGGCTCTCGAGAAGGGAATCAGAAATGGAGAGTATAACATCATCATCGGCAAAGTTCCTTTAAAATAGCCAAGCCCCCCACCAGCACCACTTTTTGAAGTAAGTGGAAGAGTCAGGATCCACCCTTATACCCACCTGGTTAACACAAACCTGCCCTGTAATGGCTTATCCTGACCCTGTTGTTTGTCGGTTCTGCCGGAGCACCTGCCTTTGTCCCTCACCCATGCAGCTCTAGGAACTTAGCTGTTCAGGCTTTGCTGGGGGCCATGATTCTGATCCTTTGGTTCATTTCAAAAAGAGATCCACCAACCAGTCCATTGTCACTCAGCTCCCCACAGTGTGGTACAGTGAGGATCTAGTGCATCAGAGGGCCTGCTAAACCCCAGGTTCTCCCCAGCATCCCCACGGCCCCCCAGCCTCCTGCTGCAGAGATCCTGACCAGTGAGTCAGGAACTAGCATGTCTAGCAAACTGCCAGGTGCTGCTGCTGCTGCTGCTGCTGGTTGGGGACCACACATTGAGAACCACTAGTCTAGAGTCACTAGGTACAGGGGCACTGGGCTGGGCTTCTGGGCCCCAGCTCTGCTGCCTTCTAGCTGTCCTCCTCTGGGCCATGGTAATCTCTTTTGTAAAATTGGGAGAATCATAGTCACCACCTGATAGGTAACCCCCAGGGTTGAATGACTTAACACATGGAAACTATGAGCCTGGCGCATAGTAAGTGCTCAATAAAATTTGCTATTATTGGTATAGCAACAAAAGCACCATTTCCAGGTTTGCGTCTGGGCTTTCACACCAGCCATGTGACTTTGAGGACATGGTCCCATCTCTGATTTGCCACCCGTGCTAAGAGAGTGATGGTGACCCACAAGACAGTCTGAGGACCAGAGAGGATTTGTGTGCGTGCACTCTGTAAATGGTAGGCGCTGTGCAAACACATGCAGCTAGACGGTGCGAGAAGGACGCGAACTTTAAAGCCAGAGGAAGCTGGCTGGAAATGTCAGGTTAAGTGAGCAAGCCTCTGCCCCTTCGAGCCTCAGTTCCCCCTCTCTAAAATGAGGGCAAGAACAGCACGGGTCTCTGGGGAGCAGGGAAGTGTCCTGAGGGCTGTGCCTTACTCAGTCCCAGAGTCTGAGGATTTTACTTGAGGGTCAGGCCTCACCCAGCTCCCTCCCATGGACCTGCCAAGGGGTGGCGACCTAATGTGAGACCCCTGCAGCCAGCAGCCTGGGCTGCCACCCCTTTCCAGACCCCAGGGTGTGAGGACGCCGGAACAAGAGAAAGTGGGGTGGAGGGGGGGGTGCCCACAGCCGATGCTGGGCAGGCCCTCGTGGAGTACCCCGCCTCTGGCAGCTGCCCTCCCCGGGCCTCCCAGGCTGCCTCCGACACCTGGCCTCTGGGAGCCATCAACTCTGGAAGTGAGCTCCTTGCAGCCTTGAGAGACTTGTGGCAATTTTATTCTCCCGGAGAGAGGTGGAATGGCCCCTCCCTTCTCCGGGAGGGAGGGGAGGAGGGAGGCAGAGGCCTGTTTAATTTAATTTAACGCACTGTGGCTTGCCAGGTTGCCCCTGGTAACAGCCTTAGCTGCTGCTTTAGTTACAACCAGAAGGATTTTTAAAGAGACAGCCCATTTTCGGGCCAGGATCCCACAGCGGAGTTAACGGCAGCCACCAGGTTCATCACAGGGATAGAGAATGAAAGCCCAGGCCAGGCGAAGCCTCAGACTAGCTGTGTTTGGGCCATTACCTCCACTCTGATTCTGCAACCCCATCAACCTTCCTGCAAATGTCACTCTTCAGCAGGGTCTGAGGAGGGCCTGCGTTTGGAATTTGTCGTAGAGATGTCACTCAGCTAGCTACTTTTCTGAAAATCTGTTTTGGCCTTCCCGTTGAAGGGAACCGGGAGAGCAGTTGCCCCTGCAATTCAGGCACACTGCCACCAGGTGGTGGTACTGCCTACGTAGAGCAAACCGTCACCAGGCTCTTAAATTGCTCAAGGATACGGACCAATTTTAAGGCCCGGTACTAACTAGTGTGTGACTGGGTCCATTGCTGCACCTCTGTGGTCTCAGTATCCTCAGAGATAGACCGAGAGTGGTCAAGGGAACAGTGCTGAGGACAATGCTCAGGGCCACTAGGATTATTTAAATGCCTGCTCTGACAGGTACTAACCGGTTTGAGCACCTCACTTACTTTCTTGTGGCTTGAATGCCAAACAAGAGGAACCAGGGAAAGTGTTATACTATATGTTGGCAAATTGAATTTAAATTAAAAGCAAATTAATTTTAAAAAAAGAAAGAGGAACCAGATAGAGCCCTGAGGACACCACCCTGCTCTCCGGCCCTGGGGGGGGGGTCTGTGAAGGGGAGAAAGTGCTTGGGACCCCACACGGGATCTGAGGCCCTACTAGCACAGTGTGTGTGGGGTGCAGTAGAAAGCACTGTGAGCCAGGACCTGTCTGACTCCAGGGACTGAGACATTTCCCCAGAGGGAATTGAAGTAGGTCCCATGGACAGAGCAGCCTCCTAGATACCCCTAACCCTGCTCAACTCTAACCCAAGCCAGCAGAAAGGGGGTCAACATTTATGGAGTGCATAGTCTGGGCTGGGCACTGCTCTCACCATGCCTGTGAGCACTGTATTATTATCCCTCTTTGCAGATAGAGACACAGCCTCCTAGAGGGAACTCATCCATCCAGGGTCATGGCCTCATACTTCCATCCCATCCTTCACACGATCATGCACTGACATTACGTCCAGGTCTTTGGCCAGTGTGGCCCACAGTACTTACCCTATGAATCCGAGTCCCAGGTGCCGTGTAGGTAGAAGGTCAGGTTATTCAGCAGCTCATCCTAACCTTTTGCTTTGGCAAATGTTCTCCACTGAGCCCTTGGGGATGCTCTTCAACCCCTGGTGAGCGCTGCCCTCCCTTCTGGACAGCCTTGTCCCCACCTCAAGCCCCTTACACATATTCCCACCTGAGTGACAGGAGTGCTCTCCAAGGGGTGTGAATTCTAAAAACACACTGGATGTGGGCACTCCCCTTTCTCTGGCTCCCCACGGCCCTGCACGTTGACTCTGGGTCCTGGTCCCTGCGCTCAGGGACCCCCTTGTGTGCCCCCACTGGCTCATCCTCCTGCCCCTTACAACACACCCCTCTCCCTCACCTCTCACTGAGCTTTTGCTCCATCTGATGCCTTCTCTCATGGTGTCTACCTGGGCGGTTCCCACTTGTCAAGGAGAACCGTGCTCCAACTAGTCCTCCTCTAGAGGCTCTGTGGGCACTCCTGTGTCAAGCAGGATACTTCCTCCCATAACCCCCGGTGTTCCCCTCTAACTGTGACATAATCTGGCTTTCGTGCCAGACTGGGAGCTTCTAAAGGTGGGCCCTGCCTTTCCTCTCTTCTCCCCATTGCGCAGCCTGGGCCAAACTCAGAAGGTACTTGGTGAATAGCGGCTATGAAATATGCTGTATGGGGCCTCCTCTGGGTGATCTGGCTTGGGCCCTGGGTCCAGACCCTTGATGGGCAGTCACACCTCTCAGTGGGGTCTGACTCTCTAAACCCTCTTTCTCCCTTCTCCCTCCAAGCTCATCCACAGCCTCCCCAGAGCAGCCAGGGCATAACTTGCCAACCTTTGCTCCCCCGATGCCCCATTCACACCCACCGTGCTCCAAGCTCACCAGGCGTGCCATACGTCTCCACACTGAGCCCTCCATCTGGAACGCCCTCGGCCCCCACTCCACCCTCTGAAATACCACTGCTGTTCAAGATTCACTTTACACCCTGTCCTCTGCGAGACCTTCTCAGAGTCTTCTGGCTGGGACTGGCTTCCCCATCCTAGTGCTTCTGTCCACATCACTCTCATGGCCTTGTTCAAACTCTGCCTCATACTGATTTAACTGGCAGCCTGGTGTGGTAAGGGGAGCATGGGCTTTGGAGCCTAACAAAGGGAGTTCAAGTTCCAGCTCTGACACGCATATGCTCTGTGACCTTAAGCAAGTCACTTTACCTCTCTGAGCCTCAATAGGTCCATCTGTAAAAGGCAGATGATACTTAACCCGATAGGTTGTTGAGAGGTTGAGAGGGTGGGTGTCAGAATCCTGGCACATGGCAGGCACCCAGTCGAGTTCTATTATTTATGACTGGATCTGTTTTCCTAGGGAGACTGTGAACCCATTTGGGCCAGGCTGCAGGTCCAATTCAGTGCCATGTCCTTGCAGCACTCAAAACAGGGGCTCACACCACAGATGCCCAGAAATGCTGGCCGGGCCTCATACATTCACCCGGCTGCTGGGAGTTGGGGTGGAGGGATGACGGGGGTCCTGTGCTGAGGAGGCCACGGTGGGGGGTGGAGGGGGGAGTGCAGAATCCAGCCTGGAGATCCACACCAGGAGATGAATGCGGACGGAGGGGCCAGAGCCCGAAACAGAGCTGCTGATATGCACTAGGGGTTTTATTGGTTTTCATTAAAATTCCTTTCCGAGGCAGCAGCAGCTACTCCCATAAATAACAGCATAAATATTTTATCTGGTGCCCAAGTCAGTCTAAATGCCTGGCAAGGTTGGCAAGAATAACAGTGGGAAAACCATTCAGGGGGGTCTTGGGCTGCAGCTGAACTCCATCAACAAGGCTGAGAGGGCCTTTTCAGGAAGGAGGAGGCTGAGGGGTGCGCCAAAGGGGAGAAGCGAGTGGACAGTGGGGTTGGGGGAGGGGAGAGAAGGCAACCAGTGGCTAGTGGGCCTTGCAATGGGAGCAGATCCAGAGCACAGGTTGGGGAGCCAGGGGATGGAAAGCTTAGTAAGGAAAGCAAGATGAAGGGAAGAAATGCATCCCACTCTTGCTCTGTGATGGGCACCTTACTTAGGATGTTCACACAGATGATCTCATCAAACCCTGTGTAGTCAGAGAAGTGAGGTGATTCACCCAAGGTCACTCGGCTACCAGTGGCAGATCCGGGACCATAATCAGGGTTTGGGGCAAGTGTGGGAATCTATGAACAATACCCTACGTGCCTCTATAACAGCACCATGGGCCATTCTCTGCTTTCTTAGATCCCAATGGAGGAGAAAAGGGGCTGGTACTTCACCATGGCAACACTCTTCATCAGGTCAGGCTGGGGAGCTGCGGTCTGGGTGGTGGTGAAGGGTAGGGAGGGTGAGGCATGGCCTGGGAGCCAGGGAAGAGGTGGCTGAGCCCATTTCCATGGCAAGGGCTCCCCCAAGATCCCCTCCCTGCCACTGGCCCTGGGGAGTACTCACAGCACCCTAGGGACAGCTGGGAGGAGGTGCCAGCCACCCACACCCCCTTCTTGGCCACAGGCTAGATGGCATCTTCCTAGAGCTGGGCAGCGAGGAGCAGAAGAGGCTGCCCGCCTTCAACCGCACGCTGGCCCTCCTCCGGCAAGTGCTCAAGTCTCCGGACCCCCACTACCAAGGTAGGGGCGGCTGGGACAGGTGCGGAGCAGCCTCTGCCTGGCTCCCTCTTTACCTGTCACTAGCCCCCACCTGCCACTGTCCTTGTCCCCACCTCTAGCATCATCTCCCTTTTTCAGAGATCCTGTTTCTCTCCCTCACCCTCTGTCCCATATACTCATTGGTTCATCTCACAGAACTAATGCACTTTGCACCTTGCTCAGTGATCTCATGCCACAGTCCCTCCCTTTGTCTTCCTGGGTGCTGACACCTTGTGGGGGGCTGGCCATCTCCCTCGTCGTGGGCCCCCTCCCTTTCTCCACCCCGCTGCTTTCTAGACATCCTTCTCCCACACTATCCTCCCCCCCCCCCCACCAGCTCTGGCCTGGTGCTACCTCGGGATACTTCTGGAGAGGAAGGACACCTTCTCCACCACCCCGATGGGTGTCCATGACTGCGGATACTCAGGAACTGACCCCCTGGACTGCTTCGGCAAGGTACGTCCTCTGGCCACACCCACTTTCCAAACCAGGGATGGAGTGGGACACCCCAGCCTCCTCCCCTGGAAACTGCTGCTTCTCTGGGGGGCATCCTACCTCCATCTCCCACCGTGTGGCCCACCCAAGAAGTGCCCTACCCACCCTCCTCCCTTCATTCAAAACAAAAGTGATGTTTGTCATTGTTCCTCTTTGCTTAAGAATCAGACCCACCCCACGCCCAGTCTCTAAGCTCACTTCTTCAGCCTTGTCTTTTCTTTTTTTTTAAAGATTTTATTTATTTATGAAAGACAGAGAGAGAGGCAGAGGGAGAAGCAGACTCCCTGCGGGAAGAGCCCAGTGCAGGACTCAATCCCAGGACCCCAGGATCACGACCTGAACCAAAGGCAGATGTTCAACCACTGAGCCACCCAAGGGCCCCCAATCTTGTCTTGTCTTTTCTTTTTTCCGATGTGGGACTCAATCCTGGGTCTCCAGGATCACGCCCTGGGCTGAAGGTGGCACTAAACCGCTGGGCCGCCCTGGGCTGCCCAATCTTGTCTTTTCTAAGCTATTTGCCATTTCTCAGATATACCCTCTGGCGTCTCCCTTTCAGGCCCTGGTTCTCACTGTCCTTCTTGACCCCCAGTGACACAGTGGAAAGAAAATGAACTTAGCTGGGGTCTTGTGCCTGCCCCGCCCTCAGGCCCTGTGACCCTAAACAAGTCACTTCCATCTCTGAGCCTCATCATGTGTTACTTAGGTCATCGGTCTACCTTCTAGGTCTTTGAGAGGCTCAAAGGAAGTAGTGGTTGAAACTGTTCACCATAAACTGTAAAGTGCGGTTCAAGCCTTGTTCTTGGGCACCTCGTTGATGTGGTAGTTTCCACACTTAGCTCGGTTTTGAAGTCTTTCCTGGAGGGCAGGGACCCTGTGATATTCATTCACCTGTGTATTCAGCACAGCGCCCTGCAAGGGGGCACATCCCTAATGTCTGCTGGTGGGTAGACAGATTAACGAGCAAGTCCTTGATGAGGGATCTTAAAACAGAACAGAATATAAAATGCAGGTCCGTGAGAATTCTAAGAGTGGTGTCCAATTTAACAAACATGCTGACTTCACCCCTCCTTGAGAACCTGCTCTGTGCCCGGGCACAGAGATGAGGTCCCAGCAGGAGTTCACTATCCCAGAGGCAGCAACACGCACAGGGCAGGCAGTCGTCAGTGACAATATAGAGGGGAAGTGCTGTGGCCCCAATAGAAACACTGTGCCGTGTAAGTATGGGAGAGGTAAAGGCTGATTCTGGCCCTCCTTCCAAATGCCCTGGGAAATTGGGGGAGCATACACTAGATGTGTCCAAGGAAGAGAGGTTTGCTAGGGGTATGGAGGGATTCACTGGACAGGACACATGAACGTGGTGGGGAGCATGGGAATCTAGTTCTTGGGAGTTGAGTGCCAGTGAGTTGTACCCTAAAGTGTTAGGTTCCGTGCTATGACCAAACTTACTGGCAGGTGGACTTAGGGGATAAGAGCAATGCAGTGACATGATTCTATCCAGAGATGGGGGACCTGCAGGTCAGGCAAATAACCAGATAGTTTGCTCTTACCCTTCTCCCTTCCCTAGGCCATTGAGATAGCCAAGGATCAACCCCTCATCCTGAATCGCCTGGCCAAAATCTTCCACTTCCTAGGAAAGCAGGATATGGCCATTGGAACCTGCAACATGGCTCTAGATATCCTACGAGATCCAGAGCTCAACTGGCAGGCGTACTGCACAAGAGCCAAGGTAAGTCGGCCAGCACCTCATCCTGCCACCAGGAATCAGAACAAGGGCCAAGGGTCAAGATCACATTGCCAGAGCCCAAACGTCATAGAGCCTTCATGGTGGAAAAGAGTTTACAAGTTATCAAGACCCAAGGTTTGTGTTCCATAAGGTTGCTGAGTGAAAGAATGAAGGTGACTCCTACCCACTGCAGGCACCCCTCTACAATGACCTGGTCGATGACCTCCAGTCTCTACTTGGTTAGCACTCAATACGTGCTGACTGATTTGGGTGGAAATCCGGCCTCTCCACCTAGCACTCTGGGACTGGGGACAAGCCACACTCCTCTAAAACTCCATTCCCCAAACTGCAAGGAATGGATAATGAGCTCTGCCTAGAATGCTCTTCTCTCTGATTGGCCTCCATCCTCGCTTCCTGAGGTCTTGATAAAAAGGAAGCTTCTAGCCCCATCTTATTGAAAATGTCAACCTCTCACCAACATTTTATGTCCTCTTTTCTTGGCTTACTTTTTTCTTCTTAGCACTTATCACTCCCCAACATGCTATTTATGTATCATGTATATTGTCTGTCTTTCTCCCACCCTAAGATATATGCTCCCTAGGGGCAGGGGATTTTGTTGTTTTGCTCTCTACTCTATCCTGGGTGCCTGGAACAGTACTTAGCACATAACAGGCTCTTGATGAATATTTTTTGAATGGATGAATGAATGAATGAACTGAGCACCTACCATATGCTAGATCTTGGCTAGAATGTGTTCTCTCAATCGTCAAGGGAACTCTTCAAGAAAGAGATCAGTGTTCTAATTTTTCAGATGTGAAAAATAAGGCTCACAGAGGTTGAACAACACCCTCCCCAGTTCACATGCTAATGGGGGAGGGGTGCTGGAATTCAGCCAAGCCCAACTGGCTCCAAAGCCAGAGCTCCCTCCTCCCCCACCTTATGATACTCTCGATTTGCTATAAAGCATTAATATCTTCAGCAACAATGACCCCTTGTTCCTACTTCTTCCTTCTCATGCCTCCCCCTTCTGAACATCTAGTTTTTTAAATGCTCCACATATGGAGGGAAAGGAGCAATGGGGATAAAGGCAAGAGTCTGGAATCATTTGTAATTTGATGCTTGTAAGTTGGGGCCACCTGCCATTCCTTCCAAGTTGTTCATGTGGACTCTCACAAAATCGGTACTGCTGTCCTATCTAAAATAGCCCCCTCCCCCAGACCCCTCTAGTTCAGCACCCCGTTTATTCTTTCATAGCAGCTCATCACCACTGCATTCCCAGTACCTAGCACTGGGCCTGGCATATGGCGGCCATTCAACACATATTTGTTGAGTGAATGAGAGGCTCTTAACTTCATCCAACCCCCTCATTGTAACAGACAGTGAAGCTAAGGTCCAGAAAGGGTGTCATTTGCACGGCTGGCACAGAACTAGGACCTAGGACTCTGGGGTCACAGTCTCAGGGGCCTCCTACTGCACCACAGAACTTCCCTGAGTAGCCGCTACAAAAAAGACTGGCATCATTGAGGGTAGAAAGGAGGGGAGAGGCCCTTGCTTGGAGCATCATCCGAGATGACTCTCTATGGCAGATCCACCTCAGAGCCTACCTGCATGACCTGGAGCGAGCCAAGATGGGGCTCGGGGGCATGCCTGACAGGAACCACCTGGCTTGTGCCAAGGCCGACCTGGAGGAAGTGGTCAAGGTGTGTCCAAGCCTCAAGACCTACCTGGACATCGGCCAGGTAAGGCAGCCTCTTGGCTTGAGGAGCCAACGGCTGACTAAGAACCCATTTGCTGTTTGCCAAGGCAGCCCTGGCAGGGAGAAATACAGCGACCCCCCTGCCTCCCATAGCCATGGTGAGGGTTATATGAGAAAATGCACGTGCAGCATTTAGAGCGGGGCCATGCTCTTTCTAAAGCATTCGGGAAGTGCGGGCCATTACTCTTTACCCAGAGGTGCCTTCTGGGCACAAGGAATTATTACCAAGAGGCGACAATATCGTGATTTTACAGACGAGAAAACTGAGGCCCAAAGAGCGCCTCGCTCAAGACTATATGGCCTAAGGTGGTGGGACTGGACCTGGAACCACTACGTCTTCTCCTTTCCCCGGGGCGGGCCCAAAGTTCGAGGTAGGGTGGGATCCCAGGATGGAATCTCGTAAGAGCGAGTACGGGCGGGCGTGGACCGGCGGGCGTGGACCCGCGGGCGTGGACCGCGCGCGGAGAAAGGCTCATCCCCCACGCCGCCCCCGCCCCCGCCCCCGCCCCCACCCAGGTCTACTACTACATGGGCGTGGACGCCGTGCAGGAGCTGCTGGCGGTGGACGAGGCGGCGCTGAACCAAGCGCTGGTCTTCCTGGCCAAGGCCAGCGAGTCGGAGCTGGGCGCCACGCTGCCGGAGCTGCAGCTGCTGCGCGGCAAGTGCCTGCGCATCAAGGGCGAGGACGCCAACGCGGCGGCCTGCTTCAAGCGCGCCGTGGAGCTGGACGACGCGGGCTCCTGCCACACCGAGGGCTTCGGCTGCCTGCTGCAGGCGCTGCTGGCGCAGTGGAGCCAGGCGCAGCTGAGCGACGCCGAGCTGGGCCGCGAGGTGGACAAGTGGCTGCGCCGCGCCCAGGGCAAGTACCCCGCGGCGCGCCTGCGCCAGGAGTTGCAGCGCGTGTGGCGCGGCCACACGGGCGAGGTGCTGGGGCTGGCTCGGGCCTTGGTGGCCCAGGGACGGCCCGCGCTGGTGCGGCTGCTCTTCGAGACGATGGAGCAGGACGGCGACGGCGCCAGCGTGCCGCGGGGCCGCCGCGCCTTCTCCTTCTAAGGGCCGCCCGCCCCGCCCCGCCGAGGCCCCGCCCCGCCGAGGCCCCGCCCCGCCGAGGCCCCGCCCCGCCGAGGCCCCGCCCCGCCGAGGCCCCGCCCCGCCGAGGCCCCGCCCCGCCGAGGCCCCGCCCCGCCGAGGCCCCGCCCCGCCGAGGCCCCGCCCCGCCGAGGCCCCGCCCCGCCGAGGCCCCGCCCCGCCGAGGCCCCGCCCCGCCGAGGCCCCGCCCCGCCGAGGCCCCGCCCCGCCGACAGCGGGGTGGGCCCGATCTGGACGCTGAAAACCCGCCTTCCCTGCGGAAGGCTGGGTGTGGAGCAGAGCCAATTAGATTCTCTTTCGGGAATGAGTGGGGATGGGGCGGTTGAGTTGAGACCGAGGGCAGTTTGGCGTTCCCACTAAGCCACCAATACCTGATGAAGGGGAGCAGGGGGTGTTGGGCCAGACGCGAGAGACCCCTGGGAAACGGGCGTTGGAAGCACCTAATTGTGCAAATGGGCACAAAAAGTAAGACGGATGCAAGCTACAGACAATTGCCCCCATCGTTGGCGGCTGCTTAGTCCCAACGCGCAATCCGCGCAATCCGCGCAATCCTGTTTAGAGTGCGGGGAGCACACTCTCTACTCTTAGGATAGAGCCGCCTTTACACAAATTGACTGGAGTGGGTCTCAAGTCCCGCTCCCCGAAAAGCCATGCCAGAGCAGAGGGCAAAGCGACATGGTGAGTCGCTAAGGGCAGAGCAACGGTCTACACCTGGCTGCTCAGGCCTTTTGCCTACCTGCCCAGCAGTCATCCAGCAGGCCTCATCTTTGGTGAGCTTGGTCTGAAAGGCCCTCAGACTCCCTGACATGAAGCCCATCCAACAGAATCATCGCTTGGTTTCTCTGTTCTTAGGAAAACCTGGGGTCCCCACCCATCAGGAAGTGCTAGCTGCACCTAGTCCTGAATCTTCCACAGAAGAGTGAAGAAAGTCTTGGAATTTTACAGTCTTGAACTCTTAGTCACAGAGTCTTAGACATAGTCCTAGATGCGGAACTTTATTGTCAAAGACTTAGGCTCTGATTGCCAGTACGTTTTAGAATGGCCAAGCCTGATTCTTGTGGCCCTACCTACAAGAGCCAATGTAACCAAAAATTCCATACGAAGATCTTGCCAGATTCTGGGAATGATGGTTGTTCATACCAACAATGGCAAGACACCCCCCGCCTGCCCCGTAATAGTTTGATTTCTTTTGCATTTTCCCCCCTTCTTTGGAGAGTTCTGCTCATTGCTTTGCTCATATCCCCGATCCTTAGACTTCACCGCGGAAAGGCCAGCACCCCTGCATTGCTTCTCACATCTCCAGTGGCAGATGGAGAACAGACTGGGAAGTGCAGTCCTTAGAGATCTCACACTCCAACTCCCTGTGTAGATGAGAATCCTAGAAGGGAGGTGGCCTGCCCAAAGTCACACCTCCTGGCCTCCCACCCTTGTACTTCAAACTTACTGTCAACATTTTGCGGGTTTGGAAAAATACTAATAAACTGATTAATACTAAAGCATCAAGGGTTTACATGTTAAGGGTTTATGTGTCACCTGTCACATGGGGCACTCTGATATCCATTAGGATAATGCTCTGACACCAACAGTGAAATCTGTGAAGTCTGGGCAGAGGGACTACCCTCAAAGCCCTCAAATACCACCTCATGGTTCATCATGGCTCTCTGCCGTGGGTGCTGCCGTGGGTGGTGACCTCCCCCTCCCTCCTTCCTCTTACCCCCACTGCAGCAGAGTCCAGCAGGTGACTCCAGAGCGAAGAGCATACACAGCCCTCTCCACTCCTCCCCTACGCCCTTCTCCACCCACAACCTAGGACGGAAAACCGCTCTTTCTTCTCCTGCTTCCCCAAACACACAAACTGAATTCAAGGCAGCTTGTTGGCAAAATTGGGAAGCTGATGAAGTTTGTCTGTGTCCCCCAGCTTCCCGGTTTGCTGCTTTCCTTACTTTTCCTGTCCCCCGGGGTTGTGTATTTCAACCTCCATTACCTCTTATTCCTTTTCAATAAACTTCCTTTCTGATAATCGCATCCATAGCTAGCTGTATAAAATGACTAACATACACACACTAGAGCTTCTTTCAGTGTTATCTGAATACTGGCCAAAAGCCAAAAAAAAGAAGGGAAACCCCATTTCCAGAACTGCTTCCTGTGTGCAAGGCAGTCCATACGTGTCAATTTAGTGCATTCCTCACCAGCCCTGAAGAGTTAGGCACCATAATCCTCATTTTACAGATGAGGACACTGAGCCACTGAACAAGATGACAAATAAATACAGGAAGGATTTGGACCAGACCTGCCCTATTGCGTGCTGCCTCCTGGGACAAAGCCCTTCCTGGAAGATGTGTCGTCTGTGGTCTAGCGTTTGGCCTGTGATAACCAACTTATCCCATCACTTTACCCCTGCCCCCTCCCCACCGGGTACTGGTCTCCCTGCCCAACCTGCCTTATCTCTGTGCCTTTGTCATCCTATTCCTCTGCTGGCTTTTTTTTCCCTGTAATTTCTATCCCAAGTGCTTGGCTCAAAGGTGCCTTCTCCAGGGAGTATTGTCAAGTCCTTCCAGCTGTCATTAGTCACTTTCTTATATGCATGGATTGCTCTCAGGCAATTGTGCTCCACTGTAATATATTTATGCCTCTCTCCTTGGGTCATACGTCTCTCCACATGAGTTTTGCCCCCACTCAACTCTGGAATCTTTAGAACAGGAACCACATCTGATTCAGCCTGCCCTGAGCTTGGCACACAAGATGGGCTCAGGCTTGTTTTTGACCTGAGTAAATGTGCAGCAGTGACATGGCTACCTCAGTCCCAAACAGGTGACCCAATCACCAGGCCCACCAGAGTCTGCAGCCCAAAGACATTTGAGGTCTAGATCTCAACAAGAAAGCATCAGCTTTCTCCCCACCTCCTCGCCACCTTCTGCCAATTCCCCAGTTCTCAACTGGGAAATTGAGGCAAGAGAGCCAGACTTGACTGGGGCCAAGCAACAAATTGATGATAGAGGCACACTTGAACCCCACCTCCAGACTCATCGGCCAGTGCTCTCTGCCCTTTCAGAGCTGCCTCCTCTGCCAAGGTTACTTCCATCGAGTCCAGGAAGACTACAGGCTTTCTATTCATTCACTCAACAAATATGTACCAAGCGCTGGCCAAATGCCAAACATAGGGCCAAGCCCTGGGGCTACGGTGGAGACAAAAATAGACCTTGCCCTTGCCTTCAGGGAGTTCACAGTCTAGACCAAGCAGTGTGGGTTATTGCAGGGCTTATGGGCCATACTGGGAACTTTGGAAGAACAAAGGAAAGCTATTGGACGTTTCAGCTGGCAGCGCTGGCTACCCCTACACCTCCGCACCTGTCATACTCATCCTGAGTTAGTGGCCTTTCCCCAAGATGGCTGTCCCTGGGGCTTGGGACCCGGCCCTTGGCTGCACCTATTCGGCAAGTCACTGCTAAGGCAGGGCATGGAAGTCCCCCCTGGAGGAGGCTAGTGGGTGGGTGATATTTGATTACAGCTTGACCCTGCAGAACACCTCTGTCCGCCAGGTGGCTGGGAGGACAACTGTCTGTCATATACTTGAAGCAGCGGGAGTTCCTTAGGGGAGCATCGCAGAGTAAAAGCCTTAATGACCCCATAATTGGAGCAATGAAGATGAATCACACCTTGTGCTGCCAGCCCACTCCTTCCTCTGGGTCTAGCAGCCAACACCGGGCAGCTAGAAATTCCCGCTTAGCCAGCGTGAGCAAGTCACCTTAAAGATCCTGAAAACGGGTAAGATTTTTCAGTTCTGGGTTTCTAGAATCTCAGTGTTGGAAAGAACATGAGTCCTCACCTCTCCAGCATCTCCATCTAGATCGGAACTCCTGTCAGCAGTGAGTGTTCTGAAAGGATTTTCTGAACCATGTGCATGCCCCTGGAAGACAAGCAGCTCCCTATCTATTGAGGGAATTGTTCCATTTTTTGGCAGATGTAAGTCTTCGGAGCCTGACCTGCTATTGAGTTGAGATCTTCTCTTCTGTAATTACTACTATGGCTGTCAGTTCGTCTCCAGGAGCCACACAGAACAGACCCTAATAAGCACGGTGAACTTGAACAAGTCACTCTCCTGTGGCCTCCATTCTCTCTTTCCATGGTGGCGCCCATCGCCGCAGTGTTTAGGTTGTTCAGTGGGTGGCTGGCTACTCGGTCGGCGGGCAGGCCAGGCTCTGACCCGGCCTCCAGCTGCCGGCGCCCGGCCCCAAGCCTGCACGGAGCGGAGGCTGCAGCAGAATGCAGAAGAGAACAGGGCTCCTGCTCATCCCTAACCAGGCCCCGAGGGAGCACCCTGTGCGGATAATGGTGGCTGGATGCCAAATGAAGTGAAATATCTCCTTTTCTCAGGCTGTTAACTTTTTTCTTGTTTAAGGAAGGGGAGGATAATGATATTTAGCACTTTACAACTCAGCAGTAAAATGAGCAGATGGAGACAGATCCCCGGCATTGCGGGCGTGCTTCCAGGGAGGAACCCTCGGCACTCCAGCCCCGGCTGGGCTCTGTGGGGCCACCTCACTGGCAGGGCTTGCTGGTGGAGTTAGTGGACACCCTGACAGCCAGCTCCTTCCTGCCTCGGCTCCTCCCCGCAGGCAGCCACTCAGGCCTGCACCCTCTTCCACCTTCCCTGGGCCACCCTTCCTACCTCTCCAGTGCTGTGATGAGGAGGAGAGGCGGAGGATATTCTTGGCCACAGAGGTGAGCAAAAGCTCCTGTGAAGATGTGGAAAAGCTCCACCTGGCCTCTAGGTGGCCACAGAAGAACAATTTGCCTGAGCAGGGAAAGGTCCCCCAGAGAAGCCTAAGAAAGTTATCATCATCATCACCATCGAAACTACTTACTGAGAACGTGCCATGGGCCAGTCGTTCTGGCACACATATCGCACGCCTCGCCCCAGTTAATCCCCACAAGCCCATGAGCTGTGTATCAGCTCTGTCCCCTTTTTACGGATGAGGAAACTGAGGCTCCAGGAGGTTAGATGACTTTCCCGAGGTCCCTCCACACTGCCTGGAATGTAGGCAGGCTAGAGAGTCCTAACGAATGGCTCTTTAACTCTTTGGAGCCTAGATTATTCCCTCCTGTATCACATACGTTGCTCTATAAACTGAACACTTAAAAAAAATCTGAACGCATTTTTCATGTTTATGTTTCCCAAACAGTCAATAGCTCTGTGATGGAAGCGTGTTCTATTTTGGTGTGTAAATTGT
Organism: Nyctereutes procyonoides; assembly: GCF_905146905.1. NCBI lineage: Eukaryota > Metazoa > Chordata > Mammalia > Carnivora > Canidae > Nyctereutes > Nyctereutes procyonoides. Next base: position 35,182,556 of record NW_026575140.1, on the reverse strand, counting down.
TTCATTAAACTGCAGCTCCTCTGTGAGGTTTGTTTGTCATCCACAAAGTGAAAGAAACAAACAAAAACACCCCCACTGTTGTGGAGATCTATTGTTCCATCTGCCCAGCATCCTGCCCCGCCGGGGACATCACACCTTCTCTTCCTGGGCTACTGATGTCTCCTTCCCCACTCTGAGCAGTGGCAGAGAGCTGCCAATCATAATATGGGCCCTCCACCCCCAAATGCTGACATGACCCAAGTTAAGCCAATTGGAGTCCTTCCGACACAGTTTTCCATCTGGATAAAAGGGACAGAAGACATTCTGTCTGCTGGAACAGCTATTAGCAAATGTCCCCATTAGGATTAAGCTTAGCCATGGAGACCAAAGACCTGAAGACAGTATCCTAAACAAGATGGCATGTATTTATCTTATAAGGCCAGCTCAAGTATCATCTCAGTGCCTGCTCATGTTCCCTCCTCCCCTCACCCCCCCAAGTGCCTGCCAGAGTCATCCTACTGCATGCACCTGCCACTCTCCACCTGGCTGGACACACGGGATATTGGATGTTTCTGGGAGAAGCCTTCAACCAATGGGGAATGGAAACTAAGGGAAAGTCCCCCAGCCTCATCAGCAGGGTTGGGGTGGGGGGACAGGATAGATCTGAGGGATGTTTCATAGACTCTCTGAGGTCCTGTTGGGACTGATGACCCATTGCCCACAGAAGGAAACTGCTAGTCCATTACCACACCCTGTATTCACTTCCAGCGCTTTCCATGCTCACTCCCCCCCCCATGCTTTCTGGATCACCTCCCAAATAAACTGCTTGCCCCAGCATCCTTGACTCGAGGTCTGCTCTGGGGGAGTCCAACTTTAGATACCTTTGAAGTCCTTCCTCATCACAAGAGGGAGAGTCTACCATCACAGTATTCCCAGGGCACTTTCATTGTACCTCTAATGCAATACATCATGACCCATCTTGTTGTATTTATTAAGTATAAAATACAAAGGAATGTGCATTTACTGAGTACCACATATGTACCAGTCACTGTACCAGGTGTTTTGTGCTTCTCCATTCATTCATTCATTCACTAATTCATCCATTCAACAAATATTTACTAAGCATTTCCAATGTGTCAGGCAATTATCTAGGCCAGAGGTTGCAAACTATGGCCCACAGGCCAGATCCAGGCCACTGCCTGTTTTTGTAAATAAAGTTTTATTGGAACACAGCCATGCTTATTTGTCCACTAGTCTCTATGGCTGCTTTCATGTTATAACAACAGAGTTGAGTGGTTGTGACAGAGATCACATGGCCTGTAAAGCATGAAATACTTACTGTCTGGGCCTTTACAGAAAAAGTTTGATGCCCATTAGTCTAGGCAAATAAACAAACAAAAAAAACTAAGTAAGACATTTACTATGTTAAATGGTGATAAATGCTGTGAAGAAAAAAAAAAGCAGAGAGAAAGAGGATCAGGAGTGATGGGGGAAGGGTTGGGGATTGCCATGAAAATTAGGGTGTCAGGAAGTCCTGGCTGTGAGTGACCTTGGAGGAAAGATCTGGAGGAGGAGAAGGAGTGAGCCACGTAGCCACATAGCCACGTAGATGTGGCAGGAAAGAGCTGCCAGGCTGGAGGAGTGGCAGAGAAGAGGGCCACACTGAAGTATTAATGATTGTTAATTCTACACTGAGTGCTATGTACCAGACACCCTCCCAGGGCTTCACATACATAATCTCATTTAATTACTGAAAAGTCATCATCTCATTACATATTTAATCTTACAAAAGAATGTTCTGAATATATTTCTTTTTTTCAAATATTTTATTTATTTATTTATTTATTTGAGAGAGAGTGAACTCGAGCACAAGCGGGGAAGGAGGGAGGCAGAGGGAGAAGAAGACTCTCCGCTGAGCAGGGAGCCCGACAAGCGGTTCAATCTCAGCACCCCGGGACCATGACCTGAGCCAAAAGCAGATACTCAACCGACTGAGTCACCCAGGCACCTCTGAGTTTATTTCTATTACTAGTGTTCATCAAAACTTTCAGTTTACAAAGTTGTTCTATCATGTTGTTTGCTTGCTCTTCACAACATTTCAGAGAGGTTACTGACCCTATTGTATTATAGCCAAAGACCAGAAAGGTCAAGTCCTTTGCCCCACATCACAGGACCAGGAAGTTTCAGAGCTGGAAAGCAAACCCAGGCGTGTTTAGATGCGGTCTTCTTCTCTCTGAGCCTTCAAGAGGTACATACTCACATCTAACCCAAACAGTGTACCGGAGAGAAAGGGCAAGGAGGACCTGTTGGAAGGAACTCAGTTCTCTCATCCTTCTGGATGACAGTGACCAGATAGCCTGATGGAATCACACCCACACTCACAGGTGTGTGATCCTTTGCTCTGTCCTGGGGCACCTACACTGTGCCCAGGGCTTGAGCTGTGCCCAGTGCTCTGAGGAACTCACCCAAAGGACTTACTGGTTGACAGATTAACTACTATTGGGATCTTGTTGTGTTGCATTTTGAACAAGGCATTCCCATGAATTGAGGGAATTATTTAGAAAGACATCATTTGGCAAATAGGTATTGAGATTTACTCTGTGCAGAAAAGAGCAAAACCTCTTAGCATGGTAAGCTGATTTACTGTGGCAGGGCTAGAAACGGACATGACCTGTGCCCCCCACCCTGGAGCTGGAGGTCTAGCAGTGGGCGGGAAAGATGACTTTTTTGTATGTGCTACACTGACCTAGTGTGTGCCAGGCACTGTGCCAGCCACGAAACCTTCATCATCAATAATAAGAGTAATAATAGCAAACACTACTGAACCCCAACTCCACACTGGGCACTGTGCTGAGCCCTTTTCATCTTCATCAAACGCCAAGGGAAGGATGTCACCGTTCTTTAAAGGCTGGGGCATGTGAGCCTCAGGGAGGTTAAGTATCCTCCACAGGCACATGGTTAGTGAGTGGAAAAGTGAGGACTTCCACTCTGGTCTCTTTGCCCCACTGCGTGTGCACACCCGACTATAATCCCAGAAAGGGAACAGACATAATTTTGAGGGGTCTCAAGAGAGGGAGAGTCCCTGCCAGTGGAGGTTTCAAGGAAGAGTCTCTAATAAGATGCCCTTGAGCCAGGCCCTGAAGAGCAGGCCTCCAGACAGAGGGGACCCAGCTGAAGAGAAATGGTCTGTTCGAGTGATCACTCCTACAAATTTGGTTATGGATCAAGACATATCTGATACTGATAAGTTGCCATTGGAGGCTATGAGTGTGGAGACCAGACTTTGCACCAAACAGACCTGGAGTTGATCCTTTCTCCCCCTTTTACCAGTTGTGTTGACCATGGACAAGCTAACCAACCTTTCCAAGCCTTGGCTGCCTCATCTGTAAAATGGACATAACAGTGATACTTATACCCTCATGAGACTATTGTGAGGATTTAATCAGGTATGGTGTAAAGTGTTTAATATTGCCTCTGGCTCATAACAAATACTCTAAAAATGTGAACGATGATGATGATGATTGATGGTGATGATGATGATAAATGGCAGTCATACTCTTCAATTCTGAAGAATCTGTATAAAAAAATGGGCCCACTGGGGCACCTGTGTGGCTCAGTCAGTTAAGTGTCCAACTCTTAATTTCAGCTCAGGTCATGATCTCAGGGTTGTGAGATGGAGCCCCACGTCGGGTTCCATGCTCAGCACAGAGTCTGCTTGAGATTCTCTCACTCCCTCTCCACTTACCTCCCCCCTCACTTGGTTGCACACTCTCACTTTCACTCTCAAAATAAATAAATGAAATATTTAAAAAATAAAAGGGGAGACCCAGCTTCTCAGCCCCCTTCTGGTCTCTAATGACCCTAAACTTAGGCACCAAACAAGTGAACAGGTAATTCACTCTGGGCCCAAGGAGAAGAGGCCCCTAAAGACAAAAGGGAATGGATCCTGGGCGGTGGCAGGAGACGAGAGTCTGAAGGAAAAACGCAGCAGCAGAATGAGGGTTCTCTCCTTATGGTGGGTGAGGGGAGCCATGGGTCCCCCGAGTTGGAATGGATTGAAGGATGAGCCAGATGCTTTCCATTACATCTCTCACTGAACCTTCTCAAAATGGCCTACATGTGTGTCATGAATGCTGTGTTACTAATGAAGAACCAAGGAAGCAGGAAGCCCCAAGTCACGTCGCTGGAAGTGGTCGCTAAGATTCCAAGTCAAGGCTGCCCTCCCACCTCCAGTCCAATCTGTCTGCGCTGGGCTGGGCTAACTGGGCAGGGGAGTCCACCAGATGCCCTCTCCCAGGGCCCTAGAGTCTGTCCCCTCCTCTCCCACCCCCCACTCTTGATCTGGGCCATTGGAGTCACCCATCCTGCCTCTCTCACTATCCTCTTCCTCCCATCTGAGTTCACACCTCACTCAGGCAAGGAAACACCACTGCCTGTGTCCTCCTCTGCTGTAAAACCCTTCTGTTGCCTGCAGGCTGGCTTCTCACACTGGCCGGAGTCCAGCAGAGAAAGCCATCATCTTCTTGGAGCAACAATCATACTTGTTTTCAAATTATAACAAATACATGCTGTAGAGTGGAATGCAAAATGCCCAGGGGTTTTCTCAGAGGACTTGTTTGGGGCTAAGCCTCAAAAATAGGTGTGTGTGTGCATGTGTGTGTGTGTGTTGGTGGGGAGAGGAGTATCACTCTTCAGGAAAAAAAATTCACTGTACCTCAGAGATGAATGGAAACTCACAGCCTGGTCCAGCAGGTCCTGGCACACTGGCATCCACTGCCTTTCCAGTTGTGCTTCCACGATGCCTGGGTGTGGTCTGTGCTCCAGCCAGATTATCTTTAAGCCTCTTCCCTACAGCCAGTGGTCCCTTGCTTTCCCTCTGACTAGACTATCTCCCCTATCACCCTGGGAAGCTCCTGGTATCCTTTAAGGTCCATTTCCATGTCCCCTCCTCCAAGAAGCCCTCCCTGATGCTAGTCCCCTCCCCATGCAGTATAGCTCTTGCTCTCCTCTCTTCACAACTTCTTACTACAGGATTATGGGACCATCAATTTGAGAGGTAGACTTTCCAGGAGATTATGAGCAACTTGAGGTCAGGAAGTTCACCATGAACTCTGACTTCACTTGTCCACTCAACACATATTCAGGGTCCCTCTGGCCAGACCATGGGCTCTGGATGAGAGAGTGACTCAGTGTGTCCTTGCAGGGGGTCTGATGTGAGGAAGAGACAAATCATTCACTGATATATTAAAACAACAATCGGGGATCCCTGGATGGCTTAGGGGTTTAGTGCCTGCCTTTGGCCCAGGGCACAGCCCTGGAGTCTCAGGATTGAGTCCTGCGTTGGGCTCCCTATGTGGAGCCTGCTTCTCCCTCTGTGTGTCTCTTATGAATAAATAAATAAAATCTTAAAAAAAAAAAAAGAAAAAAGAAAACAACAATTAAAAAACAAATTATTTTGTTAATCCCCAACTGGGTCCAGGCCCTCAGGTCAAGGTTAAGGATACAGAAAAGAGCAAAACCTGTGCCTGCCCTTAAGGAGCTCCCCGTCTGACCTATAGCCATTGGAAGCAACGTGTTAAGTGCAGGGTGTGTCTCCACGGCTGTGGAGCACCGGGACAGGTGTGAGGTGTGGGATCCTTTTGCTTTAGGTTTTTTTTTTTTTTTAATGATACTGAATGAATGAATTTTTTCTGTGGGCTCTCTTTTCCATTTTATGGAACTTGTAGTGTTCTAATCACGAATGAACTCTGTAAATCAAATACCCAATAAATAACTGATCGAGTAATTGACTGAAATGTCACACCAGAAATTGCTGTGGCAATAGTGCTAGATTCTGGGTCTCTACCACCCCTGGACTTTCTCAGTGGGGAGCAAATCTACTCTGACCATGGCTGGATCCAGGCTGCAAAACCTCCTGCAAACCCACACTAAAATGCAGCAGTTCCCGGCCTACCTCCCAAGGGGGTCGTAAGCATTAATTAGTTACCATTGGTAAAGTGCTCTGAAGGTGTGGGGGTGTATAAACACTGCAAGTCATTAGGCCTCGCCATGCCACTACGCTCTACAGCCTGGGAACTGCTAATTGAGAAATAATTAACACCTCAGGGTGCAGAGGGGATGCCTGGCGTTTCCAGGATTGGAAGGGATGTAGTAACATGCATGGAAGCAGGAAGAAATATAAGGTTACAGGGGATCCTGCTACTGAAGATTATTCACCTCCTGCCCCCAGAGAGGAGACATGGGGCGCATTGCCTCAGTAAAACCTTTAGGACTGCACTCCTTGGGGAAAGCCTGGACTGCTGAGCTGCAGAGGCCCAGGGACATTCTTAGACCAAAGGAGTTCAGGTCCAGCCCAGCTCTGCCTGGTCTCCTCACTGGAGGGCAGATGCCAGTCTCGGGGTTCACCCAAGCTGTATTTTCTCCCACTGTAGGGCCAAGGTGATGACAGGCATAGACACCGCCCCTGCAATCCAATGCCCCAAACCAGGGTGTCCAATGCCTTTCCTCTAGAGCAGCAGGGCTAGCCCCGACTGCACATTAGGATCATCTGGGGAACTAGTGATACTCAGGCCCACCCCAGATTGATACCCAGCATCTTGGGGCTGGGGGATTGGGACACAGGGTGAGTCCAATACAGTTGAGGTTGAGAAGAACTGCTTTGGCCTGTGTGTCAAGCGCTGTTGGTAGCAGTGGGAAATAAAGATGTAAACCCTATGACACCCCCATGGCTCCCTCATACCAATTCATCATTTCCTGATTCCCTGCCCACGTATCCTGGTCCCTCAGCCTGGCCATTCCACTCCACTCCCACAACCATTCTTGTCCTGGTAAACCTGACTCATTCTTCAGGCTCAGCTCAGAGATCGCCTCCTCAGTGAAGTCCTCCTTTCCGACATTCCCAGAGGGCTTTCAATGGCCCCCACTACACCACTGATCATACAATGTTGTTCCTAGCAGATTTGGGGGTCTGAGAGCTTCTTGGGGTCAATGTCTTGCATTGGGTTTGGTACCTTTTAGGCACTGGATAGACTAGCTCCCTCCTCAGGACATATGTACTTGGTTCTCTGTGTCTAGAACATTCTTCCCCTATATATCTGCAAGGCTGTCTCACCTTGAGGTCTTTGCCAAAATGTCACATTCTAGATGAGGCTTTCCCTGATCATCCTATTTTAAATTGCAACCACTCTACGTCCAGTCCATTCCCTTTTCATAGTTAATTTTTTTTCTATGCATGGATACTGATGGATTCTGTCTTTATTTAAAACTTTTGTATTTTGTTCACCACGGATTTTTACATTAATTTTGGGTTTTTTAGATTAACTGCATAAAAATACTACTTTGGTTACTGAGTTCCTGGTCCCCTCCTAAATTTCACTGTATTAATTATAGGGACTCTTTTCACTAGAATGTAAGAAAGCAGAGAACTTTTTGTTCTATTCCCAGTTTCTCCAAGTGGTTGGTACGTGGTAGCTAATCAAAAAAGTATTTTGAGGGATCCCTGGGTGGCTCAGCAGTTGAGCGGCTGCCTTTGGCTCAGGGCCTGATCCTGGAGTCCGGGGATGGAGTCTGGTGTCAGGCTCCCTGCATGGAGCCTGCTTCTCCTCCCTCTTCCTGTCTCTGCCTCTCTCTCTCTCTGTCTCCCATGAATGAATAAATAAAAACTTTAAAAATTAAAAAAAATATATTTTGGGAATGAACGTTTGATTTAGTGTCTTAAAAACTGTCTTGGGCTTTGTAATGAAGGTATTTTTTTTTCTATTTAAAAATTTTAAATGGGGGGGGGGTACCTGGGTGGCTCAGCGGCTGAGCATCTATCTGCCTTTGGCTCAGGTCATGATCCCGGAGTCCCAGGATCGAATCCCAGGATGGACTCCCTGCAGGAAGCCTGCTTCTCCCTCTGCTTGTCTCTGCCTCTCTCATGAATAATTAAATAAAAGCCTTAAAAAAAATTTTTTTTTTCTAATGGGGGTACCCAGTGGCTCAGTGGGTCAAGCGTCTGCCTTCAGCTCTGGTCACGACCGCAGAGTCCTGGGATGGAGCCCAGAATTGCATGGGGCTCCTCGCTGAGCAGGGAGTCAGCTTCGCCCTCTTGCTCTGTCGCTCCCCTGATTTGCGCTTTCTCTTGCTCACACAGTCTCAAATAAATAAATAAAATCCTTAACAATTTTAAATGCATTTAAGTGGAAAGCCTGGGGCAGCCCGGGTGGCGCAGCGGTTTGGCGCCGCCTGCAGCCCGGGGCGCGATCCCGGAGACCCGGAATCAAGTCCCACGTCGGGCTCCCGGCATGGAGCCTGCTCCTCCCTCTGCCTGTGTCTCTGCCTCTCTGTGTGTGTGTGTCTATGAATAAATAAATAAAATCCTAAAAAAAAAAAAAAGCGGAAAGCCTGTGAAGTCCCAGGGTAGATTCCGACCGGAAAGGCTCACTGCCAGCGGCCGTTCTACTCCAAGAGTGGGGCGCCACGCCACGCCACGCCACGCCAGGCTCTTACCATAGAGTTACACCTCCCCAAGTCCTAGAGGGGACTTCCGGAACGGTCCTTTACTCCTCGCTGTCCAGGTCTATCTATGGTCGTGGAGGAGAGCGGGGCTCTAGCTCCTTCGCTCCACTTCCGGAAGGCCTGTCCCGCGCGCCTGGCTCCCCCGTGGGAGCGGCTCTCTGATTGGCTCGGCGGCCAGGAGGCGGGGCTTGGCACCCCGCTGGCGCAGGCGCGTTGGGCCGGCGCGGCGGGCGCGCGGGCGGCGTTGACTGCGGCTTGGGCTGGTGAGCTTGGGTGGCCGCGGGGATCGGGCGGGGCCGGCGGGGCGGAGAGCGCGCTCGGGTTCGGGCTCGGCTGTGGGCGCGGCGCGGAGACCTAGGACCGCGGTGGCGGTGCGTCCACGTGCATCCCGTCGCGGCTGTGCGGCGGGGTCGCAGTCGCCTGAACTCTCGGATAACAGCGCTTCCTCCGTGGAGGACCTCGGGCCTTGGGGGTCACGGCGTTCCTGGGAGCGCGTGGGGGCCCGGCCGACGCCCCCTCCCCCCATTTTGCGTATGGGGAGACCGAGACCCCGAGACCGAAGTTGGCTGAGCAGGGCCAGCCGGGCCGCGTCGGGAGGACGAGGTCTGGGGCTCCTTTGCTGTCCCAGACGGAAACCGTGGAAACCGGGAGGCGGGGAGCTCCTTCCCCTGCTCCTCTGCTCCTCTGCAGTGACCTGGCCTCCCCGAGCTTGCCTCTTGGGTGAGCGGCGCAGGAGGGCAATAGCTAGCACGGTGGCGCTCGCTCTGTACCAGGAGCTTCACGTACAGCTTTGCTGGGTGGATTGCAGGCCCGCGTCAGGTTCGCCCTGCAAGAGGCCTGTGCCTCGAGCACCCGAGCAGCTGCTCCGTGAAAGTTTGTTGAATGAATGAATGAGTGACTCAGAGGCTCTTTGCCAGAGTCTGAGGTGCAGGACACATTAATTCCTTTTTTTTTCTTTTTAAGGTTTTATTTATTAGGGGCACCTGGGTGGTTCAGTGGTTGAGCATCTGCCTTTGGCTCAGATGGTCATCCCCGGGTCCTGGGATCGAGTCCCACATCGGGCTCCCTACGAGGAGCCTGCTTCTCCCTCTGCCTATGTCTCTGCCTGTGTGTCTCTCATGAATAAATAAATAAATTTTTTTTTTTTAAAGATTTTATCTCCTACAAGAGAGTGCACATAAGCAGAGGGAGCAGGAGAGGGAGAAGCAGGCTCCCCACTGAGCAGGGAGCTGGGTGATGTGGGACTCCATCCTACCACCCTGGGATCATGACCTGAGCCAAAAGCAAATGCTTAACGGATTGAGCCACCCAGATTGCCAGGTCCCCTGACACATTCATTCCTATACTGCTTTCAAGGTACTGTCTGTAGATAACCTTGAAAATTTGAGACGAGTAATTTATTCTCCCATCTTTGTAAGCTGAGGGGTCTGAGGACAGGGACACATTGGGGGTGAGGACAGAAGGCTTAAGGCTTTTATTTAAACTACCTGGATAATTGCCGCATTGCACTCCTTCACTTTGCTTTTCATTCACTTTTGATCAGCAAGCGTTATTAGTAGTAGCCCAAGTATTAGGCGTTGTGCTAGACCCTGAAATCTGACAATATAGAAAATATGAACTCCTCATTTGATGGAGGAATAGGACAGGAAGCATTGCTCACTCCCAGTGCCTGGGAACAGCAGTTTCTCAGAAAAGTTTTTGAAAATTATTCCGGTGCATTAGACTATGAAGAGGTGGGGGCACAGAGAAGGAAGTGATCATCTCTGGAGGGGTTGGAGAAGCTTCTTGCAAAAAGGAGCCTTGAATGATGCAGCTGATTGGGGTGAAGCTGGCCTCTTCAGGAATGATGAGCAGTTTGTGGAGCATGTTAGGAGAGTGGTAGGATAAGAAGCTGGAAGAAGCTGGAAGTGTGTTAGAATCAAAATATGAAGAGGCTTCCTCTGGAAGTACCATTCCAAAAAAATTATGATGGGGAGCCATTAATGGGTTATAAGCAAGGGAGTGATTGGATTAACTGTCTTTTTAGCTGTAATATGGAGACAGGACAGACGGGTTCAAGAGTCATTCAGTTCAGTCATTGATGGGCATGTATTGAGGATCAACTATGTGCAGGCATCATGTGGGATGTTACTTGGAAAAAGAGATATGGTTACTGCCCACGTGGAGTTTATAGTGCTTTTCCCAGAGTAGTACCTGGACCAACAGTAGCAGCATCACCTGGAAACGTGTTGGAATTACAGTTTCTCTGCCCACACCCCAGGCCCACTGAATCAGAAACTCCGGGGCTGAGGCTCTACAATCAATGTTTTAACAAGTCATCCAGGTGATTCTGTTGCTCACTTAAGTTTCACAACCACTGAGCTACTATAATGGACCAAGCAGTTGTGAGGAGCTAACCCAGGGTAGAGGCAGTAAGAGCCAGAAAAGAGGGCGGTGGACTTGAGAGGAAGATCAAAGATGGGCTCGTCTGCTTTAGGAGGAGTCAGTGGTGAAGGAGTTTCTGGTGTGGGCCCCTGGCCTGAGGTGGGACCTGAAGTGAGGGAGCCAGATGTGAACCATGTGTTCTTAACCTTCGGGGCCTGCACTTTTCCACTCAGGCACATTAGAGCTCTGTGATAGTGCCTCCCAACCTACCTCCGGCCACAGGCCACGTAGATGATAATATTTGTACCGTGCATGGGGGAAATGGGTGAGGCTGCCCGAGGTGGCAGGGGACCAGCCGGAGGCCTTGAAGCCACTGGGAAGCTAGAGGGGCCCGCCCAGGGGTTCCCCAGAACTGAGAGGAGTCAGGAACCCATTGCCAGCATACTGCAGGGCAGCCCTACTTCATGGGAGATGCTAAAAGGTAGCAGCGCTCGCTGAACTTGGCAATATAAATCAAGAACCTTAAAAGAGTTCATATGTGTTGACTCAGTGATTCCATTCCTGAGAATCTCTCCCAGATGTACAACAAACAAAAGCCTTCTGTTCATTGTAGATTATATATAACAGAGAAAATGACAACTCTCTGTAGTAGGAGAATCATGTCTGATATGCTCAGTAGAATGTTGTACTGTCATCAAGAATGTGAGCATTTTGTAGAATCATAGAGAAACACATATGCTCATTCAGAAGACAGTGTCTAGGAAAGCCCTGCCCCATGCTGAGTGGCAAGCAAGTTAGATGTGGTCCTTGGCTGCACAGAGCTGAGTGCCCGGGGGCAGCAACCCGAGCCGTCTCTCTGAGAGTGATCGGCTCTGAGAGTATGGGCTGCTGTGGGAGAAGCTGGCCTTCTGGGCATGGGAGTGGGACCAGGAAGGCATCCTGGAGGACAGGATGGTGATCCCAAGACTGGGGGGATAAGTCGATGTTGGTATGCAAGGGGCACATGTGTTAAAGAGTGAGCATGGTACAGCTGGAGCGTGGAAAGGGCTATTGATGAGGCCAAGCCTCAGGGGGCCATCAGCCAGCTCGTGTGTGGAGAGGTTCAGAAGCTTAGACATGATTCTAAGGGCCGCAGGAAGTCCCTCATGGCTGCAGCATGGAGAATGGATTGGAGGAAGGCAGCGATGGAAGCTGGGGCCCAGGGTGGAGGCTGCTACAGTAGCCCAGGGGAGGGATGGTGGTGTGGAGGTGGGGAGGAGGGACAGACTGAACAGCAAGTGAAGGGGCAGGATGGCAGGGCTGAGAGGGTTGGTGTGTGTGGGCCATGAGGGGGCAGAGTGGATGAATCCAGGTTTCTGTTTTGGGCTTTTGGTGCCATTGAGAGTGATAGGCTGCACGGAGGGGACGGGGGTGGGGAAAGGGAGGAAGGTGCTAAGTGCCTTCCGGGTGCATCGTGTTCTCCAGGAGACAGTCGGATAGGTAGGTCTGGAGCTGGAGTGCAGATGTTGACTCAGGGTCGTGAGCGTGAGGCCTGACAAGGAGCGCTCTGAGGAGGAAAGAGGCATAGACACTTAAGGCAGGAGCGGGGTGGAAACATGGGCAAAGGACAGAGCTTGCAAAAGAGACAAGGGATCGTCAGCAGCAGTTGTGTCCAGGCTGAGGGATTCGAGTTGGTTTCCTTTTCTTTTTTATTTGTTTCTGTTTTTTTTTTTTTCCCAGTTTTCTGTAGTAACCATAGCAAACATTGATGGCACTCATAGAATGTGTCAGATACTATTCTAATAACTTTTTATAACTCTTCTAAATCCCCACAATGAGCCTACAAGATAAGTCCTGTTGCATTACCATTTTGCAGATGAAGAAACTGAGCACAGAGGGGTTAAGTCGCACATCCTGGGCACAAGAGTGTAGAGTCGGCAAGAAGCCCACCTGGAGTCAAGGCTGCCTGACACCAGAGCCAGGGCCATCCCCAAGCTGTGGTGTCTCTCCCCAGTATGCTGTTATATTTTTATAAATGGGAAAGTACTGATTTTCTTTTAAACAAAGGTAGTACTTGAATCTGCTTGAAAATTAGAAATGAAAGGGTTTGCATCTGCAAAATTGATGGCTGGCTTAGAAGTTTGTTGGGGTCCCGACTGAGCTGGCTCTGTGTCGGTGTCAGAACACAGTTAACGCGGATCTCTGCTCGGCTCATTTCTCTCCAGGCGCAACTGCTACTCTGTGCTAGATGTCATGGAAGGGCTGCTGTCAAGATGCAGAGCACTGCCCACCCTGGCCACCTGCAGCCACCAGCTCTCTGGGTATGTTCCTCACAGGTGTTACCACTGTGACCCCGAGAGAGGGAAGCGCTTGGTGTTATCCCGCATGTTCCAGCCCCAGAACCTTCGGGAAGACCAGGTGCTCTCTCTTGAGGGCAGATCTGACGACCTGACCTGTAAGAGCCAGCGGCTGATGCAGCAGGTAGGCCTCATCTACCCGGCAAGCCCCGGCTGTTATCACCTCCTGCCTTATACCGTGCGTGCCATGGAGAAGCTCCAGCGGGTGATAGACCAGGAGATGCAGGCCATCGGGGGGCAGAAGGTCAACATGCCCAGCCTCAGCCCAGCGGAGCTCTGGCGAGCCACCAACCGGTGGGACTTGATGGGCAAGGAGCTGCTAAGACTTAGAGACCGACATGGCAAGGAATACTGCTTAGGACCCACTCACGAGGAAGCTGTCACAGCCCTGGTCGCCTCCCAGAAGACACTGTCTTACAGGCAGCTCCCATTCCTGCTGTACCAGGTGACGAGGAAGTTTCGGGATGAGCCCCGACCCCGCTTTGGTCTTCTCCGTGGCCGGGAGTTCTACATGAAGGACATGTACACCTTCGACTCCTCCCCAGAGGCTGCCCGGCAGACCTACGGCCTGGTGTGTGGGGCCTACAGTAGCCTGTTCCACAGGCTGGGGCTGCGGTGCATCAGGGTCCAGGCGGACGTGGGCAGCATCGGGGGCACTGCGTCCCATGAGTTCCAGCTGCCGGCCGACATCGGGGAGGACCGATTTGCAGTCTGTCCCAGCTGCGGCTTCTCGGCCAACATGGAGACACTGCTCTTGTCACAGACCGACTGCCCGGCCTGCCAGAGCCCACTGACCGAAGCCAGAGGCATTGAGGTGGGGCACACGTTTTACCTGGGCACCAAGTACTCCTCCATTTTCAATGCTCAGTTCACTGACGCCCAAGGAAGACCGTGCCCGGCTGAGATGGGCTGCTATGGCCTGGGCGTGACTCGGATACTGGCTGCTGCCATTGAAGTGCTGTCCACGGAGGACTGCATTCGCTGGCCCGGCCTCCTGGCACCTTACCAGGTGTGCCTCATCCCCCCAAAGAAGGGCAGTAAGGAGGAGGCGGCCACTGAGCTCACAGGACACCTGTACGACCTCATTACAGAGGCAGTGCCGCAGCTCCGTGGGGAGGTGCTGCTCGACGACAGGACCCATCGAACCATTGGAAACAGACTGAAAGATGCCAACAAGTTTGGGTACCCCTTTGTGATCATTGCTGGCAAGAGGGCCCTGGAGGACCCTGCACATTTTGAAGTTTGGAGCCAGAACACAGGGGAGGTAGTCTTCCTCACCAGAGAAGGAGTCACGGAATTTCTGAGTCAAGTGCAGGTGGTCTGAAAGCCCCCGAGCCAGCGCCCCCCATTCTGCAGCCTTGGCGTTCATACTAGTGCTGCCTTTTCCTGTACTCCCTTCCAGGGCCACTCTCTCCAGAAACAAGGCAGCTCGCGGAAGATGGGAGCGTGTTAGGGAAACCGACTTTTATCCAGTCCTTTGTTCACACTATTTATATTTGAAGTCGGTGGTTCCATTCTCTGGACCGGCCATACTGCCACATACCATTCCTCTAGTCCATTGTGGAGGCTTCTGTTAGGAGGCAGAGGGGCAAGAAAGAGCTGCTCATCTTGGCCCTCAAGTGAGTCACTTCCCTTCTCTCTGCCGAGGTTCCCACTGGGGGGATGGCAGTGGCCGGTGGCCAAGGCCCTTCCAGCTCTAGCAGTCTGACCCCTGGCCTCTTGCTGCATATGGTGTGGACAGTAGGCGCACCATCCCTCCTCCCCCTGGACACGTCCCTTCCCCTGCTGGGGCCTTGGACTCCCCATCTGTGGCATGAGAAGGTGGAACTAGATCCATAAGGTCCTTACAGCTATCACTGGCAGGTTCCACAAGAGGTTCAGGACAGGCGGATCTGGTTCCTCTCCTCCTCCAGAGTCTAAGCTACACGAAAGTTGATAGAATTAGCTAATGGCTCAAAAACCACCTCCAGAGAGCTGGCTCTATCGAGGCGGCTTAGCACAGAGATGGTGTTACATTGATTGAATAAAGTCAGACTCCTGGGATGAGCCTTGCATGCTAAGGTGGAACAGTGGTAATGCCTGCCATTTTAGCCGGCAGCGGCTTCCTATCTGAGACTCTCCTTTCCTTTCTTTCTCTGTTATTTCTGCAGTCCACTCAAAAAAAATACACCCCACCTATGGGGTGCTCCTGGACCTCTGCCTGCCCCTGCACTCTCCCGTTCCGCTTTGATAGCATAGATTCTTGTCTGGCGCACACACAGCTCCTTGTTCAGTAGGCTCACCTCTTGTGGTTGACCGTCAGTTCCCTGAGGCCACCGTCCTAGGCCGATACCCAGCATACCACACTTCTGGTCACTGCCAGTTGTCCCACCTGCCGAACAGCTTCCTAGCGGCGTGTTACTGCTACGGCTGTTACTGCCCGAATAGTGCACGCCTGAGCACACAGCAGCAGGTGTCCTGGTTAACAGGACGGGCCTCAGGCCTACCCTTGGCTCTCAGGGCCCAGCATTCAGGCCAGGACATGTGCATTCTGAGAGCAAGCCTAGAGAGGTAGGATTGTAAGTCAGGGGACCTTCCCCTCAGCTACACATTGGTCCCACACAGTTCTGCTTAGGGCCTGGGGTGTGGCCTGTGCATCATGCAGTTTAAAGCTCTGTAGATTATTCTAACGCGCACAGTCGACTCATGGTTCCCAGCATACTTCTGGGCGGCAGCCGACCCTGAGCTGCTTTGTAGCCAGGCATTTCTTTGAGTAATGCCCTCTGTACGTCATCAGACTGATGGGAGCTTTCTGCTTTTAATGGTCTGCCCATTCATTTGTTGAGGGCCTGCTGCACACCACTGTGCTGTGAGGCATGTTCGTGTATCATGTTCAGACCTAATGCTCTGCAAGGTGGGTGCTCTTCTCCTTTTACAGATGAGGAACCTGAAGGTCCATTCAGCAACTTCCTCGAGGATGCGGAGCTACTGAGCATCAGAGCTAGAATCCGAGTATTGACCAGCACAGCACCGTGCCATTCCTGTTAGGACTGCATGGCCTCTGCTCAGACAAAAGTGATTCCAGTAAATAAAACTGAATTATTTATGTCTTATCTAATCACGTTAGCCTCAGCTAGATGAGAAATTAGAATTTGTGTGGATTGGTGCTTTAATATTTTTAAAAATTTAATTCTTATTGACATATAGTTGGCACATAGGGTGACATCAGTCTCAGGTATACACCGTAGTGACTCAAAAACTGTTACGCTGTGCTCACCACAAGGGTAGCTCCTGTCTGTCACCACATGCTGTCACCATACCATTGACTAAATTCCCTGTGCTGTGCGTGTTATCCCAGTGTCCTCTTCGTTCCATAACTGGAAGACTGTACCTCCCACTCCCCCTTTTTTAATGTTAAATTTGTGCTCCATAAGCTGATTTACGAAAGCTGGAAGGCTAGCCAAATGTAAGCACTTTTTAAAACCAGATTCCAGGAATAGAGAACCGATTAACTTTAAACTGTTCGTGAGTGTCCGAGGTACAAGATGATTTGAGGATGATACAGAATCCTGGAAGTTTAGGACAGGAGGACTCGGAGCCCGCCTGTCCACCCCTCATCTCACAGATGGGAAGCAGGCCTGGAGTGGGAATTAACCTGCCACACGGCATCTGGCTGGCGGAACACCGGATCGCAGGCCAAGTGCTGCGTCCCCTACATCAGGCTACCTCCCGTCAGTCTTATTGCATCAAGAGAGGACTGGCTGGATCAGCCTCTAAACTACAAAAGCCTTGTTGGTACTGTCCTTTATTTTCCAAGGGAGACAAATACAGGGAGTATAGCGATTGCCCAGCAGCACGCTGAGTTGAAACCCAAGTGTCCTGATTCCTAAGCCAGCATGTCTTCTAAGAAGCCGGGGGCAGAAGGATACAGTGGAGAGATCAGAGCCTGAAAGAAACATAATCCTAGACCCACCATTTACCAGGGATAGGATCTTACACAAATTCCTTGGCCTTTACGGGTCTCAGCTTCTTCATCTGTAAGACATGCTCCTGGCAGGGCATCTCCCAGGGTAGTCTGGGGTTGCCTGAGCTTGCTTATGTTAAGTACTTAACCCTGTGCTCCCAGGAAACACCTTCACGCCAGAGGTAGGCAATGGCACTACGGGGAGCTCAGGTTCCGCTAGTAACGTATCTTAAGACCGGTATCTTGTCTTGATATGATGCTTTACAACCTTCCTGGGGAGTGCCTGGGGCCATAAGTGACGCCCGTGGAATGGCTCCATCTCCTTAGAGAAAAGACAGATATTCAAACTGTGTACCTTACTCTCTCCCGTCCGAATGTGCCGTTACCTCTTGCCATAAATAGATGAAATGGGGACTCTGGCAAAATCACAGGTACAAGATGTATTATCATTTCTCATTCCTTGGGGAGATCTAGAAGCAACTGGCTGGGAAATATTTAACAGAATTAATACTTGGGGACAAAAGCTGGTGCATAACAAAAACCATTGTATAAATCAAGCTTAGAATGTAAATCAAGGGCTCCCTTAATATTCTGTGTTTTAATGGAAGGAACACCTGCTGGGCTATCAATAAAGGCATTTTGCAGAAATCCATTGAAATTGTCATTTGCTTAACTCTTTGAGTGCCAGGGAGCTTTACAGAGTTCCCAGCATCCATTTCTATGCCAAGATGCCAGAATGCTGTTTGGAATGGATGGCTATGCATCCAAGGGCATGTAAGGTTCTAGAGTTAGGAAAAGTTTTATAATGTGGAAAAAGGGAAACTTTATGATGTTATTGCACACTTAGGATATGCTTGAAAAAAATCAAGATGCTGCACTTAATTGAAAACAATGACTTCATAGTGATCCACATGAGACATTGGAGTCCCACTGCCTAGGCCGCTTGATAGCTGTGCAACCTGGTGCGAGATGCTTCCTTGTGCTTTCTCTGCTTCCTCAGTAAAACAGAGACAACAGTGCCTGGCTCATAGCAGGGCAAGTGGCAGCTGCCCTCATACTAAGCCAGGTAGCCCTTCGCATGTAAGGGGGTGGGTAGAGGAGGGTGCATGTGGGCCAGCAGAATGAGGTAACCCCCTTAGGGGCCCCTGTTCAGATACCACTGTGGTGCAGAGATGCTGTCCACTGCTACTAAGCCAGCTGCTCTGAAGGCTGCTAATGAGCTTCCATAGTTAAAGCCTAATTGCCCCTGGCTAAATAAAACTGTAGGGCTAGAAGAGCGAGGAGGAAGCACCTGCTGGTTAATGGTAACTGAAGTCTGGCCATTTGCAAGGGAAGAACTTGTTACCCAGGCTTACCCAGAAAGCTCGTGGGCTGACGGGGTGTCAAGTGCTATGGGGAGTCAGCTGCGGGCAGTCTGGCTCCACAGACTAGACTCTTCTAGCCAGGCAGTTTGCAGACGTTGCATGACACCGAATGCCAAGACTACCACAACATTGCTGTGAACAGGCAAGGGCCGCCACGTCTCATGCCAGCTCCTCCAAGGTAGAGGCCCAGTCTTGCTACAGATAACTCCTGAAGGGCTTAGGGGAGTCGTGGATTCAAATTCTAGCTCTGCCTTTCACTAGCTAGCTAACTTTGGGTAAGTTACTTACCCTCTCTGTGCCACTTTCCTCGTCAGTAAAATGGTATGTAAACTACTTGCCTGCTGCCAGTGTCAGGCAGGGTAAGGACTTAGCCAGTCCACATAAAGCACCCTGGAACAGTCTAGCATATCCTGTGTTCAGTGGATGGCAGCTGTTATTGCAGCTAGGCCATTTATGCGCTCCCCCTGGAATATGCCTTGCCTTTGTGTGCAAGGGGGGGAGGAGGAAGGGAGGGGTCCTTCCAAAACCCACTCGCCACCCCTCCCGTCCCTCTCCAACTCCATGGCCCATATCCATCAAGTGTGAGGTCTTCCACCCTTAATCTGCTTAGAATTCATCACCCCTTCCTCTGTGCCATCAGTCAGTAATTAGTTGTATACCTGCTATGTGCTGAGCAGGTGCTTTGCTAGGTGCTGGCAGTACAAAAGTACACAGCTCAGGGACCTGACTCAGTTTGCAAAGTGGGAGGAATATCCAGTAAGCAGACAACTAAAATGCAGTGTGGCAGGTGTACAGGTGCAGGTGCCTCAGGATGTTTGAGTAGGGGGCCAGGAGGACTTCCTGGAGGAGGCAGCCAGGCCTGATTAAAGACTAGATAGATGTTAAACAGGAGAGGGAGAAATCGTTGGGGGTAGAGGCAAGGGTGCACGTGAGAGTAAGAATGCTCCAGGCAGAGGGAGCAGAATGTGCAAAGGTCTGAAGCTAAGGGCATGGCATGATTAGAGAATGGCAAGTGTTGTAGATTGAGCACTTAGTTCGAGGCAAGCTATTTGTGGGTATCATATAAATTAATTCATACAATACAGCACCTGCATGAAGTAGGTGCTATCATGCTGTTTGTGTTATACATGAGGAAACTGAGGCACAGTACCTGAGTGCCTGGGGCCATCTGTTAGTGAGTTGCAGGGATGGAACTGGAAGGCAAGGCAGCCTAGCTCCAGAGGTGAAACTCAAGGCACTGCACCTTCCTGCTCATAGCAGAACTGTGTCCAAGACGGCTGGGCTAAGGAGGTTGGAGAGAGGAAGCCAGAGGGGTGGTTAGGGACCTGGAGGGACTTGAGTGCCATACCAGCAGTGCTGATGAGGGAAGGGGGAGCAGTTTCCAGTCCAGGTGAGATTTATGACATCTACTCAATAGTGTGACCTTGAGGGCAGAGGCTACCTGATGCACTTGGGCTGGTGCCAATTAGGTTAAATGTGTATAAAGCAAATGCAATAAAAGGAACACAGAAAAGGAGGGAGGTGGGTTCTGGAGTGAGCTGCGTGGGTTTAAATCCTGGCTCTGACACTCACTAGTAGTAAGACCTCGTGTCCCCATCTCCTATATAAAATTGGGCTCATAGGCCTGAGCACATGGCTGTCGTGATGAAAGGAAAGAATCCAGGTATGTGGTTTGCACAGCACCAGAACTCTGTTTCTCATCTGTAAAATGAGGTGGCAGATGGCTGAGTCTTTGAGGGAACTCTGACTTGGTCCTGCTGGTGTCCCAAGTAGGGGCAGGTCACATGCCTCGGGATCCACCTGCCTGCAGAGGAGAGCTGGGGTTTACACCCAGGCCAGCGGGACCCCTGCTCCTAACACCAGCCAAGCTCTAGCCCTGGCCTCCGTGGCCAGCTCCTAAGTTTGCGCCCCACCCTCTCCCCTGGAGGGAGACCACAGAGGATAACAGAGGTCAGAGAAGGCAGGGCCCATAGGCCAGGGAGGCCCGAAGCCTTCTTGGAGAAGGTGCAAGACAGGCAGCGGGGCTTGAGCCTGAAACGCCAATGCTAATGCTTATGTGTGTACAGATGAGTCCTCCAAACAGAACTGTTTTTTTTTTCAGTAGTTCTTTCCTTCATTTGTCCATCCATTCATTAGCACACACACACTGAGCTCCCTGTGTCACACTTACTGTGTGTCAGGCCCGGGCACTAAGACAAATCCCCATCTGGCCTCTGCCCTTTGGAAGTTTTAGTGCAGGTTTTCTCAAACTAAGCATTATTGACACTTTGCCAGATAATTCTTTGTTGTGGGGGGCTGTCCTGTGCCCTCTAGGATATTTAGCAGAATCCTTGGCCTCTACCCACTAGATACCAGGAGATCCCACCAAGCTGTAAGAACCCAAAGTCTGTAGACATTAACAGGTGTCCCCTGAGGTACAAGTCTTCCCTGTTGAGAACCACTGGTCTGATGCTACCATCCAGAAGTGCGATGGATAAGCCTGTGGTGTGCGGACTCAGTTTACAAATGGAGGCTCCACACACTCCTTCCTCACAGGAACAGCAAGTCAGCAGCTGCCAGGGTCCCAGCTGTGGTCTACGGACTGCCATGCTAAGTCACTCTCCTCCCTTTTCTGCTTCTGCCCACCCTAGCTGGACAGCAGGGCAGGGCCTGAAGCTGGCTGATAACCGGGTTTGCCAGAAGCCCAAAGAATGGACTGGGGGGTAGGGATGAAGGTCCCAGAACTTGGTTTCTCAGGGGTGTCCAGGCAAGAGCAGGGTAAGCAGTCTGTTTCACAGATGAGTCAGGTGGCAAACTGGGACCTGCCCTGCCCCAGGACAGGGAGACTGCTGCCACACGGAGCCCTGCACTGCCTGCTAGAGTTGCTGCTGTTGGGCCTCTCATACAGAGTGCTGAGTCAGCAGCTGGGGAGAGAATGGCCTCAGTGTGGCCTAAGCCAGGGCAAGGGTGGAAGCTGGACTTCAGCTTCCCGGCCACATGCCACATGCAGGGACCCACACCTGGAAGGAACGCTGCATGGTTCTTTGTAAATATTCCACAGCAAATTGCCTTTCAAAGACTGTTGATCTTAAGGATAACAGCTGGTTTCAGTTTAACGATGTATCAGTTAGCATTGCTATAGTAACAACCCCCAAATCTCAGTGTTTATGACTACAACAAACATTTATTTCTCATTCATGTTACAATCAATGGCTGCAGGCCAGTTCCCTCAGCCCCACCTCAAGTGTCTTACCATTCTGGCACCCAGGCTGATGAAACAGCCACTAGCTGGGAAATATGTTCTCATGGCAGAAGGAAAAGAACATGGAACTTACCACCCAATGCCCTCCAAACCCCTATCTGGACATGTACACCCACATCCCTCTGCCTGCCCTGGGGAATGGAGTGGGTGCTGCAAACAGTCCTGTGGCTACAGGTAAGGGTGTATACTAGCCTCTACTAGGAAGGAGGAAGCAACCAGCTGCAGACAAATATATAACCTAAGACAACAACTCAACTGCCAGATTTTTAAAAGGCACAAAAATCCTATAATGTGAAAACTGGAGAGGAACTCAAGAGTCCACCATCCAAGTCTGTCAGTATACCCTACTGCACAGATCAGGAAAACTGGTAAACTTTTTAGGGGTTCTGCAGGAACCTGGTTTGTAGGTCTTCATGGATGCAGAAAGCGGAGTCAGATTTCTTGACCTCTTCTCACTCCGAGGGTCTACAAGCTTCCCATAAAGTAAGCCTCTCTGCTCGTGAGATACCTGGAAGCTGGAGTCCCTCAGCCTAAATGCCTTAAAATTACATGTGTGGTTTGAGGGGTAGCTTCCCTGAGGCCTCTACCACCACAAAGGTCCAGAACCAGGGCATTTGTCAGCGTCTATAGGCCAGTACACTTCCTCAGGTCAGCTGCTGTGTATTCTAACATGGTCCCTTCAGGGATGGAGGCTGGTGGTAACACAGCTCACAGTGAGTCCAAGAATGTCATGACCAAGGTGCGGAGTTTTTTTTTTATCAACAAAGGAGAGTGAAGACTGGCTGGAGCACTGGCAACAATGACCAGAGAGACTGTAAGTGACTTCAGGAAAGTCAGCAGCTCTGACCCCCACCACGATGCATAGAAGGACTGTCCCCAGGGTGGGAGAAATAAAGTGTAAGGCTCAGCTGACTCAAGTATGCTGGATTCCAGGCAGAAGAGAGTGAGGGAAGTGATCCAGGAGGCCTGGCTCCCATAGCCTGGCTTGGTCACTTTACCTGGTGCACCTTTCTCCCTTGGAGATAATTCCTACAAAAAGTAGAGGATCCTACACAGACCAAAAATGCTGGTGTCAGGGCTTTTACAAAGTACCTGTAGTGAAGACAACAGAAAAGAGGGGGTTAATTGAATTGCAGTCTTAATCATCCATGTACCTTCGCAACAACATTCAAGGTGAACCTCTGGACGTGAGTCAACATTAAAATGCAAGGTTAGCACATTTATTTGTTTATTTACATATCTGGGAAATTAGCATGACCCTCTCCCTCTTAGGACCTAGCCAGAACATTTGGGCCAGTCCTCTAGCATCATGTATGCCTGTGGCTAAACACAGAATCAAACTATAAGAACACGCTTGCTTGCTTGCTTGCTTGCATTCATTCATTCATTCAACAGTGCATGCCCAGGGTAACTTGGGACCTGTGCTGAAAACAAAAACCATCATCCCTACTTTCAAGTCCTGAGGAGAAGGAGATAATGACAGCAAAACAATCGCAGAAGCATTTGTGAGGTACAGCATTAGCCCAAAGGGCATGATTCCCTCTATGGAAAAGGGGAATCAGGAAAAGCTTCCTGGAAAATGTCATGTTCATCTTGACCTCATTTAGAATAGAAGTAGCGATGGGGCACGGGAGAACTAAAGTGAGGAGCGGGGGAGATTGCCAGAGCATTTGCTGTTGTTGGGGCATAGAACAAGCAGAGTGGGGTCTGGTGGGGAGTGGGGCAAAGGCCTTGGCCTCCCAGATTGAGGGTTAGCATTACCCAATGTGCTTGGATCTGGAGACAGAGGGGCCTACATCTTAGCTCTACCCAGTTCAAGGTCTGAAGTTGCCAGAAACCTGTCCTGGGTAGCCTCTTGCCTATGCCAGTCATTTAAAAAGTAAACATTTGGTTCTGTAGCTCAGGGGTTAGAGCACTGGTCTCGTAAAAAGTAAACATTTCCAACAGCATTTACGTTTTCTGAGAAGCATGAAATTGGTTTTCCTTCACAGATCTGCTTTCTGTTTAGATTTCTCCCCCATTTTTTGGAGATGCAGAGAGTGGACCTTAGGCCTTTAAAGAACTGGTAATAATTTGCTAGTAGTGGAAAAAATGAGTAGCTAAAAATGTGCCTATAAACTAGAAGGGAGATTTAGTGCCAGAAAATACTAAGAGAAGTCATCAATCATATCTGAAGAAATCTTCACCTCCTGCCTACCAAGCCAAAGCAGAAGCATCAAGACCAGCTGGACCCCCTACCAAATCAGTCACCACATCACCAATTCCCATCTGCAATCTTTCACCATCAACTAGTATATGTAAGACCTGTATACTACTCTGTAAATTTTACCTACACATCCTCTGTGGCTCTATATACCACTATCAGGATAAAGTATGCTCCTGAGCAGAGCATTCAAGGCCTTCATGCCAGCTCTCCAGCCTCTTTCCTACCCTGCCCAACCACCCTACACCCAACACATCGGGCTCCTTTAGCCTAAATGGAAGAACATTTGCTTTGCTCAAACTTATGGAAAGATAGTCCAAGAGTCAACTTACAAATCTACCGAGGGTATTTCCTTATAGCCCAGGACTACCTCAAAGCTGAACAAAGAGACAAAAGCCAAATCCAACTGACTGCCATGGCAATTAGCAAAGATGCACTCTTACAAAAAGACTGCCCTTTACGGTTAACAAAAGTATTTTGACTCTCTTGCTGGCTCTCAAATACCTGAGAAAAACATAGGCAAGAATTAGTATTCCCATCCTCAAGATGAGGATACCTCCCCGGGGGTGGGGGGCAGTATGTGCTTATAGTCACACAGCCAGTAAATGATGGCATCTGACTTCACATAGCAGTTTTCTTTCCATATAATAGTTTCAGGGGACCCAGGCACAATGAGGAAGAGGAGTGCCAACCCTGCTGTTCTCAGGTATAAAAGCCAGGCAACTTGTCCCTGCTCAGACCAGCTCCATTCACTTCTCCCAGTCTGAGGGTGCCCTGGCCACAGTGCACTGATCTCAGTCATACTGCAGTCTGTGTGGCCAATGACCTGGGCCAGGCCCCATGGTTGCCATCTCACAGTTGTGTGTCCAGGGCAGAAGGGAGGGGAGTATAAGGCCATCCATCAGCAGGGGGTGAGAAACTGGCTATATCCCAGGGATGGTGCCTGAGCAGCTTCCCTGGTCTACTCAGCCTCATGAAAGTGGCTCACCTGGGGTGCTGGAGCACCTGTAGCAGGGTGCTCTTGGGAGGTACCTGGTAGATTTCT
This sequence comes from Nyctereutes procyonoides, assembly GCF_905146905.1. Classification (NCBI taxonomy): domain Eukaryota; kingdom Metazoa; phylum Chordata; class Mammalia; order Carnivora; family Canidae; genus Nyctereutes; species Nyctereutes procyonoides. Next base: position 35,157,582 of record NW_026575140.1, on the reverse strand, counting down.
GTCCCGTCTTCATCCTCAAAATAGACCTGCAAGAGTAATACAGGAGTGGGAATGAGACACAAATACAGGGCCCCAGCAGCAATAGGCATGGTGAGGCCAAGTCTAGGGAAAAGCTAAAGAGATGGCAACTATTATTAGCTGAATGACTCCTTTATAGAGTTGGGGACTATAAAGCACTCAGTCCTCGCTCATAACAGTCAGAAAGGCATTATTAGCTCAATTTTCCAAAGATAGAACCAAAGCTCAGAGAAGGGAAATAACTCACCAGTGACACCCAGGTAGCAAACAGAGGAGCTAACATTCAAGGCCTGTGAGCCTTTCCCTAGCAATTCAGTCCTAGACCCCTTAGATGTAGGAAAAGAAAACCATGGTAGCCCAAAGGAGAGGAAGAGGCCGAGGAGGATGAGAAGGATGTCCACAGAGGATGGCCCTACACAGGTGTCAAAGCCCCTGCAGTGTAAGGAAGATGTCTGTACAGGAGGGCTGGCAGGGAGTGAGGGGTGTCAGAACCCAACCAGTGGAGAGCAGCCTTGCTGGGAGCCTGCCAGCCTAAGCCAAGTGATAAGGGCTACCTTGTAGGATAGATGAGGTGTCAGAGCCCATGTGGTAAGAAGGGTGTCCTTGTGTGGGGACAGTTGATATGGGGGCGTCTGAGAATTAGATGGTACTAGAGTATCAAAGCTAATTTCCTAATTTTGATAGCTGGTTGCAATTATAAAGGAAAATATCCTTGTTTGTAGGAAACCGACACTGTAGTTAGTATTCAGGGGCAATGGGATATCAATTGGCCTCTTACTCTCAAATGGATATTAGAAGACAAAGTCTTTGTTCTATGAGCTGTGATTTAGAAAAGGAAAACAAAAAAAAAAAAAATAAAAAAATAAAAAAATAAAAATAAAAAAAAAAAAAAGGAAAACAAAGGTCCTAACAATGGAATATTAGCCTTAAAAAGGAAAGAAATTTCTGACACAAGTTACAATATGGATGAACCTTGAAGACATCAGGCTCAATGAAATAAGCCAGACACAAAAGGACAAATGGTATGCAGCTCCACTTATAGAAGATTCCTAGAGTAGTCACATTCATAGAAGAGGTAGAATGGTGGTTGCCAGAGCCTGGCGGGAGAGGAGGATACAGGGTTACTGTTTCTGGGGTGCAGAGTTTCAGTCTGGGATGATGAAGTGGAGATAGATGGTGGGGATGGTTGCACAACCATGTGGATGTACTTAATGCTAGGGAAGCAGGCACTTAAAAATGATTCAAACAGTAAATTTTATGTTCTATATAGTTTGACACAATTTTTTTTAAAGGCAATAAAAACTTACCCCCCACCCAACTTCCCAGCAAAAAATAATAATAATGAAATTTTTAAAAATTTTTTTAATTTAAAAAAATTTTTAAAAATCCCAACTAGGAACAAGGTAAAACACCTCTTACCTCTAAATTGTCAGGGCAGTATTTTCGCTCTAAGTCCCAAGAGGGCGTTTCACCAAACATCACCATTAGATGATCAATAAACCTAAGGATATAACATGTACTTTCTGGGTATCAATAACGCAAGATCTATTTTCCTACATCACCGTACCTGGACACCCATCCAGAAAGAGATAAAAAAAAAATGTATAAAACATGAAATGTAGGCCTAAGCCGTTGTGAGCCAAAACCCTCTGGCTTAAGCCAAAATGTGTATGTGTATTACTTGTCCTGTTATGACACAGTAATTTTCTTTAAACTGACTCAGACTCAACATTCCTTACATTCAGCCACATTTAAAGCATTAGCCCTATGAGATCACGAATTAAAATTGCTAGTTAGGGCAGCCCCGGTGGCTCAGCAGTTTAGTGCCGCCTACAGCTCAGGGCGTGATCCTGGAGACCCTGGATCGAGTCCCACATCAGGCTCCCTGCATGGAGCCTGCTTCTCTCTCTGCCTCTCTCTCTCTCCTCTCTGTGTATTCTCATGAATACATAAATAAAATCTTAAAAAAAAAATCATGGAAAAAAATAAAATTGCTAGTTATATCTTTTTTAATAAATACACAATTACTCTGCATGTACTACCTAGAATGACTTCATATCTTACCACAGACATATATCAGTGGACAAACAATATTGTGGTGCTCTACTTACTAACCTAGTCAGGATGATGATGGGACTTGTATCTGTCACTGCAAAGCTAGTTATATAGTTAGTGAAAGGAGAAATCAGCTCCAGGATAGAGATTTTGCCAAACCAGACCATTAACCCTCTATTTCTCTCCCTCCTCAATCAAATATCTACTTGTCCCTCCTGCCAAGATAGCAAGGAAAGAGCATGCCAGCAAGAACAGGGGGCTCTTGGGCAAATAAGTACCTGGAGTCCTCGTGAAAAGCAGAGATGAAATCCGATTGGGCATGTTCCGGGTACAGAAAGAGCACGGGCCAGCTTAACCTGCCCTGCTCATCTACACTCAGCCTGGCTCCATACGGGTTGTCTAAGCTGAGCCCATCCAGGAAAATCTCACCTAGACCTTCTGAGTCTGAATCTTCATCCTGACCGACAGCTTCAGAGACTAGCCTGATGTTCCTAGCCTGGATTAAAAACAGAAATACACACACGCAAACCTTCAACAGCAAGGAAACCACCAACCTGTGAGTCCCCCAAGGGCCAGCTCTATACAATTCCTCTTCATTACCCCTGAGGTCTAGCACAGCAGGGATAACTCATCTTCGGCAGGCATATATCACATGCTGGACCCTGTGTCAACAGAGACAAGCTAGACATGGTTCCTGCCCTCAAGACTCGGCTCATGGTCTAGTGGGCAAAGAGCTATGGGAATAAGTACAACATGAGGTAAGAAGTGGAGCTACAGAAGTGCAAACCATTGATAATTAATTCAATTAATTGGGGGCTGAAGATGACTGCAGAATGCTGGGCCCTAAGCAATGATTATGAAAGGCAGAGAAGTTGGCGGGAGTGGTGGAAGGGCAGTCCATCCCCAAGGAACAATATATGCAAAGGCACAGAAAAGAATATATATTTTGTGTGCTGGTTTAGCTAGGTCATGGAATACTAAAAATGATGCACATTGACCTATCTTGACTATCTCATGGAAATAAAGATAAATCAAAGGTCTGAATAGAAGAGCTGCCCCTTTATATATGTGTGTGAAGGCTAGCAATCAAAACTATCACAAAATAGATTTTGCAATCAAAATTACTTTTTTTAAAAGACTTTATTTATTTGAGAGAGATCACAAGCAGGAGAGAAGGGCAGAGGGAGAAACAGACGTCATGCTGAGCAGAAAGCCTGATCCGAGACTCGATCCCCAGGACCCTGAGATCATGACCTGAGCCAGAAGGCAGACTGAGCCACCCAGGCACCCCAAAATTACTTTTGATATCCCCTAAATAGGGTTGGCAAACTTTTCCTTAAAGGGTCAGATAGAAATATTTTAGGCTTTGTGAGCCAAATGGTCTCTGTTGAAATTAACTACTCAACTGCCACTACAGTGTGAAAATAACCACAAGTAACACATAAAGAGGCAGGGCTGTAATCCACTGGTTGCAGTCTCCTGACCCCTGCTTTAAACTGTTGGTAAACAGTTTACCAACTGTTGGTAACTGTTCTGTGTATACGGCTGTTAGAGTAATTTGTACATACACTGAAGCCTGAGATGCAGGGTCAGACTAAAGAGAGAGCCAAAATCAAGTCTGTATGTAAATGTCTGGGCATTCCAATATTCTACATTTTAGAAAATGACCAAATCCCTCACTGTGAATGAGGATTAGCTAGAGAATCTGGAGTATTCCAACCTGTTTAATCTGTTAACACCTGTTAACAGATTGCTTGCTATGGGAGGAACTAGTGGAATGCATGTTAGTAAAGTTCTCAAAGTCAACAAGTAATTTAAATGGTGTATAATTTAACAAGTAATTTAAATGGTGTAAATGGTGTCAACAAAGAATGACACCAAGAGCCTAGTCCACAATCTCAAGGCAAGTGTCCTCTCCTTGGTGAAGACCAAGCAAGCCAAAGCTCCACAGAGGACTTGCTGGGTATCCAGGTAAAAACAAGATTTGGGTCAGAATACATCCATTTAAAATGCAGAGAAGAAAGGACAGGGTTGAATTTGTTGTTAGGGTTAAAGAAGCAACATCCTAAAATTCAGACTCAGGATACAGTGGCTAACAGCAAGGACCTGGCTCTGATACACATTAGCTGTGTGAGGTTTCTTCACCTCCCCAAAAGACCATATCACCATCTAGCAAATCAGGACACTAGAAGATCTACCTCAGAAGGCCACTGCAAAGATTAAATAATGCTTAACCCACAGCAACTGTTCAGTGTAGCTTACCTGAGATCAACATATGTACACAAGCAGGAAAATGGACTGAACCCAGGGGCTCTGACTCCAGAGCCCCTTCAGCATACTGCTTCACTGAAGCAGAGAGAAAATGAACAAATTCATTCAGGTAAAGGATCCCAACAAGCTTGAGGATTAGTGGATTTAACAAGACCATATGGGCCTGAGGTTTGAGAACTCACCTTGATGGCCTGGAGTAGAGCCTCGTTCTCATTCTGCTCCTTCTTTTCTTTCAGCTTTGCTTTCCTGATATCCCTCTGCTCAGTTCTCTAAAAATTAAATCCAGATCCATCAGCTCTAGGGAGCTTGCTTCCTCTTCTGTCACTCCAGCCTGCTTCTTACTATCTCCAGCATCTGTCTAACCCAGGCTCCTGTGTCAAGCAGTATCAGTGGCCTGATTCAATTCAATTAATATTTTAAAAGCACATGTCTGGTGCCAGGATAGGTGGCAGCAGAAATTTTAAAATCTACAGTTCCCATATCCACGGAGCTCACAGTCTACTGAGGGGGGACAACAAGTGAAATGTCGGTTAGGCGTTACCCAGGCAATGTGAATCCAGTGCTGTGAAACACAGAGTGATGTCTTCTTCCCCAAAAAGGAGGTGGGTTTAGATGGACACAAAACATCCTCCCAGATGATGGAGAAAGAGCATTCTCGGTAGAGGGACTGACCGAGGGTCTATGGGGTATTTCAACTTCTCTGGGATGGCTGGAATATAGGAAGCACTGGAAAAACCCAGGACAAGAACTCATCAGAGGCTCTGCCCTTTGCCTAATTATAATCCATGAAAGAAAATTATGAGTCTACTTAATCTGACAGAAGTATAATTTAGATTTCCTTTTCCTGCAAATCTGCCCCAAACCAGCTGATTCTGCTTTTATCCTCAGGATCGTAGATTAACAGAAGTCAGCAAACTTTTCTGTAAAGGGCCAGATATTAATATTTTAGGCTTTGCAGACCACATATGCTCTCTGTCGCATATTATCTACTTTTGTTAGTTGTTTGTAACTCTTCAAAAATGTGAGAAACATCTCTAGTTCACAGAATGCAGAAAAACAGGCCACAGGCTGGATTCTGCCTGGGGTCAGTTTGCTGACCTGATCTAAAACAGAGTACCAACCATCCCTCATCTTCCCCACAAAAGCCCCACAACAAGTTAACACAGGTCTTTTTCTTTTTTCTTGTGAACATAGTCTACCCTTTCAGGGAGACAAGGGCTGATAACTCTTGTCCATTCCTTCTCCAATCTAGTCTGCCAACAGAGCTGCAAAGCTCCTTTCTACTGTTAGGAAGTCTGAGTGCACCATCCAGAGTCCTCCACCCCACAGATAGCACTAAAAACTATGTCCAATTCTGCTTTCACATTTGAGCTACCTCCAACCACTGTCTGGTCCATATTAGAGAATGATCAAAGATGATGCAGACTCTGTCCCATGTTTTTACTCTGATTTACAGGATCCATGTGAGTGATGTGGCTTATGAAGTCTCGTATGGAGTCTTGCCAGCTACATAAAGTAAAATGACCACCAGGTCAGAGGAGCCCTGAACTGTGGAGTTTGCTGCCCTTTAATTAAAAAAAAAAAAAAAAAAAGTCAACTTTGTTGAGGTAATAATTTACAGATTTTAAGTGTACAGTTCAATGAGTTTAGACAAAGATATACCTTAAGTACCCAACACCTCAATAAGACAGACATTTCTATCCCCCAGAAAGTTTCCTCATGCCCCTTTGCTGTCAGTCTTCCTCCCATCCCATTAACAACATTACCAAGTAATATTCCATTGTAGGAGTATCACATTTTGCTTCTCTCCTTTCTGTTGCTGGACACAAGAGTGGTTTCTGGATTACTATGAATAAAACAGGCTGTGACCATTCTTAGACAAGTCTTTTTTTGAGCGTGTTTTCATTTCTCTTAGGTAAACACCTCAGAGTACAACTGCTGGGTCACAGGATAGGTGTATGAAACTGCAAAACTGATTTCCAAAGTAGTTGTACCATTTTATATCCCACTGGCAGTGGATCAGAGCTTCAGGTGCTCCACCTCTTCACCAACACTTGGTATTGTCTGTCTCGTGAACTGGAATCCCACTGAGGTTTAATTTTAATTGGCTTTTCCCCAATGACTGATACTGTGCATATTTTCACATGCTTGTTGTAAATCTTCTTTTCAGAAGTGCCTGTCATTTTTAACATTTATTTCTTTCAGAGAGAGAGAGAGAGAGAGAGAGAGTAAACAAGCAGGGGGAAGAGAAGAGGGAGTGAGAGAATCCTCCAGCAGACTCCACACTGAGCACAGAGCCCATTGCAGGCCTCGATCCCGGACACTGATATCATGACCTGAGCCAGAAACAAGAGTCGGATGTTTTTTGTTTTTTTTTTAAGATTTTATTTATTCATTCATGAGAGACACAGAAAGAGAGAGGCTGAGACACAGGCAGAGGGAAAAGCAGGCACCATGCAGGGAGCCCGACGCAGGACTTGATCCTGGGACTCCAGGACCGCGCCCTGGGCTGAAGGCAGGCACTAAACCGCTGAGCCATCCAGGGATTCCCAACAAGAGTCGGATGTTTAAACCAACTGAGCCACGAGCCACTCAGGCACCCTGCCTGTTTGTTTCTTTTGCCATATTTAACATTTTTTCAGAGTGAATATATTTCTTTATGTATTCTGGATATAGATGCATTACAAATATTTTCTCCAATTCCATGGCTTGCCTTTTACTTCTAACAATGTTTTTTAGTTTTGACTAAGTCCTATAACAATAGTTATGAAACAAAATTTATCTTTACCAATAATTCTGTTTATGGCTTATACATATTTTTTAATTTTTTGAGGTAAAATTCACATGACATATTAACCATTTTAAAGTACACAATTCATTGGCATTTCATATATTCACTGTATTGTGCATCTAAAAAAAATCACCTGTCTAAAACCATCACCTACTCCATTTAGGTCTGTGATTCATTTTGTATATAGTATGAGGTTGGGGTCCATATTCATGCTTGTCATGTGGATATGCAAAACACTATTCCTTCCCCCCATGAATGGTCTGGATACCCTTGTTGGGAATCAATTGTCTATAGATGTGAGGATTTATTTTCTATCTCTCAATTCTATTACACTGATCTATAAATCTATCCCCTTCTGCCAGTACCATAATGTCTTGATTACTATAGTTCTGTAGTAAGATTTGAAATTAGGAAGTATAAGTCCTCTAACTTTAAATTTTCTTTAGGGGACCCTTGGGTAGCTCAGCGGTTGAGCATCTATCTGCCTTCAGCCCAAGGCATGATTCCAGAGTCCTGGGATCAAGTCTCAAGCCTGCTTCTCCCTCTGCCTATCTCTGTATCTCTCATGAATGAATAAAATCTTAAAAAAAAAATTTTCTTATGGTTTTGGCTATTCTGGGTCCCTTGAATTTACATATGAATATTAGAATCAGTTGGTCAATATTCTGCAAAGCAGCCAATTGGAAATTTGTTGCAGACGGAGTGGAATCTGCACACCAATTTGGGGAGCACTGTCACCTTTACAATATTAACATCTGATCAGTGGATGTCTTCCCATTTTTTTTTTAGATTGAATTTCTTTAAACAATGTATTTTCAGATAAGTTTTCTGCTACTTCTGTTAAATTTATGTCTAAGTATTTTATTCTTTTTAATGCTATTGTAAATAGAATTGTTTTCATATTTGGAACATTCTCCAAGTCTATAGAATTGGGTTTTGTATATTACTGTATCCTACCAGCTTACTGATCTGTATTAGTTCTAATAGCTTTTTTAGTGGATTCCTTAGGATTTTCTATATACAAGATCTTATCATTTGCAACTAAAGAGTTGTACTTTTCCTCTACAATTTTGAAGGATAGGTCTGCCGGGTATAGAATTCTTAGTTGATAGTCTTTCTTTCAGTACTCTGAATGTCAACCCATGGCCCTTTGGCTTCTATGGCTTCTGGTGAAAAATCAGCTGTTACCTTTTTTGTGGGGGGGGGGGGGTAGGGCAGAGGGAGAGGGCAAGAGAATTTCTTAAGCAGGCTCCACACCCAGCACAGAACCTTTGACAAGGGGCTCAATCTCACAACCCTGAGATCATGAGCTGAGCCAAAATCAAAGGTTGGATGCTCAAACAATTGACCCACCTAGGCACCCTCTCAGGAGTCACTTTTATTGAGGATCTCATATGTGAAAGGTCTCTTCTCTCTTGATGCTTTTAATATTTTCATGTTGACTTTAACAGTTTGTTTATGATGTGTCTGGGTGTAGATTTCTTCAAGTATATCCTACTTGGAGTTTATTAAACTTTGTGGAAGAGTAAATTACTTTTTTTTTTTAAATCAAATCTGGGAATTTTTCAGTTATTATCTCTTATATTCTTTTGTCTCTTTTTCTTTTTCTTCTCCTGGGAACTCCCATGTCTATGACAATATATATATATATTTTAAATTTTTATTTATTTATTTATTTGTTTGTTTGTTTGTTTATTTATGATAGTCACAGAGAGAGAGAGAGAGGCAGAGACGCAGGCAGAGGGAGAAGCAGGCTCCATGCACCGGGAGCCCGACGTGGGATTCAATCCCGGGTCTCCAGGATCACGCCCTGGGCCAAAGGCAGGCGCCAAACCGCTGCGCCACCCAGGGATCCCTATGACAATATATTGATGGCACTCTATAGGTCCCTCAGTCTATCTTTATGTTTTTTTTAAAGACTTATTTATTTAACTTTAAAGGGGGTGATGGGCAGAGAGAGCGACAGGAAGAAAATCTCAAGCAGAATCTCCACTGAGTATCAACAGGGCTCAATCCCACAATCCTGAGATCATTACCTGAGCTGAAATCAAGAGACACTGAACTGAACTGAGCCACCCAGACACCCCTCTCTTATTGGTTATTATTCTTTCTGGTCCTCACACTGGGTAATCACATTTGACCTATCTTCACAGTTCTACTCTTGGGCCCATATGTGAACTTTTCACTTCAATTATTATACTTTTCAACTACAGAATTTCTATTTGATTCTTTTTCATAATTTATTGATAGTCTCTATTTGGTAAGACTTTTTGTTCATATATATATATATAAATTTTTTCTTTTTTTTTTTTTTACTTTTTCAGACATTGCTTTCTTTCTTCCTAGAACATATTTCAAAGTCTCGTTTAAAGACTTTGTCTTGTAAATCTCACATCTGGGCTTCCTCAGGGACATTTTCTATTCATTTTTTTCCTGCCTATGGGCCATACTTTCTTATTTCTTTGCACGTCTTGTAATTTTGTATTGAAAACCCGACATTTAAAATAATACTATGTGGCAACTCTGGAAACTGGATTCTCTCTCTCTTTCCTCTGCAGTATTTGATATTGCTGTCATTGTTTACTTTTTTGAACTAATTCTGTAAAGCCTATATTTGAGGGACACCTGGGTGGCTCAGTAGTTGAGCATCTGCCTTTGACTCAGGTAGTTATCCTGGGGTCCTGGGATTGAGTTCTGCGTCAGGCTCCCCATGGGGAGCCTGCTTCTCCCTCTGCCTATGTCTCTGCCTCTCTCTCAAAAATAAATAAATAAAATCTAAAAAAAAAAAAAAAAAAAAAAAAGCCTGTATTTGGTTTTATGTGACCACTAAAGTCCTTAGTTAGTTAATTTAGTGATCAGCTAATGATTGGACAGATTTCCCTTAATGCCTAAAGCCAAAAAGTCTCCCACTCTTTTGCTGAAGGGCACATGCAGATTGTGGCACACTTTCAACACTCACCCACAGTTTACGGTTCAGCCTCAGCCTTCACTTACTGCTTTCACAGAACCTCCAAGTCAGACAGAGGTAAGAGCTTAGGGCCTTCTTAGATCCTTCCTAAGCACATGCATAGCTCTGGACACACATGTGACATTGTAGATCTCCAGGAGTATGTTGGAGCTTTTTAAAGCCCCTGCAGAATCTCAATCCCCAGCTTTTCCTTTTAAATATTCTGGTAGACTGGATGGCTCAGCGGCTGAGTGTCTGCCTTTGGCTCAGGGAGTGATCCTGAGGTCCAGGGATCAAGTCCCACATCGGGCTCCCTGTAAGGAGCCTGCTTCTCCCTCTGCTACGTCTCTGCCTCTCTCTGTGTCTCTCATGAATAAACAAAATCTTTTTTAAAATAAATAAATAAATATTCTGGTAAGCTTACTATTTATCCTATTATCCACTATCTTAGGCAGCTACAATCTTAAATAATTGCTTCTAATTGTTTTTTGACACATCTCTCCTTCCCAGCACCCCAAAAAAGCTCTCCATACTGGGATAGCTCCAAGATTCATCTGCTTCCAAACAAAATCTGCTTCATGAGGATGGTCTTCAAGATCACCAAGACAGTCAAATAATGACAGTTCTCTGGGAATGGGGCTTTGAGCAAGCTCTAACCCTATCTGCTTCTTCTGGTGGCTGCTGGGCTGCTCATTTTAACCATGAGTCTTTCAAGGCTACTGTGGAACCAGGGAGGGAGGAGATGGGAATAGGGAAGTTAAAATGTCATGAAGTTTGCTGTACTTAGAGGTTCAGCAATTTTTCTTGAATAAACACTCCCCAGGGATCCCTGGGTGGCACAGCGGTTTGGCGCCTGCCTTTGGCCCAGGGCGCGATCCTGGAGACCCGGGATCGAATCCCACGTCGGGCTCCCGGTGCATGGAGCCTGCTTCTCCCTCTGCCTGTGTCTCTGCCTCTCTCTCTTTCTGTGGCTATCATAAATAAATAAAAATTAAAAAAAAAAAAAAAACACTCCCCAGATTGCTACAAGCCTTTGTTTTTTAAAGATTTTTATTTACTCATTCATTCATTCATTCATTCGAGACACAGAGAGAGAGGCAGAGACACCAGCAGAAGAAGCAGGCTCCATACAAGGAGCCTGACACAGGACTTGATCCCGGGACTCCAGGATCACACCCTGGGCCGAAGGCAGGTGCTCAACTGCTGAGCCACCCAGGGACCCCACCCTGCTACAAGCCTTTGGCTCATTTCAGAGCTCAAAAAAAAAAAGTTGACTCTGATCATTTTCACCAGTTTTCCATAGACTTTCTATAGAAACAAAGAATTTTAGCAGATCTTTATTTGGCTATTTTTGCTGATGCCACTTCTCTTTGCAGATTTATCTACCTGTTCTATCAATTACTGAGAGAGGGAGGTTGACATCTATCCCTATTTGTAGATTTGTCTCCCTCCATTTTTTTGCTTCTTACATTTGGAGTTCTTTTATTGGATACATGCATATTTATAATTGCTAAATCTTCTTGATAAGCTGATCCTTTTATCATTTAACAAAACCATGATTTATTTCTGGTAATATTCATTGCCTTGATGGCTGTTTTGAAATCCATCACTTACAAAAGCCAAGCATGTAGGAATCCAGAGTCAACTTATACTCAGATACAGAATAATCCCAATGCTCAGCAAGCAATGTCACCCACACCCAATGTCAGGCTTTTGGGCCCTGAAATCTCCCTTCAACTGTGCCTTGCCACAGGACCTGCAAGCTTTCATTTAGGTCCACTAAGGGTTTTTCTGGAGATTAGCTTGGCTATGTCCTTCCACAGTAGCACTCTACACATTCTCTCTTATGCACATTCTGTCTAGAAATTCTGGCCCAAACCCAGTTACCTAGCCTCAGAATTCTGTTACCGAGCCATGTCAGCCAACAGATACCTTTTCTTTTTTTTTTTTTAACCACTTGATATGACCAGAATGACTTCTGACTAAAACCTACCCTTTGCAGGGAGAGCTGAAGGCTCTCTTGGCACTGAAAATTTCCCCTTCCATAGTATAAGCAATGAAGACAGAACTAGATGAAGAATCAGGAGACCTGAAGTCTCAAAGTCTAGTTCTAGACATGTGAGGCGGTACTGCATAGGGACTAAGCGTATAGATTCTAGAGCCAGACTGCCTGATTTCTGATGCCCAGCTTCACCACAGCTGTGTGACTCAGGCAGCTTCCTGATCTCTCTGTGCTTTAGCTACCTCACTACTGAATGGTGAATTAGAATAGTTCCTACCTTATAGGGCTGTTGTATGGTTTAAATGAATTCATGTAAGTAAAAAACTTTAAATAGCACCTGGAAGATATACACAATAAGTGCAATCTAAATACCGGACATTATTTTTGGTAATGATGGTATATTATCATCATTGTCGCTATTATGTACATTTCATCACCAAGTTACAGGTGTCTTGAAGCTGGGAGTTACACAATACTATATAGAAGCTTAAGAGTTTAAATTTTTGGGAGGAGGGGCAAGATGGCGGAAGAGTAGGGTCCCCAAATCACCTGTCCCCAACAAATTACCTAGATAACCTTCAAATCATCCTGAAAATCTATGAATTCGGCCTGAGATGTAAAGAGAGACCAGCTGGAATGCTACAGTGAGAGGAGTTCACGCTTCTATCAAGGGGGGGGGGGGAATAAAGAAACAAAAGGGGGATCCCTGGGTGGCGCAGTGGTTTAGCGCCTGCCTTTGGCCCAGGGCGCGATCCTGGAGACCCGGGATCGAATCCCACGTCGGGCTCCCGGTGCATGGAGCCTGTTTCTCCCTCTGCCTGTGTCTCTGCCTCTCTCTCTGTGTGTGTGTGTGACTATCATAAATAAATAAAAAATTTAAAAAAAAAAAAAAAAAAAAAGAAACAAAAGGCCTCCGAGGGGGAGGGGCCCCGCGAGGAGCCGGGCTGAGGCCGGGGCGAGTGTCCCCAGGACAGGAGAGCCCCGTCCTGGAGGAGCAGGAGCTGCACCATCCTTCCCGGGCGGCAAGGGGCTCGCAGGGAGGGCGGGGATGCCCTCGGGCTCCCGGGGACACTAACAGACACCTGCCAGCGCAGGGGAGTGCGCCGAGCTCCCTAAGGGCTGCAGCACGCACCGGAGCAGTTCGGAGGGGCTCAGGAGCGGCTCCAGGGAGGGAGCTGCGGGGCGGGAGCGCAAATCCAACAGCGCAGACCCCGGAGCACAGGGCGCTGGGACACAGCCCAGGATCCGGCCTCCCCCGGGACAGGCCTGGGACAGGCAGAGGCCGGGAGGGCACAGGACAGCAAGGACGCTCCTGCCCCGAGCTGAGCAGATCAGCGGCTCCGCCCCGGAGCCTCCAGGCCCTGCAGACGGAGAGCCAGAGCCCGAGCCCCGAGCCCCGTAGTTCCTGCGGAGGCTGAATCCAGGCTTCCAGAGTTGCCATAGCCACTGCGGCTGTTCCTCCTGAGACCTCACGGGGTAAACAACCCCCGCTGAGCCCTGCAGCAGGCAGGGGCAGAGCAGCTCCCCCAAGTGCTAACACCTGAAAATCAGCGCAACAGGCCCCTCCCCCAGAAGACCAGCTGGACGGACCAGTTCCAGGGGAAGTCAAGGGACTTAAAGTCTACAGAAATACTCCCCCGTGTTTTTTTTTTCTTTTTTTCTTTTTTCTTTTCTTTTTGATTTCTGATTGCTTCCCCCACCCCCTTTTTTTTTCACCTTTCTTTCTTTTTCTTTCCCTTTTTCTTCTCTTCTTTCCTTTTTCTTTTCTTTTTCTTTTTTCTTTTTCTCTTTTCTTTCCTTCTCTCTCTTTCTCTCCTTTTCCCAATACAACTTGTTTTTGGCCACTCTGCACTGAGCAAAATGACTAGAAGGAAAACCTCACCTCAAAAGAAAGAATCAGAAACAGCCCTCTCTCCCACAGAGTTACAAAATCTGGATTACAATTCAATGTCAGAAAGCCAATTCAGAAGCACTATTCTACAGCTACTGGTGGCTCTAGAAAAAAGCATTAAGGACTCACGAGACTTTATGACTGCAGAATTTAGATCCAATCAGGCAGAAATTAAAAATCAACTGAATGAGATGCAATCCAAACTAGAAGTCCTAACGACGAGGGTTAACGAGGTGGAAGAACGAGTGAGTGACATAGAAGACAAGTTAATGGCAAAGAGGGAAACTGAGGAAAAAAGAGACAAACAATTAAAGGACCATGAAGACAGATTAAGGGAATTAAATGACAACCTAAGGAAGAAAAACCTACGTTTAATTGGGGTTCCCGAGGGCACCGAAAGGGACAGAGGGCCAGAATATGTATTTGAACAAATCCTAGCTGAAAACTTTCCCAATCTGGGAAGGGAAACAGGCATTCAGATCCAGGAAATAGAAAGATCCCCCCTAAAATCAATAAAAACCGTTCAACACCTCGACATCTAATAGTGAAGCTTGCAAATTCCAAAGATAAAGAGAAGATCCTTAAAGCAGCAAGAGACAAGAAGTCCCTGACTTTCATGGGGAGGAATATTAGGGTAACAGCAGACCTCTCCACAGAGACGTGGCAGGCCAGAAAGGGCTGGCAGGATATATTCAGGGTCCTAAATGAGAAGAACATGCAACCAAGAATACTTTATCCAGCAAGGCTCTCATTCAAAATGCAAGGAGAGATAAAGAGCTTCCAAGACAGGCAGGAACTGAAAGAATATGTGACCTCCAAACCAGCTCTGCAAGAAATTTTAAGGGGGACTCTTAAAATTCCCCTTTAAGAAGAAGTTCAGTGGAACAATCCACAAAAACAAGGACTAAATAGATATCATGATGACACTAAACTCATATCTGTCAATAGTAACTCTGAACGTGAACGGGCTTAATGACCCCATCAAAAGGCGCAGGGTTTCAGACTGGATAAAAAAGCAGGACCCATCTATTTGCTGTCTACAAGAGACTCATTTTAGACAGAAGGACACCTACAACCTGAAAATAAAAGGTTGGAGAACCATTTACCATTCAAATGGTTCTCAAAAGAAAGCAGGGGTAGCCATCCTTATATCAGATAAACTAAAATTCACTCCGAAGACAGTAGTGAGAGACGAAGAGGGACACTATATCATACTTAAAGGATCTATCCAACAAGAGGACTTAACAATCCTCAATATATATGCCCCGAATGTGGGAGCTGCCAAATACTTAAACGAATTATTAACCAAAGTAAAGAAATACTTAGATAATAATACACTTATACTTGGTGACTTCAATCTAGCTCTCTCTACCCTTGATAGGTCTTCTAAACACAACATCTCCAAAGAAACGAGAGCTTTAAATGATACACTGGACCAGATAGATTTCACAGATATCTACAGAACTTTACATCCAAACTCAACTGAATACACATTCTTCTCAAGTGCACATGGAACTTTTTCCAGAATAGACCACATACTGGGTCACAAATCGGGTCTGAACCGATACCAAAAGATTGGGATCGTCCCCTGCATATTCTCAGACCATAACGCCTTGAAATTAGAACTCAATCACAAGAAGAAGTTTGGAAGGACCTCAAACACGTGGAGGTTAAGGACCATCCTGCTAAAAGATAAAAGGGTCAACCAGGAAATTAAGGAAGAATTAAAAAGATTCATGGAAACTAATGAGAATGAAGATACAACTGTTCAAAATCTTTGGGATGCAGCAAAAGCAGTCCTGAGGGGGAAATACATCGCAATACAAGCATCCATTCAAAAACTGGAAAGAACTCAAATACAAAAGCTAACCTTACACATAAAGGAGCTAGAGAAGAAGCAGCAAATCAACCCGACGCCCAGCAGAAGAAGAGAGTTAATTAAAATTCGAGCAGAAATCAACGAAATTGAGACCAGAAGAACTGTGGGACAGATCAATAGAACCAGGAGTCGGTTCTTTGAAAGAATTAATAAGATAGATAAACCATTAGCCAACCTTATTAAAAAGAAGAGAGAGAAGACTCAAATTAATAAAATCATGAATGAGAAAGGAGAGATCACTACCAACACCAAGGAAATACAAACGATTTTAAAAACATATTATGAACAGCTCTACGCCAATAAATTAGGCAATCTAGAAGAAATGGACGCATTCCTGGAAAGCCACAAACTACCAAAACTGGAGCAGGAAGAAATAGAAAACCTGAACAGGCCAATAACCAGGGAGGAAATTGAAGAAGTCATCAAAAACCTCCCAAGACACAAGAGTCCAGGGCCAGATGGCTTCCCAGGGGAATTCTATCAAACGTTTAAAGAAGAAATCATACCTATTCTACTAAAGCTGTTTGGAAAGATAGAAAGAGATGGAGTACTTCCAAATTCATTCTATGAGGCCAGCATCACCTTAATTCCAAAACCAGACAAAGACCCCACCAAAAAGGAGAATTACAGACCAATATCCCTGATGAACATGGATGCAAAAATTCTCAACAAGATACTAGCCAATAGGATCCAACAACACATTAAGAAAATTATTCACCATGACCAAGTAGGATTTATCCCCGGGACACAAGGCTGGTTCAACACTCGTAAAACAATCAATGTGATTCATCATATCAGCAAGAGAAAAACCAAGAACCATATGATCCTCTCATTAGATGCAGAGAAAGCATTTGACAAAATACAGCATCCATTCCTGATCAAAACTCTTCAGAGTGTAGGGATAGAGGGAACTTTCCTCGATATCTTAAAAGCCATCTACGAAAAGCCCACAGCAAATATCATTCTCAATGGGGAAGCACTGGGAGCCTTTCCCCTAAGATCAGGAACCAGACAGGGATGTCCACTCTCACCACTGCTATTCAACATAGTATTGGAAGTCCTAGCCTCAGCAATCAGACAACAAAAAGACATTAAAGGCATTCAAATTGGCAAAGAAGAAGTCAAACTCTCCCTCTTCGCCGATGACATGATACTCTACATAGAAAACCCAAAAGCCTCCACCCCAAGATTGCTAGAACTCATACAGCAATTTGGTAGCGTGGCAGGATACAAAATCAATGCCCAGAAATCAATGGCATTCCTATACACTAACAATGAGACTGAAGAAAGAGAAATTAAGGAGTCAATCCCATTTACAATTGCACCCAAAAGCATAAGATACCTAGGAATAAACCTAACCAAAGAGGTAAAGGATCTATACCCTAAAAACTATAGAACACTTCTGAAAGAAATTGAGGAAGACACAAAGAGATGGAAAAATATTCCATGCTCGTGGATTGGCAGAATTAATATTGTGAAAATGTCAATGTTACCCAGGGCAATTTACACGTTCAATGCAATCCCTATCAAAATACCATGGACTTTCTTCAGAGACTTAGAACAAATTATTTTAAGATTTGTGTGGAATCAGAAAAGACCCCGAATAGCCAGGGGAATTTTAAAAAAGAAAACCATAGCTGGGGGCATCACAATGCCAGATTTCAGGTTGTACTACAAAGCTGTGGTCATCAAGACAGTGTGGTACTGGCACAAAAACAGACACAAAGATCAATGGAACAGAATAGAGAACCCAGAAGTGGACCCTGAACTTTATGGTCAACTAATATTCGACAAAGGAGGAAAGACGATCCACTGGAAGAAAGACAGTCTCTTCAATAAATGGTGCTGGGAAAATTGGTCATCCACATGCAGAAGAATGAAACTAGACCATTCTCTTGCACCATACACAAAGATAAACTCAAAATGGATGAAAGATTTAAATGTGAGACAAGACTCCATCAAAATCCTAGAGGAGAACACAGGCAACACCCTTTTTGAACTTGGCCACAGTAACTTCTTGCAAGATACATCCACGAAAGCAAAAGAAACAAAAGCAAAAATGAACTATTGGGACTTCATCAAGATAAGAAGCTTTTGCACAGCAAAGGATACAGTCAACAAAACTCAAAGACAACCTACAGAATGGGAGAAGATATTTGCAAATAACATATCAGATAAAGGGCTAGTTTCCAAAATCTATAAAGAACTTCTTAAACTCAACACCAAAGAAACAAACAATCCAATCATGAAATGGGCAAAAGACATGAAGAGAAATCTCACAGAGGAAGACATAGACATGGCCAACATGCACATGAGAAAATGCTCTGCATCACTTGCCATCAGGGAAATACAAATCAAAACCACAATGAGATACCACCTCACACCAGTGAGAATGGGGAAAATTAATAAGGCAGGAAACAACAAATGTTGGAGAGGATGCGGAGAAAAGGGAACCCTCTTACACTGTTGGTGGGAATGTGAACTGGTGCAGCCACTCTGGAAAACTGTGTGGAGGTTCCTCAAAGAATTAAAAATAGACCTGCCCTACGACCCAGCAATTGCACTGTTAGGGATTTACCCCAAAGATTCAGATGCAATGAAACGCCGGGGCACCTGCACCCCGATGTTTCTAGCAGCCATGTCCACAATAGCCAAACTGTGGAAGGAGCCTCGGTGCCCATCGAAAGATGAATGGATAAAGAAGATGTGGTTTATGTATACAATGGAATATTACTCAGCCATTAGAAACGACAAATACCCACCATTTGCTTCAACGTGGATGGAACTGGAGGGGATTATGCTGAGTGAAGTAAGTCAATCGGAGAAGGACAAACAGTGTATGTTCTCATTCATTTGGGGAATATGAATAATAGTGAAGGGGAATATAAGGGAAGGGAGAAGAAATGTGTGGGAGATATCAGAAAGGGACACAGAACATAAAGACTTCTAACTCTGGGAAATGAACTAGGGGTGGTGGAAGGGGAGGAGGGCGGGGGGTGGGGGTCAATGGGTGACGGGCACGGAGGGGGACACTTGATGGGATGAGCACTGGGTGTTATTCTGTATGTTGGTAAATTGAACACCAATAAAAATTAATTTATAAAAAAAATAAAAAAAAAAGAGTTTAAATTTTTTTTTTCTTTTCAAAGATTACTTAGAGAGAGAGCATGCACACAAGTAGGGGGAAGGACAGGGGTAGAGGGAGAGAAGCAGACTCCCTGCTGAGCAGGGAGCCTGACATGGGGCTAGATCCAAGAACTCTGTCTGAGATCATGACCGGAGCCGAAATCAAGAGTCAGATGCTTGACTGAGCCACCAAGGCACACCTGTTTAAATTTTAACTGTCCAGGGATCCCTGGGTGGCGCAGCGGTTTGGCGCCTGCCTTTGGCCCAGGGCACGATCCTGGAGACCCGGGATCGAGTCCCACATCGGGGCTCCCGGTGCATGGAGCCTGCTTCTCCCTCTGCCTGTGTCTCTGCCTCTCTCTCTCTCTCTCTGTGACTATCATAAATAAATAAAAATTTAAAAAAAAAAAAAAATAAAAATAAAAAAAATAAATAAATTTTAACTGTCCATTGCCCTCCTCTTTTTCATGAGCTTTACATAGTGTACAAACTATATTATGGCAGTTTTATGCCATTTCTTATTTATTCAAATCATAATGGCCACAAATTAACTCCTTATAAGTCAAGAAATGTGCTAACAATACACACCAGACATTCTCATTTAATCCTCATAAAAACCTGAGTTTTTATAACATAACATATATTATGTTAACTATTTTATATTTATTTTATGTTATTTAATAGTAACATAACAACATATATGATGTTAACTATTTTCAAAGAGGGGACTGAGTTTCAGAATTATCAAGAACTTGCCCATGGTTATGCTTTCTCCTATCTGGAATGGTTTCCACTCCCCACCCCCCACCATCCAGTCAAGTAAACTCTTGCTCAGTCTTCAAGAGATTATACCAAGCATCACCTCTTTCAGCAAACCTTATCTGCTATTCCCAATTGCTGCCCTTCCCTTATCCAGGCCCAAGTTAGATACTACTACTTATATATACTATATATTCCTGCTTGCCTCTGTCACATTATAATACTTATTTACTTCTTTGTGTCCTTCAGAGTTCCAAAAGTAGGGAATAGTTTTGGGTTTTGTTTTTAAAGAAGAAAAAGTTTACAATGACCCAAAAGACACAATCTTAGAAATATTAACTAATGCTAAGTAGGGACACCTGAGTGGCTCAGTGGTTGGGCAGCTGCCTTTGGCTCAGGTCATGATCCTGGGATCGAGTCCCTAGTTGGGCTCCCCGCTCAACAGGGAGTCTGCTTCTCTCCCTTTCCCCCTGCCCTTCCCCCTACTTATGTGCATGCTTTGTCTATGTCTCTCCCTCTCTCTCTCTTTCTGTCTCTCATGAATAAATAAATAACTCTTTAAAAAAATAATAATAATTAATGCTAAGTAACAAATACCAACTGGCTACTGATTCTGCAACCAACCTTCAACTTGTCTGCTTTAGCCCTCATTTCCAGAAGCTTCTTCTCTCTGGCATCTATCTGCAGCCCTTCATCACACCAGGTCACAGCCTCAGCAAAGTTTTTCAGTTCCAGATGGCATAAGGCACCTGTAAAACCCAAAACCCTTAGAAAAGGTGCATGGAAAGAGCTATCCTTGAACAGGAACCAACACCCGCCCCCCCCAACCACCACCACCACCAAACTCCACCAGCTACCTACCAGCCAGCATTCTGAAGGGAAAATAGTTGATTAAAGCCCTTTGTACTGCATTCCCCAGACAAGGAATATTTTTTTATCTTCGATCAGAAAGATCTCTAGGGCCCATTCAACATAAAATTCCTGTTAAGTCTCCCTGGTATTAAGGGCTTTTAAAGTAGGGAAGGGTGCAATGTAATGGCAAAGAGCACAGTCTCTGGAATCAGACAGATCTGGGCTGGAAATCTGGCTCTGTTGTTTAGCAACTAGACATTAGACAAAATACTGAGCATCTCCAAGCTTCAGGTTCCTCATCTGCAAATCAGAATAAAGTCCATCTCAGATGGTATTTTAAATAGAGATAGAGAGCAGAATTGACCTTAGCCATTCATCAAAAGTGGCAAGACCAAAGACATTAGGTCTCTTCTAAAATTGTTCCTAATAGCTTCTAGGTTAAGCCACCTCTCCTCTCACGTTTGTTCTTCTCCAGTTGGCCTCTTTAGACTTTCCACAGAATTTCCAAATAACAGAACTGTAAAGGCTTAGATGTCAACAGAATCTAACTTCATCTTCCAGAGATAAGCAAACTGACACTCAGAGTGGGTGTCTTGCCAAGGTCACATGCTGAGGTAAAACTGATAATTCAACATTTATAGACTCCAGTTTTTGCCAATTTGACAGGACTACACTAAACTTACTTGCCAATATTTGAATAGTACCTTCTTTCCCTACAGCTGAGGGAGATGGATCTACGTATACCAACCGCTAACTATGCATATCTAAAGATGCATAATTTTGATAAAGCATTTGGCTTATGATAAAGCAGTCAATCCATGGGAATATAAGGAAGATTAATATGTGATGAATAAATTAAAGTTTACAAAGCACCTCTGAGCTTCTCAAAGAAACGGTAAAATATAAAAGTAATACAAGCAGTATTATTACATAGAAAGGTCAGACCACAAAAGAAAATATAATCTGGGAACATCTCAGCCATCAGAGTTATCAGCAAAGGTCCCATAACTTATCTCTTAATTAACATGACATTTGAAGATCTCGCCTTTCAAACAGCTAATTTGGAAAAAAAATTAGAATATGGCTTTTGGAACTGCTTTATTTTAATTAATTTTATTACTCATTTAAAATGAGGAGTTTCAATTTCTCTACAAATTCTTTTCTTTTTCTTTTCTCTACAAATTCTTAAACCATAAAGGATATTATTCTCTGGAAAATTCTTTTGAAAATGGCATGTTGCTATTGATAAGGACTGGGAACTTAATATTAAGATTGCAAAAATAAGGTGACTTCATTAGTATCTTAGCACCTTAATATCAAAGCTTAAAATGCATCAACTTTTGGTGCAGTGAGTGCCAATTTTTCCATAAGGACAATCCTACTGTAGTTCTACAATACTTACCTCTTACTATTGCTTTGAGGTGGCAGGGTTTTAGCTTTCTGGCAGCTTTCACATCATTGAGAGCAGAACGAAAATTGCCTAATAGGCACCAAATAGAAGAGAAAACAAAATTGAGATCAGAATATTTGCAAAATTTCATGTGTAAAAATATAGACATTCTTGTACAGTGAGTCATAGAATATCTGTAACACTGGAAACCCACAGAACAACTATAAATGGGTAGTAGCAAGCTCATGAAAAGATGCTTAACATCACTAGTGACCGAAGAGATTAAATTTAACATGGAGGGCAGCCCCTGTGGTGCAGTGGTTTGCATGGAGCCTACTTCTCCCTCTGCCTGTGTCTCTGCCTCTCTCTCTCTCTGTGTCTCTATGAACAAATAAATAAAATATTAAAGAAAAGAAAGTTCTTTCTTAAAAAAAAAAAATTAACATGGAACTGGTAAAAATTAAAAACAGGTAATATCCACCTGGGTGAAAGCATGGAAAAAGGGCACTCCTAAGGGTAAATTAGAGAGCAAATTAGCATGCACTTGTGCGTATACTGACTCAACAATATTCTTCTAAGAACTTATCCTTAAAAAAAAACTGGAAAGGGATGCCTGGGTGGCTCAGTGGTTGAGCGTCTAACTTTGGCTCAGGGCGTGATCCTGGAGTCCTGCGATCGAATCCCACATTGGGCTCCCTGCATGGAGCCTGCTTCTCCCTCTGCCTATGTCTCTGCCTCTCTCTGTGTCTCTCATGAATAAATAAATAAAATCTTAAAAAAATATATATACTTAGACAAATGTGCAAGGATAAATGTAAGAGCATGTTAACTGCAGCATTAAATTGTGAATTGTGAAACACTTGATGATACCCTAAATATCCCCAATGTAGTAATGATTAAATAAACTACGTAAATCCACACTATTAAATATCATGCAGCCATTAAAAAGAATAAGATCTGCACATAAAAGGCACGATAGGGTGCTTGTGCTACATTGTTTTAACTGGTTGTTCTGTATTTATAATGTCAGTGTGTAAAATATCAATATATTTGTATAAAACAAACCAATCTAAATGTACAGACATACGTACACATATGTAAGTGCACTTTTAAAAAAGTGTGCAATCATACACACTGTTATCCAAACTGAGAGGGCATGTGGTAGAACTTCCCTATATAGTTTATAATATAAATATTACTTAACAGTTTAGTATTTACCTATTATTTTCACTTCTAAAAATCTAGCACAAGGCAGCAAAATTTTTCTGTAAAAGGCCACACAGTAAATATTTTAGGCTTTACAGTCCACATATGGTCTGTTATACATTCTTGTTTTATAATCCTTTAAAAACATAAAAAACATTTTTAGCTCACAGGAGGCCAGAGATCCAGATGTGGCCTGTGAGCCATAGTTTGCCAAATCTGGCTTCAACCTTAACAATAATCAGAATTAGTGGGGAAACTTTATCACTAACTTTGCTCATTACTGCATTATTTTTAAAAACCTAAAAGCAGCTGTATACTCAATAATAGCAAAACAGTAAAGCCAACTGTGTAAACACCGGTTATGTCCAAATGATGCAACTTTATGTAGCTATTAAAATAGTACTCAAATATTTTTAATGACAGGTGAAATTGATTACATTATAAAATTAAGTGAAGAGAACTGAATACAAAATTGGAAAAACAGCATGATGGTAATGATGGGGAAAAAATGTATATAAAAGAGATCTAAAGACTTCTGGTTAAGGGTGCTAGACTGAACATAGGATTTAACTCAACCTCCACTACTCTCCCCCTTCCTCCCAAAAATGCTATAAACCCAGAGAGAAGAAAAGTAAGAACACAGAGCACATTTTAAAGCTAGAAAACAAAGGAACAATGGTTAAATGACTTAACAGCCCTAAGAAAACGGAATTCTAACCCAGCAGAGGGAAAGCCCCAAAGCTGCCAAGTTGTACTGCAGAACCTAAAGTACCCAGGACTAAGGAACTGACAGTGTCAGGGGAACTGTGGGTAAAGGTGTCTTCCATTCAGTGCACTTTGAATCAACCTGATTCTGCATACTAATCCTAGTACTGTGTACCCTTACAGAGTTCAGTTTACTTAATTTACTGTACTTTACTATGGTATCTTACTCTGCTGACTAGGAATAAAGCTGTTAACCTTGCCTACCTTACATAGCTGCTATGAGGTCAAGAGGGATAACAAATGTGAAAGTGCTCTGAAAACTATACCAGTGAGATCTCATTTAAGGAATGGCTGTGATTTTTTTTCTTAAGATTTATTTATTTATTCATGAGAGACAGAGAGAAAGAGAGGCAGAGACTCAGGCAGAGGGAGAAGAAGAGGGAGCCCGATGTGGGACTCGATCCCAGACCCCCAGGGATCACGCCCTGGGCTGAAGGCAGGGGCTCAACTACTGAGCCACCCAGGGATCCCCATGAATGCCTGTGATTATTATGCCTCTGCTCCTCTGGCATCACACACAGTTTTCTTCTTACAAGGTACTTCTTCTGGTCTTATTAGCCCTGCACATAACAATCTTTAAGTTCCCCCAAAGAAAGGAACTATGTAGCTATTGTTCACAGTGCAAGGCCTAGCACACAGTAGATGCTTTATATATATTTACTGATTGAATGAGGAAATGAATCCAACTCCTTCAGGGAAAGGCCAGATCTTACTCATCTCTGCCATGCCAGGACCTAACACAGAACAAGAACTCAAAGTTTGTCTGCTGAATGAAAAAATGTATTCCTCTAGAAGTCAGAAAAATGGGTTTCTCGTCCAGCTTCTTGCACTTATCAGAGGATCCTTCTCTGGGCCTAAGCAAAATGAGGGGGTTGACCACTCTGTTTAGAATATTATAATGGAACATGCTAAAGGAGACAACAGTTGGGGCAAACTATAGTAACAGAGAGACTCTGCTTAAATGTTGATGAATCCCAGCAAAGCTTATTCTCTACTAGCCCCTCAGAGGCCCCAGGTCTCTTTAAACTCTGTGATAATAAACATGGGTCTAACATGACCAAGACTAGTCATGAGCAATAATGCCTCCCAGTAATCAGTGTTTCCCAAAGTCACATCTGCAGAATAGTCCTACGTGTTGATAAGTGTTACTTAAAAAGGGAGCTTACAAAACTTAAGAATCATAGGGTAAGGTTCTTTGCTGTAGGTCATCTCAACATCTTTAACATACTAATGTGCACTGTGATTGCCAACAAAGCAGCAGCACTTTCCAATTTTACTTGTCCAAAGAATATCTTTCACTTCAAGGGTTCTACAGAATACTCTTTGAAAAAAATTCTCCCTTTAAGATAGTTACTCCTACATAAATATCTCTATTGCTTGAATCCTTCTAGCAACCTGAAGAAGAGGATAAAAGGCCAGAAACAAAAACACATTGAGAGAGAATCATTTAGGCTAAAAAAAAAAAGTCCCAGATCACACCAACTCACATTTTAAGGTATGTCACTCATTTGGTTCAGATAAGAAGAATTATACAATATATCTGCTTTCCCTTTTCACCAAGTCTACCTGGAAGATCAGAGTTCAATTAGAGTAATTGTATAACTAACTTTCTGGATAAGTTAGGCTCTTCATCTGACACTCAAACTCTGCACTACCCATTATAATGGCTTTTACCATACATTAGTTCTTTAGAAAGCACTAAATAATGGAATAAATTACCTAGATAGTACTGTGCTGCTGCCCGGTTGGTATAAAGGACAGCATTCATATCAGGGTCTGAGCATTTCTTCTTTAATCCTTCAGTGTATGAAATCACAGCCTTTTTATACTCTTTTTCTTTAAAGTAGTCATTGCCCTCATCCTTATAGGTTTTGGCCTGTTCTGCAAAGAAAAGAATAAATAATCACTATTTCCTATTTTCGTAAAGGCAAAAATTAAAAATAAAATTAAAATATTAAAAATATTAAAAATATTCTAAATCACATATTAGATATGATAAACCAAACAGAAGAAACCAATAAAGCAAGCTCAAAAATAAATCCTATAAAACTGGGTATCAACATGAAGAAACAAGGTCATGTGTAGTTAATGCTACAATCAATTCCAAGTATCTTACAGAGTAGATTATTAGATGCTTGCCAAAAAAAAAAAGAATAAAGGAAAGCGTGTACTTATCCTACCTCTGGAAGAACTTTTTTTTTTTATTATTTACTGAACTTTAACTTTTTATTATTATTTTATTTTTTTATTTCTTCAATGGGGGGGGGGGAGTTATCTTCTGTTTTTGCTTTATGTTTTATCCCTGGAATACCGATTCCCCTCTCCTCACCCTATTGGAGCCTATAAAATTGTTAAGAATCAGTCCAAGATTCCAATCCACTGTGAGCCCACTCCCTACGTCCCCCTCCTCAGGGCTCCCACAGCACCTAGTACACAGCTATGCGTTGGCACTTCTCACACACACAGGACAATCTGGCTATCCACTGGAGCGTGAGACCTCTGAGGACAATCTTATTCATCTCCTTACCCCCAAAGCCTAGCATCTAGTAGGTACTGGGGGGAGAAGGTATATGTGGAATAGTGACAAGCTAGCCCAGGGTAACTATTTCTTGTTATCAGAAACTTTCCGACTCCCTCTTTCCCTCAATTCAATGGAGACACAAAACAAATACTAGACTCATGTAAGATACCTTCTGGAGACCGCTCTTCATCGAAAATCATTGACTGGAGGCAAGCCAAGTCAGGGTTCTCATTGGGATCAATTTCAGAAGGCGCTTTCTTCATAAACAGGGGGACCTTTTCAAATTCCTGGAGGTGAAGAATGAACTTTTAAGAATACGATTTTCCACAGAGGAGACCCACTTCCCCATGTCTGTATCAAAACGCTCTTACTCATCATGATTTGCAGACCATGATTATCTACCTGGCTTCCCCACCTAGGCCTCAGTTTCCCCAGTGTAAGATGGGAGCGCAGGGTAAGGATCGCTAACGAAATCCTTTCGGTTCTCACATTCTTACAAGGGCGGTGGGAACCACCGTTAGTTAGGCGCTCCCGTGTTCCCGGCACCTTACACCCACCCCCACCCCTTATCCCTTCATCTTCGCAATCCTACAAGGCTGTAGCTATAGTTACAGGGAAATCGTACACATGAGGGGACGCGCTCAGAAAAGTAACTAAGTGGAGGAGTCCCACGTCTGCCTGACTAAAACCCGGACCCCTAGATGTACTGGCTGCTGAAGACCGCCCTCCAGACCCCGAGGCCGATTTTCTAAGGCTCCCACCAAGGGGAGACCACCCAACCGCTGGCGGGGCCGGAGGGGCAGGAGGGGAGGGGGCGAGGGTGCGGGCGGCCGGACGGTCCAGGAGGCCTAGGGGTGCACGTGCTCGGGGGTGCGGGAGGCCTAGGGGTGCGGGGGGGTCCGTGGTGCAGGGGCTCGGGGGTACGGGGGGGCCTAGGGGTGCAGGGGCTCGGGGATGCGGGGGACCTGGGGTGCGCAGAGCCGGAGGTGCAGGGGACCTGGGGTGCAGGGGCTCGGGGGTGCGGGGGACCTGGGGTGCGGGGGGCCTGGGGTGCAGGGGCTCCGGGGGGCCTGGGGTGCAGGGGCTCGGGGGTGCGGGGGACCTGGGGTGCAGGGGCTCGGGGTGCGGGGGGCCTGGGGTGCAGGGGCTTGGGGTGCGGGGGGCCTGGGGCGCAGGGGCTCGGGGGTGCGGGCTCGGGGTGCGGGCGGCCGGCGGTCCGGAGGCCTAGGGGTGCACGTGCTCGGGGGTGCGGGAGGCCTAGGGGTGCGGGGGGGTCCGTGGTGCAGGGGCTCGGGGGTACGGGGGGGCCTAGGGGTGCAGGGGCTCGGGGATGCGGGGGACCTGGGGTGCGCAGAGCCGGAGGTGCAGGGGACCTGGGGTGCAGGGGCTCGGGGGTGCGGGGGGCCTGGGGTGCAGGGGCTCCGGGGTGCGGGGGGCCTGGGGTGCAGGGGCTCGGGGGTGCGGGGGGCCTGGGGTGCAGGGGCCTGGGGCGCAGGGGCCTGGGGCGCAGGGGCTCGGGGGTGCGGGCTCGGGGTGCGGGCGGCCGGCGGTCCGGAGGCCTAGGGGTGCACGTGCTCGGGGGTGCGGGAGGCCTAGGGGTGCGGGGGGGTCCGTGGTGCAGGGGCTCGGGGGTACGGGGGGGCCTAGGGGTGCAGGGGCTCGGGGATGCGGGGGACCTGGGGTGCGCAGAGCCGGAGGTGCAGGGGACCTGGGGTGCAGGGGCTCGGGGGTGCGGGGGGCCTGGGGTGCAGGGGCTCCGGGGTGCGGGGGGCCTGGGGTGCAGGGGCTCGGGGGTGCGGGGGGCCTGGGGTGCAGGGGCCTGGGGCGCAGGGGCCTGGGGCGCAGGGGCTCGGGGGTGCGGGCTCGGGGTGCGGGCGGCCGGCGGTCCGGAGGCCTAGGGGTGCACGTGCTCGGGGGTGCGGGAGGCCTAGGGGTGCGGGGGGGTCCGTGGTGCAGGGGCTCGGGGGTACGGGGGGGCCTAGGGGTGCAGGGGCTCGGGGATGCGGGGGACCTGGGGTGCGCAGAGCCGGAGGTGCAGGGGACCTGGGGTGCAGGGGCTCGGGGGTGCGGGGGGCCTGGGGTGCAGGGGCTCCGGGGTGCGGGGGGCCTGGGGTGCAGGGGCTCGGGGGTGCGGGGGGCCTGGGGTGCAGGGGCCTGGGGCGCAGGGGCCTGGGGCGCAGGGGCTCGGGGGTGCGGGCTCGGGGTGCGGGCGGCCGGCGGTCCGGAGGCGCCTGCTCGCCAGCCCCGGGGTCCGGACGACGCCCCGACACTCGCGTGCGTCCCCGGGCCGCCCACCTCCTCCCACTGGTCCTCGTGGAAGCCGCCACGGTACGGCTGGCTCTGGAACTTTTCCAGGAACGAGTCCAGGGCATCTTCGCCGGCGGCGCCCGGCTCCGGCCGCTCCATGGCGGCTGCTCGGCGCTCCCGCCGCGCTCCCGGCCACTTCCGGCGGGCAGCGCGGGCGCCCTTCCGTCAGTCCTCCGGGCCGCGCCAGCCCGCGCGCCTCGGGTTCCGCCCCGCGGGGCCCGGCCAGCCGGCTCCGCCCTTCGCCTGCGCCGGCCGCAGCCCCGCCCCCGAGTGCGTTGGGGTGGGGGGAGGAGGAACTCAGCGCCCCCAAAACGTTCCCGTATGACGTCGTTCGCTCGTGTGCTCGGTCAGCACGTGTTTCCTAAGCTCCTGGTGCGTTCAGGGCTATGGTGGTCGCCGGGTAGACTGTTCTGGGCCAAGCAGATCAAACCCCTGCTCTCCAGGAGCTGCTGAGACTGTGGGGAGACGCAGGAAGCAAGATGTCAGAGGTTGGCAGGGGCTAGCAGGAGCTATCCGGGACTTTTTTTATTTTATTTTTTTATTTTTTTTTTAATTTATTTATGACAGTCACAGAGAGATAGAGAGAGAGAGGCAGAGACACAGGCAGAGGGAGAAGCAGGCTCCATGCACCGGGAGCCCGACGTGGGACTCGATCCCGGGTCTCCAGGATCGCGCCCTGGGCCAAAGACCGGCGCTAAACCACTGCGCCACCCAGGGATCCCGACTTTTTTTATTTTAAGAGAGAGAGAGAGCCGGTATGCAGGGGGAGTGGCAAAGGCAGAGGGAGAGACAGACTCCACCCTAAGCAGGGAGCCAGATGGGGGCTCATCTCAGGACCCTGAGGTCATGACCTGAACTGAAATCTAAGGTCGGAGGCCCAGGGCAGCCCCGGTGGCGGTGGCTCAGCGGTTGAGCGTCCGCCTGCAGCCCCGGGTGTGATCCTGGGGTCCTGGGATCGAGTCCCACGTTGGGCTCCCTGCATGGACCCTGCCTCTCTGTGTCTCTCATGAATAAAATCATTTTAAACATTTTTTAAAAAGCAGCTGGAGGCCCAACTCACTGAGCCACCCAGGTGTCTCTATGGGTGTGGGGTGTTAAGCTGAGTGTACATGCATTCAAGCAGAGGAGGGGTCCCACGGTGGCCAGAGCCTGTCTGGGAAGAGCATTCTCTATGGAGGGGGCTGGCAGTGCTCAGCCCCAGGGAGGGGCTCTGGGGATGGTGGGGGTGCTGGAGCAGAATGAGAAAGAGGGTGACGAGTAGGTGAGGTGGGAGGGATGATGGGTAGTGATTCTGAGGACTTGGGTCTTCCCCAGGGTGCAGTGGTGCCTTCTAAAGAATTTCAAGGAAAGGGGCTATCTGATCAGACATGCCTATTTCTGAGGTTAAGCACTCCCTACCGGCCCCAGCTGAGATGGAAACAAGATCTCCAGGCCAGGTGCACCTTCCTGCAGCCATAGGTTCCCCAGGAGATGGCTGCTGGGGCCCTGCGTTGAGTGCTATAGCCTCAGGGAGCCCACTGCCTGTTTTAGAAGGAAAGGCGGACAGGCAGCAGACCAATCTAAACCACCTTTCACGAGTCTGCACAATAAAGGTACAGAAGGGTGGGTGTTACCTCGGGGGCTCAGCTGAGACTTCACAGACCCATGTTCTCTACAGCGACGAGGAAGGTCTCCCCAGATGGGTGGGGGCTGGAGGGGAGTTGAGCATTTTAGGCAGTGGGAATCTCCGTGCAGAGGGGCATGGAGGTGTGCAAGAGCCTGGCATGCTGGGTACCACAAGAGTCAACAGGAAAGACCAGCAAGATGAATGGGGGCCAGAGGGCAGTCAGGCCTTTATCTTGTAACCCTTTATCTAGCAGAGGATAGTGATCAGGTGATAGACCTAAGGGCAAATTTGTCTTAGGAAGGCCTGGGTTGCCAAGTGAAGGATTGATGGGGGCAGGCTGGATTAAGAGATTGACAAGGCTGCAGAGAAGAGATGGCAGGCCCAGCAGGGGAGAAGGCAGGCCTGGTCATTATCTGATCCCAGGGTGAGAGGGACAGCAGGGCTAAGGATGATGTACGTGAGCCTTCCAGGGCCATGCCTGTGTCTTTCCCCTTGGGGTCGTTGGCCAGTTACTGAGACCGTCAGCCTCTATTGTGCTTTGAAGCCACCTAGACCCAGAATGGGGTAGCTGTCCTTTGTCAAGGCCAGCCCAGACGTGGGTTCTGGCCAATGAAAGCAGCAGTGTCTTTGGTTGGAAAGTGCTCAGATGTGGGAGTTGGGAGAGCTTTGGAACCCACACGTCTACTAATTCTCTCGTGTGACCTTGGACAAGGCCCACTCACCTTCGAGCCCTGTCTTTCTCTGTGGAATGTGGGCAGTGAAGCCGGCCTGCCTTCTCCATAACTCCACGTGGCTATTGTTAAGACTCCAAGGAGGCCATGTTTGTGAACCTTCTTGGCGATGGAAAAGGTTATGTGCCAGGACCACCCCCTTTCCTGCCCTTAGGCCCAGAATCCAGCTCCAAGATGTGTGCTCAGATCACGGCATACATAAACCTAGTATGACTGAATAGTGACAGATTTGTGTCCAGAAGGGCTGCACCCAACCGCCGTCCCACCAGCTGTGCCTCTAGGGTTTCTGTATCATCTAGAGGAAGGAGCTTTCTAAAGCCAATGTTTCCCCACATCTCTCCCCTGCTTGACACCACAGTATGCCTTCACGCTGCTCCCTGAAGCCTCCCTCCTTCACACAGCCTCCAAGGCCGCAGTAACTGGCCCTGGCCCTGATACTCCCAACACACACACTCTAAGATCCCCTGAACCTGCCTATCAGCAGCTGGTCCTCAGTCCCATGTGCCCTGCTGTCCTGTGTACATGCCCACCATGTGATCATCTTTCGAACCCCTCTAGTGGGGGGGTCTTGTCTCTGGCAATCCTTCCCTGACACCCCAACTCCCAGCTGGCTTATGTACATCCTTTGGACTTCACAGCTCCCGTGAGTCCCTTCATCAGAGCACTGGGCTGTTGGTGTCTTTACATGTCTCTGACACTTCTATCAGACCAAAGCATCTCAACCTCAGCACTTTTGACCATTTGGGATGGATAATTCTTCACTGCAGGGCTGTCTGTGCACTGTAGGATGTTTGCAGCATCTCTGGGCTCTACCCAACAACCACAAATGTCTCCAGATATTGCCAAGTGTTCCCTGCAGATCAAAATCACCCCTTTGAAAACCACTCCATCAGACTACGAATTACTAGGGCCTGGGACTGGTCCTGTTCTCCTCCTGGCCTGGCCCAAGTTAGGTGCTCAGTGAATGTTACCTGAATAAGAGACAGACAATATCTGAGCAGAGACCCAAGAGGTCAGGGTTCCAGGATATGTGTATGTCATGGGGCCGGAGAGTCTCCTTTTCCTTCCCCTACACCCCAATTGTCATCCCCTCTTGTTCTTCTGCCCTCCCTGTGGGGGAGGGGACACTGAGGCATGCAGGAGACTTGCTCTGTGGCCTTAAAGAAGCCACTTCATGTCTCTGAGCCTTGGCTTTCCAACCTATAAAATGTGGATGAAGCAGCCTGTGTGAGACTGTAACCATTGGCCGAGTCCGCAGTGAAGGTCATGCTCATCTCAGATGTGTGTGGCACAGAGCAATAGCGCCTCCCAGGAGGAAACACTCAGGGGGAGAGGTAAGCCACGTGGCATTTATAGGGGGCATGGCTGTGGCCGTGGCCGCCCCTGAGGAGGGCTGGGGGCTCAGGGACATCACTGCTTCAAGGACATCTTCCAGGAGCCCAGCAGCTGCATGATCCAGGAGCGCCGCTGGTGGGAAGTGGGCAGGTTCTCACAGCTAGGGCTCCAGCGGTGCGTGGTGACCGGGGTGACCGGGTCGCAAACCCACGAGTCCCCGTGCGGCAGTGGCCAGGAGTTCCTCCAGCAGCTGGCCAGGATGTGGTCCTGGGCCTGGGCTGCGTAGATGCACACCAATGCTTCTGGGTCGTGTCTCAGGTCTTCCAGAGCTGGGTCATGGGGAGGGGAAAGGCCACTTTTTAAGACCAGGCCCCCACATGGATCTCACAGCTCATCCCTCCTTCTCACTTCTGTGCCTTGGCTTAGGCACTCTGCTTAGTATCCCCTCATCTCACCTTCCTTCCTCCCAGCTCTTCAAACTGTGCCTGCCTTTTGAAGCCTGAATCAAAACCTGCCTCCTCCAGGAAGCCTTCTTGGACTGCCCCAGCCTCATGCTCCCATTAGTTTTCCCAGTTACAAAATTAATCTGCCTCCAGTAAGAGTCTGAACTGCTGGCCCTGCACTAAATGGTTTGGGGCTTGTTTTCTAGCCTGGTTCCCTAGACTGTAACCTCCCCTGGGCTGGGGTGGTATATGCTGTCTTGGTGACCCCTTAACCCTACTCGCTGTGGATAAAGACTAGTGCAGCTGGACTGAGCTGAAGCCACTTGCCTTCTGTCCCCTGTCACCCACTCTGAGCCCACTCATCCTCTCATTGGCCCCTGAGATCTCAAAGATGTAGGATATGACTTACCTGCTTTCACTTCGTTCAGACGGTCTTCTGTCATTATGCTCTCCATGAAAGGGACCAGGGACCCTTGAGTGTAATCCAAGAGGTGAGTGCCTCCACCTCCTGACCCCGACCCCCGCCCACAGACCAGACCTCCTAAGAGAAGCTCTCCCATCCAACTTGAGTCTCATGAATGAGAACATTGAAGGAGAACTTCCTTTTAACTCTGGGACAGGTTCCCCAAGAGGGGTCCCAGGAGACGTTGGCAGGCCCAGAGGGCAGGGATGGTGCCAGGACAGGGACAGGATCTCGGCTACAGCTGACTGTGACAATGTGGCCATTGGTGGTCCGAGGCTGGCCCTTAATGTCCTCATCTGAGACTTGGGGAGGTGTTGCCCTAACTGCCCCCTCCTCCAGAAAGTTGGAGCAGCATTAATATGAAGGACATGGAGTGCTTCATGTACCTCTCAGGCAGGTGGTTGATGGACCCCTGGAGGGCCTGAGACTCTGCTCCTCCACCACACTCAGCCCTCCCCTGCTCCATGCCTGCA
Source organism: Nyctereutes procyonoides (assembly GCF_905146905.1). Lineage (NCBI taxonomy): Eukaryota > Metazoa > Chordata > Mammalia > Carnivora > Canidae > Nyctereutes > Nyctereutes procyonoides. The sequence goes on along the minus strand of NW_026575140.1, from coordinate 35,123,751 downwards.
TGCCTGGCTCCCAAAGCACCTGCAGGTCCTTGAACCCACCAGGCCAGACATCTCTCCTATTGTGAGGCCCTTCCCACATTTCTCTCCCTCACTCATTCTATTCATCCTTGACTATTCAGCTTAACATATTACTTCTCCAGGAAATCCTTCCTGACCCTATGCCCACACTAGGTTAGGTGCCTCTCTGGGTTCCCAGAGGGTCTGAGTTTCTCCGTCTGTATATACTGTGATGTACTTCGTGACTTATGAATATCTCCCACCAGACCCAGGGTCCCAAGCTTAGCTCCACTCGGGGTGGGAAAGTGGGGAGGGCAGTCTCTGAGGATCTTAAATCACAAGCACAATTGTCTGCATGGATGCATTTTTCTAGGGAAAGTGTTCATAACTTTTTCAGGATTTCATAAACCCACAAGAGTTTAGAAGTCACTGCACCAGGCCTGGGGTTGTGCTGGGGGTGGATGCGTCCTCTCCTCTGCCTGGTTTCCCAAGCACAGGCCCCTGGCACAGAGAACAGACTCAAGTGTTAAATACGAACACTTTTAGATATGATTAATTTGGAGCAAGATTTAGAAATGTCCAAATCTAGGAGATAATGTCACTCTGTGTGAGAAGCTGCCTCTGAGCAGGCCCCCCCCCCCACAGTCTGAGGGATGCCCCCAGCCCTGGGCATTGCTACTCTGTCCCTGCCTGGAGCATGTTAACAGCACATACATCCCCACCCCAGCCCTACGCTAGATATCCACATCACCTCCAGAAGACTTCTCTGTTTCTCTACACTAGACATGGTACCTGACATAGAGTGGAGCATCAAGCAGCATTTGCTAACTGAACCAATGAATGGGTGTGTGGGTGACTGGACTGAAGCAAACCACAAATGAATCGGGGAAAGGAACTAAAAGAAGCATCACTTTTCAAAGTGGGGGATGGAGGGATCCCTGGGTGGCTCAGCGGTTTAACGCCTGCCTTTGACACAGGGCATGGTCCTGGGGTCCTGCAATCGAGTCCCACATTGGGCTCTCAGCATGGAGCCTGCTTCTCTCCCTGCCTGTGTCTCTACCTCTCTCTCTCTCTCTCTCTCTCTCTCTCTCTCTCTCTCTGTGTGTGTGTGTGTGTGTGTGTGTCTTTCATGAATAAATGGATAAAATCTTAAAAAAAAAAAAAAGTAGGGATGGGAATGTCATCCTCTCCAAGCTTCTTTGCAGCGGGGTCTCCTAGTCCTGGTTAAGAGTGTGTGGTTGTTAGGGGAGGGGAGGGGAGTAGCCGGGAGGAGACATCCCCACATGCCATCAGAAGGGTCTGGGATGAAGTAGGGGATTCTGACTGAGGGGAATCTAGTTGTTTTTCCCCCAGAAAGGCAGAGGTTGAAATTACAGGAAACATGGTGTGAGCACCATGAGCACCTTTAGGGAGCACCTTGACTAGCCAGGCTTCACATTTTTAAAAAATATTCTTCTCTGACCTGTGAAACAGGAGCTAATCCCCATTTTACAGGAGTAAATAACTCCGTGGAGCTGAGATTCTATTTCACTCTTTCTACTGCACAGCTTGGCCCCTCCTGACACAGTCAATGGTAGGCTCCCACTGGGCCTGGACCCATGCTGCACTGGGGCTTGGGGGCGGGAAGCAGCGGTTCCGCTGTGTACAGTTGCCAAGGTTGTGACCTGCACAAGGACTTCAGGCTGGATCCACCTTGGGGCCCACTTCCCAAGCAGGTTTCTTAAAGGAGGGAAGACTTTTCCAATTTGAACTGCTATCTGCTGGCAAACCTCATACCCAAGGGGAGGTGTTTCCCAGGCGCCCGAAGGACTGGCAGCTTCCTTCCAAGGGGAGGAAGCAAAATGGACAGGAGGCAGAGTCCCAGCAGCAAAACTAGTTTTGATAGGTTACCTATGAACATGACTGAGTACTTCCGGAGGGAGGCCCGGGAACTCTTGGCATACTCCAGGCTCTGCCTGAGGAATGTGAAGGCGCTGTCCTGGTGGGTAGTCACCTGAGACAAAGAGAAAGCCCAAGAGTGCTGAGCTCTCCTCAGAGGTACTAACTGCCCATCCACCCTTCCCAGAAGTAGGAACGGTGACCCCTAAGGCAGCCAAGCCCTGGCCCCTTGCCTCCTAAACTTCTCTGCCACCCATCCTGGCCTCTCTGCCTGAGGCCCCCAGAGCCCTGGCTTCTTCTTCTCTTTGCAGATTGTAACAATCCTTTCCGTCGTCTTCCTGCCTTGGGTGCATCCCCTGCCAGGCCACCCCCTGCTGCTGCTCAAAGGAAAGTTCTAAAATAAAAAGTCTGGCCAAGTAAGAATGGACATGGTATGCAAGGGACATGATAGATAAGGAGTCAGCTCTGATCAGGGTGAAGAATTCAAGTTACAGAGCAGTGAAGAATAAACTGGAGAGTTAGAGAGGTCCTAAAATTCCTTAAGAGCCAGACAGGAATAAGGCTTACTTATGCATTGGAAAATAGGAAGCCAGGAGCCTTTCTTGATAGAGCAATGACAAAGCAATGTTTGGGGCAACATAGTCTGACAGTGGTGTTCAGGATGGGTTTGATCAAGGAAAAACTAGGACACAGGCATTGTTGAGGGAAATAAAGAAGAATCTGATATGATTACTCTCCAGTTGACAATCTGCACATCAGTGAGTAAACTCTAGTCCTGGCATCAAAGCCCTCATGATCATGCTCCTCAGCCTCAGTTTCTACCAATGGCTCTACCTCTATGCACACTGAGCTCCAGTGCCAGGATGTGGCCTGGCTCTCCCCAGATCTGTGCCTGGTACAAGCAATTGCTCCTGATGGGCCTGCCCATCCCTCTCTTCTTCATCTGATGTATCTCTCATCCCTTGAGGCTCAGCTCAGAAGCCACCTCCTCTCTGAAGCCTTTCTCAACTCTTGGATAGAGCTGCTCTCACCATGCTGCATGTTCCTATAGCATCTTGCACAGCTCTTGTCATGTCACCTATGACATTGCACTCTGATTATTTATACCTATCTCCCCCACAGGATCCAGAGCTCCCCCAAGAGAAGGCACCAGCTCACTCAGCTCAGAGTCCTCAGTATCCTGGACAAAGCTTGGTGTGGCAGAGATGCCCAGAAAGCATTGGATGGATGGATGGATGGATGGATGAATGGGTTACCGCCCCCTCCTTAAAGCTAAAGCTAGAAGTTGACCTTCACATGAGCAAACCTGTTGATGCTGGAAAGAGCAGAAACAGAATCTAGAGGGGTCTAACGTAGACATCACAAGCCGGCAGCCCACAAACCACAAGTCATTGGCGGAGCAATGACCAGCACAGTGTTTTCAACAAGCTAAATTGATTGCTAATTAATGTCTTATAAAAATCTGGGTTTGTGGCTTTTCTTGTGAAAGCAGAGGACCCTCTCATGCTTTTAACAGGGCCTAGGCCCTTTTAGGTTGACACAGGTCCCACCACTTCCACATCACCCGTGATTATCCTCCGCCCAGTCCCTGGTCACTGTAGGTATTTCAATTAGTGCCAAATGCCTCCTCTGGGCCTCTTCTACTGTCTGTGAAATGATGGTAATAATACTAGACCCCGGAGTGCAGAGGTCTTAAGTATTACTGATAAATGGTAGTGTCCAGCCCCTCTTCTGAATCCTAGGAACAATCGGTTACCTTGCATATTTTCATGAGATTGGTGTTGTGAGTGCTGGCATGCCCCACCCAGATCTCCCTCCAGTGGGAAGGATTAGTCCCCTAACGCTGGGGACTGCCTCCAAGGAACAGAACTGCTGGCCCAAAGTCAAGTCCCTTCCCAGGGTGGCTGGCATCCAGTAACAAGTGGACATGGGGTTGTCGACCCCAATGCTGCACCCTAATAAACCCCCTACATGCTAATCCCTTTCTTTGAGTTTGCATCCTGAGGAGGCTGTGACAGCAGGGGAGGTAGAGGGGACTAGGTGGCAAACCCTCTAGCATGCGTGCCATGGCATGTTGGTGGCCTGCTCCTACCCCAGGATGCCCTCAGGTGTTACCTGAAAAGAGGAGTTTGGTGGTTAAATAAGTTTGGGAAACCATGGATTCAACAGCCATGGAACATCTCAGCATAGAACATTTCAGAGCCTTTAATGAGCTGGTGGCCTTGAAAATCCCCAGGAGGAAGATGGTGAGGCAGTGTTTCCCAAACTTATTCATCTTAGAACCCCTTTTCTCCTCTGTGGGGCATTTCCTGTGGGATGGGTGTCTCAGAGAATTCAGCCTGGGAATTGCTGATGCAGAAAAGGGAATAAAGCTCTTAAAGCAGGGCTGTGACACAGACAGACTCATGTTTGTGGCTCTGGTGACCCAAGTGGGGATGGGATGGGATGGGGAGAGATGAAATTCAAGGCAGAGAGAGCCAGGGAGTGGATGGATCCATGGCCCGCCTGGGAGACATTAGTGCCCTAAACTAAGGGCAGGGACACTGAGGACAGGGAGGGAAAAAAGCAGACGCAGAAATGGTTAGGATATTTAAGATTGATCGACCGTGGAAGGTGAGGGAGATAGAGACTCAGATAATTCTAGGTTTCTGCTTTGGGCATCTAGAGGGACAGAGCAGAATTGAAATGCGAAGGCCATAAGCTGAAGTGCGTGTGGTTCAGTGGGAAGGTGTCCGGTAAGCCACTGGAGAGGGACACTAGAAGTGAGAAGCTAGAAATGCAGATGAACGTTCAGGACCCATCAATGTGTTGGTAGCAGTGGAATTGCCAGTCAGGATGCTTGTGCAAGAAGGAAGAGAAAGGGGGAAAGCATCGCCCACCTCCAACACACTCCTTGGGAACCACTGCAGTTTCAAAAGCACTCACAAGGTACTTGCATATCTTGGCCACCGTCTGCTGCTGGTTGTCCCAGGACTTCTGGCCATAAGCTCTTTTCGGCAATTCCCATGCCATGAAGCAAGAACAGTGGAACAGGGTCTTCATACATTTCTGGAGGCCAACAGGAAGAGAGTACAAGAGCTGGGGAATTCCAGGACAGCCGGAACATATTCCAGGGGAGACAAAGTTTCGTGAAACTGAATTTGGGAAAAATCAGTTCCTATTTGAAATGCACAAGTGACGTTGTTCCCTTTGAGCAGGGATTCGGACACGGCTGCCTTTGGCAAACAGGCTTGTCCATAACAGATTGTCAGTGACGCTGGCTTGGTTTCCATAAAGTGAGGCTCGGCCACAGGGCCCGGCGCCTGCACACACTCACCTGGCTCACCTTGGCGTTGCCCTCTTGCATGGTCAGCAGCAAGGGCACCAAGGTGCTGGTCAGCTGCTCCTCCACAGCTGGGGTGCGGGGCGACCGCAGCTTCTGGACCACCTTGCCGTACAGGTTGATGCAGGAGGAGCGCACGTCCTCTCGTGACTGGGGCAGATCCAGAGGCTGAGGCATGCTCTCTCCTCCAGGAGGCTGCCTCTGAGCCCCCCATGGAGGCACACAGCCTTCCTTCCACTCATTCTGGGGGGAGGGAGGCCTCCAGGCACAAGAGGCACAGAGATGGAGCAGAGAAGAGGCCACCTAGAGTGGGGTGACCTCGGGCCAGTGTCCCCCCTCACTGGAGCCTAGGTCCAGAGCTCTGCCCATTTCTCCCAGCCAGGTAAACCCTGCTCACCTAAAAGGTGCCTTAATGCCAAGTGGAAAAATGCACCCCCCTTGCCAGACCCAGTCAAAAATGTGTGCCCCCTCTAGGTGGTCGGTTGCAATGAGGTAGGTGTCCGGGGAACCTTGATTATAAAAGGATCCTTCTCTGTGCAAACCACTTACAAAAAGACATGCGTCAGTTGGAACGAAACGTCCCTTCCCCTGGGCTGACTGAGTTTGGCCCTGCCTCGGTGGGCCACGGGAGCTATGACAGCCCCCAGAGTAGTGAAGAGCCACCCTCCATAGGCTGCCCCCCACCCCCACGCCCACCCCCATGAGATCCCTTACATCGCTGAAGTGTGGCAGCAGGATCTGCAGCATCTCCACATAGACGGAGCTGTCCGTCAGCTTCCGGTCCTGCCCCTTCAAGATGGTCTTGAGGTTGTGGGCGGCCTCCATCACCAGCAGCCCATCCATGCTCTTCAGCCCCTTCACCATGGAGGGCAGGAGGGCCTGTACCTTGGCAGTCTGTGGGGCAGGACCATTTGGGATGTGGGCTTCTACCTGATGGCAGGGCCCGACATGTGGGATCCCCAGCTTCTGATTCACTGAGATGAACTTGGGGCAGGTGCCACTTCCAGGCCCTTGGTTATGCCATCCCACCTGCCTGGAAGGTCTTCACTCAAGCTCTTGCTGTCCCCAAAGTCCTCTTTGGCCTCACTAACTCCTTCCTGGTCTGGACACCTGAGAACCTGAGGCCCTTGGCTGCCACGCCCCTGTTGGCACCAGGTAGATGATCTGCATTGTTAGTTAACTTTCTAAGTCTACATCCTGCCCGTTTGTCCCTCTATGCCAGGAGCTGCAATGGTGTCTGGTAGGGGAACACAAAGCACTTTTAAAAATGTTAATATGGGGATGGCTGGGTGGCTCAGCAGTTGAGCATCTGCCTTTGGCTCAGGGTGTGATTCTGGGGTTCTGGGATTGAGTCCCGCATCAGGTTTCCTGCATGGAGCCTGCTTTTCCCTCTGCCTATGTCTCTGCCTCTCTCTCTCTGTATTTCTTCATGAATAAATAAATAAAATCTTTAAAAAACGGTTAAGATGCACCAACAATCTGGGCCTCAGTTTCCTAATCTGTAAAACAGGAATAATTACTGCCATCCCCAACCCCTTGTATACATACTGCCTTCTGGGTTATTGTGAAAAAATTGGATTAGAAACTATTTCAAAAAGAATAAAGTCTGGGGCACCTAAATGGCTCAGTCGGTTAAGTGTCTGCCTTCTGCTCAGGCCTTTTTTTTATATATATATATTTATTTATTCATGAGACACACAGAGAGAGGCAGAGACACAGGCAGAGGGAGAAGCAGGCTCCCTGTGGGGAGCCCGATGCAGGATTCAATCCCAGGACCCAGGGATCATGACCTGAGCGAAAGGCAGACACCTAACCACTGAGTCACCCAGTTGCCCCATTCTGCTTGGGTCTTGATCACAGGGTCCTGGGATTGAGCCCCTTGTCGGCCTCCAACACTCAGTGGGGAGCCTGCTTCTCCTTCTTTTCCTTCTCCCTCTGCACCTCCCCCTGCTTGGGTGCTCTCTCTCTCCTTCCCTGAAATAAATAAAATCTTGAAAAAAAAACAAAGAAGAAGAAAGTGTATAGGGAATTATAAAAGGCTATCCTCTTTACAGATGGGGCAACCGAGGCAGAGACAGAAACGGATTCCAGCATCCGAGAGTCTGTGATGACCAAGCTCCCTCCTTCCTCCAGCTCCAGGCCTGGCTAGGCCAGGCTCTCCTCTGCCCTCTGCTCACCTTCTCAGTCCTGCGGGCCAAGATGACCAGGCCTCGGATGCACAGCACCTTCATGATGGGGTCCTGGTGGTTCAGGCCTTCTGCCATCCGCCCCAGAGAGTACTCCTCTGGGATCCGCCGCACCTGCTCCATCTGAAGGAGCTGAAGGAGTCACAGTAATTACTAATTACTTCCTGAGTCGAGGGGCAGGGCAACCCCCCACACATACACCCCCTCCCTGGTCTCCCCAGGCACTAGGAGTACGCAATGGATGGCCAGGGGCTGAGTGTGGGACATGAATGATGGCTATCTGGTTAGTGCCATCCAAGGCAAGCCACGGGCCTAAGTTTAAATTTTCTAGGAGCCACATTAAAAAAGAAAAAAAAAGGTGAAATTAATGTCAGTAATTGTCAGTAATGCATCTTATTCAACCCCATATATCCAAAGTATTATCATTTTGCTATGTAATCAAATTAAAAATTATTATTGATATATTTTATTTACACTCTATAAAAATTTTTTTTGAACCAAGTCTGAAACGTGGCGTGAATTTTAAACTTACAACACATTTCAGTTCAGACAGACACATCTCAGAGGCTGAATAGGCCCCACGTGGCTAGTGGCTCTCATGTTCCATGGCACTGCTCTAGTTGGTGACAGCCCCTGGCTTCTGCCTCTCCAGCCATCAGCCTGGGTGATGCTGAAGGCTGTCCTCTCCGCCTGGCTTCCCTCTGCCCACTGTTCTCGATGAGCTCTGCCCAGGACTTTAACTGCTGTCCCCAGGCATGTGACACCCAAGTCACCATCTCTCGTCTGTGCTGCTGTCCAGAGCTTCCCAATCCGAAAACCAACAGTGGGCCAGACATGTCCACTTGATGTCCGTCAGCACCTCACAGCAAGGCTGAACATGTCACTGTCCAGCTCAGAGCCTCCGTGCCACCCTCACCCCACTTTTCACCATTGGGCCCTGCTTGCCCCTGGGACTTCATTCACTCCATGCCCACCCTACACCCCAGCCAGCTTCTCCCCAAGTGGCCCATTGTTTGTGGAATGCCCCAGGCTGTTTTGTCCTTTCTGTGCTGGCAGGGTTCTCACCTCCACTCCAGCCCCTACTCACTGCCTGGCTCCCTCTAAAACTCGGCCCCCCTTGAAGCCATGTTTGACAACGCCCCTAGGCCTCACCAGGTGGACTGCCCCCTTCTCTGGGCCCCTGGGAGCCCTGACCACGCAAACCTGAGTGCCCCTATCTGCTCATGTGTCTGCCTCCTCCATCCCACTGGGGCTTCCTTGAAGACACACGCTGAGCGTTTCTCCCAGGGTCCCTGTGACTGACACAAGCTCTGGGGTAGAGTATATGCTTATGGAACACTTTTGGTGCATGAGTTCAGGCCCAATGTGAAATTTGGTTCCTTTCCTCCCTAGACTTGCCCTTCCTCCTATGCTCTCATGGCTGGGTTTAGCACCACCAGCTCCCCCCACACCCCATTGTTCTAGCCAAACCAGACATCACCCCATCTCCTTCCCCTCCCCCCCATCTTCCACCCACGACAACCAACTGGTTTTTAGTTCTTGCCTGGTCATCCTCATAAACACTTCTCCTATCTGTGTGGTCTTACCTCTAGTGTGACTATTGAGACCCCGTGTGGGTATGATGAGGAGAAAGAGCTGGGGAGAAAGGCAGGGGGTGGCCCAGAGGGGGAGGAGGCAGTAGAGGAGGGGCTCCACCTTGGGCCCATCCTCCACCCATCATACAACTGATACTCGGGCCTGCTCTGCACCAGGCTACACACTAGAGATGCAGAAAAGAGTACTGATGATAAGAAATAATAATAGTGGGATCCCTGGGTGGCTCAGTGGTTTAGAGCCTGCGTTTGGCCCAGGGCGTGATCCTGGGGTCCCGGGATTGAGTCCTGTGTCGGGCTCCCTGCCTGGAGCCTGCTTCTCCCTCTGCCTGTGTCTCTGCCTCTCTCTCTCTCTCTCTCTCTCTCTCTCTCTCTCTCTCTCTCTTTGTGTCTCATGAATAAATAAATAAAATCTTTTAAAAAAGAAAAAAAGAAATAATAATAGCAACATAGCTTACTCACAGACAGTATTTCCTAGGTGCAGACACTATCCTAAGAGCTTTATATGAACTCATTTAATCCTCATCAAAACCCTAGGGGAGCCTGGATGGCTCAGTCAGCTAAGTGTCTGACTTCTGATTTCAGCTCAGATCATGATCTCAGGATCGTGGGATTGAGCCCTATGTCAGGCTCCATATTTAGCAGGAAGTCTCCTGGAAATTCTCTCTCTCCCTCTCCCTCTGCCCCTCCCCCCCCCCCCACAGGCACTCTCTCTCTCTCACTCTCCCTTTAAAATAAATAAATCTTTAAGAAAATCCTATGAGGTGGGCAATTCAGTATCCCCACATTACAAGTGAGGAAACTGAGACACGGCAGGTTCTGCGACTTGCCAACATCACACAGCTCCCTTGAGTTCACCTGCCTTTGGGAGAAGCAGCACACACATAGACAATCACAGCACAGGCAGCTGGGGAAGCCTGGGTGGGCAGGATATGCGAGCTACGTCAAGGTACCACAGTGAGGGGATCCCTGGGTGGCGCAGCGGTTTAGCACCTGCCTTTGGCCCAGGGTGCAATCCTGGAGACCTGGGATCGAATCCCGCATCGGGCTCCCGGTGCATGGAGCCTGCTTCTCCCTGTGCCTGTGTCTCTGCCTCTCTCTCTGTGTGTGTGTGTGACTATCATAAATAAATAAAAATTAAAAAAAAAAGGTACCACAGTGAATGTGGGGGAGTGGCTCTGACCAAGAGTAGCCCCCCTCTTTTGAGGAGTGGGAGAAGGACTGAAGCTGGCTGAGGACACTGCTGCAGGGAGGAAGGCCACTGCTCAGAGTTCCAGGAGAACATTGAGCAATGGCCCTAAGGTTAAGCCTAGTGCCCCTGACCTTGTAGTGGACATGGGAACCTCCCCTGGGGTCTGCAAGGTGCAACCTCCACTGTCTCCCCCAAGAACCACTTAGAGAGAAGTGGGTGAGCAGAAATGAGGATCCAGGGACACTTGGATGGCTCAGTCGGTTAAGTGTCTGTCTTTGGCTCAGCTCATGATCCCAAGGTCCTGGGATCGAGCTCTGCATTGAGCTCCCTGCTCAGCGGGAGTCTGCTTCTCTCTCTGCCTCTGCCCCCTGCCCCTGCTTGTGCTCTCTCTCTCTCACTCTCTCAAATAAATAAATAAAATCTTAAAAAAAGGAGAGAGAAAAGAAAAGAAGATCCAGTCAAGCACACCTAGCCAGAGTCTCTCTGGATCCCTCTGGATCCCTTGAGCTGTGTGGTAGGATCTTGAAGCAGCCTTGTTTTCAACACCACACTGTGCAAATCCAGGGGTGACATGTGAAAGAGGTCAGCACAGTGTTTGGGATATCTCAGGTCCTCTAGAAACAGAACATTACCTTTCCCTCACCAGGTCCATCGAGGAAATTAGAACCTGGCAGAGCTGGGGCCAGAACCTAGGACGCCTGACCCCAAGAACCAAGCTTGTCCTCCTGGAGGTGACACCTTCTACTGGTCCTAGCGGGGCCAGGCCAAGTGTTCCTCTGGGCGACTCACTCATCCATCCAATCCTTACTTCTTAGGGAGCTTTCAGGGCCGGGGATGTAATGCAAACACGACATGGTCCCTCCTCTGCAGACTCACAGTCCAGCTAGCGAGGCAGGAGAGATGCAGGAAATGCCCAGAGGGCCTTGCTGCCTCCTGTCCATCTCACGGACTTTACTCACCTGTCAAAGCCCAGCTCAGATGGCACCTCCTCCAGGAAGCCTTCCTTAACCTTCCACTTTCTGAGCAGAAAGTAAGCCTCCTACCTCTGAACCCCACACTGCAGACCCTGATGATAGCGCAGACCCGGGCATGACAACCAGCAGGTCAGGAGAGACGGGAAGAGTGGTTGTTGGGACAGTGGGTTTTACAAGCATCCAGCGACAGATGAATGGATAAACCAAGTGTGGTGTATACATACAAGGGAATATTATTCAGCCTTAAAAAAAACATGTAATTCTGAGCCCTGTTAACGTCACGCATGAGCCTCGAAGACATAATGTTGAGAGAAATAAGCCAGACACAAAAGGACAAATATTATATGATTCCACTTATGTGGATTCCACTTACGTGAAGCCTACAATGGCCAAGTTCATAGCGACAGAGTAGAAAGTTGGTTGCCAGGGGCTGGGGAGGCGGAACAGGAGGTTGTGTTTATTTTTTTGGGAGGTTGTGTTTAATGAATACAGTTTCAGTTTGAGACAGAAGCTGCACTTGGGAAGGAAGATGAGCAGTTCTGTGGATGGTGCTGCTGGCTGCACGTAGTGTGCGGGTACATCATGCCCCTGGGATGTCCACGTAAACATGGCGAAAAGGGTAACTTATTTTTAATGATTTTATTTATTTGAGAGACAGAGAGAGAGAGAGGGAGAGAGGGAGGGAGAGAGAGAAGGGAGGAGGGAGGAGGACAAGCAGACTGCACACTAGGCAGAGCCTGACACGGGGCTCAACCCCAGGACCCCGAGATCATGACCTGAGCCAAAACCAAGAGCTGGACATTCAACTGACTGAGCCCCCCAGGTGCCCCTAAAATGGTTAACTTTTATGTTATGTATATTTTACCACATTTTTTTCTAAACTAAACAGAGAGAGGCAGGGAAGGAGAGATTGGGTTTGAGAACCCAGGAGTCTGGGTTTGAATTCTGAGTCTGCCCCTAACAAGCTGTGTGGTGTTGGAAAATTGACTCAAATCTGTGCCTCAGTTTCCTCCTCTAAAGTGGGGGATGAAATAGCATCTGCATCATGGGATTATTATGAGGATTCAATGAATCACTATGTGTAAAACTCTTAAGACTGTGCCTGGAAGATGGTAAGTGCTCAGTAAATGTTAGCTATTATCGCTGGTGGGTCTCCTTTTCTGGCTCTGACCCTAACCAACCTCCTGAGTCATCCTTCCCAGCACCTTCCCTAGTACCCTCTATGCACTCAACTCAGCTTACATGTTGCTTCCTCCAGGAAGCCCTCCATGATGCTCCCACCACCACCACCACACCACCACCACCACCTCAAGTTTCCTGTTCTCCCACCGCGGCCTAAACTGCTCCCATCAGAACACAAGTCACTCCCTGGCACCCCATGTTATAACTAGGGTGTCCTCTGGCTTCCCTGACACACTGAGAATCCCCTGAGGACTGGGCATAGTCGATTTCATATTTGTATCACCAACCTTGCATCTCTAATCTGGTGCTCGGCACAAGGCAGTGCCCAGCCAAGGCTGGGGGTTACCTGGGCGTGGAGGGGAGTCTGGAAGGAGTGGAGACAGGAGGAGCAAAGGGAGACCCTATGAGGTCTGTATGTTCTAGAGCACCCAGGCCCATGAAACTCTCCATTCTTAAGTACTGTTTGCACAGGAGAAATGACCAGGAATATAAACTGAGGCCCATGCTCCAGGGCCTGGGGAGGAGGAGCCTCACCCCATGCCTGCTGCCCCTCGGTACCTCCACAAAGAAGGCGGTGGCAGTGATCTTGTGCTTTTCGTCGCCTCTCTCCAGGAGTGGGATGAGCAGGTACAGTATGCGGCATAGCTCCTGGCAGGAGTAGTGCACCATGGCCCTGGGAGTGAGGAAGGGTGAGCAGTCCCCTCAGGCTCTCCCGTCCCAGGGGACCTGCTGGGGAAGGGGGGGGGGTCTGATCTGACACTCTAACCTCTGAGCAAGTCAGGGGCACCTGGGGTCCTGGGTTCCCAGGATTTCCCACCTGGAGAGGATCTCAGAGGCCATCTAGTTTAACTGCTTTGTTTTATAGACGGGGAACCTGAGGCTCAGAGTGGGAAAGCTTGCCCAGGAGCACAGAGCATATAGCTCTTTGCATGGTGCCTAGAGCATAGTAGGTGCTCAATAAATGCAATTGTATCCTGAGATCCCTGCAGGAGCCACATTGTCAAAATCGAGGTCCCCCTTCCCGACCCTACAGGAGGCTGTGTATAGTGGCAAAGGGAAGAGCCCCGGTCTGGGTCAGCAGGTCATCTCCCAGCACTGCCTCTTCCTGGCTGTGTGACCTTTCGTACATAGCTGTCCCTCTCTGGAACTTGGTTGGCATCCTGCTGTGCTGGTAACCCCTGCTCCACCAGTCAGCAAAATGCAGTGGAAGCTAACCTGTGCTGAGCCCTTCCCATATACCAGGAGCTGTTCAAAGTATTTCAACCCTTATCCTAAACCCTGGAGATGGCTCCTATTATTATTTCCACATGAGCAGGGCAGGGCGGAGGGTGGGGGGAACCTGAGACCCAGAGAGGGACAGGAACTGGCCCTGAGTCACACAGCTGAGAGGTGGTGAGCTGGGATTCAGACCCAGACAGCCCAGCTCCAGGGCCACACTATAAACTACTCACTACACCACCACGTCTGTATTAGTATAGGAACTAAGTCCTAATGCAGCGAGAAAAGGTGCTTCGTATGTAAGCTGAGTGCTCTGCGGTTGCCAGGCACTGTTATGGCCTGTGAGCGTCCACAGAGCGTGTCCACCCACCGAGTTGAACGCTACCCTCCCCTCCCCCCCCACTTAGAGGAGGTGATGGGCCGAGGCAAAGGTCTTGCCCAGAGACAGGTGCAAACCCGAGTCTCTCCCTTGCTGACGACTCTCCCTCCCCCCACCTCTGCCCCCGCAGCCCCAGCCTCACCTTGCCAGCAGGGACACTCCTCGGTGGTGGTTCTCCGCCTGCCCCATGAGCTCCCAGCCGCCCTGGTCCTCCAGAAAGGTAGCCTCATACGAACAGCCCATCCTCAGCAGCAGGGTTTTCACCACTTTGACCACCCAGCTGCCAAGACAAGGGGGCTGAGACCTCATGGCCCTGGCTTCCGTGGGCCGGGCCTCCCTCCAGCCGGCCTCTCCCATCATCAGCTCCAATCTGGCCACAAAAGTTTCTCTGGGCCTTGCTGATCATTAGGTAGTAGTCACCAGTGTACCCGCAAAAAGCGGCTTTTTAATAAGTTTTTAAAACTTATTAGCTTTGAGAGAGTAAACAGAAGCAAAATTCCCCCAAATGGTGCTTTACCCTCCCTTTTCTTCTGAGCCTCTTCCCTGGAGGGAGGGGTCAGAGCCAGGTGTCCCCAGCAGCCCCCCAGCCCCTGGGCCTGCCTCTCTCTCCCCTCCTCTCCCCTTCATGCTCCTGACAGGGCAGCTCCCTGCAGGGCAGCCTCCCCACCCCCACTCACTTGTACACAATCTCCTGTTGGCCTGAGTCCTTTACCCTCTCAGGGCACTTAAGGAGGGATCCCCCAACCTGGATACACAACAGCAACCCTGGGGGCAGTGCAGGTGGGAGGTAGGGGGAGCTTTCACAACCCATGGATTCATGAGGCTGGAAACCAGGAGCTTCGGGTCAGCTTGAGCAGCCTTGCTGTGAAGGAGCAAGAAGGAGGGACAGCTACCAGCTGATGCCCTGCTGTGTTCTCGGCACAGTGCCGGGTGTCCACAGGTGTGTGTGTGTGTGTGTGTGTGTATCCCTTTATTAAAATGAAAAGGGGGGATCCCCGGGTGGCTCAGCGGTTTAGCACCTGCCTTCAGCTCAGGGCATGATCCTGGAGTCCTAGGATCGAGTCCGACAACGGGGTCCCCGCATGCAGCCTGCTCCTCCCTCTGCCTATGTCTCTGCCTCTGTGTGTGTGTGTCTTTCATGAATAAATAAATAAAAATATTTTTAAAAATAAAATGAAATGAAAATGGACAGGGGTGCCTGGGTGGCTTAGTGGTTGAGAGGCTGCCTTTGGCTCAGGTCATGATCCCGGGGTCCTGGGATCAAGTCCCGCATCAGGCTGCCTGCAGGAAGCCTGCTTCTCCTTCTGCCTAGGTCTCTGCCTCTCTCTGTGTGTTTTTCATGAATAAATAAATAAAATATTTTAAAAACTGGGCAATGTTTGGCTCAGGGCGTGATCCTGGAGACCCGGGATCGAATCCCATATCGGGCTCCCAGTCCATGGAGCCTGCTTCTCCCTCTGCCTGTGTCTCTGCCTCTCTCTCTCTCTCTGTGACTATCATAAATAAATAAATTTAAAAAAATTAAAAAAAAAAAACAAAAAAAAAAACTGGGCAATGTGTGAAATGAAGCTTACATTTAAACAAAGTTTTCTAGAAATGTAAGCCCTCGTTTAAAGAGTTTATAACGTATGGACGTGCCTCAGGAGATACTGAGAGTTGGTGGTTCTCGTGATTCAAGAAAAAGCATCAAAGCATTTTAGAGATCAGGTGATGTTCAAGAATTTGCTTTTAATTTTCATGTCTTGGGTTTTGTAATGACTACTGATCCAGTGTGAAAATTCAAGCTTCTACTGAAACCAGGGCTTTCAGAACCATGCAAGCTTTGCGCTGATTCTTTGAGACGTGTGCTGTCAGTTACAGTCCTGAACCAGCAAAGTCACACAAACACACACACAGGAAGGAAGAGAGGGGCGCAGGCTCCAGGTGCTGCCCAACCTAAGAGCCTGAGGCTCGCCCTCCCTTCCCCCACCCCCAAAACTCCAAGCACTGGCTGAACAGCAAAGCAGAGATTTATGCATTTTCATTTGGAGGAGGAAGATTCGACCTTCCAGTCAAACACCAGCACCTTTAGCCATGAGACTCCTGCGTATGTTCTCCGTGACTCGACCACCCTCCCCTCTGAGTGTGTCCCCATCTCTAGGAGCAGCTGGTCACTTGCTCTCTGCCTGCCATGGGGACAGCTCTGAGCTCAGGAACTCCACAGGGAAGGAAGTGACTTCAAGGTTTCAGACAGTCGCAGGCAGCTTTTACCCAGACCCCGGTTTGCACCAGGCGGGGAACTCAGAATCAGGCCAACGCTTTTGGACACAGAGCCACATCATAGTTACATCACTGCTCTCTTCCCCGTTTCCTTGATCAGGCTCCAAATTTTTACAAAAATGACTCTACCCATCTTCCTTCCTCCCCACCCACTCCCAAAGACCCCAAATGAGGTCTGTGCTGCTTTGTAAGAAGGCAGAGGTGACACTGCCGGGAAGAAGGCTGTGGGTGGTGGTGCAGGTCTTTTGGGTCCCTCAAATGCCCACTCTGCGAGCGCTCCACCTTCCTAGAAGTTCCCCAGCTTTTCCCAGCAAAGTGGAGCAAGTTTTGCCCGGTCCTCTTGTTGCGGGATGGGGGGCCAACGACCCAACACAGAGCTGCACCAAAGCCCAAGGCTGCCACAGGGCACAGAAGCTGCACTGCACAGGTGGACACTGGGCTCTCTCCAGCTCCCTCATCCAGGCCTAACTCAGGGGGTCTTGGGAGCGGAAAGATCACACCCTTTATCCCTCAACCGTCGAGGACTTTGCCACCTCGTGTTCCTCTTGCTCCTCCTCTAGCGCCTTCTCTACTCTCCCCGAACTCACCAGCTCTCTGAGCCAAGGGTGCCACCCTCCCGAGTGCCAGGTGCTCAGACTTGGCACGTGGTGTCCCGCTGTGATGCAGGGTCCTATTTGGTCCTTACAACACACCAGTGGGGGAACACCTGGGTGGCTCAGTGGTTGAGCATCTGCCTTAGGCTCAGGGCATGATCCTGGTGTTCTGGGATAGAGTCCCACAGGGAGCCTGCTTCTCCCTCGGCCTGTGTCTCTGCCTCTCTCTGTCTCTCTCATGAATAAACAAATAAAATCTTTAAAAACAAAACAAAAAAGAACCCTGGGGCAAGAATCACTTACCCCATTTCATGGGCAAGAACACCAAGCTGCCAAGAGGTTAAAGTGGTTTAGCCAACATACAAAGCCTAAATAAATGATGGGACCAGCACTCAAACCCAAGATGTTCTGACCTTAAGCCCAGCTATGCAACTGCTTGCCCTCAGTGCCTCAAAGTGTACCTCTCTGAGCAGAGCACACAACAGAAGCCAAAGAAGGGGGCAGCCCAGGTGGCTCAGCGGTTTAGCGCCGCCTTCAGCCCAGGGCATGATCCTGGAGACCTGGGATCGAGTCCCACGTTGGGCTCCCTGCATGGAGCCTGCTTCTCCCTCTGCCTGTGTCTCTGCCTCTCTCTCTCTCTCTCTGTGTGTGTGTCTCTCATGAACAAATAAATAAAATCTCTGAAAAAAAAAAGCCAAAGAAGGAAAGACTGCTAAACTCAACTATACACAAATTTAAACCTTCTGAACAGCCAAAGATCAGAAAATAGTTACCAGTTAAGTGACAAACTGGAATACAAGTAACAAAGAGTTAATGTCCTTAATATATAAAATGCTCTTGCTAATTAACAAGAAGGGATGCCTAAGTGGCTCAGTGGTTGAGTATCTGCCTTTGGCTTAGGATGTGATCCCAGGGTCCTGGGATCGAGTCCTGCATCGAGTTCCATGCAGGGAGCCTGCTTCTCCCTCTGCCTCGCTCTCTGTGTCTCTCGTGAATAAGTAAATAAAATCTTAAAAATTAACAAGAAAAATTCCCAATAGTCCTATATAAAATTGGGCAAACAATGCTCATAGAAAAGGAAACACAGTGGCACTGGGTGGCTCAGCTGGTTAAGGGACCAACTCTTGGTTTAGCTCAGGTCATGATCTCAGGGCCCTGAGGTGGAGCCCCGCACTGGGCTCTGTGCTCAGCGGGGAGTCTGCTTGGGATTCTCTCCATCTCCCTCTGCCCCTCCCTGCTACCACTCATATGCATGCATTCTCTCTCTCTCTCTCTCTCTCTCTCTCTCTCTCTCTCCCTCTCTCTCTAATACATAAAATCTTAAAAAAAAAGGAAACACAAATGACATTTCAACCTCAACTTCACTCATAATAAAAAAAATGCAAACTAAAATGACAGCATTTCTTTTTTCAACTTTCAGATCAGCAAAGATATAAACACCTTCTGTTCCATCATGCTGGCAAAGGTGTAGGAGACAGCCATTCTCACATCTTACTGGATGCAGTGACCTCTGGGGGGGCAGAGGGGCATGTGGCAAACTGGGTGCTTTAGGGGGTACTTCATTTTCCCCTTCATCACTCACTGATCAAGAGCACTTTCTGCCACATATCCCTGTCTCAGCTTGAGATTGACATGCAGAAACTCATCGATGTGCCCATTCTACGTTCAGGAACTTGTCCTTAATGTGCAAGCACGTGTGTGCATAAAGACATATCAATTAACTCATTGCAGTATTGTCCATAATGGCAATATGTGTATGTTCTCCTATGATATAGTATAAGCTGAAAGCAAGAGTGCATAACTGCAAATTACACTAATATTGGTGTAAAAATAAAAATATAAATGTGTGCTTATCTCTACATAAACCACTTGTAGAAGGGTATGAAAGAACCTGGCTCTTCTGGAGGAGGCTCAGTGGGTAAAGAGAGGAAAGGAGACTCACTTTTAATGTCTTTTGAGATTTTTACCCATGTACATCTATTACGTACTGGTTAATAATTGAAAATAAAACGGCAAGGGGTGCCTGGGTGGCTCAGTCAGTTAAGTGTCCATCTCTTTTTTTTTTTTTTTTTTTTTAAATTTTTTTTTTTTTAATTTTTTTATTTATTTACGATAGTCACAGAGAGAGAGAGAGGCAGAGACACAGGCAGAGGGAGAAGCAGGCTCCATGCACCGGAAGCCCCATGTGGGATTCGATCCTGGGTCTCCAGGATCGCGCCCTGGGCCAAAGGCAGGCGCCAAACCACTGCGCCACCCAGGGATCCCTAAGTGTCCATCTCTTAATCTCAGCTCAGGTCATGATCTCAGGGTTGAGTTCAAGCCCTGTGTGGAGTCCACTTAAAAAATAAAATAAAAATAATAAAATAAAATGGTGGGCCTTGGATACAAATCTAATACAAATAATATCTCTAAGGAGGGAGGAGGAAATATGAAATTGTGAGCTCCTTGGGGGAAGGCTGATTCTTTGCTCCCATCCAGCACCAGGCAGATCTGACACACGCAACACTGCAGGTGCTCTCAAACAGCTGTTGAGCAAATTATCGGCTCTCTTGAAAGTGTGCTTCTGTTTCCTCTTTTAGTCCCAAAGCTAATTTCTACCGATGGATTGCCCGAAAGACTTTAGGAAGGGCCTTGCTAGGTGGCCCTTCCCCAGCCAGGGACAACAGGACATACCGCACGGGGACGAAGACAGAAGGCTGAGTGTCCTTCTTGGTATCCTTGCGGAAAGCCATGTGGCCTGGCAGGTTGAGGCCAATGTGATAATGGACCTGAATGAGCAGGGCCATGAGAAGCTGGGGGTAGATGCGCCTCACGCGGCCCACGCAGCTGTTGACCGACAGGAGCTCACACAGGCCGCTGGCTGCCTGGGGACAGAGGGGAGGCTGGCAGGAGGCTCCTGGGGGGGAGCCTGGACTGCTTCTCTAGCAGGTCGGACCTAGGTCTTTGTTATTCTCTGGCTCAAATTAGTAGAGCCCAGATCTCTACACCCCCCACCACACCCCAACTCCTGGCTTTCCTGGTGAGCCCCACACCAGAACAACAGCCTGCCTCTTTGTGGTGTTGACAGAGCCCTGAAAGAATGCGGTGGAGGGCTCCTCTCATATCTCTTGTGAGGTAGAGTCTTGATCCCATTGTTCAGCTGAGGGGACATGCTCAGAGGGGTGAAGGCACTTACCTATGGTCACCTCGCCCTTGGGAGTAGAGCTAGGACTGGAACCCAGGCTTTCAGACACCAACTGCCTCATATCCTGCATCTTCCTCATTCATAACACAGGCTCAGAGACCATGGTGAAGCACAGGATTCAGAGGTAGGTTATCTGGGCTTGAGCCATGGTGCCACCATTCACTAGCTCTGTGACCTTGGCTAAGACCTACGATGTGACTAAGCAACAGTGTCCCCCTCTGTAAAGGGGTAATACCACCCATACCTCCTTCGCTTTCCTCCCCCCGAACGTCTTACTTTTTGCTAATCTCCAGAATTCATGAGTGTGCCTGGTACATAGTCAGTGCTCAATTAATGTTGTTGAATAAATAAATCAGTCCAACAAAAAAAAATTGAGCATCTCTATCTGCCAGGTACACATTAGGTATTGGGGATAGCATGGTGAGTAAAACAGGTCCAGGCACTGAATTCATGGATCTCACAGATTACTCAAAACCCCACACATTACTGTCAAATCAAATCACAACTGGGGCCAACTCCTCCAAGATAATGTATGCGAAGCAAAGTGTAATATGCACAGATATGATCATGTCAGGGAGATAAGGGAGGGCTTTCTTGAGGAGGTGATGCTTCAGTTGAGAGCTAAGGCATGAGTGGAAGTTAGGTTAGTGGAGAGCTGTTCAGGAGAGGGAACAGCATGTGCAAAGGCCCTGTAACAGAAATAGCATACTATGTATGAATTTCTGACAAAGAACAAGGCTGGAGGGACGCCTGGGTGGCTCAGTGGTTGAGCGTCTGCCTTTGGCTTAGGTTGTGATCCTGGGGTCCTGGGATTGAGTCCTGCATCAGGCTCCCTGCAGGGAGACTGTTTCTCCCTCTGCCTGTGTCTCTGCCTCTCTCTGTCTCTCATGAATGAATGAATCAATGAATGAATGAATGAATGAATAGATAAATAAATAAATAAATAAATAAATAAATAATTTTTTTAAAAATAGAACAAGGCTGGAGCCATGCACATAAGAGGGACCATGGAGTGACCATGGAGTGTGGTTAAGGCCAGAGAAGGGCACAGGGCCTTGCAACACAAGTAGGAATACTGTGTTATTTTCAAGGGCAATGGGAAGCCATTGAGGGGATTGAGAAGAGCAGATGCGCATTTTCAAAGATTTTTTGGCTGCAGTACAGATTGAAGGGCCTGGAGTGGAAGCAGGGAGAGGAGCAGGGGTATTATCCAGCTGGCTAGGACCAGAGCTACAATGACAGAGGCAGAAAGAAATCTGTCCCTCCACCCAGCTACCTTCCTGCAGTCAGAGACCCCTTTCCCTCTGTGTTCCCAGGACTGAGCTCGGAGCCTGGTGATGAGCACGTAAAAATTTTAGGTCACTAAATAAATGAAAGAGTTACCTCATTTTATCTTCACAACCAGCACATGAGGCAAATTTCCTCATTATCATTTCCATTTACAGATGCAGGGATTGAGCTTCAGCGAAGCGAAGTGACTTGCTCAGGTCCCCAACTAGTAACATAGCCATGCCAGTTCTCAGACCCAGGTCTGGGAGCCCTCCTCCCAGGTCACTGCCATCCCCGTAGGCAGCAGCACGGTGCCATCCGGGGGGTCACGAACAAGAGCCTGGACACAGAGGTGCCCAAGCTACACAACTAGCTCCTGGCAGAGCCGGGCACCAGAAGCTGGGTGCACTGAGCTCGCAGGAGGGGAGGAGCGGGGAGCACAGGGTAGGCCAGGCAGGTCCTCACCGCTAGGGGCACGATGGAGGCCCGGCCCTTCTTGGTGAAGGGTTTCTCCTTCAGACTGGTCAGGAGTAGGTCCAGGAGATCTCGGACATCACAGCTGGGCTTGCGCAGTATCAGCTGCCTCCACATCTCTGCACCATTGCTGGGAGGTCAGGGGTGGAGATGGTGATTGGGGACTGGGGCGCTGGGCCCACCCTGCCTCCCAGTGGTTTGGGGAAGGAGAAGGGAAGATGCCATCAATATGGCATCCATGGGTGTGACAGTGAGGAATGACCCAGAAAACACACTCTTTAAGAGGCAGGGGGCAAGCAATGATTGAAAACCCTGTTTCCCAGGTATCAGGCCAGGTGCTTTATACACAATCTATTCAGTAAATATGGAGCATTGCTGTACACCAGGCATTAGGCAAGGCTCTAGGCATATAGATATGAACAAGACAGGCAAGATACTCCAGTTCACCGGATTCTCAAAAGACCCTCAAGGTGGGTTGTCATTCCAATTTTACAGATGCAGAGTTGAGACTCAGAGAGGTGAGATCATTAGTCTATGACATCGCAGCTAATGAGCTACAGAGTCAGGAAGTGACCGGGTCTGGTGCCTTCAGAGCCTGAGGTCGTTCCTCTGTGCCAGGAGGTCCCTTGGGGCCTGGACCTTCCGTTTGTCGCATTGTATCAAGGAGTCCCTGCTCCAGTCCCCTCACAAGGCAGGGGAAAGCCTCCGGGCCAGCTGGCACCAGCCTGTGGGAGCTCCTATCTATTGTGGAGAGCTGAAAGCACTGACAGGCCTGGGGTGCACTAAAGGGTTAACAGAGCCCTGTTCCCCTCTGCATGAGCATTTGAACCTCCCATTACTTCCTAGCTGTTTCCCTGGAAACCCGATAAAGATAGTATGTCAACTATGTTGCTAGGCAACATTGCTTATGGTAAAAATGACCCAAGTGGTAAATTGCATCTGGGCTGGGAGGAACTATAAATTAACTATGAGAACCCAGGAGGACGCTGTAGCATTGAGCTTCCCAGGGTGCAGTGACTCTTGGGACTCCTCTCATCCCTGTGGAGATCCCAGAGGCAAAGTCTAGAGATCTTTTGTAAGAGGTAGCAGTTCTTTTTTTTTTTTTTTTTTTTAATTTTTTTTTTATTTATTTATGATAGTCACAGAGAGAGAGAGAGAGAGAGGCAGAGACATAGGCAGAGGGAGAAGCAGGCTCCATGCACTGGGAGCCCGACGTGGGATTCGATCCCGGGTCTCCAGGATCGCGCCCTGGGCCAAAGGCAGGCGCCAAATCGCTGCGCCACCCAGGGATCCCAGAGGTAGCAGTTCTTATGAACCATTTCAGCCAGGGCAGCCCCTACCTTTTTACTGGGGAGGCCCAAGAGTCCAGCTCATAAGCCCAGAGGAAAGACTAGGGTGAGGCATGTGAGGCATCCAGGGTACAAGATGGAAGGAGCCAGTCTCTCTGGGGCTCATGCAAGCACCGGCAAGGCACCTGAGCTCCAGGCGTCCTTACATTCTGTCCCGGCTCTGTCTGGCCTGCTGCACAGGCTGCTGCGAGGACTCCTGGGAGGAGGAGCCCCTGAGTGTCCTATATCTGTCCTATATCCTGAGTGTCAGGTGTGGTCCTGCCAGTCTTGTGAGTCTGAAGGATTGGTGATCCCAAGAAGAAACCCTTGGGGAGGTGGGGGGGGGGTAGTGTGGCCAGAAGAGGTGAAAATCTTCCAGGTGGGAGGTCGGGGACATGTTACCCAGGCCCTCATCTTCCCACCCAATCTTCCCAGCCTCTAAGAATGACACCAATCATCCCTACTAGAAGCACACCTCACCCCACAGATCGGCACAATTCTGCGTGCACTATCATACAACGATCTTAAAGTGTGGGTCACAGGCTTCCTGCCTCGTTCTGTTCATTCAAAGGTGTGCGAGTGTTTCCTGGACTGGGAGGTTGGAGCAGTCAGTCTGATCTCTCTGGTCCAGTCCCCTCTGCCCATCAGACCATGAGCTCCCTGAAGGCAGAGAGAGGGAGCATCCTACTGCACAGTCCAGGCTGGGCAGGCACCCAGCTCAACTGGTGACCTTACCTGTCACAACCAGCCATAAGGGGTGGGAGTCATGCAGGGGGCATGTCCCACTTTTGCCTATGGGGGAACACTGAAGCCCAGGGAGAGCAAGTAAACTACCCAATACCACACAGCAGCTAGAGGCAGAGTCAGCACCAACTCTCAGGCCTCCTTTCTATGGCATCCTTAGAGTGCTGGGCTTGGAGTTGGTCAAATCTCAGTTTGGGTCCTCATCCTGTTGCTTGCTCACTGGGGCCCGAGGACAAGGAACTGCCCCTCAGTTTCCCCATCTGTAAAGTGGGATCATTGTACTAAGGAGA
Source organism: Nyctereutes procyonoides (assembly GCF_905146905.1). Taxonomy (NCBI): domain Eukaryota; kingdom Metazoa; phylum Chordata; class Mammalia; order Carnivora; family Canidae; genus Nyctereutes; species Nyctereutes procyonoides. Next base: position 35,099,690 of record NW_026575140.1, on the reverse strand, counting down.
GATGTTACTGCTCTCCACAGTGCCTCAAAAGTGCTCCACAATTGTCATAAGCACCACAGACCACATAGAAAAGGGGTCAGCTGGGAAGGCAAGGCCTTCCCTGAGTGGAAGGACAGGTACCCAGCCAAGGATGGGGGCTGCTCCAACCCTCTAAGGTGTAGTGGCAGGAGCCCCCCAGTTGGTACCTGTCCAGCGGTAGAGGGCATGTGAGCAGGGCCACAACCACCTCGGTCATGAAGGAGCTGGCCAGGAGGGAGACGGGCAGCAGGGCCACCTCGCGGGCCCGTGGCTCCTGGATGTGGCTCAGCTGCACATAGATGCCCTGCATGATTTCTGGGATCTGGGGCAGAGCCAGAGCAGTCGTGAGCAGCAGGCAGATGTCCGGTTGGAAGGTCAAGGCAGGCAAGGGGAGAGTAGGGAGACAGGAGGAGAAAGGGGGTGGGGGTGACAGGATAGAGAGGCCAGGGAGGGGAGAGAAAAAAAGAGAGAGAGAGGAGGGCACCAGGAGAGAGAAGGGGAGGGGGGGAGCAGCGCACCTGCTCCTTCCCTGGGAGAGCCAGTTGTCCTCACTGCCCTCCCCACCCCCACCAGATCAGTAAGTGAGTTCTTTCTCACCCACAAGGGGGGCACCTAGAACTCAGCCACACCACCCTGCCTTGCCCCCACGCTTAGGGGTTCCAGTTCCCCCCACCCTGCCACTGCCAGACGGCAGGTCCCAAGGGATGAGCAGGCCCCGTGCGGTCTCCGGCTCAGCCCCTGCCCCCAGGGAGCCTTACCACCTCCAGCACCCTGTGGCGGTACCATTCCAGCACGGAGCTGAGCGTGACCTCCGAGGCCAGCTGCATCATCTCCCCAGAGTCCTTCCCCCGGGTCTCTGAGCTGCCTTTCAAGCCTTCCAGGGCTGCGAGCAACAGGTCCTTTACCTGCTGGGGTCCCAGGAAGTCTCCGAATTCCTGAAACAAAAGCACAGAGATACTGACACCTGGAGGGACCCTAAGGGAGCCACACACACACACACACACACACACACACACACACACACACAGCCACCACCAGATCCACACAGAAGTCGGCAGGGCCAGGCATGTATACTCTGTGGGTGTCCAACACAGTGGGGAGGAGCTACAGAAGACGGGGAGACATGCATCCTGCCCCCAGAGTGGGATAATGTGCTTCTGGGCACAGAGCAGAGGAGGAAGGGGCACTCGGGGTGGGCCCATGTGGTTGGGGAAAGCTTCCTTAAAGGGAACATGAGCCTGGAAAGATGGAAGTGGGGAGAAGAGATTCCCATTCCCAGGAAGGCCCAGAGCTGGTGGGCAGCCGGCAGTCACCGCGATCACACGCAGAATGTTCTGGCATGGGCTGACAGGGTTGTAGGGCCCCAGGAATCGCTTGTTGCTCTCATACAGCTCCTCCTTATTGGTCTCTTCCTTATCTCTGGTTCCTGCAAGAAAGAAGCCTCAGTGAGACCCAACCACTCTTTCTTTTTTTTTTTTTTTTTGACTTTTTGTTAAACATGGAGGTAGGACACAAATCCTAGAAAACGAGCTTGACAAATTTTTACATAGAGAACACATCCAGGTAGCCAACACCCAGGTCGGGAAGCAGAACGTAATAGGTACCCTAGAAGCTCCTCTTTGTTCTCTTTAGTCCCCTGCCCCTTCCCCCACCCGGGGCAACTACCATTCTGACCCCTAAACCCACAGGTTAGATTTCTTGCTATTGGACTTAACGTAGTATGTTCTCCTGTGTGCCTGGCTCTCCCTCAACATCCTGCGGGTAAGATTTATCCATGCTGTCGCAAGTCACGTTAGCTCATTGGTACGTGGTGCTGCGTCATTTTCTGTGGTGTGGATACACTACCATTTATTTCTCTCTTATTTCTTTTCTTTTTTTTTTTTTTTAAGACTTTGGGGATCCCTGGATGGCGCAGCAGTTTGGCGCCTGCCTTTGGCCCAGGGCGCGATCCTGGAGACCCGGGATCGAGTCCCATGTCGGGCTCCTGGTGCATGGAGCCTGCTTCTCCCTCTGCCTGTGTCTCTGCCTCTCTCTCTCTCTCTCTCTCTGTGTGTGACTATCATAAATAAATAAAAATTAAAAAAAAAAGACTTTATTGATTTACTCATGAGAGACACACAGAGAGAGAGAGAGAGGCAGAAACACAGGCAGAGGGAGAAGCAGGCTCCACGCAGGGAGCCCCATGTGGGACTCAATCCTGGGTCTCCAGGATCACACCCTGGGCTGAAGGCAGCACTAAACCGCTGACCCACCCGGGCTGCCCTCTCTATTTCTGATGGACATTTGGGTCATTTTTAAAAAGCTATCAGTGCTGCTAAGAACATTCTGGTATGTCTTGCCCATGCCTTTCAGGAAATGTATGCACACATTTGTTAGGTACACGGTCAGGAGTGTACTTGCGGGGTCCTAAGGTAGGCATAGGTCCGGCCTCAGGAGATGCTGCCAAACGGTTTTGCAGGCTGCAGGTGGGTCCAATTATATGCCCACCAGCAATGCAGGAGAGTTCCAGAGGCTTCATGTACCATCAGTGAACTGTCGGTTTGATTCTCACTGTTCTGGTGGGTGTGTGGTGATACCTCTTTTAAACTGCAATGTCCCTACCCTGGTAGTCCCAAGCCTCTTTTTCTGATTTGTGTTCTTTAGTGCTCATCATTATCTGACTTCACTATATGTATTACTTGTTTATTTTGTTCACTGTCTCTTGACAACAAGAAGGTAAACCCAACAGGGAGGGTTATTTAACTTCATTGCAGTGTTTTCAGTGATTAGCATAGATCTGGAACATGGTGGCTTCATATTTTCTGTTGAAGGAAACCTATTTCAGGCTCATTTCCTAAGGCCTTACTGCAGCCTGGCCTGGGTCCTCCCTGGATTCCCCCCAGAGTACGCAGGGCATCAACACAAGGAAGGGCTGTTGAAGCAGAGGGACCATATGGACCAAGTGTGTGGGTCATTTGTAAAGGAAAGAAGCTTGAGACCTGGAATCAGATAGACCCAAGTTCAAAGCCTAGCTTTGCTGCTCCCTACACTCAGGGGACCCCCACAAACCACCTCATCCTTGAGAATTTAACAGTGTGGGGCTGGGGTCACCAGATAAAATATAGGATACCCAGTTAAATGTGATTTCAGATTGCCAGGTCACTCTGCCCCCAGAGCCAGGGAAGTTTAAACAACATGCCAAAGGCCCGTGGGCAGGGTTGGGACCATGGGGAAAGGAAGGAGGCAGGAAGCTGCTGAGACTGCACACCTCTAGGTACGATGCCAGTGGGGTGCCTGGGTCAGCCCATTTCATACCACCAGCTCCCTAGAGCGGGATCTGAGGTGGTTCTCCCACCTACAGGCTGTAGCCACTCCAGATTCTAACGTGGGACCTGTCCTTTGTTCATTCATTGAATAAATATTCACCCACCATGTGCCCAGCCCAGGGCTAGCCCTTGGGAATGCATGGTGACTATGACATGGACTTGCCCTGCTCTCAGCACACTGGGGCCATCACGCCTAGGTGTGCATGGTGCTGTCATAGGAATGTGACAATGAGAGTCACAGATAACACTTGGAAGGACGAAGAGCGGATCAGATACAAGGACTGCTTAAATCAAAATAGGGCTATTTGTAGCCTCCCTCTGGTCCTGTGGGGACTGAGGCTTCACACCGGCTTCCGCAGACCCCGTCAGACCCTGTGCTGGTCTCCATCTACCTGTGCCTTGCTGCCAAGGTTCTGGTCAATTCCCAGGCTGAGCACCTGCTCGGAAGCCCTGCCTGAGAGGCACCCCAAAGGGCTTACGTTTTTGGAGCTCCAGGATGGTGTAGAGGATGATGATGCCGTCCAGAGCCTCCCGGCCAATCTCCTCATCAGGATCCCCGATGCGAAGGATGAGCCTCCCCAGCAGAAGCCCCAGCGCCGGGAACCCCGAGGACATCTGTTTGTGTCATAACTTCAGGGACTGGGTCTTAGAAGTTCAATAATCTTATACAGCAATTAGTGAACAGAGCTGGATGGTCGGGCCCTGAGAGCAGAGCCCTCTGAAGATGACAAGGGCCACCTGGGAATCTCTGGACAGATGCACAGCTCCCTTAGAGCCAACAAGACTCTCCCTCCTCAGTGTCCTCCCCTCCCAGGGACCACTCACAAAGAAAGGCAGGGTCAGAAGCGTGTGATTCAACACAGACACATTGCTGTTCACGGCCCGTGCTCGCTCATGGGCCTTCCCGGAGTTCATCCAGGGCCCCAGGGGCTGCAAGGACAAGGGGGAGACTCAGAGCTCCAGGCTGGAGGCCACCCTCTGCCGCCTGAGTGGGCCGGTCAGCCTTTACCGGTCAGCAGGAAGCTGCCAGGGCACAAGGGCAACCGTCCACAGCCCTCTCCTCCTCCTCCTCCGCCTCTTCCTCCTGGGGCAGAGGGAGCCCTGGGGTCCAGGAGCTGAGGCTAAGACCGGAAGACCAGAGGGAGAACGAAGGTCAGTGAGGAGAGAGATGATAGATGGCGAGTCATGAGGATAGAAGAGAGAGACACAGGGATGAGAACAGGGAAGGCAAAGCTATGGGGACAGCTAGAGCCAGAACACTGGGGGATAGGGAGACAGCCAAGGGGCAGGAGTTTGGAACAGGACCTGTAGGAGGGACCCTGGGTGGGGGCGGGGGGGGGCACTGGCCCAAGATGACATCCTGAAGTCAAACTGCTCCTTCTGGACCCAGCCCCCCACCGCTCCTCTTTTCCCCTCTGTCCCTTTGCTCCTCCCACCCCCACACCTCCAAGATGCTCTTCAGCCCAGCAGGAGTGGGGTCCTCAACAAAGAGGGCGTTGAGCAGGGTCTGCAGGGCATCCAGGGTCTGCTGGTAAAGCTTCTGTGGGGAGGAGGAGGACCAGCTGCTAGGGGGCTGCTGGAGCGGACCTGGCCCCAGTGACCCCGTACCCCCACCCTGCTCTGGGTCAGGGGAGGAGGGACACTCAGACTGCTTTCTAGCCCCACCTGAGAGACTAACTTAAGGTATAGTATTGGACACCATGGGTTATAGTTTCCTTATCAACAAATTGGTAGGGGCACCTGGGTGTGCAGTCGATTAAGCATCGGACTCTGGTTTCAGCTCAGGTCGTGATCCCAGGGTCCTGGGATCGAGCCCTGCATGGGGCTCCACGCTTAGCATAGTCTGCTTGAGGATTCTCTCTCCCTCTGACCCTCCCGTGCTCACTTCTCTCTCCAATGAGAAAAACATTTGTCCAGTCACACAACATGGTGAGGAACAAATGAGAGGATGGGTGGGAAATGCGGCTAGAACTGTAGGAGCCAGGTAAACGGGAGGGCCAGCCTCACTTTTATTATTGTCTCTGGGAAGTTCTGTGATGGCTACTCCTAGACCCAAATAGATTTTCCAGTGGCCCCTCCAGGGAGCCACGTCTCCCCCGCCCCGGGGTTCCCCTTCCCTTGGCCACACCACAGTCCCAGAATTGTCTTAGGAAGCTGTAGGCTGAAGAGGGGGTTTGAGCCCTTCTGGGAAGACCCTCTGTCCCATGCCTCCTTTCCGTCTGCCAGCTCCTCACGTCTGTCTGTCCCCCAGGTTGTCTTTGTCCAGGCTTCCTGGTCTGTGCACACCCAGGTTACACCACCACTACCAAGCCCACCCCACCTGCCAACTACCTCCCTCCTCCTTCTGGCCCATCGCTGTGCAGCACTGCCCTCTGCTGTCCGGGCCTGGAACTGCAGGAGGGCTGCCTGCACTTCCCAGGACCAGGGTGTCGTCGTCGCCCCCCCATCCCCCCCACCCCCACCCCCGGCCGCCTTTGGGTCTTGTCCCTCAGGACCCAGAGCCCTCAAGCTGCCCTCAAGGGTGGCCTGGATACCACTGCTTTCTAGCCTTGCTTCCCGGCACTCTTGCCTCCGGCCACGCTGCCCCCTTGTCATCCTTGGAGTCACCATGTTCTCACCGTCCTCAGGCCACGGCACAGGCCGTTCCTTCTGCTACTCCCCCTCCCAGCTAACTAGCTCTTCTTTAACCTGTCAGCTACAGCCCCATGACCCCTGACCCCACCTAGGCCAGGACATCCATTCTAGGCTCTTTGTAGCACCAAGTACTCCTTGCTTGCAACCCTTACCATTGCTGCAATTTTGCATTTATTCGTATGATTCTTTGACAATGTCTAGCTCCCCGCTGCCTTCCCTCTACTGTATCGCCCACCCCCTGGTGCTTCTGGAGTGGGCATTGTATTTGCTGAATGAAAGGATGAAGGAATGCACCTTCCTCTCCCTGAGTCTCCCTCACTGACCCAACTTCCTACACTAAGGTCACCTCTACCCACTTCTCCTGGGACAACCCTGCCGAGGTTGGAAGATGCTTACATGAGCCCCTTGAGGTTCTACGCTCACCCCAGCTCACGTGGTCCTCAGACCTCCTCCTCCTCCAAATCCCGGCCACCTCCTAGGGCCAGGCCAACACATGCTCACATCCCTCACTCAGGACAGGACCCAGGATTGGGCAGAGCACCCCAAATGAGCAATCCCTTATTCCAAAGATTCACTCATTCACCAAATATTTATCAAGTGCCTGCTCAGGCCAGGAGCTTGCGTAGGAGGGTGAAGATTCGCAATCAACTCCTAGAAGGCTCTTTCTCTCCCCTCTGAGAGCTTAGAAATGCACCCTAGTCTAAGAACGTGGGAAGCCCCAAGGACTCACCTGTATGGCCTCAGCCTTGGCCTCGTCCTTCTCCTGCATGGCCTGCACCGATGGAAGGGAGAACACACTCTTCACACACGTGTCCACCAGCTCTGACCGTTCTTGCCATCCCAGGATGGGCTGGGTGTGACTTGCAGACAGAGAAAGACGGGCCAGCGGTGAGGGAGGGGGGGCAGGGAGGGGCTCTATGGCCCCGGAGGAGGGAAGTGGGTGTGGAGCACAGGGCCTGGGGAAAGGAAAAGGCACAGGAGAGGGTGGGGTACAGAGGCCAGGCCCCAGGAGAGGCAGGTGGAGCCCAGGGAAGGGGGCAAGGGGCAGGGGGTTGGGGAGGGGCTGTGGACACCTCAGCTGAGTCAGGGTCTCCATGGCCTGCCAGCGGACGGTGCTGGAGAGGGAATCCAGTGGCTCTTCCTGGATCTGCCTCTGGATGGGGGGACCACAGGGGGCCGATGAGGGGGGTGAGGCCATGCAAACCCCCAGGATGGGGGCCACTGTTCAGCATAGGGCACAAGCTGTGAAAGCCCCCAGCCTGGACAGAACCGTGCAGGGCCTCTGTGGGGAGAGTCAACTATGCTCAACTCCCATCCTGAGCCCAGTTCAAGGCCACCACAAACAATCCGCACCCCTACCGGCTGCACCCTATACACAAGGCCCAGCAAGAACTGCTTTGGCAGCCTCGTGGTAAGGAGGCACACTTAAGCCAGAGACTGGCCTGAAGCAGAAAACACCATGAATGGCTCCTGAAGGGGGTCCACTTGAATTCCTTTAAAAACATCCAAGGAGCAGCTGGCTGGCTCAGTCAGTTAAGTGTCTGACTGGCTCAGGTCATGATCTCAGGGTCCTGGGATCGAGCCCCACATGGGGCTCCATGCTCAGTAGGGAGTCTGCTTGTCTCTCTCCCTCTCCCTTCCCCCAGCTTGTGCACTAGCTGGTTTTTTTCTCTCTCTCTCTTTCTCTCTCTCTTTCCCTCAAATAGATAAATAAAATCTTTAAAAAATAAAATAAAAATGACCTAATTACTTCTCACTTTTGATCTAGCCTCTACATACAATAGGTGCTCAATTAATGTCAATGAAATGAAGTTATCCAAGGCAAGGCTTTTATCTTTAAGGGACCCAAAGCTAAATATAATTTTGAGGATTTCAGTGGCCCAAACCATTTCAGTGGATGACTGAGAAGTGAATGTATTTTGCAAAACAATGAGGGAAACTCTTGAATGTTTCCCACCATGAGGAATTTCTGGGAAAAGAATGTATTAAATAATAATGACTGCTCCCAGGGGCCTAGGGCCCTACAGCAGTCTAACCACTGGGTGGTGTCCTCCCAACAAGCCAGCTGGTGCACAAGGCATTACCTCAGGTGCTGATGAGATGACAAGAGCCAGGCTCAGAGAAGGAAAGTAGCTTGCTGAGCTCCCTCAGGGAGGTGGAGGGCAGTCAGAGGTGGGCTGAGCCTCAAATCCAAGCATCCTGCCTTCTCCTCAGTCCTCCCACCTCAAGCCTTGTCTCACCAGTGTGTGGACTGGGACTCCCACCTCCACCCACCCAACGCCACAGACCCGTGCGGGGTTCCCACACCATCATCTTTTTCATCATGGTCTTCTTCTCTCCTTCTCCTTCTAGCACATCCTGGCACTTCTGGAGGGTGATGACATTCTCCACCTTGGAGACAGCAGGGTGAGAACCACACTGACTGCCACCCTCAGGGGCTGCCCGCACACCCCCACCAGCTACCGTGCACCTGTCCCCGGCTGCCAACCCCCGGAACTGGTTCCAGAGTAATGCGAACCCACGGGGGCCCTTGGGGTGGGGTGCAGATTTGGGAAGGCTGTGGATAATCCCCGAAGGGCAGCATTTGGGGGAGGACTAGATTTCAGGCTCTGCAAAGTACTCTAACTCTCTTGAGGGAGAAGGGGTAGGAGCTGATGGGATGGAAGAGGTGCTGATGCCTCCAGTTGGAATCACACCATTAGTAATACCTCTTAAGGGTTTCTAGTACCTACTCTCTTTTTTTAAGATTTTATTTATTGGGCAGCCCAGGTGGCTCAGCGGTTTAGCACAGCTTTCAGCCCAGGGCATGATCCTGGAGACCCGGGATCAAGTCCCACATCAGGCTCCCTGCATGGAGCCTGCTTCTCCCTCTGCCTGTGTCTCTGCCTCTCTCTTTCTGTCTCTCATGAATAAATAAATAAAATCTTTATTAAAAAAAGATTTATTTTTAATAAATTTAAATTTATTAAAAAAAGAGACAGAGAGAGAAAGAGTAGGGGGAGAGGCAAAGGGAGGAGGACAAGCAGGCTCCCCTCTGAGCAGGGGACTCGATCCCAGGACCCTGAGACCATAACCTGAGCCAAAGGCAAACGTGTAATTGGCTGCGCCACGCAGGTGCCACTCTCGTATCCACTCTTAAGGGCACATCCTAGTCAGAGCAAGGCATTCTGCCACCTGAGAGAGGAAATACCTTTACCAATGTCCAATTAATCTATGACTTCTCATTATCTCAAGGTAAAAGAAGAAAAAATGATGAAATAGATGAACTAATTCCATATAGTGAAAAAACCAAAACAAGTGAACCTGACGAGCAGTGTGGTGGGTGAGACATGCCACATGTTCTTGGCCACTGCCACCAAGAAGACAGAGAGCCCTTGAACCAGGGCTCGTCTTCCCAGTTGCTTGGACCAATAGAATCCCAGGAAGTGATGACGTGCCAATTCCTGGCCTAGCCCTTAAGGCAACTGGCAGCCTTTTCCTTCTGGAACCCAGCCACCACACTACAAGGAAACCCAGCTAGACATGGAATGATGGCACCATGTGGAAGATGAGGGTCATCTTCAATGTTCCAGCCCCTGCTCCTGTCTACAGCAGGAGAGCACAAGAGCCACCTTGCTGAGCCCAGACAATTTCAGAGTTCTCATACAATCCAGTAATTCCACTTCTGGGTATTTAGCTGGAGAAAAGAAAAACACTCACTCTAAAAGATGTGTGCAGCAGTGCGTTGATTGCAGCGTTATTTACAATAGCCAAGATATGGAAGCAATCTGAGTGTCTATCAATAGATGAATGGATAAAGAAGGTATGTGAGATTTTATATATAGACACGCACAGTGGAATGTTAGCCATAAAAAAGAATGAGATCTGGCCCATTTGCACCAACATGGATACACCTAGAGGCTATAGTGCTCAGTGAAATAAGTCAGACAAAGACAAATACCGTATGATTTCACTTATATGTGAAATCTAAAAAACAAAATAAAACACAAACAGACTCATAGATATAGAAAACATTCTGGTGGTTGCCAGAGGGGAGGGGGCTGGGGAGCTGGGTGAAATAGAAGAAGGGGGTTAAAAGGTACAAACTTCCCATTATAAGATAATTAGGACACAAGGATGCAACGTACAGCATAGGTGCATAGTGACAGATGGTAGCTACATTTATCCTGATGATCACTTGGTAATAATGTACCTAAATGTTGAACTGCTACATTGTACACTTGAAACTAATATAATACCTATTCACTTATAACATGGTATAAATTAAATTAAACAAAAATTAAAATTTCAAAAATTAAACAAAAATTAAATTTTTGTTTAATTTCAGTATCATGAGAAATTGGGCCCCTTGGTCCTTATTTCCCCATCAGAGTGAGCTTTTAGACCACTAAGTTTTGGGGTGGTTTGCTATGTAACAACTGGTATCTTAAACTGCCAAAGTGATGATAGAGGGATAGCTAGTAGACTGAATGGTCATGGAAGACCTCTCAGAAGAGTCGATATTTGGCCTGAGTCTTGAATGACAAGAAAGAGGTAACCATAAAAAAAAAAAAAGAAAAAAGACTATTCTTTCTTTCTGCCCACAGGTCTTGTCCCTGTGCTATTAAAAAAAAAAAAAAAAAAAAAAAAAAAAAAAAAAAAAAAACATGTTTTTGCACTGAAAGAAAAATAAAAGAGGTAACCATGTGCAGAACTAGGGGAAGGTCCGCCTATCTCTCCAAACTAGAATGCTACTTCATTGTTGTATTTCTACTGCCTGAAATGATCCCTTGCATGTAGTAGGGACTCAACAAAATTTGTTGAATGACTGCAGTAATAAACCATATTTGTTGTAGGCACCTTGCTCAGTGCTGTGCATACGTTAACACAGACCTTATTCGAACTTTATTATGCTCATTTTGTAGCTAAGAAGAAATTTCCTGGCAGAAAAGACAAGTGCAAAGGCCCTGGGGCAGGAAGGAACATGGCACGTGTAAGAAGCAGAGAAAGGCCAGTTTGGCAAGAGCAAGGTGGACAGCCAGAGGGATGTCATGGGCTGGTATGCTCCCAAAATGCAAGACCTCTTATTAGTCCTGTCACTCTCTCCCCATGCCCCACCCTGGGACACCCCAGGGACTGGAGCAGCCTGAGAGCAGGACCTCCCTCCTGCATGGCCTGGCTTGGGTGAATCCCACCTCCAGGCTCTGTCCACCAGCCAGTCTCCCCCACAGCACATGTATTCGCACTCACGTCCACTAGCCTGTCCAGTAGGCCCCTACTGGCCCTCACCAAGTCCTACAGGTGCCAGCTTTCTCTGGTCTCCCAAGGCAACACCTGGTTTGGGACTATGTCCTGAAAAGGGCCATTTACTGCCTTTCTTCATCTTTAAGAGATCCTCTCACAATTGATTCAGTTGCTTAAAAATCTTTATCGAGCACCTATGATGTACTTCAGTCTAGATGCTGGGAACAGAGCTGTGAATAAAACAGACTAAAATCCCTGATTTAGGGGCACCTGGGAGGCTCAGTCAGTTAAGCATCTGCCTTTGGTTCAGGTCATGATCTCAGGTCAGGGTCCTGGGATCAAGCCCCGTCTGGCTCCCTGCTCAGAAGAGAGTCTGCTTCTCCCTCTCCCTCTGTCCCTCCCCCCATTGGTATGCTCTCTCTCTCCCTCTAATAAATCTTTAAAAAAAAAAAAATCCCTGGTTTATGGAGGATGCATTCCAGTGTGAGAGGCTAACAAAAAAAAAAAAAAAAAAAAAAAAAACAACAAGATGAACTAATAAAGTATAGTGTACACCAGCTGGTGATGAGTCCCAAGGAGAAGAGAAGAGCTGGGCAGAGAAACAGGGAGCAAGCAATGGGACTGGGGGGGGAGGGGGCATCCCAGGAAAGTCAGTTGGGGGTGGGGCAGGAAGCATACCAGAGCCATCTTGCTGTCTTTGTCTCTCTTCCCTGGCACCTTCACCAAACAGGAGGCCACTTCATCGAAGGCTCCTGAATGTCATAGTTTCAAGGAGGAAACAAGAAGGAAGGTAAAGATGTGGGTATAGAGCTGGTGCCTCAGTCCTGTTTCCCCTCCCCCACAGGGCCCCTCCAGTCCTTATTCCCCTAGCAGCCACACTGAGCTCTCTTCCCTGAAAGCCTTCAGTGGTGCCCTATCCACTGAGCATAAAGCCACCATTCTTGTCAGTGCCCTCAAGTCCCTACCGGATCAGTGTCCCCTGGCCCTCTCCCCAGGGCTATCTCCTGCTGCACTCCTCTCACCATGCTCTGGCCACATTGTCTGCCTTTGGGGCAGGGCAACCTGCCCCCTCATCAGGGCCTTTGCACAGGTGATCTCCTCCACCTGGGCCACTCTGCTACCACACCCCACTGCCCAGCTAGGGCTCCCCTTCTTCATATCTTCACTTGCCTGCCACTCCTCAGAAAGGCCTCCTAGATCTTCAGGGTAAAGGAGGCTTTCAATACAACCCTCTTGAGCATCATCCTACTCTCTTCTTTCAGCTGTTATCACAATGTGTAATTAAACTCTGATTTGTTGTAGTAGATACCTGTTTTGTCAGCCCTAGATTTCCTCATCGTTCTTTTAAAGAAAGAGCCCCTTCTCCCCTGTGGGCTACCCTTTCCACGTAGCTAGGTGAAGCCCATCCATCACCCCTTCTTCAGATAGGGGTGGGCCTGGAACCCAAGCATGGCCAATAAAAGCATCCCATGCCTCCAGCCCCGGTGATTGGCCCAGAGATGGGCACTTGACTGAACAGGACCAACAGAGCCCCTTATTCAAGAGCACTGAGGGGAACCCAAAAGAGAATGGGTCTCTCTCCTTCTGAAGGCCTGTGAGTGCCCGGAACTTGGTTCAGGGCCACCTCAGCCACCAGAGGCTTCTGGAGGATGGAGCAAATAGATAGAAGCAGAGACACCAATAGTAGTGAACATGGCTTGCTCCAATATCTTGTCTTCTGGGTGGGTACCATTTTCCACTAGGAGGAACAAATCTCCTTGGAGAAGTGGCTGAGTCTGGGATTTGGGCAGAAAAGTATAGAATAAGCCTGAGATATCTTGTACTGGAAAGCTAGGAAGAGAGCTCAAAGAATGATGGGGACATGTCAAAGGAACACAACAGCTTACTTGAAGTGATCCCACTGGTCAAATTGCGGATGATTTGAGTATCACAATAAATAACGGTAGCAACAGACTATAATTCATTGAATAACCTAAGAAATCATGAGTCTATACTAACATAAACAAGTACATGAATAAATTGAAAGTTTGATGAGGAATGAAATATTTACATAGTTTTGAAGTACTTCTCCACAAAACATTTATTTTTTTTTTAGGATTTTATTTCTTTATTCATGAGAGACACATGGAGAGAGGCAGAGACATAGGCAGAGGGAGAAACAGGTTCCCTGTGGGGAGCCTGACACAGGACTCAATCCCAGGACCCCAGGATCACGCCCTGAGCCAAAGGCAGCCACTCAACCACTGAGGCACCCAGGTGACCCTCCACATAACATTTATTACAAATGGCGGTGGTGCTACTAGGATCTACTGGGTTGAATCCAGGGATACATCTTACAATGCTAGCAGCTGGCTCCCCTGTCCAAACCCACATCCACACAACAAAGAGTTATCTAACACAAAATGTCAGTACTGCCAAGGTTGGGAGATCTTGCCTCAGGAGAAGAGTATTGAATGGAAAAGGTCACAAGGGAGGGTTCTCGGCTGCTGGCAAAGATCTGTGTCTTGATCTGTGTGGTAGTTACCAGCATGTGTACATATGTAAATACTAATCAAGCTGTACTTGAGATTAGTTGTACACTTTACATATTTCATTGATACGTGTTATGTATCTTGACAAAGTTTTTAAGAGGCTAATACAATTTGAAAACATGTTGTCTTTAAAAATGCAAATGGACAAGGCCCGCCTGGGTGGCTCAGTTGGTTGGCCGTTGACTCTTCAGTAGTAATCCTAGGATCCTGGGATGCCCCACCTCAGCCTCCATGCTCTAGGGCAGAGTCTGCTTGAACTGCTTCCTCTGCTCCTCCCTCAGCCTGCACCCACATGTGCATGCTCTCTCTGTCTCAAATAAGTGAATAAATAAATATCTTTAAAAATGCAAATAGACAAAATGTTCCTTTTAAAAAGTAAAGATTGGGGGCATTTGGCTAACTTGGAGGAACATGCAATTCTTGATCTCAGGATCATGAATTCAAGCCCCACATGGAGTATAGAGATTACTTAAAGAAAACGTCAAAAAATAATAATAAAAAGATTGACATTAAATAGCCAAAATAATCTTGAAAAAAAAAGTTAGTGGACTCACACTTCTGGATTTCAAAACTTACTGCAAAGCTATAATAATCAAGACAGTGTGGTTTTAGCATAAGGACAGACATATAGACCAATGGAATAAAATAGAAAGCACAGAAATAAATAAATATATGTGGTCAATTGATTTTTGATAAGGGTGCCAAGACCATTCAATGGGGAAAAAGAATGCAAAAGAATGAAGTTGGGCCCCTACCTAACACTATATATGAAAATGACTCGAAGACTAAGCTTAAAAGCTAAAACTATAAAACTCTTCAAGGAAAGTATAGGAGGAAACCTTCATGAGATTGGATATGGCAATAATTTCATGAATATGACACCAAAAGAGGGCAGCCGGGGTGGCTCAGCGGTTTAGCGCCGCCTTCAGCCCAGGGCCTGATCCTGGAGACCCCGGATCAAGTCCCACATGGAGCCTGCTTCTCCTTCTGCCTGTCTCTGCCTCTCTCTCTCTCTCTCTCTCTGTGTCTTTCATGAATAAATAAATAAAATCTTTAAAAAAAAAAAAGATCTTCTATAAAAAAAATATGACACCAAAAGAAAAAAAAAGACAATAAAAGAAAAAATAAAATCGGACTTTATCAAAATTTAAAATTTGGGGGGACCCTTGGGTGGCTCAGTGGTTGAGCATCTGCCTTTGGCTCAGGGTATGATCCCAGGGTCCCGGGATTGAGTCCCTCATCGGGCTCCCTGCATAGAGCCTGCTTCTCCCTCTGCCTAGGTCTCTGCCTCTCTCTGTGTGTCTCTCATGAATAAATAAATAAAATATTTTTTACAATTTAAAATTTTTGTGCATCAAAAACAGTATCGGAGAGCCTGAGTGGCTCAGTTAAGTGTCGGACTCTTGATTTCTGCTTGAGTCATGATTGCAGAGTCGTGGGTGGCTCAGAGCTCAGCTCTGAGTCTGCTTATCCCTCTCCCTCCTCTTCTCCCCCCTCTCATACTCATGCAAGCATGCACTTGCTCTCTCTTAAATAAATAAATCTTAAAAAAAAAAACACTATCAAGAGAACAAAAAGGCAGCTCACAGAATAGGAAAGAATATTTGCAAATCATATATCTGATAAGGAATTAGTAGCCGAATATATAAAGAACTTCTAAAACTCAACAACAAAAAACAAACCACCAAATTTGAAAATGGACAAAGGACTTGAATATACATCACATCTCTCCAAAGAAGATTGTTGTGCCCAAGATTGCGAATCCGAGAAACCACCAAGGAGCCAACACCGATGCAAGTGCGCGAGGGTTTATTAGCAAGCTCGAGCTTGGGTCCAAGTATACCCGACACAGCAGAGCAGGGACTTGGACCTCAAAGTGGATTACAGCTGGGTTTTTTATAGGCTGGTCTAGGGGATTTTCAGAAGGGGTGGAGGAATTTCTCCAAGTTCTGTTTACATTCTGATGTGGGGCTTTCAAGGGCATTGAGCTTTGTTCTCATTCTAATATGAGACTTTCTACCATGGGCGTGGGCTCTGTTGTCTTTATGATATGGGATTACCTGCCGAGAACATTGAGGACATTCTGCAGTTTTTCCCATAAAGTTCAGCTCTTATTCACAGGGGCCTAAGATGGCTGTACTTGTGCTAATGCTAAACCTTAGGTGGGATGGCCTTAATTTTTCTCGGCCTCCACAAAGATACAACAGCCAATAAGCACATGAAGGGATGTTCAATATCGGTCATCATTAGGGAAATGTAAATCAAAGCTATGAAGAGATACCACTTTATAGCCTTTAGGATATCTATTGTAAAAACATTTCAGGACACCTGGGTGGCTCAGCAGTTAAGCATCTGCCTTTGGCTCAGGGCGTGATACTGGAGTCCCGGGATCCAGTCCCATATCCGGCTCCCTGCATGGAGCCTGCTTCTCCCTCTGCCTATGTCTCTGCTTCTATCTCTGTGTCTCCTATGAATAAATAAATAAAATCTTAAAATATATGTGTATATATATTCAAAAAGAGAAAAATAACAAGTGTTGGCAAGGAGAGATTAATAGTGCAGAAATTAGAACTCTTGTATATTGGTGGTAGAAATGCAAAATAGTACAGCTGCTCTGGGAAATCGTTTAGCAGTTCCTCCAAAAGCTAAATATAGAAATACTAGATGATCCAGCAATTCCACTCCTAGGTATATATCTAAAGGAATTGAAAATAAGAATTCAAACAAGCACTTGCAATTTATAATAGCAGCATTATTCACAATAGCCAAAAAGTGGAAACAACCCAAGTGTCCATCCATGGGTAGATGGGCAAATAAAATGTGGTACACATACTGGAATTTTATTCAACCATAAAAAAAATGAAGCACTGATACATGCAACAGCAGAAATGAACATTATGGTAAACAAAATGAACCAGACACAAAAGGTCAAATACTACATAATTCCACTTCCATGCTATATCTAGAGTAGGTAAATTCAAAGAGAAAAAAAAGCAGATTAGAGTTTAGCAGAGCCTGGAGAGAGAGGGGTTAGGGGGGCTATTGCTTTATGGTATGAGCTTCTATTTGGAGTGATGAAAAAGTTTGGGAACTAAATAGTGGTGATGGTTGTACAATACTGTGAGTGTGACTATGCCATTGAATCACACACTTAAACACAGAGTTGCCATATGACCTAGCAATCCTACTCCTAGGTATGTACCAAAGAGATACGAAGACATATCCATATAAAAATTTATACGTGGATGTTCATAGTAGTATTATTCAAAATAGCCAGAAGGTAGAAACAACCCAAATATCTATCAACTGTTGAATAGATAAACAAAATGCGGAATGTTATTCAGTCATAAAAAGGAAAGAAGCCCTGATCCGCAATACAACATAAACTTTGAGAACATTATGCTAAGTAGAAGCAACCAGTCACAAAGGACCACATATAAAAAAAAAAAAAGGACCACATATTGTATGATTCCATTTATATGAAATGTCCAAAGTAGAAAAATCTATAGACACAGAAAGTAGATTAGTGATTGACTGGGGTTGGAGGTCATGGGTTGAGGATGACATCTAAGGGGTATAGGGCTTCTTTTTGGGGTGATGAAAATGTTCTAAAATAGACTGTGGTGATGGCTGCATAACACTGTGTATATTTTTAAAGCATTAAATTTTATACTTTAAGTGGATAAATTTTATGGTTCTGTAAATTTCAATACAGCTGCTTAAAGAAAAAACCAACTTTCTTAAAACTCTTCTATATCATCAGCATCACCAGCACAAAATTAGAATTGTATTAGAAGATAAGATATGCTTCATGATGGCAATAAAAACTACAAAGTACCTAGGAATTAACCTACCAAAAAAAAGCACTGGACCTTTATGGAGAATTTTTTAAATTCTAGCAAAGAATATATCCTATAAAAGGAAAACTTGAATAGATGGATAAATTAAGAATATTACAATAAAGTCTTTTTTTAAGATTGTATTTATGTATTCGAGAGAGAGAGAGAGAGGCAGAGACACAGGCAGAGGGAGAAGCAGGTTCCATGCAGGGAGCCCGACGTGGGACTCGATCCCAGGTTGACAGGATCACGCCCCGGGCCAAAGGCAGGCGCTAAACTGCTGAGCCACCCAGGAATCCCCTAATAAAGACTTTTTGAGGACTTAGACAAATATATTCTAAAATGCATATTTGGAAAAAATAAAATAAAATGCACATGGAAGGGGCTCCTGGCTGGCTCAGTGGATGGAGCATGTGACTCTTAATTTCAGGGTTGTAAGTTTGAGCTCCACGTTGGGTGTAGAGATTACTTAAAAATAAAATCTTTTGGGATCCCTGGGTGGCTCAGCGGTTTAGCGCCTGCCTTTGGCCCAGGGCGCGATCCTGGAGTCCCAGGATCCAGTCCCACGTCCCACGTCCAGCTCCTGGCATGGAGCCTGCTTCTCCCTCCTCCTGTGTCTCTGCCTCTCTCTCTCTCTCTCATAAATAAATAAATAAATAAATAAATAAATAAATAAATAAATAAATAAATAAATAATTTTAAAAATAAAATAAAATCTTTAAAAGTTTTTTTTTCTTTTTAAATAAAATGTATATGGAAGAAAGAGGGTCTACTAATACCCTTCAGGACACAGTGTGGATGCTATTGTCCTCAGAATAATTCTAAAAACCTCAAAGAGGAATACTCACCCTACCAGATACATACTGTACCTCTGAAAACACAGGTTTACAAAGCCATGGTCTATTTTTAAAAATCACAATATGGAATTGGTGTATGAACAAACAAAAATATCTGGAGATATAAATGACTGGAAAAAGATATTTATAACATCAAAAATTGATAAGGGATTAATTTACAGAACTCCCAGGTAAGTGAGGTGCAGGCTCCAGACAGGACTTCAAGGCTTCACCCAAGTGAGGATGTCAAACACTCAACAGAGGCTGGCTGAGCCTAGAACGTGCCTGCTCCACTGGTCAGATTTGAACCTGAGAAGCCAGGCCTGAAATCTAACTGGAGAGAAAGAGGCGTACATTTTGAAAGAAATGTATAGTTATGTGACTCTCATAATTTAGACATAATAAAATTGTTATGATATGGAGATGTTTCAGTTAGGGAAATTGAAGCTCAGAGAGATTAGGTAGATTGTCCCAAGTCACACAGCAAGCAGAGGCTGAGCACTAGATCGCTTGTGTATACTAATATTTTGCATCCTGTCCATTGTATGCTGTTCCTTCCTCTCCCCTCTTCCTTTCTCTAGCCTCCCTGTCCTACGAGTCTGAATACAAAACTCTTCCAGGGTAGCGCCCTCTCTGGGGTTGTCACTCTTGCTGTACTCACCCTCTGGGATGCTTTGGAAGGCTGTGGTGTCCTTGTCTGTGGTGTTACAGGTGGGGAACCCCAGCGGGAACTGGCCCGTCTCAGGGCTGACCATCTCGCCCCAACTCTCCAGATTCCCATCCAAGGGTATGGCATGGATGCTGTTGTCCTCAGAATAATCCTGCTGGCTGCTCAGTGTCAGGGTGGAGGTGTCACTGAAGATAAGGCTGGAGCCAAGACTGAGAGTCTCATTGGAGGCCAAGATCAGGGTCATGCATGAGGGTGGAGAAAGGGTGGAATTGGGTCTATGGGTACTAGAGTGCAGGCTGATACTGTCACTGGAGCCAGGAATTAGGGTCAAGCATGAGGCCTGAGTGATGGTCATGTTCAAGTCAGACCTGGGATTACCATTGGAAGCCACATTGATGGTTCCCTTGGAACTCGTGTTCCAGGCTGCACCAAAGGCTCCTTTTGAGACAGACCTGGAGATCTTATGTGAAACCACAGTGATGGTCTCATTGGTATCTGGGATCAGAGTCCCAACAGAACCTGAAGCTGCATGTAGGTCCAGCTTGGAGGTGTTTCTTGAGCCCACACCAAGTATCTGGCTGGAATCCCGGTCCAGAGAAGAATTTGAGGCTGGAATAAGGAGTACTTTCGAGCCTGGCCTGGAGACGCACTGGCCCACAACCAGGGCTTCTCTTGAATAGGGCCTTATAAATGGATTTGCCTCAGACCTGGAAGGGTTGGAGTTACTCTGACCCAAATCAGCAATCTTGCCTGAGAGTGAGTTGAAAGCCTCCTCAGCATCAGGCCCAGAATGACTCCCTGAACCCAGACCCTGGGCCTCAGTAGAGCTGGGGCTCAGAACAAAGTTTGAGGCTGGACCTAGGGCCCTCTGCAAGTTAGGCTTCAAGATGTGATTTGAACTCAGGCTCAAGGCTTCACCGGAGTGGGGAGTGTTGATCTGGAGGGAGGCAGGGCCCACAGTCTGGCCGTCATCAGGGCTGGGGGTGTTACCAGATGCCAGGCCAGGGGCCTCCTCTGAGACAGGACTCAGAGTTGGATTAAGGTCTGGAACAAGAACTGAGCCAGGATTCAGGGCTGGGTTTATAAGGGGAACAAGGTTCATGTCCAGGTGGGGCCCAGAGATGGTGCTGGAGCCGAAATCTGGGGCCTCGGTGAAGCTGAGACCAGGTGTCGTCTTTGAGCTTTCACAGAGGACCAGACTAGCCTCTGGGCTCAGGGCCATGCCTGGCCTGGCAGTCTCTCAGTGCCACGGCTCCCTTCTCTCCAATAGCCAACTGTTGAGCTCCCCACAAGGCTCCTGAGAGGGAAAAAGGCAAACTCAGTCATGCTTCACCTTTTAAGTCATGTTTAAAACTTTTCCATGGCTCCCCACTATCCCCGGGATGAAAGCCCTTGCATGACTTCCAGGTCTTTTGTGACTGCGCCCAGCTCACCTGTCCAGCCCCATCTATACAGCTGTTCCCCTCGAGCTCTCAGGCCAGCCATATCCCCTGGGTTTCTCTGACCACACCATGCTTCCTCTCAACTCTTCAACAATGCGATTCCCTTGGCTTGGAACCTCCTCCCACTGTCCTTTGCCAAGCCCACTCCTCCCAGCAAAATATTCATCCTACTTTACTCCAGTGACCCATTTAGTGGCCTAGCCGCTGGAAGAGGTGGCAAGAACTATGCGTATCTTAGTCCCTGGGACATCCCCAACCTCCAGCACCCAGTGGGAAGCCTGTAAATACTAGACAAAGGTAGAAAAGGGGAAGGAGGACACTCCTTAGGGGTTGCCCTACTTCCAGTCTAAATTTCTAGAACTACCCACTGCCCTGGACAATTTGCCTCTTCTGGATGAGGCAGGCTACATAGAGGAGACCCTGGAGCAGTACTCAAAACCAGAGCCTGTCTCACCACAGCAATCTGACTGCTGAGTGAGCCCCCCAGCTGCCCCCTCCCCCCCACAACCCTACCCATCTTTCACACTTGGGCTCCTCTCCCTGTGGGAATCACTGGGACAGCTTACCTGCATTCATGGTGTTCTTAAGCAGGAGTGGGCCTCTGGAGGAGACACAGAAGACCAAGTCAGGTAACATGTGTTTTTTTAATGCTTCCTGAGCAAAGTCCATAGGCCAGACATGCACATCTGCTAACCATATTGCCTGACACACACACACACACACACACACAGTCCTGAAGTTAGATATTATTGTTGCATTATATACTTAAGGAATTGAAGGTCAAAGAAAGGAATGTCATCCACCCTACTGGCCCTCAGGGAAGCCAAGACCATCTCTTTATGCTACTCATCCACCTGAACTCCTCCTCCAAGGCTTTCCACTGTCTTCAGGACAGTATCCCCAATCCTTAGCAGGACCTAAGAGGACCTTCTGTGTCTGGCCTTAACACTCCTCTCACCTGTCTAGCCTGTCCAAACTCCCTTCCCCACTCCATGCCACCACCCCTCAACTCTTTAGTGTTTCTCCAAAGAACCAGGCTCTGGGTTAGGTCTGGGCCTTCCAGAAGTTGGGCATACCCTTCTCCAGACTCCTTCCCTGCTAGTTATTTCTTCTTCACTCATTTATTTCATTGCATCACTTATTTATTATTCATTAATACACTAACTCATTCACTAAATCATTTACCCATTCCACAAACTTTGCTGTACATCTTTATAGCTCAGCTTTGGAAAGACCATAGATTTGGAGTCATATGGCTCTGGATTCCATCCCAGTTCAACTTCTTACTAGTCTGAGTGAGCTTGGGGGAGACCTTTTCCCCTCTGGCCCTCCTCTGGCTCATCTCTAACATGGGAAGCATAAAACCTGCCACCCACAGGGATCCCTGAGTGGCGCAGCGGTTTGGCACCTGCCTTTGGCCCAGGGCGCGATCCTGGAGACCCGGGATCGAATCCCACATCGGGCTCCCGGTGCATGGAGCCTGCTTCTCCCTCTGCCTATGTCTCTGCCTCTCTCTCTCTCTCTCTCTCTCTCTCTCTCTCTCTCTCTGTGACTATCATAAATAAATAAATAAATAAATAAATAAATAAATAAATAAATAAATAAAACCTGCCACCCACAGTGGTTGTGGCTTCAGTGCTTAGCACTAAAAATATGGCCTACTCAAGGCCCTCTCTAAATGATAGCCACTCTTCTGTTACTCCTTGCCAGGCGCTGCAGGCAGAAAGGAATAAGGTGCTCAGAGCCCAGTGGGAACTGCCCTCATTCCAAGCAAACAGATCATGTACAGCTTTGCATCCTGCCTCAGAAGCAGGGAATGTCCACTTACCATCAGCACCAGAGGTGACTTGACCTGGAAGCTAGTGAAATTTAAAACTCTGGGACTCCTTGCCTACACAATCCCTTTCCAAGGATACCATAATTTTGTATTCATAATTCTGTCTTCTTTTATTTAAAGAAGAGCCTAAAAAAGTCTTCAGACTCCAAAAAACCCCTAGATCTTTCCTTCATGACCCTCCCACTTGTGTGCATGCTTGTGTGTGTGTGTGTGTGTGTGTGTGTGCATGCAGGCATATACACACGCCCCATAGTTATCAAAGAGAGGCATTTTCAACCTGGAAAAATATGCCTTGGATGCAGCCTCTGAGGCTTCATGTAGGATTTTGGAAGGTCCACGTGGTTTGGGCTGTGGAAGAGAACAATCTCTACCCCTCTGACATAGCAGATACACAATATCAGGTCACTGGGCAGAAAGCTACAGGTCTCAACCCTGGCTGACCCTCCCTCTTCCCTGAGAAAAAACAGATTTCTCCCAATTTTCTCCTGTTCCCTCATGTCTTCTTTCATCCTGCAACAGACAAGCAAGGCTTCCGAGCTGCCTGCCAGTGACTAGGACAGCCCATATCTTATCCTCCATCAAAGGGACATTCTGCATTGGGAAGAGTGGTGGTTGTCGGAGGGCTTGGATGGGACACAGGGGAGCCAACAGGGCTCATTACTGACTCAATAGTTACCAGCTACCTATTGGCCTTTGCTTCCCAGGCCCTGGAGTCCCAAGTAGGGAGGGCGGAGGACAGCCATAAAACAGCAAGTTAATCCTAAGACTGAGAGAACCGCTGACTGACTTCCATCCCCTCTCCTCAGTGAGCCCTTCCAGGCCTTGAGCAGGGGTTGTGGGAGCTCTTGGGAGGTGTAATTATCAGTGGATCTTCCAGTTCCTCGTTGACAACACATTTATTGGCCCAGAATATGTTAAGTACTTGTAAGCATGTGATCACACTACCCTGACAAACACACATCCGACATTGGAACACTTTATACCTAGAGAATCCAAAACAGAACTTGCTATCTTTCCCCTAAGTCAGACCTTCCTATTCTCTTCCATTTCTACTTACTGGCACTACTATGTAAGCTAGATGATATCATCCTTTACTCTCTTTCTCACTTGCTCCATCCAATTTGGGCTGAGTTTTGCCACCGATGCCTCCAGAAAAGCTCCCAAATATCTCCCCATATCTCCATCATCACTGCCAGACCCTAGCGCAGATCTCATTGCCTAAGACACCTGTGTTTAGGGACTGCTCCCAACAAACCATTTTCCAAATTGAGCTGCAAATATCTTCCTTTAAAATTGCATTCAACAGTGTGGCACTGACATAAGGATAGACATACAGGCAAATAGAATAGAACTGGGAGTCCAGAAATAAACCTATGTGTACCCATGGTCAATTAATTTCTTACCAGGATGCCAATTCCATTCAATGGAGGTAGAATAGTCTCTTCAACAAATTGTTTCAACATGCAAAAAAAATGACATTGGATCCCTACCTCACACTATATACAAAAATTAACTCAAAAAAGATTGAAGACCTAAACCTAAAAGCCGAAATTATAAAATTCTTACACAAAAACATAGGGGTGAATCTTCACAACCTTAGATTTGACCACAGTTTCTAAGATATGGCATCAAAAGCACAAGCTTCAAAAAGAAAAAATAAGTTAGGCATCATCAAAATTTAAAACTTGTGCACCAAAAGACACTGTCAAGAGGTGAAAAGAGGGATGCCTGGGTGGCTCAGTGGTTGAGCATCTGCCTTCAGCTCAGGGCGTGATCCTGGAGTCCCAGGATCAAGTCCCACATTGGGCTCCTGGCATGGAGCTTGCTTCTCCCTCTGCCTGTGTCTCTGCCTCTCTCTCTCTCTCTCTCTCTCTGTGTGTGTGTGTGTCTAATGAATAAATAAATAAAATCTCAAAAAAAAAAAGAGGTGAAAAGACAGCCTACAGAATGGGAGAAAATATTCGTAAGTCATATATCTGATAAGTCCCATATCCAGAACATATAAAGAACTTTTGGGGACACCTGGGTGGTTCAGTGGTTGAGCATCTGCCTTTGGCTCAGGTGGTGATCCCAGAGTCAAGGGATCGAGTCCCGCACTAGGCTCCTCAAGGGGAGCCTGCTTCTCCCTCTGCCTATGTCTCTGCCTCTCTCTCTGTGTGTCTCTCATGAATAAATAAATAAAATCTTTAAAAAAAAGTAGAAAGGAAAGAAAAAGAAAGAAAGAAAGAGGAAGGAAGAAAGAAAGAATTGACAGGGAGATCTTTTTTTAAAAGATTTTATTTTAAAGATTTTATTTATTTTATTATATATATATATATATATTTTTTTTTAAGTAAGCTCCATGCCCAGTGTGGAGCCCATTGTCAAGTTTGAACCCACAACCTGAGATCAAGATCTAAACAGAGATTAACAGTTGGTTGCTAACTGAGCCACCCAGATGCCCTTAAAAATCTCTCAAAACTCTACAACAAAAAGGGAAGAAATCAAATTTTAAAATGGGCAAACAAGACTTTAATACGATATTTTTCCAAAGAAGATATACAAAAATTTAACAAGCACACAAAAATATGCTCAACATCATTAACCCTTAGGAAGATACAAATCAAATCCACAATGAGACATTATTTTATACTCATTATTATTTTTTAAATGGAAAATAACAAGGAGCACCTGCTGGCTCAGTCGGCAGAGCATGTGACTCTTGATCTCAGGGTCATGAGTTTGAGGCCCACATTGGGCATAGAGATCACTTTTAAAACAAAAAGTTGAAAAATTTTTCAAAAAAAGAAAAGAACAAGTGTTGGCAAAGAAGGATATAGAAAATTGACACCCTCAAACAGTGTTAATAAGGATATAAAATGGTGTAGTGTCTGTAAAAACAACGTGGTAGTATAAGAAGTCAAACAGAATCACCAAATGATCCAGCAATTCCACTCCTAGCTACATACTCAAAAGAGTTGAAAATGGATGTTCCAATAAAAACTTGTAAAAAAAAAAAAAAGGTTTACAGTAGCACATTCACAAAAGTCAAAGGTGAAAACAACTTAAATGTTCGTGAACTGGTGGATGGATATCCATGAAATGAAATGTTATTCAGCCACAAAAAAAGAATCACTGGCTGATATTTGTTAAGGACAAACTGAAAATATCATGCAAAGTGAAAGAAGTCAGACAAAAAGGCCACATATTGGATGATTCCATTTCTATGAAATATCTAAAATAATCAAATCTCAAGAGACTCAAAGCAAATTAAGGCAGATAGAAAGAGGTTGCCAGGGACCGGGGAAAGAAGAGAATGGGAAGTGACTGCTTGCTGCGTACAGGCTTACTTATGGGAGTGACAAAAATGGGAACAAGATAATGACTGTGATTATGCAACACTGTGAACGTACTATTTGCCACTAACAGTGAGTTTTATGCTATGATTATTGTGCCACAATTTTTTAATGCATGTACCAGGCAAGAGGGTGTAGACTCACTTTTCCCTGATCTTTCCTTCCAGGGACAACTAAATATCCTGGAAATGATTCAACTGACAGCCATAAAAGGACTCTGAAAGCTAGGAAGAAGGCAGTGGATTAGCTAGGAACCTCAGGACTTGAGGGATGACACTGGGTGCGTTCCCCAGCGTTTTCTTTTTATCTTCCATATATCCCAGACTGGGCACCAGATAGGCCTGCCACACATCTGCCAAGAGCATGTGTGTAAATACACACATACAAAGGGAAAAAAGCTTGCTCCCTCTGACTAAAGGACCAGAAAAAGAGAAGCCCAATGAGGTGGACCCCCAATGGGGAGCTCTAATCCTCTTTCCATATCAGAGGGACCAGCAGGCCAATCCACCGGCAGGCGCAGTGCCAGCAGAGCCCTGCATCTCTGAGCTCTCCATCCAGTGGCAGAGAATTTACCAGGTCCCACAGCTCCTGGCCTCTCAGTGACAACAGGTGGCCAGGGGAAGCACTGTCTTGCCCTTGCAGGCAGTACCACCAAGAATGAACAAAAGCTCCAGCAGTGCCAGAAGAGCCAAGCCATCCCAAGGCTCTGACTCCTAAGGCTCCACTATCATTGGAACTACAGTCCATAAAATAGTCCAGAACCTACACTCTACATCTTGACAGGCTGATTGCCAGCTAAAATAGATTTAAGTAGGATCAAAAGTCTCTTAACGTAATGTCCAAGATGTCAAGGATATATTAAAAAATTATCCATTATACCAAAAGCTAGGAAAATCTCATTTGGGAAAAGATAACTAATGCCAATACTGAGTGAATCAGAAATCAGAGTTTGCAATAACGATTTTAAAACAGTCGTTGTAAAAATGCTTCAACAGGCAATTACTGACCTTCCTGAAACAAATGAAAAACTAGAAAATCTCAGCAAAGGAATAGAAGTTATAAAAAATTTAATTATTGAAATCAAAATAGAAATTATTTAAAGACACAACTGAAAAAAATTTTAAGTTGCTAGACCAGCCCAATAATAGAGTGGAGGTGACAGAGAACAGAATCAGTCAGCTAGGGACGCCTGGGTGGCTCAGCAGTTGAGCGCCTGCCTTCTGCCCAGGACATGATCTTGAAATTCCGAGATCGAGTCCCACATCGGGCTTCCTGAATGGAGCCTGCTTCTCTCTCTGCCTATGTCTCTGCCTCCCTCTCTCTCTCTGTCTCTGTCTCTCATGAATAAATAAATAAAATCTTAAAAAAAATCAGTGAGCTAAGGACAGATCAATAAAATTTACTTAATTTGAACAGAGAGAATGGACTAAAAAAAAGTGAACAGAGCCTCAGGGGCTGTGGTACAAAACAAAATATCTAACACCCTTAGAGTTCCAGAGGAAGAGAGAGTACTGAAAACATTCAAAGAAGTAATAGCTGGAAACGTCCCAAATTTAGTGAAAGACATAAACATAAAGATGTCAACTGTGTCTACATCTGGCAACACTATGCCTAAAGAATGAAGGGGAAATAAAGATATTCTCAGACAAAGAAAAAATGCATACCGATCCAACTATTCCATTCCCCTGTAGCACCCCTCTGTGACTCCTCATGGGTTTTCAAATGATGGGGTGTAGCTAAAGTTTTTTTTTCTTATTTTTTTTATAAGACAGATTTCTGGGCTTCCACTGTGCACCTCTGAGGGGACTGAGAAATTAGATATTTATCAAGTTCTCCCCCTTTCACTCCACCCCAAAGTAATTATCACATAACTGGTGGGTAGGCCACTGGTCTACAGGCATCCTGGTCTACAGCAGGGTGGCTGTGTTTCTTTACTAAGAGCCTCAGGCCACAGCGGGCCTCGATCTCTCTAGCACCAACCATTCCCTTCCCCACCCCCATACTTGAACCACTCTCAACTTCTCAGATGTGTTGGCCTCCTTTTTGACTTGGGGCCTTTGTAAATATTCCTTCCTCTTCCTGTAAACTTCTCCATTTAAATCTCCATCACTTTCCCTAGCTATCATGTAACATTTTAGATGCCAGTTCAGGTGTCCCTTCCTCCAGGAAGTCTTCCTGGGACCCTCAAATGTGGGTGGAAGTGCTCTCTGCACATGATAACTCTGTCCTAGAGGTTCACTCTGTTCATTTGTATGTCTTCTCTCTAAGAAATGGGCTTAGTCAGTCTCTGCCTATCTTGTTACCCCTGTTTTCCTAGCACATGACACTGGGCTTAGCACACAGGGGAGGTTCAGAAACATTCATGGAGTGGGGGATGGATGGATCGATGACAACTCTTCAAGATAGGTATCATTATCCTCACTTTCTGGCATGTTAATTCAGACTATTTGGGAATCCAAAATAATGTTTGTAAAGCCCCAGGAAATGGTAGTCAGAATCCATACCAGATCCTCTCAATTTTGCTTTTCCTGCAATTTCTGATATTTCTGAGCCACGAATCACTCAATGAAGCCATATTTTCCTGTTTCTCATTCCCTAATCCCATTTCCACTTAGGCCCCTACCCTAGGAGTTGGTAAAGTCCAACGAAAACAACCCAATTGTCCTGATGCCCAGTTATAATGCACAAATCCAGGGCTTTGTGGGCAGCTAGACCCGAATTTGGAACCACTTGGTCTCTCAACAGTGGTGTGAACATGGGCAGTAACCTCGCCATGCTGAGCATCAGTCTTCATACTCAATCCATAAGATTAGTGTAGGAGAAAAAATGGATAATGCACATAGGATCTAACACCTGAGCCCCAGTAGTCCCCCAGTAAATGCTCATCCTCATCACCCCTTTCTCCCCCTGGGTGAGGGTAGGGTAGGGGGACTTGAAATAAAGACCCAGCCTGGCTTCCAGTTTCTCTGCCTTCTTCCATCCCATGCCCACCAGTCTATGGCATTCTCTCCTGGGTCTTCTTACCTCCCCCAGCTCCCACCCACGGTGTTCTCAGAACAAGCCTAAACTCTTTCTCCATGAGCCAAGTTCAATGTGTTACCTCTACCTGGGACATCCACATGGTAACAGAAAATTCAGCTTTAAGCCAAAAGTATGAAGTCCTAACCGTGGAATTACAGCCAGAGGGGGGAAGACTTCTCCCCAGTGGGGGCTGGAGTCAAGGTGGTAACTGCCTTGTAGAGGCTGGGGAGGCTGCCCCCACCCCTGGGACTTTCCCAGAGCCACCCCTCAGCTTACCTAGTCTCCCCCCAGCCCAGGCTGGTGTTGCAGTCTTTGTGAGGTCACCGTGACTTAGGAGTCCCTGGCCAATGAGGCCCCACCTCTTGCCGACAGGGTAGCTAGAGGCAGGGAGGTAATCCTTTCAAAGAAGGACCCTCCACCACAGCCGAGAAATGACCTTACTCAGTTGAAGTCCAAGTTCCTTGCCCAGCTGTCAAGCCTCCCCATCAAAGCCCCTCACCGTACAACCTAAGTTCTTGTTTATCTCGGGGTAACAGCCTGGTTCTGAAGAAAGTTACAGGCAGGGGGTGCAGCAGACAGAGCGAGCCCTGCGGGGCGCGGGCTGTGTATGGAAGGCCTTGGCAGCAGGCAGCCCGTATGGAGGAAAATGAGAGCCACGGAGGGAAGAGCCTGGCCCAAGGTCATGGGTGTCCCTTATCTTTTCCCTGCTCCACCCTCTGCCTCCTCACCCGGGGCGCAGATAAAGTACAGAGCAGGGCAGGAATGAGGAGGGCCCGGCCGCCCGCCGGGAATCCAGACCCTGAAACCTAGATTCCCAGATAAGGAATTGAAGACTCTACTATCTCACTCAGAAAACACTTGTAACAAGTGAGAAGTAAACCGATTAAGATTACCAGTGACTCCACCGAAAAACCCGCTGGGCATGGTTTACAGGGCTGTAGCGAACCTCTCCACTAAGCTGTGTTCTGGGTTACCCCGCTCAGTAAATCCCACCCGGATGGGCAGCCTGGGTGGCTCAGTGGTTTAGCGCCGCCTTCAGCCCCGGGCCTGATCCTGGAGACCCGGGATCGAGTCCCACATTGGGCTCCCTGCATGGAGCCTGCTTCTCCCTCTGCCTGTGTCTTTGCCTCTCTCTTTCCCTGTGTCTCTCATGAATAAATAAATAAAATATTTTTTAAAAAAATTAAAAAAAAATAAATCCCACTTGGAAATCTGCCTCAGCCCCCAAGGTCCCCACCCCAGGCGCCTCCGGGCGCTCAACAGTGAAATCTCTCCTGTCCAGTCCACCTCAGTCCCCCTTCTCTGCCCCCACCCCTCTGCCTCCGACTCTGCCAGCTCCAGGCTCTGTACCGCACCCCCACCCATCCCCACCCTCACCTGGGGCAGGGGGAGCAGGCCATCTAGAGCTCCCTCCCACTTGCCTCTTCCACCAACCAACCAACATGGCCAAGTTTTCTTTCTCAACAAAATCCTCCTTGGGCAGGAGCTCCTGTCTTGTCCCAGTAGCCCCTCACTCGCTCTCCAGCTGCCGTGACAAGCCTCTCCCAAGAACCCACTCTTGAGTTAGGGACACATGGGGCTAGGCAGGGCTAGGTAGGGGGCCGTGGAAGCAGGCCCACAAAACTCCCAAAGGTGCCGAGGGTAAAGAAACCAGAGATATGGGAACAAACCAGACCACCCTGCCCCAGGTGTGGGCGGGAAGCGGGTCTTTTTTAACAACAGTCACCTGTAACCAACAAAGCATAACTAGTCCTTATTCAATGGTGGTATCAATAGATAGGGTTAAAAGGGTTTGGGTTCCCTGGTTGGCTTTTTTTTTTTTTTTTTTTAATATTTTTTATTTATTTATTTTTATTTACTTATGACAATCACACAGATAGAGAGAGAGAGAGGCAGAGACACAGGCAGAGGGAGAAGCAGGCTCCATGCACCGGGAGCCTGACGTGGGATTCGATCCCGGGTCTCCAGGATCGCGCCCTGGGCCAAAGGCAGGCGCCAAACCGCTGCGCCACCCAGGGATCCCGCCCTGGTTGGCTTTTAATAACAGACCGACCCTACAAGCCCCGGAGGGCAACCCTGTCGGGACCCCTCTCACTTCTGAGAACTTTCTCTGTATCTTTGCTTAATAAACTTCTATGGCTTCACTCATGCTCCTGCGTCCTCGGAGACTGCTTCTTCGACTCCGTGAGACAAGACCCAAGCTCTCCCGCATCACCCTGACGCCCCAAGCCTCATGCCCCCAATTAACCAAACGTCCTTCCAATGTTGTCCCCAAATCTGACCCATCCCTCCAACCCCACACCCTCCACTCTGGCTGGGGTCCTTATCACCAGGAGCCCAGAGGGAGCCCAGATTTGGGCCAATCTTTGAAATACTGGCCTGCAGGGAAGCTCCCCCTCCTGCGCTAGCCACCACTGTTGGCTGCAAGGGACCCCCCCCCCGACCTCATTCCCACGCCTTCAGCGTCTCCCTCTGCCCACAGGTCACGTCCAGGCCGTCTGGCGCCGAGGCCCCTCCACAGCCTGCTCCTGCCTCTGCCTGTTTCTGCTGCCTTTTGATTTTGTTCATTCCTACTGGAACCCCATACGCACATGGGCAACCGCACGGATCTGCCAATTCTGATGAATTTTCTTCAAGTGAGTGCAGCATGCAGCCAGTGCCCAGACCTAGAAATAGACATTGCCAGGACCCCAGAGACCTTTCAGTCACCATCCCCCATCAAGGACAACCACTAACCCCACTTCTAGCACCATCGTTTAGATTCGCCTGTTACTTGACTTCGTTAAGTGGAATTTTACAGCACACACTCTTGTTTCTAGCTTTCTTGGTTGAGTACGGTTTGTGAGACGTCACAGATTTTTGCATGTGGTAGCTTCTCCTTCCAAATACTGGCTCCTTTCTGGTCTTTTCCTGCTTTTTATCTCTTTCCAGAATGTTCAGGTAGTTGTTTTTGGTTTTTCTTTTTAAGTTTTTTTCTATTTTTTTTTTAATTAAGTAAGCTGTATGCCCAACGTGGAATTTGAACTCACAACTCTGAAATCAAGAGTCTCATGCTCCACTGAGTGAGCCAGCCAGGTTCCCCCAGGAAATTGATTTTTTTTTAATTTTTTTTATTTTTTTTATTTTTATTTTTTTTTGGTCCAGAGAAGGATTCCTGGGAGGCCCAGGGGTTGACAGGCTGCCTTTAGCTCAGGACGTGATCCTGGAGTCCTGGGTTCGAGTACCACACTGGGCTTCCTGCGTGGAGCCTGCTTCCCCCTCTGCCTGTGTCTCTCTCTCTCTCTCTCTCTCTCTCTCCCTCTCTCTCTCTCTCTCTTTCTCTGTGTGTGTCTCTCATGAATAAATAAATTCATAAATAAATAAATTTTTATTTTTTAAAAATCAAAATATATATACTTTGTCCAGAGTTTGTAGCTGTTACCTCTAGGAGGATTGATCTGAAGGAGCTACATTGCCATTACTAGAACTGGAATCTCTCCTTTTAAATTTTTTTCTTATTTTTCTTTTTTTCTTACTTGCTTTAGGATTTCTGAATTGCTTGCCTTCTCTTACTCTGCTGTTCTCTTCTACTTGCATGGAAGTTACATAGTCCATGTTTTAAGGTTTTTAGGGTTACACTGGCCATTTTTTTTAAAGATTTTATTTATTTATTCACGATAGACATAGAGAGAGAGAGGAGAGATACAGGCAGAGGGAGAAGCAGGCTCCATGCCAGGAGCCTGACGTGGGACTCGATCCCGGGACTCCAGGATCGCGCCCTGGGCCAAAGGCAAGCACCAAACCGCTGAGCCACCCAGGGATCCCCTGGCCATTTGAACATGCATATGTACTGGCAAAGTCTAAAATTAAGTAATAGTGTTATCTGCCTTTGGAAAACCAACAAATGAAAACCGAAAGGACCTTATAAGAGTTTCAGTTCAGCCACCTGCCAACTTCTACACTATAGTTATTCTTTATTTTAGCTTGTTTTTGTTTTCTACACCCTACCAATTAGACATTATTGTTTTATGTGATCCATGTTTGTTTAGGTTTGACCAATATCTTGGATGACCATTTTTGAAGTTGAATCTCAGACCCATTATCTGGGATCAATTTCCTTCTGCTTGAAGAATAGTCTTTCTCCGGGAGTCTGAGTGGCTCAGTTACTTAAGTGTCTGATTAGCCTTTATCTTTTCCTTAGTATGAGTTTGTCAGTGATGAGCTCTTCTAGTTTTTGCTTGGGGAAAAAAAAAAACACTTCATTTTATCCTCTCTTGAAACTCTTTTTGCCGGATGTAGAATTCTAGGGTATCTGTTATTTTATTTGAGCACAGCAATGGTAATATTAATATTTCACTGCTTCCTGGCTCCCATCGATGCTTTGGGAAGTCAGTTTGCCAGCTTTTTGGGGCTGATCAACCTATTATTTCTGGCAGCTTCTGAGATCTTTGACCTTGATGTTCTGCAATTTTTCTATGACATATGTAGTTATGGGTTGCTTTTTATTTTATTTTTTCCAAGTTGAGATTCATTGTGATTCCTAAATCTGGAGGTTGTTGGTCAATCACTTAGAAGTGTTTCCACAAATAGAAGAAAATAACTGCCTTTCTCTCATTCTTTCTCAGTTCTTCTACAAGTCTGATTACACGTATGCTTGCCCTTCTCTCTGTCTTAACGTTTCAAACTTCCCCATCTCTGATTTTTGGATAGATCTTGTCTCATTCTCAAATCAGCTGTGTCTAAACTATGTTAAGTCTTCCCATTAAATTTTTTATTTTAATTGTATTCTTCGTTTCTGGAAGTTCTGTTTTGCTCCCTCTCAAATCTACTTGGTCACTCTGTATAGTCTACTGTTGTTTGTTTATATTTTCAAGCTAGCTTTTATTTCTTTAAACATACCATTTTATTCTCTGTGTGGTGGTTTTGACTTCTAAAGACTTCATTGGTCTGATTCTGCTATTTGCCTTTCTGTCAGTTTTCACTCATGGGACCTTGTTTTCTTTTTTTTTTTTAATTTTTTTTTTAATTTATGATAGTCACAGAGAGAGAGAGAGGGGCAGAGACACAGGCAGAGGGAGAAGCAGGCTCCATGCACCGGGAGCCCGATGTGGGATTCGATCCCGGGTCTCCAGGATCGCGCCCTGGGCCAAAGGCAGGCGCCAAACCGCTGCGCCACCCAGGGATCCCGGGACCTTGTTTTCTTAAGAATTTTGGGGTTGTGGACTATGAGCTGTTCATTTTCCTTGACTCTTTGCCTGGGAATTCCTTAAGTCCTGCTTGAAGCCATGTTCCTCTTGAAAAGACTTGTTTTTGCTTCTGCTAGTCACCTTGGGTCACCTCTGACTAACTTAAACTAAATTCTACCATTTAGAAATTTTGGACCACTTAGGCAGTATGAATTTGGACCAAGGACCAGTATGAGGGATAGCCTGTGTTTAATAATTTTCAGAGGAATTTTTTAAGTAGGATCCATGCCCAACATGGGACTTGAACGCATGATCCCAAGATCAAGAGTTGCCTGCTCTACCTACTGAGCTGGCCAGGTGCCCCCACAGAAATTTTTTTTAACCCACGAGTGCCAATATCAAAACTGGCAAGTGAGTTTATTTCTCTGTAACCCTCACTAAGGGTGCAGCATTTGGATTCCATTTTCATGAAGGTGTATCCTACTAGAATCCCCACTTTGGAGGGGGCCCTGGGCTTTATGCCTTGTCACCTCAATCTGTACAGCCACCAGAATGGAGGCTCAGTGTCACCAGAGTATGGCAAAATTCCTCAGGACAGAAGCCAGCCTGACAGTCGCTTATCCCTCAGAGCTCCTGCTTGCATGTTATTTTTCAGTCTTTTCTTACATTAGCTGAGAGATGCACTTTAAGAGATTATTATATTTTATTCAGCATTTAAGTTGTTTTCCCTGGGGGGTTTGTCCAGTGTGTCTAGTCCATTGTACCACTGGAAATGTTCCCCAGTATCCTCTCCTCCCGTTTCTTCCTGCACAATTGCTGCTGTAGCAACACAGTGGTTTCTCCAAACTTGCAGTAATGATTCTTGCCTCTGTGCCTTTTCTCATGGTGTTCCCTCCATCTAGAATCTTCTTTCCATCCCACTCTGTTGCTCAGAACTGGGTTTGCCTCTTGGTGTTGAGCCAAAAGACACAGCCAAGCCCAAGAATAGGAAAAGGAAGGGTTTTACCTACAAGAAAAGGAACATCCTGGGGGTCTTCCCCAAAGCAGTGTCCTCTCAAGTAACAAAATTGGCTAAGAATGCACAGTATTCATGAAGGGACTTGTGTAATGGGGAATACAGCATGGAACTGGGACAAAAGTTACGTGATGGTGACTGAGCCCGGGTCAAATCTCGAGGCCTTCCTTGCAAGGGTCGACATTATTGATTCTCTGGCTCCAAAGTGGGTCTGGTGTCTCAAGGTTCAGAGGGGCTGAGATCCTGCAGAGATAACTCAGAACGTGTAGCAAGTCAATCTTCACTTCTGAATATGATAGGGCAATGTTCTGGGCTGTTTTTTCTTAAATTCTTTCACAAGATGGCTGAGGGCCTAAGATGACTTTTCTTATGTCAAGAAAGCTATGCTTATCTTTCTTTTTCTGGGAACCCCTACCTCTTTCTGCTTTCAATTCCTCCTCACTTCACCTGTATAACTCCTACCCATCTGTCAAAACCCCATAGGTATCATCTTCAGGAGGTCCTCCACGATGCCCTCCCCATAGCAGGGTTAGGATTTTCTCCTTTGCTCTTGCAGCATAGCTCAGAACACTTATGACAGCATGCTGTAAATTTTCCTGCTCACTTCCTTATTTCCTTCATTATACTGAGAATGTTTTAAGGACAGAGATGATGTCTTTTCATCTTTGCTTGCCTGGTACCCAAAGCCTGACCCAGAGCTGGTACCCAGCATCTTCAATACTTATTTGCCGAAGAAATGAGTCTTCTAATCTAATTCTTGCTCTAATCCACCCCACCCCCGCCCCCGTGCCTCCTTTCCCAAGCCATGCTGTTACAGCAGCAATAGAAAACTAGCACATCCATTAAAAAGGCAAAACAAAGCAAAAATACTAATAATAAATGTACACTGAAATGACTGGAAAGACTTTCTATAAAATGAAAAGCAAATTATAATAGGCTAGTGGATCTCATTGTTCATTTTAAGATAATAACTTCCTTTTTCCATATTTTTGAATTTCCAATACCTTTCTTTTTTTTTTAAGATTTTATTTATTTATTAATGAGAGACACACACACAGAGACAGAGAGGCAGAGACACAGGAAGAGGGAGAAGCAGGCTCCATGCAAGGAGCCCGATGTGGAACTTGATCCTGGGTCTCCAGGATCAGGCCCTGGGCCAAAGACTGGCTCTAAACCACTGAGCCACCCAGGAGTCCCTCCAATACCTTTCTTATACCACTTTTATAAGGGGAAAAATAATAAGCTTTTATTTTCTCCCTAAGAGATATACCCCACCCTTCAAGATCCAGATCACACACTGCCTCCCCCAGGAACTTCCCAGATAGCTTTGATTTGGCCGGAGGGCCTTCTCTCTGCTCCCATGGCCTTGACACTGCAACTGGATTCGAAATGTCTGAGGAGCAGGGTCCATGTTAGATTCCCCCCTAGACTCAGCAGGCCCCAGCTAGTGCAAGTTGAATGTTCATGACCTGGATTTTTCCTAGGTCAGGTATCTCAAGGCTGCATTTCCCCACACTCTGATGAGCTTCTCTGGAGAGTTGTGGGGGATGCAGCCTCACAGAAGCTGGGGGGAGCCTCTCAGGGCCCAGTGGGCAGAGCCTCCTGTGGTACCAGCTCTAAAGATGGCTGCTCCTCATCTGAAATGTCGGTGCTTTCTAACACCCTCTCATTTCTTCTCTATATCAAAGTGACCCAGGTAACAAAACCTGGGGTTCACACTTTGGCAAGCCTTTCTGAGTGGTGTGGTGGGAGAAGTCATGTGGCTGGGGGGTTGAAGGGATGGTGGTGAAACAGATGGCCCAGGTACCAGGGAGAGTCGGAGCGTCTCCAGCCATTTCTCAATCAATACCAGCTTCCAGGATCACCTTCCAAAATGCAAAGCTAAGCCAAGTCTTTCTCCTGCTTGTCCCATAGGTGAAGGTTTCCCACCCCATCCAGGCTGGGGCCAAGCTCTTTATCAAGGTGACCCAGGCCTCTCGCCTCCCTAGACCCATCTCCCCAAGCACCTCTACTCCCACCTGGTAATCCAGTCACACTGCACTGCCCACGTCCCCAAGCAAGCCTTCTCCTACATGCCTTTGCTCCCTCCCATGCATATCGCTTGCTTTATCTGGAACATCCTTCCCTACTCCCCTTCCCCATGGTTCTCCAAGTCAACTCAGGCCGTGCCTCTTCTGAAGGCCACCTGGCCCTGTAGAAGGTTGGGGCTCCCCCTCTGTGCTCTTAATCCCCTTGTGTCTCCCTGATCCATCATGCTCCCCCTGAGGGCCCTGCCATTGGCACTTGCCAGGTCTGACATCCTTATGGGCTTGAACTCCCCTCCTTGAGCACCAGCACTAGAATGGCTACTCTACATCTGAGATGCTGAAGCCTCCTGACATCCCTCAGCTTCTTGTCTCCTACAATATGTCATGGGTGGTGGCTCTCCAGAGCCTGGCATAGTGCTACATGCAAAAGGGAGCTCAGCAACAGTTGGTTATCCATCTCATGAGAAGCGTCACAGGCAGTGGAGTCTTGGCAGCCTAGTGCCCATTTCAGAGCTGTTCCACCTGCCAAAAGCCAGAGCTGGATAAGGTCCTTCCTCCAAGATGTAGCCTGCAGAAGCCACAGAGCCAAGAGAGGCAGGCAAGCTCAGAGCTCACTGGCATCTTTCCCAAGGATAGTGAGCAGCACACAGTGTGCTGCTTGGAACAACCTTTCTCTCTTTACCTTTGGGCAGGAAATGATGCTCTCACCCTCATTTTAGTCCCAAGCCCCAGACTTCTATATCCAGTGTCCTCCTAGCTCTTCAGGGATGACCCACAAGCCCCATGACTCCACAAGGCCTGAACCTTACTCCCTCCTGACCTGCTCCCCAGCCCTTAGCTTCCTTCCATCTGCTCATCTAGGCATCATTCATCATTCTAGATATTCTTACATATATGCACACATACATACACGTGCACACATATATACACACGCACGCACACTCTTGAATCAGTCACCCGTAACCCTGATAGACATCTCTGAGAACCTCTATAAACCAAAGTCCTGTGTATATTACAGGTGATTCTTGGACTCATTTAAACTCCGGGGTCCCTGAAGTAGGGATAGTTTCTAACTTACTTCCCACACCGGAGCCCCTCTCAGCATGAGGTGGTGACTCTGCCCTTTTGTTGTGGACTCGCTGCCCCAGGAGTGGCTTCTGCGTGATCGGGGCTGGTACACTAAGCCTGTTAGCTTCAAACTCAGGTAGATAATCTATCAACCACAAGCTGGGATGGAAGGAAAATTCATAGGCCTCTGGCAGATATAATCTGTCCTTGTCATCAACATTTGCCTGACCTTGGTGACTTCCTGGGGCAAGGCAAAACAAGGAAAAGATCAATCCAGCCTCCGCCTTTTGCACAGGGGAAGAACAGGGCCCGCGAGGGGAAGACCCCTGCTCCAGGTCTCAGGAAAGCAAGGGCCAGCTGGGTCTAGATCTCCGGTCTCCCAACTCCCAGGCAGGAGCAGGCAAGCAGGGGATGGGGCTTGGCCCAACATTCTCTGGCCTCTTAATGTGCTCAAAGTTCATTTGGGAGGTGGTAGGCCTTTCTGCTTGATTTGTTAAGATCCTGGGAGGGTGTGGATAGAAGAGGAGGGTGGGGAAGGGGGAGGAGCCTCAGAAGCTATCTCCGATGTTGACGCTCCTAGCCGGCAGGAGCCAGAGTGCCTTGGTGGAGAACTGGATGCTACCAGGGGCTCCTGAATTCCAGCAGATCCCAGCAACAGAGAGCCTTGGGGGACTCTGAGCCGTGGGGACTTGGAAGGCATTCTCCAGAGAAGATCGTCATGGGCTGCAATAAGAGGTGCTCGATGAGTCGGACCAAATGGGCCCTTGTGGGCAGTGTCAGTGTGGTTCTGGTGATTGCCATCGGATTGGTCCTGGGCTTCACGCTGCAGCAGCAGCAGCACAACCAACCAGGTAGGGGCCTTCCCGTCATGCCGTCTGGTTGGCTTCCCATCGACTGCTCTGATGGCCTCCTCTCCCACCCCGCATCCCCACTAAGACCCTAGCCCCAGCAGAAGGCCCCATCAACCTTCCCCTCCTCTGCCACCGGGCTTGTTGCCTTCAGCCCAGGCCTCACTCCTGTACCCCTGAGCAGACCTTCCTTTCTGGGGGTCATGTGGATCTCAGACTCAGCAGACGGAGCTCAATCCATCTTCCCCCCCACATCTGCTCCTCCCTGTGTCCATTTGGGTAAAGGGCCCCTCCTTTCCCACAGAAACCTGGGGGTGGCCTCCACCCCCCCTTCTGCCTCATGTCTGTACCCTCAGGCCTGGCGTCTTGAGGCCTCTGCCTTCCCCACTGCCTGACCTCCCTGCCCACCGAGCTCTCAGGCCTCCAGTGTCCTTGATCCCTGCTGGGGCTTCCCTGCATACAGCCTCTGGGTGCGGCCTACTCTCCCAGCCAGCCCTCGCTCTGCAGCCCCTGAGAGGGGCTCAACACAAGCTGCCTTGGCTGCCCTCAACACATGGCCAACCCCTTTGCTGGCGTTCACAGTCATTGACAGCCTGATCCAGCACCCCCTTCCAGCCCTGCCCTCTCCGTGTCTCCACTGCTATCTGTACCAGGCCAGTGGCATTCCTCTAGGTGACCACACTCTTTCCGTCAGCCCAGGCTCTGCTTATGCTGTCTTCTCTGTCAGGAATAACCCAGATCTCCTTTTCTGTCACATTTACACCCATCCTCAAGCCCCCTTAAATGTTCCCTCCTCTGTGACCTTCCTGACTCCCCCAGCTGGTTGGGCATCTCCTTGTGCCCAAGAGCCCACACATTTCTCTCACAATGCTGATGACTCTGGGGTCCCTGTCTCTCTGCTAGACATGCCCTGGGCGTCCGGGGATGATCAGTGGGATGAAACGGGCAGAAGTCTCAGGCAGAGGTGAGAATTGAGGTGAACAGCCCCCTTGGCTTTCATTCCAGGCTGTGAGCAGGATGCAGTCTGCCGCCCCGACGCAGACATGCTAGACTACCTTCAGAGCCTGGGCCAGATCAGCCGACAGGATGGTCTACTGGTCAGCTGGTACCACGCAGCCAACAGCCGGGAGCAGATGGAAGCTGCCCTACGCAGTAAGTCTGGCTGCCAGGACTGGGACAGGCCAGGGAGGAGGGGATGGTGGAGATGACAGGAGAGCAGAGGTGGGCTGAGACAGAATTACCTATGTGGTGGCAATGGTTTGAACTAGATGTCTGATTCCAAAGTCATCACGTCCTGCCCTCTGCCCCAACCACCTGCCAGCTGCCAGATGTCCCAGCTAGAAGATCCTTGCCCTCAAAACCTATGGAAGCCAGAAGATGTGAATTTGAGGCTCAGTGCTATCAAAACTGAGCTGTGAAAAGCTGAGCAAATTGTGTAATGCCTCGGAGCCTCCAATTCAGAGTGATTATGGCGGCTCTAGGGTAGCAGACACAAATCGCATCCTGGCCCCACTACATCAGGACCTTGGCCAAAGAGAAGGCCAGCGGCCCCAACCAGGCAGTGCCCACCAGCAGGGAGCATGGAAAGGTACCCCTTAGCCTAGCTCAGGGATCCAGAGGCCCAGTTTCCTCCTGAAGGTTCTGCTACATCACTGGAGTAGGCCCCTGGGAAGTAGGGTGGTGCACAGCTGGGGTGAGGACCCTGAGTGAGACCCAGGGGCAGGGTTAGGCTGGTGAAATCAGAACTGGGCTCAAATCTGACCTTGGCCCTTTACTGCCAAGTGATTTGGGACAGGTGACTTCATCTGTCCACAGTTCAGTTTTTCCCTCTGCAAAACGTGGATAGGTAGACTTTCTGTACCATTTATCATCCAAACCAAATTATGCTGAGCCCACAGAAATATACCAGACTAACCCAGGCAAAGAGGGGGATACGGCCATGTAAATAATGATTAACATTTAGTGAATGCCTAACCAGGGATATCCTATTACTTAATTTTTGTGAGAAAAAAGTACAGAGAAGACAAGTAACCTGCCAGAGTAGCATAGATTGCTACCTATGTGTCCCAGCGCTCACGCCTGCAGTCTGGGTTCAGGTCTGTCCTGGCATGTGGGGGTGAGGTGAGGGGAAAGCTCCGTAACTTCCTGTCCACTCCCTGGGGAGCCAGCCCTCCTTCCCTCCTGGGGCCACAGGAAATGAGTCCTTCCCTCTTTGCTTGTTCCTTCCTCACACCCCACCCAAACACCAGATTCAGCATCTAAAGGCAAGTAAC
The DNA here is from genome assembly GCF_905146905.1 of Nyctereutes procyonoides. NCBI lineage: Eukaryota > Metazoa > Chordata > Mammalia > Carnivora > Canidae > Nyctereutes > Nyctereutes procyonoides. The sequence continues at coordinate 35,058,603 of NW_026575140.1, read as the reverse complement.
AACTTTTCATGACGAGACGATTTTGCCAGGAAGAAGTTGTTGGGGTAGGTGGCAGTCACAAGGAGGCACATTAGGTCCAAAATGTACTTTCCACTGGTCTTCAGTCCAATTCACTGAGCATTCACTGAGTCCCTGGGTCAATCCCAGGAGGAAGGCTCAGAAATGAGTGAGATGTGACCTAGTCACATCTAGCCCCCTTGCCGAGGGGCTCCCAGTGTCTCCAAGGGAGGCAGTTAGTGAAAGTCAAGCCAAGCAGCAGCATCAGAGGGTCACAATGACTCAGATGGCTCTCGATGCACCCCTGCGTCCCTGAGACTGGAATGCTCCCCCACCATTGGATGGGGAAGGAGACCCCAATGCATCCATTTTCATTGAGCTCTTACCTGCAGCCCAACCCAGTTCCAGCCTGATTTATCCAGGCCTCACTGGGGCCCCAAGCCTTTCAGACCCCTCTCTCTGCATTCCCAACAAACCATGAGATAAAAGAATTTTGTGCTCAAGTCAGAAAATGAAGGCGGCCTTCATAAAACCCTTCATGGTTTAACAATGTGTTTTTATGTTCACATCCTGTTTCCATGGCCTGGGGAGGTCATCCCCATCTTGCCAATGAGGAAACCAGGGAGTCCGCACTCTAGAAGCAGGGTCCATAATTCTGGGATGAAATGGGATGATGTGAAATGCCTGGCTCACTGCCAGGGACATCCCAGCACTCACCTTCCTCCCCCTCCTGGAAATCTAGGCACCCAGGTTTTAGAGAAATCTGCAAAAATTATCTGCAGCTTTGGCCAAGCTTATCTTTCTGGACCTGGCCTTACTGCACATTTTTTTTTAAGGTTTTATTTATTTATTAGAAACAGAGAGAGAGAGGCAGAGACACAGGCAGAGGGAGAAGCAGGCTCCATGCAGGGAGCCCGATGTGGGACTCAATCCCAGGACTCCAGGATCATGCCCTGGGCTGAAGGCGGCACTAAACCGCTAAGCCATTGGGGCAGCCCTGGGCTTACTGATCTTGACTTTTCTATCATTAATCCATTCAGTTGTTCATCATTCAACAACCATTTTTTTAGGCCTGATACCATCTAGGCAGCCAAAATTCAAGTGATGGTCAGTTCAGACCCAAACCCTGCACCCTTGGTGACCACACTCAGGAAGGCTGAGGTTAATTAAGTGAGCAACTAACTACACAGGGCCAAGCACTCAGAAGAGTAGCACAGAGGCAGATGACTAAGGCAGACTGGGCATAGGGTTCCGGCATGGCCTCCCCAAGGAAGTGATATTTTAAGCCAACGCTAGCAGATGAGCAGAAGGTAGCCCAGTAAAGCTGCAGAGGGAAGAGTGTTGCCAAGGCAACAGCCAGGAGGAAGAGCCCAGAGATGGGAGGACAAAACAAATTCAAGCCTCACTACTCAAAGTGTGGTCCCTGGCCAGCTCTCCCTAGAAGCTTTAGATATGCAGTCTCAGCCCCGCCCCTGACCCGCTGATCAGAGCTTGGATTTTAACAGTTCTTGGGTGACATGAATAGAATACTCACTCTCAGTTGCTGTGTAGAGCAGGTCTAGAGGTGAGAAGTCAGGAGGTTGTGAGTGTAAACCAGGAGAAAAGGCCTCTTGTGAGGCTGTAGAGCTGAACTCGACCCCCGTCCCCCGCCCCTCCACTACACACCCCAAACGCCCAGTGACTCTGGCAGGGATTTCTGGGTCCACTTCCATTGGGAAGGCCTTAGCTCCCTCCTAGACTGACTTCTGGAGGACAGGACTTTAAAAATTGAAATTTAAAAATTAAAATAACAATGCTCTGTGCTTTTAGGGCACAGGGAGATAGGCAAGCTCTTGTACTTTAGGCGGGAACATGAATCAGAACAATTTTTCTAGACAGTAATTTGATAATACGGGTTTTAAAAATGGCCCTGCATGGCCCTGCCTCAAATTCCACAAGTAGGGATTAGAAATAATTCAAAAACCGGGATGAAATATGCATCATTATTAGCAAAGAATTGGAAACTACCAAAATGTCTCAGGAAGAAGAGGTGGCTAATGAAATCATGGCGAGCACCCTCAAACAGAGCATTTGTAGCCTTTAAAAAAGAAATGATTGTGAAAATGTCATAATATTGAAAAAGATTAAAATTATAAATGCAGCATGGTCTCAATGATGTAAAAGACATACATAGACAAAGATGGAAGAAAATACATCAAAATGTGAACTATGATGGAAATGTGGATGACTATTGTTCTTCCTGCTTGGCTGTATTTTCCAAATGTTCTTTGATAAATGTGTCACACTTTGATGATGGGGAAAAAAAATTGCGAACTGACCGAGTTCTGCGTCTCGCCCAGGCAACGCCATGGTCCTGGAGGCAGACGTCAACATAGAAGGACTCAACACAGCCAACGAGACAGGGGTCCCCATCATGGCGCACCCGCCAGCCATCTACAGTGACAACACCCTGCAGCAGTGGCTGGAGGCTGTGCTGGCCTCTTCCCAGAAGGGTAAGGACTCTCTCAGCCCCTCCCTGGCCCTGTGGTCCCCTTCCCCTCACCCCCCAAGCCAGGACAGTTCCAGTCTCCCTGCTCATTGCCTGGATTTTCCCACCCAGGCATTCCAGAGGCCCAGGCCCAGGGCATTCTAAGTGAGGTGGGGGTTGGGAAAGGGCAAGGTACACCATAAAGCACCAGACGTCCTCAGATTGCTCTCTCTGAATCCTCCAAAACTGGGTACGACCTATTCAAAGCCCAGGTCTGCGCTTCCATCCCAGGTCCTCCTGCCAATTTTGGTCAGAATCCAGGTATGAGCCTCCCGCTTCTCCCCGGCTCTGCCATCCACCCACATTCTGCCCCAAACCCAGGCCCTCTCATCTTCCCTCCATCACTATGGGCACATCTGAGTGAGCTTTCCAAAAAGCCAACTTTGTCACTCCCCCTCTTCAGCCCCATGGCTCCCCATTGTCCTTGGACAGTGTCGTCTCCTTGACCTGGCTTTCAACCACCCTCTCCAGCTTCCCAGCCTCATCTCCTGTGGTTCCCCTCATCGCCAGTCTTCTCCAACCCCTCGCTGCCAGAATAGCACAGGCCTTTGTTCACGGGTAGGGGGGCTCCTTCCACCTCCACGGCCCCCCTCTATTCAAACGCCACCCCTTCCTGCAGGCTACGTGACCTCCACACAGGCTAAGTTGGCTTAGGACCCTCTAAGCCTGCCCTGTCCAAGGACCACAGTCTTTTTTTATCCGGCGCTTGCCGGCCCCTGCACCAGCCTAAGTCTAGACCCTTAGGTGGCCTCTGACTTGTCCCCGCCAGGGGCAGGGGCAGCTCCTTCCCCTGGGGGTCAGCTAGGCCTGCTGGAAAGCCCTCTTCACACCCAGCCGGAATCTGCTCCCTGCTTTCCCACCTCCTCCCCCACCCTATCCCACCCCAAACCTGCTCTCTCTGCTCCAGGAAGTCGTGTCTGCTGGCTCCTTCTGCCCTGAGCATGAGGGGCCATTTCCCCAAGCCCTCGGCTCTCTCCCCACAGGCATTAAACTGGACTTCAAGAGCATCAAGGCTGTGGGCCCCTCGCTGGCCCTCCTGCGGCGGCTGACAGAGGACGGGAGAGTCCGGAGGCCTGTGTGGATCAATGCTGACATCCTGAGGGGCCCCAATGTGCCCATCTCAATTGAGGTCAACGCCACGCAGTGAGTATTCACTTCTCTGCCCCAGGTGTGTCCAGCCACACCACAGAATCTGACCTTAGCCTTTGTACATGCTGTTCCCTCTGCCCCAAATGCCTTTCCCCATTCCCTGTGAACCTTTGCCCAGTCGTTGCCTCCTCCAAAAATTACCCCAACATCCCAGGCTGCGGAGAGACTTCATTCACACTTCCTCCTAACACAGCCCTGATTTCACTGGGCTGTCTCGGCCAGATGACAGGTTTGTAGTCCCTACTCCGTGGTGGACTCCGGGAGGGCAGACAGGGCCCAGCCCTTTCTGTATTCTCAGTGACCACGGCAGGGCTGGCCTGCCAGAGAAAAGTCTAAAAGTGCTAACTCCTTCCCCAGCCTCTCTGCAGTCCCAGCACTGCCACCAACAGTCCTCACATATTCCAGCTGCCTGGCGCTCTATAGTTTATAATGAAAGGCCACACAAAAGGAGAAAGTGTGTCAAATTTGACCCTTACTTAGCAACACTAGGTTAAGAGAATCTCCCCCATTTTGCAGAAGAGAAAGCTGACAGTAATCGAGACTCAATTTATTGAATGTTTATTATGTGCCCAGACACTGTTTCTAGAAGTACTTTCGTTATCAAGAAAATGAGGTAGATACTATTATTTTCACTTCATTAGTATAGGAACTAGCTCATCGTAGTTGTATGACTGGCCTAAGTCTAAATATCGCAGAACAAAGATTCAAAGCCAGGTGTCTTCCTGATTCTAATCATCCATCTCTCCATCTGTCCAGCCAGCCAGCCAACAATCCACCCATCCAATATTTATTGTGATTCTCAAACTGAGGTGCCTTTGGAAAGCAGCAGTTGGAAAAATGTAGTCAGTGACCCAAGATAAATATGGCTCGTCTTCTTGGAGCATTGATTTTACTCAATAGTTTGGGGAGAAGGAAAGGGCAAGAATAAAATTGAAATCAGGGAAAATTTTAAACGGAATTTAAAAATAATATCTGAAGTTTTAGACTCATGACTAAAGAGTCTAGATCCCCACATCTGGGGCCCTGGCTTGTCTCTCCTATCCCAATGGGGATGCTGAAGAGGCCCTGCCCTACCAGAAGGGATGCCATCTTTGAGAATCAACGAGGTTGAATGAGCTGCCCAAGGTTAGAGGTAGGACCTCAACCCAGAACCCCCTGGTTTCAAAGTCCATGCCTCATTTGTAGGACCTCAGTAAGTCACTTTTTCTCTTTAGGACTCTGCTTCTGTCTTCATAGTCTACATTCCATAGGACTAGCCACTTCCTAGTACAGTGATGGGAACCCAGGAGGTGAGGAAGGGGCCAGCAAGGTTCACAAAGGCCAGTATCTCTGTTCCTTGGCAGGTTCCTGGCCTTGGTCCAGGAGAAGTATCCTGAAGCCACCCTGTCTCCGGGCTGGACCACCCTCTATGTGCCCCTGTTCCCAAATTCAACATACACCCGAGCCATGGTGGAGAAGATGCAGGGGCTGCTGGGAGCACTGCCACAGAAGGTCACCTTCCCCGTGCGTGCTGTCATGGTACGGGCTGCCTGGCCCCACTTCAGCTGGCTTCTGGGCCAGTCGAAGAGGTGAGAATTCCCATGCCCCTGCCACAGCCCCTGAGCCACCAAACCCATCCCCAGGCACCAATGCCCCCAGGGGAGATTCCAGATGCTTAAACATATCTGTCCAATATCTACTGGTGGTCCCATTCTCTACAATATCCCTGCTCTCTGTTCCTATACCTCTGGTGATGGGCTGACTACCCCCCCCCCCCCCAGGCAGCCAGTCCATTGGTGGATAACTCCACCTAGTGGCAAGTCTTCCTCCCGTGGGAGCCAGCTGTGCTCAGGATTGTCCTGTAGGGACTGGAGGACTCCCATCTGCACTCCTACAGTCTGCTTCCAGCTGCCCAGTCCCACCATTCTCAGCCACTTCCCACAGGAGCTCCAAGGGCTGTCCCGTTCCCCCTCCACACCTAACTTCTTCCCCACTGCCCTGTACCCATCCCTTTCTGTCCCTGTCCCTTTCCTAAGACAGGAGCAGAAATAGACACTCCCAGTAAGGATGCAGGGCAGGCTGGCCCCTCCTGCTCAGCGTCTCACTCATTCTCCCTTCTGAAGCTCCTGTGGCTTCTTCTGCTCCTGGGAAGGGGGTAGTTCTCAGGGGAGAAGGGGCTGGTGGGAAGCTGAAGGCCAGATGCCCTATCCCTGCCCAGTGAGGCTCCAGTTCGTGGGGCCGTGGACCTTGACGGGCCCAGGCAGGCACTGAGCTGGCTCTCTGGGCCCCAGGTACAGCCTGACGCTGTGGCAGGGTGTCACGGACCCTGTGTCAGTGGACGATCTCCTCTATATCCGAGACAACAGCGCTCCCCACCAAGTCTACTATGACCTCTTCGAGCCTGTCCTATCGCAGTTCAAGCAGCTGGCTGGTACGGAGGGGTGTGCGGTGGACAGGGAGGGTGGTGGGCCTGGATTCTGCACAGGGCACCATTTGGTAGACAGTGGAGCAGAGCTGGAGGGGTGATGTGGCATCATCAGAAGGGAAAATTCAGAGTGGAATCAGGTCAAAGGATCCTTTTAAGCACCTATGGTGTGCCAGACCTTGGTATGGTTGGCCAGAAGCAAGGATTCCATTTTATAGTTGGGGAAACAAGTAACCTACACAAAGTCATTCGCTTGTACATAGCACAGCTCAGATGCAAAGCCATGTTTGGTTCCCTTACAGTATAGTTCCTCAGAGACCACCCCCCCCTCCAGTGCACCTACTAATTAGTGGCCCAAATGTTACCCATTCGCTTGTCCCAACCTCTCAGCCCCTTGACCCTGGACCTAGGAGACCCTGCAGTTAAGTCATCTCAGAGGAAACCCATTGACTCAAACCCAATAGTAGACTCAACATTAGTACCATGGAAGTCACATAGGTGAGGGGAGGTGGAATTCTGGTTTGGGGGCAGGCCAACTCGGCTCCATCAGGTTCCAACCCCAGTAACTCTGCTTGTTGGCTGTGGGACCTTGGGCAAGTCCCGTCTTGTCATCCCCAAGGGGAGAACCTCTGCCTCAAGGCTGAGAAGAGTGTGTGTGGGCACAGGGCGCAGAGAAGGTGCTCGGTGAATGGTGGTCACTTCATCTTGACAATTTGGGGCCCACAGCAAATGCCACGCGGAAGCGAATTTACTACACGGGAGGCAGCCTGATACCTCTTCTCCAGGCCCCCGGCGGGGACGGTCTGAGCGTGGAGTGGCTGGTTCCTGACATCCAGGGCAACGGGAGAACTGCCACAGTTAGCCTACCAGGTGAGATGGGCCTTCAGCCCCTGTGCTCCTAGCCCACCCGCGGGTCCTTCCTTTGCTCGGGGCAGGAAGCTAGGGCCTCGGTTACCATGGTGATGTGCTGGATGCCCGGTGGCGCCTGCAGAGTACGGTGGTACCAAGAGAACAGGCCTCCTAAGGCTCATATCCCCGAGGGAGAGGCAGGCACAGGCCCCAGGGCTGGGCCAGCAGCTCATCACGTCATTCCCATGACCCCCGGAAACCTTTGTAAAGCACCCTTTCTACCTGGAGCCCAGACCATCCAATCCACACAGATCTTGGCAGATGGGGCACCAGCTTCTCCTTGGCTGCCTCCATCACCACCCCTTTAATAAGGGCGTCTGACACCTCACCGTGACTTGAACTCCTGACTCTATTGTCTCCACTTCCTCTTTCAGACGGAGAAGGCATGATCCTGCTGAACGTTGGCCTCCAGAGGACTGCTGCCAAGAACCCCGTGCCCATCATACATGTCCCAGGAGGTCCCACCATGACGCTGGAGGCCTGCCTGCTGCGGCTCGCTGGGCGGCCCGGACGCTGGGGTGTCCATCTGCACATAGCAGAGCCCACGGCCCTCCGGCCATCCCTGACTACGCTGGCCCACCTCTCCACCCTCGGCCACCTGACCCGGCCTGTGTGGATCGGGGCCACCATCTCCCACGGCAGTTTCACAGTCCCCGGCCACGTGACTGGCAGGGAGTTGCTTGCAGCCGTGGCTGATGTCTTCCCCCATGTGACAGTGGCACCAGCCTGGCCTGAGGAGGCACTGGGCAGTGGCTACAGGGAACAGCTGCTCACGGATATGCTGGAACTATGCCAGGGTCTCTGGCAACCTGTGTCCTTCCAGCTGCAGGCTGGGCCACTGGGCCAGAACATGGTCGGAGTTGTGGCCAGGCTGCTGGCGGCCTCCCCCCAGGCCACCGTCACAGTGGAACACAGCCCAGAGGGGGGCGACTATGCATCCGTGCAGGCAGTGCTGCTGGCAGCCAGGGCTGTTGACAGGACCCGGGTCTACTACAGGCTGCCCTGGAGTTACCGCGAAGACTTGCTGGCGGATGTTGGCAGGAACTGAGCGCCCACTGGAGCTGGGCAGGCGGAGCCCTGGGTCAAGGCTTCCCACAGGGGTAGGCAGGAAGCAATAAATGCCTCTGCCTTCCTCAATGCACTGCATGGTGTGTCCCTGGGGGCAGGACAGCAGGAGTGGGCACGCAGAGGCTACTGCAGGCATCTAGAGGGTCTGGAGGCTGGGGGCCAGATCGCTCCGATTGTCCAAGAGGAACTGCTCACAAGCCTTGAAGGTGGTGTAGAACTCGGAGGAGAGGCCAGCCACGTTGGTGGTCACGTAGTTGAGAAAGCCTGGGGTAGCCTGGTTGTAGTAGGACACCTGTGGGACAGGACACCATGTTCAGGGAGGCTGGGCAGGGGGAGGGGGCATGAAGCCCATGGGAAAGGCAGCAAACACAAGCCAGCACCCTGGGGGTGGTGTGACCCCTCTTCTGGGAGCTGAGAATCCTGCTTTCCTCAGTCATGGGCCTCCCTTGTCAGATGAGGAAGGTTCTGGAAGATGGGCTGGGCCTTCAGAGCCCACCACAAATAAATGGTGGTGTTCTAGGGTCATAACAGCAAGTGAACACCAGCCTAATTCCTGCCTGGGTGAGTCTTGGGGTCCTAAAGTGGCCGGGCTCCGAGGAGGGGGGAGCTGCTTGTAGTACCCCACCCTCGCTTGCCCTCAGCCTCCTCCCCCACATTTTCAATTAGCACTGACTGCCCTCCTGAGCTTTATGGGCCCTGAGAGCCACATAAAGCATTTCCAGACAAGAGAGGTATATAAATAAATAAATGAGATGAATTTTAGATCAGAACCCTCTGCCCTCAGCATCCAGAGCTTTTTCCAAGACCCTGCAGTCTTACCTCTGCACAGATTGGTTCTTAATGAAGGCTTGTTTCTAGCCCCAGACACTCGTGGGCTCCCCCAAGCTAGCAGAGAGCCCGCTGGCAGGCAGCAGGTGGGGCCCAGGTATGGCATCTACTGAGCCCACGGCACCGATCTCTGGACATGCATGTGTGGCTTTGGGGGGGAGTCTGGGAAGGGAAGAGGAAGGGAACAGTGGGCCTCACCTTGGTCATCTGGTCCCCCTCTCGCCAGAAGCAGAAACCCGAGCAGAGGGTCTCCCCGCGCCTGTATGCTGGCATCTCAGGGTGGGTGGGCAGTGTAACTGACCTCATCGCAATGACATAGGGGTCCCTGGAGCAAGAGAAAGGGCAGAGAAGGTCCCAAAAGGAGTCGGTGAGGGCCTGCTCTGCCAGCTCAGGCTCCGGAGCCCCCTCAACATAGACACCCTCACCGGAGTCTAAGGCACATAAACTCTGACAAGCCCCAACACTGCAGATGCCCAAAGAGACACCTATTTTGGAATCTCATGCTTCACTTTTCTGTGCCCGCTTGTCTCTAGAAGTGATGCCGTGGCCCAGCTGGCAGCCTTGCCATTCTTGGATCAACATGGGGCCTTTGGAGGGCAGAGGCTGAGGTGGTGGCCACACGAGCAAGGGTCTGCCCATGCCTGGGGTGAGGAAGCCTCACCACCCCAGGGACAGAGACCACCCTGCCTTAGAGCTCAAGTGACCAGAGGGGAGATCTATCCCCGTCTTCTCCATTTTAGCCACAGCAAGGCTACAGCAGCCCAGAAAAGCCAAGTGGTGTCAAGTGGAGTCCCAGAGCAAACAAAGAGCTGAGTCTAAGCAGATGTCCCCTCCTAAGGAGGAAGATGAGCCCTGTCCACCACCGCCCCCCCAATCAGGCAGGCACCCACCCGTTGTCACAAGGCTTCCGCCGAGAGGCCAGGATCACAAAGTCCTGGGGCTTGGCATCGCCGCCGAGGACAGGGCTGATGACGTGATAGATGGCATCATCCTCATCCACCTGCTGCACCAGCGCCACGCTCCTATAGGGAGGTCCAGAGGTCAGGACTCAAGGGAGTCACACCGGCTCCTGGGACAGCCTGTCTTGCCCAGGCCCTCCGTTTCAGCCTTCTCGAGCGGATGTCTGGGGGACACCTTACCCCTTGCTCAGCAGGGCCATAGGAGGGCAGGAAGGCCAGGCCAAAGCATGCATGAACACACACAGGAACATGCAGACGTGTATACAGGCAAAAGCATGCAGACACAGGAACAGGCAGGCACAGACAAACACCTGTGGGCTGCATGTACACACACAGATATGCACCCACAGGTGGCTACGTCTGTCTGCAGGGCTACATGCTCCCTATGGATGTGCAAGGGTTTACCGGTTATGAGCACCTGCTGTGAGCGAGGCGCTGTTCTCAGGGCTTCCCACATACTATTTCATTTGATCCCACAGCAGCCGATGCCATAGATGCACCCAGCCATCCCCATTTTATAGGGAGAAGGGAGCCTGCTTCTCCCTTTACTGCTCCCCCTGCTTGTTCTAACTGACAAAATCTTTTTTAAAAAAAGCCTTCCTACTATAGGCCCAATGGCCCCAACATCCACCACCAATTACCTCCCAGCTTTGTGGAATGTCACTGCCAATAGGCTTGGGGTCACCTAGACTAAGGCTTTTTAATTTTTTAAAAGATTTTACTCATTTGAGAGCACAGCAAGGGGGGGCGGCAGAGGGAGAGGGAAGAAGCAGACTCCCCGCTGAGCAGGGAGCCCACTGAGCCATTGTGAGCAGGGAGCCCAACAACAGGATCATGACCTGAGCCAGAGGCAGACACTAGTTTCCCCAGGCGCCCCAACCAAGACTTTTCAAAGCAACAGCCTTTGTGCACCAAACCCTTAAACGGAAAGCTGTGTAGAAAGAGCCACAAGTAGGTCCACTCTGGTAAGATAGGTGGGGGTAGGAAGGGGAAGGCAATTTGCCAAAAATCAACTCGCGCAGACCCACATGCATGGATATCCTTCAAGAATATTGGCTCCTCGTAAGCAGCCATGGGAGAAATAACCAAAGAACCCCCCAAACTAGGATGTTGGCACAACAGAAAATGACTTTAAAGGGATTTGAAAACAATATCAGTTTCAACTTTAATATTCTCATATTACATACTGAAATTTTGGCTATTTTCCTAAGAACAGATTTATCTTCCTTGGCTAAACTCGGGACGAAAATATTCCCATGAAGACTCAGTAAATTCAGGGAACAAATGTATTCATAGGAATAACATTTATATTCAGTATCTCACTACATTCAAAAATAACATCTGCATGCACATATCCATAAGAAGAGCTGGCAAACGGGGTGAATTCATCAAGCCGGCCTTTCCCTCCATTACCCTGAAGCTGGGAGGGACCCACCCACCTGCTCAGCATTCTAACCTCCACAAGGGGTCCCTGAGCCTCCTGTGGGGACACAGAACTCCACAGAACATGGTTTTGAAAATCACTGATCTATGCCTGAGTGCAAATGCATGACCTACACCTCAAGTGCCCATTTTAAGAGGAGGAAAACAGGCCTAGAAAGGAAGTGACCCGTTCAGTCCCTCTTCTCTGACAGCTTAGAATGCCCTTGACTCTGACACCCATCTGACTCATAACTACAATCCCCCCGACACCCCCCTCACTCCCGTGCTTGGCTAAAGGCCAGCAGGTGCTGAGCATAACGGGGGATGGCTCAGCCAGGGACACCCGGGGACCCAGTTTCCCCACCAGGCCTGAGAAAAGCACCCTACCCCCCAGCACCTCAGCCCTCACCGGTAGTGCTTGTCCCACTCGGGCCTCCGAAGCAGGTCTGAGAGCAGCAGGAAGGCCTGGTTTGTGTCCACATGAACCAACATCTCCATGTGGAAGGAGAGGAACTTGTCTTCCTCCAGAGTGTATAGGCGGACCTGTGTGGGACACAGGACAGCCTCGTTCTCATGTCCCCTCCCCGGGCTATGCTGGGCAGTGGGGTGGGCTGACTCCAATGCCAGAGGCCATGGCTACCAACTCAAGGCTGCCACTGACTTGCTGTGTGACTGTGACAAAGCCACTCAACGTCTCTGAGCCTTGGTCCCAACCCTGTGAAAATGGGCTGTTGAGAGAAGTCAGCAGAGTGGACGGGAGGGTACGTTAGGAAGCAGGGACTAAGGCCACAGTGGAATGGGTCTTCCAAGCCCCAGATGTCACCAGTGGGGAAGTGACTGTCCCCAGGGCATGGGCAGGGCTCATGTCTTCCCTCAGCCCAAGCTTGTACATTGGCCCCATCCCGGCAGGGAGGAAGCAGCAGAGAGAGGGAAGAAGCAGCAGGGCAGAGAACAACAGAGACAAGGGGTTGAGGGCAAAAGAGTGGGTGGGCAGGAGAGAAAGATTTGGGGGTTCTCCACTCCAGGGCTGTGGGAGCAGTTGTGTTTCTGTAACTGCACTGGTTTCATGGTCTCATCCAACTCCTTTTAAGAAATCCCTGGGGCACCTTGGTGGCTCAGTGATTGAGTGTCTGCTTTTGGCTCAGGTCGTGATCCCGGGGTCCTGGGATCGAGTTGAGTCCCCCATCGTGCTTCCAATGGGAGCCTGCTTCTCCCTCTGCCTGTGTCTCTGCCTTTCTCTGTGCCTCTCATGAATAAATAAATAAGAACATCTTTTAAAAAAAGAAAGAAATAAATAAATCCCCTTTCAACACAAGCAGTTTGAGAGAACTGTTGTTTGCCATCGGCCACCTCTACTGGGGGTAGGGTCAGCTACCTGGTTGATTTCCGAAGACAGCACCCAGTTGTCCTTGGCCACGAGCATCTTTAGGGAGGAGACATTGTTGTAGCTCAGGTACACCTGGACAGAGCACACAGAGAAGCCTCACCTTCTCCCCTTCCTTGGGGGCTCTGGGCCACGGCCACGCAGGACTGGGGCTGAGGACATTGGACCCTGAAGGGGGTGGGGTGGGGAGTGGGCACTGGGCTTCAGGACAAACTCACTATGTCACCCTCTTCTCAGGGCCTCAGCCCCCCCTCCTACCAAACAGGGACAGAGGAAAGCCCTCTGCTGACTGTGCCAACCCTGAGGCATGACATAGTATCCGGTCCCCTTCAGGCCTACTTCCAAACCCACTATGACAAGAAGGGAGAATCAGGGTCCTACTCCCCGCTGCCCCCAGCGTGGGCCTGTGGACTGTCCACTCAGAGCAGAGGCTTTACCTGGTTGCTGGGATCCCAGGGGACAGAGAGGGGCATTTCTGCCTGTTTACAGGACACGATGTACTTCCTGGAAGAGGGAAGACGACAATCATGGTCCCTGGAGAGCTTTCTCCATGGGAGAAAGGGTCCCATGTCTTTCAGAAGACTTCTCTCCCTGTGCTCAGCCCAGACTCCTGTCTGGCCAGGGAGGCAGGCTGGGCACACAGAAAACAGGAGCTGAGAGCCTACAACCTCGTTCAGAAGCAGAGCAAGGCCAGGAGCAGGGTGCCGGGGGGAGGCTTGGGCCCTGCACCCTCGCTGAACAGTTGACTCTCTGGCTAAGCAGCTTTGCCGCCGTGCTCAGCAGCCTCCTCCAAACAGTGGGATCGGGAGGGGTCATCATGAAGACGAGGGTTGGCCTATGGTAAGTGCTCCGTAGAGGCACACTTTTCCTATTAGCACAAACTCCAGAGTATTTCCAGCACTTTAGGGGCCGTCATGTGCTTCGAAGCCGTGGTGCACACCTGGCTATGCATCTTGAGCGGCTGCATCTCCTCTCAGGACCTTTCTTCATCTGCCCAACATGCATCAGAGTCAATGGAAGGAACCCAGGATTTAGAAATGGCTGGACCTGGCCAAGTTCAAATTCTCACTCTGCCCATCATTCCTATCTGTGTGCCAGTGGCCACATAACCCCTCGTCCTCAGTGTCCTCACCTGGACGATGGGCCAGGAATACCTCCGGCTAGTGAGGCTGTGTGGATGTAAAAGGCCCGGCCAGTGCCCACCACAAGGGCAGCACTGAAGAAATGCCAGGCCCTGGGGCCTGGGAAACAGGCAGACAGCCCAGAACCTGTGACCCCTCCCGCCACCCAGCCCACACTTGCCTGTCCAGTCGGATCTTCTTCCTGGCACTAGCCTCTCGGTAGCGCCGCTCACCATCCTGGGGAGGAACACAGGGACAAGCTGTGATGCAGGCCCACCTGTGCCCTCCTCCCCACTCCTGTGTTATTGTCTGCTCCAGAAGGGCCCAAGGAGGCCCTGCAGCCCCAAATGTGGAGTTCAGGTTCATCGGGGCAGCCAGAGTCCAAGCAAACTGGACAGGAAAGTGCCGAGGCTCTGAGCTCCAGCCTCAGCTTCCCCTAGACTCTCTGAGTGACTTTGGGAACAACACCAGCCCTCACTGGACTCCACTATCCTCCTCTGCACAGGGGCATCGCAAAGGGTACTTGCAGTGCCAGTAAGAGCCCACATTTCCTGGGCACTTGCTGTTACCAGCAGTCCTCTAAAGCATGTCCGTGCAAAATGTCAAATAAGCCTCACAACAACCCTCCAGAGTCAGTACTCATTGTATCCCCATTTTACAGAGGAGGAAACAGGCACAGAGGTTAGTGGCTTACCCAAGGTCTCAGGGTTAAGGAGTGGGGCCAGGAACAGAACCCTGATGGCCTGACCCGGAGCCCACCCTCTTCACCACCACTTCTAATGTCTCCCCACTCATGAGCATTCACTTGCACAGGCCTGAGAGGCATTCATCAACTGTATGCTGCACCTCTCCTGCCGGGCTCCCCTGCTCCCATTGCCCCACCCCTGCCCCCACTCTCAATGTCCAGCTGTGGATGGGGGGTTTTCACAGCCAATTCTCAGCCCTGGGAGGCAGGCAGGCAGGGCAGGCCTCCCCAGGCAGAGGGAGTGCCTCTCCATAGTCATCCTTTGGCTTCCCCAGAAGGAAGCCCAGAATTGGCCCACAGGAGGCACAAGATTGCATTTTTTAAGAGACAGGCTTTGAACTCCAGCGCCTGACTCCCGTTTATATGCTTCTAGCTCTCCCGTCACCTCCCCCTCATAATGGTCACCATTTACTGAGTGCCTACAGGGCTTAGACAAGCACAGGGCCAGGGTCCCGAAGATACCCTCCCAACACCCTTGTGAGGCAGGAATGCAGATACAGCCACTTTAAGGGGGAGACTAGAAACTTGCAGAGGGCGCCCACTACAATGTGCCAGAGTGGAGTTCCAACCCACATCTGACCCAAAAGCCAGTGCTCTTCCAACTCTGCAGGTGCATGAATGCCTGTTAACACCTGAGGGGCACCTGGGTGGCTCAGTAGTTGAGCGTCAGCCTTTGACTCAGGTCATGATCCTGGGGTCCTAGGATCGAGTCCCACATCGGGCTCCCCATGGGGAGCCTGTTTCTCCCTCTGCCTATGTCTCTGCCTCTCTCTGTGTGTCCCTCATGAATGAATGAATAAAATATTTAAAAAACAAAAAAAACCACCTAACTGACCAAGGTCCATACACAAGGTCCTAGTTCTTTCAGGCAGACCAAGGTGCTTGCCTTGCACAAAGGGCATCTCTGGGGGGATCACAGGGCAGCCAGAACGGGCCATGCTCTTGCAGAGGGGCAGAGTTGAGCCCATCACCCCCCAGATGTGTCAGGGGCTAGCAGACCCCACCACCCCCCTGGGCAGAGAGGGTGGGGAGCTGGTGGGGACCCAGGGTGCCACTCACTCCAGGCTGGGGCCGAATCCAGGGCAGTGTCCGAGGCTGGTCATCTGCGTCCAGGACCACGAAGGTCATGAAGGCACTGTTGATGTGCCGCCGATGGGTCTCAGCCTCCTGGCGATAAGCCTCCACGCACACACCCACCTCCATGCTGAAGGAGAGGGACGGCTGCTTCCATGCTGGACAGACCTTGCTGAGCCCATGCCCCTCCCCAACATGCACACACAGACACGTACGCATGCACACATGTGTACACACGCACACTCCTGCAGCTCTCCGAGCAGCCCAGGTCAGGATCCCTCTGCTAGGAAACGCAGGTGGTCCCTTTCATCCATGTTTATGGGCAGCTCCTACATGCCTGGCCCTATGCTAGTCACTGGGGACACAGAAATGAATAAACTGATTAGGTCTATGCCCTCATGGGCTAACAGCTGGAAGATGGGGCAATAAATAAACACATACATACACATATACATGCATATGTACATATAAGGTGTAATGTAGTATTTATGCACGTGTGCATATACATATATATGTATATGTAGACACACATATATATATAATACGTCATGTGAACTGCAAAGGATTATGGCAGGATGTGAGCAAGAAGGTGGGGATGCAGAGCCTAATTGGGAAAAAATGTCCATCACGCACATCCTCACAAGGGCTCTAACAGCCATGCCCCTGATAAAGCTCAATTGCTGCCGTTTCTGCATATCCATCTTCATTAATCATAAAAACACAGTCCCCTAGTTTAGGAAGCTCTAAGCATGTGGACGTGATGCAGAGGAGGAACCAAGACCTAGAACGGGACAGTGACTGGGCCAAGGTCCCACAACAGCCAGGAAGGGAAGCTGGACTGAAAGGTGGACCTTGTGGTCCTTAGTTCAGGGTTCTCTGCAGCCCCACCCTCCACATAGCAGCAGAATATCTGAGGGACATACTGAGTAATGATGAGCACAGTAATAATCATCTTCACTGAACGTTTTCTCTGGCATTCTGCTCAAGACAATTGTGATGTAGTAGCGAGGGCAAAAGAACCGAAGCTCAGTGGGGGCCACCTGGTGGCTCAGTCGGTTAGGTGTCTGACTCTTGATTTCGGCTCAGGTCATGATCTCAGGGTCGTGAGCCAGAGCCCCGCGTGGGGCTGCATGCTGAGCACAGAACCTGCTTGTGATTCTTTCTCCCCCTCTGCCTCTGGTCTCTCCCCCAACCCCACCCCAGTCCCCTCTCCCCACCCCTAGACTCTCTCTCTGCCTAAAATAGATAGATAGATAGATAGATGATAGATAGATAGATAGATAGATAGATAGATAGATAGATAGTACACTTATTTTAAAAAAGAACTGAAGTTCAGAGATGTTGAGTAACTTGCCTCAAGCCACATGGCCAGTAAAGGAGAGCAGATCTCGAACACAGGGAACCAGGCTCCCTCATTTTTAACAACTAAATTATGATCTTTGAAATCCCCAACAAAGATACATATTTAA
Organism: Nyctereutes procyonoides; assembly: GCF_905146905.1. NCBI lineage: Eukaryota > Metazoa > Chordata > Mammalia > Carnivora > Canidae > Nyctereutes > Nyctereutes procyonoides. The sequence goes on along the minus strand of NW_026575140.1, from coordinate 35,041,547 downwards.
AGTAAGCCTCCTCGGATGTATCAGGATTCATTCCAAATTAAGGCCTCTGGGAACTAATGGTTGTTTTAGGGAAAAGGTGGGAAAGGATTTGATAAATGACAGAACACTGGCAAGAGGTGGCCCCATGATCTGAGCATGTATAGTGTGGTGGGCTCAGAGGCAGGAGCCAGGAAGAGAGGCAGACACACTGAGCATGGGGCTGATCTGAGGCCGCAGGGGCCGCAGGGGCTGCAGGGGCCGCAGGACAGGGGAGCCCAGCGGAGGGAACAGCAGAGCTGCACCTTGGTCATGGTGAAGAGGCCAGGCAGCTGAGCAGGGTTTAGACCTCATAGGGCTCATCTGCAGGGGAAAGGGCCCCTTCTTGGGTCAGGAAAAGCTCTCAACTCCAGGGGGCCCTGGTCCCGCCCCTTACCTATGCTTGAAGGCGTTGTTGACGATGGCCTTGAACACCAGGCGGTCCCCCACCTGCGAAGGGCCCCGGAAGTGGAACATCTCAATGGCCTTCAGCGTAGGGTGGGCACGGCACAGCCGGCTGGAGGAAGCCAGGGTCAGGGAGACAGGGCAAATGCCCCAGTGCTTCAGCCACAGGCTTGGGCCAGCTTCTGCCCCTACCCGATCCACAGACCCAGCCCAGAACCACATGCACTGCCCTCTGGCCCACCCCCTCCCACCCAACCTGGCCCACTTCTGCCCAGAGGAACAGAACAGCAGTCCCATTTCACATCTTAGAACACTCAGGTCTATGCATGGCTAGCAGGCAGCTGAGCTTGAGGCCACAGATTTACCCCAGGGCTTGAGGTAAATCCCTTCCCTATTTTCCCTTAACCTTGACACCCCAGCACCTGCTGCTTCTACTACCTAGAAGCCCTCCACTTACTCAAAGCTACTTGTCATTCAAGGCTCAGCTAAGGATCTCTTCTCCAGGAAGCCTTCCCTGACTATCTGGGCTGTGATCCCCCTCTGAGATCTTATGGCACACAGAGACTGAGCTGCCCGAAATGTCATTGCTTATGCACTGTGTCCCCCAGGGTGAACTCAGGGGAGGGGCCACTTGAGCCAGGCTCTTTAGAGCTGAGGAGTAATAGAAAGACGTGGGTTGAGGAAGGCACTCCTGGCAGAGGGAACAGCAAACACAAAGTCATGGAGGTATTAGGGTCAGTCAGTGAACGTCTGTTAATATAGCTACGGAAAAAAACCACCCTAATATTTGGAGAAAAACAATCTACAGACAAGTGCAGCAATTATAGGAGAGGGAAGGAATTATTTTCACCTCTAGGGAGAAGGGAACAGTTAGAGAGGCTTCATAGACTTTAGCAGACCAAAAGGAGAAGTGGCACAGTGAGAGGTTAGAGCAGGAGCAAAGGCAGGGGTTGGGAATGGGGAAGAGCAAATGGCTTGACTCGCTGGGAGCATAAGATACAGGAAGACAGCGGGCAGGGTGAGGTCAAGGGGAGGCCCTAGCACGGGGCCAGGGGCTTGGCATTTCCCATGCAGGTGATGAAGACTGCGGAGGGCTTTCTAAGTCAAGGAAGGAATGGCCAGCTTACAGAAAAATCACTCCTCTCTGGCTCTCTGGGTCTGAAAGCTCCAAGTTACCCTAACAGAACAGCCAAGCTCCTGAAGCCTTGAATGCCAACACCAAGCTGGGGTTTCTCCCCTAGAGGGAGCCAGCCAAAGGAAGGAGGGAGAGAAAGGTGGGGAGCGGAGGCAGCGCACTCTCCCCTCACCTGGCTGCAATGGTGGCCACGTTCTCCATCCAGGCCATGATCTGGCCCCCAAAGGTATTGCCTTGGTGATTGGCATGGGGGGGCAGGACCAGCTCCACACTCTCCACGCGGGTCTTCTCAGCTGGCACCAAGCAGCAGCAGTCTCTGTTCTCCAGATCTGACCCGGCAAGGGCAGAGGGAGGAAAATGGGATGAGGAGAAGCTCCCAAAGACAGACCCTCCCAAGGGGCAAACCCAGGGGCCCCCACCACTAGCATGATCAGTCACCCGGATGCTTGTATAGACTCAGCACCAAGAGTGCCGTCCCTGGATGAGGAGGAGGACTTGGGAGGACAGAGGTCAGGTTGTCGCAGGGCGGTGGGTGGGACACTCTTGTGGTGGGTCTGAACGCAGGTTGAACGACTCGGGATAGTCAGGGACCTCTCTGACCCTCCGTTTCCTCATTGGTATAGGGTGGACGTCAGACCCAACCCAGGAGGATGGTGAAGATGAAGTGTGATCATGATTCCAGAGCACTTGGCACCAAACTCAGGAGACAGAGACTCTCAGGATAGTTCTCCCCTCTCTCTTACGAGACGGGCCCTGTCACTCAGGGGAAATCAGAGCCCTCAGTAGGAGAGGCCCAAGAGTGGGCAGGGCTTTAGGTGTCAGAGGAACAACTACTGACCCTGACCCAAGGAGGTGCCATGCATCTCCCCTCCACCAGCGACAGAGACCTCGTCAGGGAGGATCCATCAAAAAGGTGGCCTCCCACTGGCTTGCAGGCTGCTCGGAGGTGCCACAGACAGCTGGAGGTGGGGGGCGCTGAGCTAAGATCTGGAGACAGGCAGGTAGGACTGTCACAGGTAGCAATCAGGCCTTGGCTTAGTTGGAGCTGAGGGCAAGTCAAAGGACAGCACTGGTTGAAGCTAAGTGAGCAGCCAGGGCCCAGATGCCACACTAAGGCATTTGGACTTGGGTAGGAGGACTCTATATAAGGACAAGAGGGATTCAGGAGGGCTGCAGTAGATGGATGGCTCCAGGGCACCTCAAGGACAGTAGGAAGAGCCAGGTGTCCCCAGCCACACCCCCAGAGCCCACATACATAAGGCACACGGACCTGGGAGACCCTCTCACTGCTTTACTGGGGCCAGTGGCTTCCACTCGCTCTTTCCCACTCTGGGCAGCTGAACCACATTTGAATTGTCCTATAACTGCCTCCTCTGGGGCTCAAGGAAGACACATCTTACTGCTCTGGAGATTGGTGAGTGAATCCAAGGTTACCCCTTTGGGCCTTTGCCCAGCCTGTGTTCTCTGTCAGGAAAGCCTTTCCTTATCTCTCCATCTCTCAAAATCCTGCCAGTGCACAACAGATCTTTGTGTGCTGCTATAGAACAATCTTCAAGATGAACAATCTCTCTTCTTTAAGGGGAAAGAAGATACAGAGCAGTATATACTGTATGTTGCTCTTGGGTAAAAAGAGAGAGCTAAATAATACACAGTATGCTTAAATATGCAAGGAATCTTCTGGAAAGGTGCCTCAAAATGAGTAACTGGAGGGGGCCTGGATTCTGGATAGGAGAGAGTCTTGCTTTTTATTCTATATGTATATCTACATCTATATTATTTATGTGTGTATCTATCTATCTATATATATACATAAATGTGCTTATATATGTATGTGCCTTTTAAAAAATCCTATAGTCCTCAGGACACCTGGGTGGGTTGAGCCTTTACCTTCGACTCAGGCCTGATACCAGAGTTCCAGGATGGAGTCACACACATAAGGAGCCTGCTTCTCCCTCTGTCTATGTCTCTGCCTCTGTCTGTGTGTCTCTCATGAATAAACAAATAACCTTTAAAAAAAAAAAGTCCTCAAAGCCATGCTCAATAGTACTTTCCCAAATACCCTGAATCCTAGAGACCCAGGTAGGTTTTGTGGACAACAAAGGGCTTTCCTCATGTCCTAATTCCATTTTCACAGATCCTGGGAGCTGAGCAAGGGGCCCAACATGCCTTTCCCCAAAAGAGACCTTGAGGCAAGAGGGCCATCAGGTCAGTAAGTGCATGTACCAAGGAGACTCCCTTCCTCCCTCTGCCCAGTGGGGCCTAGGACAAAAGGGGGCATGCAGGGTGCCAGCTGCCCTCCCCACCCACGGCCACTCACCACCCTGAATGGCACAGTTGGCCAGGAGGTCCTTGATGGTGTCCGCATAGACCAGCCGCATACGCCGGCGCTCAGCCGCCACGCTATGCTCGGTCTTCTCCTCCTCCGTCCGTGGTGTGATCTGCTTCAGCTTCACCTGTGGGGGCAGGGGGGGGGATGCTGAGGACGGGTCTCCTGAAAGCAGGAAGGCCTGTGCCCCCAGCCTCACGGCATACCTGGGGCTGCTGCTGGATGGTTACAAGTCTTGTCCCCATCTTCCCATCTCCATGTTGACTGATATATAACCCTCCAAATGTCCCCAGGCCCCTTTCTTGGGCAAAGGCACAAGGTTAGGGTGGGGGTGGTCTATGGGACATGTAAGGGAATGATGAGACCTGAAGACTCCTCATGTGAGATGCACAGGGAGAGGTGGGAGAGAAACAGAGGGAGGGTGCCTAGGGTCTGACCACAGTTGAGGGGAGCTTCTTTGAGGGCTGTAAACTCCCTGAACCCCATTTCACCCCTCCGCCAACCCCCAGCTCACTGCCCTGGTCCCAGCCTGCCATGACAGGCACCCGGGTGGCCCAGCAACAGGGAGCAGCCAGGTGTCACTCCTACCTTAGAGAGCTCCCGGTGGGCCACAAAGGTGGCCAAGGCCTTGCACACATTCCACTGCTTCTCAGAGCACAGGTCTTCAGAGGTCACCTGGATGCCCACCTAGAGAGGAAGAAAAGGTGGGAGGAGTGAGGAGGAAAATGGACCTCCAGCCTATGAGACAGGAAGGCCCACCCCAGGCCAGGCCTTGTATTTCTGTATCACCCAGAGTCTTGGAGGCCAGAAACCTGGGATAGATCCCTGGACAGCCTTGGGCAAGTCACTTCCCTTCTCTGGTTCTTGGCTTCCTCATCTATAAAATAGGAGTGAGCACAGGTGTCTGACTATTTCAGTTGGTAGAGCATGCAACTCTTAATCTCAGGGTCGTGAGTTCAAGCCCCATGCTGAATGAATGAATGAATGAATGAATGAAAAGAGAGTGAGCATACCTACCATCAGAGTTACAGAGAGAATGAAAATGAGACTGTGTCTAGGAAAAGACTTAAAGAAAGTAAAATGTTAGATAGATTGAAAAGACAGGCACCTGGGGGGTGGCCCAAGGGTCCCCAGAGGCAGTCAGGATTCTGCCTTCCCAGCCTCAGTGGCCCGGCTAGGGAAAGCTGCCTCGGCCTGGCGTCCACAGGTGGAAAACAGTCCCTCCACCCACCCACCCCCAGAGCTCACAGAGCTCACCTAAGAACCCTGCAGCAGAGGAATCATGCTCCCATTTCACAGACGGAGAGACAGAGGCTGTGGGAGGTGAGCTAATAATGGGCTGAAGTCCAGGGGTCTCCCTGCGCCAGCCCTGCTGCCTCCAGGGTCAGGCCCGGTGGCTGTCTTCCCTGCTTTCCGCTACCGCCTGGCTGCCAAAGAGGGTCTGAGGTTAGGTGTGAAGACCCAGGAGGCTGAAAGTCAAATCTCAGGTTGGAATCTATGTGACCTGGTCACCTGAGGCAAGTCTCTTCCCATCCCTGGCCATGAGTGTTCCCTTCTGTGTTATGGGGTATTGAACGGAACATCCTGAGGATCCTCTCAGCCCTGCCAGCCGTTCCAGAATTCTGCTGCCTCAACCAGGGCCCTGTGAGTGTGAGTGTGCCCAGGCTGGGGGCTGAGAAGGGAAGGGAGGGGAGGAAAACCCAGCCACCCACCTACCCACCCCAGGCAGCAACCACCCCACACACCTCCATGCTGGAGTTGAAGGCCCGGTTCACCTTGGCCTTGATATTCACCACCTGTCCGATGCTGGGGAGAGAAAAGCAGGAAGTGGGCCTTCCAGGGTGATAAAGGAAAGGAAGAGGGGCCCCAGATACTTGTAGGGCCTCTGCTGAGGGGATCTGGCAGGGCAATGTCATGGCTTGCAGACCTTATTCATGTTGGCAATGTCACTGAGTCCCCAAAGCAAGCTGGCAAGACAGCCTCTGTCCCTCAATAAGATTCACCCTCCCAACAGACGGGCCTAGGGCCTCGGTCTCCCCCACAATTCCTAAGCTCCACTGGGGTCAGCATCACATCTGTTTTGCTCTCCATTGACCCTACAAGGCCTAGCACCCGGCATGGAGTAGGTCCTCCATAAATAGTGGCCTACTGAATTAATGCATCCCACATCTGCTGAAGGCCTACTAAGTGCAAGGGACTATACACAGAGGGTGGGAAGGAGAATAGACACATTTAAAGAATGCCTACTCTGTGCCTAGCACCATGCATTACCTCATTGGAGCCTCCAATAAGCTTGACAGGTAGGTTTAGGGGGATTGAACATCAGGAAGGGTGAGCCATTTGCCCAAGGTCACCCAGCTAAAAGTAATAGAGCCAGGGTTCTAGATTGTTCTGTTGACTACACTGGCCCCACTCTGTCCAGCTGCAGCTTGTCCCTCTGGAATAATTCCTGTGTCCATGTAAACGATCAGAGTCCCTAGAGGAGCCACCTCACCTGCTCTGCATGTAACTGGAAGCAGCAGAAGGCGACCAGATGATAGACTATGAGGAGGCCCCAGACAGGGGCTGCGGCAACCCTGAACAAGTCCTTTCATCTCTCTGTGCCTTGGATCACAAACCTAGAAAGCACAGTGCTCATTTCTTCTTCCCCAGAGCTAGGAGGGGTCCCTTCCAAGGGCCCTGCCTGCCTGTCAAAGGGTGACAGCAGACACGGTGAGAAGAGTCACATAGGCCTGGGTTCTAATCATGCTCTAGCATGACTCACACTACTGAGTTGCGTGACATTGGACAAGTCACTTTGCCTCTCTGAGCCTATTTCCTTGTCTGTCAGGTACAGAGAAGCACAACTACTGAGTGTCAAGCAAGAGGAGATGTGCCAGAGTCAGTGCCAGGCCCGGCCCCACTGCAGGAGCTCCATAAACAACAGGAGCCCACGTTTGCCAAGGACCTGCCCGCTTCTGTTTATTCTGTTCACAGTTCTAATAGGCACGGCCGGCACTGCCACTTCTAGGAGATGCATGCTGACATGTGGAGGGATGAAGTATCATGGTGCCTGCAACTTACTTTCAAATGGTTGAGAAAAGAGAGAGAGAGAGGTGTATGTGTGTTTATTTATCCATATATAGATAAAGCATATTTAGCAAGAAACATTAACTCTTGAATCTCACTGGTAGTGACCATTGCACTATTCAATGTCTCTATAATTCTGAAAGTTTTCATGATAAGAAATTAGGAGAGGATTTCCATGATCCCTAAAATAAAAATAACAAACTATTTTCTATGGTACTAAAAAAAAAGAGATTTGTGTCTCTTCCTCCTCCCCTCTTCCTCTTCCTCTGCTCTCTCTTCCTCCTCCTGCTCTCCCACCTTCCTCCTGCTCCCCATCTCCTCCTCATTGGCTTCCCCCAAGGTCAAGCAGACACTCATATGGACTCCTGAGCTTCTCCCTTCCTCCTGATTCTCTTCCATCCACTCACCTCAAGCCAAAACCAACTCCTTCCCCAGAGTCACAGGCCAGCCTCCTCAGTGGCCCCCTCAAACTTTTGGGTCCCCTACACCCCCTTCAGGTCTTCCTCACATCAAAGAGAGGCAGCTCCCACAAACAAACCCTTCCCCACAACCAGTTTACTGTCAGGGGACAGAAGAGCATGTTAAATGGCACCACAGTGATACTAACAGAAAAACCCAGATGATGGAGAACTCAATAAGGCAAATGACCAGGTTTCCTCCACAAATAAATTTTGAGGAAGAAAGGGAGAGAGATGGTGAGGAAACAGGGTGCTGGGGGGAGGTGTAGCACCCATATATAAAAAAGACTTAAGAGACATAGCAACCAACTGCAACCGTATTTGCCTCTTGAACAACAAAAATAACTGTAAAGCAAAACAAAATAAAAACAAAATCAGGAGACAGAATGAGCCCCTGAAAGCAGACTGGATATTTGATGTTAGTGAGAAATTATTGTTAATTTTGTGTAGGTGTAGTAATGATGTTGAGGTTATGTTTAAAAGGAGTTCTGTGGGACTCCTGGGTGGCTCAGTGATTGAGTGTCTGCCTTCAGCTCAGGGCGTGATCCTGGAGTTGCGGGATGGAGTCCCACATCAGCTCCCTGCATGGAGCCTGCTTCTCTCTCTGCCTATGTCTCTGCCTCTCTCTCTCTCTTTCTCTGTATATCTCTCATGAATAAAAAAATAAAAATCCTTACCAAAAAAAAAATAATAATAAAAAGGAGTTCTGCTGGGGCACCTGCAGTGGTTGAGCATCCATCCAGGACTCCAGGCAGCTCGCGGGCCCACCAGGTTGGGAGATGGGGGAGGGGCCCTGGCTTTGTGGTGGGCAGTTCAGGGGGACAGAGACACCGGAGGAGCCACTTACCTAATGGTGTGCTCAAAATAGATGTCGTCCATGGAGGCAGTGACGCAGGGGCAGCCAGCATGCCTCTCAGCTGGTGTCGGAAGAAAGCCGTGTGTTAGCAGCGTCCCCATGTCACCAGACCTCTGAGCTGACATCAGGGGGCCTGAGCTAAGGCCACTGCTCCTGGCCGACACCCCTACCCTCCCTTATCTTACCTCGATGACTACCCCCTGACCCCGTTTCTTTATCTGAGTTTTGTCTGTGTGGCGTCTCTCCTTCCTGGGGGACTGCAAGCCACTTGAGGGTGAAGGGTTTGCCTGTCGGACGGCAGTGTTGCCATCCGGGGAATGGTGCCTGGTGCACGGTACACCCCAATGAGCGGCTGTTAGATGACTAAATGATCACATGGGCTAGTGTACTTCCCAGCTCTCCCAGGCATCATGCCTCTGCTGTCGGCTTCTCCCACCTCTGTTTCCTTGCCTGAGTCACTCTGACTCTTGGGGCTATGCTCCCCGCCTTGGTCCTTCTGGAATCCCTCCCCACCCAGGGCTGGGTCAGAGCCCCTGCTCTGTTCTCCCACAGACCTGACTGATTCTGCCTCTGGCCCAGCCCCCGTTGAGCCGTGCTGGGCAGCAGCAGGGAACAGACTGGTCACCCCACTGGACTATGAGGTCCCTGTGGGTCGGGGAATACACAGGCTCCCCAAGGATCTAAAGGAGCTCCATTCAGCTCCACTCGATAAGATCATAAGATCGGCAGGCAGCCCCGGCCCCAGCTCACGGCACTCCCAGGCCAGCCTGGGGCCGCCACACCCGAGGTGGCAGGGTGTTGATGCAGGGGCTGAAGGGTGCAGGCCAGCCCCCGGAGCTGTGGAGTGCAGGGGAGAGAGGGTGGCCCGAGCTGAGTGGGAAGACGTGGGAAGGGACATTTCAGGCCAGTGGAACAGCATGAGTGGAGAGCGGGATGAGTGCGGTGCTGGGGGCCGTGGGGGAACCACGGTGGCCACCTCTGATAACCAAGGCCTCTCCTCCGAGCGGTGGGCCTCCGGTGGCAGGACTGCTGTGCCAGGCGTAGGCTCACCGGACAGGCAGGCCGTGGTGTCGATCCACTTGAGCAGCTGCCCGACGCTCAGCTCGCCACGCTGGTTGGTGTGGCAGGGCAGCACCAGCTGGCTCATCTGCACCTCCGTGGGGTTCCGGTAGCCCTCGCCGTCTGCCATGGCACCGCTGTCTTTCTCTGCATGGGAGGCTGACTTCCGGGACGTGCGGCTTGAGAACACAGAGGCGATGCCCTGGCGAAAGGTGGGGACAGACCTGAGTGCCTCAGGGAGAGCGGAGAGCACCCCAGGGCCACCTCCCACCAGACTCCAACTCCAAGAGTGGCCATCACCTCCAGCCTGGGCTCTCAGACCCCAGGGGGGCTCCCTGGATGCTACTTCCACCCAGTTTCCTTTTGGCCACCGACTCCACGTTAGCAGAACCGTGAACCTGAAGGGGGGGGAGGGAAATTCAGCCCTCCCTCCAGCTCGTGGGCCAGCTCGTTACAGTTTTGCCTCAGACTGACCTTCATTCTGGAAAGATTCCCCCTCTCTATGCAGGGAGGCCTGGTGAGCCCTCTAGCAGTCAAGTCTGGGGATTTGTTCCCAATAAAGTGTTCCAAGAAGCAGCTCCTATTTCTGCTGCCCCCCCCCCCCCAGGCCTTTGCTCGGGCTCCATCATTCTTCAGATGACCTCGGAGGCAGCACCTCCGTTGGGTGTTCATCTGTCCTTAGCAGTTGGCTTTACTGACTGGAAGGGCTCTGGGCCTTGACGGACCAGCTGTCTGATCCAGGCCAGGCCCACAGCAGCTGCCAGCTGGAGGAGCAGCAGAGAAAATCCTCAAGCTTATGAATCAGAGGTGGAGTTTCTGCTCAGGGCCTAGCTTGTCTGTCCCCAGGCAGAGGGGTGGGGAGAACCTGGCAGTACATTGGACAGGGTGGGATGAGGAAGGGGGCCTCCTGCCTCTCTAGCCCGCTCTCCCTAACAGGCTGTGAATGAGAGCTGAGTACACTTGCCTGTGTGAGAAAAATGACACGAGTTCCAATTCTCGTGGCCGGTGCACTTGCAGTGATAACAGTCACTGCCAACATTTATATAACGCTTATTAAGCATCAAACAGTCTTCTAAGAACTCTGCACACATGAATTCCACGAACCCCTGGGATGGGTTCCTTGTTACCCTCCCTCTACAGGTGAGGCTCCAGGAAGTGGCAAAACACAGCTGTGACCCAAGGTCTGGCTACAAAGTCTGAGGTCCTACCCACCACACTACACTGTCTACACCCGGGGCTGGACCTGGACTCAGCAGCAAGCAACCAGTGCCACAACCCAACACTGACCCTGCTACAGTTGCAGATGGGGACAAGGATGGTTCTGGTGCTGGGATCTGTACTCCTTAGATCATTTCCCCCATGAGGCTCCCATAGTGTGAGCTACAGCGCTCGGCATCAAGGGGAAAAAGGAGGGCAGCCCCGGGAGTGCTCAGCCTGGGAGAAGGCTGCAGGGTGCCAGGCTTGCAGGCTCCTGCAGGTATCTGGCAGGCTGCTGTGGTCCAAGCAGCAGGACATGTCACCATGGTAACCACTGCCAAGGCATTTCTGGCCTGTTGTGCATTGGGGGCCTGTGTAGATGTAGAAGTGGGGCTGCCTTTCTGGGTGTGGGAGATGGTAGGGGGAGGAGGCAGGCAGACTCCAGTCACCCATACCCTTCCCAAACCCATCCCACAGCCCGGGGTCCTGGGCAGAACATTCCAGAAGGCCGTAGAGCAAGCTAGGGAAATGGGGGAGGCCAGATGCAAAGGGTAAGTGGTCAAAAGAAAGACAGCAGACCATATGGGATTTCCAGGCAGTTCCAGGCATGTACACAGGGAAGCCCTATACACAACATCCCTGCTTTTTTTTTACAAACCGATTTCCACATCTACCTCTTCACAAGGAAGGCAGAGGGTGAGGACTGTCAACCCCATTTCACAGATGAGAAAAGTGAGGATGGAAAACAGCTGGGACATCTGAGTCTCAGTGCTCCCTCTGCTTCTGACCACTCTCACCAGCCTCCTATTTTCTGTTCTATGAAAAGGAGTCCCTACCGTCCCATTGGATTCTGCAGGCCTAGAAAAGACAAGATCTTTGCCTTGTTCATTCATTCATGCATGCATTCATTCGTTCGTTCGTTCACTGAGCACTTCCTCTGTGCCCTGGACCAAATATTGAAAGAACAAAGATAAATTGGTTCATTCCTTCTAAGAAGCTCCTACTCTAGTACTCTTGCTTAGAAGGGCCTGGCACACAGTAGCACCACATCAAAGGTTTGTGGAGGGACAAACAGAGACAGACCTGAGTTCAAATCCTAGCCTTGTCCCTCTGGTGCTATGCGATTCTGAGCAAGTCCCCGCCCCTCCTGAAGCTCAGGTGTGACTCACTGGGCTAACAGGTGCAGAGGGAGATTGCCGATCACTAAGGCACCCCTGGTCCTGGTTTCAGGATTCTGGACTCTGCCCCTGCAGGGTGCTTGCATGCCTAGCTGACATGTCTGCTGAGAAAGCTGAGGAGTCCTGTCACCTTGTCAGACAGGAAATATTGTGCTTCTCTGAGCAGGGCTGAGTGCCCAGGCGAACTGAGGAATGAGACCCCCTGTGGCCATCCCCCACTTTCATCAAAGAGAGGGGCACAGAACCCCTGGGCTAGAGCACAAGCAGAGGGGACAGGGCAGCACCAGGGGCCCCAGGCACAGCCTCTCAGACTCCAACTCTTTCCTTGGCTCCATGGCAATCTGCTCACGTCATGGAAGGCCAGGCTGGCCCTCCTCCCATCCCAAGGTGGGCAGGCAGCCAGCCTGGGAGACAGGGGCGTGAGCAGCCCAGACAAAGTTTGGCCAATCGGGCCCCAGAGCCAGACCACTCCTCCCAGGGCCAGTCACAGGGAGAGCAGAGGCCTTGGATGAAGTCAGGGCCTGGAGCGGCTGGGCCAGGCTGAGCCAAGACAGCTGACAGGGAGGGCAGAGCCTACTATGAAGCTAGGGAGGGCATCTGGGGGTCAGAGACGTGTCATCTCAGATGGTAAATGTGCCTGCACTGGCCCCAGACCACAGCAGACCTGGCCAGATTTGGTCATCCAGACTAGGACTCAGCTGGCTATTCCATGGGCTCTGTGTCCCTCCTCCTGGGCCACGGCCATGTCACAGACCTGCCGGGTCACAGAAGGAGAGGCCACTTCATCCAATCCTTCATAGTTAGGGAGGTTGACGCACAGTCCTGGGTCATAGCTGAGGTGCCAGGATGAACTGTCCTGAGCCAGGGCCCCTTCTACATGATGTGACAACAGCCCCACATGAACAGACTTAACCTCAGATTTCCTCTCGTCCCAGTGACCCACCCTCCCTAAACCCTCAGTGTCCCTTTTACCCTGACAACTCAGCACCCCCTTAGGCACTGCTAGCTCACTAAACTGTTTCCACAGCCTGTCCACAGGCCCCCAGTCTCTCCACCTTCTTCTAGCCTCCACAATTTCCAGAGGCATCTTTCCCAACAGCAAAACCACCAACACAACAACCATCACTTTCAGTAGCCTGTCTTGCAGGGACACGAGGTCTAGCCTTTATAACTGCCCCCACTGTGGGGCTTCATTCTGACCTGAGGACCACATAGACCTTTCTGAAGAGCAAGCCTGACCAGACACCTCCCCTGCTCAAGACTCCTCAATGGCTCCCTACTGTCAGGATTGATCGAGTCCCCACTCTGTGGCTCCCACAGCTGCTCTCCCAAGCTCTAGACCATATGCCATTCCTCAGAGCACTACTCTCAACCAGCTCCATCCCCCCGCGATGTGGTTGCTGCTTCTGCCTAAGATCCCTTTATCTGCCCCATGTGCCAGGTGAGCCCTTCCTCCTCCTTCTTCCCCAGAGAGAGTTAGGGCCTCCCTGGCCCCACAGCCTCATCTGTCTCTATCACAGCCCTGACCATGCTATGTGGTCACTGTTTTGTGAGCCACCTCCCCCATCACATAGCCATTCTCACGGGACAGGGACAGACTCAGGCCTGCCACAGAGCAGGTGCCAAATAAACACCTATGAAAGAAGAAAAGGAAGGAAAGCATGAGAGATGGGGTGGCCCTAGAGCTTAGGCTTGATGACAAGGATGTTTTAAGGGACAGGAAGGACATGAAGAACAGGAGGAAAGGCTAGGGAATGACAAAGTCTTGGGTGATGCGACCCTCGGGGCCAAAGGAAGCAGGTGGGAAAGTACTAGGTGGAGTCAGAGGGAGAGGGCCCAGAAGTCTCTAGGAACCATATAAGCCTGTGGCCTATAGTGAGGAGCCAGGAAACTGAGACCAGCCAGCAAAGAGACCTCAGTGCCTTCAGGAACCATCTGGAACAACGGGCCTGGAAGAGAGGAGCAGGCTTGCGGTGACCTCTCAACTGACCCACCATGACATGACTGAAGCTGTCTCTACACAGGCCTTAGGGCTTGGCCTGGCCTGGGTTCAAGTCCGGTTTTACAACTAATTTGTGTGACCTTGGGCAAGTGGCTCAAACTCTGGGGGCCTCAGTTTCCTCATCTGTAAGAATGGGATTATAAAACCTACCTCTAAGTATCATCATAGGATGAAATTAAACGAGATTGAGTATTTGAGGCTCCTAGTACACATCCACCATATGGCCAACATTCGTGGAGCACTTACTGTTAGCATTATAAAGCTGAGTTTGGTCTTTCTACAGAAAAATAGCCAGGAGAGACTCAGACATCGTTCACACTGAGCTTCTGAGTAGTACTTTCTCAACTGAGTTCGCCAGAACCTCACGGCAACCCTGTGAGACGGCGTGTTAGCCCCTCCGAGAGCTGCTGTGAGAATTCAAGAAGCCAGTGACAGTGGGACAGAAATTCCAGCCTGGGTAGGAGACTGCAAAGCCCACATTCCTCGTTCCCCACTTCCTGAGGGGTGGGGACCAGAAGGCAGGTCCTGAGGGGGCAGGGAGAAGCAGCTCTGGCCTACCCTAAGTACCACTGGCCAGGCCCCATGAGAGGCCTGATTGTCTGAGCCAGGTCACTCTGAGCAGTGAAAGAAGCTATCCAAACGAGACAGCTTGTCCCCACAAAGGGAGAGCCAGCCTCTCAGAGAAACCAGGGTGTCCTCCTGGCAGTTTCCCCAACAGCAAAGCAGGAGCATTTGTCAACATCCTAAATTCCCCTTCAGGCCTATTCCCTACCGCCCTCCCAAAAAAGGCTCTGCAGCAGCCTGCACAGACACAGCACACAGACCCCACATGCACCCAGAGCCAAAATGCAAACAAAGCTAAGGAACTGAATAAGGGGAGGGAGGATTATGTTAGGAATCTAGTTGCACAAAAATGCTGCCACAGAGACTCACATTTTGCCTTGGGGTTCCCAGCAGACAAAAAGAGGTGAAAGGGGGTAGCAGTGGGTCCCAAATGCATAGATAAAAAGAGAGAGCTCTCATCCATGAAGCTAGCCTAAGGGCTGGGAGAAGGACACCAATGGGCTGTTCCATAAGTTTTTTTTTTTTAATTTTTAAAAAGATTTCATTTATTTCTTTATTTGACAGAAAGAGAGCAAGCACGAAGTAGTGGGGAGAGGCAGAACAAGAAGCAGAGGGAGAAGCAGGCTCCCCACTGAGTGGGGCTCCATCCCAGGACCCTGGGTTCATGACCAGAGCCAAAGGCAGACATTAACCAACTGAGCCACCCAGGTGCCCTGTTCCATAGATTTCTGATCATCATATAACATCAGATCATATTTTCATTCTATAGGATAAATAATGGTCCCCAATGACCTCTACAAATATCTTCATTTTACTTCTGGCTACAGGCTGTGTTGGCACTTGACATTTTTCAAGATTATGGAGTGGGACAGGTAGAAAATTAAACCAGTGTTTTGTAGTAAGCACTTCTTATATGCCATTCACTTGGTTAACATTTATTGAACACCTGCTACGTATCAAGTTCTACGCTAGGAAATTTCATATGTATCATCTCGTAATTTTTACATCTACCCTGTGAGGCATTGTTATTCTACCCATTTTACTGATGAGCAAACTCAGATACTTTGCTTGTGAGCAGCAAGGTAGACTTTAAGACAATCCCAGACCCACCAGCCAAAGTGCACATGTACATCTCTACAGTACTTTCCTGGGCCTTGGTGATGGGGAAGATGGAAAAAATTCTTCCAGTCTAAGACTCAGAGAGAAGAAGTAAATGACTTCCAAACTGCACAGCCCATCAGTGACCAAGGAGAACAGAAGCCACAACCCTGAGTCTCAGTCCAGAGGTCCAGAGCCCACAGTCTGGGGTGGGCTGATCACGCACTGGGCTTCCTCCTTCTTCTGACAGCCAGTTCTTATGCTTTCTCAGTATGGAAGAGGGGGATGGAAGGGCCTTCAGCCTTCTAATTCTGCCCTATGTCCCCAATCTGATGAGGCAGGGAGGAGGGGTATGAGCATAATGGAAACTCTGAGGTAAGGACAACTTTCCTTAGAGTAGCCCCATCCCTCCTTTGGACGAACAGCCTCATGAGCCATTTTCAGTTTGGTGTCTTCCTGTAAAACTGAACATAAATGGAACTTTTATCAGCTCATCCTCCCCAGAATACTTTGGTCAAGTTATTTTACCTCTCCATGACTCAGTTTCCTCATCTGTCTAATGGAGATAATAAAAGAACCTGAGCTTACAGTGAGGATTATAAAAGACTGTGAACCCACTAGAATGGCTACAAGCAAAATCACACATGATAACAATTGTTGTTATCATGCTGGGGGGAAGAGAAAATGTTGGAGCCACGATAGAAAACAGTTTGGCAGTCCTCAAAAAGCCGAGCATAGAAACACCATATGACTTTGCAACTCCATTCCTAGGTATAGACCCAAAGGAACTGAAAACAAGGACTCAAACAAATGTACACACACCCACGTTCATAGCCACACTATTCACAATAGCCAGAAGGTGGAAACAGTCCACGTCCAATGATGAATAAATGGATAGACAAACTGTGGTATATACACATACAATGGAACGTTAATCAGACATAAGAAGAAATGAAGCCGCCATATGTAAAACACGGAGGCATTTCAAAAACATCATGCTGAGGGAAATAAACCAGACACAAAAGGTCACATATCGTGGTTCCATTTATGTAAGATCTCCAGTGCAGATAAACCTGTAGAGACAGAAAGCCAACTGGTGGTTGCCAGGGGCTGGGAAGGGGAGGGAAGGACAGGACCCTTGTAATGGGTTAAGGGGCTTTACTTTAAAGTGATGGAAATGTTTCAGAGCCAAACAGAGATGGTGGTTGCCTAACGTGAACATAGTTCAGAAGTTCCATTATACTATACACTTGAAAATGGTGAATTAGGGGCACCTGGGTAGCTCAGTCAGTTAAGCATATGTCTTCGGCTCAGGTCATGATCCTGGGGTCCTGGGATCGGGCCCCCCATCAGGCTCAATGCTCATGGAGAGTTTGCTTCTCCCTCTCCTTCCTGCTCATGCTCTCTCTCTCTCTCAAATAAATAAGATAAGAAAGAAAGAAAGAAAGAAAGAAAGAAAGAAAGAAAGAAAGAAAGAAAGAAAGAAAGAAAATCGTGAATTATATATTTCATCTTAATTGTTTTTAATTCCTTTTTAAAATATTTTATTTATTTATTCATGAGAGACACAAGAGGCAGAGACACAGGCAGAGGGAGAAGCAGGCTCCTATAGGGAGTCTGATGCCACTGAGCCATCCAGGTGCTCCATATTTGTTTTAATTCTTAAGAGAAATCATTTTAAACAAATATCAGGTAAGTCTGCTAATTTAATGTAAATAAAACATAAAATACCAAATACCAATTTTTAATTTTTTTAATTAAAAAAAACATACTGGAAGCAAGCCTGTTTGGCTTGGTAAAAAAATGATAGGTTTCATTATTAGCTGTCTAGGCCTCAGTTTTCTCATCTCTCAAGTGGGACATTTAGTCTCTAAGACTCTTTCCAACTATGAAGGGTTTGGCTCACAGAAAGAACTCCTTACCAAGGCCCATAAGGCCCCACAGACTGCCCTGCCACACCTCCTGCTGCAGGGCCTTTGCACATGCCCCTGTGCCTGGAGCACTCTTTGCCTCTGCAAAGTCTACTCGCCCCTCAGATCCATTACCTATCCTGCACTCTCATGCTCCTGGCGCCATATACCTCCCCTCTCTAATGCTGTCCACTCCAACAACGTTCACTGAATTGTAGTTGGGTAGCTTGGACCAGAAGACCCACCAGGCAGGAGCCCTGTCTCTCTACTCCTGGTGTCCACATGCCTGGCTCACTGTGGACCAAATGAATGGATTTGTTCAGTGGTCCCTGATCTCCACTAGTGTCACCCCATGTAGGCCAGGGAGACTGCCAGCCATCAGGTCAGGTGAGTTTCCCCACTAGAGGCCCCACTCCCACCCCTGCCCCCTCACCCCATTCTAGAAAAAAGCCTAAACATCACCTGCCTCCCTCCACCCCAAGGGTAAAAATAACTTTGTCTGAAATCTGACACCTACCCTCAGCTAGGTCATCTGGAAAACTCCTCCTGTCACACTGAGAAGCCTGCCTGGACCCAGCCAAGGCAAGGAGGGCATTTTCTGAATACTTTCCCATTTGTACCTCCTCTGTCCCCTGGACAAATATTTGAGGCGTTGTCCCTGGCTGGCAAGGTACACAGGAGACCCAAGCCCAGAGTACTCCCAAGCCCTGTCCAAGGTCCCCCAGCTCTGAACCACAGAGCACTGGCCTCCTGCCTCCATCTACACTACAGGCCCTGCTTCCACCACAAGAGCGAGAAGGGCTTGGGAGGTGGATTACAACTGCGTGTTTGGTTAGGGAAACTGAGGCATGGGTGGAACTCTGTCCAAAGGTCTTGAGACCTTGAGTAAGTCACTGAGAAGTTGTTTCTTCTTCTTCTTTTTTTTTTTTTTTAGATTTTTATTTATTTATTTATTTATTTATTTATTTATTTATTTATTTATTTATGATAGAGAGAGAGAGAGACAGAGACACAGGCAGAGGGAGAAGCAGGCTCCATATCAGGAGCCCAACACGGGATTGGATCCCGGGACTCCAGGATCACGCCGGGGCCGAAGGCAAGGCGCTAAACCACTGAGCCACCCAGGGATTTTGAAGTTGTTTCTTCTTTGGGGAAAAAAAAAAAGACAAAAATCCCCACCCCACTGCCATCCAAGAGCAGTGTGAGATTTAAGGGAGGTCCCAAAACCAAAAGCACCCAGCCAACTGTGAAGTGCTGTGCATTTAAGACGGGGCAGTTGGCTGGACGGGCACCTGTCTTTCCTAAAACACCACAGACAACAGCAGCCTTTGTTTCTCTCTTTGGGGAAGCGGAAATGTGGGGAGCGGAGGTGGTGTGGGACAGTGGGTTCTGGAGGTGGGGGGCACTGCAGATGAATCCCAGACCTGCCCTCAGAAGCATAGAGGCCACAGGCCCCTTCCTTCCTCTCCACCCAGTTACTCACATGTCCACCAACAAGCACCCCCACGCACCCCCAGACTCATCCATACCATGAGATTAATGAGTACCTTACAGAACTGTCCTGAGGTGCAAAGGGGCAGCAAATGGCAAGTGCTTTGTAAATTGGAGGGGGGGGGGGTTCTGCCTTTTTATTCCAGCATTTCTTGCAAGGCTGAGTAGGGCTTGCATGGGGGGGAGGGGACAAACCTGAGTGGGTTCCCCCATCCCCTAGCCAAGGGCTAGATGGGGTGCCCTAGGAAAGATGCCAGGGGCCTGCGGGAGCCTGCGTGGAAGCTGTGGGACCAGGGGCTGGTTGTGTGTCACCCCTCAGCCTGCACCCTTGTTCCCGCCTCCCCGCACTGACTGGGCACCTTCCGTGCTGCGTGCCCCAGACTAAGGACCTGTGAGATGGGAGCACCCGTTTTCATCTCTCTGGCCCCAGTTTCCTCATGTATAAAGTTGCAGGGGTGGGCATGCAGAGGAGCTTGAGAACAATCCCCACCACCACCACCACCCCACCTCCCGGAACTATTTACTACACACCAGGTACTCCACAAAGGAGTGCATTCTCTCTTTTCATCTTTACACAGCTCTGATCAACATCCTTGCTATTATCTACAATGTACAGATGGGAAAATAGAGACTTGGAAAGGGTCAGTAACTTGTACACACACACACACACACACACACACACGTGCGCAGGCGCAAAATCGCACCGTGAAGGCAGAGTCGGGACCGGAACTCAAGTCTGTTTAACTCCAAGTCTGAGGCTGCTTGGCTGCTTGGCTGCAACTGCCTCTCCCCTCTGCCAGGCAGGGTAGTTACTGCTGCATCCCTGCCAGACCTTAGGCCCTTCCAGAACCCATAGGCCCAAGCTCCCCTCCCCTCATGTCCCCACAGGAAACAGCTAGGGTATGGAGGTATCTGTACCCCTCCTCCCCACGGCCCACGCTCAAGGCGCTGGTCCTACTGGACATCGGAGGCCTGGAAGCCCAGGAAGGAGGGAGGTGGCCGCTCCTGGTGAGGAAACTGCAAGCTCTCTGAGCTGAACGCCATCCTTTGTAAATCCTGTCTCTCCGGAGGGCAAGGAAGTCCGAGGGCAAGGAAGTCCCACGGCAGCAAGACTACCCAGGCCCAGGCAGGCTCTCGGCTAGCACACCCCCTCAGTAGTCGTCCAGCATGAGCTTGCTTAGTCCCAGAGACAGGGGGCTCACTCCTTTTCAACATGACCCTTCCCCTGAGGAGCCTGTCAGTTCTTCCACACACTGCCCCCAACACCACTGGCAGCTGCCTCCCTGGAGCTCCCGCCTAGGGGCTGTCCACCCCCTCCCTCCCTCTGCCTCCAGCAAACCCAGGGCAGAGGCAGGATGGATTCCAACACAGGCCATCCAACCCCCAGGGCGACTGGCCCCCACCACGTGGCTCTTCAGGGGAGACCCTCTGATAGCACCCAGCCAGAAACCCCAGCCAGAAACTGGTGGGCAACACCCCGTGCTGGAGCCCCTGGCAGTGAAGCAGGCCCTTCAGGGATTGGGGTGGGCAGGCACAGCCTACCAGCTCAGCACGGCCCTCCCCAGCCTCCCGCCCCACTGCACCCCACACTGCCTGCCACCTGCCTGGGGTCACCATGGTAACGGGCACCGAGCTCCTGACATGAGCCTGCTCACCTTGGAGCTGGGCCCACCGGCTGCAGGCACCCCAGCACCCCCAGGACGGCAAGGGCCGAGGGACAAAGAACCAGAAGAGGGAAGTGGGGAGAAGAAGAGAGAGGTCCCAGAGAGAGAAGGAGGAGAAGAGGGGGAGGGGATGAGGGGGAGGGGAGGAAACCATGAGGTCACAGCACAGAGGCCGGTAGGGAACACAGCAAGCAGGAGAGAGGAGACAGAAGGGCACGGGGCAGAGGGAGAAGTAAAGGGGCAGGAAGGGGCCCCTCCTACCTCGGCTGCACACATTCCTCAGGCCTGAGCTGCTTGCGCAGCCCTGTGGGAGGGATTCTGGCCACTGCCGGGACTTCCTGCCGCAGGAAGCTGGCAGCCCCCCCCCCCCCCCCCCCCCCCCCCCCCCCCCGCCCCTCTGAGGCCCCTGCTGCTTCTCCAGTCCCTGCAGGCCCTGTGCTGAGGGATGGGGTCCGGTCCTCCCCCAGCAGGTGGGGCCCGCCCTCCCACCCTTGGGTGGGAGGCCCCCCGGATGCCCCCACTTCTGCCCGCCCTGGGGTCTGCAGTCCCCTTGTCTCTTCTCTCTAGCCTCGCCCAGCTTTCCCCCACACAGCACACCAAATTTTTCTCCCCCAAAGTATTCAAGAAACTATTCCGAAGCAGAGGAGTGGCCAGAGTGAGAGCTGGGACTTTATCCGCAGACGCATTCCTTACACTGGCAAGGAGTGAACCAGGCCCCAGAACAGGCCTGGCCAAGGAACACCAATTTCAAGAGGCTGCTTCGAAGGCCCGGAGTGGCCGGGTCAAAGGGTTAGAGCCCCAGAGCTGGGCCTGGGCTCTGGCAGAGGCTGCTGGGCTGAGCAGGTGCACTGACGGTCCTCTCTGGGCGCATGCCACACTCCACGGCCTTCCCTCAACCTCAAGTTCTCCAGCTGCAGGATGGCCTTCTCATCCCTTTACCCATGTGCCCCACACGGTCTCAAAGGAATCTGAGAAAGATTTGTTGAGGAAAGGATGAGCAGGTGAACCTCAGCAAACCTCACTTTCCACATCTGTAAAATGGAAGTAACGTTATCACAAACAGGACTCAGTGAGATTATATGTGCAAGGTGCTTTGAACAGAATCTGACCCAGAGAATGTAATTAAAAAGGCTCAGTTCAGGGCACCCGGATGGCTCAGTGGTTGAGTGTCTGCCTTTGGCTCAGGGCGTGATCCTGGGATGAAGTCCCGCATCAGGTTCTTGCGGGGAACCTGCTTCTCCCTCTGCCTGTGTCCCTGTCTCTCTCTCTCTGTGTCGCTCATGAATGAATAAAATCTTTTTTAACAAAAGGGGTCAGCTCTTCATGTTATTAAAAATCCACGCATTGATGAGCAACACAGGAAATCATGCTAACCAGCAGGAGTCTGCACAGTCCCTGGGGGTGAGAGAGACCTGCCATGACTGGCTGGGTGGACTTGCAAGAGCCCACACCAAGCTTGAGGATGAGGACCCAGGCTTTGGGAAGACAGGAAAGTGGCAGGGGAGCTCCAGCAGAGGTGGCATCAGACAGGTCTTTCAGCCCTGCTCTGTGACAATCACTGCCAGCTGAACATGCCATCTGTCTACCAACCACCAGGCTTCACTTCAGCCATGAGCCAAGATGTTGAACAGGCAAAGTCCATGACACTCCACAGAGGCCTCCCACAAATATCCACACACAGTCTAAGCATACGCGAGAGTTGCTGGGAGACCTCCTTTTCCGGGTCCCTGAAAGGCTCAAGACTCCCTCACAAAGGTATAGAAGGCAACAATCACTGGAAACCAGCTCCGGCTCACTAGGAACAAGGCATCCCAGGCGCAAGGGAAGAGATCGTGAGGCGAGAATGGACATATTCTGTGCATTTTGTGTTTGCACAGACCCAGAACATTGTAAACGCTCAGTAAAAAATATGAAAATATGTTAAACTGAACCAGGAGGTGTCTCTAATGGAGTATCATTTGTTTAGTCCATTCAACGTTTGATCAAATGCCTGGAATGAAGACACAAACCTGGTTCCAGATGGCCACCTGAAAGGCTATAACCTATAAACATAAGATCAAGCAGATGAAAGGAACAAGATTCATGGTATCTGCCTGCATTTGGGGTTTTCCGTCACCCTCACTTTGTTTTAAGTTATATGGTTGCTGGGGTGGCTCTAGCTTATTGGCTGGATCTACACAAGCAGCCTCACAATTTCATGTGCCCATAACAGGGACTGATTCTTGCTGAAGGCTTCTGGTGTGGTGAGGGTGGGGACATGTTTAGGGCAGGAACAATTCAGTGACTGGAAGGAGGCAGCCTTGGGCTAGGGTGTAACTAGCAGCACAAGGCCCAGCCCTGTGTCGACGGGAGGTGAGGGGGTGTAGCTTGGAAGGACAACCAGGCAGGAGGGGGACCATGAGGGGGTAAGGCTATATGTGGCCTGGTGATGGGTCTCAGGCGACACAGCTCAGGGCTGGCTGGGTCAGAGGACAGGAGGGTTCGATAAGAGAGAAAACCAAGACAAGGGGCACCCGGATGCCTCAAGGTCAAGCCCATGACCCTTATTCTCAGGGTTATGAGTTTAAGCCCCACATTGGGTGTAGAGATTACTTAAAAAATAAAATCTTAAAAAACAAACAAAAAAAAAAAAACACAAGACCAAACTGGGGTGCGTGAGATTAGAAAGAGGGCAATTCTAGCTGGGAATCAACATCAATCTTTTTTTAAAACTTCCATTCATTCCTTCAAGATGCTAGGAATATAACATTAAATGTGTTCCCTGATGGACAGATAATAAAATAAGCAAAGAAACATGGTCATTTTAAAAACGAAAAGTGCTGTGGGAAACAGTGGATGTGATGAAGAGAGAAGGTGGCGGAGGCGGGAGATGCAAATCCAGCCTTGGCAACGAAGGAGGCTTCAAGGCCCAGACCTGAATGAATGATAAGCAGGAGCAGTCATGCAAGGTTCCCCTGGCACAGGGTTCCAGGCAGGGGAACAGAGGGTGCAAAGAGCCCGAGGAGAAATGGGGACAAGCCTGGCTGCCAGAGGAACAGCAGGGTGGCAGGTCGCAGCTACACCCAACGCCCTACCCATGTAGAGCAGAACGGTCACCCAGCCAAGTCCTGTCCAAATTCCTGACCCACAAACTCTCAAGATACAATGAAATGGGTCTTGTTTTAAGCCACTGTGTGGGGGTAGTTTTTCATACAGCCACAGTAGACAGAACAGACATCATCCAAGGAGAGAGCAACGATGGAGCTATTTAGAGATTGGTGGGAGGGAGCGGGCTACAGAGGAAACCACAGGGAACTGGGCGAGGTGGATGGACACTAAAGAGGGTGGATCTCCAGCAGGGTGCCTGCTGGTCAGGTTGCTGAGCAGTCCCAGCAGACAGGCAGAGAAGCTCTAAGGGGGTGGAGGGAAGTTAGGGAGAGGAGTCATGGATTAGGGACAGGGTGAGAGGCAGAGAGGTAGAAGGAGGGACCACAGAAAAGTCTTGCAGAGATTTTACTGGGAAAAGGAAGCAAAGAAACCAGGAAGTAGTTGGAAGGGAACATGGGTACAGGAAAGTGGTTTGGATTGCCTAGAGTCTGGGAGATACCTGAGGGCTCCTCTGGAGGCTGATGGGACACAGCCAGTAGAAGAGGGATCTCAATCCTAAAACTTGTCTGTGTGTAAAGGCCAGCATGGCCCTAACCTGCATGACACAAGCAGCCTCACGGGACAGGGCTCATTACTACCCCCACAGCCCCATGTTACACACAAGGAAACTAAGGCTCAGAAAGAGTAGCTAGGGCAGCCTGGGTGGCTCAGCGGTTTAGTGCCTGCCTTCAGCCCAGGGCGTGATCCTGGAGTCAGGGATAGAGTCCCACATCAGGCTCCCTGCATGGAGCCTGCTTCTCCCTCTGCCTGTGTCTCTGCCTCTCTCTCTCTCTCTGTGTCTCTCATGAATAAATGAATAAAATCTTTAAAAGAAAGAAAGGAAGAAAGAAAGAAAGAAAGAGTAGCTAGCCACTTGGCCAGAACAGGCTAGTCTTCTGACTCTAGACCACCCGTTTGTCCCTCCCACAGCAACAGAGAGTAGTATCCTTGGAGAAGGACAGAAGCTGGTCTCCCTACACCCTCCCCAAGGAATCAAATGGAAATTGAGACCCACCTGGTTCAGCTCAGCCCTGGAAACGCTGTAAACCTGAGGCTGCTTTAGGAAGGCTTAAGGGCCACTCCCCTTCCCAACCTCTGACCACTTTCCAGGCTTAGGAATGGGCCACACCTGGCAGGGCCACACCCCCAGGGCAGATCACAGCCAGTTCCAGAGGTCACAAATAGGACAGCAGCAAGGAGTGGAAAGGTCAGGGGCGGGGAGCATCCCACCCTGAGGAATGGGGCTCTCGGGACCACATCAGAGGGCCGGGGGGGGGGGGCGGGGGGGTGCCAGCCTGCCAACTCTCTGCGCTTCTGAAAAACCAGACAAGATAAAGCTTTCATGGTGCTTCCCAGACTGCAAAGTGGGTGCACATATGATGAGATGGGAGACTCCTCAAGCACAGGGCCACAGCTCCCTGGAGTCCCAGTGTTTGCCGAATAAAAGTTGTTATGTATTTAGATCACACAGCGTGAGGTTTTGATAGACAATATATATTGTGAAATGATGACCACAATCAAGGGATTAACACATCCATCAACTTAGAGTTCCCCTGTTTGGGGCGGGTGGGGGAGGGGGCAGAGATAAGAACACTTGAAATGTACTCTCTTAGCAAATTTCAAGTGTGTAACTCATTGTTGTTAACTGTGGTCCCCATACCATACACCAGGTCTCCAGAACTTACTCATCTTATAACTGAAAGTTGGTGCCCTTTGACCAACATCTCCCCTTTCCCCCATCCTGGGCAGAATTTCTTCAGTACCTACCATGTTCCAGGCCTTTGTATACATTATATAATGGCTTTGTGTCCATAACATTATGTAATCCTTGCCCAAAACTTGTGAGGCACAATTAGGCCCCTTGCACAAAACAGGAAAATGAAGACCTGGGCTATCTGAGGGACTTGCCTGAGGGCACCACGTCCTGTGCTGGGATTTTGCTTTGCTCACTTCCAAAGCTGCGTCTCCGAAACAGATGCTAATGCTTATGTCTGCTGACATTAAAGACTTAATGTCTGATTTGCTGAGGGCAAACTATGACTATGGAAGAAGCCCCAGGCAGGACATACATATTACCTGGACAAGGAGGCAGGAGAGGGACTCCTCAAGGTGTCATTCCCAAATTCTCTCACCTTGCTGGTATAACCAGCTCCTCCCCACATCTCACACACAGATGCCTCTGCCTGGGCCAGGCTTCCTGACCCAAAGAAGGCCAGGCCAACCCATCACTCCCCCAGGGAGCCTGCCCTGCCCCTAGGCTGGTGAAGGGGCACCCTGGGCTTCGCTCTCTCACAGACTGGCCACACTCCGCTATCATCAGTGGTTTGTACCTCTCTCTGTCTCCCCATCAGCCTGGGGGCACCTGAGGGCAGGTCCAGTCTGACTCATCCCAGTGTCCCCAGAGTGCCAGACTCTGGTCCTTTCCATCACTGCCCCGATGCCAACTGCTACCCACAAAGAGGCTGCTCCTGAAGAGTGGCAGGAGCTCACAGGCCTGCAGCCAGGGAGACAGCAGAGCCTTGGGCCGACAGCACCATCTGTCCCTGAAGGCACAGGACAGGGCAGGCACAAGGCAGGGGTGTGAGTTCCTCTGCTTAGTCAGGTCGGCCCAGGACAAGGAGAAGTGCCATGGCACGGGGCCCCTGCCCAGCTGTAGCTTAGGCCGTGACGAGATTTGAATTCTCCAACTAGCTCAAAGTGGCTCAGTGCTAGAGCCTTGGTTCTCTTTCATCTGTAAAGCCAGATGAATACCACAAGCCTAGCAGGGCTGGTAGCAGGGCTGCCACCTAGTAGGTACACAACAAGTTCGTCTTTACCACCTCCTCCAACCAACTGACCCTGTCTTTGAAACATTGAGGAATCAGAAGTCCAGGTGAAATGAAAAGAGAAGGACCAATCAACATCTACCACGGTTGATTGTGTGCCAAGCTCCGCACTCCTCCAGAGTCATTAATCTTGCCAATCCTCTGGCAAGATCTACAGGAACAGACCTGGTTCACGGCTGAGGAACTAAGGACTCAAGGGTAAAGTGAGTTAGTATGTCTAAGGCAGATCTCTAGACTCATGAGCAGCTGTCCAGAGGTGCTGGGGATGCCAGCATGGCCCGGCCTGGACCAAACACAGGTGAAGGGCAGTGGTGCAGCCTCCTCTAGACCACTGGTGTGTGTGAGGGGGAAGGTGATCAGCCCCGGATGTGCATTATCAGTGTGCGAAGGTGCACAGGGGAGGCTGTGATGGAGTGGGTCTGAGTGTGACAGCGAAGGCCATGTTTTAGATGCAAAGCAGTTCCAGATGTCTCCCTGGCCAGGTCAGGGGCTGGGAAAAAGGTCTCAGCCTGCCAGGTAGGGATTCTAAGTCTCTCACCAGCTTCATAAGCCCAGGCATATCATCTCACTTCTCCATGCCCTGCCTATGGGGGATGAGCCTATCACCCACCTTCCTGTTATGAGGGGTCAGGGAGTGGATGGGAAAGTGGCCAGGACCTTCGTGGGGCTGCCTGTCCAGAGCGGAACCATGACAATGTGTTTCCCTAGGTCTCTGAGCTTCTCTGAGCACAGTGTGCAGGACCATGTACCTTGGCACTAAGCCTGAGGACCAGAGGATCCCCAAGCACCACACGGTCTGGTGGGCAGGACAATACAACTCCTAGCGCTCCAAACCCCAAACCCTGCCTACCAGGCCCAGACCCCTAGCCCGAGGCATACTACTGCCTGCCTGTCTCAGCCCCTCCCACCTGCTCTGCCCTTGCTTGCCCCTGTCCAGGCCACACTGCCCCCCACTCAATAGCTCAGAGGCACCAAGCCCCATCCCAAGCCTTGGAGCCTACAAGTGAATGCCATTCCCTCTGCCTGGAATACCCTTCCAGCCCTTCCTCTGGCTGTCTCCTTCTCAGCTGCTAGGTTTCTATTCAGTTGTCACCAGCTCAGAGAGCCCTCCCCTGACCTCTCTCATTATTCTCTCACAGTTCCCTGAGAGTTTAATGTCAGCAGTGCCACTTAATAGCTGTGTGACCTTGGGCAAGTTACTTAACCTCTCTGTCTCCATTTCGGCTTCAACACGGGCATAGTAACGTTATCTACTCCACAGAGTTGTTATAAAGAATAAACAAGTTAATGCATGCTTGGCATGCAGGGAGCACTTATATGGCATTTACGCTCATCATTATTACTGTTCATGGCACTTAGCACAGATTTGGATCGTGTATTTACTGGACTACTTTCTCACTGTGTCTCCTTCATTAGCTGTGAGCACCACACAGCAGCCTGGGTTCATCCCAGAGTACTTAGTACCTGCCATGTGCAAATCCCTGTGGAGGGAACAAGCAAAATTAGTATCACATCCTGAGGAGATGCCATTAATTCTGGGAGCAGGCAGGCAGGATGCGGATGGATAGGGGAAACGATGGCTGAGCTGGGTTTTGCAGGATGAAGAAGAGTCCTCCAGACAGACTACAAACACTAAAGGCATCTGTCCATGGCTGAGACCAGGGTTCACATGCAGCTCCTGAACAGGCTGAAGCTAAGTGGCTAAGTGTCTGAGTCCTGCCTCTTCCTCCAGGAAACCTTCTGGGACCACTTCAGCACCCTTCTCCCATAGTCACTCATTCACTCACAAGTTTTTGCACTCACACTGTATCATAGGCGTGCCGTTTCATTCCTGTGGGTGTCCCTCCTCTACCACAAAGCAGGGCTCTCAAGGCAGACAGGCCCCTGCCTTTTGCTGTCAGGACCAACCTCAAGATGGTGCACAAACCCTTCCCAAAAGTCCAAACTGTCAAGGCTGGTGGAGGCCTCAGAGAACACTCAGAGAGGGGGAGCACATGGCCCAAGGTTACATATGAGCAATGGGGTAAAGATAAGATTCTAATCCAGGGGTGGCCAAATGCCATGCCTGAAACCTCCTCACACTCTGTACTAGACCCTCAATGAGGCTGAGCAGCTGGGCTGGGGAGAACCTCCAGCTGTCCTCAGGTTCAAGGTGAAGCAGTGGGATCCCCGTCAGGAGTCGGCACCAATTCCTGTTGCTCTTTCCGATCTTCCACCGCCTGTTAGCAACACTACCAGGGTGCAGGGCCTTCCAAGGAGAATGGGGATCAACAGCTCTATCACCTCTCCCAGAGTAAATAAAGTTCTCAGGAGGTGACCTTGACCTGGCTAAAACGGAAGCTGAGCAGAGGTTGCCAGTCTCCCACTAGGGTACCAGCAGATCACTACCAGCCCAGGAGCGTGGGACTCAGGGCCCAGTACAGACAGGCACCCTGGATGGGGAAGGGGAGGGTCTCCACTGAGAGAGGCAAGGGCTGAGACAGGACAGTAGGACCTTTCCAGCACCCAGCAGCCAGGCAATCAGAGCTCCCCCGCCACACCTTGTGCCCTCAGCTTGGCAGGCTTACCACCTCACTCACTCATTTACATGTTCCAAGGGCTTGCTGGGTGCCCAGGGGCAGGTAAGAGCCAGAACCATCTAACTCCAAAAGATTCACTGTCCACAGTGCCTGGGATGCTGACAAGGGCCTCCAAACCCTGTGAAGCAGGGCTGTGGGCTATCTGTGTGCCCCTTTCCATTCCCAGTTAACCTGGCTTTCTGTGTCCCCAGTGAAGAGAGTTTGGTGGGGTTTTTTTATTTGCTTGCTTTTCATTAAAAACTATATATATATAGTTGGTCAATATATGTATATATATTGCTTTTTATGGTTTTATGCTTTAAAGATTTTATTTATTTATTTATTTGACAGAGAGAGAGAGAAGCACACAAGCAGGGGAAGAGGCAGAAAGAGAAGCAGGGGAAGAGGCAGAAAGAGAAGCAGGATCCCTGCTGAGCAGGGAGCCCAACCCAGGGCTGAATCCCAGGACCCTGAGATCATGACACAAGCCAAAGGCAGATGCTTAACCGAGTGAGCCACTCAGGTGCCCCTATATATAAATAGTTATCTCTGTAAAATGATGATAATGATACATCCTTTCCCCACAACCTTCTCCTCAATTATTGATGGGGATCAATGGGGAGAAATCATGAAGGGCACAAGAGAAGACACAGCCCCATCTGGAATATGTTGTCTGCCCCATGCTCAGGAGATGGGGAGCAGGAGGCCCTGTGGCTCAGATCCCACCCTTGGCCTCACTGAGAAGCTCCGGTGCCCAACCATTCATTCATTAGGCATTGCTGGGGTTCTGACCATGCCCAGGCCATCTGCTGGGCACAGCAAGAGCAGCCTCCTGGAACTCCCTGGTGGAAGAGATAGACATACACATCAGGGGGAGACAGAGCTAACACAGAGGCTCCCTGTGCCCTGGGAAGTCTGGGAAGGCTTTCTAGAGGAGTCAGCATCTGAGCTGAGATCTAAGGGCTCAGAGGTAACTCTCCAGGGGGTGGGGGAGGAGGTGGGAGACTAGGTGCCACCCGAGCAGAAAGCACAGTAGGGACCGCAGTGAAGAGGGAAGAACCAAGGTGGTATACCAAGGCAGTGGCAAGCAGTTCGGTTCAGCTGCCACACTGAATGCATAGAGGTGGGGAGGGTGGAATGAGGAGGGAGAAGCAGGCAGAAGCAGGTTTTCAAGATCTTTCTGTGTCAGTCAAGGAACACGGATGTTACACTGAAGGCAGCTGGCTGAGCAGGTGTGGAATAAGCACATTTACCTATTAGAAGCATCCCTCAGTGGAGGGAGATTGGACAGGTGGGATGCAGAATCGGAGAAGCCTGGAGAAGGTGCTTTGGCCAGTGGAGAGGGTGCTGAGGTCTAAGCTGGGTGGCACTCAGGCAGATGGAGGGGTGGATAGGTAAGAAATGTATTTGCCCCTGCCCCCTTTATTTTATTATTTTTTAAGGTTTTATTTATTTATTCACCAGAGACACACAGAAAGACAGAGACATAGGCAGAGGGAGAAACAGGTTCCCTGCAAGAAGCCCAATGTGGGATTTGATCCCAGGACCCCGGGATCACGCCCTGAGCTGAAGGCAGATGCTCAACTGAGCCACCCAGGCATCCCATCCCTGCCCCCCTAAAAAGGCGTTTCCTGACAACGTCCTCAGAGGACAGCCCCCTCTGTGCCCAGCAC
Organism: Nyctereutes procyonoides; assembly: GCF_905146905.1. Lineage (NCBI taxonomy): Eukaryota > Metazoa > Chordata > Mammalia > Carnivora > Canidae > Nyctereutes > Nyctereutes procyonoides. The sequence goes on along the minus strand of NW_026575140.1, from coordinate 35,010,938 downwards.
AACCTTTGCCAGTCTGTCCTGAACCCTTGTCCTCTTCACCAGATCAAAGGCTCCTGCCAGGTGGGTGATGAGCACTTGCCTCCGTCCCATGCCTCAGCATCTAATCTCAACTCCAAAGTCCCTGGTGAGACATCCCAGGGAAATGTGGGCACCCTGCAGACACCTTTCCAACGCCCATGCCTGGTCCTGAGCACCCGAGAGAGGTAACCTCCCAGAGGCTCCCAGAGCTCGTCCTGCCACACTTGCACTCTCCCTCTTACACACACCCCGACCCTGTAGCTCCTTTCAGCACCACGGCCTCTGAGCCCCAAACCCTATCCAGCCCCGAACCCCACAGAGGCATGGGCTCGGATATCCAGCAGAAGCCACACACGCAGGACACGGCTGGGACAGACACACAGCCCCGAAATAGCATTCCAGACAAGGAACTTCCCCGCAGGCCCCCCTCCCCCAAGCCCTTGGGGCAGCTCATGGCCCCAGGCTGGTTTGGGGATTGCTGCTCACGGTAAACCAGCCCAGGACAGAGAAGATACAGAACTTCTGACTTAGAATGGAAATTCCAATTCTCTTTCGGGATCTCCAGCCCCCAGCACCCCCACGCCCTCACCCCCACCCCGTGGGCCACCCCGCAACCCCCAGCCCGCCCGCATACCCTGCGCAGGTGATTTCCCACATTCTGGATCATCGTGGCTGAGACCCCGCCAACCCGTGGCGCCGCTGGCAGCACCCTGTGAGAGCCGCGGGCCACCTGAGCAGCAGCCCGCTCCGCCTCCAGATGAAGCCCGCGGCCTCTCCTCCCTCCCGCTCCTCCTCCTCCCCCCACTCCTCCTCCCCCTCCTGCTCCTCCTCCTCCCGAGCCCCCGCCCCTCCCAGCCCAGCAGTTATCACTCAGGCCTGCCTCTCCCCAGACTGCCCTCTGCCTGCCTTTTCCCAGAGCACCCCACTCCCAGGCTCCTGTGCCTGCCTGCTGGAGACAAGGAAAGAGGCCACCAACTGGGCCCCAGCCACATCAGGAGGCCGGGTACCCGCTTTATCCCTAGCCACAGCCAAACTTGGTCACCCCCACTTCCAGCCCCTGACAGCCTTCTCACAGGGTCTCCTGGCTCTGGGGTCTTTCCCAGGGGCCAGGAGTTTCCACCTCACGGCCCCCAGCCAGTTAGACTGGCAAAGGTCACCGGCTTCTATCTGTCCACCAGGGCTTGGGCTGGAGGGGGCAGGAAGCCAGGGAGCTGCCAGCAGCCTGCCAGGGACAAATCAGGCCCACCTGCTAGGACTCTTCACCCTTGGGAGGGCAGCCCCCAAGTGCAGCCCAGTGGGGCTGTGGCCAGGGCCAGGGCACACCCCCTCCCTCCTTCAAATAAGCAATGTGACTTCTTAAAGTGACATCTGTCAAATCCCACCTCATTAGCTCCACAGGCTTGGGCCCTGTGGACACCCACCCTAGGCACTCTGTAGCCACTCCCGATGGAGAGACTGCCTTGATTCTCTCTTGTCCCTCTCACTTCTGCAAGAGGCTTAATGAGGGGGCCTTGACACTCACATTGGACTTTTCATGATGGAGCATGGTTGCTCCACCTTGGTGGTTCAGAGAAGAAGGCAGGGGAGAGCCAGGCAGGGGAGCTGGAGTGGACAAATGGTCAGGAGTGATAAAAAGCACCACACAATAACCTAGCTCCTACTGTGTCCAAGGCCTCTCCTGGTCCTCGCTCCAACCCCCCAGAAGGTAACCTTGGGAAGGGTAGGTGACACAGCCCAAGGGCACAGCCACTGAGTGCAAAGCCATGTTGGAACACAGGTCACCCCCTCTGAGGCCTCTGCCCTTCACTGCCTCTAGCTCACGCCCCACACCTAAGGTCTCCCCCTGGGCCTAAGACACCTGGCTTCTGGGCCTGAGTCTCTCACTAATGTGCCCTGTAACTCTGAGCAAATTCCCTCTTGTCTCTGAGCCTCCCTGTTCTGGGAGTCAAGGGCTCTAATGCCCATCCCTATGAGCTCCAGCCTTTCCCTTAAAGAGCTCATGGGTCTGTCGGCAGGCAGTTCAGTGTCAACAAATGAGAAATTAAAGTCACACCTTACAGACAGCAAGACAGTCCAAGGATGGCACTGAGGGCTGGGGCAATCTAGGAGGCTTCCTGAAGGAGGTAGTGCTTTCTGGCCTGAAGACTGAATGGGCTGAGAAAAGGGGTGAGGTGGAAGGGCTAACAGGGAACAGAACTGGATATAATAATAGGCAGTAAGGATCCTCATCTTGCAGAGAAAAGCTGGGAATCTGTCGAGCACGGCCTTGAATGCCAGGCAACTGGGCCGAGGAAGCCTCTAAGAATGAAGAACAGGCCCCACATGCTAAAAAGCCATGTGAAATGAACAGGACAGGAATCATGAGACCTCGACTGGGAAGGGACAGCTCATCTCACTGTACCCGGGCGGGCAGCCAGAGCAATTTCAGGGCTTCACTGCGCAGATGAGGGAATGAGACCTAGAAGCTTCTGGTCCCCAACCTACTCTCTTACCAGGGCTTCACGATTCGCAGATTCACTGGACTCTGTCTAATCCCCCTGTTTTACAGAGGGATACACTGAAGCCCAGGGATGAAAAGTGAGCCACCTGAAGTCTGTGAGGAAGCTGTCTGGACTCCTCATTCCTAACCTCAAGCCTATGGCCTTGTCCACCTCACCCCACAACAAGCCACAAAGTAAGAGAGGCTTCAGTGAGACTTACAAGAGGACTCCCAGCAAGGTTGAATCAGTACACTGTCAGGAACAAGCAACAGAGAGCCACATCCCTCTGCAGAGGGCTCTCTCCTCTCTACTCTTCACTATAGAACTAACTCGCATCTCTTCGGCAGTTCTGTTCAGCCTCTGATTCCAGTGAGTATTTCATGGGTATCTGCCTCCCCTCCCCAACTCGCCTGGGAGCCCCCCCAAGGACCGACACCACATCTTACTCATCTCCATGCCCTCTCACCGTCAGCCCCCAGACCGGAGCCCTAGGCGTAGGAAACACGTAGCACACCTGGATGGATCACAGGACACCTGGATGGATCACGGTCCTGGAAAGGTGGATAGAGAGAAGGTTTTAAGCAAGAGTGAGGTCCCCAAACGTCAGCCTGCATCAGCATCACGCAAAGAGCTTTAAAAAAAAATATTTTATTTATTCATGAGAGACACAAAAAGAGAGAGAAAGAGGCAGAGACACAGGCAGAGGGAGAAGCAGGCTCCATGCAGGGAGCCTGACATGGGACTGGATCCTGGGCCTCCAGGATCACACCCCGGGCTAAAGGCAGCGCTAAACCGCTGAGCCACTGGGGCTGCAAAGGGCTTTTTATTCAGATTGCTGGGGCAGCCCGGGTGACTCAGCGGTTTAGCACCACCTTCAGCCCAGGGCGTGATCCTGAGGTCCCGGGATCGAGTTCCGCGTCAGGTTCCCTGCATGGAGCCTGCTCTGCCTCTCTCTCTGTGTCTCTCATAAAAAAATAAAATCTTAAAAAAAAATAAAATTCAGACTACTGAAAGCAAAAGCTCCAGGAGAGCCCAAGAATTTGTATTGCTAGTAAGATCCCATGAATTGCTGGTGCTGCTGGTGCTGCTGGTCCAGAGACCACCCTGTCAGAGCCAGTGAGCTGGGTCAGCCCTCCCACTTCACAGGTGGAGAGAACGAGACCCAGAGGCTGTTGAGGCGGACTTTGACTGACCATCTCTCTCACCACCACCGTCACTGTCATTATAGATTTTCCCACACGCCCAGCCCTGTGCAAGCACCTCAGATATGGTACCACCTTTGGGCCTCATCCTTGGAGGAAGGTACTATGATTATCATTCTCCTACAGAGGAAAACTGGAAGCAAAGAGTCATTTGTCTTAAGTCATGTGATTGATAAGAGTTAGCATAAGGACTTGAACCCTGATCTAAGTCCAGAGCCCACAGGTGTAAGCAGCACTCTGTGCAGCCTTCTTACAGCTTATGCAGACCAAGGACTTCTCTAGAGGTGCCTGAACCCTGTAGGCTCACTGCTAGTGTGGGATGAGCTTGTGGTGTCTGTAGTGCAAAGGCCTGGTCCTCAAGTGCACCTCTGGGGAGTCCCATGTCTCAAGAAAGCCTGCCTCTTAAGCCCCAGGACCCCAGGTATTTTCTCCGGCAAGCACTTCGTTTCCCATGTGACATCCTTTCTCTGGCCCCACAGATGGGGCCCTCCTGGCTGGAAGACACATGTTTAAATTCATTCTTCAGGCCCACGTCCCAACTCTGCAACCCCACTCGGTGACAAAACACAGAGAAGTAACCTCCATCTATATGCCACAGGGATAGTAGGTTGCCACTGTCTGCCATGGGGGGTCTGTCTCCCCCATCAGAGTGGGAACTCACACGGACAAGGAGTTCATCTGAGTCATCTGAGTCCATAGCATGGGGTGTGCCCAGGACAAGTGTTTAGTGACTGAGTGATAGGAAGGAAGGAAGGAAGGAAGGAAGGAAGGAAGGAAGGAAGGAGAGAAGGGGTATAGGGTCAAATGAGGGTATGAATAAGTGAGTACATAACCAAACTCCCAGGAATTCCCTCTGCTGGGCTTTTTAGCCTTTCCAGATAGGACCACAACCTGGGCCAGAACTTGTAACTCTCCCTCACTCCACACACACACCTACTATCGCAGCCTCCACTTACATACCTCCAGGATAGAAGGACTCACTCCATCTAAGGCTGACTGAACAGTTGAGGTCTAGGGATCCCTGGGTGGCGCAGCGGTTTGGCGCCTGCCTTTGGCCCAGGGCGCGATCCTGGAGACCCGGGATCGAGTCCCACGTCGGGCTTCCAGTGTATGGAGCCTGCTTCTCCCTCTGCCTGTGTCTCTGCCTCTCTTTCTCTCTCTCTGTGACTATCATAAATAAATAAAAAAAAAAAAAAAAAAAAAAACAGTTGAGGTCTAATTGCCACCCAGGTCTTGCCATTACCCCATGACCATGACTCTGGGTCACCCAGGACAAGGCTGCTCCCCTGGTCTATGACAGAAGGCCCAGAGATGGGAGCACATGTCCTGTCCTCTGCCCCATCTAGACTTATTTCTTCCAATCATCTCTAGCCATGGACAGAGCTTCCTCCTGTGTCCTCACACTGGGGTTTCCTTTGTTCCTGCTGTTCCCTCCACCCCGGTGTCCTCTGATAGCTCTACCTCCCAACCCTGTCCCCCATCAAAGCCTGGGTCAAATGGCATCACCTCCAGGAAGTCTTCTGTGCCCCTCCTGAGTGGGGCTTCCATAGTCTTCCTCAGTCCCCTCTGTCCCCGCCCCCCCCACAAACACACACACACACATTTCACGGCCCTTCATTGCTGTCTCATGCTACTTTTTCTCTTCAATTGAGCTATTTGTGCTAATTTATCTTTCTTGACCTTGAACGGTTGGCAGCAGGGATGGAGCTGATTCATCAGAGTATCCTGTCCCCCGCCTCCCCATGCAAACACTCAGGGCTTTGAACATAGTAGATGCTCATTAAGTGTCCTGAGAGGAAAGGAAGGGGGTATTGAATGGGAAAGAGCAAGGGAAGGGGTGAGTGAGTGAATGGAAGTAAATGCGTGTGTACATCAATAATCAAATGAATGAATGAATGAATGAATGTTATCATCTCCTGTTTTCCAAGCTGAAGACTCCAGTTCCTTGGTGGGGGGGGGGGGAGGCAGGGGATCCCTTGGGCTGGGTATGGCAGAACAAAGGAAGTTGTGGGATAAATGGGAAGGGGGATAGGATGCAGGAATGAGGTAGTGATACCAGCAAGACAGGAAGTAGAGGTGACATCAACATTGCTCCAGGGCTGGGGGCCCTCCCTCAGAACTACAGCCCTTTACAGAGAAGCTGGGCAAGGAAAGCAGTGGGAGGCGGGTTCAGCAGTACAGAGGAGAGAAGACATGGGTGGCGGAGACAGGGATGAAGGGTGCCAACAAGCCACAGAGGCCAGATGCAGGATGCATGAGCCGAGTACTGGACCTGTCCAGCCAATCCTAACCTCCATCCTGCCTGGCGGGCTCAAACGCCCTCTTCATGTCCCTCTCTCACCACCTGCATCTGCTGGGGCTGGAACCAGCTCCTGGGCCCAGATGCTGGGGGTGGGCCCAGCTGCCGGGTCCTCTGGACTCAGCCTCACTTCCTGGACTGGACCCTTGCAGGGAAGTTGCCCTCACAGCAAGAGCGACTGCTCCCTCACCAACCCCAGGTCCAAGTGAGTCACATTGGCGGGGGCCCTGTGGACTCTGAGTCCTGCGTGCATTGGCCCCTCCCAGGGGGGCCCCCCACCCCCACCCCCAGCCCACTGAGAGGCCGGCCCATCTCAGCTCAAGTCTAGGATGCTTCAGGCCTCAGCCTGCCCAAGCAAGCGGGCACCCGGCACCAGGTTGCATGTCTGGCGCCCAGTCCTGGGGGAGAGGCAGATCTGTCTGAGCGAGGGCTGGGACCCCGGGGGAGCCAGGAACAGGAGAATCCCAGAGGGTGCGGCCCTTCTGTCCTTCACTGGCAGGGAGGCAGGGAGGCAGGGGAGGGACAGCCTGACCTAGGGGTCTTACCCTAGAGGTGGAACCCTGTAGACGCCACAGCTCGCGGGGCAGAGGCCAGGGGAGCTTTGGAGGAGCAGCTCCGCGGGGCGCGGCGCCGACCCGGGCATGCTAGGTCCCAGAGCAGAGCCTGATGCGGGAGGCGGGGCGCGGCGGGGCGCGGCCAGGGCGAGCTCCCGCGGGCTCTGGTCCCCCCTTCCCCGGCACGGCGGCAGGGCGGCAGGGCTCGCAAAGGCCAGCGCCCCGGGCCGGCGCCAGACACCCCGCCCGCCAGGCGTCAGTCCCGGGGCGCGCGAGCAGAGCCAGAGCCGGAAAGGCGGGCGCCGGCGGGCAGGGTCCGCGTGGGGCGGGCGGGCGCCAGGGCGCAAAGGGCTACGGCTAAATTTAGCCAAGACGTCATCCCCGCTCCCATTCGCACCTTTACCGAGCACCTACTGTGTGCGGAACACCTGGCCGGGGCTGGGGCCAGCTGCTGGGCCGCGCGCACTGTCTTGCCCGGATGGGTACTGATGGAAAACCGATGAAAATGGACAGTTCAGAAAAGAACAAAGAAAATGAATACCATCCTCGGTCTCTTCCCTCAGAGAGAGTCACTGTTAATAATTTAAATAATTTAAGGGATGTGGGATCCCTGGGTGGCTCGGCGGTTTGGCGCCTGCCTTTGGCCCAGGCGCGACCCTGGAGTCCCGGGATCGAGTCCCGCCTGGGCTACCTGCATGGAGCCTGCTTCTCCCTCTGCCTGTGTCTCTGCCTCTCTCTCTCTCTCTCTATGTCTATCATAAATAAATAAATAAATAAATAAATAAATAAATAAATAAATAAATAAACAAACTTTAAAAAAAATAATTTAAGGTATGTGCTTCCAACTGGACTAGAGCTGAAAGGTGAAGGCTGCCAACTGGGGACATGGAGGCACCCCTCCCACACACAGGGTGTCTACATGTTATATGATGTCATATGATGCGATGTGAAATATACGATATGCTCATAGGCATAAGGAGCTGCCTAGGGGATCCCTGGGTGGCTCAGCGGTTTAGCGCCTGCCTTTGGCCCAGGGCGTGATCCAGGAGTCCCAGGATCGAGTCCCGCCTGGGCTACCTGCATGGAGCCTGCTTCTCCCTCTGCCTGTGTCTCTGCCCCCCTCTCTCTCTGTCTGTGTCTATCATAAATAAATAAATAAATAAATAAATAAATCTTTTTTTTTTTTTTGAAGGAGCTGCCTAGAAAAATTTCCATCAGTATTCATGTTTGGGGGACACCCTCATCTGCACCTGACAGAGGTTGATGGTGGTCCCTGAAAGACACTGGATCTTGGGAGGAGGAGCCTGGCAGTAGGAGTGCATTCCACCCGGGCTGGGAGAGGTGGAGGATCAGATGTTGCAGACACCTCACAGAGGCTGGTACTTGAACCCCTGCCTCAGCCCCTCCCTGGAGGAAAGGACAGTCTGCAGACATAGAGCTGCCATGCTGCCACACCCAGGGGCCCAATCCATGCCCAAGTCACAGGATGGGGCACTTTCCCTGTCGCTTTGCTCCGCTGTGCTCTCAGAGCACCCTATAGGTACAAGAGTGTCAGGGCTGGAATGATGGGGCACCCCATGCACGGCGCTCCGCAGTAGCATGGACAAGTAGTGTGGGCCTGTCTCTGGCACAGCTAGCAACACTAACGCAGGGGCCTAGGCTCAGCAGAAGCCCCCCTGTCAGCAACAGCACATGACATCTGAGATTGCTTTCTGAGTGCAGCAAGACACTTTGGGGACACCCAGAAACACGCAGGGTGATGGACTTGTCAGGGAAGGAGAATTCCCACACTGGCAGGATGGCTCTGGACTGGCATAAACCATGACTTGATTTGAATGTGGCACTACTTATAATCAAATGGTGAATGCTAGAGATATTCAAGTTATCTAAAAACAAATGACCAGGGACACCCAGCTGGTTCAGTCACTAGAGCATGCAACTCTTGGTCTCAGGGTTGTAAGTTCAAGCCCTGCACTGGGTATAGAGATTACTTTAAAAAAAAATTTTTTTTGGGATCCCTGGGTGGCGCAGCGGTTTAGCGCCTGCCTTTGGCCCGGGGTGCGATCCTGGAGACCCAGGATCGAATCCCACGTCGGACTCCCGGTGCATGGAGCCTGCTTCTCCCTCTGCCTGTGTCTCTGCCTCTCTCTCTCATTCTGTGTGACTATCATAAATAAATAAAAAATTAAAAAAAATTATTTTTAAATAAATAAAAAATTTTTTTAAAAGTGACCATATTGGATATACTGTTTTGTAATCTACTTTTTTTTCTTTCTCAACAATTATCATAAATGTCTTTCCATAATTTTTGTTTCTATATAGTATTTCTCTTTATGGGTCTTTAAAAAAAAAAAAAAAGATTTTATTTATTCATGAGAAAGAAAGAGAGAGAGAGGCAGAGGGAGAAGCAGGCTCCATGCAGGGAGCCCGATGTGGGACTCGATCCCAGGACTCCAGGATCATGCCCTGGGCCAAAGGCAGGCGCTAAACCGCTAAGCCACCCAGGGATCCTCTTTATGGGTCTTTTTGAAAGTATTTCTTTTTGCCTTAGAGCTTTATTGAAATATTGTTACATACAATGAACTGTACATATTTGAAGTATATAATCTGGCAAGTTTTGACATGCATATTATATATACATATATATATACACATATATATCCATGAAAGCATCACAGTCAAGATAATGAACGTATCATCACCCCTAAAACTTCCTATGGCCCTTTGTCACCTCTCCCTCTGCCTCACACTGCCCCCTCCCCCACATCTCCCGGCAAACAATAGTCTGCCTCTGTGTCACTCTGGATTAGTTTGTGGCTCTAGAATGCTACCTAAATGGAATCACACAGTGTGCATTCTTTTTTGTCTGGCTCCATTCACTCAGCATAATTATTTTGCAATTCATACATATGTCACACACACCAATAATTTGTCCCTTTCTATTGCCGAGTAGAATGTCATTTTACAGTTGTAGCATGATTGGGTTCTTCCCTCACTTTTTGACAGACTTTGGATTGTTTCTCGTTGCTGGCTAGTATACACATAAAACTAATATGAACATTCATGTTCAAATCCATGTGTGGACATATACAGTCATTTCTCTCAGATAAATACCTAGGAGTGGAATGGCTAATATGATGTATGTTTAACATTTTTTAAACTGCCAAAATATTTCCACAATGGTGGTATCAGTTCCCTCTCCTACCAACAGCATATGAGAGTTCTAATTCCTCTCCATCCTCAAAGCACTTGGTCCATCACTTTAATCTGAATCATTTCAGTGGATTCAGAGTGCTTCTCATTGTGGGTTTCATTTATATTTTCCTCTCCATTGATGTTGCTAAGCATCTTATCTATATACTGACTTACCATGATCTGTGTATCTTCTCTGGTAAAATATGTATTCAAATCTTCCCCCATTTAAAAAAAATTGGATTGATGGTCTTATTATTAAATTATAAGAGTTCTTTATATATCTAAAAGAATTGAAAACTGGGGGCACCTGGGTGGCTCAGTGGTTGAGGGTCTGCCTTTGGCTCAGGTCGTGATCCTAGGGTCCTGGGATCCAGTTCCACATTAGGCTTCCTGCAGGGAGCCTGTTTCTCCCTCTGCCTGTGTCTCTGCCCCTCTCTCTGTCTCTCATCAATAAATAAGATCTTAAAAAAAAAAAAAGAATTGAAAACAAGTTCTCCAAGAGATATTCGTACAACCTGCTACCATATGTATAGCAGCACTATTCACAGTAGGCAAAAGGTGGAAACAACCCAAATGTTCATCGACTGATGAATGAATAAGCAAAATGTGGTACATGCATACAATGGAGTACATTCAGCCTTAAAAAGGAAGGAAATTCTGACATATGCTAGAACACAGATGAACCTTGAGGACATTATGCTAAGTGCAATAGGTCAGTCACAAAAAAAAAACAAATACTGTATGTGCCACTATATGAGGTAACTAGAGTCATCAAATTCAAATAAACAGAAAGTAGAATGGGGGTTGCCAGGGGCTAGGGAAGAAGGAAATGAGCAGTTGTTTAATGGATATAGTTTTAGTTTTGCAAGAAAAAAAAAAGCCCTGGGGATTGGTTGAACAGCAATATGAATGGACTTACCACTATTTAACTGTACACTTAAAGTCAGTTAAGATGATAAATTTTGTTATGTATATTTTACCACAATTTAAAATTTCTTAGGGGCACCGGGATGGCTCAGTAGGTTAAATGCCAACTCTTGGTTTCCACTCAGGTCATGATCTCAGGGTCATGAGATTGAGAGTGCTAGGTCAGCAACATGCTCAGTACAGAGTCTACCTGACATTCTCTCTCTCTCTCTCCCTCCTCCTCTGCCCCTTCCCCCGCATGTGTGTGCGCACACACACACTCCCTCTAAAATAAACTTTAAAAATTTTTAATATGTTTATACATCTCTAGATACAAGTCCTCTGTTGCAAAAATATTTTGCAGATATTTTCTCCAAATCTGGGGCTCATCTTTTCATTTTCATAATAGTATCTTGAAGAGCAAAATTTTCTAATTTATGATGAAGTCTAACATCAATTTTTACTTTATACCATAGACTTTTTGTGTCCTGCTTAAGAAATCTTTGCCAACTCCAAAGTCGCTAAGATTTTCTTTTATGGGAATGCCTGGGTGGCTCAGCGGTTGAGTGTCTGCCTTCAGCTCGGGGTGTGATCCTGGAGTCTTGGGAACAGGTCCCACATTGGGCTCCCTGCAGGGAGACTGTTTCTGCCTCTCTGTGTGTCTCTGCCTCTCTGTGTGTGTCTCTCATGAATAAATAAATGAAATCTTAAAAAAAAAAAAAAAAAAGAGGAGCACCTGGGTGGCTCAGCAGTTGAGCCTCTGCCTGTGCCTCAGGCCGGGATCCCAGGGTCCCAGGATCGAGTCCCACATCGGGCTCCCTGCATGGAGCCTGCTTCTCCCTCTGTCTGTGTCTCTGCCTCTCTGTGTGTGTGTCTCCCATGAATAAATAAATAAAATCTTTAAAAAAAAAAGATTTTTTTAATTTCGACCCCCCCCAAAAAAGACTTTTATGTTTGCTTCTAGAAGTTTTATAGTTTTAGCTTTTATATTTAGACAATCATCTATTCCAAGTTAATTTTCAGATTCAGCATGAGGTAAAGATAGAGGTGTTTTTTGTTTTGTTTTGTTTTTACATGTGGCTATCCAGTTGTTCCAACAATCTTTGTTAAAAAGATTATCATCTTCCCCATTGAATTAACCTTGGCAACTTTGTCAAAAGTCAATTTACTCTACATGTGGGGATCTATTTTTGGACTCTCTACTTTGTTCTGTTGACCTACAGGTCTACCTTTAGGTCAATACTATCTTTTCCTGACTACTCTCACATATAATAAGTCTTGGAACCAAACTGCATAAATCCTACTAGTTTGTTCGTTTTCAAAATGGTTTGGCTATTCAGAGTCCTTTACATCTCCATTTAAATCTTAGAATGGAGCAGCCTGGGTGGCTCAGCGGTTTAGCACCTGCCTTCAGCCCAGGACCTGATCTTGGAGACCGGGGATCAAGTTCCACGTCGGGCTCCCGGCATGGAGCCTGCTTCTCCCTCTGCCTGTGTCTCTGCCTCTCTCTGTGCGTCTCTGATGAATAAATAAAATCTTAAAAAAAAAAAAATCTTAAAATTTCTTTTCATAGATGATCATGATGTCTGCAAGTAAAGACAGTTTTACCTTTTTATTTCCAATCTCTATGCCTTTTATTTATTTGTCCTGACTAATTGCTCAGACTAGAAACTCCCAGCACAAAGTTAAATACAAATGGTAAGATCCTGACATCCTCTCCTTGCTCTCGATCTTAGGGAGAGGCACCCAATCTTTAATCATTTTGTAAGATGTTAGGATGTTAGATTTTTCATAAGTGCCCTTTATCAGATTGAGGAAGTGCTCTTCCTTCTATTTCTAGTTTGCTGCAAGTTTTTTTATCAGGAATCGATGTTAGATTTTATCAAATGTTGGGCAGCCCCCGTGGCTTCGTGGTTTAGCACTGCCTTCAGCCCAGGGTGTGATCCTGGAGACCTGGGATCAAGTCCTACATCGGGCTCCCTGCATGGAGCCTGCTTCTGCCTCTGCTGTGTCTCCACCTTTCTTTCTCTCTCTCTCTCTCTCTCTCTCTCTCGAATGAATAAATACAATCTTTAAAAAAAAATTTTATCACATGCTTTTTTCTGTATCTATTGAGATGATCATATGGTTTATCCTTTTAAATGTGTTGATATGGTGAATTATATTGATTACTTTTTAAATGTTAAAGAAACTTTACATCTCCAGGATAATATGCATTGCAAAATGATATATTTTAGTTTTGATATATTTTGGGTTTTGATTTGTTAAAATTTTATTAGGAATTTTTGCATTTCAGGGCACCTGGGTGGTTCAGTTGGTTAAGAGGCTGCCTTAGGCTCAGGTCATGATCTCAGGGTCCTGGGTTCGAGCTCCCTGCTCAGTGGGGAGTCTGCTTCTCCCTCTCCCTCTGCTCCTTCCCCTATTTGTGCTCTCTTTCTCTCTCTCCCTTGCTCTCTATCCCAAATAAATAAAATATTTTTTAAGTGTTTAATACAATAAATTTCCCTCAATTACTTTAGCTGCATCCCCTAAACTTCAATATTGTGTTTTCATTTCATTCAGGTCAAAATTGTTTCTAATCTCTCTTGTGATTTCTTTTTGACCTATGAGTTATTTAGAAGTGCATTTCTATATCCTAAAATATGTGGAAACTTTCCAAATATCTTCCTGTTGTCAATTTCTAATTTAATTCTATATGGTTAGAACACTTTTAAATATATTAAAAGGCAACTCAGTCACTTAAGCCTCTGATTTTTGATGTCAGCTCAGATCATGATCTCAGGGTCATGAGACTAAGCCCTGTGTTGGGCTCCATGCTCAGCACAGAGTCTGCTTGTCCCTCTCCCTCTGCTCCCCCCCTGCCCTTCATACCCACTCCCCTATTTCAAATAAATAAATAAAGAGATAAATAAAATATTTATAAAAATTAAAATAAATAAATCTTTAAATATATGAAACTTGTTTTATTGCACAGAATATAGTCTTCTATAGCATTTCATGTGCATTCGGAAAGAATGCATATTCTGCTGTTGTTGGGTAGAGTATTCTGTAAACATCAGGTTAAGCTGGTTGAGCATTGTTCAAATCTTCTATATTCTTACTGACTTTTTATCTAGGTGTTTTATCAAATATGTTGAATGTGTTGAGATATTTTACCCTATTATATATTTGTCCATTTCTTTTTGCAGTTCTATTAGGTTTTGTTTCACATATTTTGGTACTCTGTTACTAAGTGCATAACCACTTAGAATTAATTAAGCAATTAATGAATTGGCCTTTTATCATTATGTGATGACCCTCTTTATTCCGGTAATATTCTTTGCTCTTAGACCTACTTTCTTTTGATTACTGCTAGCATAAAATATCTTTTTATGTCCTTTTACTTTTAACATATTTGTGTTTTTATATTTAAAGTATATTTTTTACAGTCTTATAAATAGTATATATTTGGGTTTTGCTTTTTTGAATCAAGTCTTAAATTTTTTCCCCTTTGATTGTAGTATTTAGGCTGCTTACACATAACGTGATTATTGGTGTAGTGAGGTTAAGTCTATCATCTTGCTAGGGTTTTTTTTTTTTTTTGGTCTCATCAGTCCTTTGTTCTCCTTTTCCCCTTTTATGCCTTTGAATTACTCAAGCATTTATTATCATTTCATTCCTACATGGCTAGCAATAACCTAATTGTACATAGAAATGACTGAGAACCAGGACGCCTGGATGGCTCAGTGATTGAGGGTCCATCTTCAGCTCAGGGCATGATCCCAGGGTGCTGGGATCAAGTTCAGCATCAGGTTCCCCCTGGGGAGCCTGCTTCTCCCTCTGCCTATGTCTCTGCCTCTCTCTGTGTGTCTCTCATGAATAAATAAATAATATCTTTTTAAAAAAAGACTGAGGGATCCCTGGATTGCTCAGCGGTTCACGGCCTGCCTTTGGCCCAGAGCATGATCCTGGAGTCCCGGGATCGAGTCCCGCATCGGGCTGCCTGCATGGAGCCTGCTTCTCCCTCTGCCTGTGTCTCTGCCTTTCTCTCTCTCTGTGTGTCTATCATGAATAAATAAATAAAATCTTTTTAAAAAAAATAAAAAAAGACTAAGAATCATATAAATATATCCCACTACATGGATTTTTGAGTCTTGCATACATGATCATATAACCACATGGCATGTAAGGATTGGTTGAAGTGTCTGCTCTCCTGCAATAGACTGCGCAACCTATGAACAATATAAGATTGGTGTGTCTTGGCCCTTGCACCTGCCATCATACCCAAAATAGGCACTCAATAATGTTTGCCAAATGGCCTGTGTAACCAACTGAGATGAACTGAAAGTCAAAGAACCTGTGTTTGAATCCAACTCTGCCACGAAGCCCCATGACCTTGAGCATGTTACTTAATTTCCTTGATCTTCAGTTTCATTTGTTTGTAAAAGCCCTTTTAAAAACAGAATTGTATTTTAATTTTTTTTCCTAAGAAATATATCTATCCATATGGTTTAAAAATTAAATAGTACTAAAAGATTTATAATGAAAGGCAATGGTACTCTCCCTTTTTCCTCCTAACCACCACCCAAGAAGCAACCACTTTTTAATTCTTTCAGCTATTTCTTCTAGTTGTTATCTACAATTTTATAAATAACATGCTTATACAGCAATTTCTCACTTTATCAGTTTCAAACATTATCTATAAGTGTCCTTCCATGACAGGTGATGAATTAACATGTACCACTGCTATAATTCTTCTCCTCTCCCACACCAACAGGATTCTATCCATGGTGACCTTTGTAAAGCCAAGTGACACACATACACTCTTCCCCTTACTCCATAATCTACAGACAATTCTGCTTGATGCCTCACTTTGTAAACTGAGGATATTAGGGCCTTTTACTTTCCCATTCAGCTTTCCTCCCCCTCTTTTACTTTTCGGCTTCCCTGTCTGAATTTTTTAATGGTCAGAGTTGTTAACATTAAATTCTGTCCTGTGACCATAATTGAATCCTCAAAGCTTTGACTATAGGCTGATTCCAATATACAGTGTTTACATTATTATCAGCTAGGGGAATATTAGTTTTCCAGAGCCAATTGGGTACTATTGCATTTCCTTCCTTACAGAGCTGTTTGTTTTTCCTAGGGTTTCTAATTATTTTTGTTTTCTAATTACCTCTTGTACTATTTTCCTTAATTTGTTCTCACTCATTAGATCTGAACAGGTTTACCTCTCTGTGCTTTCCATACACTTGTGGCTATCTCTATCACTGCTCTATCACATCAGATGGTTTATCAAATCCACTCTTTTTTCTTCACAGAGCCATCCATTCTCCCATTCCAATTTGGTCTTATTCTTTTGGTTACTGGATTAGACTGTACTCCACCTAGATGTGTAGTAGAATTGCATGTGCCTGACCCTTACAAAGGTAGGCCATGTGACTTGCTTGGCCAAGTTACATGTTTTCTTTTAGTTGTAAGCTCTAAAAGTGTATGATTTACCTCTTCCCCATGGGGGAGCCCATGGTGATGTGCAGCATTCAACACAGTCCTGGAATAAGAACATGGAACAGAGTCCCTAGTTGGCCTGTGATGGACACATTGACCTGAGTGAGAAATAAACCTTTGTTGGGTTAAACCAGTGAGACTACAGAAATGTTTGTTACCTTTTCATAACCTAGCCTTTCCCAACTAACATGGAAAATTGGTACCAGTAGGGGTCCCTAGGTGGCTCAGTCTGTTGAACAGCTAATTTAGCTCAGGTCATCATCTCAGGGTCCCGGGATTGAGCCCTGTGTCTCAGCACAGAGTCTGCTTCTCCCTCTGCTCCTCCCCCTTCTTGTGGTCTCTCTCTCTCTCTCTCTCTCTCTCTCTCTCTCTCTCTCTCTTTCAAATAAATAAATGAAATCTTAAAAAAAAAGAATAAATGAAAAATAAAAGTTGGTATCAGAAGTGGAATACTGCTGTAACAGAACCCAAAATATGTGGCATTGACTTAGCATTTGAGCATGGAGGAGCAAATAAATTTATATTAGAGGCAGTGATAAAATATTTGGTAAAACTATGTCCCACAGTAAGTGGGAGGGCAGATCAGAGGTCTAAAAAACTTGTAGTTCAATGAAAGAGGTTGGAAATAGAATATTAATACTGTGTATTAGTTGCTGTGAACTATGTTTGGCAATGTATACACTTTGAGAAAAGAATTGATAGGGTGCCTGGCTGGCTCAGCCAGTAGAGCATGAGACTCTTGATCTTGGGGTCGTGGGTTTGAGCCCCATGTGTGGCATGGAGTTTACTTAAAACTTTTTAAAAATTGAAAAGAATTGACCAGTTTGCAAGTAAGAATGAAATGGAACAGAAAGAGTAAGATACTCAGGGACTTTCAAGAGTGCTTCTCAATCCCAATCTATAAAAGATGAAACTGAGAAGAATTTTGAGTGGAAAGTCTAGGTGAAAACACAAATACTGCCATCACCCATCTTGTGAGAACCCTTAAATGTGTTATGGGGTCAGTACCACAGTAAAGGCCCAGCAAATCTTTCAATTGGTCAAAATAGCTCAGGAAAAGGGATCTAGAGATGTGGATCTCCCAACATGTCTGGTCTAGTAAGAAAAACAGAAGCTCCACCAGGAGTCTCAAGGAGATTTAATTCAGGCAGTTGGTGTTACCTCATGTTGAAAGTCTGAGAGAACAAAAAGAGGATGTTGATATCACCCAGCTATTAGTAAATCCAAGCAGGAGCTACCAACCCTAGGGCTGAAGTAATGAGATACTAGTAATTGCCAAAAGCAGCTAGTCTTTAGGACGGCGGAATAGAAGGGAAGAGGTGTGGCTAGCAGAACTAAGGTTTGGGGAACCCCACTTGGCAGCTACTCAGACCTGGCAGGGGGGTACCAATGGCTGGCATGTGGACATCTGAGGGGGACACCAGGCAGCTGGTGATGGCACCTCTGGGGAACTGGTCCTCACACCCCTAAGAGATGTGGTTGGCTGGTACTGAAACTTTTGAGGGGACACAGATGTATCTGGGGCTGAAAGGGCCAAAAGAAGCTGAAAGCTGAAACCACAGTGGTCCTTTGCTCATGGAGGAATGCCAGTCAGTGGTGAAATTAGAAAGATAGTCCTGCTTCCCCTTCAGCCACCTTCTCATCTCCTGCCAGTTCTCTCACTAGAAGAATCTCACAGGAAGTCATCGGGCAAGGACTCTGGGGACGTGGCAGTTTGCTGAGTTCCAGTCAATACAAACCAACAAAGAGATGACAGACAATAGGAAAGCAGCCAGCACACAAAGCATGTTGGCCCCAGATACCCACATTTAAACTGAGGATATATGGGGGTGAGAAGACAAAGAAGCATAGCAAATCCTAGAAAAGACCTGGGTATGGTTTTAGCAACACAGGGAACTGAGCAGAAACAAACAGATAAGACACCAACTAAGTTTTCTTTCTTTCTTTTTTTTTTTTTAAGATTTTATTTATTTATTTATTCATGAGAGCCACAGAGAGAGAGAGGCAGAGACATGGGCAGAGGGAGAAGCAGGCTCCATGCAGGGAGTCAGACGTGGGACCCGATCCCGGGACTCCAGGATCACTCCCTGGGCCGAAGGCAGGCACTAAACTGCTGAGCCACCCAGGGATCCCCCAACTAAGTTTTCAAGAGCATTCTTGTTGCAAAAGAACTACCAGTGTGGCCTAAGAGACTTGGCCATGAAGTAACGATGAAGTAACAATGTTACTGCCTTTCTGTTCTGCCTTTCTCTCTCTCTTTGTGTCTCTCATGAATAAATAAATAAAATCTTTAAAAAAAAAAAATCTAATGAAAGATCTGTGAACCCACCACTCAAATTTTAGAGCATTAGGTTTACCATTTACTTATATTGTCCTCTCCATCCCATGTCCCTCCCCTACCTCAGGGAATCACTATCCTAAATTTTATATTTATCATTTCCTTGCTTGGAGGAGGAGGTTTATTGTTGTTTCATTACTGCAAATTGGTGTTACAAAGATTCTCACACATAACCCCTAGGTATATACCTAGTAGAATTGGTGAAATATAGGCTGGGATAATGACCAATGTTCCAAAATAATAACTTGTTTTCAAAGTGCTTGTATCTGTGTGTGGTCCACCAGCAATGAGTAAGCAGTCCCATTGATCTATACCTGCTATAATTGTCAGACTCCTAATTTTGGCCAATCAAATGTAAAGTGATATTTCATTGTTATCTTTGCTTTTGTTTCCATGATTACTAGTAGGTTGAGCATCTCTTCAGATGTTTATTGGCCGTGTGTGTTTTCTCCTCTAAGAAATGCTTGGTCGGGTTTTTTTTCCCATTTTTTGATTGGGCTAGTTTTCCTTTCTTACTAATTTTGCATGTTCTTAATCCTTATCTTTTATCAACGACATGCATTTAAAATATGTTCTTGCGTTTGTAATATTTTACTTGCTTTAAGATTTATTTTGGCGGGCACCAGGTGGTTCAGTGGTTGAGCATCTGCTTTTGGCTCAGGTCATGATCCCGGGGTCCTGGGATGGAGTCCAGCATCAGGCTCCTCACAGGGAGCCTGCCCCTCTCCCCCTACTCATGTTCTCTCTCTTTCTGTGTCTCAAATAAATAAAATTTAAAAAAAAAAAGAATTACCCAAGTTTCAATAATGTTCACTTAAATTTTCTTCTCAAAGATTCGAAGTATGGTTTTTGATATTTAAGTACCCAACCAATTTGAAATTGACTTTTTGGCAAAGAGTTGGGTCCAATTCAATCTCATTTTTCCATACCTGTAACTAAGTCCTCTACTTCATTTATTTTATGTTTCCTCTTTCCCCACTGGGGAAATTGAGGCCAGAGAGATTCAGCAACTTGCCCAAGATCACACAGCTAGTAAATGTCAAAGCCAGGATTCAAAGCCAGGCAATCTGTTTTGTTTTTTTTTAATTTTTATTTATGATAGAGAGAGAGAGAGAGAGAGAGAGGGGCAGAGACATAGGCAGAGGGAGAAGCAGGCTCCATGCACCGGGAGCCCGACGTGGGATTCGATCCCGGGTCTCCAGGATCGTGCCCTGGGCCAAAGGCAGGCGCTAAACCACTGCGCCACCCAGGGATCCCAAAGCCAGGCAATCTGGCTCCAGAATCTGCCATCGTTTTATCCACGCTGCCATACTGCTTTCTGTTCCCCTCATGTAAATTCCATACAGAGGTCTGTGTCGGGCTGTCAATCCTATTTCACTGGTCAATTTGTCCATCCTGTGTCAACCCCACACTGTTCTATTAAAGCTTTATAATAAATATGGATATCTGGCAAGGCAAGGCTACCTGCCTTATTCTTTTTCAGAAATGGCTTGGCTAGTTTTAGGATCTTTATTCTTACATGTACATTTCAGAATCAATATGTCAAATTCCATGGAAATCCCTCTTGGAGTATTAGATCAGAGTTGCATTAAGTATGTTTAGATATTAATAGATTAATTTTTTAAAATTTATTTATGATAGTCACACAGAGAGAGAGAAAGAGAGGCAGAGACACAGGCAGAGGGAGAAGCAGGCTCCATGCACCGGGAGCCCGACGTGGGATTCGATCCCGGGTCTCCAGGATCGCGCCCTGGGCCAAAGGCAGACGCCAAACCGCTGCGCCACCCTGGGATCCCAGATATTAATAGATTAATTTTCAGTGGTGCCTGGGTGGCTCAGTCAGTTGCGTGTCTGACTCTTGGTTTCAGTTCAGGTCATGATCTCAGGATCGTGGGATCCAGCCCCGCGTCAGGTGGACTCTGTGCTCAATGAAGAGACTGAGAGATTCTCTCACTCTTTCTCATTTCCCCTCTGCCCCTCCTCCAGCTCATGCTGTCTCTGTCTCTCTCAAATATATAAATACATACATACATACACACATAACTATTTTTTAAAGTAGATTAATTTTGGGAGATTGACACTTTCATCAATGTTAAGTGTTTCCATCTATTTAAGTCATCCTTAATATCACCTTGTTAAGCGTTAATATTTTTTTTCACACTAGCTTTGAACATTTTTATTCCTTAGGTACTTTATTCCTGAGATACTACTTTTGCTCTTAGGGACTTGTTTTTTATCATATTTTCTTAACCTGGGGTTCATGGCTACCAAGGCATCCATGGCTGGGCTGCAGGACCTTCTGAAGGTAAGTGCATTTTGTGGAAGTACAGAATTTCCATTACATTCCCAAATAACTATTGCCAACAGTACTGAACACTTCTCATGTGCCAGGCACTCTGCTGAGCATTTTCAAGCCCCACAACCACCCTGGGAAATAGATGTGGTTATTCCCACCATTTTGGGGATGAGGACACTAATCCTCAGAGGGGTTACATACTTTGCCTGAAGTCACACAGCTAAGAACTTAACAGCCAGCATTCAAATCCAAGCTGTCTGACCCAAAGCTATACAGGAAACCTCTATAATCTGTAACCTCCAAAGAGGTGACTCCTCTTTGAGTCCTCAAAGAGAGACTCCTGCTCTGGGGCACTTGGCCTCTCTGGATTCCTGTTTGTTCATCTGTAAAATGGGTAGAGAAGGATTACGGCTCCACCTGCCCTTCAGGACTGTTAGGAGGGTCAGTCAAGGCCAAGGATGGGAAAGAGGCTCTAAGCTGCAAAGTGAGGCAGCAGAGATGGCAGAGGAGGCCGGGACTGGGGCATCTCTCCCACCACCACTGCCAGCTTCCCAGGGCAGCCTCTTCTCAGGAGGGACACTCAGGCTGAGTTTGGGAGGGGCTGTCCTGCCTAAGCCCTGTGCGTAGGTGAGGACACAGAATCAAACATGGCCCCATGGGGAAAGGCTCACATCTGGTGGGTCCCTCTATAAGGGGCAATGAATGACAAGAGATGAAAGTGCTGTGACAGAGTTAGGCCTGGGGGTAGAACAATCACAGCGAGGTGCCTGGTCCAGCTTGGGGAGCCAGGGAAAGCTTCCTGGTGGAGGTGCTCACAGGCTTTCCTTGCTCACACCACCCTGGCCAGGACCCTTCTCCCTCACTCCCCTCAAAGTCTCCTCCACTTCCCCTTTGGAGCAGCCACGTCAGCCTCTGAAGGTGTGCATTCGGGCTGCATGAGCTCCTCAGGGCCCACCTTGCCCACCCCGTCAAGTCCACAAGTCCTCCCCACAGGCCACTGGCCCCTCGCTTCTTGGCCCCTCTCTGACACCCCTTACACCCCAACCCTGCTGACTGCTGCAAACTCACCAACTTTTTTTGCCTCCCCCACTCAGGACCTGTTGCACCCTCTCCGCTCCTCCTGGGAGGGCTCCTTCTTATCCTTTGGGTCCCAGCCTAAGGGACACCTCCTCAGAGACACATTTTCTGATTACCCCACATAACAAAACTCTCCTCTAGACTTTCTACTCTCAGTCCCTAGTTGATTTCTTTCATAGTTCTTATTATAATTTCCATTTATTTTATTTGTCTTTTCGTTTTTCTCTCTCCTCACCCTCCTATTTCCTCCCACTATAAATGTGTCATGAGGGCAGGGATCCTCCCAGCCCTCACAGTGCCTGGCCCCCACAGGCACCCAATAAATATTTGTTGGAGGAATGAATTCATGAATGAATAAGTGAATTAACTGGATCTTAAAGGATCTAGGGAAAAAAAAGGATCTAGAGCTGTGTTGATATAATAGGCACTAACCACATATGATAATTGAAACTCAAATAAAAGTAGACGAATGTAAAAAAGCCGTTCCTCGGTTGCACTAGTCACACTTTAAGTGTTCAGTATCTACACATGGCCAAAGGCCACCCTACATGACAGCACAGATATAGGACATGTCCATCATTTCAGAAAGTTCTATTGGACCGTGCTGTGCTGGAAGACCTTAAAGGCAAAGAAGGTAGACAAAGACATTTTGAACAGAGTACAAGGGCAGCCCCAGTGTCCCAGCGGTTTAGCGCTGCCTTCAGCCCAGGGTATGATCCCGGAGACCCAGGATCGAGTCCCATGTCAAGCTCCCTGCATGGAGCCTGCTTCTCCCTCTGCCTGTGTCTCTGCCCCTCTCTCTGTGTCTCTCATGAATAAATATTTTTTTTAAAAAATGGAACAGAGGACAAGTATGTACCACATCCTACCATTGTGAGAGAGCCTGGTGACATTGTGTTCTGGAATAAAGAAGGGGAGCACATCACCCCCATCTTTACGCAGCCCTATTTGTTGTTAGAAAGTTTAGTTTAAGATAGGAAGAATGTCAGAGATGAGAGAGTCCTAGGAAATCAGCTGGTCCTATCCATCCCTCTTAGAAGTAGCCCAAAGAGGGGAAGAGACTTACCCAAGGTCACAGGGAAGGTCACATGAATGGACCAGAACCCAGACCTCCTGACTTCCAGTGCCCCAGTGGTTTCACCCTGTCATGTCCACAGGCACCTCTTCCCTCCCTCCCAGGGGTTCCCACAGGGGCTCCTCCACAGCCAGGCTGTGGGGCAGGTGGAGTCCCCTGGGCTGTCATCCTCAGCACTCACACTGGCCGCTCTTATTTACTCCCTAAAGCAACCCCCCAGCCTCTGACCCCTAGAAATTTTAGACATCCCAAGGAGAATAGCTGCTTATAACCATTTGCTAATTACACGTATGGATGTCAATTAATTCATTTAGCTAATTAGCCACTCGATGAGCACCACGCACCAAAGAACTGTAAAAGACAGGCATATGGTGAAGGGGGGGGAGGGTGGCCGGGTGCTGTGCAGAGTGCAGGGATGGGGGAGGGAGGGTGCAATAGCTGCAGCTCCTCCCCAACCCCCCATGACGGGGAGCGAGGCAGCTAATGGCTATAGGGGAATGGAGCTGCCGCTGCCATAAAGCACAATTATGCTTTCCACTAATAGTGTGGGGAAACCACATGTGCGCACACAGGCGCACATCCATATGCGAACATTTCTGTTTCCACACACACAAATCCACAGGCTCACAGACATAACATGTGCATACCCATAAGCACAGTGCACATGCACATTTACACCCAGGGACATGCACACATGTGGACATGTGGAGTCAGATGCAATCAATCCACAGGAATTTCCTCTTATTTTTTTTTTTTAAGATTTATTTATTTGAGAATACGCACAAGCACAAGTGGGGGAGGGGCAGAGGGCGAAGCTCTTCACCAGACTCCCCCACTGAGATGGGGGAGCCCGACCCTGAGATGACCACCTGAGCTGAAACCAAGAGTCAGACCATCAGCCGACTGAGCCACCCAGGCGCCCCTCCACAGAAACTTTCTTAATCAAGTCCTGCTTTTGGCAGAGGCTGGAGGAAGGAAATTCTCTTATTGCACCTGACTTTGAGCCAGACATTGTGCTCAGTTCTCCTGTGTACATTATTTAACTTAAACTTCAAATAACCCCACAAAGAATGCACTATCTTCACTTTACAGATGAGGAAAACGGGGCTCAGAGAAGCCAAGACATTTGCCCAAGGCCACACAGATGGCAAATGGCAGAAGAAGGTTAATCCCCACAAGTCCACGACCAAATGCTTCAGGGGACAGGAGAAGGGAGAAGGGGCTTTTCATCTGCTTGCAGTTGGTGGGCTTTGGGGAAGATAAACTCCTCTCAGAGGGACCAACTGCTTCTACGGAATGAAAATGGACTGTTCACAGGCTTTGTGCCACAGAGATAAGAAGAAAAATTGAACGCTGGAAAGGGGACATACACTTGGGACTCTATCACCAATGTCATTGTCACTGATCTTCATCCCATGAGTCGGCCCTGGTACCACCTCTGTGCCAGGCAGGCATTCAGGACACAAGGTGAATAAGATCTGCACTTACACGGACAGCCCAGGTGCTCAGGGGTGTAGTGCTGCCTTTGGCCCAGGGTGTGACCCTGGAGACCAGGGATCAAGTCCACATCGGGATCCCTGCAGGGAGCCTGCTTCTCCCTCTGCCTGTGTCTCTGCCTCTCTTTCTCTCTGTATCTCCCATGAATAAATAAATAAAATATTTAAAAAAAAAAATCTGTGCTCACAGCCAGGTGAGGCAGGCAGAGTGACAGGCTGTCTCCGGAAGAACAAGCACTTGAACTGGCTGTCTGGGTGGAGAGCCCTTGCTTTCCCCAAGTTCCATGCTCCCTCTTTCTTCCTGTACTCCAGAGGGACTGAGTTCAGAAGTCAGTGGTGGGCAGCCCCGGTGAGTTAGCAGTTTAGCGCCGCCTTCAGCCCGGAGCCTGATCCTGGAGACTCGGGATGAGTCCCATGTCCCGCTCCCTGCATGGAGCCTGCTTCTCCCTCTGCCTGTGTCTCTGCCTCTCTCTCTCTCTCTCTCTCTCTCTCTCTCTCTCTGTGACTATCATAAAATAAATAAAAATTTTAAAAAAAAATCTCTGTCACGAGGCACCTGGCTGGTTCAGTCCTTGGGGCATGCAACTCTTGGCCTCAGGGTTGTGAGTTGAGACCCACGTTGGGCATGGAGCTTACTTAAAAAAAAAAAAAAAGCTTTCTGTTGCCAAGTGATAGCAAGTCCAACACAATCAAGCTTCAGCAGAGGGAATGTATTGGCTCACATTACTGAGAAGTCAAGGGGTACTGGGCAGCTTTAGGCACAGCTTGATTCAGGGGCTCAAGCAAAGTCATTAGGACCTGCTTTCTCTATCTCTTGTTCTTACTTTCTCCTGTGTGTCGGCTTCTTTCAAAGCTCCACCTGGTGATAAGCTTCTCTTCCTCTCAGATTCAAATCCACTAGGAAAGGAGCACCTGGGTGGCTCAGTGGTTGAGTGCCTTTGGCTCAGGTCATGATCCCGGGGTCCTGGGACCAACTCTCACATCTGACTCCCCACAGGAAGACTGCCTCTGCTGTGTCTCTGCCTTTCTCTCTGTGTCTCTCATGAATAAATAAATAAAACCTTTAAGAAAAAAATCCACTAGGAAAGGTGTGCTTTTCCAAGACACCTACAGAAGCACTGGGATTTGCTCTGATTGATGGGCTCAGGGTATCCAATCACCCTGGCTAGGAGAGTGTCATGTTCAGACTGGCTGAATTCAGGAGTGTCCCACACAAGATCCACCCAAACCACACAGACTGAGAGCAAGGGCAGATGGGATCCCTAAATGTCAGAAGGGGAATGTATGGAAGGCTTCAAGGCAAGCTACCAATACCCACTACAGTGTTCCAAGTGTTCAAGGTAGGCAGGGTGGGGAAATAGCCATTTGCAGCTAAAGACACAGAATGAGAAAGGAGATAATAAAGACCACACAGATTGAGTCAGGGTTTGAACCAATTCCTCTTCACTTCCACCCTGAACCCCCAGCCCAACACGCATCTGGCAATACTCTCCAGGCCTCCAATCTGGAGTTAACCATCTTCCTGGGGTCTGCTGTCCACCAAGCAGGAGTCTGGGCTAGCAGGGCCTCCTGACTGAACAGGAAAGACCTCCAAGGCTGGGGACTTTGTGAACGTCTCCCTCTTCTGTCTACATAGGTGCCAGAGTCCCAGCCACATCCCTTCGTGCTCACTCCAGGACAAGCTGAAAGCCTGCAACCAACTCTCCCCAGGCTTCTTCCTGCCCAGGGGTGGTGGGGGCAGGCCAGAAGGGCCCAGAGGCAGCCCCAGCCACTGACCCTGGGGAGCTGAGGATAAAGGCCAGCTTCCTGGCCCCGTGGGTGGCATGACAAGGTGGAGCTCATTCTACCCAGCTGCCCACAGTAGTGACTGGCCTGATAACATACCCTTTACTGGCTGCCTTCCCTGCCCCACCACTATCCACCCCACTTTCCCTGCTTCCTGGGACCACCCTTCAAACAGGCTTACATTCAAATCCTTGCCTTGGTATCTGTTTGTGGGAAAATACAACTTAAGGTATCCCCACCCCCACCCCCCACCCCACCTCCGGTTCTTCTGTAACATGAGGGTTCAGGAAACCTGAGGGAATTCAACTAGATGGACTGTCAAATATTTCTCTAGTTAGAATGACTTTTTATCAAATGCTTTTCTTCTCTGTCAGGTTTCCAAACCCTGCCCCCTCCCAAAATCCAGGCCTCTGTGCTCCCTCTCCTGTGCCCCATAAAGTCCCCCGTACCCCACAACCCTTTTGAGTCCTGTGAGTTCCTCAGTCCCTGGCATCCTGAGTCACAAGCATTTTTCTTCCCTGCCAGGTTGTGTACTGAGGGGAGGCAGGAACTTTTGATCCCTTGGTGAGGGAGGCAAGTCATGGAAATGGTGGCAGTGTGCTCCCTCTCCATGCACCTAAAAAATCAGACACATTCCACACCTCAGAAACAAGTTTCCTGTTGAAAACCTTCGTTGTGTTTATGTATTCTTTGTGATATGTAACTTTGGCCTAATTATGCTGGAAGAACTCTTGCCCTCCCTCACCATGGAAACCTTTACAAAAGCCTCTTGCATTAACCCAACCTTGGAGTCCGCTATATTGAAGGGCTCCAGATTGACCAGGTCCTGGGTTTCTCCCAGCATCAGGAGCGGATGTGAGAGCTCTGTCTATCTTTCTATCTGCTTTTACTTGCCTCCTACCATTGCCCTTACAAGGACCAACTTCCCTATCTTTCTCTGGAGTATTTGGAGATGAGGGTATTGGTTATCAAATGCTAAGTAACAAATCAAACCAGAACTTAGTGAACCCAATATTTCATTATGCTCACAAATTCTGTGAGTCAAGATTTCAGGAAGCTGGGCAGTTCTCATTTCGGGTCTTCCATGTGATTGCAGTCAGATGTCAGCCAGGGCTGCAATACCCTGAAGGTTTGACCAGGCCCAAGGATCTGCTTCCAAGGTGACCCACTCATGTGGTTGGTAGGTGATGCTAGGGATTGGCTAAAGGCCTTGGCTCCTCCCCATGTGGGCTTCTCCACAGGGCTGCTCCAGCCCTCTTAAGGCATGGCAGCTAGCTTCCCTTAGAGCAAGAGGGCCAAGAATCTAAAGCAGGAGGGGCAATGCCTTTTCTGATTCAGTCTTGAAAGCCACTTTATCTCTCTCATCTAATTCTAGCATCCACCCAGGGCCAGCCTTGATTCAGATGCTCCTGCAAGCGATGTGGGTCACTGGGGCCATGTTGAGGGCTGGCTATACCACAGGAAGTTTAATGAGAGCCCTCTCCACCCCAGGTACTCAGCCCATACTGCCTGATGTTCAGTCCTGGCCCCACCCCGATATACCTCTCTTCCTTCACCGCCACCACCACCACCACCACCTCCCTAACCCCCCTAACATGAGACTGGTGTATAATAGCATGTACCAAGAATTCGGGACAGCACAGGCCTGGGGCCCGGGGCAGGAAATATCTGCAAAGCCCTTGTCTGCCATTGCTGTTTTGAAGCTCATCACCATTCCCCTTAGTGTCCCTCCCTCAAGCCATGCTCCTCTTGCAAAATCACAGAACTCCTAGGGGTCCGGGAGGGAAGCCCCATCATCTTCTGCTGCCCTCCAGGAACAGAGGCCCCAGGAGGCTCAAAGGGAAGAATGGGCTTTATTACTGATGGGGTGAGATTGGGGGATGGAGGTGGGGGGACCTTCTCCCTACCCCACAGACTGTAGGATGACAGTCTCCCTGCTCCAACAACCAGCACCAAAAGAAGAGAGAATCCGCTCCAGAGGCTGCCTATACTCTACCAGAGGAGACCCCAAACAAGAAATGCCCAGCCTGAAGTTCCTAGAATCCGTGGGCCACAGGGTCTAAGAGCAGAATGCAGGATGCTTTTAAGCCACCTCGTTTGGGGATAATTTGATCTGCAGCATTAAATAACCAAAACCCCCTAATTCCAAATACACCACATTTCTGCCCCAGGCTAACCTGACCCAGGGGTGTCAGGCTGTTTGCAATTTTGTCAATCAAATGGGTCACTCCTCCTGCTCTCATGTGGGAACAGGCAAAACGATTGGAGAGAGGGGCGAAGAGCATTCACTGCAATAATCTTCAACTACAGCAGGCAGGCAAGGGGAATGCAGACAGGGCCGCTCCTCAGACCACATCCGCACACTGTGCCTTGTTTTCCCCACCCCGTGCCCAGCTCCCTGGGTACAACCCTTAATCCTTGTTTCTTCAAGCAGTTTGGCAATTTGTCCACTCCCTTCCACCCCTTCCCCACCCACCCCAACCCCAAGTCTCCAAGCCAGCATGCGTAAATGCGTAGGGCCCAGCTGAACACAGTCCAGCCTCTGCCTCCAGCAGCACAGAAATCCAACAGATGCTGGACATTACAGCTTGCTCCTGAGCTTACTGAATGAAAGTGGTCGCCCACACAAGGAACCAGCCCTGGGAGGGTAGGCTAGGGGTGGGTAGAAACTTCATATTCCTGGAGTTTGACCACACCTGGGAGGAAAAGCATAAACTATATTTAAGCAAAATGGAGGGTTTCTTGGGAGGTCAGTGGGATAGCCCACGAAACAGCAGGGATCTTGGCAGGAAGCGGGGTTGTGGCTCCAGGGGCCTTGAGAACTAGAACATAAACCACACTTTAACGATGATTATGTGTGGGGAATAGGGCCATGGAAGACTGTGTTTCCTCCATACTGTTTGGATTTCTTTCTCAATACTCATGTAAAATCAACAATAAGAACATTTCCATTTAGGGACACCTGGTGGCTCAGTGGCTGAGCATCTGCCTTTGGCTCAGGGTGTGATTCCGGGGTCCTGGGATTGAGTCCCTCACTGGGCTCCCCACAGGGAGTCTGCTTCTCCCTCTGCCTGTGTCCCTGCCTCTTTGTGGCCCTGCCTCTTTCTCTGTATCTCTCATGAATAAATAAATAAAATCTCTCTCTCTAAAAGAAAAAAAAGAACATTTCCATTTAGAGAGAGCAAATAAGTTTAGATCAAGGGGTGAAGGGGTGGGAGGATGCCTGGAGCTTCACAACCTATGCCCCAGTCAGCACCCACCCACCCCCACCCCATTCCCTACCAAGGCTCCAGAGCAATCCACTGGACGATTTCTCAAGATCTTCCAGCTCAGACCTGTCATCAAATGCTGCCAAGCTGGAGCTGTTCCAGGTCCAAACCCGGCCTCACCTGCCCTGCCCTGGCCCTGGGATGGCAGCCAGCACCCCACGTGGAGGGACGTGGGTCCCCACTGTTGATGTGCTGACTGCTGACAAATGATCCTGCCTTCGCCATGAGCTGTGACACCCAGGCCCATCCGTCAGCTGCCCAGCCAGCGCCATTGGGATTTAACGGTGTCATGACAGGAGTGATTACAATTGTTAATCACCTCCCAGCCCTCAGCAGCTTCCCCAGGTACTCAGCCATGTGGCAGCTGCACGCGCACCCCAAGCCGGCACACACCTCTCCCGGCCTCATGGACCATCCCGCCTCGCTCCCCAAGGCCCTGGGATTCGGGCACGCGCAGTGCAGTGGGGCGCTCCGAGGCACCGGCACGTCCCCCACGCCCCAGCACTCTGAGGGCCCGAGTACTTTCCCCACTGGTTTAATTTATGGAACCCGTGCTGGCAGAATCCTGAAGGGAAACACTGGCCACATCACTATCTGCTCACAGTCAATGGCTCCCTACTGCCACAGCATAAATTTAGACACCTCAGCTTGGCATTCTAAATGTTCTACGGAGGAACGCCCACGGAGGAGGTTTCCCGCCTTCCTCTAGCCATCTCTCCTATTACTCAACTCTGCACACTGTCTGCGGCCTGGCCAGGCCGCCCCTCCCCCTGGGGAGCCCTTCACCCAGAGCTCCCCACATTCCATCCCTACCTGCTCTTCCAGGCCTGCATCCAGGGCTACCTCCACAGAGGATGGCGGGGAGGGAGGACGGCCCGGATCCTCTCTCCTGCCCCCCACACCCCACGCCAAGTCATTCTGGCCTCCTGGGATCGCCCAGAGCACTTCCTCTGGCCGGCGCCTTTCTCACTCCTCAAGTCCCTGGTGTAGCTGAGGCCTGCGTCCCCGTCCTGTCGCTCCCTCAGCCGTGAGCTCCTCAGGGCAGGGCATCGGCACTCAGCCCAGGCCCAGCCTGCAGTACGTGCTCAGAATCAATGGGTGAGTCTTCCAGCTGGCCCCGGAAGGAGGAAGTAAACAGGGCCCAAGAAGAAGGCAGGGCGTGCCTGCTGCCTCCTCCCCAGGGGACCCTGTGCCCCCGTCCAGGCCCTCACCACCTTACGCAGCAGGAATGTCCCCCTCACTGGTGCCCCGCAGCTCCCCACTACCCTCTGGCAGCTAACACAAGCCTTCAAAGCTGCAGGCTGCAACCTGCCACTCCTCGGCTTACAGCCTTTATCTCCTGAAGGGTAAGTTCCTTAGTGTAGCTTTCAAGGCCCTTCACGACCACGGCGGGCACACTCAGCGCTGGCCTCACGGCTCACTGTCACTCCTCCTTTGAAGACGACAGCCAAGGCCACAGGAGCCATGTTTGCACCTCATGTGCTCCCCACCAGTCACAGGTGACCGGGCCTCAGCTGGGCCTACCTGGTCCAAGCTCAGCCCATTACATGCTCTCTCTTCCCATGAGACCTGGGCTTCCCGGATGTGAATGGAGGGTATCTAGGTGCTCAGGAGCCATGG
Source organism: Nyctereutes procyonoides (assembly GCF_905146905.1). NCBI lineage: Eukaryota > Metazoa > Chordata > Mammalia > Carnivora > Canidae > Nyctereutes > Nyctereutes procyonoides. The sequence continues at coordinate 34,979,841 of NW_026575140.1, read as the reverse complement.
GGAGGTTATCATCCACCACCTCTCTGGTAGGTCTCTACCAGAGAGGACACCTGAAGGGGCACAGAAAGAAGGGAAAGGAGAAGACCACAGGGAGACAAGACTCCGGACTCAGTTCCAATAGCTTCCGCACAGGCTCTCTTTGTAACATTGTCCTCCCCTCATACTCTGGTTTCTCTTCAATGTGTAAAAGAGCAAAAAGGAAATTTTGTTCACCCAAACATGTATAGTTGGGAACAAATATTATATGTGCAATGAAGAAATTCTCTGCAGAACCAATCTGGGGTGCAGTAGGGACCTGGGGGGTGCAAGTTCCAAGGGCTTGTCCGCATTCCACAGGTTGGAGGGCTGCCCTCTGAGAGGCAGGTGAGAACATCAAGCTGCTTCTAGAAGCTGTCTGCAGCGGGGATTCCAGAGAACCACCATGTGGATTTGAGCCCCTGGCTCGCTGACTGGGTAATAAGACAGGACCAGTGGACTCTGGCTTTAGTTTCCTCATTTGTATGACAGGCGTGCTGATGGGAATGGGACCTACCTCAACAGGTTGTTGAGACGACTTGAGGCACTTCACAGTGCCTGGTAACAGCCAGCGCCAGCAAGCATTAGCAACAGTGAGGGAAGTGGCTGCTGTCGACATCAAGTCCCTGGAGTCCTGAGATCACTTTAGTGTGCAAGGAGCTGGGGCACAGGTAAATCTGAGAAGAAAAGAACATAAAGCGGACTATTGGCCACTGCGTTCCCGGGGAGGGGGTGGTATTCTGGGCATGAGGCACCCCGACTCCCTGCTCTCACGGAGCTTTAACACCTGAGGGGAACAGGCAACTCACAGGGTCCTTTCAGATGATGACCCCAATACAACAATAGCCGGGAAGACAATGGGGGTGAATGGAAGGAAGGCTTCTCTGGAGCTGGTGGTCAGGGAAGGAGGTAGAGATAAGGACAGAATGCTCAAAGGCACGGGCCCTGAGGAGGGAAGCCACCAAGGAGGGGACAGCGCATGCACTGGCCTGGTGAGGGAGCAGGAAGAGAGATGCACCAAGGTGGGGTGCAGGTGTGAGGAGGGCAGGATGGGGGGGGCCAGGGCAGGCAGCCCAAGTCCAGTCAATCTGCTGTAAGAAGGAAGCTGAGAGACTTCACCTTTATCCTGAGGACTTGCTGAAGACCAGAAGGTTCTCTCAGTGACCTCTAGTGAGGAGAGGAAGGAGCACTGGTTTGGGAGTCCAGCAGACTGGGTTCCAGGCCCTGCTCTACCACCTATGTACTAGGTGCCTGGGCAAGCCACGCAAGCACCCTGCTCTGTAACATGCGGTGATACTTCCTAGGAAGGGCCTTGCACACCATGTCAAAGAGGACTGACCTCGGGGCGCCTGGGTGGCTCAGTGGTTGAGCGTCTGCCTTCTCTCAGGGCGTGATCCCGGTCCTGGGCTCGAGTCCCACATCGGGCTCCCAGCATGGAGCTGCTTCTCCCTCTGCCTATGTCTGCCTCTCTCTGTGTGTCTCATGAATAAATAAATAAAATCTTTAAAACAAACAAAGAGGACTGACCTCAAGGGACCCAAGCTAGTCATCCCATTTCCCCTCCCAGGGGACAGGGCCAGTGGGACAGCATCTCCAAAGTGAAGAGCGGTGCTAACTACTCCTGGATGAGTGCCTTCCAGGTGCCAGGCAGGGGCTAAAGAAAAAATACCAAAAGAGACTAAAAACACCAAGAAGGAGCACTGGGTGGCACAGCCTTCCTCCAGAGCTCACCCAATCCAGAATCCAGGCTCCGGGGGGAGGCAAGTTTGATGAGGAAAAACTGCATTAGGCTTTTTAAAGCCAAATACCAACAACCTTCTGCCCCATGTGAGGAAAGCACAGATTCTGAATGGGCGGGTGATCCCAACGCTTGTCAGCAGGCAGGTGCTGGGCAGGCTGGAGGTCCTGCCTGCATGTGCGGCCCCAACTCGGGGGCAAGGGGTTAGCACCGCTGCTGTGCTCATCACAGGCACAGGGACACTGGGGTCAGAACCCAGCAGGTGTGTCCCAACCTCAGTAGGCCAGGTGACCAAGGCTGGGTTTATCACCCTGTACAAAACTCTACCTGCGTTATCACTGATCCTTAGAACAACCCCACAAGATACAGCTTCTTATTCCACTTCTAAAATGAGTGACTGAGGCCCAGAGAGGTCAGGGATCCCCCTGCCTCTGCCCCAGGTCACAGAGTTAGAAGGTGGCTGGGCTGGGATTCGAACCTAGATCTGCCTGGCTGCAAAGGACCTAACTGTCACATCAAGCCACAGAAATGCCTGCTCTGGGCAGCTAACAAGCAGGCAATAGGCAGACTGAGCTCAGAAGGCTCCGAAGTTTGTGGAGGAGGGAGGCAAGGCGGAGCCGGGCCAGAAGTGTGGGGCCAGTGTGCCCTCCCAGGCCCCTGGGGTGGGTGGGAAGCCGAGCCAGGATGGCACTGAAGGCAAAGTGGGATCTCTTCCAAGCTGCCCTGGCAGCACCAGCTTCCAGCCTCCCCTCAACAGCCCCCCCTCCACCCCTACACCACCACCAGGGGGTGATTTTTCAACCCAGACTTTCCAACCTCACCCGGCCCCTCGCTGGGCGGCCAGACACCCCGACCCCCCTCCCCACACCCCAGACCGCCTGCCAGCCAGGCCTGCCTCCCTCCTGGAGCAGCCAGAAGCCCGCAGTCGCTCTGCAGACACCCCCTGGTGGAAACAGCTCATTACGGGATGGGGAAAATGTGCTAGAACATTAGCTTAATAAATCAAGCGCTCCCGGAGCCTGCAGCCGCCACTGCTCCATGAGGCCGGGCCCAGGGAGGCAGGGCCTGGTGAGGCAGGGCCAGGAGAGGCAGGGCAGGGAGGCGCCCACCCCCGCTGGGTCTGGAGTGCAGGCAGCCACAGCACCCGCTGGTCCACCCACCCCTCCTGTCCTGTAGAACCGGCTTGCATCCTCACCCCGTGGGGCCCAGCTCGAACCCCCCACCCGCAGCCACCTCTGCCATGGAGCACAGAAGCCTGTGTGTGGAGAGGGCTTGGGAGTTCAGGCCACCCAGGGTGTGAATCCTCCTGCTGCCACTTGCCACGTGAGCATGCTGGAGCCTCAGTGTCTTCATCTCTACAATGAGGCAATAGAGACACCATGGATTGGGACACCTGGGTTGCTCTGTGGTTGAGCAGCTGCCTTTGGCTGAGGTCGTGCGTGATTCCGGGGTTCTGGGATTGAGTCCTGCATCGGGCTCTTCCGCAAGGAGCCTGCTTCTCCCTCTGTCTGTGTCTCTGCCTCTCTCTGTGTGTATCTCATGAATGAATGAATGAATGAATGAATGAATGAATGAATAAATAAATAAATAAATAATCTTTAAAAAGGGGCACCTGGGTGGCTCAGTGGTTGAGCATCTGCATTTGGCTCAGGATGTGATCCAGTAATCCTGGGGTCCTGGGATTCAGTCCCCCATCAGACTCCCCATGCGGAGCCAGCTTTTCCCTCTACCTGTGTCTGTGTCTCTTATAAGTAAATAAATAAATAAATAAATAAATAAATAAATAAATAAATAAATAAAATCTTAAAAAAAAAAAAAGATACTGTGGATTGAGGGCCAGCTAAGAGCCAGTACCTTCCATAATTCTCAGGACTCTCTGAGATCCCTGAGGCCATCCCATTTTTCAGAATGGAGAGACATAAAGCATGTAGCTGGGTTATTTTCTATCAGCCCTCTGCCACGGAGCAGTACCGACCCAGGGGCCCCATCCCCCTGCCCCTGAAGGGCACTCTATGTGAAGGCAGTCCTGCAGGGTGGCCAGGTCCTGCAGAGCAACAGGCTGGCCACTCTACTAAGTCTTGGGCCTCCCTGCCCAGGAAATCCCAACCAGTGGTAAAGGGGCTGCTTCCTGCCAGGGACCCAGGAGCCCCAGGCTTCCTGCAGCTGGCTGCCCCTGGTGTGTCTCACACTGAACCCTTCCCAGTCTTTCTTCCCCACCTTCCTGGGACAGTGGAAGGGCTGCCTCCAAGCAGCTTTTCCCTTCTAGTCCTGGCTCAGGTGCCAGCCCACTTAGGGCCTGCAGAGCACCCCTCCCTCCCTCCCTCCCAGGGCCTCAGTTTCCTCCTCCAATGCTTAGCCCCGGAGGATCCTAAGTAGGCTTCTGCTTGCCACCTCCCTCTCTTCCTGCTGATCTAGGCTGGGAAGGGGATGCAACACGAGAGCTCCTTAGCTGGGAAAACCACTGTCTAGAGAGCTAATTCCTTCTGCTCTCTGGGGGGTGGAGAAAGGGCTAGAGGAAAAAAAAAATTCAATTACCAGACCGACTATTTGTCAACTCCTCCCTCCCCATTGACTTAATTTTCTCTAACCAGACGCAGAGTCAAAGAAGGCAGGAGTGAGCCTGCAGGCCCAGAGAGGGAGGGAGAAAAGAGAGCTGGGGCAGGGATAGGGAAGGAGGACCCCCAAAAGGGACACAGGGATGAGCCTACTGGACACACACCCCAAGCCAGGAAGCCACACTTGGGAGCCAAAAACAAACAAGCAGCACCCAGAGAAGAGGGACAGATATTCTTCTGTGCCTAGCCCTGCCCAGAAACTCAGAGCAGCACCACTTCCTTCAGGAAGCCTTCTCAGATCTCCCAGGCTGGGTTAGGAGTCACCCCTGGGCTCCCACAAATCCCCAGCACCACGCTGATATGGACTGTCAACTTTCATTCATTTATGCAACAAATATCCGTAAAGGATAGTATGTTCCAGGCTGAGTGCTGAGAATAGAACTGAAAACAAAAACTACTCGGCCAGAGGAGACTGACAATAAAATAAGTATAAACCTGCGTGGATTATCTACTGCTGTGTAACAAATCATGTCAAACCCTCGTGGCTTAAAATAACAATCATGTTCTTTCCTCTCAGGATTTCTGTGGGTGAGAAACGTGGGAAGGGCACAGCTGGGCCTTCCTGGCTCAGGGTCCCCCACGGGCTGCAGGCAGACAGCCACCGGAAACGGGCCAGCCGGGGGCCCAGCAGCTGGGGTGTCGGTGGACATCCCTGTGTTCTTGTAGTCTCAGGACGCCTCCGCGGGATCTGTCCGTGTAGACGAGTTTGGGCCTCCTCCCAGCATGGCGGTTTTAGGGTGGCCATGGCAGCCAGCTTCCACCACAATGAATCTCCCAAGAACACAAAGCAGCCGTGCATGGCATTTTTATGACCTGGCCTTTGTCATAAAAATCGTGTCCTTCCATCACACTTTGTTGGTCAAGGAGTCATAAAGGTCTACCCAGGTTCAAAGAGAGGACATATTAACCCTTGACTTGAGGGGAGGAATGTCAAAGTCACATTGAAGAGGAGCGTATGGGATGGAAGATATTATTGAGGCCGTTTTTGGAAAATACAATCTGCTACAAAACCCACTTCGATTAAAAAAAAAACATAAAACAAAAACAAAAAACAAAACAAAACCCACTTCGATTTAAATAAGATCACCTGAAACCCTCCATTCACCCTTAGGAAGCTAACTCCTCCGAGTTTCATTTCTGCAAATCCCCCAGGGGCTAACTTACATTTCCACAATCACCTCTGATTCCAAATTCCTGCTTCTGCTCTATTTGATTATTCTTTGGACGCTCTCACCTGCCTGTGGGGGCTGACTCTGTCACAAGCCAGGAAACTTGGACAGAAACTCCACCTCCACCTGTTTCCACAAAACACTCACCTGAGGAAGATGAGGACAGAGGGCTTTGCGGGTGTAAGGAGATGGGGGAGCAGCTCTGGAGACCTGAACTGAGTGTCAGGCACCCTGCCCTAAGGAGATTTATGCCTGGCCTCTCCACAGGGCACCCCTCACCCCACCTGCCTCCCAGTCTCCTCCCCCCCACCTCCCCTTTGCTCCCTGCCTCGCCCCTTCCTCACAACCCCGACTCCCACCCCCCACCTCACCATTTTATCAGCTAAGCTAAACACTTCTCCAGGACCCCTTGGCCTAATCTCAGCCCCAGGCACCCATCCTTCAAGAGGCTCCAACGAAAGGCCTTCCAAGTTCGGAGCTGCCTTCCCTGGAAGTTTGGGGTGGGTTTGTTGATTTGGCGATGGCTGTTTTCCTCCATTCCCCAAGCCAGGACCATCAAGTGGGACAGATGCTCTAACGGGGAAGTGCTTCATCTCCTCTACCGCCTCACTCAGTAGTCTTTGGAACAACTCTGTCCTGTCCCGTCTGCCTGTCTCCTGGCACTGTGAGTTCTTAGGAGTAAGAACAGCCTGAGTCATTGGGTCCTTGGACCCCACACAGGGCCCAAGCCCAGGAGAGCACTCAGCAATTCCAATAACAGTGACACCAGTGAGTGAGAGCTCAGACCCTTCAAGCCAACCTGATTACCCCATTCCCAGAGGACAGATCTGCTCTGAGGCAGTTGCTGCAGGCTGTCCTGGAGGCTGACCTTGGAGCACCCAACAGGAAGGCAGATCAGGAAACCCACAGCAGGAGAATGAGGACTTAACAAGTGATTCACAGAAGGAGAAGCCCTGGTGGCTAACAAGTGCACAAAGAGCCACTTACACTCACAAATGAATGTGCTGGCAGTCTATACCCATCATGTTGGCAAAAATTAGAATGGTGGATAATACCAAGTGCTGGCAGGCAGGACTCTCCTGTACCGCTGGTGGGGCACCAAGTGGTTCAGCCATTCTAGAAACCTAACAACATTTAGTACAAGTAAGTAGATATCTGTCCCATAACACAGCAGTTGGATCCCTGTATATCCCAGGGAAATTCTCACACAGGTCCACAAGAGGACACATCCAGGTCTGGGGACACTTTTTTTTTTAAGATATTTATTTATTTATCTATTTATTTAGAGAGAGAGAGAGAGAGAACAAGCAAGCAGGGGAAGGAGCAGAGAGAGAGGGGGAGAGAATCTCAAGCGGACTCCCTACTGAGCACAGAGTCTGACACGGGGCACTTCTCACATTCCTGAGATCATGACCTGAGCTTTGATCAAGAGTGGGATATTCAACCGCCTGAGCCCCCCAGGCACCCCTGGGGACTCATTTACAAGGGTGTTTTTTTTTTTTTCAAGAAATTATTTGTGAGAAGACAACAGTTGGGGACAACACAAATGTCTTCACCAGAAGAAGGGATGCTAACACATGGTAGGTGTATGCACAGGAAACTATACAGCAACTAGAATCCACATAGAAAGATCTTCAAACACATGGTGTGGAGTAGGGGGGGGTGAAATGAAAGTTTCAGAATGATACCCTAGCACCCAAAACAACACTACATATTTTACAAAGATACATACGTATTAGGGTCATATATGGAGTGGGAAAGAAGAGCCTGGGAGAGGGGACTAAGAAGGGGGTGGGGGCAATTAGGAAGAAGCAGAAAAATGCAACATACATTATATATTTACTGTGAGCCAGGCACAGTATCAAGAGCTTTGTATGTAGCATCTCATTTAAACTTTAGAATCTTCTATGAAGTAGGTATTACTAATACCCCCATTTTTTTTCAGATGAGAAAACTGAGTCCCTTATACTATTCAAGGTCACACAGCTGTGGGAGCGAGGGGAAGTGCCTGGTTTTGACCCCAGGCCTTGGATTGGTGCTCCTCTCCTCCTGCGCTGCCTGAGTTCACCCCCACCCCAGCTCCGCTGAACTCTGAATTCAGCTCCATGAGCCAAAACTTGCTCCTCTATCGGGTTCTGTGGCCTTGCATGTCTACCAGGCTGCTGGCACTCAAACCCCAGCTTTCTCTTCAGACTCTGCCTTTCTTTTGGATCCCTCCATGCCCTGGGATTCCCCCATTGCCCCCAGCTCTGGCCCCTCCAAACCCAGCCCCACTGGCCAGCAACCAGCCCCCCTTGCCACCCCGCAAAGGACAAATTGGTCCAAGAGAAGCTCAAAGCTCAGATAAGGGGGCAGCCTGGGTGGCTCAGCGGTTTAGCGCTGCCTTCAGCCCAGGGCCTGATCCTGGAGACCGGGGATCAAGTCTTGTGTCAGGCTCGCTGCATGGAGCCTGTTTCTCCCTCTGCCTGTGTCTCTGCCTCTCTCTCTCTCTCTCTCTGTGTGTGTGTGTGTGTGTGTGTGTCTCGTGAATAAATAAATAAAATCTTTAAAAAAGAAAAAGTCTATTCCTATTATTCTCAACAACAAAAACTTCACTGAGCATCCATTCTGCGCCCTGGGTATATATGACCTGGAAACCCCAGAGCTGATCAGAGTTGGAGGCTGCCGATCTCCTGTGGATTATTCAGACATGCTAGGATGGGTTCTGGGATAAAGAGGAGACAAGGCGAATTGAGGGGAGGAGTCCATGGGGGACCATGGAGGGCTTCTTAGAAGGAGGGAGCCTTCAGCAGCATCTTGAGAAGGCCAAGGGTGAATGAACAAGTGGCAAGGGGCCTGGGTGCTGGAAAGTAGGATTCCAAGCAGAGCAAACAGTGTGGGCCCAGGTCTGATGGCTGGTGGTCCACGGGGGGCAACCGCAAGTAACGGCTGGCTGCAGGAGAGGAAGTGGGAAGGGTGGAACCGAGGTGAGCCATGAGCGGAGAGGTCATCAGGGCAGACCACCAGGGCCCTAAGTGCCCCGCAAAGGAGCAGGGCTTGCCACCGAGGGCACCAGGGAGCTAATAAAGAGATTTCAAGCAGGGATGAAGGGCCACTAGGTGTATATTCTAAAAAGTTCCCACTGTGCTTTCTTCATTCCGCTTGATCCACTTTATTCTTCATCTATCCCAGTCTACGAGCTCCTCGAAGGCAAGGACCATATCCGATTTTCCTTTAGATCCTTTCAGATCCTCTACAGAAACAGGCAGGAACAAGGAGGGCTGGGTAAATAAAAATAGTCATTTCTGTATTCCCGGGGCCTGGTCGCAAGAGGAAGGGTGTTCCAAGCATGCAGTCCAGCCCAGGGCTCAGAACCCTCCCTGGCTCCCCATGGCCTGCATGTGCAAATCCCAGCTCCTCAGGCCAACACAAACAAGGACAAGGACCACCTGGATTTGGCTCCCTCCCCAGCCACATCTCTCCTTACTGCCCTATCCCCTGGCACTTTAGCTCCACTGTCTTCTAGATTCCTTAAGGGTCATGCTCTCTCATGACCTGTGTCTGCCCGTGCTGATGCCTATTCATGTCATTTCTCTCCCTGAGTTGTTTTCCCTCTTCACCTCCACATATCTTTTTTTTTCCTTAAGATTTTATTTATTTATTCACAAGACACACACACACACACACACACAGAGAGAGAGAGAGAGAGAGAGAGGCAAAGACACAGGCAGAGGGAGGAGAAGCAGGCTCCATTCGGGGAGCCCGATATGGGACTCAATCCCGGGACCCCAGGATGATGCCCTGAGCCAAAGGCAGATGCTCAACCACTAAGCCACCAAGGCGTCCCTTCACCTCCATGTATATGATCAATTCCTAGTCTTCCCCAGCATGAGCAACACTGCCTTTAGGGAGCCTTCCCTGATTTCCCCCCAGCCAGGTGCGGATCCTCTTAAGACCACATTCCACCAACAATTATTATATGACCATGCTGGTTGTGTCTGCCATGGTCTATGAGCTCTCTGCAGGGAAGAGTGATCTTCTTATTCATCTCAGTATCCCCAAGGCCTGGAAAGACCTAGGGTCACAACTTGTAGGAGCCCAGGGAGCAAGACGGGCTCCTGAAGTCACATGCAAGGTCATCAGGACACAAAAGACACACTAGACCCAAAATGAGGCTGGAGAGGCAGGCTAGGCCCAGGTCACAAAGGACCTACCAACCTGGGGTTGACCCTAGTGGAGTGGAAGGCAGGGCAGGAATTGAAGCAGGAGAGGATGCACTCTGTGGCTCAGAAAGCTAGTGGCAGGGGACAGGTGTGGAGGAAGGCTCAGAGGGGCCAGTTCAGAGACCCCTGGAGACCAGCAGTCTGGCAGATTAGGGTGCTGGCTGAGCGATGGAGAGAAGAGAACGACTGGAGAGAGATTTAAGGGGAGGAAGGACCAGACTTGGTGCCTGATTGTTCGTGGGCAGTAGGAAGGAGGGAGGAGTAGAAATGACTCCCAGCACAGCTCTCGCATCTCTAGGGAGAGACGAAGGAGGCTAGCAGCCAACTTGGACACCAGTTACCTTGGACACAAATAACCCCGGGGACCCTGCTCCACCATCGCCTAGCTGCAGCCTCTGACAGCAGTCGCCCCCCCCCCCCCCCGCCCCTTTTTCCCAAGGGGTTGACTTGACGCTCTGCTGGCTCCTTGCCCACCGCTCCCTCCCACAGTCAGCTCTGCGCCTGCCAGTAGAGGAGGGGAGGGGCGGGGCAGCCGCAGAAGCCCTGCGGCGGAGGGGGGGGGGGCGCTGGCGGAAGCAGCCAGTTCAGCCGACCCCAAACCAGAGAGCCAGGGAGAGCAGAGGAGAGGCAGTGACAGACAAAAGAGTCAGTCGGAGCTGCATAGTGTTATCAAACACTAGGGATGCAAAATGCCTTCCAGATCCTCCTGCCCACCTCCCATTTTAGAGATGGGGAAACTGAGGCCCAGACAAGGCAGCAATTCAGGAGCCTAGAACTCAGGTTTCAGCAGACCCACGCCCCCTCAGCTGGAGCAAGCACCTCTGCCCTGGTCTGGCCGCCCTGGGTATAGAGCACCACGGGGACCCCCGGGTGGAAGGCTGCCAGCTATCTGAGCCTGTGGTTCAAGGTCCCCGAAGTCCTCATGGTATGGAGAGCTGGGCTGAAAGTCAGGGGGTCTGAGTTCTCAGCTGTGAGGCAGGGGAGGTCAAGACATCTCTGATTCCTCATCTGTAAAATGCCTGATAATGCCTCTCTTGACAGCGCGCTGACATCAGGGATGAAAGAGGACTTTATCAATCCAAAAGAGCCAGAGGACCCCAGGAGGACTGAGCGCAAACCCCACGTCCCTAAGCAAGTCGTTCCCCTCTCCGGGCCTCAGTTCCTCCAACTGCACAGTCAGGGGACTAGATCCAGTCCATCCCTGGAAGCCCGCAGGATGCACCCAACTCTGCCAAAGTTTTGAACTCTAGAGCGGACGAATCCCGCCACCTTCGTCCCCCAGGCCCTAGCACGGGCGCTTGGAAGCCGCCCTCCGGGCTGTGCCGGTCACTGGGGTGGCCGCCGCCGCCGCCGCCGCCGCCGCCGCCCAGGGCCAGACCTGGACCCAAACCTCAAGGCCCCTGACCGCCCCGGTTTCGGAGCTCGCGCGGCGGCCCCTAGGGGGCAGTGTTGCCCCGGACTTGGGCAGGCGCCGCCGCTGCCCCCGCCCCGGAGGGTGCCCCCGCCCCTGCGGGCGCCCGGAGAATCCTCGAGTTCTGGGAATGTTGGACGCCCCCCGCCGCCCCCGCCCCGCCCTCCACCCCGCCCCCGCCCCCGCCGCCCCAGCCCGGGGGCTCCCGCGCCGCGCGCAGCCTGCCCGCTGCGGACTTGCCGCCGGCTCCCCCACCTCTGCCGGCAGAAAGCACCTAGCAAGGATGGGGCTTTGGGTTTTATGTTTTTATTTATTTTTTTATTTTTTGCAGGAGTAGGGGGCAGGTATGGGGCTCGGGCTGCTCCGCGGCGACTGAGGTGTCTGTGCTCCAAGATCCGAAGGAGGAGACATTGGAGGGGCCGGGGGGCCAAGAACCTGTCAGCTGCTTCCCCCGTCGTCCTCTCACCCCTCTGAGCACCCCTACCTCCTCCCCCCCACACCCATCTCCAGGGATCCCCCACCCCAACCCCGCCGGGATGAGCCCCCGGAGCTGGGGAGCTGCACGAGGCTGGGGGTGGCCACGGGATCCGACGTGCCCGACCCCACCGCCACCAGCCTCGCTTTCCCCGGGTCGAGCCCAGGCTCCGGGGGGGCCAGGACACAGTCCTGATTGGAGGGGTCGGGGAGGGGGAGGGGAGGGGAGGGGGTGTGACCCCTGCTGCAAAGAGCTCCCCCCCACCCCTACCCACCGCCCTGCAAAGTCAGGGTCTGGCGTGCAGGCGCTAGAGGGGAAACGGAGGGAAAACCCCATTCAAGTTTGGTCCAACGGTTTCACGGGAGAGAGGGGAGTGCGAAGAATTTAAAAGCCCCGAACCCACAAAGCAGACTTTTTAAAAAATCATAATTGAAAACATCTCGAAGTAAGGGCCGCCAGAAGTGGGCCAGCTCCCCCCACCCCGCCCCTCCCCCTCCCCTGCTCCCCGGAGTCCGATGAAGTCACGATAAGTAGGCTGCAAAAAAAAAAAAAAAAAAGTGGGGGGGGCTGGGGGCACCGGGGTCCCAGGCTGGGGCCCCGCGTGGACACAGTTTGGATACTATGGTTACGCGATCCGACCCAAACAGCCGAGGCGGACAACAATAGCGGCCGCCAGAGGAGGAAATTCCTTCCGGGGTGGACGGCGCGGGGGGAGGGGCGCCTGGCTGGAACGCCGAGGCGGCGGCTCGGCCAATCAGCGCGCGGCCGCCGGCGGTTTCAAGGTGCCCCGCGCCGCGCGCCCCCCCCCCCCCCCCCCGCGCTCCGCTCGGGCGCTGGAATTGCTGAGACGTTTCCCTGCACGCGCCCGGGTAACCCTGCGGGGGCTGCTGCCCAGGCCGACCCCCTCCCCAGCCCGTCTCCCCGCCGCCCCCCACCCCCAAGCCCACCGCCCCGGGAAGGCTGAGCGTTCTGCTGCAGGAGTTGCTTGCACTTGAGGGAGGTGGGCGGGTGGGGGGGAAGAATCCCTCAAACCACCCCTTGCTTTGGGGTTGGTTCCTGCGCAAGCCTGTTTTCTATTTTAAAGCCTGTCTCGAGAAAAAATGAGAGAAGGAGGCGAGCGAAGGTCCACCCGGACTCAAGAAGCCTGGGAGGTTCTGACCCCTGCCTGCCTGGCCGCAGGGGCTGTTATATAAGAAGCTGGGTTATTGATATTGGCGGTCCTGCCTGGGCATCTGGCACGCGGAGGTCCAAGGGCAGAGCTGCACGTAGAACCCCCAGGTGTCGGTCCCCCACCCACCCCGTTACTGTTACCTGCCTTGTGCAGGACTAGAGAAACCAGGGGCTCCCCTCCGCCGGCATCCTGGTTATGCATGTGATGCCCGCCCGGGGACTGCCCGCTTCTCCCCCACCTACCAGGGACTCTGTGCCCGAGTGCCCTCCTTCAGAAGCCCCAGACTAGTTCCCAAGCCTCCTTCCCTGCCGCCAGGCCCTCCGCCGTGCCTCTTGCTCTCTTGCCAACTACCCAAAGCCAAAGCGGCATGCTGGGCACTGCCAGCACCGAGTTGGTCCTGTTCCTTTTTTAAGCTCCCTGAACCAGGTTTCTGCTTTCCGACGCCTCCTGGGCACGGAGCACCACTTCCGTGGGGAGTAGATGTCTTTTTTATTCATTGCATATTAAGAGATTCACTTCTCTGGAAGGATCTCACATTCAAAAAGTATTTGCCTCTCTCTCCTACTCTTTTTCTCTCTCTTCATATATAATGGGGATAGCCCTAATTCTCCAGTTCCTCGTGTGTCGCTTTATAAATAAATAATGAGATTTTATTAATTATGCACGTACAGTATCTGCAAGCAGATTGCTACGTCTCTTGATGCTTAATAAAAATAAAAAAATAAAAAAGGAAAACCCCTCCACACTGAAGCTGGGTTGTTTTCTTGAAGCAAACAAAAACTTTAAGGGGCCATATGCCCTCCAAGGAGGGAGAGGAAGACAGAAGTTGGGGAGTGTGTCGGGTAGGAAGGGAAGGATTAAAGGGGGTTCCTTGGGGATCCCTGGGTGGCTCAGCGATTTAGTGCCTGCCTTTGACCCAGGGCACGATCTTGGAGTCCAGGAATCGAGTCCCGCATGGGGCTCCCAGCATGGAGCCTGCTTCTCCCTCCTCCTGTGTCTCTGCCTCTCTCTCTCTCTCTCTCTCTCTCTGTCTATCATAAATAAATAAATAAATCTTAAAAGGGGGGGGGTTCCTTTGCAGATTTTCAAGGCAGCTGAAGGTGTATTTTGAGTTGCCTGCTTCACGTTTGTGACTGAGCTGCCTGTCTGAAAACATACCAAGGTTCGCAGGGGCGTTTATGCACTAGGCGGGATGGGCAGCTGTTAATAGTAAACAGGAAACCAGTGAGAAGAGAGCTGGCCGCAGCCCAGTCCCTCTCTCAACTCCATGCCCCTACTCATGCCCTGAGCCCCCAGCTCTCAAAACACACTTTCAGGGCACTTGTGCATCACGGATCTCCTGAGTGCCCAGCATGATCCCTGGCACATAGTAAGGGCCCAGCAAACACCTGCAGGTTGAAGATCTGGAGCATGGAGCACATACAGGGGGTTGTGGGAGTGGTCTTGGGGCACCATGACTCAGAGTCCTGAGAGTTGGGGCTTTTGCCCTCAGACTAGAGGGGAGGGGCTTGCCTCTCAAGTGTTTTTGGTTCAGGAAATGACAGAGCAGACCTGAACGTTGAAAAACGAATCTGGATGTGGGAGACCAAAGAGGGGTACAGTAGTAGGGTGACATGAGGCAGAGTCCATGTGGCTAGAGAGAAAAGGCTATGGGGGACGTGCCGTGCCTGGTACCTGTAGCACACCCAGATGAGGAAAGTTGGGGGGGGGGGCGGTCAGGGGTGAGCTGTGATTCAAAACCTTCTGGTTCCAGTTCCGAAGAGCAAGTCTGTGTAGAAACAGAGGTTTGAAGTGTGCCGGCATGAGATACAGAGTCTCCTCTAGAACAGGCACCTTAGGCTGAAATTTGAAAAGCAGAAAAAATAGACCCCAGGGGAGGCACGTACAATTGCTCTTAGGGCTGTTGTCCAAGGAGTTGCTGGGGCTAGAGGCCCCAAAAAGAGCAAGGACACATGGGGTTCCCATGGCCAGACGGTGGCCAGGTTGGAGCACTGTGGCCATGTTCTTTGCCGCCTTCTCACCTACTTTGCACTACACCCGCCTGGCAGGAGAGGTTTCCTGGCCCAGCCCAGCCCCTGACAGACCAAGTGGCCTGACCAAAGGGTTAATTCAATTGGGTGGGTATTGCACAAGTTCAAAGATATGTGGTGTTGTGTTGTGTTTTCAAGGGAGAAGTTCTGGATGCCATTTCTCCTGCCTGTGAGAGGTCTATATATCACCAAGGAGTTAAAACATAAAAATAAAATTGTGCTGGCTGAGGTTACCACAAGCTATCAAGCTGGGTCTTGTTGCTGGAGCCCTGGCATCTGCTGTGTAATTTGGGGAGCACTAGTCTTCCAACCGTGGGTGGGGGTGGCCGTCTGACTTCTCTCTTTGTATCCTCCTAATTAAAAAGGACCAGGATCCCTTTCCACATGTGTTAAAGAACATTTTTTTGTGCCCAAGAAAGTCAAGGAGATGCAGATGCCATAGGCACTTGGGATTTGGGGAGGTGGTGCCAAGATGCACCATGAACCCCAGAACCCCCTCTAAGCATGACCTGCTGTGTGACCTTGGGCAAGGGCTTCAGTTTTCCCACAAATCAAATCATGTGGAGGAGGGGAACCTGATTGAAGATCAAAGATCCTTGTCACTCTCTGGTTCTAAGATGTAGGTCCAATTGGACTTCAGGGCTATTTTCCCTTGTGGTCTTTTGGGATGGAGCCCCTGCCCCCATGCAGCCATCATGCCTATATCCTACCCCCAGTTCTAATTGTGGGCCAAGGTCCAAAAACACAAATTACCTTTAGACCATAAAGGTCCCCAAATTACGGACATGCCCAAGCTGTAACAGACAGGGTCTCACATACATGCAGCAAGATCCTAGGGTCAGACACCACCCAGGCTGAAAGATCACCTGGCCCAGCTCACTCGGGATGCATATAAGCCCTCTGCAACATCCCAGGCTAGTGCCTGTACAGCTCCTGCTTGAATGCCATGTATGACCGGCAGCTCACGCCACTTCTGAACTCCAGCACACTATACCCTAACCACTTACTGCTCCTGTCCAACGAGACATCCTGCTAACTTCTCAAAGCCAGCAGGCACCAGGATTGGAATCTTGATGCTGTCCTCAACAGACCTGCTCCTCCTCCCCTTCCTCCTGCATCTCCTGGCTCAGAAAACTGGCACCACAAGCTAAAAACCTGGGATTTCTTGATTTGCCCCCTCCCCCTCCACCCATCAGTCTCTGAGTCCCGACCTTCAATCTCTATCTCTTCGATTGGTCCCTGCCTCATCATCACTCATCTGTGCAATGGCGTCAGCTTCCTGGCTCAGTCTCCCTGCCTTCCAACTGGTCCCGTCCAAATTATACTCCATGCTACCTAGCAGAGGACTATTTCTAAACCCTTAGCCTGAATACAATACTCCTCTGCTTATAAATAAATGAGGACCTGAGTTGCCCGTATGACCAAAATTCAAATTCCTTAGCACATTATTCAATGCCTTGCTTGATCTGGCTGCAGATACACATAGAGTCCCATTCCCCGCTTGTCTCAGCTGCTTTGCTTTACATGCAGCCATACCAAATTCTCTGAACATACTTTGTTCTTTCACGCCCGTGTCCTCCACCAGGCTGTGCCCTCTACTGAGGACACCACTTTCGGCCTTGAAGAGATGAGAAGTAAAGGTCTACTGCCCTAGTGGAACCCTGATCCTAGAGCTACCCTATCCACTATGGTAACCACCCACCACATGGACTCACTGAGTACATGAGACGTGGCTGACCCTGGGATGCCTGGGTGGCTCAGCAGTTAAAGCTTCTGCTTTCAGCTCACGGTGCGATCCTGGAGTCCTGGGATCGAGTCCCACACTGGGCTCCCTGCATGGAGCCTGCTTCTCCCTCTGCCTGTGTCCCTGCCTCTCTCTCCGTCTTTCATGAATAAATAAATAAAATCTTAAAAAAAAAGAGAGAGAGAGAGAGATGTGGCTGATCCAAATTGAGATGTGCTGTAAAATTCAAAATACACACCAGGCTTCAAAAAAGAAGAGGAAGACTATCCGTCAGCTTGTTAACAATTTGTTTATATCAATTACATGTTTATAGTATTTGGGATACATTGGATTTAATACAGTATGTTATTAAAAGTAATCCCATTTGGTTGTTTTGTTTTCAGTAAGCTCTACACCCAACATGGGGCTTGAACTCAGAACCCAGAGATCAAGAGTCATATGCTCTACCGACTGAGCCATCCAGGTGCCCTTATTTTTTATTTTTTAAAACATTCATGGCCTGCATGATATGTGGATGGGACAGTACCTCAAGGAGCGGAACCATGAAAACAAGGGGTTCTAAGGATACTGTGGCAGGAAGCACAGGGTGCTGGAGGCAGAGGGCCAGTGGGACACTTGGGCAGCACCTGCATCCGGCTGGTCCAGCTGGCCTGCTGTGACAAGTGCTGCTGGAAATCAGTGCAGAAAGGAAGGAGAGGCAAACCTTCAGATCTCCACTCCCGGCCACTTTCTCTGGGAAGCCATCCCTGACCACCCTGTCCCCGGCCCCAGCCTGGGTTAGGTTTGCCCTGGGGCTTCCACAGCCCCTTCTGCTTCCCAGTTACACACTACAGATCAATCTGCATCATCATTGCCTTTAACTGGTGTGACCATCTGCCCACCCTGTCGCCAAACGTGTGCCCGAGGGAGGTGCCCTGCTTCCCTCACAGTGTGTCCCAGGGCTTGGCGAGGGCGCAGGAACGGGGGCGGGGGGGGGGGGGGAGGGGGTGGTACCCGGTGAATGTTTGTTGAAAGTTGAATGAATTCCTTCGTTCAACAAACAGTCACTGACCCTGAGTGACCTTTCCAACGACATCCTTCTCCTATCCCACACACCCTTAAACATGCCTGCCAGCAAGGCTATGTGCCCATGCTCCAGCAGATAACAGCAACGGGGGCTGAGTCTCACTGGGCACTGCCATGGGCCGCGTGGTACTGAGGCAGGTTCCTCTCATTGCCAGCTCTCCATAATCCCACGTGAGATGACCTCCTTGTGCACCCATTTGTGCACAGATGCGGAGATTGAGGCCTGGAGGGGTGAAGCACTTGCCCAAGGCCCAAGGTCACACAGTAGGTCTGGAAGGAGCTGAGTTTCACTGCGCTGCCCTCCAATTCCCAGGCCTTTGGCCTAAGTCAGGACCCGCCCAGGCTGTTCCTGGGACTGAGTTGACCACTGTGCATTCTCTCCTCTTCCTTGTCCCTCTCCTTCTGTCTCCAGCGTATGAGAGAGCTGAGTTTAACTCAGACCCCAGCAGCAGGGAGGGCCCCCACTCCACACCCTGCGCAAGGGCAGGGCCTCCCCCCAAATGCTACAGAGGGCTTGAGCACCCCGCCCCCAGCTGGGGAAGGGAGGAGGCCGGGAAAGAGAAACCCACCGGGGCCTCTGGGGCACAGCCCTCGAGGAGCCCCGGTGTTTGGTTTCAATTAGGAGGACAAATTCCAGGAAGCCAGGCCAGTGCTGAGGGGGGTGGGGGTGTGCAGAGCAGGGCTCAGAATGAGGAGGCTCCTGGAATCTGGCCTCGGGAAGAGGCTCCCGGAGGGCTGAGGGGCCCACAGGGGGAAGAAGCCTGGCCTGCAGGGCCCAGCATGAGCCCCAGTTCACAGTTCCCCACTCACAGTGTGTGCTCTCAGGGTGGGGGAGAATGTGGGCCAGGCGCCTGGCCCCCAGTAGGCTGTAGGCTCTCCATCTCTCAGTAAACAGGGACCAGAATTGCTTCTGTTGGTGCTCACATTTTTCTATAAATTCCAGCTCTGGGGGTGGGAGCAGTGACTGGCAATTGACAGTGCAACCTACTGCATATGGAGCCGGGGGGTGGGGGGGGGGGTGGCGGGGGCAAGATGACCAAAGCAGAGAACTCACACACAGTCCAGGAGCAGACAGGTACAAAGGGCTGCTGTGCTTCGATGTGGCCGAGGTGAGAGCAGCCAGAGCCGGGCCCAGGCCCCTGGAGGCTCTGAAGGGTAGAAGATCAGGAGGGAGGAAGACTCCTCTGCCCAGTTCCTGCCGGCCTCCCCAGCCCCCAACCCCATGCCCGGCACATAGGAAGCACTCAGTAGTTATTTGTTGAAAGAATGGGTAATGAACTCTTTTGGGAAATTCTTCTGGCAAAGCTTCTTAGAAAAAGGGTGCATCTAAGCAGGGTTTTAGCAAGTGAATCAAAGCTGAGAGACCAAGGAAGGAAGAAAGGGCATTCCAAGCAAAGAGAACAGCTGATGGATGCATCAATGAGGCAGCACAGAGCAAGTGGCAAAGTGTTCACTGATTCACTCATTCAACCAATATCGATGGCGTGTGCCTGTGAAGGTCCAGGCACTGTGCTCCGCAGATGGCTGTGGCTGGGCTGGAAGGGGAGGAGCTGGAGGGGGGAGCAGGGGTCAGACTGTGGGGGCGATGGTGGAGGTGGGCTTGTGTTGCCTGCAGGAGAGTCAGGACTCTGCCCTGTAAGCTCTGGGAGCTCCCGAGGGGTTTCTGCCTTCTGGGAAGTCCTGGAGGCGATATAAGAGTGGCATGTGGGAGTAGAAGAGTCCTCCGCACAGATGAGGAACCGGAGGCTCAGAGCCCTGTTGGCCTGTGCTCAGGGACATCTAGATAGGCAATAGCGGAGCTGAGCCTCTTGTGTCACAGCCCAGGGCTGGCTCCACTTCAGCTAGCCCCACCCTGGGGCAAGATCCTGGGTCCTTGGCCTCTGAGGCTACTTCCTTACTGAATGACCTTGAATATGTCTCCTCCTCTCTCCCCACCAAAGGGCTTCAACTGAGGCCGAGGATCTCGAAGCGTGTGTCGGGTACACTGGGTGGGATGGCGCCCAGACCTGGCCACACACAACATGGAACCTCAAGCTCATCTCAGGAAAGTCGTTGCTTCTGTTGAAGTCAAGGAGAAAAGGCCAGCGTGAAGCTAATATATCTTTAACACCTAACACCGACTTAATCTCCCTCTCTAGCAAAGAGAGAGGCCTCCTAGCAAGCAAGAGTAGCTAGAAAGAATTGCTTTGTTTTCATTGAATTTACTTTTATATTTACTGTCTGTTTTTGGAAAGCCAAAACATTTAGAGTATAGATACAGTTTCCTTCGTTAAAGTTTTGTAAAAGTGAGTTAATTCAAAGAAAACCACTTGAGGTAGGCAGATAACAGCAGACATCGTGGCAGAGGTACCGATGATTGGACATTAGGGAAATCCTGGGTGGGGCGCCTCTGGCTCTTGGGTCTAATATCAACCATTTTTTTAAGGAAACTGACCTAGTAGGTTCTCAGTGCTGTTGTTCATCTTTTTATTTAAAGGTAAGAATTTGGGATCCTGGGTGGCGCAGCGGTTTGGCGCCTGCCTTTGGCCCAGGGCACGATCCTGGAGACCCGGGATCGAATCCCACGTCAGGCTCCCGGTGCATGGAGCCTGCTTCTCCCTCTGCCTGTGTCTCTGCCTCTCTCTCTCTCTGTATGACTATCGTAAATTAAAAAAAAAAAAAAAAAAAAAAAAAAAGGTAAGAATTTCATCCAGTCATTTCATGTTGGAATCAACTCTACTGAGCAAGGAATTTCCCTCATTGAACTTCAATAACAGCTGTAGCACCTTGGCCAGGTCCCCACCCCCCCATGAAGGTGGGGATAGGGAAGGAACCCTAAGCTGGTGTGGCCCATCTTAAGTCATTATCACCTTCCTTCTCCTGATTCTGGGGGAGCTCTTGGAGGGAACTCTGGGACTCCCACATCCCCAAAGTCAAGAGGAGCTGTCAGGAAGGTCCTTAGCAGAACGTCTGACCTTGGAGCCATTGGGGGTATTGGGCCAGTGAAGCCAAAGACCTGCGGGGGTGCTTCTTGTGTGGCACTCAAGACTCTTCAGTGGTATCCCCAATCTGTCTTTCCACATGTCTCATCTAGCGGGCTGGTTCCTACCCTGGCTTCAAGCTCCCTTATCACCATTTCTGTGGAGCCCTTTGTCAGCCTCTCCAATTCTCTGCCTCTAGTCTGAGCCAGGACCTTCTGTGGGATCCCAAATTCCTAGAATCCCAGCCCCAACCATACGAAGTCATCATTGCCTGTGTGTGTGCCTGTCGTCCCCAAGGATGGGAAAACCGTGTCTATTGTGCCTCTATATCCCAGCACCCAACGCAGGGGCTGTAGCTGGGGGATGCCTGGTGAAGCTTTGCTGCATTGAAGAGGGCACATTTCAGTGTCCATGTGGTGACCTCGGTTCCTTTCACAGAACTGCTCTTCCTCTGTTGAGTCTCCTGTAGGAAAAGATGCCTATGAAGAATAGTGAGAGGCAGGAGGAAAGGCCAACATCTTACACTAGGCAGATACGGATTCAAATCTTGTTTAGCTGTTCAAGTGATGTAGCTGAGCTGCAGCATTCCCACATGTTAAGGGGGATCCTAATCCCTACCACAGAGGCAGATAGGGGGTGATGAATAAATGAGAAAATGTGAGAAAAGCAACATCCACAGCTCAGGTACACACTCCCCCATTAAATCACAGAAGTGTAGAAAGTGCAGGAAGCCCAGATGCCCAGGAGTAAACAGAACTCATTCTGTCCAATGGAATGACACAGGGAAAGCCCTCTAGTTGAGGGGACAGATTTTTGAGTTGGGCTTTGAAGGATGACTAGGAGCTCCCCACAAATAGAGGACATTGAGATGAGAAGGCTGAGGGTCCCTTAGGCAGAGGACTCCCAGCCTCTACATGGAGCTACAGCAAGAAAAATTTAAGATTAAGGGAAAAGGACTCCTCTTCCCAAGTTTAGGGCAGAATTGTAATCCAGGATTTGACTAAAGGTGAGAAATGGCCTAAGAAGGGTCAAAGGCCCCTTCATTAGAAGTCAAGGGTCAAGTGGTTCATCCCTCTAGGGCTAAGCTAACTCATGTACTTTTGTCCATAAATCTGCTTCCTTTGTGCTAGAAGGGAGTTCACCTTGAGTGAGTAAGGGGGAAGGAGATCCTCCACCCCACCCTATCCTCCCATTTCCTGGGTTCCTAGCCAATAGGCCAGCGGAGGGCCAAGCAGTCCCCTTCCTTCCCTCTTAAAGAGGCTGACCCGCATCCTGCCGGCTTCTTCATTTCTATCTGTAGCCTTGACTCAGGGCAGAGATGCCAAATTAGGAAATAAGCCCCCTTTTGTGGGCTGGGGAGGGACAGGAGGCAGGGCCCATTTCCTAGGTCAGAACTCCTAGTCCTTGCCCTTCCTCCCCTAGCCCATGTTTTCCAAAACTAGACCTTGGGGAGAGCAGGAGGAGGGGGTGGAGGCAGAGTGTGGATGCTTCTGTGTGTGACTGAGTGTGGAGGCCTGTGTGGAGAGAGGGAGAGGGAGGGAGAGAGAACAGAGCCTGGGAGTGTGTGTGTGTGTGTGTGTGTAGAGAGAGAGAGAGAGAGGGTGACAGAGAGAGAGGGAAAGAGAACAGAGCTTGGAGTGTGTGTGTGTGGGGCTGTGTGCTAGGGAGACTGTGGTGTGTGTGTGTGTGTGTGTGTGTGTGTGTGTGTGTGGCACTCCAGCAGCAAGCTGTACCTTAAAGGCACAGACCCTGCCTCTGCCCTGCTCCTCTGCACTTCCACCCCTAGCCAGAACCACCCTCCACCAGTGTCAGCGAGGAACCAGGGCAGGGTCAGTCCCCAGTGACTCCTGCCAGTGGGAGGAAGCAAGGCCTGCCCTCCAGACAACCCCCTCCCTGGCTGGGGCTTGCAGCGCTCACAGAAGGGTCCTGCAGGAGGCAGGAGGCAGGACAGCAGAGCCTCCCAGAGAGAAGACTGGGGTCTGGGGAGGTGTGGAGGCCCAGCTCTGGGGCCATGCTGCCGGCTGGGGGCCCAGCTCATCATTTACAGCATTTACCACGGGTGGGTGGGGTGGGCCGAGGGAGGACACAACCTCCACACCTTGTCTGCAGGGCCAGGACAATGGCCCCAGCTGTGCAGCGGTGGGATGCAGGCCGCGAGGGCGTGAGTGGTGGTGGGAGCCCCACGGGGGTCTCTGCTGCACACGGGGAGCCCCTGTCTCAGGTGTGGGCTCCCGGGCTGCCTTCCTGCCATCTGGCCGGAGCGGGGGGGGGGGGGGGGGGGGCCTTTGTCTTCTCCCCTTGGCAACCTGGATTTTGGCTCCAATGGGTGGAGCCCTGGGACGCTATAGGACCCGCTTTTTCATCCAGTAGCCTGCGACTGGCTGTGTGACCCTGAACAGGTTCCTGGCCCTCTCTGGGCTTCCGCTGGCCTCTCTGGCCGTCCACCAGCTCTTGTAGCTCGGCCATTCCCCGCTTCTGGGTCCTTTGATGAGAACGTGCCTCCGTCTACGAAGAGGATGAGAAATTACCCAAGCCTGAATCCTCCGGGCCTCTCCCAGAGCCATAAAAAGTACATGCGCTGAAGCGTGCCTGAAAATGTCCTGGTCGGGCTCCTCCGCCCCACAGCCCGGGAAACTGAGGCCGGGAAGGAGAGCGTGGAGGAAGCGATCTACGGCCAGATGCGCAGGCAGGGAGGGCGAGCCGACTCGCCAGGGGAGCGGCGGGAGCCGGGAGGCAGGGGGGGTGACCCCCGGGGCGCGCCCCTCCAGCGCCGGCCGCGGGCCCCTTCCGGCCCCTCCCCCCGCCTGCGCCCGGTCCCGCCACCTGCTCCCCCGCCCACCGGGGCGGGGCTGCCGCCCCCCGTCCCCATGGCAACGCGCGGCCCCGGCCGCCCGGCCTCCCCGTGGCGGTGCAGCCCATCTGGCCCCAAGCCCGCCCCAGCTGGGCCGCGACGCCCGGGTCGCCGGGGGCCCTCACGGCCCCGCAGCGCCCTGAGACTAGGGCGGGAGCGCCTGGCGTCGGGCACGTACCCTGCCAGCACCTGGGCTAGCGCCTGGGCGCCCGCCCCGATAGGTCAGGAGCCACCCAGGACCGGCCACACACACCCCACCCCCGACGCTGCCGCCCCCAACGTCCACCCACAGGACAGCGGGAGGCAGCATCCTAGGATTAGAGGCCAGCTTTTGCGGGGGGGGGCAGCCACTCTGGTTGCAAATCCCCAGGTAGTGTGATCTTGGGCCATTTACTTAACCTTTTACTCATCTGAAATTGGAGATGATCATAGGACCTGTCTCATAGGGTGCTCGTGAAGGTTAAATGGGTCAATAAAGAAAAATACATGGAGTCAGCACTCAATAAATATCAGCTGTTATTATGAGTGCAGGTGGCAGGTGCTGCAAGAGAGCCAGGGCAGCCCAGAGCAGGGGTCCTAACCCGGTCTGGGAGCAGCAGGGGTGGCTTCCTGCAGGCCATGCTGGTGGAACCTGAGCAAGTAGCAGTTAGCCAGGAAACCCAGGGGAAAAGGGAACAGCAGCAGCAGCAGAGACAGAGAGGTGAGGAATAAGCATGGGGGGTGGGGAGGGGTGTAAGGAGACTTACAAAGCCCTTCAGTGTTCCTGGAGAGTACAGGAAAGCTTGGCTTTTAGTCAAAGGGCACTGAGACAGGAGCCACTGAAGAGTTTCAAACAGAGGCATGACTTGTCCCTTGCTTTCCTAGAGATCACTCTAAGTGCCATATATGCAGTGGCTTGGGAGAGCCAGTCGTCCTTCTGGGAGATGATGAGGCCTGAACAAGGAGAGCTGCAAAGTCAGTGGAAGATGGGGACAGATTCCTGGCTATGAAGGAAGTAGACCCAGCAGGTTGAAGACCAATGGACTAGAAGTAGCTGGAGAAGGCAGAGTTAAGGATGGACATGGACACTGGCTTGAGCACTGATGGTGTGGCAGGGCCAGGAGAGGGGCAGGTCTGGGAATGAGGGGTGCCACTCAGCTTGAGAACACTTGAATTTGGAGCCAAGAGACCTGGAGGCCTGGGCTGGGGACGTCAACACAGGGACATCAGTACATGGATGGTCACAGACCCTGTCAGGGTCTGAGAGAGCCCCAGAGTGAGTGGAGAGTGGGGGCCCGCACCAGACCAGAGAACAGGATTTATGCTTCATAATTGGATTCTAAGCTTTGTTTTCCTGGAACCAAGTAGAATTTGTCCAAATGACTTCTGACCCAAATTGAGTGCTGTTATCTCTGAGGTTTTGGCGTTTGGGAGGGTTCTTTGGAGTGAGGGAGAGGCAGGAGAGTACAAGGCTGATATCATATTGTGCTGACCCATCCCAGCTCTGTCGATTGCTAGCTGGAAGGTCTTAGGCAAATCTTCTTGCCATGCCTCAGTTTCCTCCCAGCTACCTACCTTACAATAACCCCTAGGGTTTGTTTTTTTTTTATTGTAAGAATTAAATGGGGGACACCCAGCTGGCTCAGTCAGTGGAACATGCAACTGTTTTTGGGGGGTGTGGGTTTGGGCTCTATACGTTGGGTGTAGAGGTTACCTAAAAATAGTCTTAAGGATCACCTGGGTGGCTCAGTTGGTTAAGCATCTCCCTTTGGCTTGGTTCATGGTCCTGGCATCCTGGGACCCAGCCCTGTGTTGGGTTCCCTGCTCAGCAGGGAATCTGCTTCTCCCTCTCCCTCTGCCCCTCTCCCCTGTTCGTGCTCTTTCTTACTCTCTTTTTCTTAAATAAAATATTTTTTAAAAGATGAAATCTTAAAAAAAAAAATAAAAAGAATTAGATGGGGAATGGGATGCTGGGCACAAAGCTCCCTGCATGGTCTCTAGCCATCTTTATTAGATATGCTAATACTAGAATCTTCTCCAAAGTCCAAGAATATGACTTTCCATGGGTGGATCTGGGAATCCACAGGTAAAATTGGCCCATCATTGGATCAAAGCCTCCAACTACCATACTGGGACTCCTCCGACACTGACCCTTCCTTGGGGTGGCCCACCAAATATGAGGATATCTGCAGCCTGGGGCAAGAGTTCAAATGGCAGTCCCCTTGCCAGGTTCTTCGCTCTCTTCCCACCTGCTTCGTGCCTACTGGAGAAGTCTTTGTGTGCAGACCCCATGTCCAAGGTCTTTCCTTGTACATCCCTCAGGCCTCAGGCTGCAGCACAGCCCACTGGGAGAATAGATCCAGGTCTTGGAAGTGATCTCAGAGCCCTTTGGGCAGGAAATTCCAGATTCCGGGCACCTGGATTATGATCTAGAATGATAAACTTGGGCTCTAGGTGGCATGTCCCCTTGGCCCCGGCCCTGTGTGTATCCCGCACCTGGGAGCAAGGAGGGACTGGAGGCAGGGATAGGGGAAGCTGAGATAACAGAGCCAGAGCAGAGGCCCGACTGCACTGGACTGCGGGCTTCCCCTGCCCGTTTCTATCAGCCTTTGCCACCAGGCCCTCTGGCCAACCTACCGCTTCCCAGCAGCTGTGTCATGGAGCCTGCAGCCACTTGTCCATCTACCTGCTCCCTGCCCGGCCAAGGTCACCCCAGACTTCGCTTTAGCCTCTGCTGGACCTGAGAAGTATGGGGTTCTGGGGCCTCCCACGCAGCTACCTGGCAGCCCATACATGCCGGTCCCTGGCTTGACATGACAGGTTATATTATTCTTTAAAAAGAAGAACGCTAAAAAAAAAAAAAGAAAAGAAAAAAAAAAGAAGAACGCTGAGACTCAGAGAAGGCAAAGGAAAAATCGGTATTAAGAGCACCTAGTGAATGCCAAGTGCTGAGGTATGGTGCTTTTAAAGAGATGACCCCGCAACACTCCTGTCAGAATTAGCCCCCATTTACAGGTGAGGACGTGGTGGCTCAAGAAGGACAACTAACTGGGCCCAGGAGCAGATAGGGGGCAGAGTCAGAGTTCAAACATAGATCAGTCAGACCCCCCCAACCCAGACCCCGGGGATGCATGGTAGGCCTTCAGTAAGGCTTACCCAGAGGAGCTGAGGACCCATGGAAACCTGGACCTGCCACCTCACGTGAGGGCCACGGAATGTGAGGAATGTCCACCCCCAGGGTAGGGCTGTGGGCAAGGTGACCTTTGGGAAGATAAAGTTAAATTCCAGTCCTCAGAGACTAGCAGAGGTAAACCTGGGGTGGTGCTGCTGGGACTGGAACCCCTGCAGTGGATCACCAGCCCCCCAGACCCTGCCCTGAGCCAGTAGTTGGGGGTGCATGTGGGGAGCCACTGCTATGTGTCAGCCCCCCACTCTTCTCTCAACTGGAATCTCCTTTCCTGGACTCTGCTAGTAGCACCTTAGCCATGACGTTTCTTCTCCTGTCCCTAGCCATCACCTGAACATTTATTTCCATTAGGAGGGCCCTGGGGAATCTCAGCCATTACTGTCCATAACTAAACTCAGCATGCTCTTGAACTGTCTCCCACTACCCACCCTGGGGGGGGGGGCGGTGCCTCCTCCATGCCCTGACTTGATTGCTTAGACAGCAGGGTACAAGCCTTGCCTCTCCCTTCTCCTTCTTACTCCATCTAGACCCCATCTCCTGTGTCTTCACCCTCTCCCCACTACCTCTGGCCTCCAGCCTCAGACTTTCCTTTTTTTTTTTTAATTTTTTTTTAAATTTATTTATTTATGATAGTCACAGAGAGAGAGAGAGAGAGAGGCAGAGACACAGGCAGAGGGAGAAGCAGGCTCCATGCACCGGGAGCCCGATATGGGATTCAATCCCGAGTCTCCAGGATCGCGCCCTGAGCCAAAGGCAAGCACCAAACCGCTGCACCACCCAGGGATCCCCAGCCTCAGACTTTCCGACCCTGTCTCTCCATGGCAGCTGGGGTAAGTTGCCAGATGTGGCAAATAAAAATGCAAGAATCTCAGTTAAATTTCTTTTTTTTTTTCAAGATTTTATTTATTTATTCATGAGAGACACAGAAATAGAGGCAGAGACACAGGCAGAGGGATGAGAAGCAGCTACATGTAAGGAGCCCGATGTGGGACTCGATCCCGGGAATACGGGACAAGGCCCTGAGCCAAAGGCAGACGCTCAATTGCTGAACCACCCAGGCGTCCCCTCAGTTAAATTTCAATTTCAGATAAATAATGAATTAATTTTTTTAGTATAAGTATATCCTAAATGTTGCATGGGACATACTTATGCTAAACAATTTTTGGTTGTTTATCTGAAACTTAAATTTACTGGGCATCTTGTATTTTACCTGGCAACTCTAAGCTAGAGGGTACTTCATCTCTTATTACTCTCCAGTGGTTCCGTGAGGAGCGGAGAATAGGGAAATCTCCAGCGCTTGGAGCACTCCATCCCTG
This sequence comes from Nyctereutes procyonoides, assembly GCF_905146905.1. Taxonomy (NCBI): domain Eukaryota; kingdom Metazoa; phylum Chordata; class Mammalia; order Carnivora; family Canidae; genus Nyctereutes; species Nyctereutes procyonoides. The sequence continues at coordinate 34,951,913 of NW_026575140.1, read as the reverse complement.
CCTGTCATCAGCAACCATTCAGTTCTCAGAAATCACCTCCTCCAGGAAGCCTTCTGGGCCACCATACTTCCCTTATCAGAACCCCAAGAGCATTGCTGGTCGCCATCAGTAAGAGCTCCATCTAGCATCATGGTTTTTTGTTCACTGTGTTCTCTAGCCCCTAGCTCCTTGCATGGCATGTGCAAAGATCTGCTGTGGAAGCCAGAGCAAGCCCGTTGCCTCCTCTGGGTCACTGTCTCCATCCTTATGAGACGGGCCATATGAAATGGTCTCTGAGTCCTCTTCCCACTCTGCTGTCTGCCCATTATGGCTGACCCTGCACTCGAATCCTGGAGATCCTGGGTAGGGCAGCCCAGGCAAGAACTCTGAGCTCAACTTGGAAGAGATGAGGACATTCCTGAGCTCTGCCTCTACGCAGCCTCCGACACCCCCACCCTCTCTCAGCCCAACCTTCCTCTTCTGCCAGGTTCTGGACAAGTGGGGATGTAACACAGCCTGCTGTAACCACCTTAGCAGGCTGGTAAGATTGTTAGGAGGTTGAGGGCAGAGAGGAAAAGGTGCAAGCATGGCCCCAGCACCTAACCCTCAGGAACACAAGATTCCTGCCTGCTCTTCCCACTCAGCTGGGAGGCTGAAGGGCCCTGGAGGGGCTCAGGCAGTGGGGGCTGTAAGAGCTCCAAGGGGAGGAGGGAGGGAGAAGCTGGGCTGGGAGCATTCAGGCAAGACTTTAAATCTGGTCTTCGATTTATTTATTTATTTCTTTTTAAAGGGCCTGAGCGTCTTCTGTGAGGAATCCATCCAACCCAACAGAGAGACACCCTGAAGCCGAGTCCCCCACTTGGTGCAGGGGGCTCAGTGTTCAGCCTTAAGCGCAAGGTGAGGATCACGTGGGCGTCGGTGGAGCAGACCCGGGAGACCTGGGTCCAAGGAGACACCACCCTGCAGGACTGTGTTCAGCCTTAGAGCTCCCATAACCTCCTCTAGACCCTCAGAGCCACCCCCAGTAAACCCACAGCTCCAGGGAGAGCAGAGTGCTTGTTGGCTTCAAGACAAGCTCCTCCATCACCCCAGTAACAGCCCCCTCTCAAACAGTGGGCCTGGGAGATGGCAAAATCCCTGCAGGTTCATCCAGTGCCAGGACAGGCTGCTCTCAAGGCCCCATTCTGGTCTCATCTGAACAATTTGGGGTAAGGAACAGGGTTCAGTCCCTTCTCGTATGGGGTGTCCAGGGTTCTAGAGCACGAGACTGCAGTGGGTAACTCAAGTGTTCTGAGCCCCTAGAAATGAATTCCTGCCTCTGAACAGAAATCTGAAGACCAGGCTCTCTCCCTCCACTTCTGCCTCCTTAGACGCTTCTTGTCCCCTCTCCTGCCTCCTACCTTCTCCTGTCCTCCCTGCCTGTCTCTCCCAGCTCCTGCCCAACTCGCTTCCCAGGCCCGTTAATCAGGCTTGATCTGACCTCAAGGCCGATGAGCCAAGAAGGAGGGAGGCAGGGAGGAGGGAAGAGGGGAAATGGCCTGCACGGAGACCTGGTTAGTGCTGCTCACCTTTGCCTCCCTTGTCTCCTAGAGGTCTCCCCCGGTCACCCTATAAGGCAGAACCTATTTTTAGGGGAGCTAACTCAGCCTCCAAGAGCATAGATGTGCTGACAGACACCACACAACTGGTAAGGAGCCAGCTTCCGTGCTCCTCCTCTTCACTCTAGGGTTCCAAGGTGAAATTTGGGAGCATAAACTGACCCTGGAGGAAGAAGAGCATCTCCCATGTCCTGAGGCCCTCTGTCCCAGAGAAGGTGATTCAGGGCTGAAGCCAGTTAGAGCAGGCAGGAGGGCTGGCTTGGCCAGTCCCTGTCCCAAACAGGCCTGGAGGCCAGAGGCAAAGTTACTTCACCTTTCTGAAGATCCCTTTGTCCAGTTAAAAGCTGGCCAGGTGTGACCTTTGGCCTCAAGGGAAAAGTGGTAAGTGCCCTGGCTTAGAGCTAGACTTGATTTCACTTTTTTTTTTTTTAAGATTTTATTTATTTATTCATGAGAGACACAGAGACATAGGTAGAGGGAGAAGCAGGCTCCCTGCAGGAAGCCTGATGCAGGACTCGATCCCGGGACCACGGGATCTTGCCCTGAGCCGAAGGCAGGCGTGCTCAACCACTGAGCCACCCAGGCATCACTGCACTTAATTTCAAATTCTGGTTCTGCTTTTCCCTCATTGAGTAGAATGAACTCCCCAACCCTGTGAAATGGGTGTGATCAGGCCATCCCCTTGGGGTTTCACTGAAGACCAGGCACCTTAATGGGCTCCACCGCTGGTGCACGTGCTGTGGGGAGAAAAGCACTGAGAAAGCCTAGTGACTGAGAGCCATGGGACCCAGGCCTATAAGGTTCCCACCACCTTGCTATGGGATTAGGCAGATGGCTCCCCCCAGCAGGAGGCCAAAGCCCTAGAGACTCATGTCTGACCTTTCACCCTCTTGAACCCCCAGAGAGTACACCTTCACCCCATCCTAGCATCCTACCATCCAGACACACCCATCCTGCTCCATTCTTCCCCACACTGGCCCCAGGGCTCTATTCCCACACCATCCCCAGAACAAAAGGGACATTTGACATTCTTTGTCCGGTGCAGATTCATTCTCTGAGTGTGGGACCCACCAGGCCTTGCAGCTGGGACCTGCCACCTTCCCCGAAGGCTTGGCCCAGCTCTCTAAGAGCTTCGCACTGAAGGAGAGAAAGAGAGAAAGAGAGAGAGAGAGAGAGAGAGAGAGAGAGAGAACACGAACAGGAGGGCGGGAGGAGCCTCAAAGGAGAGTCCCAACCCCCACCATCAGAATTGGCAGGAAGGAAACCTGGTGGGGGAGGGGTGGGGGAGAGTGCCAGAGAAGCTCAGAGAGGACTGCACTCCTGGCTTCCAGCTACAGGGGTTCTTTTCACTAACTAATTTCATAGTAAATTTTAAAGGAACTGGTCCCAACTCTGCCCTTTTCTTGTGTGACCTCTGGTGAGTTCTTTCACACTCTGGGCCTTGGTCTCTGGTATAAGATGGAGAGAAAGATCCAGAGGATCTCTCACATGATAGATTTCCTGAGCCCGACACTGGGATACCACAGACAAGCCATGCTCCCAGAATCTGGTTCTAGGATTCTATCAAAAGGAGCACAAAATGACTCTTGATGTAAAAGTAATATGTTTCCATCAAAGTAGGATCTCCCCAGATGGATCTAGCCTCCCTACACTGGAACTCATAGGGTCCTGGACAACCTCCAAAGCTCTTGACTTCCCTTCATCTATCAATAAGCTTGTAAGACAAATGAGACTAAATAGTGTTCTCCTTTTACAGAGAAGGCTGCAGGCACCCAGAGAGGACAGGCTCCAACCTGTCCCAGGAGTGATGTCTGAGACCAAGGGGGAAAGATGGACAGTGGATATTCTGGGCGAGGCAGAGAGCACCACACAGGTACTGTGGTTCCTTATGCTGGGGCTGGTGGTGGGCTTTCCCCAGGGGAGCAGAGAGGAGGCTGGAAGGTGTTGGCTATGTGGCTAAGGAGTTTGTCCTATGGGTGCCCAGGACACAGGGGTTTGTGCCAGGCCTGTTTATCTGCTACTGTCGGTGGAAAGGGAATGAATGGTGGGCCCAGACAGAGATCCAGGGAGCCCGGACAGCTGCACACACAGGTAGCTTCTGACAAAGGGGCCAGGGAGCCTCCACAGGCCATGGGGGAGGGGGAGCAGAGCAATCCCTCTTGGGAAAGAGGGGAAGTGAGCGGGGAGATGAAGCAGGGGAGAGGAAATGAAAGATTAAGTGTATAAAGGCCATAAAGCTCCGAAATGTCCAGGCCGGATGGATTCCCAGTTTATAGATACATTTGTGTTCAAGGATGCTCAGCCAGGCCTGATACCTCAGCAACTGCAGCCACCCAAGGAGGTAGAGGGGATCCTGGAGGCTGGAAGGGACCCCTCATGTCCCTGACCTCCTCTCTGGCCCACAACCCCCCTTTCCCAACCTACCCCCAACTCCTCCGCCTGGCTGACAGCCCAGCTGGAAGCAATTGTGGGAGCCTCCAGCCTGGAGAGCTGCATCCCACAAAGGGCCCTGGTAAATAGCAGCCCACACCCCAGACGGCCTGCACAGCCCCCCCTGCTTTGCAGCCCCCTGCCCGGAAATTTAAAACAACTGCTCAACATAGTCTTAAATCCTCCAGGAAGGAGCTCCGGTAAGAAGGCCAGGCAGGAAGCTTGAGACTGGCCAAGGCCCTGCCTGGAACTCCTCCCTTCCCAGCTCCCACACTGAACTCCCCTGAAAGATCACCCCCTGAGAGAGTCTCACCCTGCTCTGCCCAGCCCTAGGGTTCCTGTGCTGGTGTGCACTGCAGCTCCAGCTTCGCAGAATTGCCAAGGAGACTGTGAGCAACCCCGCACAGGATGGTCTCATTCCGGCTTACACCCCACACTGGGCTGACCACAGCGCACATGCAGAGCACATATATGAAGAATGAATACACGAAGCCACCAGGTGACCCTGACTCATCACATCACTCTGTTCTTTGGGCTTCAGTTTCCTCACCTATCAAATGGGCATGATAACTTTTACTCCGTCTACTTCCCAAGGTCGTAAGAGTTAAATAAGGGCCTTTGTGCAAGTATTTTAGTAACTGCAAAGCTGGCCTGCCTTCCTGGCCTTGGTTTGCCTTCTGTAAAATAAGGGTCCCTCCCAACTTTGCTATTCTGAAACTTTAGCTAGAGATGGGGATGCTCCTTAAATACCCGCTGGGCATTCAGGGGAAGGCAGAGGATGCAGTGTCCAGAAATAGAGCCCTGTCCAGGGCTAGGAAGGCCACTGTTGTAGTTCCAGAGTGGCCCCTGATTCACTATATGATCTCTGGGCCTCAGTTTTCTTCTCTGTAAATTGGGAGTGGCTGGACATAGAATGTCTGAAATGACCTCTAGGATTCTGTGATGACAGGACATTATCCAGAGGGCAGCAGGAAACCACTGATGGGCTTTGAGCAGGAGAGTAACACGATCCCAGCTGTGTTTCAGAGCACTTGCTCTGGCAGTGGGGTGGTTTGTGGGCAGAAGGGCAGGGAGGCCAGAGTCTGGAGCCTGGAAGAGGGCTGTGGCCTTTGCTCAGGCAACGGAAGACGGCAGCCTGAGTGTCTTCCTCATGCTGAGCCCGTGCTTGGACTACTCTGCCTTTTCCCCATGTCCCTGCTTTTTCAATATCACCCATCTCAGACACAGTTCAGGGAGTACTTCCTCCCGGAGAAGGTCTTCCCAGCATATCTCTGATGCAGTCACTTCCTCTGCCTTGTGGTTTCCCATCACTGGACCAGTGTGGATTACTGTTATGTATGTATACACAAGAGACCATGCATGTTCTTTCCTGGGCTGTGAGCTCCTGAGGTCAGGGTGGGTTCACCCCACCCTCGTATCATCTCTAGAACCCATCACCCAGCCTGGCCCAGAGGAGGTGCTCAGTACATGCATGCAGAGTGCTGGGGATGCCAGAGCATCTTCCTTCCCGAGTCCATCTGCCAGATGGGAGACTGGGCTCCAGCCCCAGCTTAACTGCCAATAGCCATGTGACCCTGAGCCAGTTGTTTCTCCTCTCTGGACTAAGGGCCTTTATTGGGCAAGTAGGAATTACCCTGATTATTCATTCTTGAGTCAGGACTCTGAAGGGAGAGAGTATCCTTAGCACCCCTCCCATGCTATTTTCTTTGCTTCATCCTGGATCACAGTGAGCTGTGACAAATGTGACTCCCCGCAGAACCCAAGCTCACTGGGAACCTTATCCCTGGGTCCTGCACAGTGCTGTGCAGAGGGTGCTAGAAGGCCTGTATAGAGGCACTTGTCCACTCTGCGGCCCCAACAGAGGGAGCCCAGTAGGGTCTCCATAAAGGGTGATGTGCATCAAACACAGGGCTTTGCGAGAGGCCGAGAGCGTTCGAAGTCCAAGAGCAACTGCAGCCTAGCCTCTCTCTACCCCCCATCCTCCTGGGGCTAGCTAGGCTGGCCTCCCCTCAGAAGTGTGGGGAAGGGGTGCTGTCAGCCCCCCAAAGCAGATGGATCTTTAGCCAGCACCACTCTGCCCCAGGCAAGCCCCGCATGAATCTCAGCCAGATCCCCCTCCCCCTCCCCCGCCCGCGCGGCCGGGACAGACCTCAGCCAGCAGGCCTCCCAGCTTTGATCAATACAGGGCAGGCAGCCAAGGCGGCTGCAGGCTCCCTCCTCCCAGGAGGCCCCAGCTCAGCCGGGGTCACGGGGGAGGGGCCCCCACAGCCCAGCTCAGGGGCTCTGGGGATGGGGCGGGGCTGGGGAGGAGCAGGAGAGGCAGGCGTCCCTCCTGCGGAGCTTCACCCCTTCACCTGCTCACTGGAGCCCACAGATACTTGGTGAGCATCAACTTTGCACCAGGTGTGGCATCAGTTCCCAGCCGAGGAGGACAGCACAGCTGCTCCTGTGAAACTGAGGTTCGCATCCAGGAGAGAGAGAGCCGAAGAACGGAAGGAACCAACAAAACAAGAGGTGGTTTCCAAAGGTGCTAGATACAGAAGAGGGTGCAGACACAGAGAGGTGGGGTGAGGGCAGCCCCGGTGGCGCAGTGGTTTAGTGCCACCTGCAGCCCAGGGTGTGATCCTGGAGACCTGGGATCGAGTCCCACATCAGGCTCCTTGCATGGAGCTGCTTCTCCCTCTGCCTGCGTCTCTGCCTCTCTCTCTCTCTCTCTCTCTCTCTCTGTGTGTGTGTGTGTGTGTGTCTCTCATGAATAAATAAATAAAATCTTAAAAGAGAGAGAGAGAGAGAGAGAGGAGGTGGGGTGACGTTGCACACGGTGAGCAGGGAGGCGGCCAAGGGGGATAACCTCTGAGCTGAGGACTCAAATGAGGAAGAGCTCTGAGCTGAGGACTCAAATGAGGAAGAGGTGCCCACCAGACTGCCTCAGTGGGACTCCCAGAAGCGGGAGAGTGGGGGCAGGGAGCTCCAGGGGTGGGGGCAGGGGTGGGGTTGGCTCCACACCTCTGGGTGAGGCAAGCAGGACAGGGGAAAGGAGGGAGTCCCGGACACTTAAGTCACAACAAAGGCCTCAGCTGCCCCATCCACGGATCTAGGAGCCAGAAGAGCCTCTCCAAGCTGTCCTGTTCCAGACAATGGGCCCAGTCTTTGTACCCTCACCCTGACCAGCCACTAGGTAGCTGCTCACAGGAAGGGACAAGACTTTGGGGGAGCCAGCCATCTTCAGGGGGAGGCGTTCCAACGGGGGTCTCAACTGAGGGCAGGTGGGGAATGAGTACCTCATCCCCAGCGGGAAATCTAGGTGGCACCCCTCAGCATTTAGGAGGTGTGCTTTGATTTGAAGGAAGAACATTCCAGATGGAGGAACAGCAAATGAAAATCCCTGAGGTGGAAATGAGCTAAGCCTGTGTAAGGCACAGAAAGAAGGCCAGTGTCATGGAGTGTGCGGGGTGAAGGAGTCCGAGGACAGTGGTTAGACAGCAGGCAAAGGCCTGGAACCAAGAGACTTTATTCTCTGTGTAAAGGGCCACACCAGAGGGTCTGAAGAGGATTGTGATCTGATATTTACCTCTTAACCCTACCCTGGCTTCTGGAGGAGAAGGGGAGGGGACCTGGAGCAGTGGGAGGCCGTGGGAGGGGTCCCAGTGAAAGGGTTCCAGATAAATCTTGGCTGTCAAGGGGGATATCATAGAGATGCTTCCAGCATCCTGTGGGAATATTCACCCAGGTGAATTTTACTTTTTCCAACCTGAAAATCCTGAAATCTTTTGGCCTGGGGAAGGAACCTCAGATACCCCCAATTCCTCTCCCCAACCTGGGCATGAAGGCCCTTTCCAAAACTGGCAACTAGTGACCAGAGTTCCTGCTGCACCCCAAAGGGACTGAGGAGTTCATGCCTCCCACGGATCCCTCTGCTAGAAAGTTCTGAGAGCTCCCTCCTTGTAGCTATTCCCAGGGGCCCCTGCTCTGCTCTGGGCCACACTAACCACATCTGTTCCTTCTGCCCCAGGAGTTCCCCAAAGGTGAGGACATGCTCCTGTCTCCACCCCGTCCCATATCTTGTCTAGTGGTGATCTCAGAGGATGTTCCCTCCCTACCTCAAGCCTGGTTCCTTGCCAGCTCACCGACTCATTGCCATGATGTGCATTTGATTCTGCAAATAAATAAATTTAATTGCTTACATTTTTTTAAAAAAAGATTTTATTTATTTATTCATGAGAGACACACACAGAGAGAGGCAGAGACACAGGCAGAGGGAGAAGCAGGCTCCATGCAGGGAGCCTGATGTGGGACTCAATCCTGGGACTCCAGGATCACGCCCTGGGCCGAAGGCAGGTGCTCAACCACTGAGGCACCCAGGCATCCCTATTGTTTATTTTTTAAAAAGCTTTATTTATTTATTTGAGAGAGAGAGTAGAGGAAGGAGGGGCAGAGGGAGAGAGAGAAAATCTCAAGTAGACACCCCACTGGCCTAGAGCTCAACACCACAGGGCTCAATCTTAGAACCCTGACATTGGGGTAGCCCCGGTGGCACAGCAGTTTAGCGCCCCCTGCAGCCTGGGGTGTGATCCTGGAGACCGGGGATTGAGTCCCACATCGGGCTCCCTGCATGGAGCCTGCTTCTCCCTCTGCCTGTGTCTCTGCCTCTCTCTCTGTCTCTCTCTCTCTCTCTCTGTCTATGAATAAATAAAATCTTTGGAAAAAAAAAAAAAGAACCCTGACATCATGACCTGAGCCAAAATCAAGAGTCAAACACAACTGACTGAGCCACCCAGGTGCCCCATTTTCTTCTTTTACTTTTAGTTTTTTTTTAAAATACATTTTCTTTTCTTTTTTAAGATTTTATTTATTTACTTGACAGAGAAACAGAGCACAATCAGGGGGATTGGCAAGCAGAGGAAAAAGTAGGCTCCCTCATGAGCAAGGAGCCCGATGCAGGACTCTTATCTCAGGACCTCAGAATCATGACCTGAGCCAAAGGCAGATGCTCAACCACTGAGCCACCCAGGTGCCCCTGTAATACATGTGGAGGCGTAACCAGGCTAGGAAACACAGGAGGAGGGAGAAGCTGAGCCACCCGGGCTGCCTGAGGCTGGTTTTTATTATATTTTTAAAGATTTATTTATTTATTTATTTATTTATTTATTTATTTATTTATTTATTTATTATAGAGCGAGAGAGAGGGGCAGAGACACAGGAGGAGGGAGAAGCAGGTTCCATGCTGGGAGCCCAGGTGGGACTCGATCCCGGGACTCCAGGATCGTGCCCTGGACCAAAGGCAGGTGCTAAACCGCTGAGCCACCCAGGGATCCCCCTGAGGCTGGTTTTTAAAGGCTGAACCAAAATATTGTGAGTCCTTGTGTAGATCTATCCTTGTTCTTTCTTCAAAACCTGAGCCAAAGGATTTTCTATTTTCTTTTCCTCTGACTCCTAGAGTCAGAGAACTCCAGACACTTGGAGCTAGAAAGGTCTTGAAAAAGTCTAACTGACACCCCCTGCTCCATATGCCACCTGCATTCTGCACTTTGTTTCAACATCACCATCAGCTGATTTTCTCTACTTCCAGAGCTTGAACACCTCCAAAGATGGGGAGCTCACTACTTTGAGAAAGTTCTTCAGCTAAACACAAAGATTCTATAAGTAACACAGTGACTCTTGTTTTACTCTTTGTCACTGCTCACCTATTCATTCATTCAACAATATTTTTTGAGCCTCCATCAAATGAAACAGAGCACTCACAGCCTAGTGTTGGGGCAGAATCATAATTATAAAGGTAGTTTATGTTCTTTGAGTACTTATGTAAAGGCCAGCATTGTACAAAGCACCTCATACACAACATCTCATTCAATCATCACAGTTGTCTCACTGTTTACAAACGAAAGAATTGAGGGTTAAGGAGTATGTGACACAGAGTCCCAGTAGGAAACAGATGGCAACTGAAGTGTTTCTTGCGGAGCTGAACAAAGGGACTATTTACAACATAAGGATGGAAAGGGTGAAGTTTCCTTCATCCCTACAAGGGATGATGGGGTGCCCAAGTTTAGCAACAGTGGGGAGCTGTTATCATCTATAGGTCTGTAGGGAAAGAAGTGAGAAGGTTGTCACTAGCACCAAGTGAAGCTGGAGTTGTGAAAGTGGGGGCACCTGATGGGAGCCATGGATGTAGAAAATGAGGATAGGAGGAGAGGCACGAATACCCTTTCTTCCCGTTCTTCGAGGACTTCCCACTGATTGAATCCATAGGGAATCAGAAGGCAAGGTGTTTCAGGTGATAGATTCCACAGAGGTCAGCCTTCTGGGCACAGCGAGGGAAAAGCGTAGTGTGGAAACTGAATTGCCAACGCAGAGAGTTAGGTGATTTGCCTAAGGTCTCCCAGTCGGAGTTGTAGAGCCATAGAAATAAAGACATAGTGGGTACCTGGGTGGCTCAGTGGTTGAGCGTCTGCCTTCGGCTTGGGTCATGATCCCAGGGTCCTGGGATCCAGTCCTGCATTGGGCTCCCAATAGGGGGCCTGCTTCTCCCTCTGCCTGTGTCTCTGCCTCTCTTTCTGTGTCTCTCATGAATACATAAATGAAATATATTTTGTAAGGTTTTGTTTATTTATTCATGAGAGACACAGAGAGAGGCATAGACATAGGCAGAGGGAGAAGCAGGCTCCCTGTAGGGAGCCTGATGTGGGACTCGATTCCGAGATCATGGGATCATACCCTGAGCCAAAGGCAGACACTCAACCACTGAGCCACCCAGGCATCCCAATCTTTTTTTTTTTTTAAAGATTCAAGTTTTAAGAGCGTGAAGGAGTGGGGTCATGGGTGGGTTTACAAGAGTCTGAAGCAGCAGTTTGCAGGACAAGAAAGGGGAAAGGACATTCCAGAAAGACTAGAGATGGTACAAGAATACCACCTGTTGGGCAAGATTGAGCCACTCTGCAGGGCTAGAGAGAGCTGGGAAGATGCCAGAAACCTCTGGGGGAGGCTGGAGAGGGAGCTTAGAAGTGTTACTATTGGAACGAGATAAAGCCACTACTCATCCATTAATTTACTTAAAATATGTATTGACTGAGCTTCCTCTGTTTGCCAGGGACTGTGCTAGGAGTTGGGGTTACAGCCGCAAGAAGTGTAGTCCCAGTCCTGTGCAGTCATGTCCTGACCTTGTGGAGCTTATGGTCTAGGAGGGGGATGGTGGCAGCCACACAATGAGCTGATGACCATGGGGATCAGCTCTCTGAAAAGGAATCTGGATTTTCTCCTGTAAGCAGCAGGAGACACTGATGGACATTGATAGTGTAAAGTTTTGAATGTTTTTAAAACTTGAGGTGTGGTTTACAAATAGTAGATCACCCAAATCTTAAATGAACTACTTGATAAGTTATAACCACCACTCAGATCAAGACTGAGAACATTTCTGGTGACCAGAAGGCTCCTTCATGCCCCCACCCAGCCATATCCCCAAAGAGTAAACACTATTTTGATTTTTACCACCATATATTCATTTTGCCTGTTTTTGAACTCTGTATAAATAGAATCATATAGTATGTATGTTTGTGTGGCTTCTTTTGCCCTACATTTTGCCCAAAAGTTTCAACTGTGTTACAGCATGTAACAATTGTCTGTTCTTACCCATGGCTATATAATTTACTCTGTGCGTGTGTGCGTGTGTATGAAAACATATATTTTTTATTCATTCTACTGTTAATGGACATTTGGGTTGTTTCCAACTTTGGGTTATTAAATAATGCTGCTATGAATATTCTTGTACCTTGTTTTTGGAGAGCATATGCACACTCATTTCTGTTGGGTGTGTACACAATATTGGAATTCCTGAGACATATATGTTTAACTTCAGTAAATACTGCCAATTTTCAGAAATAGGTATCAACTTATTTTTTTAAAGATTTTATTTATTTATTCATGATAGACATAGAGAGAGAGGCAGAGACACAGGCAGAGGGAGAAGCAGGCTCCACAGAGGGAGCCCGACGCGGGACTCAATCCTGGGACTCCAGGATCACGCCCTGGGCCAAAGGCAGGTGCTAAACTGCTGAGCCACCCAGGGATCCCCAAGTATCAATTTATTTTCCTACTAACAACATATGAGAATTCTGGTTGCTCCACATCCTTGCAAACACTTGAAAATGTTGGTCTTTTTCATTGTAGCCACTCTCCTAAATGTGTAATAGTATCTCACTGTAGTTTAAATTTGCATTTCACTGGGGCACCTGGCTGGCTCTGTCAGAGTCTCAGGGTCATGAGTTCCAACTCCACACTTCTTTAGTGTAGAGATGACTAAAGAAAATACATCACAAAAATATTTTATTTATTTATCTGAGACAGAGTGAGTGAGAAAGTGAGCGAGCACAAGCAGAGGAAGGGACAGAGGAAGAGGGAGAAACAGACCCTCCACCTCCCTGAGCAGGGAGCCAGACATGGGGCTCAACCTCAGGACCCTGAGATTATAACCTGGACCAAAGGTAGATGCTTAACCGAGTGAGCCACCCAGATGCCCCAAGAAAATAAATTTTTAAAAATATTTTTTTCTTAAAGATTTATTTATTTATTCAGAGAGAGTGAGAGAGAGGCAGAGACACAGGCAGAGGGAGAAGCAGGCTCAATGCAGGAAGCCTGACGTGGGACTCGATCCCGGGACTCCAGGATCACACCCCGGGCTTCAGGCAGCGCTAAACCGCTGTGCCACGGGGCTGCCCTTTAAAAATCTTAAAAAAAAAAATAAATTTGCATTTCACTGTTAACTAATGATGTGGAGCACCTTTTCATGTGCTTACTGGTAATTTTTGAAGTATCTGTTTAAGTCTCTTGTTTATTTTACTCTTTTTTTTTTTTTTTTTTTTTAAGTAGGCTCCACACCCAGCATAGAGCCCAACACAGGGCTTGAGCTCACAATCCTGAGACTGAGACCTGAGCTGAAATCAGAGTCAGGTGCTTAACTGACAGAGCCAGCCAGGTGCCCCTCTTGCTTTCTTTTTTTTTTTAATGAGTTGTCTGGTTTGTTTTCTTGATATATGAGTTCTTTAAATATTCTAGGTGTAAGTCCCTTGTTGGATATATGTATTGCAAGTATCTTCTCCCAGTCTGTGGCATACCTTTTCACTTTCATAGTGTTTTTTGTTTATTTATTTATTTATTTATTTATTTATTTATTTATTTATTTATTTATTTATTTATGATAGTCACAGAGAGAGAGAGAGAGGCAGAGACACAGGCAGAGGGAGAAGCAGGCTCCATGCACCGGGAGCCCGACGTGGGATTCGATCCAGGGTCTCCAGGATCGCATCCTGGGCCAAAGGCAGGCGCCAAACCGCTGCGCCACCCAGGGATCCCCATAGTGTTTTTTTTTTTAAAGTTTTTCTTCTTTTTCTTTCTTTCTTTCTTTCTTTCTTTCTTTCTTTCTTTCTTTCTTTCTTTCTTTCTCTTTCTTTCTTCCTTCCTTCCTTCCTTCCTTCTTTCTTCTTTTTTTTTTATGATTTTACTTATTTATTCATGAGACACAGAGAGAGAGAGGCAGAGACACAGGCAGAGGGAGAAGTAGGTTTCATGCAAGGAGCCCAACATGGAACTCGATCCCAGGACTCCAGGATCACGCCCTGAGTGGAAGGTGGTGCTAAACTGCGGAGCCACCCAGGCTGCCCTATTTATTTATTTCCTTAGTAATCCCTCCCCATACCATGGGGCTTGAACTCATGACCCTGAAATCAAGAGTCTCACTCGCTACGGACTGAGCCAGCCAGGTGCACCTCTTGGTGGTATTTTTTTTTTTTTAATTTTTTGGGTATCTTTTTTTTTTTTTTTTAAGATTTATTTATTTATTTATTTATTTATTTATTTATTTATTCATGAGACACACAGAAAGAGAGAGGCAGAGACATAGGCAGAGGGATAAGCAGGCTCTTTGCAAAAGCCAAATGTGGGAGTTCATACCAGAACCCAGGATCAAGACCTGAGCCAGGACAGCCCAGGGTGCTCAGTGGTTTAGCGCTGCCTTCAGCCCAGGGCATGATCCTGGGGTCTTGGGATCCAGTCTCGTGTTGGGCTCCCTGAATAGAGCCTACTTCTCCCTCTGCCCGTGTTCCTCTCTCTCCCTGTGTCTCTCATGAATAAATAAAATCTTAAAAAAAAAAGACCTGAGCCAAAGGCAGCTGCCCAACCACTGAGCCACCTAGGTGTCCCTTGGTGGTATCTTTTCATAAACAAAAGTTCTTAAATTTTTTTTAAGTTCTTAATTTTAATGACATTCATTTCCCTTATCTTTTATCTTGTCAACTTTTTCCTTTATGATTTTTTTTGTTTGTGAGTATGTGATATGATAAAAAAAATCCTTATGTACCTCAAGATCATAAGAGATTCTCCTATGTATTCTTCTAGAAGCTTTAGTATTGCTTCATATTGGGCATGGAGCATACTTTAAAAAAAAAAAGAGTTGTGTATGGCATGAGGTAGGAATTAAGATTTCTCCCCTTCAAATTTCCAGCGTTCCAGGAAAATACTCTTTTCCTTTCAATGAATTATAGTGGCCTTTTTTTCATATATTAGGTAAAAATATATGTGTGAGTCTATTACTAGGTTCTCTATTCTGCATCATTGGTCTACTTGTCTACTCTATGCCAATACTATATTGTCTTAATTGTTAAAATTTTATAGTATGTTTTTATACATAGCAGTATAATTTCTCAAGCTTTGTTCTTCTCCAACAATGCACTAGTTTTGTCTAGAAACTAGACAACAATCAGTCTAATTTCTCTGCATTTTCTTATAAATTTTAAAATCAGGGCATTAACTTAAAATAATCTATTGGACTTTTGTTGAAATTGTATTGAATCTATTAGGCCAATTTGAGAAGTATTTGTATCTTTACAACATTGAATCTTCCAATCCATGAACATGGTACATCCTTTCTCTTTCCATTTATTTAGGTCCTTTTTTACTTCTGCAGCAATATTTAAAGTTTGCAGAGTAAGGATCTTACACATATTACATTTATTTCTGATGCTTTTTTATGCCATTGTAAATAGCATTATTTTCAAATTTCATTTTTTTAAAAACTGGCATGGAGCCCAGTGTGAGGCTTGAATTCATGACCCTGAGATGAGGACCTGAGCTAATATCAAGAGTTGGACACTCAACTAACAGAGCCACCTAGGTGTCCCTCAAATTTCATTTTCTAATTGTTTGCTGCTAATATATATATATATATATTTTAGATATTTAGATATGCAATTGTTAATATATATTTATTTATATAAAAATTATTTTTGGGGATCCCTGGGTGGCACAGCAGTTTAACGCCTGCCTTTGGCCCAGGGCGCGATCCTGGAGACCCGGGATCAAATCCCACGTCGGGCTCCTGGTGCATGGAGCCTGCTTCTCTCTCTGCCTGTGTCTCTGCCTCTCTCTCTCTCTCTCTCTCTCTCTCTCTCTCTCTGTGTGACTATCATAAATAAATAAAAATTAAAAAAGAAAAAAAAATTATTTTTGTATATTGTCCTTAGATCTAGAAAAATTTTTTAATTCATTCTAATACTTTAATTAGAAATATTTCTGGGGATCCCTGGGTGGCTCAGCGGTTTAGCGCCTGCCTTCAGCCTAGGGTGTGATCCTGGAGTCCTGGGATCGAGTCCCACATCCGGCTCCCTGCATGGATCCTGCTTCTCCCTCTGCCTGTGTCTCTGCCTCTCTCTCTCTGTCTCTCATGAATAAGTAAATAAAACCTTTAAAAAAAAGATATATTTTTGGTTTTAAAAAATATTTTATTTTTTAAAGATTTATTTATTTATTTTAGACAGAGAGAGCCAGTGGGGCAAGGAACAGAGGGAGAGAATCTGAAGAAGATTCCCTGCTGAGCATAGAGCCTGATGCAGGGCTAGATCTCAGGACCCTGAGATCATGACCTGAACTGAAATCATGAGTCAGATGCTCAACTGACTGAACCACCCATGTGCCCCTAAAGATTTTATTTTTAAGTAACCTCTATACCCAATGTAGGGTTCAAACTCACAACCCTAAGATCAAGAGTCTTATGCTCCACCAACTGAGCCAACCAGGTGCCCTATTCTGTTGCTTTTCTTGCCTTATCATCCTTGCTAGGACCACTAGTATAATGGTTGAACAAAAATGTGTGATAGAACATTTTTGCCTTGTTCCTGACATCAGGAAGAAAATGTTTGATACTTCCCATTAAATGTACTCTCAGCTCTAGGATTTTGTGGCTATCCTATCTCAGATTAAAGAAGTTCCCTTCTATTGCTAGTTTGCTCAGTTTTATTATAACTGGTATTGAATGTTATTAAATGTCTTTTTTCTCTATTTATTGAAATGATCATATTTATCTGTTTTGTGAATAAAATAAATTATATTGATCTATTTTGATCTATTTTAGAATATTAAACTAAACTTGAATTCCTGGAATAAGCTCTACTTGATTATACCCATAGACCACTACGTAGCATGGATCAGAGAAAGCATGACTGGAGGCAGTGAGATCACTGAGAAGGCTGGTGCAAAGGTCCTGGTGAAGGGGCCTGGACTAGGGCAGAGGCTGTGATAAGTAAAGAAGACACTCTGAGAGGATAGAATAAGCAAGATTCAGTGACAAATGAGAACAAGGGCTTCTGGTCTGGGCATCAAAGTGGGTGATAGTTGTGTCATCATCTAGGAAGGGGACTATAAGTCTGGGTGGACAGTGAATGATAAATTCTATTTGATGTATTACATATATCCAGGAGAGCTGTCCAGAAGACAGGTGGCAATGTAGGCCTAGAAACTGCGAGGTGATAGAAGCCTTGAGAACAGAGGACATGGCCAGGGGGATAGAGTGCAGATGGAAGAGTGGAGAGCCCCAGGATAAGCCTCCGGGAAGCCCCTGTTAAGAGAAGATGAAAAGCCAGGAAGATGTAGAAAAGAGCAGCCAGAAAGGATGAAGGAAATCCAGGACCCTGGGATATCAAAGAAGCCACAGGAGACCACATTCCAAGGAGAGAGTGGTCAACTGCATCAACCAGGAGGTCAGATGATGAAAGACCCCAGTCAGAGTTAGCTCCAAGTACCCCTGGGGAACTGAGGTAGGAGCAGATCTGGGAGGTCAGAGGTAAGAACTGGCTACTCACACGGAAGCAGAATCAGAGATCTTGTCTTCACATTTCCTATGCCAGAGACTGAGGCCTAGTGCGAGGAAGCACCTTGTTCAAGGTCACACACCATAGGGATCCCTGGGTGGCGCAGCGGTTTGGCACCTGCCTTTGGCCCAGGGCGCGATCCTGGAGACCCGGGATCGAATCCCACATCGGGCTCCCGGTGCATGGAGCCTGCTTCTCCCTCTGCCTGTGTCTCTGCCTCTCTCTCTCTCTCTCTGTGACTATCATAAATAAATAAAAATTAAAAAAAAAAAAAAGGTCACACACCATAGATGAGGCAAAACAAGGACCAGAGACCTGTCACTCTAAGTCCCATCTAAGTCCCAGCATTTTCAGTATTGATTGCAATAACGATAGCTAACATTTGCAGAGCGTTTACCAAATGCCAGACACTGTTCTGAGCACTTAATAACATTAACAATTTAATACTTTTTTTAAAGAAGATTTTATTTTGGGGGTGCCTGGGTGGTTCAATTGGTTAAGTGTCTGACTCTTGATTTCAGCTCAGGTCATGATCTCATGGTAATGGGATCGAGCCCCATGTCAGGCTCCATACCCGGTATGGTATCTGCTTCAGATTCTCTCTCCCTCTCCCTGTCTCCCCCCCCACCCCCACTCATATGTGTGTGTGCTCTTTCTCTCTTATTTTTTTATTTTTTAAAAAGATCTTATTTATTTATTCATGAGAGACACAGAGAGGCATCCCTCTCTCTCTCTCTCAAGTAAATTAATCTAAATTTTATTTTATTTTATTTTTTAAATTAATCTAAATTTTAAAAAGATTTCATTTTTAAGTAATCTCTACATCCAATGTGGGGGCTCAAACTCACAACCCTGAGGTCAAGAGTTGCATACGTACTCTACTGGCTGAGCCAGGCAGGCATCCCTAACTAATTTAATCCTCAAAAAGTGAGATATATATTTATTTCCCATTTTATAGATGGAGAATCCGAGGCACAGAGCATGAACAAAGTCCATGTTCTTAAGCATTTCACTATAATCCCTCTTTCAAACTTTAAAAACTACCCCTCCATGGGGGCACCTGGGTGGCTTAGTGGTTGAGCATCTGCCTTTGGCTCAGGGTGTGATCCTGGGGTCCTGGGATCGAGTCCTACATCAGGTTCCCTGCAGGGAGCCTGCTTCTCTCTCTGCCTATATTTCTGCCTTTCTCTGTGTCTCTCATGAATAAACAAATAAAACCTTAAAAAAAATAACTACCCCTCCATGGATCTGAAAATAAGGATCCTATCCTTCAACCTCATGACTTCTAAGTCTGTATATATGTTCCCCTTGGCGTCCAAAAAATATCACCAAGGCATTGCCACTCCTCTGCAATGTCCTTCTATAGCTCCCCATTGCCTACATCCTAACCCCTAAGCTGGCTCTAGTCCTCCATGATCTAGCCCAGCTACACCTCATCACCCACCACAGCATCTCCCTTTGTGTTTCATTCAGGGCTGAAGAAATGGTGTGTTTTGCAGGTTGTGAGGTAGCTCGGAGAATCATCAGGAGAATTAGAGAAACAGACTCAATAATAAACATCATTTCTGGGAAAAACTGCAGAACTGGCCACTTGAGAACATGCTGTCACTGCCATTATCATAGCCAAACACCAAATGCTAGCACCTCAGTGTAGTGGCAAGTGGTGGTACTGTGCCACAAGCACCAATGCCACGTCTATGTCAGGGACCCAACTCTGCAACCTGTGCTGCCCCCCAAACCAGAAGCTAGTGTATTGCCTGCACCAGCAAGCTGTAATCTCATGTTGCTCCATCTGGAATCGAAGTTCTGGGCAAGTGCATGGGCAGAGCCTATGTCACATGTCTGCCTTCTACTTGCAAGAGGAGCTCAGATTTGGTGTTCTTCTATCTTGGGAAGGTGGGACTCATTAGGGAGAATCACCCACATAAAAAATATTATTCAGGGATCTCTGGGTGGCGCAGCGGTTTGGCGCCTGCCTTTGGCCCAGGGCACGATCCTGGAGGCCCAGGATCGAATCCCATGTCGGGCTCCTGGTGCATGGAGCCTGCTTCTCCCTCTGCCTATGTCTCTGCGCTTCTCTCTCTGTGACTATCATAAATAAATAAAAAGTGCCTTTAAAAAAATATTATTCATAAAAAGATAGCCATGAATATGATAAATGTCCTTAATACACATTCCATCCTATCAACCAGCAGTGCCCTCTCTGTTCCTAATGAACTATGGAACTCGTTTTTTTGTTGTTGTTGTTGTTTTGTTTTTTAAAGATTTATTTATTTATTCATTCAGAGAGAGCGAAGAGAGAGGCAGAGACACAGGCAGAGGGAGAAGCAGGCTCCATGCAGGAAGCCCGAAGTGGGACTCGATCCAGGGTCTCCAGGATCACACCCCAGGCTGCAGGCGGCGCTGAACTGCTGCACCACCAGGGCTGCCCTGGAACTTCTTTTTTTTTTAATAAATTAATTTTTTATTGGTGTTCAATTTACCAACATACAGAATAACACCCAGTGCTCATCCCGTCAAGTGTCCCCCTCAGTGCCCGTCACCCATTCACCCCCACCCCCCGCCCTCCTCCCCTTCCACCACTAGTTCATTTCCCAGAGTTCATTTCCCGGAGTTAGGAGTTTTTATGTTGTCTCCCTTTCTGATATTTCCCACACATTTCTTCTCCCTTCCCTTATATTTGCCCTGGGACTTTTTAAAGGCATCCTTAGGGGGTGCCTGGTGGCTCAGTCGGTTGGGTGTCCAGCTCTTGATTTTGGCTCAGGTCCTGATCTCAGGGTGGTGGGATGGAGCCTTGCTGCAACCCCCACACTGAACAGGGCAGGGGGATGAGAAGGGATCTGTTTGGGATTCTCTCCCTCTGTCCTTCCCCCTGCTCATGCTTTCTCTCTCTGTCTCTGTCTCTCTGTCTCTCTTTCTCAAATGAATAGATGAATATTTATTTATTTATTTATTTATTTATTTATTTATTTTAAGAAATAAAGGCATCTGGGACGCCTGGGTGGCCCAGTGGTTAAGGTGTCTGCCTTCAGCTCAGGGTGTGATCCCGGGGTCCTGGGATCGAGTTCCACATCGGGCTCCCTGCATGGAGCCTGCTACTCCCTCTGCCTATGTCTCTGCCTCTCTTTCTGTGTCTCTCATGAATAAATAAATAAATTCTAAAAGAAAGAAAGAAAGAAGAAAGAAAGAAAGAAAGAAAGAAAGAAAGAAAGGAAAGAAAGAGAAAGAAAGAAAGAAAAAGAAAGAAAGAAAGAAAGAAAGAAAGAAAGAAAGAAAGAAAAGAAAGAAAGAAAGAAAGAAAGAAAGAAAGAAAGAAAGAAAGAAAGAAAGAAAGAAAGGCATCCTCTCAGTATTACCTCTTCCAGGAAGCTTTCCCTGGCTCCCAGTGCATCTCAGCCTGTCTGGGTTGAGTTGGGTGCCACTCTAGTGCCCTATAGATCTCATGGCACCAAGAACAACATGCTGTGATTGGCCTCCCCTACCACCACTAGATCACAGATTTCCCTGAGAGCTGGAGAACTTTTGTCTCACTGAGATTTAATCACAGGCAATATAAACCTAGTGAATGTTTGTTGAATGAATAAATAGATAAATGAAGAGATTAATAAAGAGGGTGAGTGGGTGAGTTGTCCTCTACCTGGACCATGGCAACAATAGGAGTTCTTCCCTGGAAAACTGAGGCACAAGAGAAGGGATGTAGGGGCATCTGGGTGGCTCAGTCGTTTAAGCATCTGCCTTGGGCTTGGGTCATGATCCCGGGGTCTTGGGATTGAGTCCCAAGTTGCATTCCCTGTTCAATGGGGAGCCTGCTTCTCCCTCTCCTCCTGCCCTCTTGTTCATGCTTTCTCTCCCTATCTCTTTCTCTCTCAAATGAATAAAATCTTTAAAAAGGGGGGTGGGGAATGTAGTTGAATAAGGGAGAGAAGAGACTACTGGTATATCAGACCAATATAACAAACAGGGCTGTTAGCATTGCTTAGATGGTGCAGCCTCCTGGTAGTTCTATTGGCTGCAGGGAGAAATATTTCGAAAGACCTGGAAGTAGGGATAGAATTTTGGGTTCCATTTGAAACCTGATAGGGTTGCTGTGAGTTTCTGAGCCAGCAAAATGGAGCAGAGCAGATAGACCTGCACTCCAGTCCCTTTTTTGGTTACTGTTTCCCCGAGCGGCTTAGACAAGTATTTTTATGTCCTTGTGCCTCAGTTCCCTCATCTATAAAATGGGGATGCTAATGTCTCATCCCTCCTGGGGGTATGAAAAGTGCATTTGTAAGTTTGTGGAAGTTTCTGGCGTGGAGTTGGCCCTCAGAAAACGGGTCCTTTCTTGCCCTAGCCACGAGTTAATGTTTCCTGACTCTCCCTCTGTCTTCCCCCACAATCCTTCTTCCCACCCAGGCTTGTCCTCCTCCCCTTTTATGACACACAGCAAATTTTAGGTGCTTTTTAAAATGCTTACTTAATTCAGTGAGACCAAAAAAGTAACTTTTTTAAAAAAAGATTTTTTTTTTTTTAATTTGACAGAGCACAAGCAGGGGGAATGGCAGGGAGAGGGAGAAAGCAGACTTCCAAACGAGCTGGGAGCTGCATGTGGGACTCGATCCCAGGAACCTGGGATCATGACCTGAGCCAAAGGTAGACACTTAACTGACTGAGGCACCCAGGCGCCCCAAAAAATGTAACCTAAGAAACTAACTCACCAGCTCACCAGTGTGAAGCTATTATCAGTGTTAGCAGCTGGGCAGAGGGCTAAGCCACACTCAAGCCTTCCAGGGTTGTTCACACCGTCCATATGCAAAGCCATTGGCAGGAATGCGGGCACCCCTATCTTTATATGGATTTCTGAAAAGGAGAGTGTACCTCACTCAGTAAATGCTTATTCTTCTAGAAGCATCAGGGCGGGGTGGTGGCCACCTACCTTATTTTGTCTGTTCAGCATTTGTTCCCCTCCTAAAAAGCTTGGTGACTAAAAAGCTTGCTTTTCCTTTCAGGAACTCACTCTATCTGGATGAGGCTGAAACTTCAGGCTACCTGGCTAATCAGAGCATTCCACGGCCTTGAGCTCAGTGATTGGGCCTGAGGCAGTCACATGCTCCACATCAGCCAATGAGAGGAAGACCTGGGATTCTTGGCAGAGTTACCAGGAGAGAAATGCTGCTTTTTCATGGGGATTACCAAGCGGTAGAACATAAGCCTGGAACCATCAGTGCCCATCTTCGAGGCTTTCTACGGGAAGATCCTGTCTGTGAATGAAGCCAGAACCAAAGAGAGCAAAGCCAAATTTAGAAATGCATATGTATGCAAAGGTGGTATTGGAGTCCCTGGACCCAGCCAGGTCTGAAGCCAGCACTACTCCTGGGTTTTTCAGCTACATGAGCCAAAAAAAATGTCTGTTTTGAGTAAGCCACTTTGAATTAGGTTTCTGTCATTTCCAAATTAAGTCACCAGGTGTGAGAATCTTTTTCTATCTCAAAAATCACATTAGGAAAAAAGAGCTTAACAAAGTGGTAATAGTGGCAGTCACACAGACAGCCCTGGGGGCTTGTGGTACAGGGCTGGGCAACAGATTCATTTTTTATTATGTATACAGATTCTCTAAAAAATTTTTCACCATTAGAGTGGATTTTCAAATTTTTATATTTTCATA
This sequence comes from Nyctereutes procyonoides, assembly GCF_905146905.1. Taxonomy (NCBI): domain Eukaryota; kingdom Metazoa; phylum Chordata; class Mammalia; order Carnivora; family Canidae; genus Nyctereutes; species Nyctereutes procyonoides. The sequence goes on along the minus strand of NW_026575140.1, from coordinate 34,929,132 downwards.
TAAAATTCAATCATTTATATTCAATCCATGTAACTTGTTATTTAAAGAACAATAGAAACAATTTGTTCACTTACCTAAACACATTTACTTATTTCTTAATTATAGTGTGTAATTTTAGAAAATTTGAAAAGTACCAAAATATTGTAAAGAATATGATTCCAAGCGTCTGTAACCCCATCATGGTTGGCATTTTTTTTTGGTCTTTAATTACTTTTCATATTTTTGTTGTTGTTGTTCAATCTTATTTAATTCCTACAGCAACCATATGAGGTAAGTACCACCAGTGCCCCATTTTACAGAGGATAAAACTGACTTATACAGAGGAAAAGTGACTCACTGAAATTCAGAGCTCCTTTTTTTTCTTAAAGATCTTATTTATTTAGCCAGGATGGGGGGGGGGCAGGGAGAGACAGAGAGAGCGTGCACAAGCAGAGGGAGCAGCAGGCAGAGGGAGAGGGAGAAGCAGTTTCCCCACTGAGCATGGAGCCTGATGTGGAGCTCAATCCAAGGAACCTGTGATCATGACCTGAGCCAAAGGCAGATGCTCAACCAACTGAGCCACCCAGGAGCCCCAAATTCAGAGATCCTAACTGATGTAGGGATGCCTGGGTGGCTCAATGGCTGAGTATCTGCCTTTGGCTCAGGTCCTGTAGGAAGCTCCCTGCAGGGAGCCTGCTTCTCCCTCTGCCTGTGTCTCTGCCTCTCTCTGTGTCTCTCATGAATGAATGAATGAATGAATGAATGAATAAAGAGGTCCTAACTGATGTATATATCACACATGGACACACCCATCATAAAATGTAAATTGAGGGATCCCTGGGTGGCGCAGCGGTTTGGCGCCTGCCTTTGGCCCAGGGCGTGATCCTGGAGACCCGGGATCGAATCCCACGTCGGGCTCCCGGTGCATGGAGCCTGCTTCTCCCTCAGCCTGTGTCTCTGCCCCTCTCTCTCTCTGTGTGACTATCATAAATAAATAAAAATTAAAAAAAAAATCTTAAAAAAAATAAAATGTAAATTGAGCGGGAAATGTCTCTGCTGTGTAAGTACCTTATATTCTCATGTTTTTCACTTAAAATTGTATCATAAACATTTTCCATAACATTGACTATTTCTTTAAAACATGATTTTTAATGGCCATAAAATATTCTGTAATTTGACTGAAGCATTATTAATTTATCTAATTATAACCTATGGGTTTTATAACTATTTCGATGTTTCTCATCAATTTTATTGTGATAGGCTCCCTAGTATGTGAATGTTCGCTTCCCTGGTTATTTGTCCAGGTTAACCCCCAGAAGTGGATTTACTGGGTCACAGAACATGAGTCTTCCTGGCATAACCTGCCGTGCTGTTCTCCAGAAGGGCTGGATCCAGGTAGAGCCTCGGCAACACCCATGGGCATGCCCAGGCCACCACATCTTCACTAGTTCTGGTCACGGTTTTACTCACCTACCCACCACACTCCTTTCTGTAACATAGTAAGTGTCCACATTTGCACTTACTCTTCTGTGTAGAGTGTAAACATTCTCAGATATAGACAGGACAGCAGGTTTCAAAATTTCTTGTTGCTTTGTCATTATCATTTGCAGTTTGGGCATAGGTCCATTACAAGCCTCACTCATAAGTTGGAAATGGAAGACTCTTGGTAAAGAAAATCCAGTCATGGTTGAATGAATGGAAGAAGTAATTGAGAATGTTGTGGACTATGAAGCTGCTAGCAAAGTGTGTGCTCAAGAAATATACATATCTAAACTAAATTCCAGACAGAATGAAGATTTTAATATAAATGATGAAATCATGAAAGTGCTGGAGGAGGGTGCCTGGCTGGTTCAATCAGTGGTGCATGCTACTCTTGATCTCACAGTTGTGAGTTTGAGCCCCATGTTGGGGGTGGAGATTATATAAAAAAATAAAAATCTTTTTTTTTTAAAGTGCTGGAGGAAAACATTGATGAATTATTTCATAACTTAGAAATACCTTCAGTTATGATATTATCCTAGAAGCTATTAAAGAAATGAAAGAGGGCAGCCTGGGTTTAGCGGTTTAGTGCCACCTTCAGCCCAGGGCCTGATCCTGGAGACCTGGGATGGAGTCCCACGTCAGGCTCCCTGCATGGAGCCTGCTTCTCCCTCTGCCTGTGTCTCTGCCTCTCTCTCTCTCTCTCTCTCTCTCTTTCTCTCTCTCACTCTGTGTCTCTCATGAATAAATAAAATCTTAAAAAAAATAAAGAAATGAATGATAAATTTGAGAACATAAAAAACTATAAATTTCTATAGGGCAAAAACCTTGTAAACATACTCAAAAGATAATTAATATATATTATATATACAGATATACTAATATATTTAGACATGTATACATGTATGTATATTATGCATACATTAATATATCTGTACATAAACTTGTGATTTATAAACACATGTCAAATTTTATTAAAGTATAATTTTTTAATTTTATTTATTTATTTTAGAAAGAGAGAAGAAGAGTGGGGAGGCAGAGGCAGAGGAAGAGAGAGAATCCTCAAGCAGACGCCCTGCCAAGCATGGAGCCCAATGGGCAGAGGGGAGCTCGATCCCAGGACCCCCAGATCATGACCTGAGCCAAAATCAAGAGTCAGCCATTCAACTGAGCCACCCAGGTGTCCCAAAATATAAACAGTTTTTATAAAATGATATGACTAACAGACATAAAAGCAGATAAAGGATTCAAATAAGCTGTTTGCTGAAAAAACAAATACAAATGGTCAATAAGCAGTAAAAAGATGAGCAACCTCACTTATAATTAAATTAATTAATGTTAATTAAAACAAAGAGAAACCAGATTGTCAAAACTGTCAATGAGATATCAGACTGTCAAGATGAAAAAGCCTGCTAGAATGTTGACAGGGAGGAAAGCTAACCACAACATTCATACGTGCTTAGTGAGTGTGTAAATGGGCGTCATAATTTTGGAAGGTGATTTGTTTACCTATAGTACACAGTACTATGAAGCTGTTAAAAAGAATGAGATGTACCCTTACATAACATGAAAAGAGGTCGAGGACATATTATCAAGTTAAAAAAAGCAAGGTACACGGCACAGTACCTATATCATAAATTCATTTGTTAGAAGTGGGAAGGATAGGGCAGCCCGGGGGAGGGGTGGGGGGGCTCAGCGGTTTAGTGCCGCCTTCAGCCCAGAGTGTGATCTTGGAGACCTGGGATCGAGTCCCACGTCGGGCTCCCTGCATGGAGCCTGCTTCTCCCTCTGCCTCTCTGTGTCTCTCATGAATAAATAAATAAAATCTTAAAAAAAAAAAAGAAGTGAGAAGAATATATGCATGAATGTGTTTAGAAGTGTACAGAAAACATTTGGAAGGGTACACAGAAAACTGCTAACTAAGCTGGCTGCCTGTTGAGGCTACCTGAGTAGGTTTAGGCAGGAGGAAAAGACAGTGGGGGCTTTTACTTTCCACATTTTCTGTACTACTTGAATTTTTAAAATACCACACACGTTTTATTTGAAATATACAAAAGTGTCCCAAACGAAATTCTCAAAGGCTCCTCTTTTCCTATAGGATCAAGTACAAAACCCCAACCTTCTTCCCACCATTACCTTTCACCCGGTCCCCTAAGGCACCCATGTCGCTTTACACTCCAGAGATTTTACTGTGCTGATTCTTGGTCTGCCATTCCCTATTCCCCATCACCTGCCCGGACACTCCTCCTCATCCTTCAAGACCCACTCAGGGACTTCCTCTTCTAGACAGTCTTTCTGGATTTCCCATGATAAAATACTCCATTGTGTATCCCTCTTACCTTGGCTCTTTCGATTTCTTTTTTTTTAAATATTTTATTTATTTATTCATGAAAGACCCAGAGAGAGAGGCAGAGACACAGAGGGAGAAGTAGGCTCCCTGCCGGGAAGCCCAATATGGGAGTCGACCCCAGGACCCTGGGATCATGTCCTGAGCCCAAGGCAGATGCTCAACCACTGAGCCACCCAGGTGCCCCTCGATTTCTTATTAAACTTTATATTTGTATCTGTCGGCTTTATAGACCTGGAGCTCCTTTGGGGGTACGAGTACCCAATATCTAAGCCTAGTTAATGCTCCTAGAAGGAAAAAAAAAATGAACACACCAATTGATATGTCTCTATTCCACCAGGTTGTCTTTATTTTTCGAGATGTCTTTTTTTTTACGATTTTATGTATTTATTCATGAGAGACAGAGAGAGAGAGGCAGACACACAGGCAGAGGGAGAAGCAGGCTTCATGCAGGGAGCCCGACATGGGACTCGAATCCAGGTCTCCAGGATCACACCCAGAACTGCAGACGGTGCTAAACCGCTGCGCCACCGGGCCGCCCTCAAGATGTCTTCTTTCCCAGCCTTTTCTTCATGGTTTCCTAAAAGTGACACCTGGTCAGTGACCCCAGCACTATCTCTACTGAAGAACCTGGTATACGTGCACACACACACACACACACACACACACACTCACACTCATATGCTTCAGCTGTAGTGTAATACCATCCTGTGCCCATAAACTCATGAAGTCCCTTACTCAGGGTCAAAACCTCGATGTAAGCAGACCCACTGTTGGATGCTATGCCTTGAAGGCCCTCTTTCTGCCTGAGGCACACCTATCTAGGGCTTTTGAGGAGAACCAGGCTCTTTGCTGTTCTCAGACAGGAGCATGGGTGACAGAGGCAAGGGAACCTGGATGCTCTTGCCATAGGGGTTCAAGTGCTTCCTTAGATTTGGTTGGAGGCTATGCCCTCAGCATACAAGTCTCAGCCCTCTGATTTTACCAAGGAAACTTTGAAGAGATACTACAGGAAAATGTGCTATTTTCTCCACAACAGTTTTTGTTTGCTCTCTATGATCCTAGGTTTGATCTCTATGATCTTGTTTGATCTTGTTTGCTCTTACATTCATCAGTTTTTTGCACATAAGCAACAGAAATTGGCTGTGGCTCACGTGGGCCTAAAAGGAACTCATAGGAAGGTTATGGTATGGCTTGTAGAACCAAAGGAAAAGCTGGACCACTAGGCGTTGGAGAGAACATAGGAAGAAGACTTCTGGAAACCCAGTTAACAGGACCCAGCAGCCTCTTGAGGCCTGTATCAGGCGTCTCTTGTGCCCTGCCTCACATCCTCTCAGCCTCGCATGTGGCCTGTGGTCTTCTCTGCATAGGTTTTGACCCAGTTTGCACTGACAGGGTCCATTTCAAAGTGAGATGTGCTGCAGCCTCTCACTTCTGCCCCAACTTCTCCTGATGCTTCCTCCTGAGGTGCCTGTGGGAGCCTACTGGGCATGCATGTATGGGCAACCCAGGGACATGGGGGTGTCCGCCCTTACCCAGTGGGGTCAGGGGCCAGTAGACACTGGCCTCTCCCTTCTCGTCTCCCCCATCCCCTTGCAGACTGTTCTGAGACTCATACTTCCTTCCTCAGAAGGCTCCAGTGGGCTGGAGCATCCAACATCATAACCCTTGGATTAGATTTCTCTTCCCAGTTTCTCTCCCCTGCTCCCTCGAATTATTTCCCGAATACATTTCTGCACAGACACCCTTGCTCAGGCACTAAGTTTAAGGGAGACCAGATTAAGACAAAACCTCGTCCTGGGGATGAATGATTATCTTGTGAGATAAGTCAAGGTTCAGATTCTTTTTTTTTTTTTTTTTTTTATGATAGTCACATAGGGAGAGAGAGGCAGAGACATAGGCAGAGGGAGAAGCAGGCTCCATGCACCGGGAGCCCGACGTGGGATTTGATCCGGGGTCTCCAGGATCACACCCTGGGCCAAAGGCAGGCGCCAAACCGCTGCGCCACCCAGGGATCCCAAGGTTCAGATTCTAAGGAGACCATTCAATTGTTCAGGCTTGAATCATAGTCTACCTTTTAGCCAATTTTTTTTTAAAGATTTTATTTATTTATTCATGAGAGACACACAGAGAGAGGCAGAGACACAGGCAGAGGGAGAAGCAGGCTCCATGCAGGGAACCTGACGTGGGACTTGATCCCAGGTCTCCAGGATCACGCCCTGGGCTGCAGGCGGCTCTAAACCTCTGTGCCACCAGGGCTGCCCCTTTTAGCCAAATTGATGGCAGACACCTCCCCCATTCCCAGTCCCCTGAAAGGTTCTATCCAGTGTTTGGGGGATAGCCAAGCCAGCCAAGGTGGCTATCCAAAGAAAGGCAGTAGATGCCTCTCAGGAGGCTTCCCTACATCCTGGGGTGCCATGTACAGACCACATCTAAACCAAGCTCTGTTTCCCACACAACACTTCTTGCATTACCTTTCTCAGTGTGTGGCACCACCATTCCCCCAGATGTCCGAGCCTGAACCCTGGGAGGGAGCCTCATCTGCCTCTTCTCCACCACAGTCAAATTGCTCACCCAGGCTGACAACTTTGTCTTTTTCCATTTCTTTGACTTTTCCTGCTCTCCAACTCACTGCCCTTGCCTATTAGTATTCCAACTGATCTCCTTGCACTCACTTGTGCTCACACCCTTGCTCTTGCTCTCTTTCTGTCTCTGTCTCTCTCTCCTGCAAACTGTTTAGCTACTAGAGTGATTTTCCTACTGTGGATTTGAACAAATCACTTTGTTTAAAACTCTTGGCCAGGGGCACCTGGTATACAACTCTTGATCTCAGGGTTGTGAGTTCAAGCCCTATGTGTGGAGTACTTTACTCAAAATAAAAAATAAAAAAATAATAAAACTCTTGGCCAGCTTGCCACTGCCCTCAGGACGAAGTCCTAGAAGCTTTGATGGCATAATCTTGTCATGACCTGTCTCTACTGGCCTCTGTCTTGTCAGCCCTTGGGATTCTTCTTCTCCACACAGCTTCTCTTGAAGCCCCACTGCACTACTGGCCATTGTCTTTCATCTATTCCTGGTACCTGGAATGCTCTTCTGTGATGGCATGCTTTCAGCTGCAAGTAACAGAACACCCTAATGCAAGCTAGCTTACACAAACAGGAAAGGCCTTATCTTACTTGGCAGAGAGGCGGGATGAACCCCAAGCACTGTACAACCCACAGCTCAAAAAGTGTTGAGGAAGCAGCTCTTTTTGTCTCTTTTCTCTGCCACCATGGGGATCTGATTCAGTTGAATCTGATTGAATCCTTTCTCGATTAAAAGAACATGGCAGTGGGATCCCTGGGTGGCGCAGCGGTTTGGCGCCTGCCTTTGGCCCAGGGCGCGATCCTGGAGACCCGGGATCGAATCCCACATCGGGCTCCCGGTGCATGGAGCCTGCTTCTCCCTCTGCCTGTGTCTCTGCCTCTCTCTCTCTCTGACTATCATAAATAAAAATTAAAAAAAAAAAAAAAGAACATGGCAGTGCATTCAGTCTTCACTCCTAGACACGACAGTGGCCTCAAGAAGAAAAAGAAACCATATCTAGCATCTCTTCATTTGATGCTTGAAAGCTTTTCTCAGAAGCCCCCTGGTGGACTTCCCCTCAGCTCACATTGGCTAGGATTAGTCACATGGCCATTACTAATCCAATCACCAGCAATGGAAATGGAATTATGACTGGTGGAAGGAATGCCAGGCGGGGTGGGGGGTGGAGTCAGCCTCCATCTAAAACTGCCAACACCTTTCCTTTTCATTTGTCCGACTAACTTATCTCAAAACTCAACTCAAGTGTTAGTTAGGTCCTCTGGAAAATTGCCAAACAGAAACATCCCTCCTTGTCTCTGCCACAGGCAGCACCCCTGCCCCCAGAAATGCATAAAATCTTTCAAAGCAAGAAGCTGGTTCTTATTCATTCTATATTCCCAGAGCCTGGCCCAGAGCTGGCAAAGTAGAAACTCCATTAGCTTGCTGAAAATTCCTGTTAACTAAAAAAACTATTTAAAAAAAGGATTTTATTTATTTAAAAAAAAAGATTTTATTTATTTATTTATGAGAGACACAGAAAGAGAGGCAGAGACACAGGCAGAGGGAGAAGTAGGCTTCCTGCCGGGAGCCTGATGTGGGCCTTGATCTCAGGAAGCTGGACCACCTGAGCCAAAGGCAGACACTCAACTGCTGAGCCACCCAGGTGCTCCCCCACCAAAAAAACCTATTCTTTAAATCATAATGTATCATCCCATATACATTGTCTACAACCAACATATGCCATTTCACTATATATTATAAAAATTTTTCCATCATATTGTAACATTTCTAAAAATAGCTACATAATATTTCATAGTATTGACACACTATACCACAAATTATTTAACCAATCCCTATGAGTCACTGGTCTTTTAGATTGTTTGCAGTTTTTTAACATTATAAACAATGTTGTGGTAAACTTCCTTTTACATAGATCCTTGACAAGTATATTTGTCCCCTATGATAAATCCTCACAAGTGATGTGTGGTTTAAAAAAACAAATGGTTGCAAATTCTTTGATACTCCTCTCATCAAGAGGTGTGGTCTACATCCCCTTCCCTGAAATCTGGGTGAACTCTTACAGCTTTGACCACTAGGACACAGTACAAGTGACAATTCTTACCTTTTAAGGCAAGCTGATAAAGTTACATGTACCTTATATGGGATTTGGGAAATGTTCTTTCTCAGTGTTCTCCCTATTGAAACCTAGATGCCATGCAGTGAAATGCACAAGTTACAATCCTACTGAACCCAACTTTTGAGTCATCCTAGCCTAGGCATCAGATGTGTGAGAGAAGAAACCTCCAGAAGATTTCAGCCTCTAGCTGTTGGAGTCTTGTTAGCCAAGTGCCCAGATACCCCAAAGCAAAGAACAGCCACCACTACTGTGCCATGTCTGAGGTCCCCAGAATCCCTGAGCATTCTGAGCAAATGATCTGTTGCTTATGCCACTAAGTTTGGGGTAGTTGGTTATGCAACCATAGCACCTGGAAAACAGGGAATTTCTCTTGTAAATAGCATACAGATTTTAAACCTTTTGATTCTTAATTAAATACTTAATTAAAATTGTGTAACTCAATGCAAGAACACTTTTGCCTCCTTTGAGAATCTGCCTCCATGACACGGGGGGTGGGGGAGGTGTTTATCAGGGCTGTTTCCTTGAGCAAGTTTGTCCACGTGTCTACTTAAGATTGGGTTCCTCGGGGGGCACCTGGTGGGGGGTTCAGTCAGTGAAGTGTCTGACTCTTGATCTCAGCTCAGGTCTTGATCTCAGGGTCATGAGTTCAATCCCTGTACTGGGCTCCATGCTGGACATGGAAACTATTAAAAAAAAAAAAAAAAAGATAGGGTTCCCTGAAAGAAACTCCAACTTTGAGACTTGTGGCCAAAGGTTTATTGTGAAGTGCTCTAGAAAGATGTGCCTGTAAAGAAAGTAGGAAGGCAGGACTGGTTGGAGGCAGAAGCTGACCAGTAATCTTGCTGTCATTGAAGCCTCAGTTGATCCTACAGAGAGCCGTGGAGCTGGGATGGCCCTTCCGAGATGTCCCAAATTGAGGCAACGTAGCAGGCACTGCAGCTCCACATTAGCCACCTTTGGGAGGGGGTGTAACATTGAGTGAGGATCCCTGTAACAATATCTCAAGCAGCTTAGGACGGATGGGTTAGTCTTGAGGAGGAAATCTGGGTGGAGGACCAGAGCATCCACTATAGCCACCCCTTGCTCTGTCCTGATTCATTTGCTGCCATGAAGTCTGACCCATGTGGGAATCACTTCTCCAGAATTCTGGTTGGCTTTGTTTCCTGGGAAGCTTGAAAGAGAAGTGTTAGAGGGATGAACCACAGCACCAGCTGTAGAAGTTTCAAGGCCATAACTGATACTGGTGATTGCCCTTCCACCACCTTTCTAGAGTGCCCTCACATTTTGCCAGTATCTCTTCTCACCTAGGCAGCTTTTCTGGTGGAGACCCAGACCCTCAGCCAGGAAGGGCTTGAGCCCTGTGTTACTGTGGTCTGCTTGACATGTCCATGTGCCATTAAAACTAGGCAAATGGCATGAAGGACACCCTGGTGGATCACCTGAGCATGACACATCTCCTCTGCTCCTGTTGCTTAACCACATGGCTGTAAGTCCTCCTTTTGACCAGGGTCAATTACTCTGCTAGTATGGGGATTCTTTTCCTTGCTGATGGTGTCTTAGCTCAAGGAGTTCAAAAGTAATCAGGCAGCAGCCATAGTTTAAAGTTCACTGGAACTCTTACTGTGTCCTTTGATGGAAACATGATCTCTTTGGGACGTCCCAACCTTCAGAGCAGGAAAAGAAATCTCTTAAGGGTGGCGTGACTTCTAATGTAGGTCCCTGCAGCCAAAGGCAATTCCCAGGTAGGAACACTACTGCAAACTGTTAGCAGCCCAAATTCCCAGGATCTGTGGGATGAGTGTGTTGGTCCAGGAAAGGGTATCTCAGTGAAGTACCAGCACAGAATCCACTGCAACATCTGAGATTCACGTTTCTTCCCAGAAAATGGGAATAACAATGGCTTATTGGTATGGGTACTGGGAAGGAAGGAAATTAAAGACTATATGTTAAAAATCCCAGATTGTACTCAATGAATGTTAGTTTTTATCCTCTTTACGTCAGGACTTCTAGAAGTGATCATGTTTCCTTTTTTGCCTTGGCCAGTAAGGAGCTTATAACTTCATCTGGAGCTCTGTCACAAGCAGAGGCGCTACTCATTTCCATTCTCTTCTTATTTCCTTGCTCTTGCTTTTTTTCCCTTCTCTCTCTCTTTAAATAATCTGGAACAGAATCTCTTTGTTGCAAGCTCTTTGAACTGGAATCATGTTTGCAAAGTGGCAGAGGATACATAAATGCCTAGGAGAGAAAGTTGCTGCTCTGAAGACAGTTCATTTTCCAAGAAGTGACAGTACCTCACCTAAAATACCGCCCCAGCACCTTGCTAAACCTAGCCAAGTACTTTGCTACTGGGTCTGATTTGTTTTGGCATCTGCCAGCCAGCCAGTACCTAGGCATGGGAATCCCTTCACTTAGAGGGTGACTCATGGCTCTGACAAGTTGGAAAAATACAAAAACTGGAGGGGAGGGTTTTGTGTTATCAGCCATTCTGATCAGCTAAAGACACTGCTGATAAACTCTATTCCTGCCCTCTTTGCAGAAGGATCCCTCCATTCACCCCCAGATGGGTTAGTTAGTAGTCTCATCCCTTTATTGGAATTGAGCCATTTAGGGGACAGAATGGGGCATATGTGGTCCAGATGCTGTGACTGAGCTAGCTCCTCCCAGTCCAGGTTACCCAATGGGTTAGGATCCTACCTCAAGGCATTTGGGGGACTTAGCCATGGAGTGAGCAGACTCAAGGTGTGGCCAGCTGGGGTTCCTGCTTCAGAGCCCCTCACTGTCTCCAGGATAATTCTGTGAGCGAACGCCTCCCTCTCTTCCCTCCCTCCATGGGAGGCCTCAGAGTGCCAATGTGGTGCCACACCTCCTATTCTTGTTTCCATGCCAGTGTATAAGATGAACCACACTCATGAATAGCACTTCCCTGGAATTCACAGCAGCAGATACCCTTTTGCTGAAGGATTTCACATGTCCCATTGTTCATGGCTCTTGTTCCCCACCCCCACCAGCTCCTCTCCCATTTGTGGTTCCGTGTTAAATTCAAGAGCTTGGCTGTCCTGAATGAGCCTCCCAAGGCAAGAATTTTGCTCCCACGTATCGCTTCCTCATGCAAAGCACATCGTTGCCTAGTGAAAGTGAGCAAATGAGCGTGTTCAGGGAAGACCTATGAGCTAGGACTTAGCTTCTGGGTTTGGGGGGGAGCTCTGGAAGGGAGAGAGAGGCTAAAATAGTGACAATGTCAAGAAAGAGACTGGAGTCCAGTCCCAACCCTGACTCCTGCTAGCTGGCTGACCTGGTAAACTGCCCCTCCCTCCCAAGCCTCGCTTCCTCCCCTGGAAGATGGATGAAAGAACACGTGCTTTTAGGATCATTGTGATAGCCAATGGGCTAACATTTAGAAAGCTAGTGTTTCCTGACCACACACCAGGCCATGTACTTGGCCAAGTACTTTATAGCTATTATCTCATTTAACCTTCCAAAAACCCCTAAAGAGTTGGTGTGACGACCTTCATTTTGCAGAAGAGGAAACCGAGGCTCACAGAAGGTCAATGACAGAGCAGTAAGTGGCCTCTCTGCTCCAAAGTTAGAGCTAGCAATCACCGCACAAGACTGGTCTGCAGCCCCAGCACAGGGCCCTAGTGCAGTACAGATACATAGTACAGCCTTGCTCCATCTTTCCTGGCATATCCACACCCTGAGAGAGAAATTGAAATGATCATTCACTGAGCATGTACTACGTGTGAAGCATGAAGTGCTTTATACACCCTGCTCCAAATCTCACTCCAAAAGAATGAGAGCATGACCTCCATTTTCCAAATGAGGAAGCGGCAGCTCAGAGAGGTCAAATAGTTTACCCAAGGCCACACAGCAAATGAGGAGTAGAGGTGAGATTGAACCAGATTTTCTGCTGTTCTCCATAGAGTGCTGCCCACTGCCCACATCACACTGTCTATCGATTAGAGGGCTGTCTACAAGGTTAGTATCTGGGGGTTATATACCTCTTTCTCTGAACCTCCACATACTACCTCCTCATGCTTCTAGGGGCATTCCTTTTCCTGGAGGCAAAACCTTCCTCTCCCCCTAGCATTCCAGAGAAGAAATTCTTGTGTCCTTGAAAAAGTATGATGGTGGGGATCCCTGGGTGGCTCAGCGGTTTAGCACCTGCCTTCAGCCCAGGGCATGATCCTGGAGACCCGGGATCGAGTTCCGCATCAGACTCCCTGCATGGAGCCTGCTCCTCCCTCTGCCTATGTTTCTGCCTCTCTCTCTCTCTCTCTGTGTGTGTGTGTGTCTCTCATGAGTAAATAAATAAAATATTTTTTTAAATAAATAAAATCTTAAAGAAAGAAAGAAAGAAAAAGTATGATTGACTAAGGGCAGTGAGTGGTTGGTCTCAGTACCTTTCCTACAGCAGATTTTTGGAGGGAGTGGTCTTTTGGCCCTGGGGTTCTTGCTGTCAAGAGGGGCACCAGGCAGAGGGAAACAGTGACTCAGGAGCCAGCTGAAGGCCCTGGAAACAAATTACTGACCCCCCGGTTTTGCTGTGGGCTGCCCCAGTACCTGGTCCTGTCTATAATGGTAATGGGGGGGGGGAGGAATGCATGTAGGCGGCTCTCTGCGGGTTGGAGCTGCAGTATTGAAGTTAGGTTTCCTAAACCCACAGCAATCTAGGGAACATTTACAGGCAAGAATGCTGCAGAGGGTGTGTTTGTGCACGCGCGCATGTGTGTGTGTGCGCGCGCGCGTGTGTGCGTGCGCAAGCTCATGCCCCCATGTGTAAAAGAGAGGCTGGCAGCCACTGACAGAACAGGGAGAGAGAATGAGAGAGACAGAGCAAAAGAGAAAGACAAAGGAAGGAAGGGAGAGAGAGAAGCACAGGTCCAAAAACACACAACAGTAGGCAGATAAGGATGAAAGTCGGGGAGGAAGACATGCAGGAAGGGACACGTAAACAGATCATTCATTTGGCAAGTGCTTGCTGAGCACCTACTATGTGCCAGGCTCTGTCCCAGGCACTGGGGATTTGATGATGGACAAAATAGATAAAATCTCTGTCCTCATGTGTCTCTCAGATGGGAGACGAGAGAAATCCAGAGAGACAGGTAAAACCCAGAGGAGCCCACAGAAGGGGACTGAGAGGGGGACGCCTGGGTGGCTCAGTGGTTGAGCATCTGCCTTGGCTCAGGCATGATCCTGAGGTCCCAGGATCGAGTCCCACATCGTGCTCCCTGCATGGAGCCTGCTTCTCCCTGTGCTTGTGTCTTGCCCCTCTCTCTGTGTCTTTCATGAATAAATAAAATCTTAAAAAAAAAAAAAAAAAAAAAGAAGGGGACTGAGAGGGAACTGTATGGAGAGATCCAGAGACAGAGATGGGCCAGTACATGGAGGCCAGAAGAGGTAGAGACAGGGAAGCAGAGACAGAGCAACAGACTGCAAGATAGAGCAGAGGAGAGGCGGAGACCAGGAGCACAAGCAGGCAGACAGCATTCCAGAGCAGAGAGAGGCAGAGCCCAGGGGACACTGCATAGAGTCCCTTTCCTGCGAACCTGCCCTGTGCCAGATAAGTGCCGGGGGGTGACCTGTGTCCTCCCATTTCTTCCTCCCAGCATCCTCTGGGGCAGGACCCCAGCCCTCAGTGACCAGGGAGCGGATCTTGGGCTCCAGTGACATCAGCCTTGGAAGAGGAGGATGCTACCCCCACCCCTGTGCCTGGCGTTCTGGGTGCTCCTGCACTGAGCTGGCAGGAATCTGAGGTGCCCAACAGGTGTGCATTTCCAGTACTTTCTTCTCATGAGATGAATGGATGAGCAAACTGAGGCCCTGCTAATGGGTCAGGATGGCTGCAGGGTCTCCCAGGCTGGGGCAGCACCGGATGAAGGATGAAGCATTGAAGTAGGAGCCGGGTCTGGTGTTCTGGCACCGGCTCTGCCCTCACATCACAGGGCAGGTGGGACCCTCTGGAAGGCCCCTGCAGCCCCCACGATGGTGAGGTCTGTGAATCACGTGAGAGTAAGTTTTGGAAGAGACTCTTGTTTGAAAGCTGGGACTTTGATGGTTGCCGCTGTCTGTTTCCGTGGAAACAGGGCTCCGAATCAGAGAATGAGCCTGTAGCTCTGCTCTGGGTGCCCCAGATAGCTGGGGGAGAGGACTGCTCCCATACCTCCTCCCCGGCGGCCTCAGAGGGTGGCTAGAAAGGTCTGGAACACAGGGCCTCCAGCGATGTAGCCGACATTTATTGAGCACTCACTAGTGCCAGCCCAGGACAGCGTCCAGCGCTTGGAAGGGAGAGAGGCCACGACCCCCTGAGGAAGTCTTGCTATCTCCACAACACTCGTCTTCAGGAGAGATTTACTCTGTCTGAAGTGGACCCTTCGTTACTCAGCACACATAGGAGCCACGCACCGGGCCACACAGAGGTAAACAGGACACAGTCCTTGCCTTCCCTCAGGATCCATGGGTACCAAAGGTGGGCGCCATGAAATCAATGTGGAAGGGTGTGGTGAACATCTTGGTTCCCCTCTCCTGTCACCATGCCATCCTCCCCACCCTCAATACCCAGGCCTTATGCTGTTCCCTTGCCTGGGATCCCCTCACTATTACTGCTCTGCCTAGCAAATTTATGCTCAAGCTTCAAAGCCCCAGCTCCAAGCTTACTTCCTCTGCAAAGCCCCAGCCCTCTCCCCTAGGCCATGAGCATCTTTGTTTTGTTTTTGTTTTTGTTTTGAGAGAGAGAGAGAGAATATGATCAGGGGAGGGGCAGAGGGAGAGGGAAAGGGAGAGAATCTTAAGAAGGAGGCTCCACATGTAGCATGGAGCCTGACTGGGGGCTCGATCTCATGATTCTGAAATCATGACTTGAGCCAAAATCAAGAGTCAGATGCTTAACCAAGTCAGTTACTCAGGTGTCCTGACCAGGAGTGTCTTGAAGGCACAGACTAAGTCTCCTCATGTCTGTGTTCCCAAAGGAGAGTGAAGGCATCACTCCAACTGTGTTGAGCCCCTTCCCTCCCACCTTATTAGGGATTTCACTATAACCTGTCCTCTGGCTCCATCCCGTACCTTTGGTCTCTACCTCTCTACTCGCTCCTTCCAGTCAGCATTTATGCAGGATCTAGTCCCTCATGTCTTCAACCAAAACACAGCAAAGCTCCTTACCCCTGGGGCACTGGCCTGTCTCTTGGCCTCTCCACAGCCCAAGATCTAGAGAGTCGTCTGCACTTGCTATCTCTCGGCCTCCCTCCCACACGGCCACTGCTGTCATAGGGTATCTGCTCAGATTGTGCCCCCAAACAGCCCTCACCAGCCAGCCAGCTTCTGCAGAGCTCTCTGTGGCTTGACCACTATCTGTGAGTCAACATTTTCCTTGAAACATTGTCTTCCCTACATAACTTCTCCCCAGATTTCCTCCTCATTGACCCCTCTGCACAGGCCTCCTCCATCACTTTCATCAGCTCCTCCTCCATCAGGACTGCTAGTGCTCCTCAGAGCTCTGTCTCCAGCTTCTCCTCGAGAGCTTATCCATTCCTATTGTTGTCCAAGGAAGGCCACCTTCTCTGGCCACTGGGCCAGCATAACACCCCTGCGCTATCCCCACAGGGGCCTGTATCCTCCATTGTGACACTTGTCATGTAGTATCATAAGTACTGGTAGAGTTGTCTGCTTCCCCCATCAGGGTGCAAACTCCCAAGAAGCACATCCATCCCCAGTGCTCAGGACACTGGGGAACAACAAGCTGCAAAGGGAGGCAGGAGCCAGATTATGAAGGACTTTGAACTTTTTTGCTGAGGACTTTGGGCTTCATCTTGTATGAGAATGAGAGCCACTGATGAGTTTTGAGCAAAAACATGTCACGTCTGTGCCTTAAACACATCCATCTCGTTGGCAAGAAGAGGGTGGAGGATTGGGGGAGAGTCTGAAGGCAGAGAGATCAGTTGCGGGTTGTGCAATATCCAGGGCTGGACCACAGTGATGAGAGGGGCTGGTGAATGGACAGAAAATGAGATGCCTATCGGTCACCTGGCTAGCTCAGTCTGTGGAGCACATGACTCTTGATCTTGGGCTTATAAGTTCGAGCCCCATGTTGGGTTTAGAGATTATTTAAAAATAAAATCTTGAAAAGAAAAGAAATAAAAGAAAAAAGAAAAGAAAAATGTAGGATGCTTACTAGATCTAGCTGACCAACCCAGGCTCTGGCAGAGGGGTAGAGGGTGAGGAAGAAAAGGAGTAGAGGCCCAATCTTGGGTTTCTGGCCCAGGTTATTGGCTTGGTGTTGGTGCCTTGCACAGAGATGGGAACCAAGAAGGAACTGGATAGGGAGAAATAATGAGTCCAGTTCTGGACACAGGGATTTTGAACCACCCAGGGGACATCCAGGTGGGAATACCTTTTAACTAAACAGATGGTGGGGGGTGGGGGTGAGCAGTGGTGGTAAGGAGAGAAACATCTGGGCCAGGAGGATGTCTTCAGGAGTCATCATGGAGGCTCAGGTGTGGTCAATGCCATGGGCATGGCTGAACTTGCCCAAAGGAAAAGTGAAGGTCAAGGACAGAGCCTGAGAGAAGCTCGTTCAGGTTCAGGGTAGCTTGTGTAGCAAATCTCCACCTCCCTTTCTGTGGGAGGCATACCTCTCCCTGCCCCGCTGATGCTGGGTTGGCCATGTGACTTGGGAGCGGCGGATGCTTGCATGGATTGGCTTGGCATCTGGTGCTCCTCTCACCCACTCTGAAAAAGCACACCAGGCAGCCTCTGCCCTTCGGCCTGGGCCCCAGCAAGGGGGACCCAAGAGCAGCCTCAGGCTGCACTCAGAAGCAGCACCGCCAGACTAACTGCAGACCTGTGAGTGAGAAATAAATGGCCTTTATAATAAGCCACTGAGATTTTTGGGGCTGTTTGTTATGTAACATTGTATCAGCAATAGCTTGCCTAATATAATTTTAAGAGGAGGCTGGAAAATAAGAATCCTTTATAGGATAACAGGAAGAGCAGTCAGAGGGGGAGGAAGGAAATTGGGAGAGAGTGGGAAGTGGGCTTCAGGAGCATCTGGACCTCTGATGCTCTGAGGTGGGGGGGCTGTGTGGGGGGGGTTCCCACCATTTGCATCCTGCCCGCAAGTTTTCTTCTTTCCCACAGGCTATGCTTGGGTCACCTTAGCTGCCTCGCTGGGCCTGAAGCTGAATTCCACATGTTGATGACTCCCCAGGCTCTGTCCTCAGGGTGGACTTTGTTCCAGAGTTCCAGACTTATCGTCTACCTGTCCCTGGATATCTCCATCTGGACATCCAATGGGCTTTTCCAACTCAACACGTCCACGACAGACCTCCTCATGCTTGCCATCCACAGACCTGCTTCCCTTCCTGGGCCCCCTGGCCTGGCAGCCCTCTCACCCCCCCCCCCACCCCCAGCCTGGGAGTCAGCTTTCACACCTTCATGGGCCATTAGCAACCAAGCCTGGGGAATCCTCTTCCACGGCTTCCCCCCATCTCACCTGCCTCCGCACTGCTCACCACACCTACTACTGAGCGCCCCATGCCCTCTGGGCTCCCCTCTTCCTCCCTTCTCCCATGCTCCCAGTGCTCTTCCTAAAGCATAAGGAGGTCATCCCGGTGGAAGCCCCTGCCTGCAAGGACAAAGGCCAAACTTCCTAGCAGGACACCTAAGGCCCTGAATGGTCCACCCCAGTGGGATAAATTCATGAATGCCACTCATTGTTGTCTGAATTACATACCACACGTGCCCCCCAGGTCCCATTCAAACTTCAGTTTAGACCTGGCCTGGTCCCAATTGCTTTCTGGATGCTTCCCACCACATCCTGCTCTGTCCCACCTCTCCCCCCACTGGACAAGTTCAAATGCTCCCCTTTTTAGGTGCCCCTTTCAAAGTCCCACGACATCCTGTATTGGACCCCTTCTGTACCCTCCCCCATCACTCTTACTGCAGTCTTTTTTCTTTCTGTTTTTTTATTGTGGTAAAATATACATAACATAAAACCTTACCATTTTAACCAGTTTTAATTGTACAGGTGAGTGGTGCTCAGTATATTCAGTGTCCGGTAGCCGTCAGCACCATCTATCTCCAGAGCTTCATTTTCCCAAACCAAAAACTCTGTACCCATTAAACCAACAACTCAAGTTCCCCCTGCCCGACCCAGCCCATTCCAGTTTCTGTCTCTGTGAATTTAACTGCTCTAGGTAGTCTTATGAGTAGGCGCACATGGTATTTGTCCTTCTGTGTCTGCTTATTTCACTTGGCATCACATCTTCAAGGCTCATCGACGTTGTCGCCTGTGTCAGAATTTCCTTCCTTTTTCTTTTTTTTTTTCTCCTTCCTTTTCCAGGGAAACATTTCATGCTATGGATACATCACATTCTGTTTGTCCATTCCTCTGTCGATGGACACTCGGGTTGAGCCCACGTTTTGGCTACAGTGAATAATGCCACTGTGATCGTTGGTGTATAGATATCTGCTTGGGTCCCTGCTTCCAATTATTTTGGGTGTCTTCCTAGGGGTGGAATTGCTGGATCGCAACTCTGTGTTTAATATTCTAAGGAATGTCCCTACTGTTTCCCACAGTGGCCTCGCCAGTATACGCTCCCACCCACAGTGCACGAGGGTTCCCCTTTCTCCACATCCTCCAACGCTTGATGTTTTCTTTTTTTCTTTCCTTTTCTGCTATACCATCTATTAGGACAAGTGTGAAAGTCATCAGCCCACTTGTGACTCCAGTCACTTGTTGCAGTGACCGGCTTCTTGAAGTGTTACCTGACGGCGCCTCCCGGCCTGCGCCTGCGTGAAGGAGCTCTTGTTTCCTGCTCTGGGGTCTCTCTGACACTGTGGTAAGGGCACCTGCAGAACAGCTGGGCATTCTGCTCTGGTCACAAGGACTAGCTCTCACTAACTGCACCTGACGTGATGGGCTCCTCCCTGCCGCAGACTTCCCTGCCCCACCTGGAGCATCCTTCCTTTGTGTAGTTAACTCTCCCATATCCTTCAGAACTCAGATGTCACCGACACAGAGAAGCCCTCCTTGATCACCACTCCTCCCCCATGGGATCAGACTCTGGTATTCGCTCTTATAGCATCCTCTACTTGGCACAGTTTGTCATGACATATTTATCTGTGTGCTTATTGAATTAACCCTTATCTTGCTCGCTGGGCTGTGAGCTCCGAACAGAAGGAGACTGTGACTGTCTCGTTTGCCCGGCATTCTCGGCCACCTACCAGGAGGCAGAGCCCATACCAGACGCTCAGAAAATCTTTGTTAAGTAAATTATTTTATTCAATGTTGAACATTTTTTTTTATTGAGTACCTGTTCTAGAAGTGGGTATAAAACTCCTGCAGAGCTTAAATTCTAATGAGGGAATAAGGTAAGAAAAATAGACAAACATATAACACGTTAGTTATATGTTAGTTGGTGATGGTTGCTATGGAGGGAAGCAGAACAGGATGAAAGGGACAGGTGCCATCCCGTAGACGTTCATTAGGGAGGGCTCTGGCCATGTTCAGATGGAGCAAGTGAGGCTTGTCTGGGAGAAGGTGTTCTAGGCAGAGGGAATGGCAAGTGCTCAGAGAGACGTGCTGGCCCAAGGCCAATGGAGGATGCAAGAGGCACCTGTGCCCCGGTGCTGGACACTTCAGAAGGCTTCGTGGTGGGTGGCATGGGAAGGAACTCATTGCCCAGGCACCCTGGAGAGGAGGTGGAGGAGGCTCGACAGGAGCCTTGGAAGGACCACAGCATTGGCTTCTCTTCCCCACTTACCCTTGGGAGGACCTTGCCTTGTATCTTTTTGTACTTTTCAGCATCCCTGGCTCCTGAGGGCCGAGCACTTGGTAGGTGCTTTCTAGAAAGAACAAAACCCATTCAAGAAAATGCCTAAAACCATTTTGCTATGACAAGGTGTCTTAGCACAGGTGTGTGTCCATCACAAGACATTTCAAAACACATTTGATCGTGTACTTAAATTCACTTCCTTCTTCCTCAGCACCTCTCCTTTTGCTGGCTCTGCTGAGCTAATAACATCAGGACTAATCATCTTTTTCAATTTACAGAATGTTTCTCCAATTACTATCTCTGTTGAGCCTCCAAACAGTCTTCAAAGCAGCGACTCTCCACTGTCCGGAGGCGTTCAGAAATGTTGGGTTGGCCAGCACCAACCAACCGACAGCCCAGCCGGCACTTCCCTGGGGGCTCCTGCGCTCCATCCTCCTGCCTGTGCTGGACATCTTGGCTGCCTCCTTTCCTAGACAGGCTCACAGAGGGGACGTCCCACTAGAGTGGCCTGAGCTGGGTGAAAGCCAGGTCCCTGGAGTCTCCTGATTCCCTAAAACCAGGGCTGACCTGCCTGGGCTGGGTCCCCCCTCCCTGGCAGAGCAGCCCGAGGCTTTGACCAGAGGTGCCTCCATTCAATTCCAGGACCCACTGTGCTGGGTGCAGGAGGGGGATGGGCTATACCACACTCACTTGGTGACCATTCCAATCATCCCCAGAGGGGAGCTCCATTCCCCTAGCAGCTGTGAGGAACTCTGAAAAAGAGCTTCTTCTTTTTTTATTTTTTTTTTGAAAAAGAGCTTCTAAACCAGGGAGAGGTAAGGAGATCCTCTGGCATCCTTGTCAAGCACAACCAACAAGCTTCACATCTTTAACCACCACCTTCTGGAGGCCTGGCCACTGCCAAGCTGATCCCAGAGCCCAAGATTTCTGCCCTCCTGTTTCTGGCAGCTGAGTGAAGGAGTGGCCATTCTAGCCTAAGCTTGAAGTTAACCATCCCTTCTTTCCAACCTCATCTGCCTGTTTCCTCCTCATTCTGGTCATCTAGTTATTTGAGTCTCCTTCTACTACAGTGGCTGGGCACTGGGATTCCACGGGTGAGTGGGGGTCATTCCCTAAGGAGGAACTCATGTTCCCATGAGGGAGATGCACAGGTCCATGCCTATGCAGTGTGCATCTGCAATCTGCTGGGTTTTGGGGAAGGCCCAGGGGCCACCAGGGGACCCCTGGGCCAGTCTGGGAGCTCAGAGAGGGCTTCCTCTGAAGGCTTCCTAGAGGAGGTGCTACCTGCCCGGGCTGGATTTAATTTTAATTTAATTTAATTTTTGTAAATATTTTATTTATTTATTTATTTATTTATTTATTTATTTATTTATTTGTGAGAGACACACACAGAGAGGCAGAGACATAGGCAGAGGGAGAAGCAGGCTCCCTGCAGGGAGCCCGATGTGGGACTGGATCCCAGGGTCCTGGGATCCCAGGATCCCGGGATCACCACCTAAGCCAAAGGTAGATGCTCAACTACTGAGCCACCCAGGCGCCCCTGGATCTTAGAATTAGTAGGAGTCTGTCACGGAAAGAGGCTTTTGGACAGAGGATTTCCCAACCGCGGAAGCTCTATGGAGTAATTTTTGTTTGGCTTATTACCCAGAACCTGGAACAGTGCTTGGTACATAGTAGATGCTCAATAGATGTGTACTAAAAGAAGAGAAGGAAGATAGGGAGGGACAGAGAAAGGGAGGAAGAAAGAATGAATGAGTCTGGGGTGGCTACGTGCAATGACCTGGTACATTCTGGGGACCAAAAGTATAGTAGTTCCAGGTGGCTGTGGTTTAGGTGGGTGGGGTTGGGAGAGGGGCCTTATCTAATCCCATTGTTGGCAGTATCCCTTTCTTATCTCCAGCCTGGGCCCAGAGCTACTTTGAGCATGAGACCATTTTTTCCTCTCCTGGTTCCCTAGCCCCTGGTACACACACTGAATGTAGATAATGCACACAAGTATCGAACCTGCGCCGGGTGGTGGAGACACACAGATGACTCAGAGTTAGTTCCTCTCTCTGCCTGGTCTGGTAGAGGAGACAGACAGTAAACAACTGGCTACAACAATAGGCAGAATGAACAGAGAGACACTATGGAGGTTCAAGCAAAATGAGACCAAGCAGGGGGACAGAGGAGTTTTGCTCCAGGAGTGAAGAGCAAAGAGGTTTTGGAAGAGATGCACAGCATAGGAGGCGATGTTAGTCTTCTATGGTCAAAGGGGGATGTTGAGGCAGAAGGCATTCCAGGTAGAGATACCAGGCCAAAAGATGTGTGGTCTAGGGAAGGTGGAGCTGGGGGGGGGGGGTTCAGTGGGGGGAAAGGTTGGTTGCGGTTTTGTTTTTTATTTATTTATTTTTATGATAGTCACAGAGAGAGAGAGAGAGAGAGAGAGAGAGAGGCAGAGACACAGGCAGAGGGAGAAGCAGGCTCCACGCACCGGGAGCCCGATGTGGGATTCGTCTCCAGGATCGTGCCCTGGGCCAAAGGCAGGCACCAAACCGCTGCGCCACCCCGGGATCCCCCTTGGTTGCGGTTTTGAATGCTGTTCTTGGGTGTTTGGACTGGCTTCTGATAGGACTGCATCTTGGATCATTGTATGCACACCTGGTTGGGGCTGCGGAGTGGTCCTGCTTTCAGGAGCCTGTCAACTCCCTTCTTTCTAGCAGTCTGGGGGGCTCCCTGTTTTTTCTCTCTGGGTCCTCTCACTGACTCTTTTAGCTTCACCACAAGCCTTCTGTGTCAAGGCCTAGCAAAGGGCAGACCACAAGGACAGAGTACCTGGCACAGGTTCCCTGAATGCCATTTCTCTTCTCCTGCTACATATGCTCTGGAAGAAGGTCTTTTATTCCTTGGGGGTTGGGGGTGGGGAAAGAAAACTATAGAAGGGAAAAGTCAGCATCCTAGAACATCGAATTCTCAAGAGAGATTAAAAATCTTCTAACCCTCCTTTCCCATTTGACAGGTAAGGAAAATGATGCCCAGACAGATAGATTTGCGCCGCAGTCCTGGTGCTGATAGGGCATGGCCAACTTGGTAGATGCTGCCATCATAGAGCTAGAGAAGGGCAGTGTTTTCCTTTAGCCAGGACCGGATGGATACTCACGATGCTCGTGGGCCTTGCAGACCCAAGATGAGTCAGGCTTCTTGTGAGTCAGTCTGTTGACAAGCCATCCCTGGCCATTCCTAGCCCATCAAAAATAGAAGTCCAGGGGAAGGGGATGAACAGGCCAATTTAATTAGCGTGGGCTCTAAGGTACCTTAAGTTAGCCCTATTAAATTAAACCGCCTAGGGGAAAAAATAACTGTAATTATTTCCTTCTCTCCCCTATCGTTGTATTTCAACTCCCTCCCAACATCCATGCTTCTCATTCACAAAACAACCTCTCAACTAGGGGCTAGCCTACGGACAACCATAGACTGGGGTTCAGTGTTTCCCTTTATCTGTCACCTTCCCCTGCGATCTCTAGGTCCCAGCAGAGAACAGAGTGCGTCCATTGGCATCCGTAGGGCCTGGCTGTATTCTAATTTAGGGAGACTGTCACACGGAGTAAAACATTATTCCAAAAATGCACCGAGTCTCCTTCCTGAACCAATGCAGATCGGTTTGCTGCGGGGCATTTCTTTTAAAAGCCCCTTTTCTCTTTTCAATAGATCAAAATAGGCAAACTTTAATGGTAGGAGATTATTCTTTATTTTGTAGAAATTTAGTTCTGAGTTTTCCTACTTGAAACGTGTTTTCCCCAGGACACTGACCTATCCTTTAATTGTTTGGTGCGAGGCATGTTAGGGGGAGGGGCGTTACTTGTTTATTGGAACAGCGCAGTTAAAAAAAAAAAAAATCAACCTAGGCTAACAGTTTCAAGGCTCCCCTAAAGATGTATCCAAACAGGCAGCCAATCAGCGCTTACACAGCTTTTTCTGCTTGACTCTTTTAAAGAGACAGTGCCGACAATGTTTTATCACATTTAAAGAGAACCGCGCTCTAAACGCAGTCTGAAAATGGGGGAGTCTTCCCCTATTTCGCCGGCTCCTGGTCTAATAAGGAAGGGACTCATCGTGTGTACTCGGGGTTCTCAGAGTGGGCAGAGAGGAGTCAGCGGCAAATAGCTGGGTCACTCTGCCACCCCCCCCCATTTCCCATTGTACACCTGGGTCACTGACAATGGAAGCTTCCCCTCCCCCCAAGCCTGACTCTCACCCCCCCCCAACCTCCCCAATTTAGCTCCGTTTATTTGAAGTTTGCAGATTCCTGTGGCGCGCATTCCACGTTGCAGGGCGCCCAGGTGACGCCCCGGTACCCCGCCCGCAGCGGCACGGTCTCCCGTGGGGAGGCCGACGGGCTAAGTTGCCAGGGCTGGCCGACCTGAGAAATTTGGGA
Organism: Nyctereutes procyonoides; assembly: GCF_905146905.1. NCBI lineage: Eukaryota > Metazoa > Chordata > Mammalia > Carnivora > Canidae > Nyctereutes > Nyctereutes procyonoides. The sequence continues at coordinate 34,904,443 of NW_026575140.1, read as the reverse complement.
GCTATCCCTCTTCCCTGGTCTTAGCGCAAGTCCCCCGTCCCCTCCCCCAGGCTCCCCAAAGCACGCCAAGGACCTTCTTCGCGCGGCTCCACTTTGGGGCTTTCCAAAGTATTTTAATGATGTAGTAAAGGAGCCGCCGCGCGCCTCGGCGCCGGATCGAGCCGCCCAGCTCGCAGCGTGGAGCCCCGGGCCGGGCGCTCGGGCGGCGCACTGGGCAAGAGGGAGGGCCGGGGGGCGGGGCGGCGGGGGAGCGGCCGGGAGTGTGGGGAGGGGGTCGGGGTCGGAACCCGGCGCGGGGGGCGGGGGGGAGGGGAGATCAGGGCCGGGCCGGCGCGGGCCGGGCGGGGGGAGGCGAGGGGCCGATAAGGGAGAGGGACGTGGCGGGAGGGAGCCGGCGGCGCTCCGCTGAGGGGTCCGCGCCCCCTCCCCTCCGCCGCTGCCGCAGCGCCCCCCGCCCCCCCCGGCGGCCCCCGCCGCGGCCGGGCCCGGCCCCCTCCCGCGCCTACGGGGAGGAGAGGCGCGCGCCGCCGCGCCCCCCGCGCCCCCCGCGCCCCCCGCGCCCCCCGCGCCCCCCGCGCCCCCCGGCGCGGCCGCAGCAGCAGGGCCCGCGGCTCGGCGGAGGCGGCCGCAGCGGGGACTGCCTGGGCCGGGCGCTGCCGGGGCGTCCCTCCCGGGCCGCCGGGCCCGCCCCCGCGCGCCGATTGGCCGGAGCGCCCGTCCGTCGCGGGCCGCCGACGCCCGCCCCGCTTCCTCGCCCGGGTAGCCACGTTCGGTTGCGCTCCGAGTAGACCAGCGGCAGCGGCGGCGGCAGCGGTGCCGGAGGCGCGGAGGGCGGCGCAGGCGGAGCCGGGCGGGCGGGCGGGCGCGCGAGCGAGCGAGCGAGCGAGCGAGGCGGCGGGCGGCGGGCGGCGGGCGAGCGGCGGCGGCGGCGGCAGCTCGGGCCGAGCCGGCGCGGGAGGAGTTCCAGGGCGATGGGGCCGCGGCCGGGGCTGACGCTTTGACAGCTGGAAAGAGCGCGGAGCCAGCGCCGGGGGGGAGGGAGGGGAGCGCGGCGAGGAGAGCGCGAGCGGGCGAGCGAGCGAGGCCGGGGAGGGGGCCGGGAGCGAGGGGGCAGCTCGGGAGCGGCGGCGGCGGCGGCGGCGGCGGCGGCGGCGGCGGGGCTCGGCGCCCTCTTCCCTGCAGACCATGTTTGCCAAAGGCAAAGGCTCGGCGGTGCCCTCGGACGGGCAGGCTCGGGAAAAGTAAGCCCTATTCTCCTCCAAGTGGCGGCCGCGCCGTCGCGGGGCTGCGGGCGGCGGGCGGCGGGCGGGCGGCAGGTGGGCGGGCGGGCGGGGGCTGCTGCGCCCCGGGGCCGGCGCCGTCCGCGGGCGGCGTGGGAGGGAGCCCATTGTTGGAGGCCGGGGGCCGGGCCGCCGGGGGGGTGGGCGAGGTCCCGAGCGCGCGAGCCCGCACTTGGCCCGGCGGGCGCGGGCAGGGGGCGCGTGGCTCCGCGGCTCCCGCAGCCCCGAGGGCTCCTTTTGTCCGCCCGCGGCGTGAGGAGTGCGTGCCGGGGGCTTTGTTCGGCCGGGAGCGCTCTCCCGTGCCCGCCCTCGGCCTCGGGGCGCCGCGCTGGGCAGGGACGGCGGCGCCGGCTGGGCCCGGGGCTCGGGGGACCGTCGCCGCGTGGGGGCGGGGGAGGTGGGGAGCGCGGAGGCGCGGAGGTGGGCAGGGCGGCGCTGTGCTGCCCCCTCGAGCGCGCGCCCCGCGCCCCGCGCCCCGCGCCCCGCAGTCCGGGACCCAGTCTCCGCGGACCCTCGGGCCGGGGACGCGGTGGCGGCCGGCGGGGTCGGCGCGCTCGCGAGTTGGAGACGCCCGGCTGGGCTCGGCCCTGGTGCCGGCTGGAAGTTCAAGTTTGGGGGGCTGCTCGCTGCAGCCCTCGCGGCCCGGGCAGCGCGCCCTCCGGGACGCACCCCCGCCCCGGGCGCCGACGGGCCGGCAGCCCCTCCCGGCGCGGGCCGCAGTGGGGCAGCGCAGACAGGCCGCGAGCAGGCTGGCGAGGTCCAGGGGCGAGCGCCCCGGGCGACCTGACGCCTTCCCCCTTTCTGTGCCCCCTGCCCACTTTCCAGGTTAGCTTTATACGTCTACGAGTATTTACTGCACGTAGGAGCACAGAAATCTGCACAGACCTTCTTGTCGGAGGTGAGTGCGACTACCCCCCCACCCCATCCTCCAATTTCTTGACACCCCCTCTTCCCCACTATTCTTAGAGCCTTTGTTTTCAGGAGCAGCCACTGTGGCCACCATTTTGAATTTTTATCACCTTTTGGCATTTATTGTCAGTTGGTCCTCACGGCCTTTTGGCTATAACCCGCCCCCCCCCCCCAAGCCCCCAGCCCGCCCGTCCTCTCTGCTCCTCTAAGCGGTGTCTGCTCTCTGCTTTCCAGATTCGATGGGAAAAAAACATCACATTGGGAGAACCGCCTGGGTTTTTGCACTCGTGGTGGTGGTAAGTTTCTGTGGTAGTTTTGCGTGTGTGTGTGTGTTTGGTTTTGTTCTGAGACCTGGGTCCCGGGTGAACAAAGACAGGAGGCCTGGAGCAGACCCCTGTGTCTTAGCTCTCAGGCTTGGCACACAACGGGGCACCTCTGGGCGCTCTGACCGGGGCTGGTGAAGGAGCAAAAGAAGACCCGAGGCTGGTGCCTAAAGTTTTTGCCTTCTCTTTGCCCTCCTATGGAGAACCTACTAAACCGTGTTTAGTGTTTACGAAGAAACTCCTCTACTTTTCTGTCTCTATCTGGGGCACCAGGCAGGGGCTTGAGAAAACCTGGAAGGATTTTTTTTTTTTTGGTTAATTCTGCATGCTGCTTTAATTAGGGGGAGTGGGAGTGGGGGTGGGGGGGATAGGATACCAGGTCTGTTTTACAACTGGCCTGTCCCTTCCTTTTTCTTCTGTGAGCTCAAACCTGGAGAGAGCAAAGCCGCTGGGGCCTTTCCCAGGCACCCTGAGGAAAAGCAAGAAGGGGCTGCCACTTCCTTTGAAGATACTGATTCAGACTGACTGGATCTTCCTCTCCTCTGTGGGCCCTCCTCCCCAGCCCCCTCCCCCCCCCAAGCATCCCTAAAACCACAAAGTCTCATTTTACTGAGAACCTTAACTGCTTGCTGTTGACCTGAGGGAGTGCTTGTAGTTGGTAGTTCCTGGCTCTCTCTTATTTGTGGCAGGTAAGGAGGGAGGCTGAGGGTCAGCAGGAGTGAGTCGCTGTGAGCGTAAGACCTGAATGTTTTGCGGGACGGATTGGTGGAGTCTTTGACATCCTTTTGAAAGGGACAAGAAAGCAGAATGGCCTTTGATATTTTGGTGGAGTTCGGAAGGATCAGAGTGCCGTGTCTTGGGATCTCAGAGCGTTTACCTGACCACTGGTTCACGTTACTGTTCAAGTCTCTTTGAAATGCGGGGGGATGAAGTATCTGTTCAAACTCGCACAGAGAAAATGAGTTTTTAATTACTTCTGCCAACCTCAGAACTGCGGTGTTGTGGCCTCAGGATTCTACCTGTAGGAGTGGGGGATAGGTTTTCCGTGGGGGTGGTTTGCAGAGGTGGGTGTGCCCGACCGTCATGGCATTTTGTGGAATCTTGGGCTTCGGAGTAAAAGTTCCTGAGAAGGGGCTGGGGAGTTGGTAGTGTTAGAAATCTTTAGTGTGCGGAGGAGTTAATCAAATATGTGCAGCTTCAAGGGGCAGAAAGGAATGTTTTTTAGCCTCCCTCTGCAGCTGCTGGAAGCCCCCGATTTTCTTGTTCTATCCGTAACCCACCCCCTCCCCCCAGGTCTTCTCATGCATTGTCTCAGCTCCCCCTGAACGAGGGGAGTCTGTTGTGCTGGACTTGAGCAGTGGTGGCTTTGAGTGGCTGTGTCTGTTGTCTTGTTGGTTAGAAGTTACTTTGTGCCACCCTGAGCAAATGACAGCTGAGGCTCTCCAGGTGGGAGGAAGGGGTGGCACTGATTCAGAGCCCATCAGGCCATGGAATTCAGACACCTTGAGTGAGATGGCTTGTCTGATGACTCGCAGAACTAGCTTGTTTGTGATGGGGACAGGAGCACTAGACCAGGCATCAGACTTCTGCCCTGGTGCCCATTTCCTTCAGGTGGGTTTCCGGCCCTGGGCCTTAGACTCCTGACCTGGTGAGGGTTTCTACCCTGTATTAATACCAGTGACTACCCCATGTTTGTGTAAGGTGTTACTGGCTCACAGATGGCTTGTATGTCTGTTCTTGTGTAATACAAAGTGTTAGCACTCTTACCGCACCAAATTTTGGAGGGGGATGAGGCAGAGATATCTAGGCTCTCCTAGAGCAGAGATATCTACCCTCTCCTCCCCCCACTTGCAGGATTGGTGGACAGGTGCCTCTGTGAGGAGGGCTATTTCAACAAGAAAGGACAAGATACTTGGTTGTCTATAACTTCTCCTTTGGCTAATTGATATGCATTCTTTGGGTGGGTGGGTGGGGGATGGTTCTTGCCTAAGAATTCCTTGGGGGAGGGCCTGGATGGGAGTAGGGGTGAGATGGGAGAGGTAGGGGGGTGTAGGCTCTGGGCTCTGAGATTAAGAACCTGTAGGTTTCCTTTATTGCCAGTCACCAGATTGCTCCGTGTATGAATCATAGTCCTGACTTTGACAGTTTAACCTTTTTATGAAATGTAGCCATTTTGGGTGGGGGGGGGGTAGGGGTTGGTAAAAGGAGCGCAGATGAAGCAGGCAGGGATTTTTATCCAGATTCCTGCCTATCCTATCTGGGCACCCTTGCATAGGTTGTACCACTCTGCCCAAGCTTCAGCTGCCCCTTGCATAAAGTGGGGATAGCCGCCTGCCTCAGAGCACCATGGTCACTGCAAGCAGGGTCACGGGTGTGAGGCAGCCAGCACTCAGTAGGTGCCTGATCCATGAGAACTAACACTCTTACTACAGATGTCGGGCTTGCCAGAAGAGGTTGGTCCATTTTGTTTTCAAGCCTGAGTTTGCCCAAGGAAGACTGGAAATGTGGGATCGAGTCTTTGGGAGACCTAGTGCCTTTAGCACCGTACACTGTGCTCTTGTCGTTGGTACACAAGTGATAATTAGTAACCCGATCTTATTTTATTTTTCGATTGCAGTGTATTTTGGGACCTTTACTGTGCAGCTCCTGAAAGGCGAGACACTTGTGAACATTCGAGTGAAGCAAAAGCCTTTCATGATTACGTGAGTAACAAATTTTTAATCCTGGCAATAATTACAGGGTTGGATAGCTCTAACTTCTTTAGTACCAGAAGCAAATATACAGCCAATTGGCAATGGTCTTTGTTTTCTCCTGGCCTTTCTTTTTGTTCTGCTCACCTCCCTGCTGCCCTTGCTCCGTTCTAACTTGGTGAATGGTGTTTCATAACGTGGTAATTATGCAAAAGAGTGTAGATACCTATCTGGAGGATTAAATGGTGGCGTTCAGGGCTCAGCCATGTGAGGTTGATGTTGGAGTGGACAGTTAGCTGGGAAGGGACTGAGCCTCCTTGGTGTTGGTTTAATTAAAAAATTCACCACCACCACCACCACCACACACACAAAAAAAGCAAACATGAAACTTGTGTTTTGGAGCAGAAGGAGTGGTTGAGGGAGAGTTTGGTGAAATGGACTCCTTCCTTACTTTCCAGGGAGCAGTCTTTCAAATTGTTTTGGGGTGTGTGCGCGTGTGCGCGTGTGTGTGTGTGTTTGTGTGTGTTGGAGGGCTCGTGCTGTGCCCACTAAGACCACGTATACTTTGAGGTACTTGGCTGGTCCATAATCTTGTGTTCAAAACGTTATTGTGAAGATAGTTAATTTCATCACACCATAGCACTTGCTACCCTATCATTCATCCTCTACCTGGATGAGTTTCTTAAGATTTATGAAATGCTCATAAGAGTGATGTCTGCTGCATATCCATCTCCCATGGCAGTCCCCCTCAAAAAAAAAAAAAATTAGACTCCAAACGTGGGTTGGAGTCAGAATTTATGATCAGATGAAACATGATCTGGGGGAGATGGGAAATGGAAGGGGAAGTGTCTGCAGTTCTTCCCGGCCTCCTTCCGGTCTTTGCTTCCCAATGGCCTTGTAGATGGGGTGTGTGCATGCATGCAAGCGAGCACATGCACATAAGAACGAGGTGCTTTATTTCGTCTTGCGCTTTTTCATAAGGTGGGTGGGAATGGGTCTTCAAGCTCTAGAGCATGGAAATTGGTTTCTTGAACATTGTCAGAGGCCTACCTGGCCAGGCCATGTGTGTCCCCTGCATGCAGAGGTTGAAACTGGCTTAGGACACTAGAACCCATCTGGTTGAGTGTTACAAGTGGTCATATCCCATTACCATGAATGCTTTCATGGTGAAAATTTGTCCTGAACTACAGAGGAGTCAGAAACTCAGCTGGAGGTGCATTGGTTTTGAGAATATTTAATGGGATGAAATTTTGTTATGATTGAAAAGTTAATGCCCTTGGAACAGAATGCTCAGAAAATGGACCATTCCTGCCCTCTCCAGAGCTGAGAAAGAGAAGCTGGCAAATGGCACTCATGGTCTGGTAAACTTTTAGTAGTAAAAGGTGAGGTGACTGGTTCTCTTGTGATGTGGTTCTTCTGGGAAAATCCGTGGTGATGATCATAGGGTTTCCTGAGCTAGAGGTTGGGGGAGGAGGCTAGGAGGTACATTAGGCATATAAAAATAGTTGGTGAATTTGACCTTTATACCTAGTAAAAAAAAAAAAATCTTGCTTTTTTTTTTTCTTTTTCTTTTAAACGTACGGAGAGCGAATTCCTATATGGTCAGTCTTTGCTGTGCAAGTAGTTTCATTTTAGAGTGGGGGTTAGTGGATGTGCCTGTTTGAAGGAAATCTCATGGTAGAGGATGTCTATGCTATCTTTTGCAAGCTGTCAGAGAAGTTTAATAATTTTTAAGTTTGGTTCTCTAGTAAATGATGTAAGATTTCTGGCAGTTTGTGGTTTGTTCTGCCATCTTGAAACAGTATGGGTGGCAGGGAAAGCTTGATGGGTTTGCTTTCAATAATTTGTTAAGGAATGGTGGCATAATTATGGGGAGAGTACTGAAATTGGTGCAAATGTGTAGAAGATGCTACTAAGCGTTGAATTCCTCCTGATTGAGGCCCAAGATTCACAGATTTGGGGGGTCAAAACCCTTTCTTCTTACTTTTTATTATTTATTATTTTATTTTATTTCATTTTTTAAAAAATTATTTATTTATTTATGAGAGACACAGAGAGAGAGGCAGAGACCCAGGCAGAGGGAGAAGCAGGCTCCTCGCAGGGAGCCCATTGTGGGACTCGATCCCGGATCCTGGGATCATACTCTGAGCCGAAGGCAGACGCTCAATCGCTGAGCCACCCAGGCATCTCAAAACCCTTTCTTTTTAGATTGGAATTCTCTTGGTGTCACTGGCCTGAGATTGAGGTTGTGTGGGAGCAGGGATGGAGTGATGAATGGGGACAGAGAGGGAACATCTGTATTTTATGGGGTGGCATTGGATTGCAGAGGTGACAGAGGAGCCCCTGGTAAATTAAGAGAGAATTGAGAAAAGGAACCCTCTCTTCTTTTTGTTCTTCTCAAATCTTCCTGTGTTCTTTCCATTCCCATGGCTACCATCTAGTTAGCCCTCATTCCTTCTTGCTAGAATTGCTGTTGTCTCTTTCCGGGCTCCCTTCCTCTTATCTGGAATGCATGCCTCTCTTATCCATTCAAATCCTATTCATCTTTTAACTCCTTGGTGGACTTTGGTGATAGTTTTCTGCACACTCTGATCACTCCATCTCATTGTCGATGGAAACCATCTATACAGAGCCTTTGCTGACGGCTTTCTGTGTGCCAGGCCCTGTGCTGGGTGCTTTGGTTTAGTCTTTCATTTCAAGCTGCCAGTGGTCGGGTGAGAGAAGGAGTTGCTAATTTCATTTTTCAGATGAGGAAGCTGAGGCAGAGAGGTTAATTTGCAGCTAAGTGGTAGAATGAGAATCCAGACCCAGGCCATAGCTAATTCCAGAATTGGTGCTCCTAACACTGTCGAGGCTCAGCCCTGCAGGTCCGTAGCATGTCATTTGTTTGTACCTATTCCGACTAATTTCTTTTTAGGGTTGTCTTTTCCAACCACAGCTTATTAATTTTTTCCATGCCAGAGCCCATTCATTGATCTACAGAGCTATTCATCTCTGTAGCTCCCACAATACCTTGCACACAGTAGGCATGCGTGCTAATTGAATGAAGGGGTTAAGGAGCTATGGGTGAGGAAAAAATAGGTAATTTGGGGGTCACTGAGTAGCCTGGCTTGGAGCAGCCATTGGAATATTGGAAGATACTCCTTTGGTGATTTCACCTTTGCCGAGCGATCTTGAGCCAGGCGATTCTGATGCTGGTAAACTAGTTACCTTACCTTACCTCTTGTTAATACGAGTGTGCAGTAACTGTCCTTCCATTTGCTGTTGAGGCGGTTCAGAGATTCTCCTGGTTTGTGGGGGAGTCTGTGCAGCCCAGGTACCACTCAGGCCTTGGGGGGGGTGTAGTGAGTATTAAATGCTTTCAGGGCAGGGGTGGAGGGGGCGTGCCCAGATGCTGTGGGACTGAAAGGGTCTTTGGAAAGGACCTCAACTGGGAAGATCCTGGTCTCTGTTCTGGAGAAAAAATTTTGTGTTCCTGGCAAATTGCCACCTCTTCTTGATAGCAGTGTCAGGGATCAAGTGATCATGGGTCAAGGCCAGGCTGTGGGGCCTGAAATGAACCAGGTGACTCAGTGGTGAGGGGGCTTAAATTTTCTTTGAATTGGTGAGTTTTTATTTGAGTCACAGTCTACCGCCCCTCACCCCCTCAACACACACCTGGCACGTTATTTGTAAGCATGAGTGCCCTGATGTTGACCAGGTGCAACGTGGAGTGTTAGGGCATTTGGTGTAGGAGCGGACTTTTTTTGAAAAATCCGTTTACCTTAAGTCAGAAGAGCTCTGACCCTGGGAGGAGGCTCATAGGGACCCTGCTGTCATTTCCCAGCTCTTCAGTCAGACCAGAGCTGTGGTTCTCAAGGGTATTTGGTAAAAGCCCTTGGGGTTCTTTGGACCCTGTTGTCTAGGTCCTGGCCTTTTGTGGAGTGGACACGCCCAGTGCCACTTGTGTCTCTTACATCCAGTGGTGTCCTAGCCACCTTCTCTGCTAAGTTGTCCCCTAGGGTCAGTGTGGCTGGTAGAAAGAAGTGTCTCTGGTGCCTTCTTGGCTCCCCAGCAGCCCTGTCTCTCCTTGTGGTAGCTAATTGTGTGTTTTCTTCTTGATGGCAAGAAATGAGTGGAGTAGGGAAGAGCCTAAGGCGGCCTCTGAGCTGAAGGTGCTAGAGGGCAGCTGGGCTCCTTGCGCTGCTCACGTCACTACATTTCTCATAGCCCCTTTCAGCACGTGCTTGTGGTTTGGCGTCACGGTGGCCTTACTGGTCAGGTGTTACTAAATTTCATCCCCATTTCACAGATGAGGAAACCGAGGCCTGGAGTTTAGATTATCTAAGGGCATGTAGCTGAGTTGGGGCGGGGGGGCATGGGGATGGGGTGGCAGAGCTTGGGCTAGCTCTTGGTGTTTCAGGTTCTTCTGCTCAGCTTTTGACAGCCCTCATTTGAGAACAGAATTTCTGCTGAATGGAGGAGGGAAGGGGTTTGCAGTTGACCCCAAGTGTCTCCTGTACAGAGTCACTGAAGAAATGCATTCAGCAGAATTAGTCTGAAGTTCCTGAGAGGTAATGTACAGAGTCACTGGTGGAAGTGGGACAGGAACTTGGGAAGGGAGTTTGTATGGTGCAGTGGCCCATGTGGCAGGGAGAATGTGATAAAAGCTCTGGCCTTCCCTTCCAGAAAATACATGTGTCCCCACAAAGGAGACTTTGTACCTAATTTCAGAAGATGTGCAGGTTGCTGCTCCTAAGCGCAGCCCTCCTGTGATTCTCAGGAAAGAACTGAGAGCATATACTAGACATGAGGTCCCAGAGAGCCCCAGTTTCTTTTTCTTTTATTTTTTTTTAATTTTTATTGATTTATGATAGTCACACACACAGAGAGAGAGAGAGAGAGAGAGAGAGAGAGAGAGAGAGAGGCAGAGACATAGGCAGAGAGAGAAGCAGGCTCCATGCACCGGGAGCCCGACGTGGGATTCGATCCCAAGTCTCCAGGATCGCGCCCTGGGCCAAAGGCAGGCGCCAAACCACTGCACCACCCAGGGATCCCCACCCCAGTTTCTATGCTCTGAGGACCTGAGGTCCCTTTCTGTTCTGCTCTTGTGGGGCTGGCTCCCTTGCCCCTGTGCCCCTGCAGCAGGACTCTGCTGACCCCTGACCCCGCTGTGAGCCTGTGTCTCCAGGAGCCTGTGTCTCCAGGCGGTGAGAGGGGATTAGGAAAGTGCCCCAGAGGCCTAGGCGTGGAAGGGAGCTGAGGTATTTGTGGCTCTGTGGCAGGGGTCCAGCGTCCTTGGTGGGTTTGAAATAGCAAAGTGATATTTGAGAGGGCTCTCCTTGGATGTGCTGAGCTGGGGTTCCTGCCAGGCAGGGAGTGTCCACGCCTGCCAGAACCTTTTGGGGGCAGGGGAAGGCGGAATGAGAGGGGAAGGGCCACGACCTGGCTCTGAGGAGCTGGGGAGTGCTCTCCCCAGAGATAAGCCAGCCTAGCCATCTGCCCAGAGGTCCTGGCAAGTTCACAGCAGTTGCCTTTGGCTCTGACCCTTGGCACCCTTGTGTGGCAGATTAAAAAGACAAAATATACACACAACAGTTATTTCTTTCCCCACCCGCCTTGGAGCTTAGACTTTGTGTCGCATCCTTTCTTCGGGCTTCTACCCTGTTTGCTGCAATTCCTCTGACCCCAGAGGCTGCCAGACTCTATCGGTGGCTAATTAAACACTAAATGAGTAACTGGAATTGCGTTTTGCCAGAACTCAGGCTGTGCGGCCACCTTAATGGGTTTCAAGTGGCGGCAAGACCCCAAATTGCAAATCCTTGCCCTTTATTTCAAGGTGGGAGGTGGGGCTGTGGCAGGGGCAGGGGGTGGTGGTGGTGGTAGAGTGGGGGGACCCAAACAAAGTTTTTGGCAGTGGTCACTTCATTTGAACTCCAAGACCAGCCGTGTGCACGTCTTTGCATAATGCCATCTTTGTTAGCTACGCATTTGCAAACTTGGACCGAGAGTTAGCTCTGTGCCAGCCAGTGCTCTGAAGGAGCCAGAGACACCCAGCTCTCCCCAGAGTGTCCCTTAGGCTGTCTTAATTTTCTAAGGGAAGCGAGTTCTGTAGTGGAGACCTCAGGCCAGAGCTGCCTTGCCCCCTTCCCCTGACTTTCCTGCCTGTGTGTGTATATGCCCGTGCATGTGTGCGTGTGTGTGTGTGTGTGTGTGTGTGTGTGTGTGTGTGTGTTAAGAGGGAGAAGTGGAGGGGAGGTATGTGCGCTTGAGGGCCTGTCAGCCAAGATAACAGAAATGTTACACTAGCTGTAGCCTTTATAATAGCGTCTAGGGTTTAGAGTATTTAGAAAAATTAATCTTTTTTAGCTTGGTAATAATTTTGACCATGGCACAAGTGCATTAGATGATTCACATAAACTTCTTTAATACATGTTGCTAGGAGCTTACAGCAAATAGACAATAACGATTGTTTGTTTTTGATTCGCCAGGGTAATGGGGTTTTTCTGGAGCCTTGGCGAGATGAGTTTTAGAGATGTTTCTCTCCCTGTGTTATGCTTTTCTCGGGTCTGCAATCCTCTGCATTTGGAAGGGTTTGGGCTCTGAGTGGTGGTGGGGATGCACACCTAAGTTCCAGGCCTCACCATCCTCTCCTGGTGGGGTGGATTTGCGGATCCTCTATTCCTGCCTCTGCGGAGGGTGGAGTGATGATCCCTTTGCATGGTTGTTGAGAGTGAAGTATCCTATACGTCAATTGGTTGTCTGTGGCTTGTGCTTGGTGAGTTTGTTTACTTTCTCTTTGCAGCTCTAAAGTTGTCCCCCCAAACTTTTAAAATGATGGGGACAGCAGCGTATTTTTCTGGGAGAGCAAGCCCACCTGTAGGAACTTTTGGAACACTTGAATTTCCCAACAACGCCCTGCAGTGCCTGGGCTCCCCTGATGTGTCATGGGGTCTTTCCCTCCATACCAGCTGTCTTGTCTCATCCCCACAGCCCTGCAAGGGGCAGAGCGGGTAGTCCTGCCACAAGCTGGCCCTGATAAATGCTCCCCTGAGGCGTCTGTACCCCTTATCTGTGTGGGGCAGAGGAGTCCTGTCCCAGTCCTGCACAGTTAAGTGGTAAGACCCAGGGGGGCTTGCAACTTGACACCAGCAGAAATCTGGATTCAAGTTTTGGCTCCACACCTTTTGTTACTGGGGGAGCCTGCACTTTTCAAGATCTTTCTCTCCACTGTGAAAAAAGCATAAGTGTCGTCCTTGCTTATCCTGCCCTGGAGTGGTCTAGAGAAAGGCAAGGAGGGAGGTTAGTTGTGCTCTGATGTGCTGTGATGTACAGGGATAGACAGGGTTGGAGGCTGCTCTGTTGGCATCTTGTTGTCATCCTTTTTGGTGTGTAGCCTGCCTCACATTTCACTTGACTCTTTAGGCTTGGCGTCCTGAAAAAGGAGCCTTAGGAAGTGAGCTTGGGAAGGGATGTGTCACTGTCGCAGGTCTGTGGGAAGCTGGTGCCGGTGCATTGACTGCTTTCTCTTTGGGCTTCCTGGCCGAGCCTCAGGGAGACATTGGTCAGTTGGCTCCCAGACCAGGAGCAGGAGACACCGGGGTTGATCGGTTCACTGACTGAGCGCCTGTTCTGCTCATTGTCTCGTGAAAGAGGCAGATGCAGCCCAGGATGTGATAAGTGCGTAGAAAGCTTCGTAGGGAGATGGGCTGGGTCTTCCGAGAGACCGAGATGCAGTCAGGACAGATGGTGGGAGGAGGTAAACAGTCCCACCCTCTCTGGCAGCCGAGAAATGTATTTAACATAAATGTACATAACAAGATTGGAGCTGATGGAACTGGAGGTCACCTCGTCATCTTACAAATAGGTAAACTGAGTTCCGGAGAGGAAAGGTGCCCCACCTGAGGTCACCAGTAGGACTCAAACCTGCAAACCTAATCCGGATCTGGGACTTTTTCCTTTGCCTTGTGCTGCCTTGCTTCACTTCAACCTGTGCAAATTCAGGCACATTAATGAGCCTCTCTGTTTCTCCGTTTCCCTCAGGTGGAAAATGGGGTTGATGAAATATATCCTCTGTATAAGGTTGTCATGAGGGTTAAATGAACTTATGCACCTGTACACACCCCATGACCTGTAATAGGGCTTGGTGCAGCCAGTACACACCAGGTACACGTGTGCTATCCTTTTTGTGACCTCACCACGGGGCCTGTATGGATCCTGGCCTTCTCACAACTAAAAGGGAGGCAGCTGGAGAATGGTCTAAGTGTGACAGGTGTATACCTGTGGGCAGGAACTGTCACTGGCTGCCTCACCTGTTGATTTAGTGCTCCGGATCCCTGGATTTGAATCTGCCTTCTTCAAGTACCCTTGAGCAATTGGAGGGCGAGGGTCACACACAGCCTCCAGACGAGCCTCCGTGTCTCATCTCATCCAGGGCTCTCCTGGGTGGTACCTGGACTGGGTTGTTCATTCAGTGCCCATTTCCTCTTCTTTTGGCCACTTCTCTTGATGCAGGAATCTGGAACTTCCCTGCTGCCCCTTCTGACCCTTTCTCTGGTCCCTGCTTGGTACCACACCACCTGAAGTAGAGTTTTTGCTTCCACCCTGGAACGTGTCTATCACCACTGGCCCTGCCAGGACCACCCCCATGGGAATACCCTTCCTTTCTTCTTTTCTTTCCACCTCCAGGAATTCTGTGTCTGTATTCACTTGCTACTTGCAGCCCAGAAGGAGAATGATTTGGGTCAAGGCTGTATCTCTTCCCTTCCCAACTTGTAGATTAAAAGCTCTTGAAGAGCAGGCACTCTTATCTCTACTACCCCGTGTGCCACCCCCCACACCCGGGGCCTGTTGCAGAGTCTTCAATAAATCCCCACATTGGTGAGTTAGACTCGGGCGTTGAAAAGCGACAAAGGTCTGATCCTTGACCAGGGATCAAGTATGTTAAATACACGTTTTAATGGAGATGGACAAGTGGTACATGGTAACGCATTGTTTTGCAAACTGTGAGTTGTGACCCATTAGTGCCTTGGGAAATCAGCTTAGTGGGTCACGACTGGCAATTACAAAAAATGAAACAACTGTATCACATGGAGTAAGCATAAGTATCGTTCTGGGAAACTTCTGTGTTCCATGATCTCTGGGTAAATAAACGTGTCTTCTGGGTTTGCGAAGTAAAATTTGCCTTCTTGTGGGTCTCAGACAAAACTTTGAAAGCCACAAGCCCAGAGGAGGCTGAAGTGGAATCTTAGGATCCCCCAGTGGAGTGACTTTGGCCAAATGGGGTCATGACCCTCCTGTAAGGAGGGAAGGATTTCCACCTCCGAGGGTTCTTGAGAGAATTGTTTCCCCACTATGCTTCTTGCTTCCAGGGTGGTGCTTGGTGGTTTCCTTGGTGGCCACCTTTGGTGTTTGTTGCCATATTCTTCATGCAGAGAACACGTAGAAGGTGCTCAGCGGATGCTTGCCAAATGCTGCATAAGCAGTGGCTCCCGCTTGAGGTCGGCAGCTCGTCCCTGCTGGCTGGCCACTGGGCAGCTTCTCCTGCCGGCCCTCCTGTGTGTCTGCGGGTCCAGGTGGCCCCTGTGGGGGGTGTTGTCTGAACATCTTCAGGGCTCAGGCTCCGGCTATGGCAGGAATGTTGAGAATAGGTCTCAGGGCATCACAGCTGACCCAGGCTGGCCCAGCCTCTCAGATTCTCTGTCCCCTCCCGGTGACCGCTGTTTGCACAGCACCCGAGGCAGGCTTTGTGTCTCCCGCTCTTTGTGTGTTTGGGTGAAGCGCCTGACATTTCACTTCTGTTTCATAGTCCTCTGACCTTAAGAAGCACGGCTGCTCCCTGGGGCCCCCGTCAGAGGTTTTCCTCTGATCGTCCTCTCTGGTCACAAAAGGCCGCTGGAGAGAGCAGGCTGTGGGGTGGCACACCCCGCCCCTGCGGGGATGCTAGCTGCAGCTTGGTGAGCTCTTGGGGTAGGCAGGTGGGGCCTTGCACGCAGGGACCCGACCGGGAGAGCCGCAGATGGTGGGCGGGTAGTCCCGGGTGGTTGCTGCGGGCCGCCTCTGTGCACTTGGTGGTGGGAGCTCAGGCAGTGTCACGGCTGGTCTGCGGGATTTGGACCCGGGTGACCAGAGTTCCAGTTCTGATTCTTTCAGATGGCCTGGAGTAAGTCATTTGGCCTCTTGGAGCCTTAGTTGGTTCCTCCGTGATAGGAAACGCCATGAAGTAAGGCCTGGACTTTTTTTTTTTCCTGCCTCTCAAACATTGTAGAAGCTGGATGAGAGTGTGTGGAAATGGTTTATAAATTGGGGTTCCCCCATTGGGAAGGCTTTCTGAGATGCGGACAGACATCAGATCGTAGAACATGTATTAAGAAGCAGCCTCTCAGTTTGCAGATGGGGAAACTGAGGCCTGAGTGGGATGGTAGCTCAGCAGGTCTGTGGCCAGATGGACACCTGATGCCCGTGGCAGCCGTTGAGTTGGGAAAGCCTTTACTGTGGAGGCAGGCGCCTCTGGGCCATCCGCTAGGAACTTTGCAGCTCTCTTTGGGTGATGCTGTGGGCTTCGTGGGGGCTTCGTGGGGCTTCAGCCATCTGCTGAGGGGCAGACGGCCCAGTGGGCGGGCCTGGTGTGGGGTGTGTGCGTGCTGCTCTTCCTTTCTCGCTGTCTTTTAGAAGGCTTCCAGTAGCAAGTGTTATCCTCTCTCTGGAGGCCCTTCCTCTTGGCAGCGCCGGCCCCCGCTGCCCGCCAGCTCCCGCCCCGGGAGCCCGCTTGTGTTACACGGGCCGCCCCGGCCCACGGCTCTGGTGGCAGGTGTCGCTGCGGATCTCCGGGCTGGTGAGCTGCTGCAGAAGGGATTTTACAGCATGACAGGGAATTTCAGCCACCACGTTATCTCTGAATTGGCCAATTGATGGTTTCAGCAGAGCATTTCAGCATCGGGGAAGCCAATACAATTTGAGTTAGTTGTGATGGCTGCCACTTTAAATACCGCAGTGAATTTCTGTCAGCGAGCTAATGCGTGGAATAGGGAATTGCAGAAAACTTGATCACCAGAGTGCATCAGTCGATTCTGACCCCAAGCTATAGAAAATGAACTTAAATCTAGTTGACTGTCGCCACATACTTTCTTTGGCATTATTTTGCTAGCAGCATCTTTGTCAAAGGGAACCTGAAGAGAAGAGATGAGGCAAAAATCACGGCGTGGGACTCTGGCCGCCGCTACTTGAGAGGGCCAACGATCTTCCATGGAAGGTTGAGCCATTAGGGGTTGGGGTGGTAGTTTCTTGCTGAGGGATAAGTAACTCAACTTACAGGGTTGTGGCTTAGTAATAACAGATCCCTGGTTTAACGAAGGAAACTCGAGTTTACTGAGCACTTGCTATGTGCCGAGAAAGTGTTCTTATTTAATTCTTGCCCCCTTGGGGCAATGTAGGGGACGTGATCTTCTTCCCCTTTCTTGAAGGAAAGAACAGTTGAGAACAGTGAGCAAGTTTAAGTGCTAACTGTATGCCACGCACTGTTCTGAGTCCTTTAGGCTTTATCTCTTGTTCTCCTCCAAACAGTCCAGTGTTAAGTTCTGTTTCCATTTCCTATTTTGCAGAAAAGGAAATGGAGGTAATAGAGGGATCTAGTCATGTTGGAGGTGGACTTAAAAAAAAAAAAGTGCAGGGTACCTGGGTGGCTCAGTTGCTTAAGTGTCTACTTCGGCTCAGTCATGTTCCCCAGTGTCCTGGGATCAAGTTCCACCTGGGTCTTCTTGCTCTGTGGGGAGCTGCTTCTCTCTCTGCCACTCCCCTTCCAATTTGCGCACACATGCGTGTTTTCTCTCTTTTTCTTTCTCTCTCTCAAATACGTGAAATCTTTAGAAAAAGTGCTTTTCACTATCACACCATGCTGCCTCCCCAGGAATTAGTACCAGATTTGGCATCTTTGCTGCCTAATTAACTGATGCCCCACTGCCCAGGCCAGGGTAGTTTGATACTGGTACTGGGAGGAGTAGGTGGGAATGTGTCCCGAGGGAGATGGGCAAAAACTGAAGCCCTGCCTGTGGGTCTGATGGTTCCTTACTGGGCTGGTTTTCAGTGACCTTGGCCAGGAGGAAGACTTGTTGCTTTAGGCCTGCATGCCCTAATGGGAAAGTTTCCCCATCTCTTCACTTACACGGTCACTTTTTATTAATCCTCTGTCACCTCCTGTGGACTCCATGCCTGAAGATATTTCATTGGCAAATAGGTTGCATGCATCGAGTCACTATTTTAATGAAGAAATGGGAGAAAGAAGAACTATGGAGTTGCTGATTAGAGCTGCTTTCAGCTCAGGGGATCTAGTGTGAGCAGGCCAGGTTGGTCGAATTCTGGTCAACAGAACACATTGGGAATTTTGGTTCCATTTCAGTTGAGGTAGACTTGATTTTTTTTTTTTTTTAAGATTTTTATTTATTTATTTACCCATGAGAGACACAGAGAGAGGCAGAGACATAGGCAGAGGGAGAAGCAGGGTCCATGCAGGGAGCCCGATGTGGGACTCAATCCCCTGACCCTGGGGTCACACCCTGAGCCAAAGGCAGATGCTCAACCACTGAGCCACCCAGGCATCCCGAGGTAGGCTTGATTTTTGTTGAGCCTAAAAAAATACCAACCAGGCTTCAGGCTCCAGGAGGGTTTTCAGGGGACCTGGTTAGAGTCCTTTGGCTGGGAACCTGTGGCTTCCATCTGTGCTTTGTCCACCTAACAATGAGGGAGACTCTTTCTAGGCTTGTTTTGGAATGGCCAGGACTAGGCTTTTTAGAGAGAAGACCCTCATGTTTCCCCCTGGAGTCAGGAGGGGCACAAGGCAGAGTTCTTTCTGGGTCATCCCTCCAAGTTCAGGCTGCTCAAAGCTTTCCTATAGGGAAAACCCACTTTGGAGGATGGGTGGCCCAAGGCTGGTAAGACTCTGTGTGGAAGGTTCCCATCTCCAGAAGATGCTCCTGAGACCTCCAGCCCCCTGCCCCCAAATAGTTCCCTACTGCTCTCAGCTGGCTTACAGTGGAAGAGATGGATCCCTGGGGCAGAAGTCCTCTTTCACAAACTTCCCCACTTACTGGCTGTGTAACCTTCGACGGAGCATTGTCTTCTCTTTGGGCTTCAGTTTCCTGATTTGTAGCATGGGGGCAGTGAATTCTGAAACAGTGGTGACCGGCATCTGATGCACATTTACCTTGGGCCGGGTGCTGTGCTTGGGTATGATGTTTAGTCCTGGTAAATATTTTTATCCCTTTCTTTGGACAGGTAAACCGAAGCTTAACTGGTGATGAGGTCATTAAATAGGGAAGTCAGGTTTTGAACCCAGAGCCTCTGTCCTAGCCTTCAAACCATCCTGTTACTCTAAGAAACTTTAAGATGACTTTAGGAGTTGGTGGAGACCTTGGGGTAAAAATGCACTTTGAAAGAATTGGATTGTTTCAGAAGAAACCTATAAACGTTTCTTTAAAAAAAAAAAAAAAAAAAGATGTCAGTGACAGTTTGCTTCCCAGTGAGATGAATGCAGATAAACCTATTTTGACTGTTAACTTACTTTGTTGCTTAAAAGCCAGTGACATGTAGCGTTGAATTTATTTTTCTTCACAACGTTTAAGTGTTTGCCACTTCTTGAGTGACGTGTGTGAATTTGGGAATTGCCTATACTTTGGGAATGTAGGCCGCCGCTCGCATTTCAGGCTTTCGCCTTAGGAGGGACTTGGGGGAAGGTGTGTGTGGGGCTGTAGCTGAGAAGTAGCTCGAGAGCTGTGTGTGTACCTGTGTCTCAAGATGTTGCCGGAGCCAGAGCCTGCTCTGAAGTTGGGGTCACGGTGGAGTACTGATTGCAGGAGTCTTTGTGACTGGAAGCCTAAATATTTATTCTGTTCTGTCCCTAATGAAAACAAATTGTCAACAGTTGTTCAGTAACTGACTAAATTAAAATCTGTAATTAGTCAATTAGATTAAAGAGTTGGCACAACCTGATTGTATCATGCTGGTTAGGTTATTAAGAGAAAGGGTGTGATTTTTAATTACTGAATGCTAATTTTGACAGTTTCAAATAGAAACAGACGTGTTTTTTCCCCCCTTTCCCTAATTCTGAATGGTTTGGAAAGTAAAGACACTCAATGTGTAAATTATGTTTTGTTTTGTTTTTTTGAAGGAAAATAATCAGTGAACACCCTGCCATAGAGTAGGGGGATTTTAGTTAAGAGGCCACATTGGATTTCATTGGACGGGTTAGCTGGAAATCCTTCCTTTCTTCAAGGATGGATGGCCTGGCGTTTGGCAGCTTTGTTCTTGCTTTAAATGAGAGGTTGGATCTCAGCTTCAAGTAGTCGAGTCATTGAGTTAGAGTTCTTTTTAGGATCCTCCCTCGTTTCTCACTTCATGGGGCTTTTCTGACCAACATCCCAGAAGTGATGGCAGCAGGAGACAGAGTCTAATGAGGAAAGGGCTGTGTATGGGATGTGTGTGGGACTCAGAGACCTCAGCACACGTGAATAACTGCATCTGACTTTTTGTAAAGAATTTTCTCATAGACTAGACAGCCATGTGAGAGTGACCTAAGTTCTTACTGCTCTGCTTTATGGATGAGGCAAGGTGAGGGTGTAGGAAGGAGGTACCCGGGTGTAGGGTAACGGGAAGGGGCAGACAGGTGGGTGGCAGTGGGGCTGTGTGCAGGCAGGCATGCCGGAGTTATGGAGTTATGTGGGCCAGATAGGAGAGGGGCTACCTTCTTGGCAGGAAGATGGGGTCAGAAGGTAGGGCCCACTGATGAATTTAGGGGTATAGAAAGCCAGCGGAGAGTATAGGATGAATGGAGTAGGCTGATTTTAAAATGGAGAAAGTCCTTCTATTTTTTTCTGGGGGATGCTATCTCATTGCCTCCCCTGCAAACACTGGAATACAGGTTGTAAGCAGTCTTGGAACTGGGGGTGAGATCTGAGCTATTTCTAGACTCCAGCATAGCCTGGATCCTCTCAACTGCTAGAAGAGCCTTCCTGTCTCCCTGCCCTCCTCCTCAGCTTCTGGGAGCTCACATGTGGTCAGCCCTGGGGGCTGTAAGGCGCTCTGCACATAGGTCATGTTATCTGGAGAGCCTCAAGCCATTGAAGAGGTTCAGGGTTCTTTTTAGGATCCTCTCTCATTGCCCCGGTCCTGTGGTTAGTGACTGTGGGTTGAGGGTCTAACCCCATTTCCCCAGCCAAGGGGCTGCTGTTTCCTCATGGCTTATTGGGCGTTGTCCCTGTTTTGGAAAGACTACCCCAAACCCTGTACCTCAAGGAACCACCCCGAGTGGTGCTGTTAATGTTGAAATACAGGCTCTACTTACTGCTTTCTGAGTTTTCCATGATCCATTTTGGAAATACCAGTTGAAATGGCCTTTGGTTTTCAAGGTTTACTATTAAAGCAGCTGGTGATCCAGAATGAGTCTTTTTAAATTTTTAAAATATTTTTTGTACGTACGTATGTATTTTTTAAAAAGATTTTATTTATTCATGAGAGACGAGAGAGAGAGAGAGAGAGAGAGAGAGAGAGAGAGGCAGAGACATAGGCAGAGGTAGAAGCAGGCTCCCTGCAGGGAGCCCGATGTGGGACTCGATCCCAGGACTCCAGGATCACGCCCTGAGCCAAAGGCAGATGCTCAACCGCTGAGCCACTCAGACGTCCCTATATGTATGTATTTTTTTAAAGATTTTATTTATTCGAGAGAGAGAATGAGCATGAGCAGTGGGGGAAGGGCAGAGAGAGAAGCAGAGTGAGAAGCAGAGTCCCCACTGAGCAGGGAACCTGACTCAGAGCTCGATCCTAGTACCCCAGGGTCATGACCTGAGCTCAATCCCAGTACCCCAGGATCATGACCTGAGCCGAAGGCAGACACTTAACCAGCTGAGCCACCCGGGTGCCTTCAGAATGAGTCTCTTTTTAAAGGAAGCAATTTTTCAGTTTGGATTTTGAGAAATATATGGGATGCTGGCAAACCAGAGTGTAGAGAACAAGGTGAAGCAGCCTAGGTTCTAATCCCCAGTAGGGCTTTTACTTAAAGTATAACCTGTGCCAGTTGCTTAACTGAGCCTCAGTGTCCTCATCTGTAAAATGGGTTGCACTCAACCTGCAGTACTGTTTTGGGGTGAGGATGCCAAGCACCTTAGAAGATGCCCAATAGTATTTCCGGAATAAAAGAACGAGAGGCTAAAAGGTAGCCAGTGCTCTTGGGAAAGTATCCCTGCTTAGGGAGCTGCACCAGGTATGTTTAGACACACAAGTAAATGAGAGGAGCCGAATAAAATGTAGGACATACTTACAAATGGTGGATTGGTGTGTGTTCTGAATTTGGAATCATTCTTTCAGACTCAGGATCCACAGCTAAAGTTAAAGAGGTGGTGTGTGTGTGTGTGTGTGTGTGTGTGTGTGTGTGTGTGTGTAGTGGCAACTAGAAGAAAGGAAGTGACATTGCTAGGAGAGAGTTTATTTTAAAAGCTTCCCCACTGATAGATTTGTAGTCCTGGGTAAATAGGGAAGCTTGTAAAACTTGATTCATTTTCTTCCTGCAGTCTGTTTTTGCTGGGGAGTGGGGGTGAGAACAGAGCTTCCAAGAGAACCAAGTGCTTTTTGGTTAGAAGTGTTTGTGTGTCCTCAGCACATCGTGTACGAGGCAGAGCAGTGTTCTCATCGCTGCCTCCTACCCCCAAACCATATTTCCCTTCCCAGGACTGAGTGCCTGTTGCTGGGCTTTGGTCTGGTCTCACCTAGGTATGAGCGAGGACTTCCTGCACTCAGGATGACTTCCTACTTCCTTCCTGGCCTATGCTGCCCAGAGCAGATTGGTTTGCTCTTTTCTTTTGGTTAGAAAACATGTTCTCCCTTGTCCCTGTCCAGGCCTGTTCTGCAGACATGAACAGGCAGCCTGGATGACCACTGGCTGGCTAGGAAGCTAGGGTGTGTCTTAAACTGTAGGCGCGTGTGAGCTGTTCAGAGATTAGAAGCCGCTGCTTTTGGGAAACCACTGCAGAAATGGAAGGGTGGTCAGCAGTGAGAGGTCAGAAGGTGGTTGACCTTGTATGGTGGGGGGGAAAATTGTGGGAATTTTGGAATGTTGACTGTGTATTTTTATGGTGCGGGTGGAAGATACAGGGTTCACTTAGGACAATGTAAGTTTCTTAGACTTTGGTTACCAAACATTCCCAGACTGTAGTTAAGGAAGGGAAGGGCCAGGCTCCCTCCTTAGGGCCTTTGCACAGGCTGTTCTTCCTTGCTTGAAGTGCTTACCACTGTTCTCTCTCCCCCTGGGGATCTCTCTATTCATATTTCATGTCTCAATTCAGAGATCCCTGAATTCTCAGAAATCTCTCATAATCATCTGAGCCATCAGGCATGGCCCATAAACTTAGGGCTTTGGACACCTGATGGATATTCCAGTTCGTATTTGTGGACTGAAAGTCATTGGGAAGTACCAGGAGGCTGCCCACCTAGCCGGGCTCCGTCGGTGCATTCAGTGGCTCCCTGCAGCCTTAATGCCCTCAGCACATGTCCGGGTTTCACTGCCCTGGCCCTGCTGTTCGCCTGGCTCTTCTGAACTAGGTCTTTGACATATTGATGGAACTTCCAACATGAAATGTCCTCAGAGAAATGCTCAGTGTTCACTCAGCCCAACCTTTTGCTAACTGCTGAAATCTCTGAGGCTGAAAGTCCTGTGACTCTTCTGCCTGGTTTTTTGCATTTTTTTATAGAGGATGGGGGAAGAGGGTGGGCAGGGACCTGGCCAAGAGCCCTGAACACTGTCCCTCAGCTGGTGCCTTAGTGTGGTGTTAACGTGGGATCACGGGAAGCAGCCAGGTTCTTATTCTCGTAACTGTTGCGCTTATCTGGTAGGGATATTTCATGATTGGACCCCCTGTCACTCAGCATTGGTGGTGATTTTACCAGGCTATGCAAATCTACTACGGTTGGCCTTTGCATTATCTGAGAAGAAGAAGGTTTGCTTTGCCAGGAGGATAAACAAGATTTGGGGACGGGAGGGGGTGGTGGTGGTGCTCAGGCCTTGGGCTGGGAGGGAGTTTGTGCCGCAGTGGCTCCTAATTGCTAATGGCTCTTCACCTGTTCTTCACGACGGGCCGGTTGACACCGCAGCGGAGGGGCAGCTTTAGTTCTAAAGCAGCTATTCAGACTTTTCCCAAGGCTTGAAATCACTTCCTTCAAACACCACTTTATCCAAAATCTACTGAGAGGTTAGAGCAGATCCCTGGTTTTCTTGGATATTCATCCAGTCAGTTTAGCTTTCATTCATCAAATAGTTGATGCCTCTGAGGTGTGGCTGCAGACAGGACAGCAGCAGATCATTTACCCTCACAGAACTCACAGACGTTCTTCCCCTTTCTCTGGGGTTTATGTGTTTTAAGATACTAACTGCGCATCTTTGAACAGTAGATGATACCTTGTGCAGGTTCAGATGGGCTTGTCCTCCGGGGGGGGGAGGGCACCAAAGAACCCTCTAGGTCTCCCTTGAAAGAGGTCAAGTGTGCCTTAGCCTGCCCCATCCCTGGGGCCGCCACAGCCTGGGGCTTTGGATTTTGGCCTGACTGCTTGGACTTAACTGTTCACTTACTTCTCTGTAAAGTGCTGGTAAATGATACCTCCCCCGTCCCCGTGTTGGTGTGTATGCAACTCCGCACAGCTGGGCCATTTGGGGCCCTTGTCAGGGTATGGCTAAGAGTTTGGAGAAAGTGACGATTGTACCTTGGAGACAGAAGAGGCGGAACAAAAATGTCCTTGCATGGCTGTTATTCCAGTAAAATTTCTTGAAAAACTGGTTATTGGAAACACAAATCTGCAAGAACATAAAATATGAAAGAATGAAAAATATGCTGGTTTTAAGGATGTTTTTAGGGGGTCTGTGTTCTCTCAGACCTGAGTTAAGTTTTCCAGGCTTTACCAAAAGCACAAATGTCCCTCCCCGCAGTTGGAGATTGGACATTGCAGCCAGGCCCCGGGCCACCACTGAGGCACAGGTGCCTGCCACAGTGCCACCCTTTTTTGGTGAGTCAGTGAGTTTGTTCCGGAACATCTCACCCTGGGGAGGGCCAGGGCCACTCTGGGCCGCTGTGTCTCAGGAAGCCTGTGCCTGTCCTGTCCAGAGCTGCTTTGACATTTGGGGTACCCAAGCTACTTTCCCCCTCCCTTTTTAATGAAGATGATTCCGAGGAGCATGTGTCATCTCGGCATTCTTTTCATGAGGACAGAAGCTCTCACTGAGAGCTGAGAGGCGGGTTTTGATCAGAGCTGATCGTGGCCCAATCGTTGGTCTTATTATTTGGTGGGTCAGTTGCTGGGGCCCCATCCAGGGTATAATTGGGACTCAAGCATTGGGCCTGAGGGTGAGGAGGATCTGTGAGAACAGAAGTCATATGGGAGGTGTGACTTAGCCTGTCTAGGCCACAGAAAGGGTCACCCAACCACCGGGACTGCGGCATCTGCTGCTCTGGAGGACAGTCCATCCCTGATTTGATACCGGAGCCGTGGCTACTACCAGCTTGGCCGCCCAGCCCAGCCCAGCCCACCCAGGACCGAGGAGCCTGGAGCAGCCCTCCCAACCTCTCTCTGGTTCATTTGGCCCAGTTCCATTTTTCCTTTCTCTGAGTATAGGCTCTTTACCGCTCCTCAAGCCCCCATTGTCTCCACTACCCGACTGGGAGTGCCCTTTCCCAGGCCCCTATGAAAGAGTGAGCCCCCCGGGACTGGCACATAGTCGGTGCTCATTAAAAGTCTTGAGTTTCAAAACAGTAGGAGTGGAGGGCTTGATGCATGATGATGGAAGCTCTTGCTGGGAGGACGGGGACTTTTCTACCTGTGCTGTGCCTGGTGTGTTGGCAGTGCTCAGCTATCTGGGTATCCCACGGAGTGGTGTCCCGAGGAATGGGACTCTGGCCTGGCAGGGGCATGGGTGGCAGCAGGGAGGGAAGGAGCCAACTGTGTTAGGTATGGAAGGGCTGTGGTCTATGGAAGAGGGCACTGGTGGCTCCTGCCTTTCTCCTGCTGCCCCTGCTGGTGGTGACAGTCAGCCTCCTGGCCTCACCCTTAAACTATCCCTTTGTTGTCTTGGGCCTCTGCGTGGATGCCAGTTTTGCTTTGTTAATGTAAAATATGATGGCCTCAGTCTCTCCTCTACTAAACTCAAAATCAGATCAAAACGAAACAGATCAGGAGCTGCGGTAAAGACAGCTCCGAGGTTTCCCTGACCGTGGGACAGAGGCTCTGCACGTGAGCCAGACATTCCAGGCCTTTCTGGTCTGACCTCGCCCACGTTTCAGATTTTGCCATCTTGATTGCAGACCCCATCCCGGTGCTGGACACATTCTTTTTCAATATAGATTAATTATCACAATCTCCTGGTGAGGTAGGTGGTGGTCTTAAGGGGAAAAAAAACCCAAAGGGCCAAGCAGGTAGGGTTTGAGAGCATCTGAGGGTACAGAGGGTGGCTGGCTTGTGTGTTGCTGGTGACAGCCCCCCGCAGACTAGAAATCCTGGCGCCTCGCTCCTGCCTCCTCATTCCTGTATAGAAAGTATCATGTCTGTCACCGGCTGACACTTTGAGGGTTTTTCTTTTCTCCAAATAAATAATTCTTTGTCTCTCTTCAGGGTGGCGGCTGGGGCTGGAGAGAGGCAGTTGATCAAAAGCAGCCTCCCTGACTTTGAACAAGTGGGCTGAGGAAGGGGGCCTGGACAGGCCGGGGGCAGAGGATGACCATGACCAGGGGAGCCACCAGTGTGCAGCTGAGGCCGGAGGGGTGTCCGTGTCACCTGAAGCCGCCTCCCATTCCTAGCCCGGGGATGTTTGAGTGAAATATCAGGCTAGAGGGAGAGTTCCTTCCTCAGAGGAGAAAGCAGGCTCCCTTTCCTGTCCTTTTGTCTCTTGTCCCCTTTGTCCCAGCCCTCCAGCTCTGCGGCCTCCCCTCCCCCAGCGGTTCCTTCCTTTGTGCCCCCGCCACTCACTCACCAGTGAAACTTCAGTGGAGCCTCCAGTGGCCGCCCAGGCCCCCGCCTTGCCTGTTCCCCATTAAACAAAAGTAGTTGGTGGGTCCCTGCCTGGACCTTCTGACAAGGACTAGAAGGAACCAGACAGGGGGGCCACAGCACCCCCAAGGTGGTGGTTAGTTTGGAAGTTTGGTGCTAGCTGTTGGTAGCCCTTCCAGAAGGAACAGTGTTGTTGTTGTTGTTGGGGGGTGCTCCTGCCCTAGTTAGAGGGATCTGTGGCTGTAGCTGTGGCAGGGGCACAGCTTTCACCCCCTTCCCTGCTGAAAGACCCTGGGGTCCCCATCAGAGTTGCTTGATCTCTTGCCCTGAGCAGTTTGGGGGCCCTTTTGGTCACCAGTTCTGTGTGTGACACCTAGAAACAAGGCTGGGCAAACTCTAGAAGAGCTAGATCCATGCTTCTGGGCAACAGAGCACCCACCTTTGTTACAAGATAGGGTTCGTTATCTTTTTTTTTTTTTTAAAGATTTTATTTATTTATTCATGAGAGACAGAGAGAGAGGCAGAGACACAGGCAGAGGGAGAAGCAGGCTCCATGCAGGGAGCCTGACGTGGGACTCGATCCCGGGTCCCCAGGATCACGCCCTGGGCTGAAGGCAGTGCTAAACCACTGAGCCACCCGGGCTGCCCAGGGTTCGTTATCTTTAAACAAGCTAGCGATGACTGGGGCTTAAGCAGAAATTGGGGGGAGGAAAAATTGAACGTTGGGGAAAAGTCTAGCTGTTCCCTTAATTTGTTGAGAGGATGAGCGTGGAGTCTTTCCTGGTGACGTGGGAACTCCAGTGCCTGGTTTGTTCGTTTGTTTCTTTTTTTAAAATTTTTATTTATTTATTCACGACAGACTGGGGGGCGGGGGCGCAGAGACACAGGCTCCATGCAGGGAGCCTGATGTGGGACTCAATCCCGGGGCCCCGGGATCATACCCTGGGCTAAAGGCGGTGCTACACCGCTGGGCCACCAGGGCTACCCCAGTGCCTGGTTTCTAACCTGGTGGGAGGTGTGTGCTTCCTGAGGCTGCGTGGAGGGGCACCTTATGTAGGACTTGAGAGGGCTGGGCAGCCTGGGTGGCTCAGCCATGTAGCGCCGCCTTCACCCCAGGATGTGATCCTGGAGACCCGGGAACAGAGTCGGGTTCCCTGCATGCAGCCTGCTTCTCCCTCTGCCTGTGTCTCTGCCTGTCTCTCTCTCTGTGTCTTCCAAAATGAATAAATAAATCTTAAAAAAAAAAAAAAGGACTTGAGAGAGCTGAGGCCTGCAGCAGGTGGAAGTGGGTGTGGATGCAGAGCAGAACTGTGGCAGGTTGGTGTGGCTTCATTGTTGCCACAAGTATTTTTTGCTCCTTAAAGTATTAAAGTTATTAATTTAACTCTATACTTTTAAAATCATCGCTTTATAGGAGAGGGCATGTAAGTTTAGAAGTGTTATATATTCTGCTCTCAACTTACATCAAAAAATTGGCTCTAGGTCTCCACGTGCATTTTTGGCATGAGTGTCTTAAATGCTGTCACCAAAGCCACTTTTTGTCTTCTAACCCACTTTTCTAGCACGTTTCACCAATACTCCCGTCTGAGTTGTTTTGGTAGATGATATTTTTCAAATTTACATATGATTCTGCCCTTCGGATTTTTATCCAAAGTCACAGGGATCCGTTAGAACGTGAAAACCGTTGGATTTGTGAAATGTGTCTCATTGGTATTTGTTGCTGGGAATGCTCTAGCAGACTTGAGACCCCCATTTTGATGCTAGAGAGTGGGGGGAGGCACTGTCCTTTCTGAGTGCCCTGTGTGGCCCTGATATTTCTCCGAGCCTCATTTTCTTTCTCTGTAAAGAACAGATGACAAAAGCGCCTAAGGCTCCCTTCTCTAGATTAAGTATTTGAAGGAGGCAGGATAGTGCCCTGTAGACAGTGAGCTCTCAGCAAATGCACTGTGGGAGGCTGGAGAGCTCTGGTTCTGGTTTGCAGAGTGGCTTTGAGGGCTTACAAGGTGGAGCCCAGAGACCGTCCTTACAGGGGAAGCTGGGACCACGGTGGGTTTTGGTTTTGGGTTTTGGAGTGGGGGAACCATTCCCAAGGGAAAGGGGTGTCACTTTCACCTGATGAGAGCACAGTAATGGGAGCAGAGCGAGAGGAGGCCTAAGGCCTGTGGCCAGAGTACCCTTTACTCTTTGCCCTCTTGAAAAATAGTCCCTGTGGCCTGCCCTCTGGCATTCCTTGAGTGGAATGTTTTAAATTCCCTTGGTTTGGAACTTTTTTACCCAGGAAGTAAGAGAAGACTTGACCAGTCTGTAGATAGGACTCAGAAAAACATTTACGCTGTCTTTCAACTGTCTTTATTTCAAAGCTGGCAAAGCTTAACTCAAGATACAACAGGCACCAGGTTCCCTGTGTGCCCAAAGATGTCTGTCGTCACGGTCATGGTCATTGTTGGCCATCTCAACGTTGTGGGTGATGGATGACCTTGGTGGGAATGGACAGTGGCCATGGTGTGTATTGTGTGTGGGTGTGTATTGTGTGTCGTGTGTGTCCAGCTTTATGGGGCAGATTTGCATCACCATTTGTAAATAAGGCCTGCTTTGAATATCCACCTCTGATGCACCTGTGGTGCCTGCTCTGGGATTCCCAATTTAGATGGCTGATGGTAATTTGAAACTGAAACAATCAGAAGTATGTATCTTGCGGAAAAAAGAAGGGGGGTGGTGGTGGCTGAGAACAACCCCGCCCCACTGGAAGTTGTCACCTAGCTTGGACTTTCCATGTGCTTGGTGGGTGCCCAACACAGACCACCAGGCCAGGTGAGGACCCTGCCTCAAAGCTGATTTTTACCCTCAGATACTCTGTTTCATTGAGAGAATTAGTAAATAAGATGGAAGTGGGCGGTGTATTCACATTACTTTGTGAAGCTCTAAGCGATGGATTGCATCTTCCAGTTGTGAACTGTTCCCCTGGACTAGCTGTTTCTGGCCCCCAAATGAGAAATGAGTATGGCAGTGGTAAAATTAGGGCAAAACTAATTTCTAAAGACCAAAGACCTTAAGGGATGGGGTGGGGGGAAGGGGCAGCTTTCTTTTCCGAATGGGCAAGGCCTAAGGGCCTTGTGCTTCTGTGTGTGTGTGTGTGTGTTTGTGTGTGTGTGAGAGAGAGAGAGAGAGAGACAGACAGACAGACATACAGAGGGAGGGAGGGGAGGGGCAGAGGAGCAAAGGAGACACCAGAGAAGGACCTAGAAATCTAGAGGGAGTGGGAAGGGGCCTAGGAGCAGTTGGCAGCTCTGGCTTGGGGGAGGGGTTCCTATTTGCATAACTGATTGTTGCTCTGGGGGATTGTGTGGGGGAAGGGAGGCCAGCACAAAGGCCCTTCTTCCCCTCCCCTTTCCTCCCCTCCCCTCTCCTCCTCTCCCCTCCCCCCACCTCTCCTTTCTCCTTCCCCTGTGTGTCCCCCCCTTTCCTCCCCTTTGCTCCCCTTCGGTGCCAGGCCCTTGAGCCTGGTCAGTACCACCTGTGCCCATCGGATGGCTCATGGCTGGCCTGGTGCCATATTGCCCAGTGGACAAGGTTTTGCCGCCCAGGCTCCTCAAGTTATAGGCAGGGCCACCGCAGCTGCCTGTGTCCAGATAAAGTCCAAAGGAAGGCCTCTAGCTGTGCCTCTCTCTTTAAAAGCTGGTGCTTCATAAAAGATGATTCCTGTATGAACCCTGAAGTGCTTGCCTTGACCATCTTCTCCGCCCTATGACGAGACTTCTGGTGGGGGTGGGGAGACTGTGGCCTGTGTCTGTGTCTTGTCTCATGAGATGGTTTACCAGGGCCGATTTCCCGTCCACACCCTGACACTTGGGGAGTGACTGCTGTCAATGAAAGGGGGCTGGCTGCTGAGGTGGCCCCTTGCAGCATCAGCCAAGTCTCAGCATGGGAGTCCTGAGGAAGGTGAGCTAGAGATGACTAGATGCTCCGACCTGAACACAAGAATTCAGAGTGTGTCACTCACTGGTACATATCCTGAACAGTAGTATCTGCTGGGGCCACCACCCTCCTTTGCTAAACCTGTAACTGAATGGAGGACCTCAAACAGGAATTAGTAGTACCTAGTGGCTTGTTATCCACCTCTGGGTTTTTCTGTTTACCTTATCAAGTGCCCTTTGGGGTGGCCACCTCCCTGCCCTCGGTTTCCTCATTAGTAAAATGGTGATGACATTCTTTGGTCAGGCTATCCTAAGACTCCAGTGATATTCGCTGTGGTGATTTTTGCCGTAATGCTAATAAACTCATTGACCTGAGGGGCCTGCCAACATCTGGGGACAGAAGCAGGCCCTGGACTTATCTGTGGACAAGTGGAGAACCTCACAGGAGAAAACTAGTGGGCAGTGCGGGCAGCTGACCTGAGGGGTGGGCTGTGTTATTGGCCTCCAGCCTGCTGGGTGGTGTCTCCTCTCCTCTCTGCCACCTTGTTGACTTTTCCATAGGACAGAGTTACCTGTTGTGAGACTCCTACCCCAGGAGGTGGGGTGCCTGCCATGCTGCCATTTACATTTTCCCTGGGGAGCAGCCCTTCGTCCCTCCCCTAGACCAGAGTTCCATCTTTGTGCATAAGCTTAGACTAGTATCCTTTCAACAAAGTGAGGATGGAAAGCATTTCAAAGCAAAATCATGCCCTAGTGGCCGCCAGTTAGGGCACCCACCCCGGGTTAGGGGTGGGTGTCGTAGACATGAGCTATAGCTCCCCCTCAGTTCTCTGGGGCCAGGGCTGGGTGTTCAGTATTCCTGGCAGGGCGCTGGGCCCAGTGGGTACTAGTTTGCTTTGAGGAGGGAGGCAGAGGCCTGGAGAAAGCTTGTGCCCCATGAACAGCTTCACTGACTGCTTCATTCCTTTGACCTCACAATACAACGTTTCATCTATGAGGTGGGGAGAGTGTAAGCCTCCACCAAGGATACCAGTTTCTCTCTGGAAAATGTTCGGTATTTGGTATTGATGATCCTGGAAAGGCTTGGCCAGGTCATGAACTTGAGCTGGGAGGGGCTGGGCTTTGATTCCTGAAGGATGAGGTGGCTGCCCTTTTGTGGCTAGTTGAGGGGATTAGTATCAAAGGGCGTAGGGTCTGAGACCGCCTTCCCTGGGTGTTTGCTCAGAGGAGCCCATGCCTGCCTTGTGGGTAGCCCTGGGAGCCAGGACTCCAGCCTGTCGGTTACGTGGCTGCTCTGGCCACCCCCAGACAGCTATGTCTTTTTCTTGTGAACAACCTGGGTGTCAGCTCTAAACATCGAGAATAGCTTGTCTTACCTGTCCGAGCAGGTTTATAGTCTAGTAAGGATGATGGGATGAAAATACTGGTAGCTCTATCTCCAGTAGTCCCAGATCACACATAGCCAGGAATAGGCTCAGCCCATGGCGCTCAACTCTGAGGCCTCAGTGTGCAGCAGCCCCTTACAGGGTTTGTGTGTGTGTGCATGGGGTGGGGGTGGGAGGGTGGAGGGGCGGGTCTGCTGAGCTAGGGTGCCAGGAGGTATTCCTGTTTTTTTAAAAACACTTGCTTGGCCCATCTAAATCCAACCAGGGCCCCATACCCCCTGCCCCCACAAGGCCCAGTTGCCTGGATTCCCATAACTCTTCTCAGCTCTACAACTAGAATCAGGGAGGGTGGTGCCTGCTTTTTATAGAAGAGGAAACTGAGGCCCAGGCAGGGAAGAGGCCGCCTTGATTGATGGAAAGAGGCCCCAGAGGCTCTTGAAAATTTCCCTCCAGCCCTCAGCAGCGGGCTGCTAGGTCTCACCTTGCTCCCAAGGCCGTTGCCATTAGCAACCAACTTCCCCTGTTGGTTCTGGGGGCCCTTGAGGGGAAGAGGGAAGAAGGTGGAAGCCAGGCTGTCAGTCAGTCAGGTGGCATTTGAGTGTCTGTGTCAGTGGGTTAGTGCAGGTGACACTGGGAGGAGGGCCTGGGCACATCAGAGCCATCCAGTGCAGAGGCCCTTGGTTTGCTATTAATTGTTCCTAGTAACGGGGAAATTATATGTGGGGACACCTCACTTTGTGCAAAAAGATACCATATCACTGTTAAACCATACACACCCAAAAATAGAAAAGGAGGAAAAGCAAAGACCAAGTAGAGGACGACTAAGCAGGAAGGTCTACTGGAGTCAGGTAGATTTGCTCGTGTCTTGGTCCAGCTGTTCTCTAGCTGTGTGTCCTTAGCTTAATTATCTGGCCCCTCTGAGCCTCAGTTTATCCATCCATAAAGTGGGTCAAGGTATAGGTGTCTGTGAGCAGTGCAGATGTGCGATGGATGCTCAGCACCTTCCCTGGCACTCCTCGCTCCTCAGTAAAAAGATGGCTGGCATAAGAACCAGAAACCTGGGAAGGGTGGCTTGCCAGTCACTTGGTTTCATTTATTGAATGTCATCTAGGTCCTGCCAAAAGCATGGTGTCCCAGGGGTACAAAACTGGGTGAGGATCAAGTTGATTGTCCTGAAGGGCAGGCAGATTGATTTGACAATCGACTGAGTAGGTCAGAGTCCATGCTGGGAGGGGGACCCAGGCCAAATCTGAGGGGAGCCCCGAGAGGGGTGTGTCTGGCTGCTTGAGGGCTTGGGAGGGCTTTCTGGAGGAGGCATTGCAGCTGGGCTTCAAAGAAGACAGAGACAAGGAAGTAGAGGAGAAGCATGTCTCAGGCAGGTGCAGATCTTTGTCTTAGGGGAGGACCTTGGACAGTGAATAGTGACAGTGGATGACATGTGGGCTCTTAGTCTGTGCCAGGCGCTGGTCTTGCCTATGTGAAGTGACTTAATTCCCATAACCAACCTTCTGAGGCATGCACTGTCCCATTTTACAGCTGGAAACCTGGCCCTAGAGAAGTTAAGGGACCTTTCCAGGCTCACACAGCATGGAAGAGCCAGCGTTCAAACCCCCCAGAGCCGGGATCCAGAGACGCCCCCCTCCTCCCCCCTGGCCTTGAGTCACTGTCTTGCCTGACAGGATCCAGATCTAGTCACTGAGAGATAGATGCTCATTAACTAACTAATGGTATGACCCACTATTTGGGCGAGTTGGGGAGTCTTCCCTGACTCACTTTCTTTATCTGTAAAACGAGAATAACCCATGTCCATGAAGCAAAGTAAGGTTCTTGGATGGAGTTTGCTCTG
Organism: Nyctereutes procyonoides; assembly: GCF_905146905.1. Lineage (NCBI taxonomy): Eukaryota > Metazoa > Chordata > Mammalia > Carnivora > Canidae > Nyctereutes > Nyctereutes procyonoides. The sequence continues at coordinate 34,871,105 of NW_026575140.1, read as the reverse complement.
CGGGGCACGCTCAGAGAGTGCTTTGTGGGCTGGGAGCTGTCATCCCCAGCAACTCAAGGAGGGGTGGTTGCAAGGTAGAAAATACTCACCCGAAAGGCAGGCTCCCCTCCCCCACCCTTCTTGTTGGAGAAGCCAGGAGCCTATGAGACTTGGGCAGGATTAGATAAAATGTGGGCACAGTGCCCAGCACAGCACTGGCACGCGCACAGCCCCGGTAAACAGTAGTCATTTTCATTATTGTGTCTTATCTCTCGATATTAGTAATTATTATTGATGGTCCTCTCATCAGTCCTGTGGGGTGATGTTAGCCTCACTTTATAGGAAAGGAAACAGCTTGGAGGGTGGATAATGCATCCAGTCACAGTAATTGACAAGATGCACGGAGATTGTGAGTTGGGTGTGTCTCGCTTGCGTCCCTGCCTTCCCAACATCACGGAAAGGCTCCAGCAGGCCCTCCTGTGTGTCGTAAGGCAAGGCTTAGCATTTCACCAAGGCTTTCTCAGAGCCTTCCAGACATGCCGGTTGTGTAAGGTGAAGCCTGTTCATGGACATGTGGACTCCTAGTCTGTGCCAGGCTCTGGTCTTGCCTGTGTGCAGTGACTTCACTGCCATAACCAACCCTGCGAGGCAGGTATTATCCCATTTTTGTGGTTGAAACTTGGGCCACCGAGAAGCTAAAAGATGTTTCCAGGCTCCCACAGCATGGAAGACCCAGCACTCAAACCCCTGAGAACCAGACTCCAGAGACACCCCCCCCCCACTTGGATGCTTGAGCTCATGATAGTGACTCTACTCCACCAGCAACGCAGTTACCCTGGGCGCAGGTGTATGTCCCTGCCCTAAACCAGATCTGGACCCCCAACACCCGAGTCTTACAAGGACGTGCAGCTCCTATACAGAAAGTCCAGTTCAGTGACCCAGTACAGTTACAAAAATAATGCAGTGGAAGAAGTGGCCATAGCTTTGGGGTTGCCTGGCGGCTTTCCGCCATGGCCCTTTGCCAGACCGCAAGACCCCCTTTAGGTGGTCTTCTGGCAGTGGTATCATTGCTTTTCTCCCATCTCACTACTGCTGGGAAGAGGTGGTAGCCCTGTTGATTTGCAAACTGGGCTCTGTGGTCTCCAGGGCCTGTGTGCCCACAGCTTAGTGCCAAGCAATAATGGGAAGAATCCATGCAGACACAGGGACCCCAGTGTCCCTTTGTCCTGTGTGACGGGAGCAGAGAACCATTTTCAAGTTCAGAATTGAGCCTCGCCTCATCAGGGCTGTCACCCTCACAGCCACCACGCTCGTGCTAATTCTTTGTTGATTTAGAAGCCTCTTCAGGATCGTGTAGTGCCTCAGGGCTACTCTTGTGGAGAGGAACTATAATCCCTCAAATATCATAATCCCCTGCACTGGATACTTTAGAGCACGGTCTCCTGTACATGAGCTTGTCGGCACCCTCCAGCAGTCCTGGGGGAGTAATGGACAAGGCTTCTTATCCTGTTTTGTTGATGAAAAGGCAGGTAGGTGGCTTTTGTGACTTTCCCAAGTCACACGTCCAGTATATGATGAAGCTTAAAGTAAAATCCAATCTGAAGGGCTAGTCATGGTATAGAGGACAGATGGCACATGCTTGGCACACACACCAACACGCCTCCCTTGTTCATGTCAGACATTGCAAGTTGATCACGGTGACTCTTTTCCTTGTGCCCCAGGTTCATGATTATTTTCAATAGCACATTCAGCCAGCTATTGTGAGTTGAATAACATCAGCATGCAAGAGGAGTTCCTTGTCATCGGTGTCACACACCAGCTGGAAATTGGCCAGTGACGTTGTGTGCATTTCCTGGTTGTTTGGATTTCTAGATAAGTGAAAGTCAGATGCGTACTGTAACTGGATTCCAGTTGGAAGTCCTGTACCTTTCTGCCAGAGCCTACTGCCAGCTTCCAGAAGGCCCTGGAGAGGCTCCATAAGATGTGAGGTGGCTGACCGAAGAAGGGCTGCTTGAATTGAAGTGCCAGATGGGGATCCAGAAGGGGATGGAAGGTGGGACACACTAATTGCCAAAATGTGATCGAACCCTCCTGGTTGGAGGAAGCATAGAGGAGGCAGCACAGATGCCTTTCTCTTTCAGACACCTTGAGTTCCATTCCACACAAAGATCCTCATGGGTTGCAGTGGGGGGGGGGATCCTGAGCGGTGAAGGGGTGATAACCTCAAGGGCTATGTGTGCCCAGGAGGCCATTTAGGGTGCCATCCTTGGGGATCCTATCTTGGCCAGAATGCCTGGGACATGTTCTTGGACTAGTTGGTGAGTCTGAATATCCAGGCCTGTGCTGGGCATCCTTCTATACCAGGTTTGAGGTGGAGGTTGAGTTTGAAGTTCTCATTCAAGTTGAACCTTGAATTCTTCATTTGACCTTGGATAGCCAGACCACGAGCACTTCTTCACCTCAGCCTTTCCTCCATGCTGAGCCACAGAAACCATCCGCCACGGTCACCTAACTAGTGGCTCTCTTGTTTTGATCGCATAACTCTTCAAACATCGGCCGATTTCTTGCTGCCAGCCTCCACATGGATATTCTTGACCTTGGTTTCCAAGGTGCCTTTTCATCCGTCCACTTAGTTGCACAGACCCTCTCATCTCCCCCAGCACTGTCACCCCGCTCCCCACCTTCCTGCCCAGAGGCAGACTCCCTGGTTCATCCCCAACCCTAAACCCGTGGAGCGTCTTTTGGAGCAAGTTCAGCTCAAACCCTAACCTTCTCCAGGAAGACTGGCCCAGCCTCTCCATTTGAGATGACTCTTTCCCACATGAAATACAAATTTAAAGAAAGTCAACTGTAACAGTTAGAAGGGACCTTATAGGGCTTCAGTGGTTTTTCAACTTTTTTTTTCTTTGTAGCAGGAGATCCCTTTCTTTACCTGAAGTCTTATGTGGAAGACCAAATAATAAAATAGAAAATGGAACTGTCCACTAGTGTAAGGGAAGCGAGGTGCTGAGGATCCTGTCCACTGAACTCTTCCCACCTTTATGCCTCCCCTCCTGGCCATCGTGGCCCTCTGATTTAATGCAGCTCCGGGTGGAGAGGGTGCACCTGGGAAAGAGAGATGATGTAGCTGAAGATGCTCTAGTAGGTGAGAGGCACAGGGTTCCCATGCTTCCTGGCCACATCCGGGATACTTTCTAGTCCATCAGCATTCCCTAGCATTTCAGTGACATATTCAGACAGCTTTCAGTGAAGGGTCTGCAGCCAGATGCTCATGAGAAATGCAGGCGTAAGCAGTTTCCAAAATGTAGGGTGTCTTGAGTTCTTAGTGCATTGGGATGCATTGCAGATCCCAGAGGTGGGGTAGGGAAACGGAGTGGGGTGTGGGTAGATAGTATAAAATACAGTGATTCTCAAACTTGTTTGACTACAGGACCTTATTTGGTTGAGGAATCCTAAAATGGTTTCAGAAATACTAAAAAGGGTGGGGGGTGCCTGGGTGGCTCCATTGGTTAAGCATCCAACTCTTGATTTCAGCTCAGGTTATGATCTCAGGGTCCTGAGATAGAGCCCTGCGTCAGGCTCCCTGCTGGGTGTAGGGCCTGCTTAAGATTCTTCTCCCTCCTCCTCTGTTCCTCTTCCCCCTTTTAAAAAAAAGGAAAGAGGGAATGCCTGCGTGGCTCAGTGGTTGAGCATCTGCCTTGGGCTCAGGGCATGATCCCAGGGTCCTAGGATTGAGTCCCACATCGGGCTCCCCATGGGGAGCCTATTTTGCTTCTCCCTCTGCCTATGTCTCTGCCTCTCTCTCTGTGTCTCTCATGAATAAATAAATAAAATCTTAAAAAAAAATACTGTAGGTGGGGAAGTGACTGGGTGTGAGTTGGTGATCAGTCCCCCCCGCCCCGCCCCCCACGGACTACTGTTGGTCTAGTTGGCAGTCCAAAAACAAGTCTCTTTTCCCAGGCTGTGGCATAGCGTCTCCATCCTTCATAGCTGTCTGTTCTTCACAAAGCTTCTGATTTGATGTCAGGTGAAGGGCTCTCATAAGCCTCCCCCCTTCCATGTCATTAGATACTTTCTGCCTTTTTCAGTGATCACCCAAGTATTCTGCTTCCCTGAGTGCAACATAATTTACCAGTCCCTTGCTATGGGATATTAAGATTGTTTCCAGGGATCCCTGGGTGGCGCAGCGGTTTGGCGCCTGCCTTTGGCCCAGGGCGCGATCCTGGAGACCCAGGATCGAATCCCACATCAGGCTCCCGGTGCATGGAGCCTGCTTCTCCCTCTGCCTATGTCTCTGCCTCTCTCTCTCTCTCTCTGTGTGTGTGTGTGTGTGTGTGTAACTATCATAAATAAATAAAAATTAAAAAAAAAAAAGATTGTTTCCAATTTTCTCATACTGTAAACAACACCAAGGTGAACATCCTCATGGCTCAAGGTGTGCGCACATAGGATAGTATTCTTAGATGTGGAACAGTTGGGTCATATGGTATCCACAGCACACCTTATAACCACTAGTGCGTCAGAACTGCCACCACATTGCTTCACAGACGTCTGAGTTTCATTTGCCAGCATTGTTCCTGGCAAAGGTGCTAACCAGCAGTGTCCGGAGATGCCAGCTGCACTGGTAGCCTTGACCTCGGTAACCCACACCCGGGAAGTCAGTGCAGGGCCTCCTGTTGTTGGCTGTGCAGCCTTATCTGGCCATTCTGGCGCTGGAAGGCTGGGACCTGGCCCCTTGTTCTTTCTCCTCTTGCCCTGCTGAAGCTTGGCTCCAGTGGCGGGGACTGCATACGTATTAATTGATTTAGATTTAGAGGTCTTTCCCCATGCAAGAGCTCTGTAATAGAGACCCATTTATCTGAATGTTTTTATGTCCCTGAAACCTTGTGCAAGAGGCACACATTGGACTACGGAGACAACGGGGCATCAGGGGCCTCGTTTGCCAGAAGGTTTCTGTCGCTGTTTTTTTTTTTTTTAAATTTTTATTTATTTATGATAGAGAGAGAGAGAGGCAGAGACACAGGCAGAGGGAGAAGCAGGCTCCATGCACCGGGAACCCGACGTGGGATTCGATCCTGGGTCTCCAGGATCGCGCCCTGGGCCAAAGGCAGGCGCTAAACCGCTGTGCCACCCAGGGATCCCTCTGTCGCTGGTTTTATAGCCAGAATCTTGCCTGGCTCCTAAAGGGTGGCTGACCTTCTCAGAAGGGGAGGCTCGGGGCTGGGGGTTTATGGGCAGGAATGGTGGTTGATAGCATTCTTTTTTTTGCCCGAGTAGATCATGTTGGAGAAGGACCAACTTGTGGATGTGGACTAGAAGGAACCCTTCAAAGCTGGGGGGGCAGTGGCCATACTCTGGCCTCCTGTGTGCAGACTGCTACATCAGAACTACTTGCCACTTAACGTGAGCCTCGTGAAAACTCAGGGTGAGGTCAGGTTCCCTTCCTGCTCAAGAGATTCAAGGTTCTGAGAGTTTTGGTACCTTGAGCAGTATATAAGGAGAGAGATAATATTGAGACTGGCAGCCCGGTTTGTCTGACTCTACAGCTGGACTGTACCAAGCCTTTTGTCCAGGAATCTCAACGTTTTGTTAAAGTGAAATCTGAGTGGTTATAGGTCCTGCTGGAGATGAGTGTAACACGATTCTTAATTTTTAATTATGTGATTAGTACCTAAGTACTTCTTGGGTTAAATATTGCTAAAACACAGAGGTGTATAAAATAAAACTTGAGGAGAATTTCCTTGCCCCCTAACCCTACCCTCACTGCACTTTTTCTTTGCATTTACATGTGTGAATATCTGCTCTGGTTCAGCCCTGAAAGCCAGTCCAGTTCTGGCCCAAGGCCCTATTGCATGGGTACTCTGTATCTTTAATTTCAGCAAATCAGAATTAAACAGCAGCGTGCTAACTAACTCTGTAACTCTAAGTTACCCATCCAAGGGAGAGTAAGTGTCAGATCCCCCATCTAGTATCCTTGGGGTAATAGTCTAGAGCATCATGGGGTTTTTGAGAGAATTATGAGAGAACAGTGTAATGGCCCAGTATTGGTACCAGATGAAGGTACTACAAATGAAGGTACCAGAAAGTTACCTGGGTTGTGCTGCCAGTATTGCAGGATATGGGAATGGATGTAGTTAGTACCCTGCCCAACTCAGAGTCGCGTGGACAACAATGATTATAAATAGCCGCAAATACAAAATAAGCTATAAGTCATCTATAAATGCCACCAGAGGTGTTAGCAGCAGATGGAGCTACAGGCTCCAGTGCATAGCAGTTAAACCATGGAAGGATTTCAGGAAGGCTTTCTGGAGGAAGTGCCTTCTAAGAAGGAGGAGTTGGGGGCCTTACTAATACTTATTTAGGTTTGACTTTGTGTCAGTATTCATATCATTGCACATAAACAGACTCATCTAGCCCACACGAGGAGGAAGTCTGAGGCCAGAACTGTATTGTAGCAGTGCGGAGTCAGGTGGAGAAAGGTGAAGCAGCCTGCCCTAGGTCACAGAGCTGGTAAGTGTCTGAGCTTAGATCGGAGCACAGGTATTTGGTGTTCTTCACGGCAGTGGTGCACAATCTGCTGGATTTCAAGGACAGCCTGGCTGGAAGAGTGTAGCAACTAATGTGAGCAAGGCTGGGGTGGGGCGAGGCAGCTGTTGGCAGAGCTGAGAATGGCAGTGTAGGGGTGGCAGGAGTGGCAGTTCATGACAGGGTTGGATAGAGTGATTGCAAGCGGATAAGGGAGCACTTACAGCCACTAATATCTATGGTAGATGGGCCTCCTCCTGCCCCTGTTCTGTCACTTGAGTGGGAGAGCATCTGCCTTCCTGGCGTCCACCTGCCTGTCCCGCTCTCGGGCCACTCGGTGGCTCATAGGCAAGCTTCTTGCTGTTCCTCAGTGGTAGCCCTTCCCTTTAGCTTCTCAAAGAATAGAATCTTACTTGTATTTTGGTCACTGCTGTGTTGAAGATTTTTAAGAAAATCTACCTCCAGATTAGTCTTCTACTAGCCATTACGTGCACACACACACACGCATACCTTCCTTGAGGGAACCATGTTGGTAACACAACAGAGAATGTCCTCACCTCTTGTACCTGTGGCTGCCAAGGCCCTTTCGACATTGTGTGTGATGCCCTTGCACTTGGATTGCTTCACCGTGTGGCACAATGGAGCCTCTGTCAACATGCCAGCTAATTAATTTTCACTTTGTAATATTGCTTCATCTCCATGCACTGCTCACGTTGTCCAGTGTTTTCCCTAGTGCTGGTTTGAGGAAAGCTCTGGAAAGGGTAGATGTGGATTCTGACTCTCCCTCTTGTCCCTCCTATGAAGGCCTGGGTCTTTTCCATCTCCATTTCCCTCTCCACCCAATTTCCCACAACTGTTCTGGGGGAGAGTGCTGGGCACTCCTTTTGGGAGAAGTCTTAATTATTAGAGTGTAAAAATGAGCACAAACCTCACTAATTTGGTCTCCTCAAGGGCAGAGTTGCGTGAGAACCAAGAGAAGCTGGAATTGCAGGCAACTGGTAAAGAAAGACCATTTCAGGGGATCCCTGGGTGGTGCAGCGGTTTAGCGCCTGCCTTTGGCCCAGGGCGCGATCCTGGAGACCCGGGATTGAATCCCACATCAGGCTCCCCGTGCATAGAGCCTGCTTCTCCCTCTGCCTATGTCTCTCTCTCACTGTGTGCCTATCATAAATAAATAAAAAAAAAAAAAAGACCAGTTCAGGACTGCCAAGTTCACTGCCACTGTGGTGAAAAGGAGTGGCCATCTGCCTGGGTAGGGAGAGGGCAGGATTTGTAATTAGCACATGTGCTTTGGGTATTTGGAAGGGGTATTTTCTAAAGGCCTTAAAATAGTCTGTCCTTTTGAATGTTAATTTGCTTAGAGCATCCTATGTCCTCTTCCCCTCCCCATTTATTACATTGCTGATATTAAGCCTGGGCCAAACATTAATATGTTTGTAGAATTTAATTTTCTTTTTGTATTTTTTCCTGTCACTGTTTTTTTTTTTTTAAGATTTATTTATTTATTAGAACATGTGAGTGGGGAGAGGGAGAGAGAGATTCTAGAGCAGACTCCCCGGTGAACTAGGAGCCTAACGTGGGACTGGATCTCATGACTGCAAGATCATGACCTGAGCCAAAATCAAGAGTTGGATACTCAACCTACTGAGCTACCCAGGCTTTCCTATCTGTGGTGTTTTTTATTTTATTTTATTTTATTTTATTTTATTTTATTTTATTTTATTTTATTTTATTTTATTTTATTTTATTTTATTTTATTTTATTTTATTTTAATTATTATTATTATTTTTTTGGTCTGTGGTGTTTTATTGTGAGAAGCCTCACCTGTTGCTTTGTTGCTTTATGTTGAAAGGAGTGCTGGGTTGAAAGGCAGGAGGGACCTCCCGGTCTTTGTAGCATTCTGACCCTAGCAGGTCACTTCTTCCTGTCTGTGCCTCAGTTTCTCCATCTCTAAAAGTGGAGGTGCTGAACTAGCTGTCCTCATTCTGAAACCCATTTATTATTACACGCTTTGTGTAGTGGATTGGTTGGACTCTGGTTCAGCAGGCTTTTTCTGTGAAGGGCCAGGTAGTAAATATTTTAGGCTTTGTGGGTTGTATGGTCTCTGTTTCAACCACTCAGCTCTGCATCATAGCATAAAAGCAGCCATGTATAATTCAGAAATGAAGAGGTGTGTCTGCATTCCAATAAAATTTTATTAAGAAATACAGGTGGTGGGCCACATTTGGCTCATGGACCTTAACTTGCCAAACCCAGCTCTAGAGTGTTCTCTTTGGATTTTGTAAGGTTTTCGTGTGCATGAGACTAGTCTGCAGGGAAGAATTTCTCTCTGAGTTACAGGACCAAATCTGAGCCTGACCTTGCCAGGAGCCTGGTCTGTTTCCCCTCTGGTAACTGGGGAGCCTGTCTAGACTTCTCTAGAGAGCCGGAGTGCCTAACTATGCAAATTACCCTATTCTGAAGAGTTGTAATATATGGTAAATCCCAGCCTAAGTCTGATTAAGGAAGCTCTCTTACTACAAAACAGCATACCTTTCCCTCTATCCTCCTGTAGATCTTCCCTATGATACACCTTTACAGTGAGAGAGGAAATAAATCTTGTCGCTGTATGGCTTTCTTAGCATTTTATTTTGACATAAAAAAATATTGGTGGTGGTGGGGTACCTGGGTGGCTCAGTGGTTGAGCGTCTGCCTTTGGCTTAGGTCGTGGTCCTGGGATCGAGTCCCACATTGGGCTCCCTGTAGGGAGCCTGTTTCTTCCTCTGCCTATGTCTCTGCCTTTCTCTGTGTCACTCAAGAATTAAAAAAAAAAGGTAGTACACAGGGTGGTTTCAGGGACAACAGTATTGTGCTCCCCACTCATATACAGCTTGTTTCTTTAAGAGGCTACTTGTTTGAGGGCCCGAGGAGACTGTGGTTAGTGATGGGGGGGTGGGGAGGAGTATAAATAAAGGTTACCCCTCTTCTTTGTAACTGTCAGTGTGGTATCAGATGGCTGATTTGGTGGCAAGATTGTCTCACATTTCTTTGAATTGTGTTAAAATAATAGTTTTGCTCCAGGTGAAGAAATGCACATTACTTACATCATTGCTGAAAGCTGTGTGTGTCCTCCCTTGGCCCTTCCCTTTTAAATTGAGAAGGGAACACTTGTCGTCCCCATTTCCCAGATTGGCAAAACAAGGCAGTGTGCTTTTAAGAGCTTTGCAGTTCTGGATTGAAAAATCTCACACAGCTACGACGAGCAAATGTCTTTATCATTTTCCTGTGGAAACTGAGATGTGACTCAGCAAATAGTCTCTGGGCGTTCAGGGGCTCTGTGCTAGAGTGGGCTTCCCAAGGCCTGGTGCCTCCCTTCCCAGGAATGCCCTCCAGAGAGTGGCACATCCTGATGGCTGATGGCGCAGGCTGGGAGGCCTCTGCCCCACCCCCCTCTCCCAGACTCTCCGTGTATGTAAACATGTGGCTGAGTGAACCAGCGGTGTGCTGTGCAGACACACTTGGAGACCACCCTTCACTCCGGCCCACTAGCCCCATCCCGGCAGATTCGTACTTCCAGGAGGCATGCAGCTCTTATAAATGGGAGGCTCTGCTATTATCTGAGGGGAGAGAAGGAGGGGAAAAAATTGACCACTAAAAGCAGAACAGACCTCCAGGGCAGCCTAGCATGTGGCTGAAGATACTCTGGCAAATGTTTGGACAGCTTAAGAAGATAAACTGGGACTTAAAACCAACTACCTGGTCTATGAAAAAAGTTAGATTTGGGGACCTGCTATTTCCTGAAGCTTTCAAGGCTGGGAGCATATAGGGGGAGAAATGTCCCATTGGGTGTTCCTTCCTGGTGGACTGACTTCCTTCTGCGGATCACAGGACCCTGCCTCTGCTGTGTAGGGCCCACCTCAGGGTACCCAGGGTGCCTCGGGGAGCCCAGGGTGCAGTGGAGGTCTCAGCCTGATGGTCACAGCCCAAACGCCCATCCCCCACTCATTAGTGAAGTCTTTTTCCACATAGCAACCCCTGGTGGGGTTGCCTGGCCTATTTTGGGGGGTCAAGAGGACTATTGGTGGAGAGTCTGCTCTGTGGACTAGACCACTCAGTGGGCATGAGGAAGTTTTGTTTGTTTATAAGTAAACTCTACACCCAACACGGACTTGAACTCACAACCCTGAGATCAAGAGTTGCACACTCTGCTGGCTGGACCAGTGAAGCGCCCAGAGGAAGTTTGTTCTTAACTGAGCACCTACTTGTGTTGGGGATTGTCCAGAGGGGTGCAATATTGACATCAGCCACCCAGCACGCTCTTGGGGAGCTGGGCCAGAGTGAGGAAATGAATGACCCGTGAGAAGAGGGAGGGTTTTTTCCCTTGCTAGGATATTCGCGTGGATGTGTTGATTGATGGTCTTCTCTGCTTGTCCTAACCACGGAGGTGAATACCTGAGTGAAGATAAGCAAATAAGATGCCAGACCAGGAATGAAAAGATGTATATGCTATATTTTGCCTTAAGCCACCCAAGAAACCTTTGCCTGGCCTTAAGCCCCTCCTTCCTGAGCTGTTTTAATTATGCCCCGTAGTCTCTCTCCAGGAGAACTTCTGGTTGCACTTTCTTTTAGTGAGAAAGGGAGGGAGGGGTAAAGGGTGGGGTGCGTGGTGGGGGAGTTGACCACGCCTCCCAGTCAGGGAGAGTTAAAAAAAACGAGGCCTTTTACCTTTTAATGATAACGCACGTTGCCCGGCAGTATCATAGTGGTGTGAAAGGCCTGAATATGTCTGGTATGTCCAGTAAGGTCACTTGTCTTGATTTTGGCTGTCACTTCTGCTGTTCATAGATGCTGTGTTGATATATACCGCTGATTAGGGCCTTGCTTGTTTGCTGGCATCCGGCCTGTGGGGAGGAGGGTGAATGGGCTCCTCACCTCCTCCCTGAGGCCTGGGAGGGCTTGCTCTGTTGGGGGCAGCATTTCTCTGCTTGTTCCATGCCAGCCACCAGCATGGGTTGAATTTTGCAGCTTCAGAAGGGCTCTTGTCTACTTACTAGGGGTGGTCAGTTTTCCAAATATTTCCCCTTCTCTTCATTAAACCACTGTCTGTTCAGTCTTCTGAGAAGGGAGCAAAAAGCTTGAGATGAACTGCACATGGTAAACATTTACATCTTTGTACATAGGACAGGCCAAGTTACAGATCGTGAATCTTCAAATAATGTGATCTTGTGAGCTGGTCTTGATTATACTTTGTCCCAAATTGGCATCTTCTCTTTAAGGGTAGAAGTAATTGTAAAGCCTAGAGCTGGAAATGATGTGGTCCCTCTGTGAGTGAGGGTTTGTGGGGCCTTGCTCTGTGCTAACCTTAACCCTTTCAAGGGGCTTTTATGTGCATTATCCTATAATCCAGGCTGCAACCTGAACAGGTAGCTAGGCGTGGTCCCCCCAATTTGCAGATGAGGAACTTGAGGCTCTAGGAGGTTCAGTGACATTCCCTAAGTCCTGTGTCTTGAGCTGAGCTGGGATTTAAACATTTGGGCTCCAAAGCCTGTGTTCTTTCTATGGCACCACACTGCCTCCTAGCTTCCTTCCTTGTGGAAGCTCCTGGGGGACCCAGGCAGTCTTCTGATCAAAGCCATTTGTAGGCCAGCTCACCTGGATCACAGACTTTGGAACATATTAGAGCTGGCTAGGGACCCCTGAGCCCTGTGGCATTAACATTTTCTAGTTGAGAAAAGATGGCCTGTAGAGAGAAGCGACGTGCCAAGATCGTACAGTGAATGTGTTTGCTGGTGCTTTTACGATGTTTGTTGAGTACGAACCATGTGCCAGTGTTGTACCACGTTATTGAGGATAAAGCAATGAACAAAACAGACAAAAATTCCTACCCCTGTGGAGCTCAAATTGAGGGTTCCATGTTTCCATGCCATAGCTTCTTACCCTAAGCTTCTAGACAGCTCCTTTATCCCACCATAGAATTGGAGAATGCAAAAATAATTTTCATGTAATATTTTGAGCATGAACACAAGGAGAGAGGTGAATCAGCGGGAGAAAAGAAGTTACGTAATTGACTCTAAAACTAAGGGAGAAGATACTTGGTTTGCTTTTTTTTTTTTAAAAGATTTTATTTCTTTCTTTCTGAGAGACAGAGCGGCAGAGACATAGGCAGAGGGAGAAGCAGGCTCCCCATGGGGAGTCCGATGTGGGATTCAATCCCAGGACCCCCAGGATCACGACCTGAGCCAAAGGCAGATGCTTAACCACTGAGCACCCCAGGTGCCCCACTTGGTTTGCTTATTCGCTTTAAATACCTGTTCTTTCTATAAGTATTTCTTGAGCACATGTTATGTGCTGGGCACTGTTCTAGGTCCTAAGCATTCAGTAAGTAAATGAATTTCTGAGTAGCGATTATAATATACTTGGTTCTCACTGATACCCGGCAGGGCATGGAGGTCGTGCTTTGACTCCGTGGTAACCTCTGATTCGTGATAGGAACAGTTTTCCCTGTAGGTGGTGAGTGTTGACTGCTCTCTGCAGCTCACCGTCCACCCTCAGCATGCCAGGTTGTAGGATGCTGGCGTACGATGCCTACATGGCAGCTTGCCCCCTTAAAATGATGAATGCCAGTCTGCCTCATTTCTTATACGGGGTCTGCTCCCCAGCTTGCTATCTGATTCTGTGCTCTGCAGAGGCACCCTAAGCATTTGAGTGTTTACATAATGGAGCTTTCTTACTTAGCCGTGGTCTCAGTTGCCACCTGCAGCTTTTGCCAGAAAAACCAGTGACCTCTGCAGCCCGCAAGAATTTGACCAAGGTTGTCTCAGGGAAACTTTCTGTTGATAAAAAGCCCTCTGTAGATTAGGTGCAGGAAGAACATTTTCAAGTCCTCCTTAGGAGTCCTACACTTTTTTTCCCCTTGCTTTTCTTACCCCGCCCCCCCCCTTTTAAGGTAAAGCTATTTTAAAATATGAAAGGCCCGAATGCTCCCCTTTGCATTTCCCTGCCATCAGCATTTTATCAGTTGATAACCTCTAAAGTCCCTTCTGAACTTGAGAGCCTCGCTGGCCCAAGTTTTCTCTCCAGCGTCTGCTTCATGTTCAGTGATGGGGAACTCACCACCTGACGGGATGGCACGTTTCAGTTTTGGACAATTAGAATTAATTCTAATTGTTCTTGGTATTACCACCACCAAGTAGAAAGATGCCCTCTTCTTTATGATTTTTTTTTGGGGGGGATGGTTAATTATAGCAACTCATTCATGTTCTCTGTTCTTCCCATAAAACTTCTCCGCCTCCACCAATGGGTTTCCATTTAAAATAGCTCCTGTTCTGTTTTGGAAGGCTTCTCTCCTGGCTTCTGGTTTGCCAATGTTCTTCTGAAAATGTGGCTTCCAAAACTGACCTCCAGCCCCACTCTTTGGCCTGGCACCCTCGAAGTGTCTGGAGTTGGCAAGAGGGAGAAGTGTGGCAGGGGCGAAGATGCTCTTGAGTCAGGAGCTGGCCGTGATCCGCTTTGCTCTGTGGTAGGTATTAAGTACGTTCCCAGGCCTGTTTCCTGCTTCCAAATGCCAACATCCCTGCCTCTTATGTGAGGTTTAGCTTAATCCCCAACCTTACCTAAATGTTACTTCTATTATTATTCAGAGCTGTGGGTAGAATTTCCCTGTGTTGTTGAGAGTGTGGGTGGGGACGTGTTAGCAGGGTGCCCACTCTGCCTGGAATCCTCTTTGCTGGGTCCTTTGTTCCAAAGCCCTGTCTGGCCAGGATGGTGATTCTCTCCTAATGTTGCTTGTGAGGGTGTCTTCAGATGTTAGATGGGACCACTCCCTTGGTTTACATCGGAGGATACTGTGGGCCAGAGGGTAGAAATCAACTTGTCCCCTGTTCTCCTGTCACATGGCAGGTTAAGTTAGCTTTTGTGGCTGGAAGCCAGGCTTCTTGTCTCTTTTCCTGGTGCTTTCTAACCTGGAGCAAGGCCAGAACTGCAGCCCCCTATGACAGGGTCTTTAGTTTAACAGTTGTGGAATTGTCAGTGAGGCTTCTGGCTAGTTTGTCTTGGCCATTGGCTACTGGGGTTTGCACAGAAACCCTATGACTCTGCCCTTGCCTTCATCTATCTCCACCCGAACTGGGCACGCTGGCCAAGCCTCAGGGGTGCACCTGATGAGAGTCTAAGAGTCCAGAATTTCCATCAAATACCGAGGGCCTGCTGAGCACAGGCAGGGGTGGAGAGCTGGTGGTACACAGAGAATAGCTGCCAGATGAGAGGTGTTCCTTGAGGGCAGACAGGTGTGTTAGTCCTCATGCTTGTACGCACAATGCCTGGCACATAGTAAGTGCTCAGTAAGGATTTACTGAATCAACCTAAGGATTTGGATACATGAGACCAAACAATGGATAAGCTTGGTGGCAGCCTGCCCATCTGGAGGGTTACAATGGAAAAGGTGATTTCCTTTTTATCTCCCAAATGTTCTTGGAGCTCCTGCCCCATCCTGGACACTGCAGAGGGATGTAAACGTGTGGTCACAGCCCAGCCCTTCAGTAGGTTAGGGAAGGAGATTCTACTATAAGGACACCCCCGTGTCTGGATGGTATGGAGAGTATTCTGTGAGCACTGATTGCCTAACTGCCTTGGCTTTGGAGGGTCCTTCTCCAGCTCTTTCTGGAGGTATACCCCAGGTATCACGGTGGCCAGTGCATGCAGCCCAACGATAAAACTCTAGCCGAAGTACTGCCTTTCCTCTTGGCAGGGACAGAGCTTCCCCCACCCCACAGCCTTTGCTCAGCTCCTCTTTAACCTGACTGACTGACTGCTCTGTGTGTGGAAGGCCTGGGTGACAGGTGAACATGCTAATAAAAATCATCCCTCCTCTCCAGGCGCTGTGCCGTTTGTGGTACATTTTGTTAATTACTTGGCAGAGAGAACATTAGGACTTTAATATACTGGACTGGATTTGCTCCCAGGTGTCCAGCTGCATGGGTGATAGGTGGAGGTGGCCAGGCTGGATGGACACTGGTTGAGTATGGGGCAGGAGGTTAAGGTGACAGGGATGGGAAGGGTTGAATTTTCTCCTTTTTCTCTGCTAATAGTGTTGGGACACTGGCAAGGCACCCCCTTCCTGCTCTCCAAGAAAACCTACTGAAGCATTCCTGACCCCCATGTTGTACATCCTGCCCCTCACCCAACTTAGAGAGAGAGAGAGAGAGGAGAGAGAGAGGAAGAGGGCAAGCCCATGTAAATATGGGGGAGGTGCAGGGGGAGAGAGAGAATTTCAAGTGGGTTCTGCACTGAGTGCTGAGCCTGTTACCATTGCCAGGCTTGATCTCACAACCCTGAGATCATGATCTGAGCTGAAATCAGATGCTCAACCAACTAAGCCACCCAGGCGCCCCCCCCCCCCCAGTGAATCTACTACCTTCTGTCAAGCATGGGGTTGTGGTGTGTGTGTGCAGCATTTGTCCAGTGCCTGTTGTGGGGGGGCGGGGGTGTGGCAGGCAGTGCTGTGCTAGGCACTCTGGAGAGACATGGGCAGCAGCCTCCATCCCCTGCTGCTGCCCAGCCTGTCCTTTGGGTCCCAGGGTGCCTGCTTCCTTTTCCCCCTCCCTCCTGTGCCTTTATTAGGCTTTGTCTTTGCTCTCATGTGGACTTAGCCCCTTCTTGCTTCCCTTCTTCCAGAGACCTCTTCTCGGCCTCTGGGAAACCACACAGGCCCCCCCATCAGTCGGACTGTGGGTCAGGAGCCTCTGCTCCTGCTTATTGGCCCTATTCCCTTTCTCCTTCATGCCCCCGCCAACAGACAGTGTGGTGTGAGGTAAGGGGGCTGGCTTTACCCCCTAGTACTGGAGTCTGGCTGGTGTTTTTCTGCCCCTGCATGGTTTCATTAAGTTTCTTCCATCAAATCTGAGAGGCTGAGGAGAGTCATTTTTAAGATTTATTCCTGAAGGACCCAATGAACTCTGGTCATGGAGCACAAAGAGGGTTTAGTGGTTGGGGGGTGGGGGTGTGTGTGAAAGACCTTCCCCCTGAAAGGAGAGAGAGAGTAGCCTGGGCTATTGAGGGAGTGGATGCCCCTGCCTGTGCATCCCCCACGCCTTGCAGATGTGGGGGGATCAGAGGAGAGACGGAGCTGCCCCCAGAGCTCTGGTGCTCAACCTGGTGCTCCGGTGCCTTGGAGGCTGTATGCAGTTTCTAGGAGCCGTGCGTGTGCGTGTGTGTGTGTGTGTGTGTGTGTGTGTACTGTGCGGGGGGTGCTGCAGGGAGGTGGGAGCTTGTTTGGCAGCAGGCGTCTATCAGACAACTGGAAAGTGCCAGTGCTTGCCTGGCCATCTGTCCCCCTCCGCCTGGCTCCTGTCCGCCTTCTGCTTACCACAGAAGGGCCCGGCAAAGTCTGCAGCGCAGGGGCACGGAGCCTGGCCGGGAGGGGCAGGCACAGTCCCGTCCTGGCTTTGTTTATTCTCATCTTGTCCTGGCTCCCGCGCTTTGCAGGAGTTGCCAGGTGCATGAAAAGTTTGCTGTGCGGCACCCATCGTGGTGGTTCTGTGGCTGATGGCAAGGTGGATGTGTGCTGCATTTCTCTTCTGCGTTGTCTGTTTGCTTAAGTGGGACCTTCGCCCTTCCCCCTGCCCGCTGCTTTTCTCCGTCCTTGCTTTAATTTGTAAAAGCACAGCCAGAGCCAGCCAACTCTCCATGGTTTGGGCTCGCCTGCACACCACCCTCCTCAAGCTAGTTAAAGGGTTAAAAATTATGGGGAAGTTCAGCCGGCACTTGCAAGATATGGTTGCCGTAGCAACAGGCCTTCTAATCTGGTAGGTGACCTGAGAGACTGGAGAAGATGTAGGGGTTGGTTTGGCATTTCATTATTTCATGAGGCTGCCTCTCCAGCTGGTTTCTCTGCTGAGCTTAAAGCTTGCTGTTCCTGCCACTAGAATTACTGGCACATTCCAAAACAACAGTGTTGATGGCACTAGCAGTGCGTTAATGGGGGTCTGGCCAGGCAGGGTGGGCGGAGGAGAGGGAGCTGGGTTCCAGGAACCCTAATGTGGGACTTGTCCCCTTGCACAAAGAGGAGGGTGTGGATAGAAGACTGCACTCCGGTTCATTTTCCTGCATACAATAGCTGCCTTCTTGAAACACCACCGTGTAAATCGAATCCTGTTTCCTAGTGCCCTCAGAGGGGACTGGCTTTTTAGAAGGATTTTCAGGGAACGTCTTTAGTTGGACAAGAATCCTTAAATTTTGGGGGTCCTATTTAAGGTCGGGAGAGACCCCCCCATTGCAATATTTACACTGGGTTCCCTCCTCCTGTATATACCTCCAGATGGATGTGGTCCAGAAATTCAGTTCAGTTCAGCACATGAGTTGCATGTCTCCTGTGCTCCCAGCCCGGTGCCCAGAGCAGAGAGAAGTAGGACAGGATAGTTAGTCTCATTTGTTCACTCAGCAGATGTTGGTTAGAGGTTGCATGTGTTGGGCCCTGCAGAGAATGGACAGATCTCATCATGGTCCTGGCCAGAGAGGCTCCTAGTCTGAGGGACCTTCCTTTAGAGTGACCTTGTATTGAGGACACCTTTCTCAGAGGGGTTGGCTCTGTTTCTCCTCTCTTTCCCTTGGCTGTAATTGCCCAGAAATCCATGGGCCTGATAATTGGCATGTGTAGAGGCTGTGCTTTCCTAAGCACTGTGTCCTGTGCAGAGTTCTATGTTAGCCTGGGCCCAGGTTCAAAGGGATTTCCAATTGGTTGGCTTCTTGGGTTTCTTGCTTTTCTGAATTTCTTCCCTCTAGAGAGGTTGAGTGTGCCTGGGGTTTGTCAGGGAATTTTATATGGCTTACTGCTTCTCCCCATTGAGAGAGTCAGCTCTGTGCAGAGAGGTCTGTGGGTTAAAGGCCCAGAGGACAGCTATGGAGGCTCACTGTTCCCATTTCATAGACGCAGAAGCTAAGGACCAGAAGCGATGGCATATTCCACTCCTGGGGCTTCTGGATATTCCACTCCTGGGGCTTCCACAGGGACTTTCCCCTGCTATACCAGGTCTGTGTTGGACCGTCCCATCTACTATTGTGTGTATGGCAGGTGTGTGAGAAGGTTGGGCTGGAATGTGGCTCTTGATGGGTGGGAGTTTGAGGGATTGTGAGGTGCACCTACACTGCAGATGATAAAAGGACATGCATCCTCATAAGATCAGGAGAGTCCATAGACAGTAGGATTACAGTTCAGAGGATCGTTTGGGGCAGTGGAATGAGAGAGTCACCCATTGCTGGCCAGCATGTCCCCGTGTTGGGATGTGGGAGTATTTTTGGGAGGGCACATGGTGTGCCACCTGCAGCTGAGGGCCCACAGCCACCCCAGCTTCTTGTGCCTGTACTTTGGGTGGTCAGTCTCCTCTGCACCACAGTCTTCCACCTGTAAAACACTGAAATTGACCTCATCGTCCTCCATCCCTCTCCCATCACTCAGTCCAAGTCTGGGGATGGAAGCAGCGTCTTGGCAAAGTCTCTTTGTACTTCTGGACCTCAGGCTGGCTTTTTGATCACTGTAGGTGGCTTTAGGGTTTTGGCTAGTTTTTATCTGACTTGTGTTAATTTGTCCATTTCAGGCATTTTAATGCATTTCAAGCCCTTGCCTTTGGGCGCTACTGTGGGGGAGACGGGTCAGGCCACATCTTGTGGGCAGCCTTGGGACTCTGCCCACTTTTGTCTGTCTTCTGTGGAACCTAGAGAGGTTGATCAGAATTGGGTTCTGATTCTGCAGGTGGTTCACCTGGATACTCTAAGCTTTAATTTTCCTACGGGGAGAGATCTTCTTGGCTTAGGGGTGGGAAGGCCAGATCAGGTCCACAGGGTCTTTACAAGTGAAGCATCTTAGAACAACTAAAGGAAGAGATCTTTAGGATTGAAGCTGCTGGGATTGGGTTGTGTGTGTGTGTGTGTGTGTATTAAGGGTAAGTCACTGGGTGGAGTGGGGGCACATGGGTTGATGTGAAGATTTCTGGGACCTCTAGGATATAAAAGTGGAGGTGATTTTGTTCTTTCCCACTTTGACTTAGATTTTTGTCCAAAATTCTTTCTCTCACAATGGGCCTGATTTCCATGGAAAGAATAGATGTACTGTGTTGTAATTAGAGCGCCGAAGCCTGGTTAGATGCAGAATCAGGAAAACAAACTATTGGCTCCAGAGCTGGCCGAGGCCCTCAGAACCCTGCCCTCTCCCATGGCAGAGGTGTGTGGAGAGCCTCAGTGGTTTCCTTATGGATGAGGAAACTGACAGCCACACAGAGGATGGACTACTTGAGGACCAGCTCTTCCCTCTGACCCTGTGCCCCCAGTTTTCTCCTAGAGTTCTCAGGTTTGCCATTCAAGGGATGCCCCTCAGAGTCTGCTTATATTCTATGGGGTTGGGTAGGTTTTGTGCTTGTTGTGGAGTGGGGGGGGGGTCTTAGTTGAGTCTCATGGATTTTGTTGAGGTTCTTCTATCATGAACCATCCTCTATTTTAGAGCAAGAAAAATTGGCAAAGAATTTACCCCCATAGGGACGCCTGGATGGCTCAGTGGTTTAGCGCCTGCCTAAAGCCCAGAGTCCTGGGATTGAGTCCCACATTGGGCTCCCTGCATGGAGCTTGCTCCTCCCTTTGCCTGTGTCGCTTCCTCTCTCTCTCTGTCTCTCATGAATAAATAAATAAAATCTTAAAAAAAAAATTACCCCCATATTGACGTTTTAAAGCAGTTGATTGAGATTGGGGGTGGGTTCTCAAATTTTGCATTATTCTGTGTATTTCTGCTAACAGTAATAATAATAGTAGTGAGTACAATGCCAATCATGGTAGATCCTTGGATGGTCAAAAAGATGAGTGAAATGCAGCTGCTTCCTGCCCAGAGCCTGGTGAGGTGAGACTCAGGATAGCCACCCACGTTTTCTGTTTGCCTTGTTGTGTTAATGTTGCCATAGTAAGACATGAAATGGATGACTTTCTTCTCTAGAGAGTGGGAGGTGAGGGGAAGAGAGGTGGGGGTTTGGAGATGAGACGAAGCCTCATAGGAAGTGTGGGGTGGATGCAGACCCAGTGGGGACAGTTTCTGACAAAGGTTCTCTCAGGAATTTTTGTGGAAAAGTTTGACTCCTTTTCACAATGTCACTTGAGGAAACCTCCATACCTACCAGCCAAGAAATTTGGACACATTCAGTTTTTCTGGAGAATGTCACTTCCTGGGGTAACCGGTGACTTCTTGCTAGGTGAAGTAGGACTTGAATCAATTTCCTTCAAGCTTCCTAAGATGTTCTGTGCTAGTTCTGAAGTTTTGTTTTTGTTTTTTTAAGATTTTATTTATTTATTTATTCATGAGAGACAGAGAGAGAGAGAGAGAGGCAGAGACACAGGCAGAGGGAGAAACAGGCTCCATGCAGGAAGCCCGATGCAGGACTCGATCCCGGGACTTTGGGATCATGTCCTGAGCTGAAGGCAGATGCTCAACCACTGAGCCACCCAGGCATCCCTGAAGTTTTGGGTTTTGATGAGGAAACTAGTATCTCTAGGCCTTTGGTCCTTTCATGTACCTTGATCTCCATGTAGCCCAAGGCTGTGCAGATTGAGGGTGCTTGCTAAGTTTTTCTTTCATAATAAGGAAGCCTATTTGCCGAGAGTTCCCAGTTTCTTGGGAGTTCCTTGTGGAGAATAAACCTTGAGATGTTTGGATGGATGATGGGTAGGTGGGAGGGTGGGTTGGGTGGATGGCTGGCTGCTTGAGTGGGTTGAGAGTGCTGATCCAGGCTTGGGTGAGTCAGAAATCTTTCCAAAATGCCACGTTACATTTGAGGACTTCTCGACATCAGGGTGTACAGGCAACAAGCAGGTCCTGAATCTCATGAGGGCCTGTGAAGTTTCTGACCATTCCCTTATAGCATCTGCTGCATGTTCCTTCTTATTTAGGTGAATCTGTTGAGGAACCTTGTCCTACGTGAATATCTCCTATGCCAGAGGAATATGGAATAATGAAGGAGGATTGTTTTTAAAGCTTAATTTATATTTAAATTATCACAGCTTTACCCTTGAGATCTGTGAATTTTTAGCATTTGTGGCTTCAACAATTCACAAGTGACAGGAGTAATTTATAACCTCCCTGAGCATAACTCTGATTATTGGCCTGAGAGGCAGTTTGGCCCTCTCGTCACTGAGCTGGTCGGTAAGCCTGGTACACTGTCCAGAGCCCACAGCTCTTGGGTGCTGCTTATTCATACATAATCTAATTTCATCCTTACAGTAACTGGGAATTGGGTGTAATTGCTGTGGCTTTACACCTGAGAAAACTGAAGGAATTAAATGTCCTGTACATGCTCATTCTGAAAAGCAGAAGGAAGAAAAAGTCACCCCATCATTCCACCACTTAAATGAACATTGTGCTAGCTTCTTTTGGGGGTGTGTGTAGTGGGGGTTGTATCTCCTGTCAGGCTTTTTGCCTAAGATCTCATTCATGTAGCATTTTTGCATAATCATGTTCTAGTCAGAAGACTCTCATTACAAAAAATACCAGTTAAGAAGCTGTGTAGGCTCTGTTTCCAGACTCTGGGTAATTTTCCCAGGTAGGTATGGTTCCTGGAGGGCCTCTGGGGGTTCTCTTCACAGTCTCTGGGCAAGTGGTTCATTCAGCCAGTATCCCTGGCTTAGGCATTCAGACCCGAGTGGGGCCCTTTGTGTCTAAAGTAGTAGTTGATTGGAGTGCTAATGAATCAATTAGAAAATTACTTGCTGCTGAGGTCCTCAGCCAAACGAGGGTGTGCACGAGGGTGTGCACGGTCTTAGAAAGCCATCAGAAGGCCATATGCGTATAAATCTCTCTTGGCTGTGGCCCTTGTAAATCGCACCACAGCCTTTCTTGGACTTGTTCAGCACTTGAGAAAAACGAAGACCCCTTCTGCTTTGCAAGGGCTGCCTTGCGCTTGGGCCAGTTTTCTAGCATGTATGTTGGTCCATCCTTCCGCAGTGAGAAAGTGAAGACCAGAGTACCTAGTAACGGCATTTGTATCTCACTTTGGAAGAGGACCCCTTAGGAGCCATTCCCTTGTTCTTTCTTTCAGTCCTCTACAACAACCCAGTGGGGAGGTACTGTTACTATTGTGTATCAGTTTTTCTGGCTGGTGGGACTGGAGCTCAGGGAAGGGAAGCAACCTGCCCTTGGGTCACTCACCTCAAGAAGGCGCTGGTTTGGCCTTTAGGTGTCCCCCTGGTGTCCTGCTTTTCCATGCAGATGCCCCCTGAGTCTTAAATCACAGTGGTTCTTAATAGTCCCAGGGGGGAAGTGGCAGGTAAGATACAGCCCTTAGGGGTGGAATGGTAAAGGCATTTCCAGTTCAGTACCCAGGTTAGGGTTTGGTGAGGTTTAATCTGGGGTAGGAGAGTTGGAGTGACAGCCAACAGCCATGGCCAAAGGGACCCTGGGTGGGTGATGGACGAAGGAGCTCGACATGGCCAGCAATTTGTGTTATGCATTTCAGGACACTCGCCAGGGTGTTTGAACGTGAAGTAGAAATGGGTATAAAGTTAAAAAAAGGTGGCATTTTTGTGAATCCTGACTAAAGTGGGAGCTCTCTCTTGAAAAAGATATCTGTAAAACAGTGATTTCTATGTTTTTCTAGCCCTTCTAAACTCGTTTCCACCTTGGCTACCTATCTTGTATGATGACCTCAGTTTATGAAGAATACTAAGATGTCACTAATCCTTTACCTGCTTGCTTCAGGTGGAGCCTGTGTGCTTCTCCAAGGCTGCAACCAGAGGCAGCTCCGTGCTGGCTTCCTCTTTTAATTTGGCTTCATTTAGTGGGACCCTGTGGCCCTTTCATTCCTCTGTTGTTGGGAAACAGAATCCTTGTTTATAATATCAGATTTCTGTCCTTTTGTTCTGCATGTCATGACAGTTTTTTTTTTTTTAAGATTTTATTCATCTATTCATGAGAGACAGAGAGAGAGAGAGAGAGAGAGAGAGAGGCAGAGACACAGGCAGAGGGAGAAGCAGGCTCCATGCAGGGAGCCCTACGTGGGACCTGATCCTGGGACTCCCAAGATCAGGCCCTGGGCTGAAGGCGGCGCCTAACAGCTGAGCCCCCCCGGGCTGCCCTGTCATGACCATTTTAATACCTCTGCCAATAGTGGGTGCCTTAGATTTCTGGCACCCAGCAGGTGTTCATCTATCATTTGAGTGCTTACCATGTGCCAGGCACAGTTGTAGGTTCTGGAGTGCAGCAGGGAACAGTACAGACGATAACCCTGCCTGTCTTCATGGAGCTGACATTCTAGGGGTTGGTACTAATGGAGACCTTGGGTATCAAGCTCTGATTTGGAAAATAGGACCATAATAACTCTGATCTCTTTCACAAGGGCTCTTTTTAATATGCCCAGCATTGTGCTGGGCATTTTATATTTGTCTCCATGTTCCGTCCTCAGAAGAGCTTCAGGAAGGCAGGTATTGTCACCCGATTTTTGCAAGTGAGGCCACCGAGAGCACATAGTAGGTATTCAGTAAATCCTTGCTGGCTGGATGCATGGCATACAGCTTGAAGGCAGTTGGAGCTGGGTTTCGAGCTAAGCCCAGGTTCTCAACAAGATGTTAGGCTGCCTGTCTAGCGCTGCACCTGTCACTTGAGGCCAGCTTCATTTTGTGGATTTGCTTTGCATGTGAGTGCCAGAACCTTGGTACAAGGTTCTGGTGTGATCTCTAACTGGCTAGATGTGTATTACCATCATCACTGCCACTCCCCCTGCTGGAGGATTCTTTTGCTTCTGGTGGTTTCATAGAAGTGGAAATGACTTTCCCATCGACTTCTGTCAGTCCCCTGGCCTCGCTGCTTGAGGCACATTGGTGGCTGCCATCTTGAGTTGCGAGGGTTGTAGGGGAGTAAGACCTGCCCTTATGCCTCAGGACCTCAGGTGACTCTGCTCCTTAAGTTGGCAAGCATGAGGCAACATGTGAAACCTTTAACTTCATTTGTCTGCCTGGCTAGCATCTTGGTCATCCTGTGTTAACGTGGCCACACCAAGTTCCAGGTATTGAAAATCCAAAACAAATAAAGCCTAGCCCCTGGATGGAAGCGGGCTAGCTTTCTCTTTGTGGAAGCTCAAAGTGCAACAGCTCTGTGGGTAGTCAGCTCTCCAGTGTTAACCTGCTTGGCAGGCTCTTGACGTAAAGTTGCAGGCAGGCGTCAAGTTGGTGGAAAGGGGAGGGAGTTACAAGCATGTGGCTGGCCATGGCGGGCAGGGGAGATGACATCCACTTTCTTGTCTGTGCCCTTGACCATCAGGATCCTTTTTGAACTTTCTCCTTTTCTCTCCTCCTTTCTGCCAAGTCTCTTAATTTCCACCCACCTTCCACCTGCTTCCCCACATCTCTGCATTTCCTAATACCTTGTGCATTGCCTCAGATTCTCCTTGGCTGCAATCAGTTGGCAGGCCAAGGAGCAGAGTCCACCACCCAGTAAAGATGACCTTGTGTCCCTATGACAGGACTCTGACCTGTCCCAGCAGATATTGGTGGAAGGTCAAGGGTGGTTGCATGGATGTGAAAGTGGGTCATGTAACACTGCATTGGGAACAGTGCAGAGAGGGAGGAAGGGGGTGGATGAGAGTGTAGTTGGAGGTTGGAGGGTTGGAAAGAATTCAGGATGGATTCATTTACTGTACTGCAGGATTACCCCAATGGGCAGGCTTTATCTATCTATCTATCTATCTATCTATCTATCTATCTATCTATCTATCTATTGGGGGCTGGCTTTAAGCAACAGAAATTCATTATTTCCTAGTACTGGCGGTTTGAAGCTGAAAATCAGGGTGTTGGCAGGGCCATGTTACCCCGAAGGCCCTAGAGGAGGATCTGTTCCTTCTGTGCTTGTCTCTTATCTTCTGGCATTGCTGGCAGTCTTTGGCGTTCCTTGGCTTGCATGGGTCTAGACTCTGCCTCTGTCATCACATGGCATTCTCCTTGTGTGTCTGTGTGCCCAAATTTCTCTTATTTTGTAAGGACACCAGTTGTAGGTTAGGGCCCCACCCTAATCCAGTATGACCTCATCTTAACTTGAGTATATCTTCAAAAGATCTGATTCCAAATCAGGTCACATTTACAGATACCAGGGTCAGGACTTGAATGTATCTTTTAGAGGGACCCAGTTCAACCCTCAACACAGGATGCTGGTGCTGGCCCCAAATCCAGAGGGCATATTCAAATTCTTGTTTTAAGGGACCTTAAAGACCCCAACTGATTCTGTAATTTCAGTCAGACCAGCACATTCATGTGTTTGCTGAGTTCTGGGCTTGGCCTTGCATAGGGGGAGGTACTGCATGGCCTTTACCATGAGAAGCTTCTGTGGAGACCAGGGCTTTTACATGCAGCTACTTCAGGGATGACCTTAGAAACGGTTTTGTCTTCCTGTCTTATTAATTCGGAGGCCACCTGGATCAAGCCAAGATTTATTCGCCCTGCCCTCTGGAAGGAGGTGGTTGGGAACCCCTGGATCTGGAGGTTCTTTCAGTGCTTAGTTTCCTCCTTCCAAGTGAGGGTGGTGCTTAGGAGGCCTCTGAAGTGTGCTTCTGGGTGTCTGTCCCAGGCAGTCATGGTCGCTAGGAACTGTTTTATCGGAAGGGCAAACACTGTGTCGTGTCAGCAGGGATGTTTTTAAATAAGGGCTCCTGTGTTTTGTTGTGTATGAACAGGAAGCCAGGTGTGGGTTAGTGTCTTACGGGTCGGGCCAGCCCCCTTTTTTCCCTCCCAGAAGTTTCCTGTAGGAACAGAGAGAGAACTGAGATTAGTCTTGCCACGAATGAGAATTCTTCCCACGACTTTACAGTCTCCCTGTCTGAGAAGGATTTCCACACAGATGACAAGAGTGGAGCAGAAAGCATTTGTAGTTATTGTGTTGGTGAAAACCAATGTAATGTAAATAGGAAGTCAGGATTATATGTATCCTCAAAATGCTGCCACTAAAAACCACACATGCCAAGTGAAATTTACACCAGTGCGCTGTAGGCTTCAGAGCGCTGTCTGCGGGCAGCAAGGGCTTAGGCGGTGGGGGGACTTTGTTCTCTCTGCCATCCTTCCTCTCCTCTGTCGCCCACCCCCACCCCATCAAAAAAAGAGAAAGAAAATTAATTAGGCATTTCCCTCAATTCTTTCACCTCTTACAAGGCCTTCACCGCTCTGAAGATAACAAAACATCTTGAGTCCAGAAGATTCACTGCCCTGTCTACCAGTCATTACAGGAGGACAATTGTATGTCCCTAAATGACCAAGCCACAGGGGATCCAAGGAAGTATCTTTGGTCTCCTCACTGTCTCCAGAGTGATAGCTTTCTTGGGAGTGGCTTGGGTCCCCCATTGCCAGAGGGGGCCCTCAGGAGTCTATTTCTGCAAATATTCATGATGCCGAGACTGATCATGTGCTTCACATAGGTAATGTTGTGAGTAATTAGCTTCATGTCTTATTTCCAAGCGCTGTTGTGGGTGTATGTTCATTTGAAGGAAATGAGATAAAATTCTGGCACTTCCCACTATCCAAAGATGAATATTGTTAATACCCTGTTTTGAATTGTGTTGGTGTGACTTATTTTCTGAACATGCCCCTGCCTGTAGAAGGTCAGGTGCACTGTGGTAATACCAGTCCATTTGGCTGCTTGAGCCCAGCCATCAAACCATAGGTGCCTCTTGGCCAGCACCCTCCCCACTGAATGCTTCCTCAGCTGCCAGGTGCTTGGCTCCTGGCCACTGTCTCCTTTCTTCTCAGAGCCTTCGGAAGTGGAGACCACCTGCCTCAGTTTGCCAAGTTGCAAGTCCTCTTGTAAGATTCTAGAGCCTGTGTAGCACAAGGCTTACCTTCCAGGAGGCTTGCCCACATGCTCACTGCCCGTGGCATTCCTTTCTCCAGTCTGGAGCTCTTTGTAACTAATGTTACTAAGAACCAATTTCTGGAGTACCTGTGTAGTTCAGTCAATTAAGTGTCTGCCTTTGGCTCAGGGGGCTCTGGTCATGATCCCAGAGTCCTGGGATTGAGCCCCAACACGGCACACTTGCCCCCACCGGCTGCCCAGCAGGGAGTCTGCTTCTCCCTCTCCTTTAGCTCCTTCCCATCACTCTGCTCCCATGCGCGTGCTCTCTCTCTCAAAATCTTAAAAAAACAAAACAAAACAAAACAAAAAACAAAAAAAAAAAAAACAAAAAACAAAAACACCCAGCCAGTTTCTTTCCTTTGGGGAGAAGGGAGTGGGGAATGGGTGTAATCCTTGCTCCAAGTCCTAGAGTCCAGGACTGCTCTCCTGTGTGTGTCCAGTATGGAGCACAGCTTTCACCTTCCTGGGCCCACAGGTCCTCGCAAGACTGATGAGATGGATGTTCTCTCCAAACAATGCATATTCACATGTACAGATAACTGTCAAGAGGTTTGAAGACCCTTTGAAGCCCTTCCCTGTGGCCATTCAGAAAAGCCATGCCCCTCTGCCACTGGGTGTGCCCTGTGACTAGCATGGCCTTGTGGTGCCTGTTTTGTTCTTGTGTAGGGTGGGGTTGGTGACAGCTACCTGATGGTTAATGATGTTGTGAATAGTGACCGTGGTTGTTAGTAGCAGCTCATTTCCCAGCCCCATTTCGCAGATAAGAAAGCCAAAACTCAGAGGGGGAAATGACGAGCTCAGGGCCAGAGAGTTAGAGTCAGAGTCAGGACTGCGACACAGGCCTTGTGACTTGAGAGCGTGTGCCAAACACCTGATTTGTAGCAAGGAATGTAGTAGGTGCTCAGTAAATGATAATAACAAAAGCCACAGGGGGTTAGGGCACCGCCAACCTGTTGGTTGTGGGGCTTCCCCTCCCCTAAAGGTCTCTACCTATCCTAAGTATCTCCCTGGTACAGGATCTGGGCTCCAGAGCTTGCAGGTGGGTGGAGGCGAGCACAGATCCGCCAATCCTGGGAAATGTGTAAAATCCTGTTCCTGAAAACCGGCCGGGTTCTCAAAGTGTCCCGGCTGGCGTGTTTTGCTAGTCACGAAACATGATCCATACGCTGTATTTTAGGACTTCCCATCTGTCGGCATAGGGAGGGTTTTCACTTGAGGGAGCTCAAAGCATGGCAGCTCACCAAGGGGGGAGGGGGTAGGAGGGGGAGGTGGGCAGGGAGGATCTGTGACAGCAGGGTGGCTCTGCGCCTCCACCCAGAGCACAGTCTGCCTAGTTGGGGGAACCTGGCACCTGAGGGACAGGATCAGGGTCCTTGGGATGTTCTGGTCAGCAGCATCCCACATCCCTCTTCCCATTACTTCGCTCAGTTTTTAGACAGATGCCCACATTTTTAGTTTAGGAAACTGGTACAAGAAGTCTCTTGTCCAGGATTACAAGGCTGCGCTGACATCAGAACTTAAGTTTTTAGACTGTCCAGTGTCCTGTCCCTTCCTTGAGTCTGTCCTTCTGTTTGCTGGGTTTTAACTCTGTAGGTGGTACAAGGCAGGGTG
The DNA here is from genome assembly GCF_905146905.1 of Nyctereutes procyonoides. Lineage (NCBI taxonomy): Eukaryota > Metazoa > Chordata > Mammalia > Carnivora > Canidae > Nyctereutes > Nyctereutes procyonoides. The sequence goes on along the minus strand of NW_026575140.1, from coordinate 34,842,157 downwards.
TGGGAGACCTTGCCTGGGAGTGAGGATGGGGAGGGGTAGGCCTGGCGCCCCACCCTGCTGGCCTCTGGTGGTGGAGGTGGTGGAGGCAGAACAAGGCTGAGAGGGCTATTGATCCACCCAGCTCTGCTGAGGGACAGCAGCAGCACATTCGAGGCTTTCTTTTTAAAAATGCATTAACTTGACCGTAAGCAGGCCCCGGTTTAAAAATAAATAAATAAAAACAAGAAGTCAAACAAGTGGGAATGAGAGGTAGGGATGGATCAAAACCTTAGAAAAACCAAAAGTGTGTTTGAGGAGGGTCCTTCTTTTCTTTTCTTTTTTTTTTTTTTTTTTTAAAGATTTTATTTTATTCGTGAGGGACACAGAGAGAGAGAGAGGCAGAGACACAGGCAGAGAGGGAAGCAGGCTCCACGCAGGGAGCCTGACTTGGGACTCGATCCCGGGTCTCTTCAGCCCTGGGCTGAAGGCTGCGCTAAACCACTGAGTCACCCGGGCTGCCCCCAGGAGGGTCCTTCTTGATGTAGGTGCCAGCTCCAGGCCAGGATGCCGTGCCCGTGTTCTGGGCCCGAAGACTGTCCTGCTCTGCTGTGCCCGGGTTAGCTCTATCTCGCTGGCTTGGTCTCTGTAGGGAACTTTACCCAAAGCCAGAGGTTCCAGCAAACCCCCTCTGGGGGCGGGGTTGGAGGGAATGGAGGAGGCCTCCCATAAAGTATGACGGCAGTCCACCTGTGAGAACCTGCCTTGCCAGCCCCAACTGGGGCAGTTTGCTCTCCTTTTGTGCCCTTAAGCCACCCTGGCCTTTCTCTTGGTTTTTCCCAAGTGTTCCTTCCCTGCCTGGAAGGTGTGTCCCTCCCTCCCCTTACCCCTGGTCTCCAGTTTAGCACCTGCCCATCTTTCGGATCTCAGCCCCAAGGGTACTTCCTGACCCTATGTGGGTCAGGCCCCCAGTTATACAGACCCCCGAGGCTCTCAGTACTTCTCTTTTGAGTTCTGACCACAAGCATAATAAAAGAATTAACTTACCTTTTACAGCATTTAGCAATTAGGCTTGGGGGGGAAGGCAGGGACTGGTCTGTCCTGTTTGCCCAGCACAGCACAGTCAAGGGGGTGGTAAATCCTTGTGGAATGGAGAGATGGCAGGTCAGGGTCTATTCTCTTTGGCCCACGGATGCAGTCTGAGATCAGAATTCACTATGATTTCCTAACATTCCTGGCGGCAAGGGGCCCACTTTGAGGTCAGGATATGATTTCAGAGTGGAACCTCTAACACTTGAAACAGGGAGACTTCTGCCTGTAGCCCCAGAGGCCAGGGTAGGCAGCACCCCGGAGCTCGCATGTCTTGAAGCTTGTCCGGGCCAGTCTGTCCCCTTAGTGGGTGAAAAGACACGGAGCCCAGAGAACAGAAAGGACTTGGCCAGGATCACACTTTGAAGACCTTGATTTGGGCCCCAGTTTAATGGCTAAAAGCTTGTGAATGAGGTACCAGGTGCCAGGCACTGTGTTTCCTCTGCTCCATGCCATGGCTCCACCGGGGAGGCACCATTTGTGGAGAAATGGAGACCCAGTACTCAGTGAACTTAGTTGCTTGCTTCAGGACGCAGCAGAGGTGGCATGAGAACTCCGGTCTTTCTGATTCCACATTCCTGTGCCTCCCAGCAGGAGGGCCCAGTTACTGGATTGGCTGTGGTGGGGACCCCACCTCCTGCTAGCCGGTGGAGGTGGAGGTGGAGGTGGAGGTGGAGGTGGAGGTGGAGGTGGAGGTGGAGGTGGAGGTGGAGGTGGAGGTGGAGGTGGAGGTGGAGGTGGAGGTGGAGGTGGAGGTGGAGGTGGAGGTGGAGGTGGAGGTGGAGGTGGAGGTGGAGGTGGAGGTGGAGGTGGAGGTGGAGGTGGAGGTGGAGGTGGAGGTGGAGGTGGAGGTGGAGGTGGAGGGACCTCAGGAGGCTCCACAGCTTGGTGGTGGTGGTGGTGGTTGTGGTGGTGGTAGTGGTAGGGGAACGACAGCTGGTGGCTCACACAGAGACCACCTCTCTTTGCCCACTTGGTTTCACCTTTTTCTGTGTCCTCCCTCGCCACCGCCTCTGAGAGAGCTGCAGAAATTCCTCTTCCCCCTTGACCTGGACCTCCTGGAAAGGGATGGAGGGTGACGAGGCAAAATTTGCACCATTCCGGGAGTAACTTTCCATCATTTGTGGCTAAAAATAAAGCATGCACTGGCTCGTCACTGCCTTATGGGCTTTCTTTTGGGGTTTCACTCGGAGCCGCTTGCCCCTTTATTGCCCCCTTCTTGCTGCCCCTCAGCAGGTGTGGGGACTCCCACAATCTGGGGACGTGGGTGGGCTTGATGCCGCTCGCCCTCCCCAAGAGCAGAGCCCGCAGCGCCTCCAGGGGAAGCGCCCCTGCTTCTCTGCAGCCCCAAGCAGCCCCGGGAGTGGGCTAAGGCTCTGGCATGCATGGGGACTCCAACTCCCTCTGCAAATATTACTGCAGCTGAAAAGAGACAAGCCCCTTTAGAGGGCTTTCTTTGTGCAGCCTGCTTCTTTCTGATAGCTGGAATGCACAGAGGCAGGAGAGATAAATTAATTTGTTCAATTAATTTTGTAAATATTGACTGAGCAGAAGTTTTATGCCAGTCACATGTCAGGGACCTAAGGGCTAACCAGAAAGCAACAGGACCCAGTCCCTTTCTTGAAGGTGTTTATGCTCTCTGTAGGGGAAGAAAGATGTGTTTAGGTAGAACTAGAGTGGGCCAGCCATGGGGTCCTGGCTCCCCACCACACCCAATTCCTTTTAGAATTCCGTTGCAATGTCTGCCTGAATGGGGAGCTAAATGCTGAACTGTACATTTTGCCTTTCCCTCTTTTTAAGATGCTTTAATTCCTTTCTCCTCCAGCCAAGAAAAAAGAAAAAACATTTTTTTGAGTGCTTCTTATATGCTAGGGCTGGGTGCCCTGCTAGTACTTTACTTGCATTTATTTCTCTGGACTCAGAGTCACCCTGGGAAGTAATTTTTATTCTCATCCTTATTTTCTAGTTGATGAAATGGAGGCCCAGAAAGGTTAATTAACTTTCCCAAGATCCCACAGCTAAAATGTTGCAAAACCTGGATTCAAATGTAGGCAGATTAATTCCAGAGCTCACTCTCCGGCTAGCCGTATAGGCAAACACATCTACCTGGAACATATGTGTCTGTTAAGCACCTACCATCTGCTCACCGTGAGCTACCCTAAAGGTGCATTCTCTTTAAAAAAAAAAAAATCTTCACTATGCTTTCTGTTTGATCTTTAATATTCCTATTGGCCCTGTGGGAGAAGAATTGGACCCCCAAACCCCAGTTTTCCTTTCTTAAAAAAAAAACAAAACAACACCCAGGTCTCTGTAGAGGGCACCATACTTTAGAGGCTGCTATTGAGTCCTCTTGTCTTAAATTTGGCGCTTGTGGAGAGAGAGGGCCTCTGAAAGCATTCTGCAAACTGTAAAGTACCCCATGAAATGAAGGGCACGGGAGAAAAGGTATGCACACAGACTAGCTGGTAACATGGACCTCATGCATCATACTTGGGGATTCCTTGTGCTGTTGTCATGGTCTGGTTTCAGGTACCTGTGAAAAATTATGGTAATTAAAATGTAATTTGGAATCCCCTGTTGGCTCACAGCAGCTGGTCCAGATGTAGGAGGCTGGGGCTGTCCGTGCAAGAACAAGCTAAGGCTCGTTAGGGGGTGTCACTTTGCTCTGCCCTTTGTGTTGCTGAGGAGAAGGGTGGGGGCAAAAGATAGAGCAGCTATTTTTATATTATTCGCGTCATGTTCAGCATTACTGGATGTTTGTGGTTGGGTCCCTGTTTAGCCTCAGCTGGGAAGAGAGAACTCCCTTTGCTGCCTTGGTCTGTATAGAAACTCAAGCTCATGCCCCTTGAGTATATATATTTTTCTAAAGGCAGAGGGACCTAAAGTGACCATGCAGTCACCCTGGATAGGTTGGAGTTGTCTTATTAGGGCTTAGATTTCCAGGGCTCTTCAGACTCCTTCCTGGGGTGGAGGGCGGCTGCAGAGAGGCAAGAGGCTATGTCCTTATCCACTCCTTTATTACATTCAACAGATGGGTTTTCAGTTTGAGATACATGCCAGATCTTTCTCCAGGTACTTGCAAAGTGAAGTTGACCCTTAAACAAACGCAGAGGTTGAGGGACAGCCCCAACCTAGTGGAAAATCCACATGTTCTTCTCGACTCCCTCAAAACTTAACAATAACTTACTGTTGATTGGAAGCCTTACCGAGAGCACAAACAGTGGATGAACACATACTGTGTTATGTGTATTATATAGTGTAATTTTTTTTAGGATTTTCTTTATTCATGAGAGAGAGATAGAGAGAGAGAGAGGCAGAGATACAGGCAGAGGGAGAAGCAGGCTCCATGTAGGGAGCCCGATGTGGGACTTGATCCCAGGGTTCCAGGATCATGTCCTGGGCCGAAGGGAGGCGCTCAATCGCTGAGCCAACCAGGCATCCCTATATAGTGTATTCTTAGGGTAAAGTGAACTTGGGAAAAGAAAATGTTAGTAAGAAAATCATAAGGAAGAGGAAATCTATTTACAGTACTGCACTGCACTGTAAGTAATCTCTATATAAGTGGGCCAGTATGTTTCAAACCTGTATTGTTCAAGGGTCAACTTGTATTATCCCTTAAGGATTTCATAGTCTAGTTGGGGAAATGGAGAGTAAATGTTGAATTTGGCTGGGCTTTGTTGTAGGTACTGGGGACCCTGGACTGTCTTAGTAGGGGCCACAGGGGCTGTGGGAACATGGGAGAGGCGCCTAGGATCACAAAGGGCATTGAGATGGCTTCTTGAAGGAGGCGTTGAGTTGCAAGAATTGACTTAATGAATTGGGGGATCAGAGGTTCCAAGTATGTATTTTGGTTTTATTTACTTTTGAGTTTTATTTGTATACATAGGTGACATTACCGGTGGGTATAGCCATCATATCTTACTTTATTACTCAGTTGAGGTTCTGGGATTTTATTTTTATACCCAAAGGGCATGCTGTCTTTGAAAAGTTTGAGGAGGGAAAAAATGGTGTATGTCAGCCAAGCCCTTGTTGCTTCAGAGGTCGGAGATTGGAGGTCAGCCTAGGCCACACAAAGCCTGCCCTTAAAGTCCGTGTCTCTCCAGGCCTCTTGGCACTTCCGGCACCTTGTCTGCTAAAAGGACAGACTAGAGTGAGTTATTGCATAGAAGGAGTTAAGGTAGCTGGCTCCCCAGACCCTGGGTGCTGGCCTGTCTTGTGCACTGAGCCCGAGCTTGTGTGACAGGGATGAGCATGTGGTCCTACCTGCAGATCCTGCTGATTGAGGCATGTGGTCCCAGGAGTGGCAAGGTTGCTGGTGGATCTCACCGTTAAAGCCAACTGTGGGATCTGTTGCATAGTGGAAATATACAGAGCATAGCACTTTGCCTGGGGCAACCTAGTATGCTATGGCTACTTCAGAGCAGGGGCTCACGTCAAGAGTTTGCAAAAGTACTGGTTACTGGTTCACTGTCCTTTTCTACTTCCACTGTTTGTACACTTTATTTGACATAGGTTCTACCAACAGAGCATCCACGATAGCATTTCTTGTCCACCAACCACACTGTGGGTGGGGTGTTGAGAAGCCAGTGAATTCAATACAGTCCTGCTCTTGGGGTAGCTGACAGTTTTGGGTGGTCCTGGTGCAGGTGGTATGGGGCCTGACCCAACATGTGCCTTCTGGGACCCTCTGCAGATAGCTGGAATGTCTTAGAGTGTCCCCACCATCCTTGTGAGCCACATGCTGACACTGCAGCTTGCCAGCCCTGTCCTTGGTGTGGGATTATTTGCAGTTAGTATTCCAAATGTCAAGTTCCCCTTGACTTGAGCTGAGCAGACGAAACAAAATGGCAGACAGATTAGAAGGGGCTTGAGAAGCCTTTTAGGATTTGAAAACCTTCCTTTGTTGACTTTGAGAAGCTGCTGAACCAGGCCAGTCTGCAGAGGTGGGACATCTGCCAGGTGCCCATTGGCTCTCAGGGCTTGGGAGGCTCTGGCCAGTGCTGGCTTTTCTCCTGTAGGTAGATGGCAGCTGGGGTGCCCACCGAGCCTGGGCAGGAATTGAATCCAGTTCCTTCACGTTAGTGCCCCCAGAGCAGGAGGGGAAGAGGGTGGGAGGTGAGGAGCCAGGGCCTTTGAGGGTTTCAGGAGGGGCTTGGGTGGGTTCCTCTGGATGGCTGGTGAAAGGTTTAAACAGTGCTCACCAAAGGCATAAAAATTCCTAGCTAGAACCTGGAGTGTCATTGCTAAGAGAACCTTAGATATGGTCCTGTTCATTTTCTTCTTTCACAGAAATGGTAGCTGAAACTCAGAAAGGTTAAGTCATCTGTGCAAAGCCACACAGGAAGCAGTGAAGCTGGAATTTGAGTAGTCTGTCCAGCTCTGGGCTCGTACTTGTCCCATGATGTCACATTGGCTCTTGCTCCCAGTCCTCCCTTCTTTGAGACTCATTTATCCTGCCCTTCCCCCAACTGCTTCCTTTTCCTGCCTGCATTCCCCAGGAATCCCTCTGCAGAGAAGTGGTAGGAACTGAAAGTCTGAGTGGGAACCCCAGCTCCGCCGCCTCCCCAGCTGCTTCTCTACCACCTTCCAGGGGACAGAGTGCTTGTCTTCCAGGATTGTATTCTTGTCTCCTGAGGACAGGCCAAGATGAGTCTCACTCCTCGCTGGGCCACTGTGGGTCCCAGAAAGGGTTGGTGGCATTGATCTGTCTGGCCTCAGGGGAGAGAGACTTTAAATGGCGTGAAGCTCTGCAGACCATGGTGGGCCCGTTTTAAGTATGGCCGGACATGGGATCTTGAACGCCGTCCTTAAGTCTGCCTCTGTGTCCTGCAGCCATTGCAGGGCAGATGGCAGAAAGATCCTCTTGCATAAAGGCTTCTGCCAGTGGCCCCTGGTTGCCAGATCCAGAGTCTGGGAGGCAGTTTTCGCTTTTCGCTCTTTTTCCTTGCACACTTAGGCACAAATGCCTTTTGTTCCCAGGAAACACAGCTTTCTCAATCCCCATCCTGGAACTATCACCGGAATGTAATAAGTCTGATTTGTGTTTATGTTGAAGAAATGAAACACATTTCTGGGGAGGAATGCAGTGGAGGCCTTGAGAAAGGGGCTGTGTTTATGACAACAGTTTGCACATGTGGCTTTAGTTTTGAAAGTGTGGTACTGTCCCTTCTTCCTGATAGGGCTCTGGTAGTAAGAGCTGTCTCTCGTGTTCTGGTGCTTGGCGTACACGGGGCAGAGTTGGCGCAGGCCCTCACAGCTCTGGCTGTTGCCTTACTAGGTTCTGAGAGCCCGGCTTCTCTGGACCCTGTGATTTCTTGGGGGTTGCAGTGTTTCTGGGGACAGCACCTCTGTGCTGGTTGAGTCAGAGCTGATTAGCGAAACCTCCTCGCTCCCATTCCAGGTAGAAAACAACAGGATTGAATTTAATAGGTATAAATGTAAAGTCCTGTATGTGGGTTCAAAAAATACCAACTTCATAGGCACAGGATGGGGAGCTTCATTTTAAACAGCAAGTGAGAAAGTGACCCTTGGCGTTACCTGACAGTTGGTCCCATGTCCCGGCAGTTGGCCTTGGCTGAAAGAAGGTAGCGCAGGCTTGCTGAACAAGGATCCTGTCCAAGAGGAGAAGGATGTTGTTGTTGTTGTTGTTAATAATTCATAATAATAGCTAGGTGCTTTACATGCATTATCATTCCATCCTTAAAGTCATCCTTTGAGGTAGGTCAGAAGAGCCTCTTTCTTTGGAAGAGGAAACCCAGGCTTGAGAGATGGCATTTCTTGCCCAGTGTCACACTGCAAGGAAGTGGCAGAGCCAACTGGAACCCAGAGCACTAGAGCCTGTGCTCTCTGTGGTGAACGAGAGGGTCAGCAGCTGGTGGGGGTGCTGGATGAGGAAATGCTGGCGTTGAGCTTGAAGGTGGTTTTAATGATGCCTGACTTCTGTACGGTCCTCACTGTGTGCCAAGCGCCATTGCAAAGAGTGGCTGCTGCTGCTGCTGCTTTTTTTTTTTTTTTAACCAAAATTGTTAATTTTATACATATCAATTCTGTTACTATTTGGTTTTACGGATCAGGAAACAGAGGCACAGAGAGGTTGAGTCAGTTGCCCAAGATGATGGAGCTTGTGTCAGAGCTGGATTCAAACCCAGATTGTCTGGCTTAGAGTTGTTAATATCTAGGCCCCATGACCTTGGACATGGCTGCCACTGCTGGTGGGGGGCGGGGGGGGAGGGCAGGAGCCGGCTGTGTCCTTTGTTCTGTGAGGCAGCCTGTCTGCAGGACGCTGTTGTGTTTGGATCCAGTGCAGAACCACAGCCTGCGGGTGGATGTATAAATAGGAGAGGCCTCTGCTCTCCTAAGTCCAGGCACCAGGTGGTCATGGAACAGGCCCCTGGAGGGAGGTAGGGAGCTCCCCACTGCCAGGTGAGGGCCCACGGTCGGGGATGCCCAAAGAGGTGGGAGGACTGAGGAGACCACCTGTGTAGGGTCTGAGAGGCCCCTCCGGGTAGCTGGCTGGCTCCCCGTCCTTTGTTGAGGACAAGGCCGGCTTTCCTGGCACCTCCCCCACCCCGAGGCAGTGGCATGTCCCGGTGGACCACTGGAGGGGAAATGACCGGGTGTCCGCCGGGTGCAGCCTGCCCTATTAGGAAGCCCCGGCTGTCAGGCCCGGCAGAACTGCTGACGGAGGCACGGGGAACAATGCTGCGTGGGAGGAGGCGTGTGCGTGTGTTTGTTCGCCTCCTGACCCGAGTGCCAGGAGTGACATGCTTTATTTGTCCCTTCTGGTCCCCTGTGGGCACTCAGCCTGTCTTTTGACTCCCACTCGGGCCCCTTGTCCCCTGCAGCTTTGGCTGAAGGGTGGGGGAGCCAGTGTGCCGGCGCTGGACCTCTGGGGGGCACTCCTTAGGCCCACCTGGCCTCTTGGTGCTCTTAACCCAGGAGCTCTGGTTTCGGTCCTGTCACCTCCTTGTCTCAGGCCAGGGAACAGAGGCACAGAGAGGTGAGGTGACTTCATTGGAGGCCACATAACCAGCTGGCACCGCTGAAGCTGTAGTCAGGGCCAGGAGACTGGGAACGAGGGGGGCAGGGGGGAACTTACAAGATGCTCCTGTCCAGCCCTTTCATTTACTGATGAGGGAACAGCCTCCGACTACACCTTGACGTGGCCAAGGCACGGCTGGTGGTCCGTGGTGGGTCCAGGACTGGCACCTGGGGCTTCTGGCTTCAGGTGCCCGGTCCTCCACATGCCACGGCTTCTCCTGTGGGGCTGTGGTGACTGTGGCTGCCACCCAGGCCTCCTGTCCTCTGCTGCCACTGCTGCTCCTTCCTTGGCCGCCACTGTCTGATTATCCCCGTTGTCACTTCCTTCACCTTCTAGGACTGGTAGGGGCAGCTGGTTTATGGGAATTTAGCTGAATGGAAAGAGCATGGGCTTAGCCAGGCAGCTTTGGGATCCAGTCAACTTTAACTTCTGAGCTGTGTGACCTGGGGCAAGTTGCTTAACTTTTCTGAGCCCTGGTTTCTCATCTGGGCGATAAGATGATTTGGACTAGATAACCTCCAGTGACCTTCCAAGCCCTGCAGGCCTGTGACTAATGATTTTCAAGAGTGAGTGGGACCCACGTGGATCTGTGCCTGCAGGCTATTGGAAAAGGCAGGTGATGTGGGCTGATGGGAAAGGCCTGTGTTGGTAGGTGCAGGGCATGCATGCGTTCCAAGTTCTGGCTTCACCAGGGGACTATTGCCTTGGCTTTGGGTGCCAGTGGGCGCTTGGGACAAGGGATCATGCTGGTCCTTGGCTCCTTTTTTTGCCAGTTCTCCTTTCTGTGTACCCATGCTGTGGGCACCAGTGCTGCCCGCCCTTGGTGGCAGCTGCTCAGGGTAGAGAGGTTGCTGATGGAGGGCTGGCCAGCTGATTGGTGTGGCCTTGAGGCAGGCATGACGGCCAAACACAGGCAGGAGCCAAATCTTGCGACCTCTCCCCTGCATCAGACGCCACTGGATTTTGTTGTGGGAGGCATGCCAGCCCTGTTATTTGGCCTGAGGGACCCCCTGCTTTGTCCAAGTGAGACCACACGTGTCTGGTGGAAGGAGGGGAGTTAGCGTTAAAACCAGAGTCCTCGGCCTTTTGTGACTGGCTTGGTCCTGTAGTCCTGTTGGTATGGTTTTTGTTCTTGGGTTTTTGCCTTGGCTGTGAAGTTGCACTATTTTCTGAACTAGTCCTGTTTCATGTAACCTGAACCCAAGTATCTAGACATGAAGGGCAAGCTTTTTTCTCCTCTTCCCTAACAAAGGCTGTCCTAGACAGTAGCATCTGGAAATGATTCAGCATCTGGTCTAAGTATTGTGTCCATGCACGGACATACTCCATGGTGTAACATGCCCTCACCCAGATGATATGCCTTTGTCTCTCCAGCCAGGCATGTACCTGTCCTTCTTTCTACATAGTTGATTTTACATACAGAGGTTACCTTTTTTTGGGCACGTGCTTATGTGCATACACATGTGTTGTAAAGCTTTATTTCTGCTTAGGAGGAAATATTCAAGGGCTTGATGTATACAGAGAAGCATTTGCATTGATGGATGTTGACGTATTTTTCTTTGCAAAGTTTAATAAACCATTTAACAATGCCTTCAGTGACTGTAATTAGCTGATTCCTCATTGTTCCCAAGCTTTGCCTTAACAGGCACCTCAGGACCCTGTCCCCACTACTAGTGTGGCAATCCTCTACACAGAGTTGAGTGCTCCAGAGAGGTGGCAGAGTCAGGGTGGCCTGGCGGGGGGGCGGGGCGGGGGGGGGCGCATCTGTTCATGGTGTCTCTTTGCCATCTGGTGGTGGTGTGGGTGGGAGCCTGTCCTGGGGGATTTCTGAGCCGGTTATGTCTTCCAGTTTAGGCTTGGGGGAGGAATGTGAACTGGTACAAGGTTGGAGCTGTTGGTTGTATTGAGATTTGGTCTGTGTCAGCAGACAGTACTTGTGTCCTCACTGTGAGCATGACAGGCAGGGAGCACCGAGCACCTCTATTCACTCTGGTAGAGAATGGACGGAGGGGGAGGTGAGATGACCAGTGATGGTGGAGAGGGACCCCAGCAAACAAGGAAGGGGTCGCCTATGCTCCCCTTTACCTCAAAAGACTGCTGGAAGGCCAGTTTCTAGTAACATCTTATACTTGATACCAGGAAGAATTTGGGAGGATTTTGGTCAAATATAACCACAAGGGTGAGTGAAACAGGAAGAGATGAGTGGTTTTGGAGGAGGCACCTGGAGGTGAGTGGGTCGTGCCACATGAACCCGGGCAAATGGGGGCATTATTAACTCCCTCTGAACTGCAGGTGGAGTGGAGTGTAAGGTAAGGCAACATGGGTAGCACCGCCCTCATGGTCACCACCAATCGTCATTCGAGTGGCACCGTGGTCCCTTCGGGCAGCCTTCCTCCATAGTGGCAGACTGACTGTTGCTTTTTTTCCTTTGACAGTAGACTTTGGCCCAGGCCGCCTTCTGGGTCAGGTGTGATGGAGAACCCATGGGCGACAGCCCTTGAGAGCAGTTTCCTGTAGGTTTTTGTTTCTGCCCTCTTTGCTCTGGGGGTTGCCTGCAGTGAGGGATCGATGCAGGTCCCTTTCCTCCTTTGGCTCAAGCCTCTGATGTGCGTTTGTTAGGGACCATATAGTATCTGAACTGGGATACTTGTATAACCAGGCCATGCTGGGCATCAGTATGCTGGGCAGCAGGTGGAAACCTGGATCATTTGGGATGCACAGTTCCTCAGTGTATGTTGAAGGCTCTCCCCCCAGCTCATGTAACATTTGACCAAAATCCTCCCAAAGAGCAAATCCAGGGTTCCTCTCTCTTGCCTGCGCCAGCCCTAATGTGAACTGTGGGGTGAGGAGGACAGCCCCCAGGGCCGACCCCTCCCCTGGTTTTCAGAGAACAGTGCAGCTGGGGCAGCTGTTTTGTGTGGTACATTTGCCACCGTGGCATCCAGATTCCAAAGAAATGAGGGGCTCCCTGCTTGGGATTGTGTCTTGGAACAGTTGACAGGGAGCTGGATCCTTGAATTAGGTCTGGAAAATGTCTGCTTCTGGGGAGCCCTTGCAGAGCCCGTGGCTTCCTTGAGGTGAGTTCAGCTCCCCTGTAGCATGGGGCCTGGGCTGAGCCTGGAGGTAGGACACAGAGGCTCTGACTGGGCTCTGTGTGGTTTCAGGTTCCTGCCTGGCGGGCTGTCCTGCTGCCTCCAAAACATAACTCAGTATTGATTGTGCAGGAGGCCCAGACTCTGTCACATGCAGCAATCCTTGCTCCACAGAAGGCTTGCTCCTTCAAGGAAGAAAGGAAGCTGTTTTGTCCCTGGTACAACATGCTTTTAAAAATGCACCTTGATTTAAGATTCTGCTTTTTGCAACGTATTTAAAAATGTCAGAAAGATAAATATGCAGCCTTTTTAAATGTGTCTGCTTTGAACAGCCTTTAAAAAAAAAAGTCTGTCATTCATTCTCAGGGTCACAGGCATATTCAAACTCAGAGCCACCATCCTTCAGTGGTATATCCCTCTCTTCCAGAAGCAGAGTTTTGGTGGGGACTGGGGATTAGACTCCTAAAGTCCCTTTCTTCCAGAAAGTCCAGGAGATACATTTGTTTCCTCAGTTTTGAGTCTGGTAGTTTCCAGAATATTTTTTGGAACTTTAATGTTGGACCCATGAAATAGGCATTGGCTTCTATCTAGCTGCTTCCATATGGGGACCCTTCTCACTTTCCATGAAAACCCACCAGTCAGAGGATCCTAGGATCTAGGGAGGGAAAACATATGCTCCCACCCTGGGCCTCTGAGACCAGCAAACACTGGTTCCCTGTTCCAGTATAACATGGAGGAAGTTAGGCCTGGTGTTAGGGAGTGCCTGTTGTGGCAATACAAAGCACCACATTTCCAAGGTGGGGTATTGGCACCTTCTATGCTCAGTGATGATTCTGGAAGAAGGCTGGGCCACAGGTGAGGGAGATGCCACTAGAGGGTCAAATCAGTCTGTGGGTTTCATATCCTGTTGTTATTGTGCGCGGCTTTTTGTAAAGATACCCTGGCCACCTATTTCCCAAAAGGAGTTGGAGGAACCACAGGGTCTTTCACTATGTAAGTGATGATGTCAAGACCTTGTTACATTGGTTGAGGAACTTAGAAACCCCAGTGGGCAAAGCTGCCGTCTGCCTGAGGGAGAGCTGCCAGGGGAGCTTCTGGTTTGAGAGGTAGTCATGCATAGTTAGGCCTTGAATGAACCTGCAGGGTTCTCTCTAGGCCAGCTTCTGCCATTGCAGAGATGAGGAAACAGAGACCCAGAGAAGTGCTGTGACTTGGCCAGGGCCACACAGAAGCTCGGTAGCTGAGCCAGAAGCTTATAGTTACCTTGCCCTCCAGTCTCAAGTGAGCCTGGCTTTGACTCAAAGGCCCTGGTTGTAGCATGTGAACAGAGCTTTTGCAGACACCTGGCTCTTACGGGGCTCCTGCCCTCTTCTGGATCAGTGGGTTAGATCTCTGACGACTGTCCCTTTGGCATCGACTGTCCCTTTGGCATCGCCGACAGTGCCTTTGCTCATTGCTCCCCTGTTGTGTTGGGAGCGCAGGAGCGAGGAGGGGAGGGCGGTGTGGGGGAGGGTTCTGTCTGGACAGAAGTCCCGTTGGCCCCTAGCAGCAGAAGGGCCGACCCCCCTCCTCTGGTCCTGCTCCCAGTCCTGTCCCGGGGAAGAGCTTCCCTTCTCCTGCCCAGCCCCTGACTTGCTCTTCCTCTTCCCCTAAAAACCATTTTGAGGATCATAACATTTATCATGAGCTTTATTATGGGAGACTCTTCTTCATGTTTAAAAATAAACGCTGGCTTACAGAACTATATTTGGTACATGGAAGCCGTTTGCATGTAAATGTGCTTAAAGGACACTGCTTTATTTAAGATGCAGAGTGAGCCCCAGCTGGGGTGGGGGGTGCGCTGGGGTGGGCTGCCAGAGGGACCCCGGGGTCTGCCTTGCTCAGGACAGTTGGCTCGTAGCCTGTAGAATCTGTCCTCCTTTCCTGGGGGACAATTGCAAAACAGGATAACTGGTGCTTAAAAATTCATAGAAAATGTTTCTTATCACCACGTCATAATTGTTATGACTCAGAAAAGTAGAATTGCCATTCCACTCTGCCTGTCTGGCCTCACTTTTGTTGCCTACCGAGTCCCCAGTAGCAGCTGCAGAATCATAAAAAAGAGATAGAAAGAAAGAAAGGAAGAAATCCAGGGCAATGCTTTATTTATGTTAACGGCTACATTTGACTTGAAAATTCCGTCCCCTGAGCCTTGGGGTCAGCACATTACAGAGTGATTGATGGCTGTCAGGAGCGGGCAGGGTGGCAGATTGTAAAGGGGGAAGTGGACAGATGATGCCATGGGTTTGTGGGGCTTAGCAGAACCCAGACCTTGAAAGGAACGCAATGGAAAACAAAAGCAGATGGGAGAACTCTGTGTTGGGCCCTGCCCTTTCCTCCTCTCTTTCTTTGCTTTTCCCTCCCTTTCTCCTGAACACCAGGAATGGGGCGGGGACACCCCATGGCACCAGCACACCCCAGAATGTATTGCTGTTGGGGTGGCACTGGGGTAAGACCCTAGAGAGGGTACACCCCCACCTCCCAGTGTCTTCAGTTGTGTTTAGAAACCAGAGGCTCTTCCCCTGGGTCACCTCTTGGCAAGAGCCCTGTACACATCCTGTACACCTTCTCCTTGGCCTCATTTCCTATGTCCAAAAACCAAGCAGGAGGGGACCCCCTCTTCAGGCAAATCGGTCCCACTTTCCGATCCAGGCTACTTCGGATTATGTTTCCAGAGGGCTTTCTGGCTAATCCTTGTGTATTTTTGCCGGTGGAAACAAATGGTATTGGACCCACAGGCCTGTTTACAGATGGGGAGACACGGGAATGATGGAGGAGCTTTGAATTTTAAACATTAGCTAATGAGATTGCAGACGAGGGCACTGGGTGGAACGGCCTGGGTATTCCCATGGAGCACTTCGCATCAGTTGTGAGGGAGAGAAGCAGGCGTTTCTGGAGCCCCTACTGGGTGCCAGTAGCCACAGAAAGTAAGATCCCTGAGCACTGCCTTGGGGTGTCCTGAGTAAATTGAGGGTATGCATGAAACTGTAGGGAGGAGGGTGGAGGAAGGTGAGGCAGATTCTTTCCAGAGTAGGAGGGAAAGGAGCCGGGCTGGCTGACAAAGGGAGGGCATTCCAGGCAAATGCTGGTGGCCTGGGCGTGGAGGAGTCCAAAGTGAGGCTGGAGCCTCACTAAAGTGTGCTTTAGAATTGGGACGCCTGTCCCCAGGCGCGGGCAGGATGGCCAGCGGCTGCAGTTTGTCATTTCCCCTGCCTCTGCCTCTCCCTCCTTGCTGCTCTTGTGCAGTTGTGTTGGAGACAGAACTGGCTGTTCATTCATCCGCTAATTGTTTTGATAAGAGACTCTAATTATCCACTGCGATCATCAGATTACCGTGAGCTCCAGGAGGGAGATGGGAGAGTTTAAGCCCCACTGCTGCAGCCACCCGCCGCACCCTCTCCTTGAAAGGGACCCAGTGTCCGTACCTAGCCCTCTGTGCCTGGTTCCCAGTCCGTGCCTGCTGAGCCATCGAGTGGAGGTGTCCCAGATGGCTGGGGTGGGTGCTGGAAATCCACTGGAAAGCACAGCTCTGATGTCAAGCAGGACTTTCCCTTGGATTATCTTTGCACTGTGTTAAGTCCACAGATAAGGGTTTTGGTTCTAGGGATTCAGAATAAGGTGAGGAGTGTGGAGAAAAACAGAGGAGAAGCAGTAATGCTTCTAATGAGTTGACATCAGCAGTTGAGACATTCAAAGGCCTTTTTGGACTGTATAAGTTCTACTTACATGTGATTTTGGTATAAAGAGAGCAATAGGCAGAAAAACAACCAGGAAGGCAGATTATAAATTAATCCAATAATCAAATCCTTCAGCAAAGGTAATGGGGAATGATGGTGTTGTAATTGATCTGATACGGACCTTTACATCAGTGGGAGCTACGAAGTGAGGGAGCATCTCATCTTGGGATGATTGTGATCGTGTATGTTGCCTACGGAAAGACTTGGGGTGGTGTGTGTGATCTCTCCCCACAGGGCTTGTTGGAGAGGAGGGTTATACTCTCAGTGACTCTGTCTTCCTTCATTTAGGCAATGTCTGTAGTTCCCAGATGAACTGGTGAGCCTGGTGATACCTGAGCTAGAGAGGCACAGGGCCATCCTGCTCTTTCCCTGTGAGATCAGAGGAGAGGCTTTCTGAGAAAAGGGCAGGCCTGGGCAGAGGGGTATGGCTGGGGTTTGGAGGGGTGGGCAGGGATGTGACTGCTCAGGTAGAGTCAGATCCTGAACCGAGACACCAGGCTGCCCTGTGTGCTAGTGTCTGAGGCTCTGTCTTCTCATTGGAAAGATGGTACTACTACATGGGTGATGTCTGAGTTCCCTCTTGGCTCTGCTCTCTTCAGCTCCTTTGTTCTTGAACCCTACCCCCGCCCAAGCAGGAAGCCAGGGAACTTGAGTTCAGCTTTCCTTGGTTCTCCAGCATTGGCTGCTCCCTGCATACTTTCCCGCCTCCTAGAAGAGGGGGGCCAACTTTCTGCCTTGGCTCTCCCGTTGTCTTCACATTTGGGGCTCAGCTAGCTGGGAAGTTTGGCAACACGTCAGGCCATATATCTTATAAACCGCCCTCCAGAAACGACCTCGTTTAGCAGATTTACTGATGTAGTGGGCCTGCCCGTTCTCAGGGGCTGCCGTACTAAATCATGGCAGGTCCACTGGACTTGCACGCCTCAACACAGAACTTTTCAGAAAATTTCAGGCAGGATATATCACTGCCCCATTAACTCCCTGCCATTAATCTACTTCTAAAAACCTGAAGTTTTCCCCAAAGCCCTGGAACTTGGTGAAAAACGGACCCATTTGGTAAATTCTGTAAATCAGGCTGGCTTTCTCCTTTCCTCCCCCGCAAGGCCTGCCTCCATCGCCTTGGGGAGGGAATGCCAGGTGGGTAGGCGAAGCTGCAGCCTTGCAGGGTTTCCAGGGAGCGCCCGGGGTGAACACCAGCCTTGAGGGTTGCTGCTCTCTCCTGCTGCCTGACCTGTGGCATCACTGAGTGAACAGCCATCTCTGCGGTGGGGACTGGGGCTGTCCTCAGGGTTGCCAGAGATGGCGGGGGGCCCCTGTGGTGGTACAGGGGCTGGCGAGGGAATGGGGCCATGCCAGAGGGCCGTCTGAAAGGGGCAAACCCCTTTCCTGATCCTTCTTTCTCTGATTGCTGAGAGGGATTTTTGTCCACAGCCCAGAGACTGTTGAGAGTTTGTCTCCGTGTCTGGTGCCCATGAGCTGGGACTTTGGAGTCCACAGACCTGGGTTTGAATGCCAGCTTTCTTGGTCACTAACTGCAGGAATTCAGGGGTATTTGGAAAAGAGAAGCTGTGACTTGGAAGAGTGGGGCCTAGGATGAGCGAAAGAAAGAACAAGAAGGAACAGCTGTGATCTCCAAGAAACAAGTTCTGCGTGTCTTCCCCACTACACCCCACCCTCCGAGCTCCTCCACTCTGTGGCTATATCCTTGGGGGAGCATGCTTGAGGATTACGTGAGCAGGTTCTTGTAAAAACTCGGTACAGTACCTTGTGCCACGGACTTTCAATGACTGATACTCATTAACTCCTGTGGGGATGGGGTGGGGCACAGAGGCATACCTGCCGTACCCCACCTGCTGAGGTGAGCCATTGCAAGCCTCAAGGGAGGGGACTCTCATCTTTGCTGGTTCCCCACCTTCTTCCCCCCAGTCTTTGCAGCCTTGCTTATGGGTAGAAGCAGAGGTGGATGCTTTTCACCTGTAATCTTTACAGGGTCAGCACTTTTTTTTTTATAAAGATTTTTTATTTATTCATGATATACAGAGAGAGAGAGAGAGAGAGAGAGAGAGAGAGAGAGAGAGAGGCAGGCAGAGACACAGGCAGAGGGAGAAGCAGGCTCCATGCAGGAAGCCTGATGCGGGACTAGATCCCAGGTCTGCCAGATCTCCCTGGGCCAAAGGCAGGCGCCAAACCGCTGAGCCACCCAGGGATCCCCTGGGTCAGTACTTTTCATCTCCAGAACTGGATGAATTCACTGCATGCCTCCCCTGTCACTAGAATCCAGACTTCTGGAATCCAAGATGGAACCACCCCACCATGCGTCCACCCCCCCATCCCCCCCCCCCCCCCCCCCGCGCCTCTGCAGGTCTTCTTTCTGCCCTCTGCTTGCCTGAAGGCAGATAGTATGGCAGGTGAGGCCAGCAGCAGTCCTTTCCTGCCTGTTGGGACAGGGGCTGGCAAAGCAGGCTGGGGCAGGAGGCTGGAGCGCCTGCTACCTTCTCCAGAGAAGATGGGGAGCCTCATTCCACAGGGTGCTTTGGCATCCTGCCCTGCTGGAGGAACTGGTTTCCAGGGCCTGACTCCCAGCCCCACCTGTTAGAGGGGTCCTGGGGGCTGGGGACATGGATCTTGACTGTTTCCAGGAGTAGTTTAGTTTTCTCCTCTTTTGGCAAAAGTACCTGTTATCTGTGCATCTCTTGGCCTTTTACAAAGCTAATTAAGCCCTAGAGGCAGAGGTTTTTTTCTTTTCTCTTTTTTCAAAGTTTTTTTTTTTTTTTTCTTTCTTTCTTTTGACTAAAGAGTAGTTTTAGGTGCTCTGGGAGCTTTATTGACTTGCTCCAGAGCCCACCACTGGTTCCCAGTGCTGGGATGGGGTGGGGGGAGGGTGAAGGATGCTGGACGTCTCTCCTCTGCCCTCCCCTGGAATGTTCTAATAATTCAGATATCCTGCCTTTTCCTTGTCCAGAAAGCCTGGAGTCGTTTCCTGAGTTCCTTGAAAATCATAGGCTAGGGTTCAGTGAGCAGACCTGTGGAGTGTAAGTCGTTATTTATCAGTATTGTCCCAGAAGGCAGGGAACCTGTCTGTTTTTATTTTCAGCACCCCCCCCCCCCAAGGTTCCAGGTGCAATTTTGGAGGAAACCACTGATTGTATGGTGTGTCTGTCCCATGACAGGTACTGTGTTGGACTTTCAAAGCCATCTGGTAACGCTAGTTGACTTAATGCTTTTGGGCTGTTGGTTTTGTTTGAACCTGGCTTCATTGATTGGAGGGGCAGGGGACATGGCTGACTTACTTCTTGGAGACCACAGCTGTTCCTTCTTGTTCTTCCCTCTGCCCATCCTAGGAGAAAGGGCCTTGCCTTCTGCATCTCTTGAGTGCACACGCTGTGTCCCTGCTTGACTTGGCCTGGCTGTTATCTTTTGGTATTTGGTAGGTGCCATCTTGAATTTATGTACCAAGTGCATTATTAGGTGGTAGTGATAAGGAGCTGTTTATTGTGGGTCCTTGAGGGACTTGCCTCCTGACCCAGATCAGAGAAGACTGGCCATTGTCATTGCTGGTGGGCTACTGGCCATGGCTGCTTGTACACATAGGCCTCAACCCACTGATGCCTTTTCCTTGTCCAGTCCTCCCAGCCACAAAACTTCAATGGCAGCACTGCAGCACACCTCCTAAGAGCTCAAGTCCATGCAGTTCTTTAGTCCACATCAACACTGTTCACCAAACCCTTACTGCCTGAAACGGTGTGTTACTTTCACCTGTTGCACCTGTCTCAGCAGCCAGCCAGCCACGGGAAGGATAGTGGATACTGGATAGTGGATGTTGATCAGATCAGAGCTTTCCTGAACAGTGATCTCATACACTGTGCCTTGGGAAGGCTGGAATCCAGACCTTAGCTGTACCCCAACGACAGCCCTGGATATTGGGGAAACCTACTAATTTTTCAATATCAGAATTTTGGAAGGGGCAGGATAGAGCAGTTTGCATTCCATTTTCCCAGCCGCTTTCTCAGCCAGCATTCTGGTTTTATCTCCAAGCAGGCAAACATTGTATAAAACACATGGCTTCACTTTCTTCCTTGCTTACCTAATCCCTCACTCTGTAGACCAAGGACCATCAGCCTGCACCCCGTGCTCCCACCATCCACTGTGGGAAACATTCTGTCCATTTTTGTCCTAGTGGTCTCCAGCTTCCTCTTCCTGATCAGAACAGCACACAGGAGACACTCAAGTGTGTTTGAATGAGTGAATGATGCTAGTCAGCCATCCTTCAGAGGGTCAACGTACCAACGTTGTACACACCCTCACTTGGTTTGCATGGCCGCTCTCTCGGTTCAGCATCTATTCCCCATCTTTCACAGGAGGCAGAAGCTTGGGCTCAGGCCAGTGAAGGCCCTCCCAGGCCCCAGAGCTGGACCACTTGTTTGTGCAGATTCATCCAAAAGAGCTTCTGTGGCATTTTTGGAATATTTAGGTAATGCAGTGAACGCTCTCAGGACAGTAATATGGTGTGACAAAAGGAGCCCTGGGACGGAAACCAGGGATGGACACCATCCAGCCACTGGACCTCAAGCAAGTGTTGGACCTCCTCAAGTCCTCTATTTCCTTACCTGGAAACAGACGGGGGACACTGGACTGTGAATTGAAACTGCCCCTGGAACTCTTGCTCTGTGATGGCAGTCTGGCCATGCTGTACCTGTGTCTGGACACCCCCGCTTTCTCTTCTGCTTCAGGATGCAGCCCATGCTCTGCAGCTGAGCCCAAGGCCCTGTGGACTTGGTACCTTTGCCCTGAGCATCCCTTGTCATTCAGGCATGAACAGAGGGGCTTCTTGGAGTTTATGGATATGCCCCCTTACCTTGTGTCACTGTGCCTTGGCGTGTGTGGTCCCCTCCACCCAGGATGCCTGATGCTCTTTTGCTTTTTGAGGGGCAGGTTACCCTTTATGACCAGGCTCCAGGTTCTTTTCCAGGTATTCCCATTTATTCATTCATCCCACAGAAAGCATGGGTTGAATGTCTCCATTTGCCGGGGATGGTGCTAGTAGCTGGACTAACTGAGATTGTGGGTTGAAATTATTCGTGCTGATCTCTTCCCCCTTGTTTTCTGAAGTCTCAGCCTGTCTCTCTGTGGCTCTGCTCCGAGGTTCCTAGCACCTGGATGATACTTGAGATCCTGACTGTCCGGTAACAGGGCTGTTAACTTAAAACCTGTTCAGTGTAACCTTTGTCTTTGGCATCTTTGAAGCCAGGCCTCTTGCCTCCTCCTTTTTTCTTTTTCTTTTTTTGGGAATGGGGGCCAGAGCCCAGAGCCAG
Organism: Nyctereutes procyonoides; assembly: GCF_905146905.1. NCBI lineage: Eukaryota > Metazoa > Chordata > Mammalia > Carnivora > Canidae > Nyctereutes > Nyctereutes procyonoides. Next base: position 34,820,871 of record NW_026575140.1, on the reverse strand, counting down.
CCAGCATTTCTCATCTTAGAGATTGGCTTTTCTTCCACATAACCTTTTTTTTTTAAGATTTTATTTATTAATTTGAGAGATAAAGCACAAGAGCCTGAGCATATGAATGGGAGTGGGGAGAGGCAGAGGGAGAGGGAGAAGCAGTCTCTCCACTGAGCAGGGAGTCTGATGCAGGACTCCATTCTAGGATCCCGGGATCATGACCTGAACCAAAGGCAGATGCTAAACCAACGGAGCCACCCAGGTACCCCATCTTCCACATAACTTACTTGGTGCTTTTCCTCCCTTGGAAGTCACTGGTGATTGTGGTGGCTCTCTTCCCCACTGGACTGGAAGGCCCTGGAGGCCAGGGGCACTTCTGATTCACCTCTGAGTCCTTACCCCCTCTGCTCTGCCTGGTGTGGAACAGGTACCACGTGCCAAAGATGGTGGGAGCAGCAGGAGGTGGCCTCTGGTCCTTGCATTTCAGAGGACTCTGTGAGCTGAGAGAGCCCCTCCCCCTTCTCCTGTCAAAACCTGGAAAATTGTGGAGTCTGTCTAGATAGTGACTTTGAAGCGAGGCTCCTGAGCACTAATCTTTGTGGTTGGCTCGTTCCTTAGGCCCTTCCCATACCACTTGCCTCCTTAAAAGAGAAGAGGCGAATGCAAGGACAGCAGAAATACTAGAAACACCATGTCTTCACTGCTTTTCCCCCCTCTTTCTTTAGGACCCCCCCCCTTTTTTTAAGATTTTATTTATGAGAGAGAGAGAGAGGCAGAGACACAGAGGGAGAAGCAGGCTCCATTCAGGGAGCCCGACGCGGGACTCGATCCCAGGATTCCAGGATCAGGCCCTGGACTGATGGCGGCGCTAAACCGCTGAGCCACCCGGCTGCCCCTAGGACCCCCTTTTTTTTTTTTATAACCTAATAAATTGATGCAGAACCTGCTTTTGGCCATTTTTTTCCTGGAGGTGTTCACTGTGTCTTTGGAAGGCTGGCACCAGCCTGGAAGGTTGATCATGAATAAATTCAGGGAGGGTCTGGGTAGTAAAGCAGGAAACAGCATGTTTGCACTGGGAGTTGGTGGGAGATTAAGGATCTTCCTAGTGGTTGGGCTAAAGATGGGCGCAATGGGTTGTAAGGTTCAGAAGAAGCTGCTGAGCCAGGAGGCAGCATTCTTCTCCCAGGAGAACCCTGGTCCTGTGCTGCTGCTGCTGCTGTTGCTGCTGCTTGTGTGTTTGGAAGTCCCCCATTAGAGGTAAATCCTGGGAAGTTCCTTTACCCTGGTTTCTGCCTCCCTTCCCCCTCAACAAAAGCACATGTCTGGAGTACCTACACACAGTTAGGTACAGACCTCGCTGGGAGCTACACAGATGGTTTGCAGGCTGGTTCCTGGAGGAGCTTTGGACAATTGAACAGGTTTGGGGGTGGGCTCAAGTCTAGCTCATCACTTAAGAGCTGGGTGAGAAGGTAGTCTGCTGTTCTCTGAGCCTCAGTTTTCTCATCTGGAGATTGGGGATGAGGATAGAGTTCTCCTTCTCCGGGCTGGTAGAAGGATTCAGAATAGTGTATGTAGGAGCATTTGGCACACACTGAGTGCCTGGTAATGGTCCCCTGTCCTGTGCTCTGTTGAGCACAGTCTGCAACAGCCAGTGTGGTGTAGAAAGTCTAGAATATGAAGGACTCAACCACAGAACTGCAGCATTTCCAAGACTTGGTTTGCTCATTTATAAAATGGGAATACCCTTGGTCAGATCACTGAGGGGAGAAAAAGAGATCGTGGGAAGAAGGTGCCTGGTGTATCCTGGGACACTATAACCTTCTTTCTCCCATCACTCTCTCAGTAAGTTATAAGGATGTGTTAAGTGGCAGGGGTCAGGCTGCAAGTAGTGTGATAGTCTAGAAGGTCTTTGCGATGGCAGAGCAGAGCGGAAGGAGGGAAATAATCCTGACTTGAGCTGGGGATCTGGAGAGGCCTGTGGGAGGCAGTGCCACCTCCTTCTCTCAAGGAGACCCTGGCGGCGGTGGGCGTACAGTGAGGATGGTGGCTGGGGATGTGGCCTTTCCCAGCTTCCTATTCCTTTAAGCCTGTGCTTCTAGTTTCTCTCCCAGGAGGTGAGACTGCGGAGAGCTGCTTAGAAGCTTGGTCCTCCCCTCCCCCAAACGCTGGGGGTGTGAAGATGAACTGGTGTAACTACAGCTTGGTGTTTTGGTGTCTGTGAGAAAAGCAGAATTGGCTCAAGCTGCTTTCTCAGTTAAGGGGATTTAAGAAGAAAAAAAAATTTAATCCAACCCTGGTGATCAATCTGACACCTTCCCTTTGAGCCCCAGATGGCTGACTGGGGCAGAAAGTTGGCCACCGCGGCTGTTGGGGATGGAATGGTGTATCTGTCTCTGTGTATTGAGGATCGTGGCTCTCTGTATGCGCATGCACACCGTGTATGAAGCCTGCCTGCCTGGTTTGGCGGTTTAGGGGGGTATTTAAATGTTTCTGGAAGGTTCCTGTTAAATGTCATTCTCGGAGGTGTCATGTTAACAGAGCTTGAAACCAGGTTCGGCTGCCATGGTTCAGAGTCCTCCCCGACTTCTTGTCCCCTCGCTGAAGTCCCAGGCCTGGTCATGAGGTAGAGGGGTTGAAGGAGGACAGAGACACACAGGCATGGCTCTTCCCCCACCTAAGGTCGATCTTTAGCGTCGGCTTGAGAGGGTCAGTTTGGAAACTGAAAGGAAAACCATTATCTTATCACAACTTCTAGACTTGGACAAAATGCTCTCTGGGTCTACATGTGTGTCTGTTGCCTGCTTTTTCTTTTAATGAGCATGCTTCTAATTATTCCTGATTATACTTCAATGGCTGCCTAGGTTTTATTTAGCTATTCATTTCTTACTGGATAGACCTTTGTGTCCTCCCCCTTCCCACCTCACCATGGTACATAACACTGCAGTGAACATCTTAGCATTTTATTTTGGATTATTTCCTTGGAATAAATTCCCAGAAGTGAAATTACTGGGTCAGAAAGTATGGGGCTCTCCTTTCAAGATCCTTAAGTCATTTTGGTAAATTATTTTCATAAGGATTGTCTTGATTTATACTGATGCTAGAATAGATAAATGGGTATTCTAACTGCATTTTTGCTTGCGCTGGGGATTACGAAACACGTTTTTAAAGGAAGCTCTTTTTTTTTTTTGCTCTAGATGAAAAATGTTATAACCCTGACTTTTCTACTTTTTGTACCAACCACCAAGTCCGACCGCTGTGTGCTTCTTATAATGCCAGGTGGAGTGTGGTGAGTTCTTTCTGTTCCCTGACTGCCAGGGACTCACAGCTGCCCAAGAGAGAGGAGAGGGCGGCTGATGGGAACAAAGGTAGGCCAGGTGTGATCTCGTGCTGTTGTGTGCATTGTGAGCTATGTGTGCTTTCAAGGTTAAGGAGAGGAAGTTGCATGGTTTAGAAAGCCTTAGCCTTGGAGAGTGGGCGTGGCCAATGCTTGCTCTGCACAAGCAGGCTCTGATGGTGCCCTGGCTCATCATTTTGTTCAACAATGTTTATGGGGCCTCCTGGGCACCACACTCAGTGGGGATAGGGAGATGGATAGGAGCCAGCAGTCTTTCCAGGCAGACAGAATCACACGCAGGGAATTTCTATATGATGTGACAGATGGCTGGAGAGGGTGCCATGGATGATCAGGGCCGGAGTGACAAGCTCTGCCATTCTTTTGTTCTTAGGATTTTCGACTCCCTTCTCCCTTCCCTATTCATCAAGGGCTCCCCTTACCAGCAAGAAAGGCTGAGCAATTCAACAGGTATTCCCTCCTTGTCCAGTATTCATACCCAGGTGACCTTTGACTTCATGGAATTTCCATGCTGGGAAGGGACAGTGCAAGCCAGCACCCCGTCCCTGTTGGGGTACAGCAGTGACCAGGTGTTTACTGCTTAACTAGGATGCTCATTCCACACGTTTCCTCCAGGGAAGGTCCTTTTTAGGAAGGATCTAAGGAAATATTTAAGGCCATAGCATATTTGTCCTGGGAAGCAGTGTTAGAGGTGTCAGGCCCAGCTTTCTTCTATCCATTTAACTAACTATGTAACAAGTCATTGTTGCATTTTGAAGCTTCCTGTGCGTGCCAGGCATGGAGTCCCTGTCGCCTTGCCAACATTGGTGAGACTGCACAAGCCAGGTCTGGGTACAGCTTAAATAAGGCTACAGCTCTTGGTCACATTGGATCATATAGAAGGGTTCTCATGCCCATCTTCTTGTGGGTGTAAGGGCTCTGTGAAGTAGGCGAGTCCTTTATTCTTTCTCCTTTTCCACAGAATTGGTGTTAATGTTAGGTCTCCCCCCCCCCAAAGATTTTATTTATTCATGACAGAGAGAGGGGGGCGGGCAGAGGGAGAAGCAGGCTCCACGCAAAGAGCCCGATGTGGGACTCGATCCTGGGACTCCGGGATCACGCCCTGGGCCTAAGGCTGACACTCAACCACTGAGCCACCCAGGCGTCGCCATGTTAGGTCTTCAAACCTGCTTTTTGGGATGTGTCCCATATGCTTGGTTGGTGTGGTTTGCCATTGCGTGGTCATCCTCCCCCACATCCGGCAGAAAACCAAGTAATCCTATCTCCCCTTGGGGATTGGGTCTAGTGTTACATGTTTCGGGCGGGAGCTATTTGGGTGCCTGGGAAGAGCCCCAGGATAGGAAAGGAGTTCTGGTGTTGGGCCTAACTCTGCTGCTTATTAACTGACCCTACCAGTCCCCCATTTTCATCTCATCCACCTTGATACTTTGTAGGTCTGCAAAGTGAAAATCCCAGGATTCCCATTAACTAGCTGCTCTGAGGTTCCAGGAAGGCTTATTTTGGGAAAGCTTGACAATCTTGACCCTAAGTAGCATCAGCTTAAGGCCTCTGCACAGAGGTGATGGGCAGCCTTCAGCCGGCCATCTCCTGGAGGGGGGGGGGGGTCTCTGGTCTCCAGCACTTTGGCAAGACCCTCAGTGCAGACCCTAGGGGATTTGGCTGTTGATTTCAGAAAACTCAGACACACAGCTGGCTTTGGTGTGGTCATCTCCCTTTCCCCCAAGTTCCTGGTTGGGGAGCAGGGAAGTCCTGAAGCAGAAGAGAACACAGAACCCCCGGATCGTGCCTGCGAGGGGGTGGCTCATAGGACCAGCTCCCAGATGCCTTCCATTGTCTGTCTGGGCAGGAGCCTTAGCCCCCTCCCCCAAGTCGTCCTTTTGAGAATAAACATATCAACAGGATTGATTACCCGATTGGTCCCTGGGCAGCTGGCTCTGGCCTGCATCTGGAGCTGATTTCTCTGCTGTCACACACCCATTGTCTTGGATTATTCACTTCCACAAATCAGGGGTTGGCTTCACCGCCCTAACCCTACCACGACCCCTAGATGCTTGTTTGTTGGTCGAATGAACACTTCCTGCTCAGTGGAAGAAAAAAAAGCCTGAAGCACACGTGGGCAGCCTTTGAGCCCCACCCCCATGCCCTGATGCAGACAGGATGTTCCCATCCCAGCTCCTCCCCAGCCTCCCAACCCAGCCTGCCTTTCCAAAGTGGATTCAAAGTGGAGGAGGCATTTCCAGGAAGCTGGCTCAATACCCCGATCTGGAAGGAGAGCTTAGTGGGGAGGAGACACCCAGGGGCTTCAGCGGGGCTCTGTCCTGTGGCCTCTGCCTCCCAGGTGGGAACAGCAGGTTTTGAGTCTTGGCATCTCTGGGCATGGGGGTTGGTCTGGCTTGAACACTGGGCTCAGGAGCTGGGACAAGATGGGACAGCCTTAAGGGCATAGAACAGATCATGACTTTACTTTGAGCCCAAAGTAGAGGCTGTGGAAGAGTGAACGGGAGCATGTTCTCTGTGAAATCCCATCTATTCTTCCAGGCTCATCGTGAGCTCCACCCTCCTTGTGAAAGGAAGCCCTTTTTGACCACTTGCCCCAAACAATCCCTTTCCTTTGAAATACTACAAAGCTCAGAGCTGGTGCTGTGGGCTGGAGCCCTTTTCCTGTGGGCTGCTGCTTTGTTGCACAAGAATGAGAAAAGGCAGTGAGGCCAGTGAAGGCTAGGGGAGAGGCAGTTGGGTGTAGGCTGGGACAGATGTGTACAAGCTTCCACTAGCTGTATTGTACGTATGCTGGGCACAGTTGTCCAACTGCTATAGATGCCAGTGGGACCCTAGCAACACGGAGTTTGGGTGGAGTAATTCAAGGACTGTTCATTTGGGCTGCGTTCTTGGTTTTGTATGGTGATGATAATTTGGCTGGTTCTCTGGCAGAAGACCTTAGAAATCAGATCCTCTTATGCACAGGGCATGAGGTGGAAGGTGGGGGATGAGAGGGCTGCTTGTTCAATGTATTTGGGCTGCTTTGCTGAACCTCATGGCCCGCAGCTCCCTCCCGGTGTGACAGTGGTGATTGTGGTGGTCACAAGGCCAAGATGCGTCCCTCTTGTGGGCTGCATCACCCCTGTGGGCTGCATCACCCCTGTGGGCTGCATGTCTTGCTTATTTTCTCCTGACAGGGCTGACTTGGAGGCCTTGCTGGCCAGGTCCTTTGAGGGCTCCCCGGCCTGCACCTGCACTGCCCCAGTGTGCCCAAAAGTGGCCTCTTGCGTTAGGTGGATCTCACACCTTGTCTTCGTCCCCGGAGTCCCGCAGAGCCCCACAGCCAGTAGGGGTCAGGACCATCGTTGACTTCAGGTTCTCCACACTGCCTCGTTGCCTTCTGGCTTTTGTTCCAAAGCAGAAAGTGCATGTCTGTCACCCCCTTCCCTGGGGTATTTTCAGTCCTGGGACCCGAGTCCTCACTCCTAGGCTGTCTGTGGGTTTCTTTCCAGAGCCCAGGCTGCCCAAGGCCAGACCGGAACTCTGCTGCCCCCTTCTGGGGTGGCCTGTTCTCTCCCTGTGCCTGTCCCCACCGGGCTTTCCTAGCAAAGACAAGGAAGTCTGTCGCTGGTTGGCATCAGGGAAGCTTGTGTGGCTCGGAAGATACCAAACCACAGATTTCTCATTGCTCAAGACTCCGGAGAGGTGAGGTTGGGGACGTGTGCTCCCTGCAGGTGCCCTTAGCTCCTGGTGTGGAGAGCCCTGAGTCGGACCCCACGGAGACCCTTCTCACAGGCTTGTCGGCTCGCCGGCTACATGTGGTTCACTTTGTCCCGTGAAGTGGAGTTCCACCTGTCACACGTGGCGCAGGCATTTAAGTTGTTGGACAGCGCAGCCAGTGAGAACACCTGGAGTGGGGACCCTCCTCTTCCCAGGAGCAGAAGCGGCAGACGGGAGCACTTGGCCTTCTCGCTCTTCTCCCGGGCCTGTGCCCACCCCAGCCCTGCTTTTCCACTTAGCTCTTGCTCTCCCCATGGTCTGGAGGAGTACTTTGCAAATTGCATCAGGGAACCACTTACCCCAATTAAAACAGCCAGGGTGGGGGCAGGAGGAAATGGGCCAGGGTGTGTTGGGAATGTTTTCGCTAATGCGGGGAGTGCTTTTTAAAAGGCAGGTAGAAAACTTTTTTCTCTTAGTAGATCAATTAAAGGTCTTTCTTAAAATTAACCCCTGGAAGGTTTGGTCGGTGGGCTCTGTTTTCCTCTGTATACCCAACTCTGTACAAACCTCCCCCACCCTGCAAAAGCATACTCTCAATGCCTTTAGAAATTTCTATGAAAGGTGACCAAGTGTTTTTCAAAAGAGCTCCCCCTCTGTGATAAATGCCAGGTAGTGACTGAGCCCACGGCCCCTAGGGAGAGAGAAGAAAGCCTGGCTGAGCATTGAGGAACCATTTCCGAGAGGGTGGGAGGCTGGCTGCACCTCCCTGAGGTCCCCATGGCCTGCTGGCAGCAGCAGGCATGAGAAGACGGGCATCTTGTCAGAGCCGGGCAGATGGCGTTCACCTGCTCGGGACACGCTCCCTGGTGCTGGGGCCCTCCGAGTTGCTAGGATAATAACAGACAGCTGCCAGCTCGGGGACCGAGATCCGTGGGCATTCAAACACTTGGGAAGTGTGCAAGGGAGAAGGAGCAGGCAGCAGGCTCCAGGCCTCCCCTCCCTGCCATGGCTCATCTTTTGTTTTGAGATTTGTGCGTGCTCCCCCCGCCCCCCCAACATCCGAGCAACAAGAGTGTTTTAATAGAGGACAGTTCTGTTTTGGAAACGACAAGAAAGCGCCTTGTCGAGTGTGACCTGGCCTCTTCTTTGTCCAACCTTCTCCTGCTTTGTGTGCGCCTGCAATGGGTTTTGTTCTAAGGGGCAAAGGAGTTGGACATGGATTTGCCGTGTTCCTGGGGTTTTCTTTCTTTTTCCTTTTTTGGCAGTGGCTGAGGCTTTTGGTTATTTCTGAGTACAGGGCAATTGGGGAGTTAGGGATTTTCAGGACCACTCCAGAGTCTTTTGAGTTTTACCGGGTGGTGTCAGGAATGGTAGAGAAGCCAACTTTCTGACCGCCTGCTGTTTTCCCAGCCCATTGAATATGTTGTGGAAGGACAAGTAATTTCTCACAGTGCCATCAGCTTCAAATCCTAATAGGGACATTTCCCCAAATATCAGTTGGATGCAAGGCTGACTGTTTTGAGAACCAGCTTCCTTTCCCTTCTCTTGCTATGCAGTTCTTATATCGTGGCTAAAGCTCAAGACTATGTTGACTTGATCTGGCTTGTTGTAGAAACTTTGGCTCTCATTAGGCTACTTGCAGAATTGTGCATTGTTTGGAGGCGGCTCAGTTTGATGGGGTCTGATGGAAATTTTATAACCGCCCTCAAGGCAGAGCTCATGCCTCACTCCCTCAGGCCAAGCCTGGAAGACAGATTTGCCAAGCAAATGAGTGGTGTCCTAAGATGCAGGAAGATAACAAAACCTGCTTGATAGTCTGCACTGCTCAAAATTAGCGTGTTCTGTTTGCTTACACGCTCTGGGTGTGCTGTTGACAAATGGGCCCTGTTCACTCACTAAAGCTGTATTCTGTATGTGTCTCATATACAGTCAGAAGTACATTGTAACTGTCACAGTGGTAAATCATACTAGCTTTCCATCTCCTATCCCTAATTATTCCAAATCAGTGAGATTTTTCTGTAAGCCAGCCGCAGAGATTACCTTTTTCTTAGGTATTCTCAATTTTCTGAGCTGACCCAGGGATGACTCCCTGCCCTTCCGAATTGGTGTGTTATTCTAATCTTCTTTGTTATTTTAATATTGTTCTGGTGAGGGGCTTGGGAGTTGTTTGGCAGGGTGTGTGTGTGTGTGTGTGTGTGTGTGTGTGCACGCGCACGCACTTTAGAACATTACTTTATTCTACAACACTAGGGATTCAAAGATAAATTAAGATGGGTTCTTTGCCCTCAAGGAACCCACCATCACATCACGTAAAGCCAGATAGAGCGTAGAACATGGTACAGCATGTAGTTCCATGCAGGGTCCAGGCCAGGGAAAACCAGGCACAGAGGAGAGAGAAGAGGGCGTTTTTCCTGGCTCAGTGGAAACAAGGAGTGGGTATAAAGATTGGTAGGGAAGGTGATGCTAGAGCTGATTTGGTATCGGAGAGTGGTGTTTACCAGGCAGCCAGAATGTTAGGGAAGTGGTTTCCTTCATGCAGTGCGCCCTAGGATTCTAGGGCCAGAAGAGCAGAAGGAATAGTGTGATGGGATTATAGGGTACTACAGGGCGGCAGGGCCTGGGTGACCCATTGAAATCTGGGTTTCATCCATCCTGGGGGCTATGGGAACAGGGAACAGCTGGAATCCTATCTGAGTCTTCATCATTTTCCCCTGGCAATCTCCAGATTGAGTTTCAAGGTGAGTGATGGTGGTGGGTGCCAGTGTGGAAGACTACAGTTGTTACGGAAAGAGTTCGGCGTCAGGCAGATGCCAGCTCTGCCAGCTACAACTGTGTGACCCTTGGCAATCCAATCCTCAGTTGCCTGCTCTGTGAAATGGGTCATATAAAGTATTTACATCTTGGGGTTGGCATGAAGGTAGAGAGAAGTGAGCGTAATAAGTGCTTTGCACCAAACGAACACAAAACTGTTTCTGTCACTTTACGGTGTTACTACCCATAATAGCTCCTGAGCAACGTCAGATGCCAGGGTGCTGGTCTCACACACCCCTTCCCCAGGGGATAACCCAGGTAAGGGGTGAACACGGTGTCAGGTGAGGCCGTGCTGTGGCCATGGCTTTTTACCTGTTACGCAGCCTGGTTTCAGATAACCTGATGTTTGCTGATAGCAAACCTGGTGTCCTGGCTTGAAACTCTATGCCTGTTCAGACTTGTAGCTTTTCCCCTGTCCTCCGGTGGATGTGCTGTGTGACACAGGGCTGACACCAGCCTGAGGCTTATCGCACCAAGGTGTACATTATTACATCCCTCCCACTCTTTAGCAGGTGTATGATCTCCACTCTGTCCTTGGGAAGGCCTCGTGGGTTTTGTGTGGGCCAGACTTAGTCCTGCCCGGCCACGGAGGCTTACAGACAAGGAGGAATAAGAAAGGAACCCATGAGCTGCCAGCCTGGATAGAAGGGTGCCAGGAGTCGGGGACCGAGTGGTAGTGGGGGAGGGGCACCACAGTCAGGTTTTAGGGGGGGTCTGGGAAGGGCCACAGAGGAACGTGGGTGGCATGTCCCTGGGGCCTCCAAGGGTAGAGTGTTTGCACAAGTGACGAAGAGTAGGAGTGGATCTTGGTAGAAGACAGGGAAGGGTGGGAAAATGACTAGCAGGTCAGGGTGCCTGGGCTTGGGACAAAACTGAGAGAGGGCAAAAAAGTCTACCAGAGAGAACCACATTGTGGTGACGCTGTGCGAGCCCTGACCTCACCTGCGAGCTTCCTTCTGGCTCTCACGTTTGTCTGTGAGAAGATCCAGACTTGAGTACCTTGCTGCTCTGCCCTGGCTCCGAGCTGCCCAGCCTGGCAAACGCAGGCAGTTTGGCAAACGCTTCCTTCTCTTTTTAAGAAGTGTTCCATGGCCCTGTGATTGCTCACTGAGGTAACTTTCTGTTCTCCTAACTGGATCTAATTTGCTGTTCCTCAGCCATGACATCTGATAATAGAAATTTTACTATTTATTGAATGCCTATCATGTGTTGCCCACTGTGCTAGGCAGGTGCTGTGCCTTCCCCGACTGTGGAAAGGAGGCATTCGGGGGACCAGTAACACTGGAAAGGGAAGAGCCTGGGTCTGTGCTGGGTAATTCACTTCTCCCGAATCACTTGATTTCTCCTAAGGACCCTGGGGAGTAAGATTGTGGTTCCTCTTTTACCCAGCTAACAGCCCCAAGGTTTTCAGGGTGCAGATGTCAGAGCTGGAATTTGTTACCTGCAGCCGTGCTCCCCTTGCCACACCTCCCTCCAGACACCTTGGCACTGGTCTGCCTGGCTCTCTGCCTGTCATGGTAGATCTTCACTGGGTATGCTAAGTGGCCACATCGGTCCCATGAACCTCACCCCTTTGTGGTAGCAGTGGCAGTGCCAGGAAGAGGGGTGTTCTGGGGTTCTCTGGGGTCACCTTCTCAACAGTCAACAGCTGAGAGTTCTTTGGATCAGGCCTAGGGGTTGTTTCCATGAGTGAGGACTGGTCAGTTTTCTGGCCACATTCCCAGACTCAACCTCCAGCCTTGCACCAGTGGTATTTAGTCTTTATCAGCAGAAAATCCTGGGGCCTGGCTCCAGCGACCCCTCCAGGCTCTGCCTTCTGCCTCTGCCTGTGTAGGCAGCCTTTGCACACATCACACCTTCTGCCTAAAATAACCTGTTTTTCTAGAGCCCCACCTGCCGTGTCCTTTGCCCACCCTCACTTCCTTAACCCCCATTCGGCCTTGCCCTACCAGCCCTCCTTCCTCCTCCAAACGGCCTCCTCTGCGCCCCCTCGTGAGACTAACCCTGTGACCACAGAACGTTTGTGCCCACTTGGAACAAGTTTCCTGGCCCTGGGGGGGAGACCCACTCCAATGCTCTTTAATTCAGGAAATTGAGAAATTGCTGTTGTGTTCTACAAGGCAGCTGGGTGGGCAACTAATTCTAGGCCACTAGTCACACTGGGCCATCGTTCCCAGCTCTCTTCTCTGTGTGGTCCACAGCTCTGCCGCCTGTTCTTACCAGAACCCCCAGGGTGGAGTCCTGCTCTGCTTTCCATGTTTTCTGTCATTTGGCACCAGTATACCTGACTGAGCCCTCCACTAGTTCTAGCCGAACGTCACCCCATTCACCCAGCCTTCAGGGCTCAGGGCTGCCTCCTCGCTACTCCTTGGCTCTGTGCTTCCTACTGTCTGAAATGTTACCTTCATTATCCTCCCGTCCTTTTCTCTGCATCCTGCTCTCAGTCATTCACAAACATCATCACAATGTTCACAAGAATGCAACCACACCTATCCTCTTAACATTTTCTCATAGTCACATTAAAAAAAAGTGGAAAGAAATGTATGAGGGACACCTGGGTGGCTCAGTGGTTGAGCAGATGTTTGCCTTTGGCTCAGGTTGTGATCTTAGGGTCCTTGGGATCAAGTTCTGCATCAGGCTCCTTGCATGGAGCCTGCTTCACCCTCTGCCTATGTCTGCCTCTCTCTGTCTCTCATGAATAAATAAATAAAATCTTTAAAAAAAGAAAAAAACAGATGAGATTCATATCAGTAGTATACTTATAAATGAATATGTCCACAATACTATAAGTCAGATATAAGATATAATCACTGTAAAAATAATTGATGAGTTATTTTACATACTGGCTTTTTATATCAAGTCCTTGAGATCTGGTCTTTGTTTTAACATCTCTGAACTGCCCACATCTTGAAGTACTCGGTAGTCCACTTCCATGCTGGACCATGTGGATGTGGAGATTTAGGAGCATGAGATCTATAGAGCAGTGGACATGGTTTATATTGTCTCTTGACTCTGCCATTTATTGGCACTGTGGCCTTGGGAAGGTGACTTTCCAGCTCTGAGCTTATGATCTGCAGAAGCACACGCCCTCACCTCCTGGGGCTGTTGTAAGGCCTGAATGAGGTGATGCATGCAGAGGCTCAGGACAGTGGTTGTGCATGTTGAAATGATGAACCCTGACTGGTTACCAGGGGCTGGCTTGATGCCAGGACCTGCCACCTGCCGCTGGGCTGACCACACACAGGTGGTCGATATCAGACTGCCTGAGAAAGACCGCAAGTGACAGAGGGATCGGCCAGCTCAGGGTGGGAATGAGCAGGAGCACTGAGGAGGGAGTGGTAATCTAGAGAGGCTTCCTGGTGGAGGCTCCACCCCAGACTCACCTCGGGTTCCTTGGTCTCCAGAGCCCTCTGTGACAACTCCAGCAGCCCAGCGGCTCCCATTTGCTCACTCTTTGTCCTGTGTAATTAGTGCAGTGTGCTTCAGTCTTGTCTCTAATTGTGTCGTACAGCGTGTACTTTATTATATCAGGGTATAATACCGTCAGCCTGGCGGTTATCTTGTTCACTAATTGTTTCACGTGTCTGTCTCGTCTGCCCCGCCAGATCACCCGCTTCTTCAGAGCAGTGAGTGCATCTTTGGTGCCTTTTGTCTCCTCTGCCATGGCAGGGTGGGCCTCAGGACCCAGATGCGAGTGCTGCATCTGCCACACTGACTTGTCTGTGGCTGCAAAGAAGGCACTCTCCCTCCTTTTACAAATGAGCGGGGTGAAGCTTCTTTTAGGCCCTCACATTCCCTGATCCGGTGGCTATCCCTCCATTTATGGATCTTTGGTGTTCTCAAGGTGGTGAATGGTCATTTCTTTGCTTGAAGTATTTATTGAGGACCCCCAAAGTGCCAGGCCTTGAGGAGGGAATGAACAAGGCAGGATTTCTATCCTCAGGGGGCTTAAGGCTTAAAGACAGGAATACATATAAGGGAATAAAACTGGCAGTATACCTAATTGGAGTTGTGACTGCATTCATTCAGCATATCTTTGAATCTGGTGCTAAGCACTGGGGGTGTCACCATGAATGACACAAGTTGGCCCTGCCCTCACACACTGGGTGGAGAAGACAGACGCAGATGGCCATGAAGGAAGATGTCATCCTGCACATGTGGAGGTGCTCAGAGGGAGAGTAGGGGACACTGGACTGGGAAGAATGGGGGTGGGAGCCTTTCTAGGGGTGTTTTGCCTCTCCTGCCCCGAATCCAGAGGGGCGTGCACAAAGTTGGTACCTCCCTCCTTCCCATGGAAGCGTATCCCAAGGCTGGGGAGTTTGCATGCCTGCCCTTGTGCATATGATTTGGGGGAGGCTCGGGGAGGGCTCCAAACACAAACCAGATGAAGGCGGTGCCTGCGGGTGCCTGGGAGTAGGGGCGGCCCCCGGAGCATGTGGCTGGGTCACCCTTTATAATTATAACACTGTGGTGAAGGCCCCGGAACCCAGGGTGGTGGCGGGCGGGGGAATGCCGGCTTCCCATCTGCTCAGCCTCTTTGGGCTCTGAATGGATTAGTTCTGTTTGGGTTGCAGCTTACTGTTGTGTGTGTTTTTCATCCCCTCCCGTTTGTTCTCTCCCTAGCCTGAACGCCTGCTCAGGAGCAGCGAGGGTCCTGGTGTGGGAGGGAGAATTGCGAAGTGGCCATTATCCAAACAAGAAAGGGAATCTTTGGAGTTTGCATTCTTCTGGGCCTCTATGGAAACTAGGATGTGGCTGTGGGGGTGGGGGGGTGGGCGGGGCGGGGTGTCTAAGCCTCCGGAAAGTGAGAAGATAGGGTGCAGCTGTAGAAACTGGGGTATGGTATGGTCTGTGTGAGTGACCCCCACCGGGTATGGTCTGCTCCAGAGGTTAGTTGGTGTGCTGGTGGTAGTGTTTTTGCAGATGGGATTTCTGGATGGGCACTAACTCATTCCTACCAAGCAATCTTGGTGATGCTTTTGTATAGGAAACTGTTGGCAGAGAAGTAATATGGGCTCTGTGATATGGTTAAAGACCCACATGGGCCTGCTGCTGACCTCACAATGTGACCTCTCTATAAGCCTCGGTTTTCCCAGTCTGTCAAGTGGGGGTGTCGATTCTTACCTTGCAGGGCTGTTGAGAGGGGGAAGCAAGTAAGGTGTGGAAGAAGACTTAGTGCCACCCGTTAGACACAGGAAGTGTTCAGTAGAGCCTAAGGGTGTTCATCTCTTAATCTTTTTTTAATTTATTTTTATTTATTTATGATAGAGAGAGAGAGAGAGACAGACAGACAGACAGACAGAGACATAGGCAGAGGGAGAAGCAGGCTCCATGCACCGGGAGCCTGATGTGGGACTCGATCCCGGGTCTCCAGGATCGCGCCCTGGGCCAAAGGCAGGCGCCAAACCCCTGCGCCACCCAGGGGTCCCAAGGGTGTCCATCTCTTAACGCCACACCAGGGGCATGGGGCATTTGGAATGTTGGGAGTGCCCCAGACACTGCTGGATTCCTTGATGGGCTTCAGGGAGCTTCTGCAGGTAAAGAAGACTTGTGGGAAGCCAGAAGCATTGCTTCTACCTCCTCTTTGCAATAGACAGGTGTGGCTCATCACTCCTGTTGGTGTTGCCTTAGTGTCTGTGAGGAGCCCTGTCAAATGGATGCTTTGGAGAGAAGGGTTGGGGAAAGCAGGAGAAGTAGCCACAGCCTTTGCCTCTCGGAGTCCACATTCTAGCTTAGAATCAAAATTTCACACATGTGGAACAATTAGAGAAAAATAACAGATGGTGTCTGATCAGATGTCACCACTCTGTGAAGCTGTCCCAGACTGCCCCACCCTCTGGCAGAAATAATCCTTCCTTTCTTTGGGATCCTGGAGCCCAGTGCAGGCCTGTACGATACCATGCATTGCATTGGTTTATAATTGGTCATTTGTGCCATGAATTGTGCAACAGCATATGTTTGTTGAATGCCTCCTGTGTCAGGTCCTGTCCTTGGTCCTTCCTTGTCATTGTCGAGCACCTGGTTAGGACACTCTAATAGTTTCCACTTGGGGCTTCCAGGCTAGCCTGTCCCATTTCCTTCTCTGGGGCTCCTGGGCTGCCTCCACACCTCTCTCCTGCCCCTCTTTCTTGGATGTTTGGTCCTGGTAGCACTCTCCTGAGTTTGGTTTTGCTGTGGGGGCTTTTGGCCGATTTGAAGGAGTCAGCGAGGACTCAGGCCCCGCTGCCATCCTGGTCTGCTAAGGAGCTGTGTGATATTAACACTCTCTCATTCTCCCTGGGCCTTCATTTTCTTGACTTAAAACAACTAGGATTGGATTGAACAGTGTCTCTGGTATTGGTTCTAAGACTTGAAGGGTTTTTTTGGGAAATGGAGTGGGCCTAAACATGCCTTTGGTGTGCTGGATCCTCAGCTGGGCCTTGGGAGATGCCTAAGAGACTTTTTGTGGGATCTCACAGTTGAGTGGGAAAGAGCTACATAGCAGATGCTGATGGTGCTCCAAGAGACCTGTTGCTGGATCCCAAGAGAAGGCTCTACCCAGAGGGCTTCCTATATTCGGTGAAGATTTCTATGGGTCCTGCAAAAGAAAAAGGATTAGCAGTTGATGACCTAAAGGGGAGTATTTGGAAGAGAGCATTGCAGGGTGGTAAAGGAATAGTTTGCAAACACTCAGAAGCTTGAAGAGACTTGCTACATTCAGGAAGGAGCGTTTGTGTGGGCGCAGCTGGAACTGAGAAGGGCCCAGTCCAGCTGGTATGGAGCCCAGAGCAGACAGTCCCCTGAGCTTCTGAACCTGCATCGTTAGTGGCCTGGTTAGGTCAATCTGGGGAGAGGAACAGGGACCAGGGGAGGACTGGGGCAGCTACAGCAGTGAGGACACTGGCGAGTGCTCCAGGTTTGAGGACCCAGTCTGGATGGAGAGTGAGGTGGATGGGCACTGAGGCATTGTATGGTGGCTGTGACGTTGGCTTGGCTCACCTAGAGCTAGCATGGTTGGAGGATTGCCCACATGCACTTGACCCTCAGACATTTCCCTAATAATTGATTGCTCTTGTGCCCTAGAGGGTGGGCTTAGTGGTGATTGTAGGCAACTTAGATATAGCTGAGGGCATTTTTTTTTTTAAAGCTACCTCTATTCAAATTGTCCAAAGAATGAAAGTGCGATGGAATAAGTGCCACCCTGGCCAGGTTCTTGGCACATCTGTCTCCTATTGTGGGCCTTTGTTTCCTCTTTGGTGAACTGATGGGACTGGGGAGACAGTGGCCAGGTCCCCAAGATGCGCTAGCCTTTGTTTCCATGGGGCAGGGTTCTTGGCAAGTGGAGTGGAAATTGCCAATGTCTTAATGTGAGTCCCACAGGGGGTGGGGATGGGTGTGTATGTGTACTTGTCTGGGCGTGCCCCCAACATCTCCCTTGGATGGGGCATTTGTGTGAGCCTGGCTCGGAACCTGCGTGGAATCCCTTCCCTTCAAAAATATTATCTTGCCTATTAAATATTAATAACAACCAGCCTCTCTCAGCAGGACCGAACCCCTAGCCTACTCTGGGTGGTTGTTGACTGTGTGTGTGTGTGTCTCCATGCCTGTCCTTGACCCAGTGTGACACCTTGAACAGAGCAGAGAGAGTGTGTGTGTGTGATTGTGTGACAGAGTATGTAAGAGAGCGTTTGAGTGTGAGTGTATAAGTGTGTGAGAGTGTATGTGTGTGAGTGTATATGAGTATAAACGCATGAGAGTATGAGAGCATTTGTGAGAGTATAAGTGTGAGAGTGAGTATAAGAGTGTGTATGAGTGAGAGTGAGAATGTGTGAGTGTGAGAATGTATGAGAGTGTGTGTGATTGTGTATGAGAGTGTGTGTATGACAGTGTGAGAATGTGTATGAGTGTGAATGTGTATGAGAGTATGTGTGAGTGTATGACTGTGTGAGAATGTGTATGAGAGAGTGTGTGAGTGTATGACAGTGTGTGAGAATGTGTATGAGAGAGTGTGTGAGTGTATGACAGTGTGTGAGAATGTGTATGAGACTGTGTGAGAGTGTGAGAATGTATGAGTATGTGAGTGTGTATGACAGTGTGAGAATGTGTATGAGTGTGAGAATGTATGAGACTGAGAATGTGTATGAGTGTGTGTGAGAATGTGTATGAGACTGTGTGTGAGAATGTGTATGAGTGTGTGTGTGTATGACAGTGTGTGTGAGAATGTGTATGAGACTGTGTGTGAGTGTGTATGACTGTGAGAATGTATGAGAGTGAGTGTGTGTGAGTGTGTGTATGAGAGTATATGTGAGTGTGTGTGTGTGTGTGTGTGTGTGTTTGCTACTTTGGAGCTGTGGCAGAATTTCTCACCACTGCCAAGTTATTTTCTTGGGATGTATTTAGATAGAGGGGATGATCAAGAAGTGGATGACATGTATTTGCACAGGGATGTTTGCACACGTTGACTGATATCCAGGAGCTGGATACTTCCTCAGCCCTCCTCACATACTTATCAGGAAAGGACATCGGGGTACCTCCTCTCAGAGGGGTGTGTGGGGGGGGGAGGGTGCTGGCAGGACAGGTCTTCTCTTACAAAGATGCAGAGCAGCTGTCTGGACTCCAGACCATAGCCCTCTTCCCACTGTGAATGGGGGCAACAGTGGGGGAAGGGGTAGGGAAGCAGTTGTGAGCCTTGCACTTTGCCCAGAGGGGCAGCCGTCTCCTGGGGTGCAGTGGGTGTTATCCCACCCTGGAAAGATAGGTAATAAAATTACTTGATGCTTTACATGTATCGAAAGTCCTAGGGACAGCGCTGGCTTCCAAGGTGGGTGGCACGCCTGGCCCTGTGTGCCCCCACCCCCACCGCCCGCTCTAAACACTTCTTGCCTGCCTGCCCCTTCTGCAGCACGTACCCTCTTC
Organism: Nyctereutes procyonoides; assembly: GCF_905146905.1. Taxonomy (NCBI): domain Eukaryota; kingdom Metazoa; phylum Chordata; class Mammalia; order Carnivora; family Canidae; genus Nyctereutes; species Nyctereutes procyonoides. Next base: position 34,802,132 of record NW_026575140.1, on the reverse strand, counting down.
TTACAGTCTGAGTTTGTGACATCTGCACACAGCATGGCGTGGAAAGGGCCGAGGGGTCCAGTGTGGGCCGGGGGCAGTGGTCCAGACCCGTCCTCTTGGGTCTCCCCAGACCTAATCAGCTTACCTCAGGCAGGGCAGTGCTCTTCTGTTATTAAATGCAGAGCTGTGGTCTGCATGATGCAGGCAGCTTTAATGAGATTAGAAAGCTTAACCGAGAGGCCAATTACATCTGGGCTCGTACCTGTTTGGACGGCTGTCTAAGCCTTGCCGACCTGCATCCAGAGGCTTCCTGCAGGCCTCCTGGGAGCCTGGAGGGTGAGGGGCAGGAGAGGACTGCCCATCTGGCTAGTTATGCTGGACCCAGGGTCCGTTTTCCCTGGTTAGGGCAGAGGCAGAACCCAGGAGGAATCTGCTAGAACGTCTGATCCAGGAGCTCCCAAAAAGCTGGATCCCTGCAGCCTGGGAAGGGTGGGCAGCTGGGTGGTTGCAGAGCTTACAGGTGCTTTTGATGTACAGCCAGGTTTAAGGACCAGGAGTCCAATCCCCACTCCCTTAGTTTTGTAGGTGAGGGGAAGGACTGTGGGGGGTGGGTGGCACAGCTAGCCAGGGTTTTGTCACCTCAGCTTCCTCCTTTCTTCCTGCCACTTTGGTGGTCTGGGGGCTGGGGGTGTTGTCCTTCGGGTAACACCAGGTTTTGTGTTTGTTTCAATATTTGTGCCTCACATTCCTGCATGAGGTAGGCGAGGCAGGTAGCGACGACTTCCCATTTTACAGATGGTCACGTTCAGGTTGAGGAGACCGGGCCCCAAACTGGTGTCAGAACCAGAGGGCTTGGTCGCAGGGTTAAGGTTTTTTCCCTTCTATGACGGATGTCTTCTATCTGGTTCCCGCCAGGGCCATGGGGTGGGTGACATTGGTTTGTGATAGCAGGAAGAACGGTAACCTTGTGAAGATACCTCACCATCGTGACCTTTACCAGCAAGACAGGTCAGATGTGAAGCAAAGGAGTAGAGTTCCCACGTCCAAGTCGTTGGGAGGTTTGGTACCCGTCTTGAGTGGTGACTTATTTCCGTTGCTGGGAATCATGGCCGGCAAACTTCAGGGGGGTCAGGATGGGAATGCTCTGGGGCTCCACAGGTGAGCACTGCCTGGCTGGTCCCCTCAGGGTGAGGCCTTCCTCAGTAAAGCAAAGGCATAGAGGAGGGTTTTAGCAGGAGTGTCTATTCAACAGGTACTTATTTATTGAATACCCGATGGAGGGAGGCCAGGAAGAGTTCTAGGGGAGGCTGCAGAACCTTAACTTTCATAGACTCTGTGAAGCAGGCCTTATTAGCCCAGTTTTACAGATGAGACTGCCAAGGTACAGACATCTTTGGATGTCTGGGACATCTAAGTCCCAGACCCGACTCTTGCCCTTGACCCATGTCTGTGAGCCTGGGGCCACATCTACAATAGAGGGACCATGGGAACCCCTCCTCTCTGAGTTCTAGATTCAAAGTTTCTGAAGGCCTGTGGATTACCCAAATCTCATTAAAAACTTATGTCTTTGGTGGAAAAGACCCAGGCCATGGCCTCAAATGGAATTAGACAAAACAGAGGAAAAACAGACTGCTTTAGACGCGTTTGCAGTAGAGGGGGGCACTTGGTCATCCATCATGGATAGTCCTACCATGTCTCTGTGACTCACAAGTTTCAAGCTACGGCAGAAACAAGATTCAAATTCAAGCCTTTCCCAGGGTCTCCATGTTTCTCTTCTGCAATGATTGCTTGAGGAGAAAAACATAGAAACACTGGAAGGTATGGCCCCTTTTTGTCCCTTTTCACATTTGAGTTTATGAAAGTCTGTTCAGTTCTTTAAAGTTACATCTTTCTAAAGGTGGAAAATAAGGAAGGAATTTCCCAGAAGAGCCAGGCCTAGCTTTGTCCAAAAAGCTCTTTCATAGTCTCCAGTCATTCGATGGTTATTGATTATTAGGCATAGTAAATATTTGGATTTTGTTCTTTGGAACCAACAATCCTGCAGGGAGCTTTTGTCCTTCCAGTAAGGCCACCATAGAAAATACTGGAAGAGTCACTGGTAGAGTTTCACTTGGGCTTGGAAAATGAAAAAATTATCCTGCCCAGGGTGGCCCAAGGGTCAGATGGAGAGTTGAAATGGCATTAGGGAATGATGGTCTGGGCACAGGTTAGGAACCAGAGAGTGTTCCCCATGACTGAAGATCAAGGCACAAGAGAAGAGGGAGGTTGGAGGAGGGGGAAGGGAAGGGATGACATGAGATCACAGCCCTTTATCATCTCCTTGTTTGCTTTAAGTCTCATGCCAACCCCAGTAGAGGTGTTGTCTTGCATTGAGGGAACATCTTGAGTCGGGGTGAATTGCCTGCCTCTTCGAATTAGCTGGGGACCTGGAGGCCCTCATTCCACTGTGCTCTGCCCTTTACTACAGCAGCCCTTGGGTAGGAAGGAGTTCATTGGCAGTGAATGTTCTATTGGATGATCTTGAGACACTTGCAGGTGGAAGTTGGTATCTTCTGATACTGAGTTCTAGCTCACGAACCTTCTCAGGGACTTTGCCCTGGGCTGGGAGGCAGGGAGATTTGAGCTGGCTGTTGATGAATGACTGAGAGTTCTATAGGTAGATAAATGGAAGGTAATAGGGAGCTTGTCTGGGAGAGAATGCAAAAGTAGCACAGTGTCCTGGGGCAGTGGAGGACCTGAGGCCTGGTTGGTGAGAGGCTAGAGCCATTCCCAGGGCATGGTAAGCAGCGGGAGAGGGCAGAAGAGAGGTGCAACCAGAGGGCCCTGTGGGCTCCCAGAGCCTGGTCTCTGTTCTACCTCTTTTCTCTGCCTTTCTCAGGTTCTCAATTCCATATGAAGTGAGGGATTGAATCGAGGAGGAAGAGGACACATTCTTCCTGAGTGAGCTCAGGGCTGGCTCTGTGGCTCATCTCTGATTGCAGGAACCATGTCTCTTAGAAACCTGTGGCTTGGAGGGTCCAGCTGTGAAGGGCAGTCCTCCGATTGGCAGAGGACTCTGAATGGCAGACATTCCTGTCTGCGGGGTGCATTTTGTGGAACAAGGAGAAAGGCATCTCAGAGTGGAACCTCTGCCTTGCCGCCCTCCTCAGCTTCCCACCATGCCCAGGAGGGGCCCCTCCCACCTTTGTGTCCCCAAGCCCCATAGGTGGTAGGCAGGTTCTCTCAGCTTCATTAAGGAGTCTCTGGAAAAAGAGGCTCCTTGGTCAGTGGAGCAGACCTCTATCTTCAGGGAGATAGAAAACCAGGACATCCAATCTATCTGGGAATATCACTAGGCTTTGGTTTAGAGATGGAAGAGAGGCGTGGCCAAGAGGGCTGAGAGAAGCAGCCAGATCTCAGCAGCTCATAATTCAAATCCGCTTACTGCACCAAGTCCACTGGGCTTAGTCTCGAGTTCCTTCCAAAGTGGGAGTTTAGCTTCCTGTCATGGCCTCACAACTATCAATGCTTTGCCCAGATGTTAGCTTTAGCTAATTTATAGCTGTCTTGGGAGGAGAGGTATAAAGATGATCCCATTTTACTGACCTGACCAGTGAGTCTAGAAGTGACCTGCCCAAGTCATTTGCCACAAAGGGCCAAGTAGCACCCAGGTTTTTCTGAATCCCCAAAGCTTGACTTTTGCAGACAACGGAAACAGTGTATTCTAAGACAGGACTGGGTATTTTGTGTGGGTGTGGGTGTATGTATGTGTTGTTTAGAGGGAAGGGAGTAATTGTATGGATGTAGCCACATGGTAAGTTAGTGAGTGACTGAGCTAACTAGTCTTAGAATTTGACTTTGTAGATGTAGTGGATATTCTTGAAAAGCAGGATTTCTGCAAGGACTTTATTCATCCAAAAAAATACTTACTGAGCCTGCACCTCGTCTGTGCTGTGTACATCATTCTTGCCCCTGTCCCTGGGAAGACAGCTGGTGAATTTAATAAGGAATTAACAGTTAGATGTGACAAGTGCTGTGATGAAGAACACATAAAGGACGAAGAGGCATCACCCTGGGAGAGAGTGTGGAGGGGTGGTCCAGGGAGAAGGACCAACCTGTGCAGAGGACACTTGGGTGTACGCATCAAGTAAATACAGACAAAAGAAAGGCCTTCGTGAGCTGGAGTCCTAAATATGTGTACATGATAATAGGTGATTCTTTCTCTATGAGACTTTAAGTATCTCACTTGTTGAACCCTGATGAGCTTCTCTATAAAGACTTTCTTTTGTAGTTTCAATGCCATATATGGAGTAGAAGGCCTGCCACCTCTGTGGGAAATTCTGGGTCAATTTTAGAAGCCATGTTTGGGTCAGAATTCTCAGTAGATAAACTCCTCTGTCCCCTAGAAGCCTTTGACTGGCTAGGTCATCTCTAGTGCTTCCAAGCTGGGCTCCTGGCCCCACCTCATTAGCAGGTTTCTAGCTAGGATCCCAAAAGGATATGTGTTCTGGGATGCTCTGGACCCGTTCTGGGGCAATGCTAGCAAGAAAGCCCTGTCTTACACACCCGATAGACACCCAGCAAATATCTGTGGACCTCTCTGTGGGAGCTCTGAAGAGGCCCTCCCCAACTCCTACCCTGCCCTCAAATCCTCCACGGGTCCATAGCAGGCTGCAGACTGACTTAGCTCTGTGGGTTGGGGCTATATCAAGGACCAAAGCAGACCAGCTCTTGGTGTATACCTGACCTGGCTCTTCAGCCCTTCTGCATCACTTTTGAATCAAACTAAATGATCACCCTCCGAGGTGATTCACTCTGAAAGCTTGCTAGGGTGGGCTCTGTTCCACAGTGCCACTGAGCAGGGTGGGAGTGTGATGTGTTTTTGAGGGGTTGATTCCTGTAATTATAGAACCTGAGTCAACTAGACTGGCTGTGTTTGGTTCCTTGGGCACACAAGGTACCAGAGGATTTACCTTTCCTGCTTTAGAGAGGGAGATATGTGTATAGCACCCTGCACCCATCACCCTAACACACAGAATCTGTGACCCTATAATCTTCCTATTGGGAATGTTAACATTTCTGTAAAATGAACATTCTAGTTCCTTCATCTCAACAACACTCTCTTGTGTTTGTTCACAACCCGAGGAATTGGGAGCAGGGCAGGATGAGAGTTACTTCTCTCTAGTCTAATCTAGTGCAGCAGACCTCCTCCGTGAACTACTGGGTGCCTGGCTGGATTCTGGGAAGGTTTCCCGGACCTGTTGGATTTGGGCTGTGGCTTGAAGGGCAGGTAGGGCAACAGGGGAAACCATGGGAGGGCTTGCCCCAGCAAGAGGAACATGCACACCAGAAAGTGGCCCCTGGAGTCTATGATCTGTGTTGGCAGCAGAGCCAAGCCACCAGCATCTCTTGGGCCAGTGCCTCAGGGGCATAGGAGGAACTGAGTCCCACAGTCTTTCTCTCTTGCAGAGCCTCAGGCCTCACTCACCTTGACTCTGTCTCTTTATAAATGAGGCACTGGGGCCTCTGAGAAGAAGGGGGCTGCTCTGGTCTTGTTCCCCCAATTAGTTTTGGCTGGAGTCCTTGTTGAGGCTGAGCCGTAGTGCCCTGTGGTGTCAGCTAAAGGGTAGAGGGAAGGGGATGTGTACTTTGAAGTCAGGAGGACCTGGGTCCGATACTCAGGATGGCTGTGCCCTGGCCTGCTGTGTAACTGCTTGTTCTCTTCACTGCCACCACCCAGGACTGTGGCCAGGGTCAGAGAGAAGTCCTGAAGGGCCAGGCGTTAGGAGGCACCTGTTATTGTCAGCTGTTGCTGTCCCGGCACTCCTGAGGGCAGTGCAGGGACAGGGAGAGAGTGGCAGGAGCCTGTTACCTCCAGAGGAGCAGAGCCTTGGCTTGGGACCACTCCCTGGCCTCCGCAGTGCCCCAGAGGGTGGACACACGGGCCTGGGTGGGGGCCAGTGAAGGCTTCTCTCCCCCTTGTACCCAGTTGCTGGTGATCATGCCTGGCAGGTGCCTCGGAGCCAGCTGCCAGTGGCCTCTGGATAAGGTTCTCTGCCGTCTACGTCTTTGGCAGCACCAGGGCCTGAGCGGGAGGCAGTCTGGCACCCGGATTTCAGACAGGAGAGCCAGCTCTGCTGTCCCCCCATCTGACAGCTGGGCATGGAGGGCTTCCCGAGTGGACAGTGGCTCACTAAGTGCCCAGCTTCTCATGGTGTCGTTTGGTCCAATTTCCTTTTGCATTGTGACCTACATCATTCTCTATTTGCTAAACCCTCTGAGCAGGCAGCAGTAATAAATCAATTAATGACTCCGATGAATCGTTTAATGGCTGACAAAATAACACTAAAGCCAACAGCTTGCATCTCTCCAGCAGTACCAAAGGATGCTGGTTGACTGGGGTGGGGGACGAAACAGAGACTGTTAGCTAAATTAGTGCAATTAACGCGTGCTTTCAAGGCGGAGGCGGCATCTGCTCAGCTCTGAGCCTGTACACCGGTCATGCAAACCACTGTGGTGGGCCACTCACTGGCTTCTCTGGCCAAGTGTCTGCCTTTCTGGCCTTGATAACAGGGGACCCCAGTGAACTTTTCAGACTGTACATTTGTCCTGTTGCAGCAGAGGATGAGCCGAGGGCAAGTGACTGTCCCCGTTAAATTTGGCGCCAGCCAAGCAAAGCGTGGTCTGTTTTTGAAAAATGTGCTGAGGGTCATGCCTTTAATGATTTCTTCTAAAGTTAAAAGTTTCTAGAAGCAGGCAATTTTTTTTGTTCTCTGCACACCTCAGTCCTGGCAGGATTAAGTTGTCATTGGAACTGAGCGTGTGTGTGGGTCCACGCCAGGGAATTTTCTGCCTTGCAGAGGCAACTGCCAGTGTTCTTGTTAAGGAGCTGTCACTGGCCTACTATGACATGTTTGCGGTTGTAAGTAGCTCCTTTAAGACTGTGTGTGTGTGTGTGTGTGTGTGTGTGTGTTGCTAATGGTGTAAACCCAGGCCATGAAGCTCATCTCTCTTTAAGAAGAGAATCAGTGTTGTACAAATAGTGTGCGGCTGATCCACTCTGTACTGTTCATTTGTGGGGGCACCTCTAGCCCTTAATCTCCCCCGTTTTGCGTGTACCTGCCTAGAACCCGCGCCCTGTGCTGTGCAGCCCAGCCAGAGAGGTGTTTGCACATGGAGGAGGGTGCCCTGGCCAGCATCCATGATATAACCAGGTATTAATTATGTGGGACTCCACCTCTTACACAAACGGTACCCTTTGATCCAATTCCCAGAAGTTGGGTGCTCCCTGGGATGGATGGGCAAGGCCCCGTGGCATGGTGGCCCTGGCCTTCTCAGCACAGGGAAAGAAGCCAGTTCTTCATTCTGGGAATATCCTGACTGGAGTGCCTTTGTTTTCACTTTTAACAATGAAATCCTATTTCTCTAACATGGGGTAGAGAGAGGCCACTCCTCAGAAGCACGGCCTCTGTTGAGCAGAAGATGTCTGTGGATAGCCCTGACCCCCTTTCCTTCCCTGGCCTGCTTCATGTTCATGGAATCCTAGGAACTAAGCATGTTTGATGTCTGCCTGGTGCTGTGTCGCTGGTTCAGGGGCTTCTGTTTGCTGATCACCTGTCTCTGCCTGGACCTGTTGCCTGAGAGTCCTATTTCAAGTTCCCCACGCCCCAAAGAAGATAGAGGGCTCCCCCCTTTAGAGATGCCTGTGAAGGGCTCCTGGAGAATGGAAGGGCTGGGCCTTAAACCCTGACCTCTGTTCCCTGGTCAGAGAACATCTTGAAGCCATCTTGGAGCATCAGCCTTGAAACTGAGACCAGAGAAGCGGTGATGTGTCTGAGAACTGGGCTCTGATTTTAGCACACCTGGGCTTGACTTCCAGTTCTGCCCATCCGAGCTCTGTGACCCTGGACAGATCCCTTGATGTCCTCATGTGGAGTCCCTACTGGGTTGTCAGGAATGCTGGGGGGAACTGGATAAGCTGTGGCCAGAGTAGCTGGATGAGTTCAGGCAGCAGTGGGGGGTGGGTGGCTGACTGCTTTCCTGCAGAACAGCCCCCCTTTAAGGAGGGAAGTGAGTAAGCCCCAGGCGCCCCCCCCCAACCCCCGATATTGGGCTGGGCCGGAGCTCTGGCGAGGTGGAGGCTTGGCAGCATCTATGCTCTGAAAGAGAGGCTGTCGGGCCTGGCTCCCGGGGAGGGTTGAGATGACAGCGGTAATCTCTCACCTCTGTATCACCACCCGCATCTTCGAGTCCTGCCATCCTCTAAGGCCTGGGCTTGAGTGCCACCTCTTCCGTAAAGCCTCCCTGATCCCACTAATCCCCGCCTCACCGCGCCCGCCTGGAGCACCTGCCCACACCCCTCTGCTCTGTCACCGCGGCTCATTTCATCCTCCTCTGGACCTCGAGGGCAGAGCCATGCACTGTCATCTGCCGCCCTGGCAGGCATGGCGCATCCTAGCAGCCCCAGAGCGAGTGTCTGCCGAGCGCGTCCGACGCATGTAAAGCCCTTGTAACCTTTTTAAGCTCCCACCTACCTTGTTTTTCCTTCTCTTCCTAGGGTAATTTGCCAATTAGATCCAGAAGACTTTTCAATGGGTTCATGCATTCCTACACACACACACACACACCACCACCACCACCACCACCACCACCACCACCACCACCACACCCCTTCCTGAAGGCCAACTCAGCTATTTGCTGGAAGGAGCAGGGTTAGGTTAGTCTACTTAGGAAGAAGAGCAAAACGTGTAGATGATCTCAGATGCAGAGACTGCTTTGTGCTTGCCTCATGTTTGTAATGATCTGCTGTTTCTTGTCATAAGTGTCAAAAAGCATACAGAACCCTCCTGGGGAACTACAAGGGTGGCAGGGAGACTGTTTTGGGGTTTCTGGACCCAAGATTGGGGTGGGGGTGTGGAGGGACAGGGAGACTAAAGTCAGAGCCACTTGTGATGTGCTTCTCTGTGCCTGTTTCCTTACTGCTAAACAGAAATGACCTCTTTGTGGGGCTGTTGAGTCAGTCAGTCATTTTCTTCTCTGTCCTAATCTCTGGGGTCAGGATGGAAGGCGGTTGCTTCTTTCCGCATCCTTTCTCCATGTCCCTGAATTGATCCCCCTCACCCAGGAGACGTGGGAAGAAGCTCTGGTGTCAGGACAGCTCTCACGTGGGCCTGATGGCCTGGCTATGGCAGGTCAGGGTCTCTTTTGCCTAGTCACTCAACTGAGATCTCAGTGTGTGCCACTGTTTCCTGGTCACTCAACTGAGATCTCAGTGTGATGCCCACTGTTTCAGCAAAACCACAGCACCTCAGGCACCTTGTCTGGAGCTGAGCAGAGGCTGGAAGCAAGAAGTCTTGACCAGGTCACACAGTAGGTAGTTTGCAGCCCAAGTGGGAGCCCTTGTCCAGGGACCCTCACTCTAGAGCTCTTCTATCATAATAATTCCCAGGGGGAAACACCAGACAGTGGTAGGGTAATGTGGCTCTCCCCTCTAACAGAGGGGAAACTGAGGCTGAGACAGCCAGCATGGGTGTCAGTTGGAGAACAGAGATCAAGCCCTCATGTTCCGATCTGTAGCATGCTCTTGCTGTGTCCCAGCTGTGAGCCACCCCAAGTTAACATAGGCCATCACTTCCTGAGGCAATTCACTCTGATGCTCAGATGTGGAAAAGCTTTTTGTAGCTCTGAGCATCTACCTCTGGACCCAGAGCCATCCCTTGGCACCAAGAGATCTTGCACGTCCGCTCCTCCTTCCACATGACTGCCCCCTGGCTATTTGGGGCAGGGATCCTGTGTCACTCACTCCTGTGTGTCATCTAAACCTATTTTTAATGCCAGCTGGTTCTGTCTCTTCACATAGCAACAGCTCTGTGTTTTCTCCAAGCTGCAGAATTAGAGCCCCCGTTCTCCAGAACAGATTCTCTTCTATGGTCTGTGCATAAAATCAAGAGGCTTCTTCTGTCTCTCTCCCTATTTTGACCTCACTTCTCTCTATCTTGGACTTTTCTGTTTGGATGATGACATTCTCTCCACTCCCTTGTCTACATCTCCGGCTCATCTCTCCTGCTAAGATTAACATTCCCTCTAGGAAACTGGGCCCAGAGGGATCCAGGTCACCCCGATATTTTGCACAGATTGCTGAAGCCTCTGTCTTGATGATACCGTTGCAAGCATCCCTCTTTCCCCTAGACACAAGCGTCCCACAAAGACCATCATTTCTCACTTGCCCTTCTCATGTAGGCAGCACAGAGGTGCCTTCACTCCTCTGAGTGACCTGTGTTGCTGAGCTGCATGTACCCGGCCACATGCCACACACCCTGTGGTGTCCTGGGTGCTTGGCCACATGACCTGTGTGGAGTTTCAGTTGAGGAAGGCTGTACTTGGTGGTTTTGCATGTGGGCTCTGTGCTGCTACACGCCTAGGCCTGAGTATTGGGGTGGGGCAAAGAGGGAGGGGATTGCAGAACAAAGTTCCATTTTGCAGCCTTGTAAGTCTGGAGGGGCGGCCAAGCAGGCAGGAGTCCCACAGTTCCCTTGGAGTGTTTGTTTTGATTCAGTTTTCTAGGGGCTTTGTGTACAGAGGATTGTTTTTGTTTTTATTTTAAAGATGTATTTGTTTATTTTCGAGAGAAAGAGAGAAAGAGTGCATGCACACAAGCGGGAGGGGCAGAGGGAAAAGGAGAGAGAATCCCAAGCAGACTCCACACTGAGCGTGGAGCCCAACGCAGAGCTTGATCTCACAACCCTGAGATCATGACTTGAGCTGAAACCAAGAATCTGGCACTTAAGAGACTGCACCACCCAGGCACCCCGAGGATCATTTTATAAGAGAGAAAATGGGCATGATGCGGGGGAGGGAGGGAGCTGTCCTATGTTAATTTGTGAGTGAGAATAACTGGGGTTCTTGGGGTGGGGTTGGAAGATAACACCTTACAGGGTGCATCCCCCAGACCCACACTTTGAGAAGGAAGCCTGAGCACTTGTCACTTTCCACAAGATAACTGTGAGTTACGAGGTGAGAGTCTTCTGGGAGCTTCTCCTGGTTCCTCTGCACTGACCATGCTATTCCTGCAGCCACAGGGGACTTCTTGCTCCAGAGCGAGGAAGGGGCCCAGCAGCATGTTTGGGACTTCCAAGTGTGTTTGTACTTGAGTGGTGTCGGGTGGCCTTGTCAGAGGTACATTGGGATGCTCAGCACGGGCATGGTGGTCTCTCCTGAACATCAATTTGCTAGCACAGGATGCCTGTCGCTATAGGCATGTGTGCGCGTGTGAAACCAGTCCGTGTGCAGGGTGAGGCGCGGGTGAGGCGCTGCAGTGAAGCCTGGGGGCCTGGTGGTTGTGTAACCACCATGGGATCGTAAAGAAACCCTACTCTTAAGGGAGAGGGTTGTGGGATCAGTCCTCCTTGGAAGGCTCCCAGGCCACGAACAAAAAGACAGTATGCTGCGGGGCAGCTTCAGGAGCTTCAGGCACTTGTCTGGAGGCACCTTGAGCTTTTCAAGAGGACTGTTGCCCCTGAGTCATGGAGGAAGCAGCTGGCTAGAGTGGGCCACGCCACCCAGGGCAAGGCCTGTTTTCTATTTAGAAAAGAATTTTCAGTTAGTTCTTTTAAAAAATGCATGAGTTACCAAACTGCATGCCTGATTTGATTCTACTTTTTTTAGTCCACGTATGTGTGCCTATGTAGATAAATGTGGGTGAGGGGGGCCTGGGCACGGGGAGCTCAGATGTCATTGGCTGTTACCTGCAGGCTCTGATAACAAAGAGATTTCTGGGTGGTTTTTAATCTTTGATCTCTTAAGTGTTCTGTAGTGAACAGAGAAGCGCTAAAATTCAGAGTCCTCTGGAGAGAGAGGACTGTTCTCCTGTTCACACAGGACCTGCTCTTTCCAGTCCCTTGCCCCCTGGGTGTGTGGACTGGGTTGAGAAGAGCAGTGTAGAAGGGCCCTGGAGATTGTCATGTCTTGCCCCGCCGTTGGACATGTGGGGAAACTGAGGCTCTTAGCCAGGACCTGAGCCCACAGGGAGGTCTTCAGCTTCAAAATCCAACGCTCTTTATAAACCCTGCTCCAGCAGGAGGGTTCCATCCCTGGCACCCACCACAGCCCCGGCAGCTATAGTGAGTGTCAGGGGCTTTTGGTTTGGGTTTTGTGTTTTTAGAGAAAACTCACATGAGACGCTTTGCTGAGTGCCTTAATGGAGCTCTAACTCAAAGCTGGAAACCGCAGGGAGAGGCAGGGAGAGGCCGATTCTTAGCAGTCCGGAAAGGCCTGGCTCCAGATGGCCAGGTTTGAGCAGGTCTTTGAATAATAAAAGTCGTAATCATTTATTGAACACCTGCTGTATGCCTCACATCTCGGAGATAGGTAAAACAGCCGCTGCTGTCAGGTGTGGGGGTGGGAGGAGGGGGTCCAGTGGATTGGGTTTTGTGAGCAGCAGTTAGTACTTAACCCTTTTGTTGCCCTGTAACACTGCTGACCACTCTTTTGCTTCTTCAGACTTTTCTGCCCTTCTGAAAATTTTCCCGTTATAAATACATGTTGCCTTCATAATCAAAGAATAGCAGTAACTGTCATAATTCAGGTTAATTATTTGGCTTATTTTTGCTGCTGTGGATGAGGCTTTGAATGATGAAAGTTGTCTCCTCAGTTTCCTGCCACCTTAATCACTACTAACATGGCTTTCCTTTCCTTGGAGAGTAGCAAAAATCTGTCCTCCACCCAGATGTCAGAGAACTACACCATCTGTTTTCTAGAAACATAGTTACCCCAGCCCTGACATTCAAAGAACCATGGCCCACCCACCAACCCATAGTTCCTAGAACCATGGACTCATTTCAGATTTTGTAGGGAAATGAGATCTCAGAGGGAGGGAGCCTTGTAAGTCATGCTCCCATGTACAAATTTTCATTTAAGAGGTTTTTTTTTTTTTTAAATTCTAAGATATCCTTATGTTATGTCCTTAAAATATAAAGAGCTCTTATTTACCACTAAGGAAAAAGTCAAATACACTAATAGCAAGGGACATGAACATCTTACCATAAAAGTAGATCTACAAGTGGCCAGCCATAGACCACTTCAAGAGGTAGTGATCCAAAAAATAAAAATACCAAAGAGGTACCATTTTGTAACTACCAAAGGTATCGAATACTGATGTAATGCATGTTAATTAAGTTGAGTAAGTAATGATACTTCTATGTAATATTAGACTTATTAAAAACTCATGTTTTCTTTGGCTGTTTAACGAGAAGGGGAAGTGCTCTTGACATTCCTTAAGAAAACACGGTGGCTAATTTTTTTTTTCCTTTGCTGTGTTCTCTAATAAGTGTTGTATGCTAAATGATAAATGCTAATTTAAAGAATCAAGTTGGTGAGGCTTTCCAGAGCTTTCTGTAAAAACAAAGTATTGTCCTGGGTTAAAGTCTGGGGAGGAGTGGATCCGGATGGAGGAGGAAAATGGGAGAGGGCTGTCTTGAGTCTGCTTTCCTCACGCAGATGTTTGTGTCTCTGTCTGTCAAGCAGGGGTGCTTGTTCACCTCAGAGGCTGCCTCAGTATTCAGGGAGAGACAGGGCAGGAGAGGGGGTGGCAGGAGGGACCCAGCCTATTTCTAGCATCAGGCCCAGTGGCTCCTCCCATACACATCACCCAGGGCCTCCCCAGTCAGGAACTCCATCTTTCTCGTCCTCGTCCCACAAACAAGTCAGTGCCACATTTGTTGAATAAAACATTTAGTCAGTTTTAGCAAGACAGGATTTTGGTTTTCCCCAGGCTATTGCCTACTACTCCCACCTACCTGTTAATTATTGTCGTTGACCTCCCAACCTGCTCAACTGCAGAACTTGTGAGGAGATGTGAGTGGTTGGAGAAAGACCATGTTCTGGGAGGGCCCCTCTGTTTGAAAAAGATGTCATTTCTACTTCAGTTGTGTGTGTGTGTGTGTGTGTACTATATATGAACTTTTGGTAGGAGGGTGACTTTTATAAATGATCTGACATTGGAGGGATAGGTAGGTGATAATGAGCCAAAAAACTTCCACTGAAGAATTGGAGGAGAAAGTAAAATACATAGTGAAACTCTAGTCGTGACAATGGAATCTTAGAGACATAGGACAGAATTTAAAAGCATAGAAACAGATCCAAGCCTTTGTGAGATTTTTTGCTTCCGGATTTCAAATGAGTGGAGCAAGGTCATACTGAGGCAGCTGCCTGAAGAGTAGAATCTGTATCCTGTACCAAAATAAGTACCTGCAGGATTAAAGAGTTATATGTAAAACCAGTCTTTGAAAGAACTTGAAGAAAACGTGGGTGCCTGTTTACGTCACTCCTATTTTTCTTTCAAACTTTTCTGCCCCTGCTTCTGAGGAATGACTGTTGGCTGTAAATCCTGAAAAGTTGCATTTCCACAGAACCATTGACCACAGACATACGGCGCAGCAATGCATAGCCTGGCATACTCTCCCAGGTGGCCATTACCCAGATAATACTGGGGTGGGGTGGGGGTGCAAGGCAGGCGGCCCCTCCCTCCATCCCTCCTGAGTGGGGCTCTTACCCGCCATGGACCTCACTGTCCTCATTCGTGATGTTTGAGGAGCATGGCAGGATGGTTAGTAGAATCTCTTTAATTATAGAGAGGGTTGCATTTCAGTAGGCAGAAGCATTTTAAAATGTTGGGCTAGGTTGGCCAGCCCATCCCCACCCCAGTCTCTTTACCTGGGTCTCCTGAGACACCCAGTGCATGCCCATACCGAGCCCTCCTTGCTTCCAGATTACCAAGCTTTCCCGGTTTACAAAACACAGCGCATCCTGTCTCATAATCCTCCACAACCCCAATGAGCAGGCAGGATGACAGCGATCCCCCACTTTTTACAGGAAACTGGTGTGGGAAGGCCACCAGGCTTGCTCATGGCCATCCCCATCAGTTGCTAGTACAGGTAATAGCACTGGAACCCAGATGTCCTGATCCCCAGGGGGTATCTGTTCATCTTGCTACATGTAGTGTGTTCATAGGATTCACACATTACCTCATTTCCTTCTATCAAAGTTGGAAGTTAGGAGTTCTGGTTCCTATTTCCTGGCTGAGGAAAGGGAAGAAGTGAATTCTGCTGAATTTGTAGGAGAGAAAGAGGCCTTCCGTTTCCTGACCCCAGGGGGGCTCACTCTTGTCCCAGAGAACAGACCCCTGAGAGGCTGTTGAGTCTCAAATTCAGTCTGAAGGGTAGGGGGAACAAGGGGTGTGGGTAGGTTGGTGACGTTGAGGTGGGAGAGGGGGTCCTGCAGGAGGAATGCCTGGGTGGGGGAGGGGTGTGTGTGCAGGGGACCAGCCCAGGTGGGACGAGGCGGGGGGGCCCATGACTCGCCCCATCAGCCTCACCCTGCCTTGTGTATGTGGGCCCAGGCTCAGACATGCTGACCACACGGCAGGTGGGACGCAGATTGTCTGGAAGCGGGCCAGGCTGGGGAGAACGACGTGTGTTCACCCCTGGGAGGCATTTGTTGAGGCAGATGTACCAGGTAAATGCCAGAATAGCAGCATTGAAGAAGAAAAGTGCCTCTAGTCCCTCCATTGGGCAGCCTACCTCATCTGCTGTGGCACCCGAGACCCTGATGGGGCCCAAAACGAATTCCCTCCTTCGGCCTCTCCAGGGACATTTCCCAACAAGACTGTCTGTTCATTCATTAAGTTGTGGATATTTATTGATCCGCTCTCTATACAGCATGCAACCTCTTGGGGAGGCACAAACATTTCTAAAGCACCTCGACTGCCCTGCAAGAGCTTCATAAAGCAGTTGAGTGGGGAAGGCAGGGCACCCGTACATTAGCAACAGCTACACTGTGCTGGCCACCTACTCCTGCACTGTGGTGCCAATGAGAAGTGTGGACATTGTTCTCCCATTTTAGAGATGGCAAAACAGAGGCTCAAAGAGTTCATTGCTTGCCCAGCAAGAGACCCTTTTGGGAAGGTAGTGTTTGTGGAGGACTTGGGCAGCCAGAGAGAATGGGGTGGGGGGCAGCCAGGGGTGGGAGTTCCAAGTGTTTTATGGTGTGTGCAGCCACTAACTGTCCACCTCCTTGTCTCTGCAGAGTGCAGCAGCCGCCCCGAGCCCTGTGCTTGGCAACATTCCCCCCAACGATGGGATGCCGGGAGGCCCCATTCCGCCGGGTTTCTTTCAGGTATGTGCTGGGCCCCCTGGGTCCTGTACTCCTTCCGCTCCAGGCCAGGCCCAGGCAGCAGGAGGGAGGGAGAGACAAGAAGCAGTAGCTCAGTTTGCCATGGTCTAAATACAGTTGCTTTATGCTGGTTCCAACCCTTCCCATCCCTTTCTCCACCTCTTCCAAAAACTGAGGAGAAAAGAGATGGCGAGCAGCCCCCCTGCATGTGCTGTGTCACTTCTGCTGGAGCTTGTTTTCTTCACACCAGCTTCGAAGTCACGACATGGCCCGCCCCAATCGGGGAGGCGGTGGGGCTGCTTCCAAGTCCGTGTGGAACTGTCTTCTAGAACAAAAGGCTTTTTTTTTTTAAACAAGTAAACTGTTCTTTGTTTCTGTTTTGTTGCCTGCTGTCATCATCATTGTTTACTTTGCTTGTCCAAACTACAAACCTTAGGCGTAATCTAAAAAAAAACAAAGAACCCACCATCCTGGCAGGTCTCAGAATCCTTTCCCTCTGGTTAACCACTTGATTTTTTCCGAGTGTGATCACGGTCGGCATCCCACGAGCATCTGTGCCCGTATTCTGCCCGCCAAAGACACGGGCAGGTCCCACATGGGGTGGGAGCCCCGTCTTCTCCAAATGACACCTTTTCGGCCTCTGGGGGCTTTGTCATCTGTCAGGGTTGGGTGTGGCTGCTGTCCTCTCTGTGCCTCCTCCTCCTCCTATCTCTGCAGTCCCCTTGGGGGGGTGGGGGTTGGCGGGGGGACTCATTTGATTTTTAACCAGGCTGAGACTGGAGAATGCCATCTCAGAGAGGTATCAGCGTGCAGGGCTGGAAGGAGCTTCTTTGATGAAGCTCTTAAGTATAACATCTCATTCTTTCAGATTTGTCTGTGGCAGGTTTGAGAACCTGCCTGTGTTCCCCACTGCTTTGAAAGGCTAGCACTTCCAGATAAGAATATGGAAAGAACTGTTGTATAGTAAAGAAGGCCAAGATCTCTCTGTGAAGCCCAAGAATTTAAAACTGGGAGCATTGAGGCAAAGTCCACAGAGAATTTTGCTTGGTGTAACCCAGAATTTCATACCTTGTGCATCTAGCAGTCAGATGCAGGCTGTGGGAGGCAGGGGCTCCCTGTTATTAAGACATCCGAGCAAAAGGGGGAAACTTCTCTTAGAGATAGTAAGGGGATTTTCTTCTGTGTGTGGGATGACCTAGAGGACACTTCTCCTTTGTAAGATTTCACATTTCATTTGCTCTTGAGTCCCATGAGACAAGGGTTTGGACAATGCTGCTCACCATCCAAGGAGAGAAAGGTGAAATTTGGTGTTGTCCCAAACCAGAAAGAGCAGATTGCCCACCACCGTGGTGGCAGTAAGGGGATTGAGAAAGGCATAGGGATAGCGGTTGAGAGCTTTGGATGGCCACACTTATGTCTATGTATTCTTAGCTTGCTGCCTGAATTGGAGCCTTACCCTGGAGTTCAAAGGGGTACAGCCTCTGAAATGGTTGTGTGTAGGCTCCAGGTTAGACCAGACCAGGCACTGCCTGGGGCTAGGCTTGTGGTGAGGCATCAGACTTGGGCCAGGGGCCAGACTTGAAAGAGAATGAGACATTCAAATCCTTGGAAACCTCATGGACTCAAGAAAGAAAGCCAGGTAGGCATCTGCCCTTTCCCCAGAGGGGCAGGGCAGCCAAGAGCCACTGTCTGAGACGATCATCCATGCAAGGGGCAACCCTCTTTTTGGGCACTTCAGACAAGTGTTGTGTACCAGTTGGTGGCCTTTCACACAGGTGTTTATCTGCTTGGGACTTCTTTCCCAGGTTTATGCATCCTCACACACAATGCATATGGATACTTTCGATGCAGTGCAATTGTGGCTTTCTTGCCTGGTGGACAGAGCCCGAGGTGCCAGGCTCCACCTGTGTGCATGCCTGTTGAGGCTGCTTGCTGGCATCTGAGTGCCCAGTACAGGCCACTGTGGTGGGAAGAGGTGGACAATAGCGAACTGTATTTTTTTAAAATAGGCCATTGACTTCTATTTTGGCCTGAGTCTGGGGCAAGGCAAGGTCTGCCTGATATGTGGGCAGCTCTTAACTTCCTGCTTTGGTATAATTGTCCATGGTTAAGGCCTAATTCCAGACATACTTCTTGGGCCCTCCCCTGTGACGTTCAGGGTTGTGTGGTCAGAAAGCTCAGACTGATTCCTGTCCTTATTTGGCCACTTCCAGCCACCATCAAACAGAGGTAACACTTGGATCCTCTTGACTGGAGGTCTTTTCTGATCCCCAATCAGGATGAACCACCAGGAGTTGGCAGGGGGGACATTGAGCAGGGACCTCTCTGCGTCCTGGGTGACTTTGTGTCCATCGTTCCGCTCCTGCCCCCCTTCAGGTGAGGACATCGTTTTCTAATCAGACAGATGAAGATGAAGGCGGATACAGTGCTTCCTGGCTGTGATGCTGAACTACTCAGGCTGGGTCACTGCTGAAGGGAAAGGGTATCTCTCTGGAAGGAGGTAGTGACTGCCCGTTTCCGGAGTAGGCCAGCTCACAGAGGGAATATTAGCTATTGATTGCTGGCCCTGCCCCTCGCTCATCTTGCAGGTGGCCACTCCGATATTAGAAGGGAAATAGAGATGCTATCAGGTTTTATCTGCTGCCAACAATTGCACTTCTTTCCCTGCTTGGCCACAATCTGGGTGGGCAGCTCTGCTGCACCAAGGAGCCAGCCCAGATTGGCTGATCTAGCTTTGACCAGATCCTATCCTAAGGTGGCTGGCCCAGTTTTCGCATCAGGACTCCACCCCTCAGTTGGTGCTAAAATTTGAAGCCAGTAGTGCCTCCAGGGTGGGTGGGAGGGAGCAGCTATCTACCCGCCATCCTAGCCCAGAAAGGAACACAGGGGCTACTTCCTTAGATTGCAAGGCTACTCCTGAAGTCAGAAGGTTTGGTTGTCCACACGTTAGGTTCCATCTGTGGGCTTTTTCTTATTTAGGTTTCGGAGATGCACAGTGCCCTAGTCCTGTGGCATGAGATGTTTCTGGTAGCAAGTTGAGGGCGGGCAAAGAGATGGTTTGGGACCCAGCCTGACCATACCTCACAATATTGGGAAATGTTTTGGGTTTTTTGACATTATGGTAGAACTTAGCAAGGACATTCTACTGTGTGCATTCCTTGTAAAAAAAAAAAAAAAACAGCCTTCATCTTGGCATCCCCAGCAACTGGCATGCACTAGGAACCCAGGAAATGTTTGAACTGAGTTTGTGTTGCTCACGTTACCAGAAGTGGAGCCCAGCCAGTCCCAGAGTTCTAGATCCTTTTTCTAACCAGGCTGGGAGGGTCCAGGGGTGGTGTTTTGTAGCGGGGAAGGATGCAGAAGACAACAGCCTGAGGACAGCTATTCTAGTCCCTAGTCCCGTTTGTCCATGAACTTGCTGAGTGACCATAGGCAAGTTGTTCCCCATCCCTGGGCCCTAGTTTCCTCACTAGTAGATGAAGCAGGGTGGACCAGATGGTCTTTGAGGGCCTTTCCAACTTGGATTTTCTGGTTTGGATCCAGATGGGTTTTACATAATCCAGCAGTGGCATTTTTCCCCCCATGCAGCTTAAGTCAGTTGGGCTGCACATCTGGCACACTCCACTTAGTTTTGGCTAGACCTGCTGGTCTGAGGGGGCCCCCAGCTCCTTGGCCCTAAGGTAGTTCTAAGGGAGGCAACATCCAATGAGGATTTCTAGGTCTAGAGCCGGGGAGTTGCAGGAGGGCAGGAGTCACGAAGAAGGGAGCATTGAGTACAGGCTGTTTCTGTTCTTGTTTTGTTTTAAATTCCAGTGATTGTTTTCAGTTCTGTCGTATTTGTAGACATGCGGCTTACTTTCATTTTGATCCCAGTGCTTCTGCAGAGGAGGCAGGCCTGATTGGGAAAGTGAGACTCAGAAAGGTGTATGACCTGCCCCAGAGTTATCAACTGCAGGCTGTAATCGGCGTCTGAACCCAAGCCCACTGGTTCCGGATCCCAGCATTCTTCCACAGCAGCCCAGATAACACATCTGATTCTCTAGAGAGAGGATAGAGAATAAGAGAAAAGGAGGGAAATGATGGAGGGAGAAAGAGAAACCCTAGCCATCTTCTCTGAAACGCAAGCAGTGTTTCTGTTCAGGCGCCAGTCCTGATTGTTAGTGGTAGCTGCTGGAACACTGTTGAGGAGGATTCTGAAGCCGTGTGCGTGCTCAGCAGATCCTGACTGGCAGTGTCTGCCATGAACACAGGGATGTAAGTGGTAGTATGTGACCTGTGTATTTGGCATTCTTGATCTAGTCCGTACTTCATTTATAGATGTAGAATGGAGGCCCAGAGGCAGACGGGACTGTGGTTAGTGATAGTTATTGGCCACCTCTGCGAGAGCAAGGGGCTTGAATCTGGGCCAGAACTGATCAGTCATAGCCTGCCCCCAGGAGTAGCCAGCCTGCCAGAGACACTGATGGGCAAACCCATGCCCTGTAGCAAGAAATTGAGAAGCCGGGGCCTGCCTGGGGGCTTCCTGGGGGCAACACAGTTTGGGATGGTGTCCCAGCGAGGTGGGTGATACATAGGTGCTCAGTAGGAGATGAGGCTGGAGAGTTTGCTGGCAGTGTTTGCTGGAGCTTTTTCAGGACTGTTGGCTTCATCCGGGGGTGAGCTGGTGCTGCTGGAGCACCCTGGTCTGCATTATGTCTGGGACAGGTCTTTGTTCCAGAACGGTTAACTCTGCGCCTTCTCTGTCACCTCTGTGGAGGCAGGAACCTGGGGGCGAGCCACACTGATGATGGAGACGGGTATTGCTGAGGTCTAAGGGCTAGAGCTTGAGCCTTCTCTGGAAAAGACAATCTTAGAGCGCCCAACCCCCTTTGCCAAATGCACAGTATGTTTTGCCCTGAACAATCCCCAGATTCTTTCCACTGTAGTGGGGCACAGTAGGGATTGACATGCCCCCTCCCCCCCCCGCCCCCATTCCAGTGAGTTCTCATTCCTGCCAGCCAAGTCCACCTACCTCTGAGGCCTACTCCCAGAAAACCCACCCCATCAGTTGTGGGCAGGGGGGAGGGGGGAAAGAGGAGAAGAAGCATATGATGTGTATGGTCCAGAAACCCGAGAAATGATCCAAAACTAAGAGGGAGAGATAAATACACACGACCTTGGACCTTTCCTATTACAGGGAGCACTCTCCTTATTTCTCGAAGAAGTAGCTGGGGTTTCTCTAGGAGAGGAGCCGCCTCAGGAGGGCTCTGATGACTGATGAGAAGTATCTAATGTTCAGCCAGACAGAAGATACTCAGACCAGGGGTGCCTGTCTGGCTCAGTCAAAAGAGCATGCGACTCATGATCTCAGGGTTGTGAGTTTGAGCCGCACGTTGGGTGTAGAGATGACTTAAATAATAAATAGATCTTAAAGAAAAAATAAAATACTCAGACCTGCCGCAGTCTGCAAGCCTTTAGTCCTCAGATCTGAGATCCCTCAGAAGAAGAGGGAAGCCAATTTGAGTCTTTGTATGGAAGATGGTTCTACTACCTGCCAACTTAACACAGTAGTGAGCTGCTTGGCACCAGTGATAACCAAGTAGAGATTCAATGCCCAGTAGAGAGAGAGCCTTGGGGACTGAGCGCCTTGGGGTGGGATGGTGTGTTTCCAGGGATGATCAAAGCCCAGTAAGTGAGGGCATGCCAGTGGCAGCAGCTCAGGTGCTCCCCAAAAACCGGGCCGAGTGCTGTCCGTTTCCTGCCTTCCTCTCCGGTGGAAAGTGGGCAGCAGCACTGTGAACTGACATTTCTCTTGGCAGAAAGCTGCTGAGGCAGGAAGACCTCTCCTAGGGTCTAACGAGGGCCAGGGCGGGACTAGAAGAGGTTTAGAAAGAAGCAAACCACCTTGTTTGTGTGGTTTTCAAAGCCTGCTGCCAAAGGAGGACTTGATGGGCAGGGGCATGGGTCTCCATTTGATGGATGGCAGCCTGAGGCCTGGACCTAAGCCACGGGAGGCCTGGCAGACTTGCTGGATATCCCCTAGCCCATGGGCCAGGCAAGTTCTCTGAGGGCATAGTGGCCTCCCAGTCACGCAGCCTTGGTGAGCACTGTGGATGAAAGAGGCAGCCGTGGACCTGTCCTCGAGGGGCTCACAGTCTGGTGGAGGAGGCGGGGAGTGATTCCACTGGGAGTTCAGTGCCTTGGGGGCAGGCGAAGGAGCATCTGGCCTAGCCTTTGTTCCATCTGGGGAAACTTCCCTGAGGAACTCTCAGAGAGGAGTGAGGCCTGAGCGCAGGCAGATGCCAGTGACTGGGGAGACAGCACAGTGTGCCAGGACGTGGGTGGGAAAGGGCAAGCGGCCTGGATAGATACTTGAAAGACTTTAATGTAAAGACAGGGGAGCCATGGAAGGTTGCTAAGAAGGGGAGTGACGGGGTTGCAGGAAGACCCCCAGTGACCTGGAAGAGCTGGGCTTGTGGCAGGCTGGCCACCCTGGGAATGTGGGTTCAGGCTGTGGCTCCCTGGGGGAGGGGGACTTGGCCAGGATCTGGGCTGCACTGGTGACTGGGTACAGTGGCCTGGGCTCCCTGCCCTGAATGGACAGGCCCATGCTGGATGTGGGAGTGGGGAGAAGCAGAGCTGGGAGGATGCCCAGGGTTCTGACTTGCATTAAGCTGAGGTAGTGAGAGGCTGTCAGGTGCCTCCTACCCTGTCAGACCTTTTGCTTTCAGAGGGAGGTGGTCTTGTGGCTGCCCGCCTGCCCCTGGAGGCTCCCAGCCAGTGCTCTCGGGTCCTAAAGTGGAACTGTCTGACCTCCTCTTGTAGTGTTGGTGGAACACTCTCTAGATTAGAAAAGATACCCCTTTCTGTGATTCCATTTGACCCTGTGAGCTACACCTGAGAGCTAACGGCATTCCCACTCAGGATGAGGAAACTGAGGTTCACAATGGCCAGGGAATTGCTCGGGCAAGGTGGGCCTGGAGTGGGGGGTAGGCTCTAGAGCTTCTTGATGAACACCCTGTCTGTTGGGGAGCAAATCCCCTCCCTTTCTGGGCTGCACTCTCTGCGCCCCCCCCCCCCCCCCCCATTGCTGCAGACAGGAGAGGTTCTGATAGATGCGTTGGTCTCTCTGGGAGAGGAGGACAGAGATGCTGTGTCAGGGGTGAGTGTGCCAGTTTTTCAGGGGACAGAAGCACCCCCTCCTCCCCCGCCCCCACCCTGCCTTCTGCCTCCAGCCTGACAGAAGGCAGGGTCACCCCCGCTGGGAAGGATTAGAGAGGAGGCGGGGCACCCCAACTGCTGGGCCCTGGGTCGCTCCCACCCCAGCCCCACCTGTTCCATGCGCAGCAGCAGCCCCTCCCCTGGCTACTGTGAAGAAGCCAGCAGCTGGCTTTAAGCCTAAGGACCCCTGCCTTGGTTGTGGGACGTCCTGGTTTGAGTCCAGTCCTGCTGTGTGTCCTTGGGGAGCCATCCTCCGTGCTTGAGAGGGCTGTCGAAACAAACCCCTGGCTGCTGGGAAACTGGGAAACTCTGTCACCTGGGCTGTCTCTCCACCTCCCCTCCATGGACGCATGCACACACAAGCCTCCCCCGACAATTGCCTGGCCTGTGTGAAAAGGCCAGGGCAGGAGAGAAGGGGGAAAAAAGGCCTTTTCTTCTTGCCAACAGCACCTCCACAAAGGTCAGGCTGTGCTCCTGCCCCGCCCGGCAGCCAGCCTGGTGCCTAACGTCTGCCCAGCGGCAGATGACCGCGCGGGGCTCCTAGCAACCGCGGACAAAAGGTTACTCCTGACGTGCCGGGCTGCGGGCTGCGGGCCCCTCGCCCTCCCTCCTGAAAGGGAAAACAAAGTTGCGGCAAGGCCTGGCGCGTGTGCCTGTGTGCGCGCGTGCGGGCCTGTGTGCGTCTGCACACTCGAGCCGCCTCTCCGCCCCTCCAAAAAACATGAACTCCGCGTGTCGCCGTAACTCGCTGATGAAATGGAAAGTTGAACATAAATCAGTGTCTGCCGCCCTGTTAGCTCTGCATCAGCAGTCAGTGCCTGGGAGATTTGCTCGGTAACAAAGCACCCGGCTGCTCCGCGGGCCTCGACCGCCCCCTAACGCGGAGCCGGCCCAGCACCAGGGAGCCCGGCGACTGGGCACGTCTGCCTCCCCGCAGGGGACCCCCAGCCCCGGGCCTCTGCTCCCTCTGTGGGGAGAGGAAGGGGAGCATCTTCCGGAAGGACCCTTGGGTCTGGGAGGCCTGGACTCATTCTTGCTGCTGCTCCTTAAGCCCCTGGAGACCCTAGGGTGTCCCATCTCTCCCCCTGAGCTGTAAGCCGACTCAGATCTCTGACTTTTATGGATCCCATCCTTAAGGATTGGCAGCCCCTTCACTTCCGTGTGCTCAAAACTTGGGCTGATTTATCCTTTTCCCCTTCAGTCCTAGGTTTTTTCTTAGATTGTCCCGTGTCTGAAAGCTGTCCCAGTACGCTGACGATCCCCCCCCCCCCCGCAAGATCATCCCCCACCTTTTAGGAGGATGGGGGAGCCCCCTGTGTTTTTGTTTTGTTTCTTCATACTTAGCCAAGGGGGTAGACCCTCCTGTGTTCCTGCTTCCACCTTCTGCGCAAATCATGCTGAGGTTTTTTTTTTTTCCCCCCCTTTAAAAAAAAAAAGGTCAAATTCCTCAGCCCTTGTAGCAGAAGAGATTGGAGGAGGAGAATTCCAGTGGAATCCTATAATAACATGCCTTGGCATTATGTGGCTCAGGGTAGACCCCCCTGAATACGATCACACCACGCTGAAAGGAAACTGCCCTTCGGGGAGCCCGGGCTGGGCCAGGGGGCTGGACCCGGGTCAGAGGGCTTTCTCACATCTTGCCAAGTGCTAATTGTGAGGTGCTGTCCTAAGGGCTGGGATATAGCAGCAGATCCACAATGTGGGTTTGGGGTTCATGTCCTGTTTCTGCCTAAATTAACTCCTCAGCCGACCTTCCCTGGACAAGCTCCCTCCCCCAGATGAAGGCCCTCAGATAAATGAAGTCCTTGAGCCAGGCCTACTTGTCATCCAGCAAGTCTCTGTCTCTTGCCAATACCAAAATGGTGGGATTACACTTGGTAAGAGTATGGCCAGGGGGCAGGTGACAGCTTTTATGAAGTGTCATTTCCATGCTGGGTACTGAGCTACCCCGGGGGCTGCCTGACCAGGGGACACCACGTTAGCTCTGTATGCATTGCAGTGATGGGGAGGAGCAGAGCATCAGCCCTTGGAGAGGCTTCCTACAGACACCTCTGAAGAGGGCAACACAAGGCATAGTGGCTGTGACCGGGGCTTTGGAGCAAGACACCCCAGTGCCACTTCCTGGCCATGTGTCCTGGGGGAGGTTACCCGACCCCTCTGGACACTAGTCTGCTGCTCCTCCATAGAGGAGCTCATTCAACAAATTGCAGTGTCTTCTCTTTGGAGCTTTGTAAAGGACTCTACATAGAAACATTTTCTCGTGTTCAGTGATGGTTTATCACTGCCATGGGAACATGACCCATTGGCTTCAGGATCCATATTGATCAGCAGTCAGAAGCTGAGCACCTGAGCCCCTGGAGCTCATTCGCCATCCCCCCTCCTCACCCTCTCTGAAGGCCTTCCATCCTTCCTGGAGGCCCTGAGGTCACGTGGCCTGGGCTGGCATGTCGGCTGCCTTGAAAAAGCCTGTTAACCTATCCGAACTTTATTGCTTCACCTGGTGTTGGGAGTGAAGATAGCCCCAAACTCTTGGGCGCTTGTGAGGATGCCATGAAATGAGGCCCACGAAGCCCTGCCTGATGCCTGGGGTGGCTAAACACTCAGGATTCTGTGTTGTGGATGCATGTATGTCCTGGGGCTGTTCTTTCCCTTAGAGCTAGGGGTCAGGGTGGGGGTAGCTCATTCAAGGGCAAGGGCCACTGTAAGAATTCTTCCAAGAAGTCTTTGGGACTCAGCACAGCCTTGGGGGCAGTGATGTGCGGGAGAAGTTCTGGGTATTTTCGAGATTGATTGGCTTTTTAGTACTTAGCCCTTCTGTTAGACTGACGTATATGACACCTACTAAGCCCCAGGCCCTGCTTGGTTCTTTTAATGTGTATCTCACTTAATCCTGCCCTACCTGGCTTAACTCCTTGTTCCTTGGTCCACCCAGTGGGAACTTACAGGGGAAGTAGAGACAGGGAAGCAGGTTGTATGTCCAGGAGCTTCTGATTCTGTTCCTGCCGGGCTCATTAATAGGAACTCCTTATCGTGAGTTAATGTCAGCTCTCTCGCCTAGAGGGCTGGGTCTTTGCCGGTCATCCTGAGTTTTGTCACTAGTGGATCTCACCTGGGTATCATGGGAGTTTCAGCTCCCCATCTGTAAAATAGGAACAGCTTCACCAGCTATGAGTTTGGAAATGTAGTCGAATGAAAGGTAGATCAGACATCTGCACAAGCCCTTCTTTCCAGGGGAGGTGCTCAGTCATCTGTTCCTTAAGCGATACTCAAGCAACAGCTTTCTGCCGTGCCATGCTGGCTTCCAGGGTCGGGAGGCCAAGCAGAACCTGTCTGCAGGTGTTCACAGTCCACAGGGCCGACCCCAGCCTGGGCTAACTGCAGGCCAGCGGGCAGCTGACTCCCCTCCCTGGAGCGCTCTTCCTGTTGATGGCATCCCTGTGGTAGAGAACTAAGGTCCAGCTTCTTGGTAGGACACAGTTCTTTGTGATCTAAGCCCTGCTGCCTTCACACCGTTACTGAACAAGCTGTTGATCCCCCAGGACAGGAGGCCAGGCTGAGACCCAGCCTCCGTTCCTCCAGCCCGTCTGTGTGGCCTCTTCTCCAGACTGCATGGTTCTCTCCTCCCCTTCTTGAAGTCTTTCAGTCTCGGGTCAGTTTTATTCAAGAAGACTTTGACAAAGTCTTGCCCTGTCCTTGTCCCAAGGTCAAAAAACATATGTCCCACATGTGGATCTGATGAAGTACCTCTTCCTCAGAGTAGTTATAGTATCTGGTCCCAAGAAACTACTCTGCAGTTATGGAAAGGCTCTAAGAGTTTAGAGACCTGTAGTCTGTTCTGGGGCAGCAGCTTTACCTTTCTGGGCCATAATCTGCCCACCTGTAACACCCAACATCAGGAGGATGGCATGGGAGGTGCAGTGAGAGAAGAGATCTGGCTCCTGTCCCCTGAGACATCAGAGGCTTTTGGGGCAGAAGAAATAAGTGACCACTTCAGGGGTCAGACGATTCCCGCAGAGTTTGCTGAAGAGCACTGAGCATCAGGCAGGGCACTTAAGGGGCATGCTTCTAGTATGAGACTCTGGGCAGTTAAGGAGGCAGCATCCCAGGATCGAGGTCATAGGAAAATTTCGCCAAAGAAAGGGGCTCCTGAAAGATTGCTTGAGGTGGGGAAGATCTGAGCCACAGCTTTGCATTATCATCAGCCTCCCTTTGGTGAGGGCCAGTTCCCAGCACTGGACTAAATACTTGACTCCCAGTATCTCAGTCATCTAGCTCTCTGGGAAAGGGTGGGGCATCCAGCTTTACAGGCCAGGTGAGCAACTGTGGTGCGGATGGGGACTGCAGATGATGCTCCTAGACCATGAATCCGGGGTTCTTTGAACAGCACTCGCGCGTGCCCCACCCCCCCACCCCACCCCAAGCTGGCCCTGTGCTTCTTTGAGGCACTCCAGGTTACATAACCCACTGTGGAGTAGCTGTGGGCAGGCTTCCTAAACCCATTTCTTCCCAGAGTCCTGCCTCTTTCCTTTGCCCCATCCTGTTGCTTCTCCTTAGCTGAGGAAGGACAATGAGATGTTGGGCCATTCCCCAAGCTGCTTCCTTCAGGGAGGAGGTAACATGAGACCACCCAGTCATCCAGGGAGCTGCAAACCAAAGGGGAAATCTTGGCTGACTTTCCTGTTCTCAGCTCAAGCCTCTTCTGCTCATTGTCAGTAGGGGGTGAATTCTTGCATCCTGGATGCGTAGCTTCCAGAGCCCCCTGTCTCCCTTTCCTGGTTGGATATGATGAGATCTTTACTCTCAGAATTGTCTGTCAGGGTGTGAAAGGGTAGGGGGATGAAGGCTGCATGCGTGCGTGCGTGTGTCCAGGGAGCCTAAAGCAGAACAGGAATTCTCTGGGTGGATGAAGCACTGCCTTTTTAATGTGCGCTTCACCTTCAATGCTGATGTGATTAACAGGGGAGCCTTAGCACTGGTGAGAGGTGGTGGGGAGGCTGGTGGGCAGGAGTAGGATGCATCTTTTCAGCACTCTCCATTTTCAGAATAAAGGCAAGCTTTTGGTTGTAGGGGATTTGGTTCTCTTAGCAAAGTTAGTTGTTCCCGGGGATTGGCATGGTTCTGGATCCCAGGTCAGTCTCTACTACCTCTCCAGCTTACCTACAGAGTTGGTCTCTACAGCCGTGAGTATACGTCGTGGGAAGAGAGGTTTACTATCTGGATCCTGGCTAGAAACCCACATGGTGACTAGGCCTGGGTATTGGAAACCTTCCCCTGGGTCCCAGCTCCTCTGCCAACATTAAAGAAGGCTAGCTATTCAGGGCTAGAGTGTGGCTTAGTGGGAGAGTAGATACATATTCCATGTGTAGTGTTCCAGAAAGCTATGAACTCTGTCTTCCACTGGCCACAAGTCTCGATTTCTAACTTGAGAGACACAATAGAAGCATCTTTGGAAAGGATGTGTGATTCCCAAGACCTCAATCTGATTGCCAGTCTTATGCAGGAGCTTGGAAAGGTTAATGACCTGGCTTTTCCGTCCAGAGGTCCCAGCCCCAGGGTCTCCACCTGGTGCATAAGGCCCTCCAGCATTATGCCCACGCCGCCTCTCCAGCATAGGCTCCCGTCTTTCAGCCCAGAGTCGCCTTTTGTTTCTTCTCTGCCAGAGGATACCTGTTCATCCTTCCAGGCCTTGCCTGAATGTGATGATGCTGTAATTGCTGTCTCTTGCTCTCTGGTATACCTGGCTCCTTGTCTCTGTTTGGTCATAGTTAAACCGTGGTCTCTCCCACCAGCCTGGGATTCTTTCAGGGAGGTCTGCAGTACTGTTTATTCAAGTATCTCCAGCACTTAGCACTCCCTCCAGGGTGCTAGGACCCAGTGGCTTGATGCACGCCTGCTAGACTGGGTCCTGCACACGTTCCGCACATGCTTTTTCCTGTGTCCCTGGAAAGGGTGCCTGGTTATGTGGATGCAGGCACATACAAAGAATCTCTAGCAGGGGGGCCCCAAAGCTTTAGAGCCACCTCTCTTGTCCCCCACCCTATCCTGACCGTAGCCATTCAAGGTAGAGCCCTGCCCCGAGATAACCCTAGCGCTAAATTCACTGTATAGGAGAGGGTCAAACAGTGTGAACTTGCTGAAAGAACTCAGGGCTGCAGTTGAGCCCCCAGAATATTCTGTGCTGGCCTTCGAGGGACTAGCTCATTCCCCAGTACTATGGTGAGAATGAGACTGGGGAGATGATCAGCAAGGAGATACTCTGGGACCAGCCAGGGGATGGGAATGCTGTCTATTTTGTTATAGTGATGAAAGGTCATTTTGTTCAAGACCAGTGGTTACAAAAACCAGGGCTACAAGAGTGGCCACATGGCATCTTGGTAGGAGAAATAGAGCTCAGGTTTGCTGACCCCTGGTCCAGAGCTCATTTCTGTTCAGTGGGAAAAATCATGGCTCTGATAAATAATACTGTAATGTCATTGGACTGCAGTTTTCTTATTGTCAGTAGGGTTAATCTTTGTTTCATTTGTCTTATTGGAGGGATTTAAGGTAAAAAATCGGAAAGTAGATATAACACTGTTTTATTTTACCTCGACAATTTTAAAAGACCCCAGTTTTTTCCCCCCTCTTCAACCTTGAAAGCCATTACCTCTCCATAGGGTCAGCAAGCATTTTCTGTGAAGGACCAGATAGTAAATATTTTAGGCTCTGTGGGCCATCTGGTCTCTGTCACAGCTCTGCCACTGAAGCATAACAACAGCTCTGGACAGTACACAAATGAGCATGGCTGTATGCCGATAAAACTTTATTTACACAAACAGGCAGCAGGCCATCTTTAGCCCTGAGCCATAGTTTGCC
The DNA here is from genome assembly GCF_905146905.1 of Nyctereutes procyonoides. NCBI lineage: Eukaryota > Metazoa > Chordata > Mammalia > Carnivora > Canidae > Nyctereutes > Nyctereutes procyonoides. The sequence continues at coordinate 34,771,955 of NW_026575140.1, read as the reverse complement.
TCCTCCTACCCTTGCACAGCGTGGTGGCTGTGCTTTTGGGGTCCTCGCACTGCAGCTGACCCCAGCCTCCATCCTGGGTATGTAGTGTGGTGCAGGGCACTGAACCTGGCCCCAGGACCAGAGAGACGGGGCTCAGTCTTCCTGTCTACACATAGGGTTGGGGAAAGAGGCCAGGGGTGATCTGTGCCAGAACTCTGCATTAGGTCTTGGACACTGCCACTACTTTCATTTGCCACACTTCCTCCCTTTGTTTTGGAAAACCATTGCTTGCTGATTCTGCGTCTCCGTCTCTATGGGGCAAGCGTGCCTCATGTCTCTTGAGAACATTTGCTGAGCACCTTCTGTGAGTGTCTTGGCGCTAGATTCACACGTATGCGGACCTCTTGCCCTTGTCGTCTGCCCAGCTCTGTCCTGCCTCCTCAGAGAGGTGCAGGGAGAAGGGGAGGTCATCTGGGGCCTTTGCTCAGACAGAAATCAATGAGTCTTCTGCTGATCTTTGCACAGAGTGGACCATGGTGGCTGTGTAGATTGCTGATAGTCTGCAGAGGTGACCCCAAGAGGGAGACGTTGTGTACTGTCCTGCTCCCTCTAACTGATGGCTTCCCCACCATCCCAGGAAGATGGGCCACCACCACTTCACCTCTCTCTGGCAATACCCATTCTCCTTGTCTGGTGCCCCCGGGGGTCGTGATTCTTATGGACTCATTTCCTAGGCAGCCAACAGCCCCTGACTTGGAGCTCTCTGGGGCTTATGCCATTGGGTGGGCACACAGATGGCCTAGGCTCCCTCTGCCCTTGAGTTGGTAACTTCAGTTCCACTTCTGGCTCGTACCTCACTCACACACACACACACACACGCACGCACGCACGCACACGCAGAAGCATGTGTGTCCCCTTCCACAGAGGGGACAGTTAGAGACAGGATAGGAAAGCCAACTATGCAAGCCATTGCCAACTTTGTTCCCATAGGGTCAAAATAAAGGAATAACTTCCTGTGATGAGGTACAGGTTAAAGGGGAGGGTGGTTACAGCTCCCCCCTCCCTCACCCAGCCAGGTGATCAGGTTCGTGCTCCAGGGACAAAGCAGACTGTGTTCATAGACATGGGGTGTCTGTAGCAGTAGGGCACACCTTGGCCCTCTCCCCAGAATGGGCTTACAGCATTTTCCGTCAGCATTTGTGTCCAAGGAGCAAATTGGATTGTCTGCCACATGCCTTTTACCGTGTGTGTAATTAATGTAATTTTATATTCACTCAATTAAAGTGACACGCCCAACAGGCAGATTACACAGGCCCCTAATAATGCAAGTCGTCTGTCTCCACTGCCGGTTGATAACCTCCCCACCCCAGCCTTGCCAGGCCAGGGGCCGGTGGCCCCATGAGTGAGGAGAGATGGGGATGGGTGGAGTGTTTGGCCTCTGAGCCACCTAAAACTTCCAAGGCCTTCCCCTAAGGCCTTCTGTGAAGATACAAGACAAATTTGGCCAGAGGTGAGCACCTAGCAGCTCAGAGTACCCTCATGGTTTCCCTGTGAGGAACATGTCACCTGAATTCTCCCTCTTTATAGATGAGCAGCCCAAGGATCAGGGATATAAGGCAGGACTCCAGCCCGAGGCCCCTGGGCTCTGGGGCCCAATGCTTGGCACTGGCCACAGCTCGTCCTCATTTGCTCACCTCTGCACCCAGAAAGCCTGGAGTTAAGTCTCAGCTCTGTTTTCCTGAGGGTCTGGGAAAAGGCAGCTTTGGGGAGCGTGCAATGGTGCTGGGGGAAGGATCGGGGAGTTTTGGAAATACTAAACTTGGCACATAGCTTTTATTACTTTTTAGCTTTAAAAAAAAAATCACCGTGGGTTTTTTTGTTTTGTTTTGTTTTTTACTTTTAATTTTAAAGGACTCTCTTATCTGTAAGAATCTTTAGTTCAGAGGACCAGCTTGGTCACCCTGTTGGTACTAATTTTTCTTCCTGGTTCCTTAAACTCAAAGGTGTTAGATATGTCCACCCGGGGCTGGCTGACCATGGCTATGGGGTCTGCCTGTCGGCCAAGCCTTGCTGCCCTGTTCGGGCCCTGACCGGGATGTCTACATGGGGTAGAAGGCAGTGCCCATGCTCTTGAGCAGCGTGTGTGGCTTCTACAGATGAGACCCGATGTGTGGGGAAGACGCCACGTGTTGCGGAATGCACTTGGGGCAGAGCAGGTTTCAGGAAGGAGAGGGGGTGTGGGCTCTCAGGCTGAGAAGAGTGTTCCGGGCAGAGCAGGCCCAGCTCCAGCTTTCCCTGTACACAGGCAGCGAGTGGCCACCAGAGCATGAGGTGCGTGACCATGGAAGCCTGGGAACCTCCCTGGCTCTTAGCGCCGTCTGCAGCACCACCCCACTGCTATGTCCCTTTCTCCTGATGAGGAAACTGGATTCATGTTGTATCCTGAAGGAGCTGGGATCAGATGCCAGGGCTGTGGAGCTGGAAGCTTTCCTTATCATGCTTCATAAGCCCATCTACCTCTCGAGGATGGCTTCAGGTGAAGTACAGGGACTCAGCCCACCTGTGACCTAGAGGCCTAAGTGGCCCCTGCTGATGCTCTGAAGTACCTTTCTGCAGAGGCCTTGGGTCTCTCATGCCGTGGGAGTGTTCTGTTCCCCACCATGCCTGTGATGGCAAAGGCTCTTTTCACTGAACTTTCCATGTCCAGGGTTTTAGTGAAACAGCCCAGTGTTTGCTTAGATCACACCCATAGCAGAATCTCCCTGGGCCCTGCATAAGTGGCTCTCAGAGGCGGCTAGATGTAACACTACCCAACGCTGGAATTGGAGGAGAAAGAATAAAAAGGAAGTGCGGGAGTTCTCTATCTCCGGTCAGAGACCTTGGGACTGCCTGAGACAGAGTGGCAAGTCCATTATCAGGGTCTGGGGCAGAATGAAGGCCCAGGCAGGAAGTGGGCACATTTGCTGCTGCTTTTTCCCAGACTCGGTTGCAGGGTTCCCTGATTGGGGTCTCCCCTTGGTGCACATCCCCCTGCTGTCACCCCGGAGGGGGGGCAGTACACTGCAGGGAAAGACTTGTGACCAGTCCAGGGACCACAGTTCTCATCCAAGCTCCCTGGTGGCCAACATTCTGTGGATAACTCTGGGCCTCAGTTTACCTGTCACCGTCTGTTGGACCCCATGGCATTTTAAACTGACACTTGAGCTTGTTTGTCACTGTGTCCTCATCCTTCTCCCCAACTAGCCTGGGAGTTTCCAGGGCCAGATGGGTCTGATGCACCTTTGTGACCCATCCCCAGGATATGGGGCTAGCCAGGCACCCAAGGCCAGCATCTAGAATATGTATGTGTGTGGCTGAGTGACGAGTTGCACCCACATGTCCTTCAGCCTCTTGGACTTGTTCCTCTCTGTTCCTTATGTGCCATGTGTGGCCCGGAGGCTCCGCTGGTGGGCTTGTGAGAGTAGTGGGTCATCTCAGGCCACCTGGAACTCTAGAATCAGACTTTGAGGCTGGTTCCACCGCTTGATAGTTTCTCAGTGGCTTTACTCCTCTGAGGTGTGACATGGAGCGACAGCCTTTCCAGAGAGGAGTTCAGGGTTACACAAGCTAACGCAGGTGAAGGCCACTCCCACTATGACATGTGGCTTCATTATTATTCCCATTTAACCGACTGCAGAAGAGAAGCCCTGTTGGTGGCAGAGTCTGGATTTGAACCCCGTTTTTTCCAAGCCTTGTTTCCTTACCTACAATGGACAGGAACATGATTATCCTCAAGAGATCCCTGGGCTGGGGTTAGATGTGGCTCAGCCACCAGCGAGTTCTCTGTGGTCTTGGGCAGGTCACGCCTCTGCCCTCAGCATCTCTTTTCTCTCCTGTGAATGAAGGACATTGGAAAAAGTGATGATCTGTCAGGGTCACCCGACAGACAGTCTGCGGGCAGGTGGAGTTCTTCCCAAGCTTCCGGTGGGACCCCCAACTCACCTAGCACAGTACTCTGCATCGCAGATGCCTGCTGATGACTACCTGCTCTGTGGCATGCTGGGAGGGGGTTAGGCAGTTCCCGAGACAGAACGCCTCCACAGTCTAGGTGGAGCTGGACTTCGAGGTTCTTTTTGGCCAAACAGGCTTTCAGACACCTAATTTGGGTTCTTCTAAAGTTTTCAGCAAGTAGAAGCTGGGAAGGCCCCATGGAGGAGCTGTCCTGTGTGGGAAAACTCCTCATATCATCAGTGTTGACTCCTTCCTTCTCCCACCTTCTACCCTGAACTTCTCCCCCTGCCTGCCAGGTCTGATCAGTTTGGGGAAGAGAAGAGACCAACATAACCACAAAGGTCAAAATCCTCAAACAAGATCCTTTCTGGTCTGCCTCCTATGTATGTAGCCTTTTGACCAAGTGGGTAATGAGTTGAAAAGACCACAAAGTCCGTTTTCTCTACACCTACCTGTTGATCTCTCCTTGAGGATGCTTGGTATGAGAGAGAGATGTTTTATTGGCCCCACTAAACCACAGGGCAGCAAATTCTGTACCTCCTTGTGGAAATGGGAAAATGTCTGTCTTCTTAACAGAAGCAAATATTTCCAGTGTGGTGCCCTATTCTCTCTCCTGAGAATGTGCCAAGTGTTTAGGGTCCCTCCATGTGCTGTCGCATACCATCTCGGGGACAGAGACCAGACACAGAGTGGCAGACAGCTCCAGGCTGAGTGGAGGTAACAGAGATGTGGAAGATGGAGGATGGAACTTTGGCTTGATGTGGGTAGCCATTGGGAACTGATAGGCTTCTGACTTCATGGAAGAAAAGCTTCCAGCTCATAGAGCTCCCAGTGGTCCTTGGGGCCATGCTGGGAAATACACAAGCAGTCTGGTCAGCACCGACCCTGGGGTGGGAGACGAGTGCTGAGCTTCACCTGTCTTGAGATCTTGGTGGGGTTTTCTCTCTGGATAACTGCTAGCCTAGGCTAGGGTTCTCTTGTTTCAAACCCTGGCTCCAAGTTACTGGGGGAGACTTCTGAGAATGCCACTTCCTCCCTAGACTTAATAGCCTACTGGCCAGAGAAGTTGCTGAGCTGGCCGGAGCCTCACTGACCAGCCGCATGCTCCCAGCCCTTAATATTCATTGGCCGTTTGCCTTGAGGAGCTACTTGGAGGCGAGCTTGTGTGGCATCCACTCACTGAGAGTCCAGCCAGGGAGCTTCTGAGGGAGGTAGAGAGGTGAGGCGCACATACCAGCCTGCCCTCTGGATGTCGGGGGGGCCCAAGCAGCCAGAATCCAGGGCTGAGAGACAGCTTGGGATGGCCCTCCAGACCCAGTTTCAAGCATTGGCCCTTAGTAGGGACTGCCAATGACTGAGGCCCCCTGTGGGGGCCAGACACTCTTGGGTGCTTTCTCTATGTTTTCTACAATCAGTTATTGACTCGGCAACTACTTGCCTCCCCTGGCTAATGGGGCCACAGGTGTGGGGGACCTGCCCAGAGACACACTGCTCTCCCTAAGGAAGCACTGGGTCTTACCAGGGAGGGCCACGAGGGTTGGAGGGAGGAGGCGCTCCTTTCTTGCCAAGAGCTGGGAACCGACAGAAGGCCTTTTGCCCCCTCTTGGCAACTGGACCTCACCCTCAAACCCTCTTCTTCCGTTCTTTTTATTTTTCTTTTTTTGGGGGTTGGCTTTGAATTATCTTATTTTGTTTACATTGCACCCAAGTTTCATGGTACAAAAGACTTGCAGGTGCAAATATGTCCCGCCTTCATTAGCTTCCCCTCCCTTTTTAATTTATGTGATTTCAATTTTCCTTCCCTGTACTGTTAATTAGGGGACCCTCTAATCAGTGCCATTATCACAGTGGTATTCATGTTTAGGAAAGCCGCTAAACAAATGCTTGCAAAATTGCTAAATGGCTAATTAATGTCTGTTAATTAAGAAAATTGCTCATGGTAACAAACCATGCCGTTGCTGGCAGCCGCTAGAAAGACACACACTTGTTGAAATTAGTAGCGTGGCAGGTAGGGGAACATCTGCTCTGCAGAGCTCTCCGGAAGTGAGCAGCCCCTCACTTGGCCAAGAAACTCCAGGCCTGTCCTCAGTGGCGCCCCTGGCTTCCCATACGGCACCTGCACACCTCTTCTCTGGGTCTCCAGGCCCACCGGCTGGGACCCACTCCTCTGCCCTGCCCCTCTGCCCTGTCCCAGCTCCCCGCAGTTTGCTGAGCAGGCAGGAGGCTGGGCAACCTGGCTTTGAGGGAGAAGGCTGACAAAATCCTTCCTGCATCTCAAAGATTCTCTCTCCATCTCTCCTCTTTAATGCAGCCCCCCTCCACCTCTTGTGCAGGTTTTGAATTTTTCTCAAACGTGACTTCCACAAGTAATGACATGCTCGAGGGCAGAGAAGAGTGAATTAGGGCACTTTCTTCAGCAACAGCACCAGGGTCCAGCTCTGAGCATCCCAAGTAGGCAGGAAGGAGCTTCCAAGATGGGCTTTTTGTCCTTTATGATTGACCCACAGTAGGAAATATGTTTGATTTTGTGAACCAGTATCCATACACACACGTATGTATAAATGTGAAAAAAGTTAGTGAGAAATACTTGCCTTAAAACACATGGAGCTGTTAGTTTCTTTTCTTTTATTCTGTCCCAGGTTTATAGAAAACGATGGTTGCAGCCCACTAAATTGATTCCTCCACCCACTAATGGGTTGCATCCCAGTTTGACCAACCACATGGTTTAAGTGAATTTTCCTGCCCATCTTTTTAGGGTGGGGGTAGTCAAGGTCAGCATAGCCCACGGTTTCTGGAGTCAGCTTGGAACCACAGGTGGCTCACCGCCAACTGGAGTGGAAGGCCCAGCCTTCCACATTTCCACCCACCCAGCAGTCCGGAACCACCAGCCCCATCCCCCTAGCTCCTCTGCACCTGCCTGCTTGAGCTCTGGGCTGCAGGAGCCTGGGTGAACCTTGAATCCATCAGGCGTCTCATCCTGGCTCTGCCATCTACCTGTTGTGTGGCTGTGGCCAGATGCCTTCATACCTGGAGACCCAGTTTCCTAACTGGTAAAAAAGAATGAGAAACCCCACTTCATGGGGCCATTTTCAAGTGAAGGTGACTTAGCAAAGTTTTCCGAGTGGGTGCTCAGTAATGGTCTGTCCTTTTGTTTCCTTGTTTGTTTGATCTCTGGCACAGCCTGACTCTTCCTGTCTATTCTTGTGCCCCCATCAGGCCCCCTGCCCTCAGTAGACTGGCCTGGGAGGCCGCATCCTATCTCTATCCCCCCAGCCCAGCCCACCCTAGACTGGGAGCTCCCAGAGGGCAGGGCCTCGCTGGGTTCTTCTGCGCTCAGAAGTGGACCTTGCACACTTTGCAGAGCAGGTGCACTTGCTGTGCCTCACTCTGCTCTCTGAGCCCGTCACAACCAGCAGTATTTAACATGGCAAACTCTGCTCCAACGGTAGACGGTGCCCGGGCCCCTGCTCCTGCGTGCTTTGACAAGGGAGCTGGGTTTCATTCTCCATCCCTGTAAAGCGCCCTGTGAGTGTGTTCATCGGCTTCTCTCCCTCCTGCTCGCCGCCTACACTGTTGAGCCTGCGACCCAAGCAGCCGCGCACACCTCCCCACCAATCAGAGCCCGCCGCCCGCCCGCCCGCACGCCCGCCGCCTGCCCTTCGTTTTGGTTTAATTTTTGTTCTTTTAAGCTTCTGCGCTTCTCCATGTGCTGTGATCTATAACCTGCCTCTACTGTCTGGCCTCACAGGGTCCTCCGGGGTCACAGCCCTCGCCGCACGCACAGCCTCCACCTCACAATCCCAGCAGCATGATGGGACCCCACAGTCAGGTAAAAGCACTGTGGCTCGCCTGCCCGCCGGGGGGCGCGGGGCACGAGGAGGACAGAGCCAGCAGAGGAAAAACAAAAATCAAAATGTGCTCTAGCCATGGTTTTCGAGTCTTTATTGACAAACGAAATATAATAATAATAATAATATAATAATAATAATAAATAAATATTTCCCCCCCTTAAAATAGTCTTCATTCCTGGGACATCACACCCCGCTTAGATATGAAACCAAAAGAAAAGCAAATCTATTTCTGTGACCTTGTCAGCGGCCTTTGCGTTTTTGTTTTTTCCTCTCTCACTTTTGGTTTGGTTTTTTGAGTTTGGTTAACCATTTGTCCGTAACCGAAGCTGCATCCCTAGCCTTTTCTGTGTGCACTCTCGCTGCTGAGAAAGCTTTCTTGCCCATTGCCCTGCATAAGTTAGGGAGCCCGCTGGCCCCTTTCTGTTCTCATTATGTTTGCCCCCCTGAAATCCTCACTCCCCTCCCCACCCACCTTTGTCAGTGGTTTCTGTGTGTGCGTGTGCGCGCGTGTCCAGCTTTATCCGCACACCCTGAACATTTTGTGTACAACTCCCTTTGTGAGTCTTTATTTGCCCCTCCCGGGAGCAGAGGTTTCTTCCTTTGCCCTGCACTGCTCTAACTGCTCTTCCGCGTCCCGTGCCAAGTCCCAGCCGCACTCTCCTGCCACCCAGAATAGATCTCCATGGGCAAGTGCCGAGTCAGGCTGTGCCCTGTGCATCTATTGTTCCCTCTGCCCAAAGGAAGCTTTGCCCAGAGGGAAAAGGCCACCGAGAGAAAGAGAGTTTAAAAGATCACCAGTTTTAACAAAACTGGACTTTGTGGAGTGGAGTGCTTTCGTGTTTTCGCTGTGCAGAAGTGCAGGCTGTCATTGAACTAATTCCCTATAATTGCAGCCTTTTATGTCACCGCGATACGCAGGCGGCCCCAGGCCCCCGATCAGAATGGGAAACCAGGTACTGTACCTTTTCATGTTCTCTCTCCCCTTACCCAGCCACCCTTGGCCCCAGTTGGACTTTGACTCAAAGCAGAATTTGGGGAAAGAACTGGGAGGTGGAGGGGCAGGTTGGAATGCAGGAAGTAGCTTACAGGTGGGTCCCCGGGGCAGGCCCTGTGTCCACTCCGTGTCCACAGTACAGCCCCTCTCACAGCATTTCACCTGCCTCTCATTGGTGGGCTTTGGGCAGCTGGTTCTGCAGTTCAGAGGGCAGCAGCAGAAGCAGCCAGGATGGGAATGCAGGGTTTCGGCTATTCTAGAGAAGGTGGTAATGCCCCTGCCCCTCCCTTCCAGCCCCTTCTTGGAAAAGGGTCTTCCTCCTTAATGAAGTTAATTGACAACGTGCATTTTTTCCTGGAAGCTTTTGAGAATTGCCAAGGCTGGTAAATATAATCCTGCTATTAAGGGGAGAAATGGCCCGTAGGAATGCTTAGATCAGGAGGCTGGATGCAGCAGAGCAGGACATTTGTGAGTTTTTAAGCAATGTCTGCCTGTTTCCCAGACCCAACTCCAAACAAGAAAGGATTTGTTTGTATAATTAGAAAAGTGGTCTGCTTACGGGGAGGGCTTCTCAGCCTGGGGTTGTGTGCCTTGTGCTGGCCCATTAGGGTTGGCAATTCTAGGTGGTCTGGAGAAATCGGCCCCCATGCCACCCTCCATAGTTCAGCTTATTGTGGTCCGGGGAGCAGTGGGAGGAAGCTGGAGAGGTAACGATAAAGTATCTTTGGCGATGAAAGATTGAAAAAAAACTTAAATGTTGGGGAGATTGCTTTTCGTGCCAAAGTGTTTTTTATACATAATTCTTAGAGTGACCCTGCAAAAGCTCCTCCAAAAATTTGAAGGCATCACCAGCACGTCCAGCCCCTTTGCCCTTGGAACTTGGGAGTTCAGTGACCAACTCGAGTGGCTTTATTGTTTCTGTTCTCCGGGCTCTGTAAGAAAGGCCCCCAAGTGCCGAGCTCCAGGGCCCAAGGAGAGACCATTGTAGAAAGGGACTTCCAGTTTTAGAGTTGAATTGTTGATCAGGTTTCCGATGACTTTTTTTTGCTCTCCAAAAAGTCTTTTGTTTCCTCTTTCTGTGACATGAAGGAGAGGTTCAAACAAGGGTTAGAGACCCAACTTTTTAACAAGGAGGGGGACCCGTGGGTATGTCACAGATGAGGAAACAGGATTCTGGGAAGTCCTGCAGTAAGCCAGATCAAGCTGGTCTGCAGCTCTCAGCCCAGGGCTGATTTCCTCTGCACCTCACCCACTTCGGTTAGCTTTCGGTGTAGTCCACATGCTGCCTCAGTCACCAGCGGGGACCTCCCCTGCCATCACGTGCACAGGCCCCAGCAGCACCTTCTCCCGCAGCATGTCCAGGAGCTCTCCATGGCCTGAACTGGCCTCTGCCCCATGGAGAGAGCAGATGCTTCCATATCATCATTGTGGCCTTTCCTCCAGCAATTAAGGGACACGAGAGGAAACATGTATGTTCCTATTTATCAGTTAAGCATGAACAAGTGCCCAAGAGAGCAAATGGAGAATAAATCCATCATCTGCACCTCGAGTTACAAACCAGTTGTCCCAACCTCCCCCCGCGCCCTCCGCCCTTGCCCTATTGGAAATCTATACCGATTTTCCGGTTTTCTCCAGACTCAAGAAATGTTTGCCCTCCAGGAGGGGTGTGCCCTTTCTAGGTTTTGCACCTGGGGGGTTCGTGGCGAGTGCCTCAGTTGGGGCTGCAGGTTGAAGAGGAGGCACTGTGCCACTCCAGTGAGCTCAGTCCTCCCCTGTGGCAGGTGGAGGAAGCAGAGGCAGCAGGACTTGCTCAGGTTCATGGGGCCCCCTGTATTAGGGTAATGAGAAAGGCACTTTGGGGGACAAGAAGCTAAGGATCATTAACCTGTTCCCTAAGCCTTACAAGGCCATCTTCCCACCTGCCTCCCTAGTGATAGTTTTGGGATTGTGTATAGAAAAAGCATTGCTGTTTTTCAAGCGATTACAGGTGAGGGGGTGATGAACACTGGGGGGTCAGCCGGGCTGTACATGTCCCAGAGGAGCCCCCGCCGGCCCCGTGGCTGACTGGGGGACTGGGGCAGGCAGCTGAGTGACCGTGAAGATGTGGTTGGGATTTGTCCCTTCCCTGGGCAGACGCTTCCTGCGGCCGCCCCGCAGTGCTATAGCAGAGGCACTGGCCTATTTCCAGGAGCCTGTGGGGCAGCCCCGGAGCGTCACCTTCCCGAGCAGGCTCCAAGAGAGCACACAGTATGTGCTTGCAGTCCCCTATATAAGCCGTTATTTTGCTTTCTTCCATTTGAAGGCTTCGACTTTCTCTGTATGAGAGCTTTTATCTCTGTTCTGGCACATCTGCCTTCGCTTGTAGAGGGGGCCGAGATTGTCCTGTCCCCTCCCTGATCGGGGTCGCTCCAGTGAGGGAGGGAAGGAAGCAATGCCCAGGCTCCCTCTGAAGCTGCAGGCAGCCCTGCTCTGCTCCTGACCCAGCAGGGTTAGGTGGGGCCCAAGGAGGAGCTTCCTTCGAAAACTGTCCTCACTGGAGTACCTGAAGAGGGAGTGATTGCCCAACCTCCACGGCTGCTCCATCAGGGTTGGGTTGGGGGTATTCTGTGACCTGGAGGGTCCCCGGTCTACTTTCCCCCATGCTGGGATCTCCCCCAAACCAGATGGCCTCAGAGGCAGGCCTGCCTTTGTCCTCTCAGGATCCTGTAACCAGGGTCTAGAAATAACCCAGATCCCCAAGTGGCCAGACACAAACTACTCCAGTGACTCAGACCTTGGGAACTGGGGGAGAGGAAGCAGGGCTGGGAGAAAGCAAGAGGTCGGAAGAGCTAAGACCCAGGGGTAGAGGAACAGACTGTGAGTACCCCCAGGCACTGGAAACTTTCAGCAGGTCCTCCCACAAGCACACACGAACATATACCCCATTCTGAAGCTTGGGACAACACTGAGAACTAGTTTCTTTGCTTCCCATCACCTCATTCCACAGCTGGTTTAGAGTTCCCTGCTGGGCTGTCCCCCCAGCAGCAGTCAGGACTGGGGATGGGGTGGAGGTGTCCCTGTCCCAGGTGCCCAGCCTCTGAGAAGCACTGGCAAATGCAGATGGGAAAAGGTGGTCAGTTTTGACAAAGGCAAGGGCCTCGGTTTCATCCTGAGGCATAGGGTTCTAGAAGCATACTTTCCTTCCAGCCCTGCTGCTGTGTTTTTCTTTTCTTCCCGGTTGCCACTGAAATAACTTCAGTCACAAGTAAATCACTTTTAATAGGTTTTCACAGTGAGTGTGCCAAGTGTCACTCAGGAGACCCATGGCACCCTGTCCTCACCTTCTTAATAGCAATCACACCAGCATCTGCCACTTGCTCTAGGCTTTAGGGAATAGGTTCTCATTGAGCATCCTGTTCCCCACTCTCTGGGAGGCCTCCTTTTCACCCCTTGGGTCAGAAGGAGGCATTTCATATGGAGGACGAAGACTGGGTGGGAATCCTGAGTGCTTCTCCTGGCTCTGCCAGTAGGTGACTGGGGGCTGTTGGGGCTCGGGACCTCAGTTTCCCCATCCAAATCTCAAAGGCCATCTCCTCCCTAGCTCCCCTGTAAGAAGACCCTGTGTAGTGATAGGATTTTTAGCTAGCGGGTCTCCTGGACACCACACTTTAGGGGAAGGGATAGAGTGAGTTACATCTCCATGGGGTGAAGGAAAAACAGGGTTCGACTTGAATTGCAGTGGCTGGGGTTTGGGAGGTGAGCATGGGGGACAGGCTGCCGCTGAGGGGTGTATGGCAGGCAGCGCGGCCAAGGTGAGGCTGAGCTCTGGCAGGAGCACAGGATGTGTGATGGTTCCTGTCCCAACGCATGCTGCACCCTCTGCTAATAACAGCTTCAGTGCTGGCCACTCCTGGGGACCTCACCCCCAGCCCCAGCCGGGAGGTCAAGTTCTCGAGTGCCCCCAGATGGGTAGTAAAAGGGCCAGGGCAGGTGGGCATGTCTCCTTTGTCCCCAGCCACTCAGCACAGATCTCACGTCTCTTTCAGCCTCCGGGAGGAGTTCCTGGGACCCAGCCATTGCTGCCCAATTCTATGGATCCCACCCGACAACAAGGTAAAGGGCCAGGCGGGGCCTCCCACAGCTCACAGGGAGTCTGTCCCGTCCGCCCCCGCCACCTCACATTTCACGTACTTTCTTGTGCAGGGCACCCCAACATGGGAGGATCGATGCAGAGAATGAACCCTCCTCGAGGCATGGGGCCCATGGGGCCTGGCCCACAGGTAACCACCTGTCTGTCTGTTCATCTCCCTGACCATCTGTGTGCACCCGCCTACTCCTCCTTCCATGGTCTGTTGGCCTTTCCATGTCACTCACCTCGCAGGGGTCCCCAGCTGCCCTCTCTGCACACGGCCAGGAGCAGCCTCCTGTGGCAAGCAGCAGGCCAAGTTGAGGGGCCCTCTGGGAGGCAGGGGGAGCCGGACAGCCAGGTTGGTGGATCCTCCCATGGGCAAGGTTTGAGGAATTTGGAAGGTGGAGGGTCTGGTACCCAAGCAATGGTGTGGATCCTCCAGGAATCCCAAAGCCCTCCTGTCCTGGGTCCTGAACTGGCTCAGGGTCCTAGTGACCCAAGGCAAGATAAAGGAGGAGCCCTAGTTCAGCCTGCAACGGACTCACCATTTGTCTGTCCTTGGGTGAATCATTTGACCTCGAGGGGCAGGTGGGCCCTAATAGGCCTTGGTTCCCCACCTGTTTGATGTGAGAGGAAGAGGAAATGTCTCTATATCTGTGGTTCTCAGCAATGCCACCCCAACTGAGAGGAGGCCAGGCCGGCCAGGGCCCCCAGTACCCACTTGAACCCAGGGCTTCTGCTGGTTTCATGCACCAGGCTCCAAGCTAAGATTTCTTCTGACCAGAGAGGTTCCGTTGTCAAAAGGGACACCTCAGAAATCTCTGGAAGAAATGATGTCAAGTGCCCTGTCTACACCTTGTGACCTAGCCCCATGCCCCACAGGTACAGGGTCCCACAGGACCATCCAACAGGGGGTCTGACAGGCCATTCCTGTTCTTGAACCTTCTCATGGTTGGATCCCACTCTTCTGAGTGTTTGAGAGTGGTTCTGTTTCCTGTAGTAGCTGTGGCAGAGAGTTTGCTGATCTGACTATCTAAAAGTGCCTGGAAGTCTAAATAAGGAGAGGGGAGTTTCATTTAGTGAGATCAGGAGGGTTTTGCTATAGGGTGTTCCTTCCCTTTTCTGCTCTGCCTGGAAGCCGGCTTATCTTTGGGGTCCGTCCCCCTGACTCAGTGTACAGATGTTTGGGTTCTCTGGGCCCTTCCTCAGGTTTCTGGTTCCCTGGGGGAGGGGGAGTGCTCCCACGCACAGGCCTGCAGACACGTGCCCTGCTTTTGTAAGGAGAGGTGTCTGCCCACACCCAGAGTCCTCCGCTCCATCTGGAGTTGTATTTACAGCACACCCAGCCCACTGCTTTCTTCTCGGTGGTGACTGCAACATCTGTGGTGCTGAAAGATTTTAGGGAGGTCCTTGTCTCCTCTTGGCCCCATAATCCTAAAAGGAAGCAAGCCCATACCAATTGCTGCTCTGGTTTTCTTGTTTGTTTGTTTTCTTTCCTCAAATTCCCCAAAGCTTGTGTTTTCACGAGTTCCTTTTAAGCCACCAGAGCGGCCCCTTCCTGCCATGTGGGTGTTTTGAGCTGACCTCTGCAGGGTGGCTGTGCTGAGGAACTCCTGGGAGGGGCAGCAGTGTCTGAAAGCAGAGTGTTCCCTCTCCTGAGTCAGGAATCTGTAGGTCCCTCAGCTGCCCATTAGAGATGCTCTTGGGGTGGACAAGCAAGTGATCTTGGGACTTCCACAACATCCTGGGGGATCTGGGGACACAAGAGGATGGACTGGGAAGGCCCCCACCCGCCCCTCTGGGCTCTTGGAGGCTTAGCAGCTACATCTGTAAAATGGGAAGGAGACCCGCATCTGCAGAATAGGAAACGCTCAAAGGGGGAGGCTCAAGTTCTCGGCATGACGGTTGGCATGGGGTACTCTTAGTAAGTAGTCTGCGTCTTCCAACTTGGGGACTTAAAATCGGTGTTTAGAACTCTGATTGCCTGGGTTTGATGATTGCTTTGAGTCATGTGTGTTTTTGTTTTTTAATTTTTTATTCTGGCTAAGGCCATTAACAGAGTTAAGCCTGTATTAATAATACTGAGGTTCTGAAAGCTGGGAATGGATGTCAGCTGATTGAGAGCAGAGTATTCTGTAAGTTTGGGACTTCCTCCTAGCCGAGCAGGTGTCTCGTCATGTCCCTGACCAGCAGTCTGGCACACTCTTGTGGCATGCTTTAAAGAGGTGAGGGTCCCAAAGGCTGAGGTCTTGCCAAAAGAAAGCCTTTTGGGCCCAAGTGGCTCTCCTGGCTTCACCAGGCAGGGTGCAAGGTCAGAACTCTCCTGGAGGTCCTAAGAGGGTTGACCGAGAGGGAAGGGAGAAGCTAGCCCCGGGATGAGACCAGTGGATGCACCCCCTCCCCACTGAGCCTCAGGGGCTCTGGAAATGTCTTATTTTTTATTTGACTTTATCAAATCAGTAGAGAGACCCTAAAGTGCTTTGTCCATGTCTCCCATACTGCTCTGGGTAGAGTGCAGTCTTAAATCTCTGAGCCAAACCTCCCTTAGAACAACCCAGAATGTCTGCCCCCTGCCCCCCACTGGGGACAGGCCTGGCCTGGTTTGGGACAGGTTTGGGGGTCATCCAGGGAGCGGGCACTGCAGAGCCTGAGAGGGCAGGAACACCCTACCTCCTGCTCCCAGCCTTTTCTTGTCTATCCCCTGGGGGTGCTTTCTTGGTCACTCCCAACAGACAGGAGAGGGACAAACTCAGAACTCAGTGCTGGAAAACATGTTTCCAGCCACAGCTCAGCCTGCTTGGGCCTCTAGTCCCTCATCTGCAAAGTGGGGAGCTGAGTGATCACCTCACAGGGCCCACGGTAGGTTTGGCAGAAACAGCATGAGGTGCCTGCAGGGTGTTCACGCACCCCACTGCCTCCCTAGACCTGGGCTCGGGGAGGGAATCCTGTCTCTGCCACAGCTTGGGCTGTTAGAAGAAGAGACTAGACTAGACCCTTGAAGCAGCCTTTGCTAAGCACCACTGCAGGCACAGTGCCAGGCTGAGAACAGAGACACCCAGGTGGGAAACCGTCAGCCTGTAGTTCCAAGTGGGGAATAAGATTGCTAATAGCCAAAAAAAAGATTGCTAATAGCCGGTCACCACTCCAGAACCTTCCCAACAACGAATATGTACGGTGTAGTCTTGGGGCTACTTTATAGATTTCAGAGGCGGACGGAGTGACATTTGCACTTCCTGAGCCTGTGTTGCATTTTAGCCTGAATGTCACAAACGAACCAGCAGACCAGCCATCGCCCTGCCCTTTTCTCTGAGTGCCTCAGACAGGCTTTACTCTGCTTTGGTGAAACGGCCAGTGCCAAAGGGAGGTAATAGATCCACTTAATTATAGTCCTTCTTTAAAGAATTATGTCGGTATCAGATGGGAACGTTCTGGCGAAGTTTTTCAGAAAGTGGCTCCTGTTGGAATGAGTCTAGAACCGCAAGGCCTTCTGGCCGGGCTCCCATGGACAGAGTGCAAGGCCTCCTCCCAGGTGCTGGGGCTCATAGAGCCCATGGGTGCTGCTTGCTAGCATCTCTGGTGCTCAGGCTGGGGATGGAGGGCGGCGTCAGGTGGCCAGCAGCCCCGAGGGTCTGTGTTTGACACAGTTCACATCGTGGGGTAACCATGGTCCCTAGGGACAGTCCTGTGCTGCCCGGAAGAATCTACATCTCCCTGCTGATCCAGGACAGCCCCACTCTTTTTTGGCGCTGCCTGTAGCTTCTGGGCAACGGCTCCAGCAAGCCATAGAAGGATCAGAAACCTAGCCAGAGCAGCTAGAGGCTGGCTGAAGAGAAAGTGGGGCCACATGAAGCACTTTCCCCAGGGTGGGGGGGGGGGGAGGGCACCCATAGGGGCCCCCAGGGGGCCCTGCATGATGAGAGGGGGGATGGAGGACAGGACCCTGCTGCCCAGGAAGCTGTCCTGACAGCCTGTCCTAAAGACTGGAACATGTGAAGGTGACAACAGTGCTGGGCGGGCTCTGGGCAGCACCAGGAAGAGCCCCTGCGCCTGGGAGTTGCAGAGAGGGGGAGCAGGACCCAGCCCTGCCAGCCGCCCAGGGCTTTGCTGTGTCCAGCAGGCTGGGCCTGGTGCCCTACCTGAGGTCCCCAGCAGGGGGGCCCTTCATCATTCCTGCCAGTAGACCAGACCCTTCTGTTTAGGGTCCAGGGTGGCCAAGAGGGGCCGAGGGTGAGGGTGTGGGAAGATGGTGACTGCCTCTGTAGCTACGGCCAGCCCCAAACTGCGTGGAGGGTCCGTCCGGGCGTCCAGCTGCCCCGTCCCTGCAGAGCTGTGCAGACAGCAGCGGAAGGGGGAGCATCTGGCTGCTGGGCACACCTTGCAGTCCAGGGATGTGGACAGGCGGTCACTGAAGGAAGGGAACCATTTCTGTGGAGTCTCTGAAACCATGCTTTCAAGCCAAGCCCTCTGGGGAAAGGGCTGCTTGCTGTTTCTGCTCTGAGAACTTTCCCCCACAGTTGACAGTTCAGCCCTACTTTTACCCCCCGACTCTGTTCACCCTTGAGCAAATCTCAGGCTTCTCTGGGCCTCTGGCCTGTCATCTTTGAAACAGGGAGGCGGAAGTGGCCCTTCAGAGTCTGTGCCTCTAGCAGGGAGGACCTGGTGGGCAGCCTCCCTCTTGGGAAGTGGCCGTGCTGCTGTTGGGAAGGCTCTGGAAGGTGAGCTAGAGGTAGGAACAGCAGTTGGCTCGCCAGAGCCTTCCCGGGGGTCTGTGTACCGCATGGGCGGGCACATCACAGGAGTGAGCACCTGGCTGGTCCTCCCATCGCCCAGTCTGTGCTGCAGTGGCCCGAGCCCCACCAGCCTCCACTAGCCCCCAGGCCAGCCTTTCCCTTGCCTGCAGTGGGCCAGAGAGGCAGCAGGAGCGGCGGGAGCCCACAGGAGAGTTCTCTGTCTGGGAAACCTTTGGAACTGGCCAGGCTGTGCTCCGCGGGAGAGCGGGCTGCCAGGGGTGGCGGCAGGCTTCCTGTCCTGCAGCGCGGAAGTGAGGCTGAGATTTGTGGAGGGATTGAGGAGCTGCACGTGGGGCTTAGGGAGGACCCTTTAAGACCTGAGGTTCTGTGATGCTTAAGGCAGCATTAAGGGCTTTGGTGTTCGTTCTGCTAGCATCCCAAACCAGAGCGCATGTCCGAGAGCTGAGAGCCAAAGGAGCACTTCAAAGCTGTCATTTCATTTGATCCTCCCGGCCCGCTCTCCGTCTCCGCCGCGTAGGCAGGGCAGCGGGGCAGAGGTGGCGGCTGCAGAGCCAGAGCTGGGCTGCGCGCCTCCGGCCGTAGCTCTGCTGTGCACACAGCCGCGGGGGGCTGTCGCTCTTCTCCTGACCCTCAGCGGCTTCGTCTTCCCAGTGGGGGCGGTCTTCCCAGTGGGGGGCTGTGATGGGGCAGTTGTAATGATTGAGCACCCGGCACGGCCTAGGCCAGAGTAAGCACTGGGGTGCCCCGTGCCCATGCCCGGGCTCTCCTGTGCTCTGACCTCAAGCCTGCAGCTCTGCCTGCCAGCCCGTGGCCCTGTCTATAAGCCAGGCCTGGCACTGGCTCGTCCCGGAGCTCACTGGGATCCCTCAGTGGCCCCCTCCCCCTGCCTCCTCCATGCCAGGCCTTGCTGTGTGCCAGTTACTGTCTACACACTGTCCGTGTGTCCTGTTAGACGCCAAGCCGCTGTCAGGGACACCAGGGAGAGCAGGTGGGCCCACGGCTTTCATGTTCAGGAACCCGGCCTCGGCTCAAGAACTCCGCTCCAGCATGATGTTGGCTCGGAGCTGCTCAGCTCGGGCTCTTCAGCCTCCTGGCCTTTTGCTCTTTCTGACGGCCTTTCAGCAGATATGTGGGGAGAGTGCAGACCTAGAGGCTTACAGATCCAGGTTTAGATCCTGGTGGAGTCACTGGCGAACTGACTTCGGGCAGTCAGGTCCTCAGTCTCCCTTTCTCTAAAATGGGACTAATACTAGCTTTGTGGCATTGTTAGGACAACCCAGGGCCTGTATGTCAAATGGGTTATGGGCTCAGCTATTTCTTTGCTGTCAAATTTCCACCAACCTCACCTTTTTCGGATTCTATAAAGGCAGAGCTTAAGCTACAACCAGACTAATTTTACTTTCTGTTCATTTACTTACTCACTCCTTCATTGATTCAGCACCCAGTCTGTGATGGCTGGTGTGTGGAGTGACACATGTACGGAGAAAATCAAGACACAGTGTCCCCCCCTCTCCCCCCCAACACACACATACAAGGTACTCAGAGCCCAGTGGGAGAGACACATGGCCATGATCATAGCCCTGTGTGGCATGGGCTGTGGCAGGGGTCAGGGGATTGCAAGGCATTATGGGAGTGAGCATCGTAAGAATGTACAGGGAAGGCTTCACAGAGGAGGTGCTCTTCGAGCTGGGTTTGGAAGATATGTAGGAGCCCAAGTGGAGAAGGGAAGCAAGGCATTTCTTCTGCAGAGAAAATAGCATCGGAATGGAGAGCCAGGGGTAGTAGTGACTAGAGGTTCCTCATCTGGCACTCATGTGACCTCTTGTGCTGTGCCTTGGGGGGGTGTACTGAGCTGAGGTAGGACTCTTCCCCAAGACAGAATTGGTGACCCTGCCCCCAAGAGTTTTCTTCCTGCTTCTCTAGCACTGTGTGTATCGCAGGCCCCACAGGCTGATGCTGAAATCAGGCATCCTGATCCCAGGGCTAGGGGATAGCCCAGACATGGGGCAAGGAAGGGGGTATCTGTATGTGCTGGACTTTGGGGACAGCCACTGGCCAGGCCTTTCAGGACTCCTCCTCCTTCCACATTCAGACCCACCCTGCCCCTGGCCTCAGAGTTTCTGATGTGGGCAGTGTTCCCCAGTCGGTTCTGTTCAGAGCCCACTTCCTTTACCCACCCAAGACCTGAGACAGATGTGAGGGCTTGCTGGACATCCCCGTGCTTTCGAGAGAACCATCCCGAAGCCTCCCTCTGTGCTGGCTTGTCATTGTGGTCCTGTCACGTGGTTCCCACCCCCTCACCTTATTTAATGAATATGTTATTTTTTTCCTCATCAGATCCTTTCCACAGACTAATCCTCTTGCTTATATTCTGTTTGTCTTTCTTCCCTCTTCCTCTCTCTGGTTCCCCTCCTCCTTCTCATAGACTGACCCTTGGTTATCGTTGCAGAATTATGGCAGCGGCATGAGACCACCACCCAACTCCCTCGGCCCCGCCATGCCCGGGATTAACATGTAAGGCACAGCTGACCCCGCTGGTGGCACAGAGCCTGCGGCTCGCCCCGCCCTCTGTCACTCCCCGAATGGCCGGGGAATGATGATAATTCTGGGCACCTCTCTGGACGTCAGTCCCCTCTGCAGTGGAGTGATGTCAGAGACACTGCGATAAGAGCTCCCATGCCCTGCATTGGGCTTATCCTCTCTGGTTGTGGCTCGGAGCCTGCCGCAGGCATTAGCCCCCCCCCCCCCCCCACTCTTCCTGATAATCCTGTGAGGTGGTTATTACCCCCCACTTACACATGAGGGAACTGAGGCCCAGAGAGGTGAAGTAACTTGCCCATACTCACACAGCTCTGAGTGACAGGATTGAGACTGAACCCCTATACAGTGCTGCTCTAGTGCTTTAGTGTTTCTTAACCCCTCCTTGCGGGGACAGATCTCTGGGAAAATCTGTGGGTTCCCTTCCTGGGAAAATGCACACAGGAGATTTTATATACGTTACACATTCTCCGTGTGATCTATAGGAGCTTGTAGATCTCCACTCAAGGAGCTGCCCTTTGCTCCCCAAGAACCAGATGGTGTCTAAGGCCCTAGGACTGTGGAGGACTTCCTGTTAGTGATGTCAGCCCTCTCGTTCTGGCCCTGCTGGCACCACCCCCTTGGGGCTGATAAGACCTTTTTCATTGTCGTCCTCTCTCTCTCTCCCTCTCAGGGGCCCGGGAGCTGGCAGGCCCTGGCCAAATCCTAACAGTGCTAACTCAGTGAGTACCCCAGTTGGATGGGATGGTGATGGTGTTTGCGAGGGAGGGGCTTCTAGGGTACAGGGTGGTCTTGTCCCCAGGTTGGAGGTGTCATGAGAGGCAGGGTTGCGGCAGGACTCTCTACTCCCACCCCTTGATGCCTGCAGGGAGGAATGCTGCTGTAAGTGAGGCTTGGAGTAAGGTGCTGCGGCCTTCAGGAGTTCGGCCCCAGCCCAGCCCATTGCTCTGCAGAAACCCTGATGTGTGAGCCGAGGGCTTGCTCAGAGACCACTCTCCATGTAGAAACCCCTGGGGATCCTCTCTTCCCTGGCAGGGCTGGCTTCTCACACCCAGAGGAACAAGCTGGGAATGAGCTCCACACAGAAGGCCACGGGGCTGGGGAGAAGCTCTTGCTTTCCTGTCCTCTTGACCTGGAGGATCTCCCATGTCCACACCCCATCAGAGCTCCCTGCCAAGGCTCTTGGGATCAGTTCAGTGTGGGCACTGGGCTTTGTTCACACCCCTGGCCGTCCCAGGGACACTAACCAGGGGGTCCCACAGCCTTCCCCAGCAAAAAGGGGGTGTGTCCCCAGGTGGATTTAGAAGCCCAATGGCATTCTTTGAGAGGAAGTGACTCTGACACGTGGCTCCCCCACTTCTTGTTTTTAGATTCCATACTCCTCCTCATCACCTGGTACCTACGTGGTAAGTATGTGTGGGTTTGGAGCATTGCGTGTCACAGCCCACATGTGGCTGAATGTGCGAGAGAACTTCTCCAGGGTCTCTGTCTCTTTCCCTTGCACAACACATTCTGGGTACAAGTTCCAAACTATGCTAGAACCTGCTTTATCTGTACAGATACCTGCTGTATTCAGGTATCTGTACCTTCTAGTGGCCCAGAAATCCCCCAACAAGGCCTAGAGTTGGGTCCCCATCTTGGGGGCTGCCCAGTGGCCCAGCTGGCTTCCACCACAGGCCTCTGGTTCCCTGCATTGGTGTGTATGTGAGCACATGTGCACACCCACAGCTGCCTCTGGGTCTGGAGAACGATGAGGATGGTTGGGGGGCGCTGTAGACCAAGTCCAGCTCTCCCAAGGCTTAAACACGTGCGCCCTGCTTGAGCTTTAACCAGAGCTAACACCGGGCTGGGCCCTGGGCAAGCACTTGTCTTTGATGTCACTGGAGCTCAGTGGCTTCTCCCCACCTGTATCATTGTCATGGATATTTGATGTCAGTTTTATCTCCCTTCCAGGGACCTCCTGGTGGTGGTGGCCCCCCAGGAACACCCATCATGCCTAGTCCCGCAGGTGAGAAGGCTTGGGGAGAGGGTACCATTGAGATCATAAGGGGTCTTGGAGGGGCCCAAATGCCAAGCCTAAGCTCACCAACTATTCTTCTTGAGCATGTTTCCCCTACCAGGTACCTTGGCATTAGGGATTTAGGAGGCAGGCGTCCCCTGGTGCCACTAACCTGCCCTGTGGCCTCAGCCAGGCCACTCCTCATCTCTGGTTAAAGGATGGGGCTGTGCAGTGGGGAGGGAGATCCAGGAACGAGGGTTCTCACTGTCCTCGGCTTGTACCAGTTGGTAAGCACCAGTCCTGGCTGTGCATTTCTCTAGATGCTTGAAAAGGGGCTTTGGAATTTCTGGCCTCCTGGGACCAGCACTGTGTAACATGGTGGTTCCTCAAGAGTTCCCAGAGCTCTTGGCTTCCGGTCATCTATGCAGGGGATGGCTTCTCCCTCTTTCTTTGATCAGAAGAAGGCATGCGTGCACACATGTGGGCATGTACACACACGCATACACACACAGCATCATGTTTATACTTCTTTGGCAGCTAAGAACACCCTTCCATCTAGAAGGGATTCCACCTTTACCCACCCAAAAAATAAAAAGTGAGGGGTAGCTGGATTTCTGTCTGAGGAACAGGGTGTCTGCTCCTGATACAAACATGTTAGCTGAATTTCTAAGGAGACTTTTCTGGGAGACAGATGGGTCCCTCTGTTCCCAGACTCCTCAGCTCCCAGTAGCAGGGAAGCTGCTAAGCTGCAGTGGTCAGGCTGGCAGCTGTGATGTTCAGCTCCCGCTCCTGCTCCCTCTTTCTGCTGCTGCATTTTTATGAGCTGCATGACCTACATTCAGACTGGGTCACATTAAACCACTCCATATGTTAATTCGTCTCCAGCCCTCTCCTGGCCTCTCCTTCCTGTCCCATCAGCTGGGCAAGGTGGCCCCTGGGTAATTTGTGGCGTTTCCCTTTCCCCGATTTGATTAAAACTGCTGGGTGGGATTGGGGGAGAGCGCAGGTGGTGGTCTGGCTGTCCCTCATCGTCCTCAGCAGTGTCTGGGGAGCACGTTTGGTTTGGGGTGGGGAGATGAGAATTCAGATTCCCCCCCCCACACACACACACACCCACACGCCTTGCCACATTCACACTGTTGTCCAGACATCCTGGAATTCTTCGTTTCAGGGTTGAGTGGTTTTCACAGTTGAATTTTCTGTGATTAAAAACTTTGTGAATCTTCATTAAATACAAATTAGCCAGAAAATGGTGGTACTTAGAGGAGATTTTAGGTGATAAAATACAAAAGAATGAGTTCAAGTGCCACGAGTTTGTTTTAATTAAGAAATGAATTAATCACCCCGACTTGTGGGTTTCCACTGTTCTACAGATTCAACAAATTCCAGTGACAACATCTACACAATGATTAATCCGGTGCCGCCTGGAGGCAGCCGGTCCAACGTAAGTCCGCTTTCTAATAATTTACATATCAGATACCATAACAAATCATAATTAACTTCATCAGCTGAGGGGAAAGCAAGTTTAATTGATTTCAGCCATTTGTTACCAAAGATGAATAAAATAAACCATCAGAAAAGTGATTTAACTCTTGGGCAACTTGGTTCCCATTTCATAGCTGGGAGAGAAGGGGTAGAGTGATGTCCTCCCCTCTGGTCAGAGTGGGGTGCCCGGCCTCACTGTGGGGGTTGCCACTGCTCTGGAGTGGGGTGTCGGTTTGGGAAAGCACTAGGCTGCGGGTGACCTGGGTCACACTATCCCTGCTGATGGGCTGTGCCGCCCCCCGGCCGCCCTTCAGCCTCTCAGGTCTGGAGCTGTGGGTTCCTGGAGCCCATCTGGGGTCCCGCCTGCCCTGTGCCTCTGGCCCCTTTGGGAGCCCCGGGACTCCTACACTCTGCATCATCTTGGCATCTCGTTGTGTCACTGCCTGGCCTAGAGGCCACTCCCTCCCCCCAGGCTTCTCCAAACCCCAACCCTCAGTGATGTCGCAGCTCAGACTCCACTTTATCTGATTCTTGCTCACCCACTCCCCTTGTGTCCGCTGCCTTGTGCCAGGTGGCCCTTGGCTCTGCAGCTGTGGCCTGTCTCCATCTCCCAGGTGGGAGCTCCCTGAAGGCAGGACTGCTCTGACCCACGTCTACAGACGGCCCCTCCTCCCAGGTGGGGGAGGTGAGTCCTACTGGCCTTGCACTCAGGGAACTTACTACCTGGAAAGGAGGCCGCTGTGTGACCAAATGCACAGTCTGGACTGTAGAGCCAGAGGGTGGACTTGGGGTCCCAACATTATTCGGGCCTTTTGGGGTGCTTCATTTGGTTTTGTTGGTTTGGGTCCTGATAGGACCGGGTGGATCACTCACCATGCTCAACACTGCCTGGAGGCTGTCCCATGCTGGACACTGCACATGTCTAATCCTCTGGCAGCCTCTGAAGTGAGGCTTCCTGGGTGCCTGCTGTATGCAGAGAGGGACCTGAACCGCGGGTCATGTGATGGAGAGGGAGGGGAACTGCACTCCTTAACCCTTGCTCCACCATCCCTGTCCCTCTCCTGGGCAGCCAGCATGCTAGTCATCCCTGCCTCTCATTAGGGTGACCGACTATCAGGTTTAGCACTAAAAGCTCAGTGTTCAGGACACGACTTCCCAGGACACAAAGTCCGGGGTTTTGACAGTAACTCAGAAGGCTGGGTGCCAGAGTGTAAGGCCCTTACTGCAGCCCCAGAGCAGGGGACTATGCTCAGGGTGTTCAGCGGCAGCTGGAAACAGCTCCCCTGACCACGGATGCCAGCGCTCATGGCCTGCAGCTCCTGGTAGGCTGGCCACATCATGGCACCAAGAGGGGTGGGGCTCGAGTGCACTGGGGTCGGGGCCCTGACAGGGTCGGCCTCGACTCTGCCTGCAGATCAGCTGCTTGGCCTGGTGTCAGGATTGCACAGGCCTGATTTTTCATGCTGCGAGCAGGGGCACCTTGTCTTCTGGGCCAAGGGGCTGGAAGGGAGCAGGATGGCAGCACTAGCGCTGCCCGGGCCTCCCTGGATTGGCAGGTGCCAGCTGGTGGGGGACATGCACAGTGTACTGGGGAGAGGAACCATTGGAATGGAGGTGCTTGGCGGGGGGCACAACCAGGGAGACAGTGGCCCCGGATTTGTGCCGGCACAGCCCTCCAACGACTCTGCCACCAGGCTGTCCCTGCTGCAGTTCCCTGAGCTCAGGAGGCCACGGTTCCGGATTCGAAGGCTGCACCCAAGTCCCGTGTGGTGACAGAGGAGGGCATCTTGATGTCGGGCTAGTCCTGTCGGGAGCTTTCTGCAGCCAGGTGGTGCCTCACATCACGGTGGTGAAAACCTGTCCCTGACTCTTTGGTACTGACTCAAAACCTGGAGCTTCACCTCATTGTGTTGATTTCTACCATGATCTTAGTGAAACTGCAGAAAACAAAGCAAAGACAGTTGTTGTTCTGTCCAAACACAAGCTAGACTTGGCCCATCTGTCTGCATATTGGGCAGACAGCACACGGTTAATTGGGCAAATTTCATTTGGCATCTAAACTCCTTACCTGCTGACTGTCCCACCCACCGTGCCCCCGGCACTGCTGCAGAAGCACGGCTTACTTCCTTGTGAGGCCAGGCTTTCCTAATGAAAGATTTTTGGTCACCCGTCAATCTCAAAATGCGCAGATACATGTTAACAAGGCTTAGGGCTTTGTGGAGGCGGAGCCAGACCCAGACACCTGCCCGCACAGCGGCCAGAGCTAGTGCTGGCCACAGGAAAGGTGCTGAAAGCTCGGCCCACTGTGACGTCCTCCTCTCCTGGGAACCACATTGAGGTGAGAGCGTAGAGAGGAATTACAGTAAGGTAGACGTGTCTACGCTGTGGCTTTAGAACTGTTGGGTGATCCTTTCAGGGGGCCACCGGGAGCCTAGAAGAGGATGGACAGACCACACTTGAGCCATTAGGGACCACTGGGGGGATTGGGTCAAACCCCATTGGCCAAAGCAGTGACTTGGTTTTGAAAATGAGGGATCCCTGGGTGGCGCAGCGGTTTGGCGCCTGCCTTTGGCCCAGGGCGCGATCCTGGAGACCCGGGATCAAATCCCACATCGAGCTCCTGGTGCATGGAGCCTGCTTCTCCCTCTGCCTGTGTCTCTGCCCCTCTCTCTCTCTCTCTCTCTCTCTCTCTGTGACTAAATAAATAAATATAAATAAATAAATAAATATAATTAAAAAAAAGAAAATGAGATTGCCTGAGAACTCAAAACCTGTCACCAGCAAAGGGCAGCGCTTTCTTGGCTTCTTGATTGAAACTGTAACTTACTTGGAATCCATCTTGGATCTCACAAGTTAACATCACCTCTGTGCTTTAAACTGTTTTCCCTGAAAGAGCGAGAGAGACGAGTAAGTGAGGACGAGATCCACGGTGCTTCAGAATGCTTAGAAATGATGGACATTTGAGACAGGACAGCCTGTCTCCCTAAACCAGCCCATAGATACAAAGTGTGATGCACCTCTTAGGAGAGCTTGAAGTGAATTCCTGCAGGCCCAAAAACCTGTGCAAATCCGTAAAATCCCAAGTACTCTGTGCACAGATGTTTTTGTGGAGAGGGTGTTTCCATGTTCCCATGTTGGACTGACGCCAGGGCCTCATAAGAGCAGAGTGGCAAGTCGCAGTGATTTTTGCATTTACCACTATATAAGAAAATTAACAAGCATGGGCTGGAGGCTGCTGGCAATCCAGAGAAGTACTGGTGGAAAAGCAGACAAGAGCAAGGTGGGTCCCCGGCAGCTCCACCACAGCCTCTGGAGAGAACTGAGCTCGGATTCATGTTCTTGCTGTGTCTCTTCAACCTAGCCTGGTCCCATCTGGAAATGTGGCCTCAGATGCCACCTCTGTTCCCACGTAGGCTTCATCAAGCTGGACAGATGTCTTCCTTGAATGGATTATCCAAGACATTTACCTCACAAGGAAACTATGTTAGCCACCTCTTTGTGTAAAACTTTTTTCTAATCTTAAAAAAGGGGGGGTGGACAGAGCAAAAATGCCCTATTATAGGATAGAAAGAAATGCAATTTTTTAAAAAATTATTTACTGGGGCGCCTCAGTGGTTTAGTCAGTTAAGCATCTGCCTTCAGCTCGGGTCACGGTCCCAGGACCGACCCATGGTCCCTAGGATTGAGCCCTACATCGGGCTCCCTGCTCAGCGGGGATCCTGCTTCTCCCTCTCCCTTCCCATCCTCCACTTATGCTCTTGCTCTCAAGAGCAAGTAAATAAAAAATCTTTAAAAAAGATTTATTTGAGAGAGCAAGTGAGCTTGTGTGGGAGCAGGAGGAGGGACACACTCCCGACTCCACTGAGCATGGAGCTGGACTCAGGGTTGGATCCCATGACCCTGAGATCATAGCCTGAGCAGAAATCAAGAGTAGGACGCCTAACCAACTGAGCCACCGAGGTGCCCCAAGAAACATGATTTTTAAAAATCAAACATAAGCAATATCTCTTTCATCAGTCTATTGCGTTTAGCCTCTTAAAAAAAATCTTACATTTGTGTATTTTAAGACTACATAGTAATATAGCCTACAAAATTTAAATATCCAATAAAGAGCTCAAATAAATTACTGTATTAGAGAATAGAAACATTATAAAACTGTTACGTTTTTCTCACACAAACCATTCATTTAACTAATCCTCTATCCCCTGCTCCCGTTAACTAGCCTTATTATGGCTTTATTGAAATAATAGCATTTATGTGGCAAAGTAATACAGAATAAGCAAGTGGTGCAGGGAGAGCTGGCTATCCCCAGGCAGGTGCATGAGGCCGGACCGCAGCTTCACGCCAAAACCCAGAATCAGCGCAGAGTCGACCCTCCACCTGCCTGGCGGCGCTGAAGCCATAAAAGGCTTAGAGGAAGAGAGGCGTCAGTTTTCGTGGCCTGCGTGAAAACAAAGCTTTTTTACCTGTGACACGGAAAGCACCGGTGACAAAAAAGCAAATAAATTGGACTTCATCACGATATAAAACTTCTGTGCTTCAAAGGGACACCATCCGGAAGGCAAAAACACAGCCCACAGAGTGGAGAAAACATTTGCAAATCACATATCCGATGCAGGACTTGAATCCAAAATAGGCATAGAACTCTGAAAACTCAGTAGTGAAAAAATCCAATTTTAAAAACGGGCCAATGATCTGAACAGACATTTCTCTAAAGATGTACCAGTAGACAGTAAACACACAGAAAGGCACCCAGTGTCAGAGCACCAGCCCAGCGTGCTCTCGGGGGTCAGCCCCTGCACGTGCTCCCAGGCATGGCTGGGGACCAAGGCTGGGAACCAACCAAGCCCAGTAGGGGCGAGGCCGGCGAGACCTGGGGGGTGGGGGGGCGGGCTCCTTCCCCTGCTGGTGGGAATGGAAAATGATATAGCTGCTGTGGGAATGATATAGCTTTGTGGCAGTCCCTCAAAAGGCTACATGGGGCCACCGCGTGACTCGGCACCTCCACTCTCGGTGGGTCTCTGCCCGTGGGAAATGACCATGTATGTCCACAGAGTAATCCTGTTCATATTCAGTGGCGGTACTCACAACAGCTAAAGCATGGGAACAACCTGAATGTCTGCTGATGGGGTAGACCGATCAAGTGCAGTCTCTCCATACGGTGCGATGAGATTTGGCCAGAAGGAGGAGTGAAGGCCTAATTCGTGCCCCAACACGAGTGAGCCTTGAAGCCATGCTGAGCGAAGGAAGCCAGCCACAGAGCTCACGGAGGATTTCACTTACGCAAAAATATCCAGAATAGGCAAATCCATAGAGACAGAAAACAAATTAATGGTTGTCTGGGGCTGGGAGGCTTGCAGGGGGGTGGGGAGTGACTGCTAATGGGTACAGGGCTTCTTTATGGGATGATGAAAAGGTTCGAACGTGGATTGTGGTGATGGTTGCCCGACTCTAAATATACGAGAAACCACGGAATTGTATGCTTGAAGTGGGCTGATGGTCTGGTCTGTGAGTTACAGCTCAGTAAAGCTGTTAAAAATAATATCCAAGAGGGGCGCCTGGGGGGCTCAGTCAGTGAAGCATCCGACTCTTGATCTCAGCTCAGGTCTTGATCTCAGGGTCATGAGGCTCAAGCCCGTGTTAGGCTCTACACTGGACATGAGGCCTATTTAAAAAAAATTAATAATAAGAAAACACAATGATCTATAACCTCAAATTTTTTAGTACACACACACGCAAACACGTAGTTGTTTATAACATTATCGTGCTTGGGGATTGTGTGGTCATTGGTTGTCCTGAGTTGACTCCCTATAAAAAGTCACCCTCGTCCTCGTCTCATTTGGATTAATAAGTGTGAAATTTGTTGCCAGATATCAAAAATGTGGCCCTGGGAAGTCTCTGGGGAGGGGGAGGCCAGGAGGCTGCCTCTGTGGTGGAGGCGGCGGGCGGGAGCCCCTGCGGTCTGGGCCCCCTGCCCCTTGTGCTCCTACAGGCTCCCTATCCAGAACGGCCTCCGGGACCTGCCCAAGTCCTACCCTGATGACTTTGGCCCTTGCCCTGCAGCAGGTCTGACTTCTCTGCGCCTCTTCCTGAAGCTGTGGCCACGCCTGGGCCTCGGCTCCCTTGGGAACTCACCCCGTCTGTCCCTGGGCGTCCCTTGGCGTCTGTAGCTGTGGGTTCCTCTTCCGGGCCCAGCTGAGCAGTGACTTGCTCTGCATCCCCGGCCCCCAGCATAGGCCAGATGCCAGACAGTCCTCCGTTCTGCGGTGTCCACCCCTCCCCTCCCCAGTGTGCCTTCATGACCCAGTGATGGGACCTTCTGGCCTTTGGTTGCTGCTTTTCTGAAGTGGTTTGATAGTTCCCCTCGCTGGGCTAGAGCCCATCCCGCCCCTCAGGCCTTCTGCTCAGGGATCAGTGGCCCCTCTGCAGTGTCCCCAGGAGAGAAACCCTCCCTTGCCCTGCCTGACTGCTCCCCTCCCTACCCCCCAATCTCTCAGTAGAGCTGACGTCCCCTCCCCCATGGAAATCCTTCATTTCTCAGGAAGCAGCTTCCATAGGCTGTGGAAAAGGCCCAAGCCCTTGCCCCAGCCCCCTGCCCCAGGCCCCTGTCCCAGTTCCTCCCAGGCCCTCCCAGCTCCTCTGGATGGGGCTCCAGCAAAGCATTTCCCTGCTCACTCTGCTTCAGTTTCATTATCTGTAAAATGGGGAGGAGAAGCATTAATACTTTAGGTCCCTGGCTTGGTATCCTCACGTGTGTGTGTGTGAGGGGGGGGTGGTTCTGACCGGTAGGCCACATGCTCCACTCCAGGGATAGAGCACAAGTCCATACCTGTCCCCGTATGACAGTGTGTGACCTTGGTCCAGCGTCTTTCCCTCTCTCAGTTTGTTTCCTCATTTGGTGCATAGGGCTGAGCGCCTCTGCCCTGTACAGCTCCAAGGGCCGAGGAGAGGGCCAGCTGTGGCCTCTTGGTGGTGTCAGGTACCTTGGGGGGCCTGGCAGAGGGGCCCCACCACAATGGAAGCTCCCTGAGGGCACAGCTCTTTGGCAGCTGGGTGCGGGAGCCCAAGAGAGCCCTGCAAAGGGCCTGGGGCCCACTCAACCACCATGCCCTGTGCTTCTCCCCCAGTTCCCGATGGGTCCAGGCTCCGACGGCCCGATGGGAGGCATGGGCGGCATGGAGCCACACCACATGAACGGATCGTTAGGTAAGTGGGTGCCCACCCCGTGGCCACGCTGCCCCCTGCCCGACCCTGCCCACGCGACTGTCTTTGGCTCCGCCAGGCCTGGTTCCCCAGGACCTTGACTGGGCCCGTGGTAAGATCCTCAGAGATCCAGGCAGGACAGAAGATTGTCGGCACAGAAGCAGTGTGGGATTTGGGGGGTGGGGGGGTTTCGGAGGCCTCTCCACTTAAGAGAAAACAAGAAACTGAATCCGTCTTCCTTCCTTGCAGGGTCAGGTGACATAGATGGACTTCCAAAAGTGAGTGTGTCCTCTGTTTCCTCCCCCATGGCATCCACCCTCCCCTAGCCCTGAGGCCCCAAAAAGCTTTTCTCCCCATCTGGTGGGCAGGTTGCTGGGGCACCAGGCCTCACCTCCTCTCTCCTCTCTCCAGAATTCTCCTAACAACATAAGTGGCATTAGCAATCCTCCAGGCACCCCTCGAGACGATGGTGAGCTAGGAGGGAACTTCCTCCACTCCTTCCAGAATGACAATGTAAGTGCTGCGGTCACCCCACCCCCACCCATGTTGCCCTCAGACCATCCTCTTACCCCTGGGACCTGGGACTGCTTATTTAACAAGTTGTGCAGCCTCCTGGCCAAGACCAGCCTGGCAGCCCTACCACCGGCTTTCACCTTGGTCATTTTTCTACACCAAGTGCAGAGCCCTCACCTTCCTGCTGCGTGGCCCTGACCCCACCCTGACCCCTGGCAGGGCCTTCTGGAGGCTTCTGCAGGGAAGCACGATGCCTCTAATACTGAGAAAGCTGAAGTGTCTGGAAGGACCCTGGGTTGGGTCTCAGGAGGCCCAGGCTCTGTCCGCTGGGCCTCTGGGCAGCGTGGTCTCTGGGGGCCCACGTGTGTGTCTTGGGGAAGAGGGTTCCATGTCCCCAGGAGTTCCTGGGGTCTCCTTGCACAGGGGTTGCCTTCTACTTAGGAGAGACAGCATTATGCTCCAGCAGCTTTGGAGAACCCCAGACAGGCTCCCCTCAGGGCACCCTGGCTGGCCCTGTTGGGGGGGGGACCTGTGGGGGGCATTGGGTCTGCTGCTTCCTCAGCTGGAAAGGAGGGGGGATTTGAGAGGGGAAGGGGTGGAGGGGGGGCTGCCCGCCCAGCCACGTCCCCACACTGGCCACCTGCAGTCCCCAGGGCCCCCACACCCTGGCCCTCACAACCCCATCTCTGCTTCCACCTCCCCAGTATTCTCCAAGCATGACGATGAGCGTGTGATCCCCTCCTCTTCTCCGAGACGCTGAGAGAGCCGGCATTGCAGGCAGGAAGATGCCAGAAATTATGCAAGAAGAAGTGAGGTGTCATTACCCAGGAGCTGGGGGAGGGGCATCTCCTGCTCCCCCTCAGCCCCAACCCCCTCCTCCAGCCCCCCCACCCATCCCAATTTTAGTTTCATGCAATAAAAAGGCCGAACTTTTTATTCCATAAAACATGAAGGACAAAACTCAAAATAAAAATATATTTCAAGTCCATGACCAGAAAACTCCCACCCCTTGCCATTCCCAAAAGGACCTTTTATGTACGTGACACTTTTTTGTTGTTTGTTTTGTTTGGGGTTTTACCGTTACTGGGATTTTTAAATTTGTTTTCAGGGGGGTTTTTTTGGGGGAAAAATTTTTAAAAATGGAAGCTTCTAGCAAGCCCCCCCCCGCCCCACCCCAGTCAACCTCTTTGCTTTCTTCTTTAAAAAAAAAAAAAAGAAAAAAGGCCAAAAAAAAAAAAAAAAACCAAGCCCTGCTGTCTGTACCCAAGCCCTTTCACCAGGAAAGCTAGTCTAGGTGTGAGGTCTCACGCTGTCTTTGTAGCCATCTAAAAATAATGATAATAATAATAAACTGGGCAGTTTACAATCGGTGGTTTCTTTCAAAAGGCCTTTTTTGGAAAGAGAAAAGCAAGTCCCCTTTCTCCACTTGGGGTTTTTGGTTTGTGCGATCGCAGGGGAGGGTCAGGAACCTGTTTTAGTTTTGCTCGGTTTCTCCGGGCCGAGGTGGCGGCGCCAGCGGCTGCACAACTGGAACCCCAGGACCCCCTCCCCTCCCACCCCCCCACACCAGGTGGCCCGAGGGGCCACACCACCTGCCCGACTGCTTCCAGGACTCCGGCCGGCGGACGCTCGCTGTGACCCGGTGGCATGCACTGTGCTCCCAGGACTGCTTCCTCCTCCTTCCCCGGACCTTTTCCCGCCGGCCCCCTCCACCCCACCCCGCTCTTCCCAGCGAGACTCCTGCCGGCTGGCCGGTGGCCTGGCCGGCGCGCATGGGGGGAGGCCGCCCCCGACAGGATGGCTATGACCTGGGACGTGGCAGCTGTGACCCGTGCGATCCCGTCCCGCGGCCCTGGCCCGCATCATCCTCGTCGTGTGTTCGGGCCCGGTAGGGCTGGAGTTTGGGTTTTCTTTTACTTTTTTTTTTTTCCTCTTGATTCTTGCTTCTTTTTCAAAGATGGGAAATTGACCGGAATTGCTCTGTGTACGCTTGGAACTGGATGGAAAGACTTTGGAATAGCTGTGGGGGGCGGGGACACCAACCAAACAGACGCGCTGTTTCCGGTCCTGTTTTTATTTTCAAAAACCGACAAATGCGGCAGTGGAGCCCGTCCCCTCCCAGGAGGGGTGACTCACGGCCTCCGTCACCTCACACCCCCATCGAGACCTCCGTGTCTTGCCCCGAAGACACCTGAATTCTTTGTACATTTGCAGCCCCTCCTCCCCGCGCCCCTGTAGCTGCTGTTTCCTCCCTCCCTCCCTGATCCATGTATATCATACTATGTGAGATACCATCTGCCTGAAAAAAGACCTTGTGCGGATTATTGGGAACATTGTAGCTGTTTCTGTGTTTTTCTTACCTTGTAGTCTGGTTCTGAATTAAGAGAGGAAAGAAAAGTAATTATACATTGTAGTTTGTGTACGATATATGTTGATAACGTTTTATTAAAGGGACATCTTTTTTCCGCAGCCCTTCCTGACGTGTTTGGGGGCGCGGCTCGGGGTTTATGTACTGACCGCAGAAGGCAGGGTGACGGTTAGGGCAACCTCCGGTTCGGGCCCCGGGTGCCCGCCGGCTCCCCGCCGGGCGCGTGTGCGGGGTCGGGGCGCTCGGGGAAGGAAGACTCCGCGGCCTCACGGCCGTATTTGGGGACCGATCTAAAGTCCACTTCGTCTCCTGCCTGGCGAACACGTGTTGGTTTGCCAGAATGTTCAGGAAATAGAAAAGGTTCCCGGTGCGGTTTTCTGGGCGCCCGGGGCTGCAGCCCCCCCCCCCATGGCGGTCCTCCCGTCTGCGGTGGTCTAGTGTGCGCCTCAGGCCGGGGGGCCTGGGAGATCCTCAGAGCAGCGGACGCCTCGCCCTGGAAGGCGGCCGGGTGGGGAGACCCAGTCCCAGGGGGCCCGGCCCCCCGCGGCGCGAGGAGGGCTGGGGCGGCCTCAGCAGCGGGCCCTGCAGATTGGACCATCTGCGAAGTGGAGCCTGCTGCGGCCTCGGCCCGGGGACCCTGCTCCAGGCCCACAGGACAGAGGGAATCGCCGTGGGAGCCACACGTGGGCTCCGCAGCTCCGCGAGGCCGTGGCCCTCCAGGCGCAAATTGCCTGGTTTGGCCACGGCTTCCCTGCGTGGCTTGTCCATAAACGGGGCTGATGGTTTCTCTTCCTCCCGGGGCCGTGGTGAGGGGCTCGGACGGTGCCCTGGGCTCGCAGGCACAGCAGCGTCAGCTTCTGGGGGGTTACTGCCCCGTGAGAGGGGGCCCCAGGGGGTGCGGCTTGCATCCCGCCCTTCCTCTTCCCGAACCACGTTGCTTCCTCAGCGGTCGCCTCCGAACAGGGGGGGGCGGACCTTGCTGTGCAGAGGGTCCTCAGCGGCAGGTTTCGGTACCAGCAGCGTGGAGCCTCGGCCACGGGCCGACCCAGTGAGGACAAGGGGACAGCAGTGACGAGCAGCCTGCCACTTGGGCCCCAGGATGCCCCCATGCTGCCATCTGTGCAAGTGGAAGCCATGGTGGAGGGGTGTTGAGCTGCAGGGGGCCCCGGGGATGTCAGGGAAGGTCCCAGCCTACAGTGGGGTCCTGCCTCGCATCTCCCCCACACCTGACGTCCGCTAAACGGGTGAGAACCCTGAGCGCCCCCAGGTGGGGGTGCTCCTCAAAGCTGGGGGCCACATCTGTGCTCCTTGTTCCACAATCACCCAGGAGGTGCGGTTACTCCTGGAGCAACTGGATGTTTGTTGAGCACTCACCCCTGCATCCCCACCCCAGCGTGTGCGGTCACCTGTGTGTGGGTGCTCAGGCAGTGGAAGGTGGAGCCAGTCACTGTGCCAGCAAGCTGGGGGCTCCCAGAGGGGGCCGGGCTGGCCACAGAGCAGGTGTTTTTAAACCGTTAAGAGCTGGACTGCCCCCACAGGAGGTCTGCAGTGGGGTACCCTTGGGCCCAGTCCTGACCTGGTTGCAGGTTCCATCATGCTCCGGCAGGGACGGAGAGACCCGTGTTGTGTGTGTCACTTGGGGGGGGGGGGGCTGGAAGGGGCTACACTGCTGCCAACAGGCTGGACTCCTCACCCTGGGCAGTGAGCCACGCCTGGATGCAGGTGGTGAGGCTGACGGGGGCAGGCACTTGGGACTTGGTGGAGTGGGCACCTCTCTGTCATGGAGAAAACCAGCTCCTCCCACTACACCACCTGGTCTCTGAGCCCCAGCTCTGCCACCTATAGGGGGAGGTAAAAACCGCCAGTCCTGTCTGCGTCACCTTGCAGAGGAGCTGTGCAGGGCCTGAGTGTGGGGGGGGCCCTGGGCTCAGCTCCGAGGCCCACCCCACAGCGCTGGCCCCTCCCACGGCCCCGGTTGGCTGGCTAGGCGGTCATGCCGTCCCCCTCCCACTTCCACTGGTATCCAGGGGTTCAGCCAGCACAGCCTGGCTTCAGGCAGCCACCACTATGCCACCAAGCCTAAAAACTAAGTTGCAAAGTGGATGTTGTGCGAGCCCGGGAACCAGACACAGGTAGGGCTCCACTTGGCCACAGCTCTGGTGGCCGTGACGCTGCTCTCAGATCTCTCCTCAGAGGCCCTCCCGCAGGCAGCGGGCATGACCAGACTGCTTCTCTGGCTAACTGCTCTCAGCCACGTCCCCTCTGTTGAGGACCCAGAACAAGGCCCGGCACACAGTAAGGCAATCAACAGCTTTCTTGAATGTGGAAACACTATTTACCTTGCAAGAGCTATGCAAGGATCAAAGAGGATGCGTCTAAGGTGCCGGGCCCAGAGCAGGACTTGGAAGTTACGTGAAAGAGAGGCCGCAGCCGAACCAGGGATGGACTTGCTCTGTTAACCCGAATACCAGGGAGAAATCTACAATGCATGTTCTATGCAGGTTCCCTGCAGTCACTATGGAATGTGCCCGCAATTCCGAGTCCCAGGAGAACCCAGCAGGCATCAGAGAGAGCGTATCACGTGGCAGATGCTACACATACATCATCTACGGCCTTCGAAACAAGGGAGCTCATGCTACCCTCAAGTTTCAGGTGAAGAAGATGAAATCCAGAGACAAAGATTCTTATCTATAGTCAAGATGGGCCGTGGGCAGGGAGGGCTTAGGGTGGGCCAGGTCAGGCCCCAGGGCCGCACGCACACGCAGGCAGGCTCACGGTGTAGCTGCTGTGCAGCTACGGGCGCCCTTCCTGACAGCTCCCCACACCAGGCACGGGCTCCAGGGCCCCAGAAGCGCTCTTTATTGGCAGCCAGACCAGCAGGCTGGAGGAACACTGTGGTTCCGGCAGGCCCAGCACTGCTCTGGAGGCAGGATCTTCTGCGTGAAGGGGGACGAGGGGGCTTCAGACCTCAGGTCGGTCCTTGGCTTACACAGCACCATGCAAATACAGAGCTAAAAACTTCCTGAACGTCTCTGGCTGGAAACCAGTTGGCCCAACAGGTTCCTGGAAAAGAACACAGCCCGTTAGGATCCTGCTAGTAGATTTAATGGCAGCAATGAAAAGAAAGGTTGGTTTTATGTAAATCCTAAATGCCTGGATAGTCACTGCCACCTCCTCTCACGCACAAGGCGGGGGCAGCGGGGAGCTGGCACTGATGGCTACACGGCTGGGCTGGGGGACACAAAGCACTCCTAGTGCTTCCAGCCAGAACGTGTGCTGGCACTATCCTCATCCCCTATCCCTCTCACTGCAACCAGCGGTCTGTTGCGCCCTTTGCATCCCCAAATCATCTCTCACTACTCCACACACATTGCTCAGGCCCCTTCTCTCTGTGCTGCACCTGTGCCCAACAGTGGCTTGAATCTGGCTCTGCCCTCAAGGAGCTCACAGCTAGACGTTCCAACAGTGATGAGAAAAGCTGATAGGCCTCACAAAAGAGGTAGGGAAAAGATGCTCAGAAAGCAGGGGAGAAGGTCTTCCATATGAATGACTGAGTCTTAAAGGGCAAGTAGAATGGCCAGAGAGAAACAGCAAAAGCAGGCTGCCTCAGAGAGAGGAGTACGTGCACCAGTGCAGAGCAGAACGTAGAAGGGCCAGGCTGAGGCCAGGGCCTGCACGGGGGGGTGAGGGTGGGGGGGCGCAGGAGCCGAGGAGAGGTGTGGAGGAGCCATCTGACTAACCAGGATGTGTCTGCCGCTAAGTCAGTGTTCTAGAAGGGAGAGCCCAGAGAGCCACGTAGAAGAGGAGAGCAGGGTAAGAGCAGAGGGCATAGGTGGCTGGTGTGGCTGTGGCTGGCACACAAAGGTATCCGGGGCCAAAGAAAGAAGAGGGCCCAGAGCAGAGAGGCGTTTCCTGCGCAGAAACAGCACCGACAGATGCGGGAGAGGTAACAAGGCAGCTGACAAGCCCATTTTGTTCAAAGGCCCAACACCAGTTCCACGCAGCACACCTGCTCAGGCCGTGCAGGACCCAGGACACAGCCAGCACCCCTATTCCATTCTCTCACAGACCCTGACGCTGCCCTGACCCTTCAGTGCGCTTATCACTGCCTGACGTCACACAGTGAATTTAGACATGGGGGCTGCACAGAACGCAGACCTGGACTCTGGCAGCAGAGCCCTGGGGTGTGACAGTCACAAGGCCATGGGACGAATCCCACATCCGTGGGAAGAAATGATGAATGCCTTGTCCACAGGCCCTGCCTCCGAGGAGCTTGGAGCTCAGTTTGATGGAGGAGAAAAGCCTACAGAATAGCAGCGGGATTGTGCTATGATGGGGGAACACGGGCTACAGGGACCCCACCCCGAGGCACTGCAGTGAGGCCAGCAGTGGGTGGTAGGTCCTTCCACTAACCCTGGAAGGACAAGGAGAGAGAAATGGAAGGCAGGGGGAGAGGGGAGCAGCAGCACCCAGTAAGGCCCAGAGGGGCACTGTGAGGAGCTGG
Source organism: Nyctereutes procyonoides (assembly GCF_905146905.1). NCBI lineage: Eukaryota > Metazoa > Chordata > Mammalia > Carnivora > Canidae > Nyctereutes > Nyctereutes procyonoides. Next base: position 34,733,672 of record NW_026575140.1, on the reverse strand, counting down.
GCGTGCTGAGTGCACAGGGAAGCAGGAGGGCAGCGGAGGACTGGGCAGGGCCCAGGGTGGAAAGGCACCGTTCTAGCGGACAAGCCCTCCAGGTAGAGATCCTGGGCAGGAGTCCCTAAAGCCAGGGTCCCACTTGTGAGCATTCCTTCAACCCCACCCCTGGCTCACTCTGGGGAAACTGTGTAATGGCCCTGTTCTTATCACCAGGCTGGAGATGGCTGAACTTACCACAACCACCTTCTTTTTGATCACTGGGCGACACCAAAAATGCTGATAGAGGAGCTGGTCCGAGTCCACCCAGACCAGATTCTTGACGCCGTCGTTAGACGCCAGGTCTGTGGTGTTCAGCTGTAAAACCAGGAACTGGAAGACGCGTCCATCGGTGCCCACACTCTGCACAACAACCGGCTGCTCCAAAACCTTAGTGTGGTTCTGAGAGGAGAGGGGGACGAGTCCATCAAACCAGCAACAGCCGGGGTGAAGAGCAGCAGGGAACAGGCAGCTTCTAGCTCCGGCCTCTACAAATGCCTGCCCTGCTTAAGGTTCCCATGACCGGTCAATGGTAACAGGAGGAGCTCAGGGTACCATCCAGGGCGAGGCCGTCCCTCCCTCCCCCAGCCTGGCTCTGCCTGACCTGGGCCTCCTGGTTAATAAGCACGTGACAGTAATTCCTGCCACCGGGGTGGGGGTGGGGTGAGGACGGGCCAGTGGCAGAGCACAGGAGGTGATGGGAAATTAAGGACGGGGAAATCCTTCAAACCCACCGTGGTACCTGATGGCGGCAATAGTGACCTCAGTTCCACCAAATGTTAACCTGGAGGGTCAGGTAATATATGACCTTACTCCGCTCAGCTCTCAACTGCCTGACAGATGAGGAAATTGAGACTTGTCTGGTGGCATCACACGGACGTGTGGCCCCAGGAGGCAGACTAGCCAGTGCCTCGCTCCAAAGGGCTTGGCACTGCACAATGCCCGGGACCTACAGGCAGTCGCCTGACCTGAGCTTTGTGCCCCCGGCAGCTCTGAGAACATGTCAGATCCCACACCACCGTGCCAGCACCGGGCTTTCACCTGGCAGCACATTTGCTGATTTGCTTCAAATCAGCACTACTTGGTAATAGTAATGGTAGCAACCAGCTACTGCAAGCCTCTCGTGTGCCAGGCATCACACTGGTTCTATAGCCACTGGTAATCTCATGAATCCAGCAGTCTGCTCCCATTTCACAGATGGGGAAACTGAAGTTCAGTACAAGGTTGCCCATGACAGGTGAGCCAGGATCAGATGCCACGCTAGGAAATCACTGAAAACCCTAACATTGTAGCTGACACTTAACATCCCATGATATCGGGTGGTAGTACCTCTTTTCATGCCCAGGAGTGTCCCGTGTGGATGAAAAATTATATGTTGACCCCACTGAGCCTTTCCAACAGTCCAGTTTGGTGATGGCTACCTGCGGGACAGGCCCGGTAGGCAGGCCCCATGAAGCAGAGAATCCTTGATTCAAAAATGCTGCCTATGTTCACCCCTCCAGAGCTGGATGACATTAGGAATAGCTAATGTCAGACCTCGGCGTGGGCCACACTGGGACTGTTGGCCTTAGAAATACCTGTTCTTAGCTGCATGAGAAATAAATAAAAAGAAAAGTACCTCTAAGTGTTAGCTGAGAATTCTGTATTGACTCTTATCTCCCTCTACAGATCAATAAAACTGCAGGTAGTACATAAATTTCTCAGCAATTTTACCTTTTACACGGAGGCACTTCCCATAATTGCTCAACTTCACATCCCCAGGAATAATTTGTACCTGGAGGGGGTGGGAGAGATCTCCTCTCCTACCCAACCGGGTGGCAATTAGTGGTAGCATTGCTACCCATGCTCTGCTGGCAACAGCTGGCACAGAAGCTACAATGAGCCTGCAGACCAGGTACCTGGCATGCGACTCTGTGTTTCCTTCCCCTGCCCCAGAGTTGAGAGGCAACACATCTTTTGAAGCTGGAGGGACCAGGGCTCCAATGCTTGCTTCCCTACTCAATAGCTATGGGATCTTGGGCAAGTCACCTAACCTTCCAGAGCCTTCATGAGTACGTAGTCAAGGAATGGAAGAAAGACAACCTTCAAGGACTGGAAAGACAAAAAAGGTGACATAAAGATGTAACAGCTGCTAATCTCTTGGCTGTGACACTGGGAAAGGTACTTAGCTTCCTGAACCTCAGTTTCATCTGTAAAATGAAGCTAATGGCACCTGCCAGAGGGCTGCTGTATGGATCAAACAATGCAGTGGTTCTCAAATTTTAGGGCTGTGTTTTTCAACGTTGGGCTTATTCCAGCATCACCTGGAGGGCTTCTTATAACACTGGTTACCTGGGCCCCACTCCCAGAGTTTCTGATGCAGTAGAATTTGTACTTCAACAAGTTCCCAGATGATGCTCATGAGCTAACCCAGGACCATACTTTGAGAAACACTGATCTAAAGAATCCTCATTAAATGTCTGGCATGTAGCAAGGTCCAATCCACTCCTTATCTCATCTGGCCAACCACACCTCTGCAACCCCACCTAGATCTCAGATCAAGTAGGATGGGAAACAGGTGAAACAGAACATCATGAGTCTCCTCCTGGAGGGCCTCAGACTCAGGAGCTGGCAGCTCTCAGCCCTCCCCCAACCAACACACACACTCCCCACCCCCCTACCGCCCCCCACCCCAGGATACAGTGTCCAGGCCTGCTGAAGGAATCCCATACTGTTATTTTTTATGGGAGGCCTTTGCTCCCAGGGCAGGCTCTCCCCCATTTTGGGGGTAGCTCTGTGGGACCACCACTCAGCCTGCATTCTCCACCATCCAGGTCCTCAAGACCTCCTCTTAGAATTAAGGGGCTATCACCAAGTGGTATCTTGGTCCCTGAACCTGTCCTCTCTTGGCAGACAGGTCTACATCATCTCCTCCTGCCCAATGGAGCCTTGTGCTCTGGTTCTGCTATCACAGAATCAAAGGGGTGTACAAGAGCACAAGTAACTCAAGCCTTAGGAGCCGGGCACACCTAGTTCTGACCCTTTCCCCACCACTCATTGCTATGTAAGGCTGAACAAGCTGCTTAGCCTCCCTGCAGCTCAGGGGCATAACTGGAAAATGGGGATGATAAAGAAACCTTGTGGGCTATTCTGATCAACAAGTGAAGTGGCTTATGGAAACGACAGGCAGGCACACAGCAGGCCCCAGGCAGATGTCAGGGTATCTCCGTAGGGTAGATAGAAGCACCTGTCCCTAGAACTCCTCAGTCAAGCAAGGAATCCCTTGTGCCTCCCTCCTTTCTTCGAGCAGCGTAAGTCAACATCACATAAGGTAGCTCGGTGGTCTCCTCCACATACATACCCCATAAAGGCGCCGGGCCTGAACCAGGGCATTGCCAAAGGCAAACAGGATCATCTTGGCTCGCAGCTGGTCTGGTCGAAAGCGGTGTGGTCGTAAATTGGCTGTCTCCAGGAAATACAAGGTGTGGGGGTAAGGGTAAGGATACCCCTCCTGGAATCCTGCAAGATGCATAATCAGGTAGAGGAGCAAAAAGGATCATCAGCTTGTCCCAAAGCCTTTAGAAAGTCACCTCACCTTGGCTCAGTGCCAGGCACTACAGAGACTCCGTAAAGGCAGATGTTATCACTACAGCTCGGGGGATGGCAAACTTCAGCCTGCCTGCCAGCCAAATCTGGCCCCCCGCCTGTTTTTGAAAATAAAGTTTCTACTGGAGCATAGCCATGCCCACTCATTTACACAATGTCTCCGGAGTAGCTGTCACAGAGACCATATGTGGCCTGTAAAACCTGAAATATTTACTATTTGGCTCTTTATTGAAAATTTTGCCAACCTGTGTCAGGTCATTCCTGTGGGCTGATTAACTCCGCCCTCTTTCTCACTATTCAAGCACATAGAAGACAGGGATGTTAATAGGAGAAAACCTGAAAACTAGAGTAATTATTTTTTTAAAGCGAATCATTTGCAAAATTCCCTACTTAATTATTAGTGATAAGTGACTCGCTTCATACTCACAAGTGATCTGCAAATCCTGGCACTGAGGATTAGAGCTTAGCCCTTGTGCTCCCCAGCCACACCCCTGCCAGGCCATCATTCTTGTCCCCTGCACAGCTAAGAGTAAACTCTTAGTAGGCTGGCAGCTTCTGGAATGAGTAACCTGGGTTAGTGAGAGTGGGTGAGGAGGAGGAAGAAGCTGGGAAAACATGGGCTCTGAAAAACCCAGACGCAAGCACTACTTGAGAGCAACACCCTCCCTTGGGCCACCATCTTGGCTTCAGCTGCTAGCACCCCGTGCAGCCAGCCTGAGACAGGCTCCAGGTACAGCCAGGTGCCAGGGACAGAGGCCAAGCATGGCTTGCCACTGCCTTTGAGGAGTTCAGTCTGGGGGGCCCCACACGAAGGGACAGGTGAAGATGTGGGCAGGGTGTGTTGGGGGCTGGGAAAGGACAGAGGGAGGGGCCCTGATGACCGGGAGGACCCCAGAGCATTTCTGGGAAGGAGTGACTCCAAAGATGAACTACTGAGGTGGGGACAGAAAGAGGCAGCCGGCCACAGACCCCAGTCAGGGGAGAGAGGGCACGCCAGAGCCTGAGGTGAGGAAGGGCACAGTGTGCTGTGTGTAGCTGGACAGGGCAGGGGTCATGCAGGAGCAGAGAACAGCCCCCAAAACCCTCAGATGGTAAGCTGAGGAGTTCCACCTGTACCCAAGAGGCATAGGGAGGTAGGCACGCAGGCAGGAAGGCAAGGGGCAGAATCTGTTTCAGAAGGGTGGCTCTGGAAATGGGAACCAGATGGACTGAGAGGAAAGAGCCCAGGTCAGGTTGGCCGGCTAGCTGGGAGGTTGTGGCAGCAGGCTGGGCCTGCTGGAAGCTGTCACCGTGGAGAAGAGGTTAGAAGGCAGGCACTAGGACTCCTAGGGGCGGACTAGAGGGCAAGAGCCTGATGCTCCAGTTTCTGTTGTGGTGGCCAGAGGGGTGGTGGTGTCTTATTCCATGGAGTTTAGATGAATAGTTCCATCCAAGGCCTGTAGGGCTTCCTCTGTTCTTGTAGGAGGTCGGCCAGAGTTTACAGGGTGCATAGAAAGAGGGGCGTCTTTCAAGGGACTTGTGAATAAAGGACTTGGCGCCTGGCCCAGAGCCCCTCAGCCACCCATTACAACTCTGATGTAAGTTACCTCAGGGATCAAAAGCAAAGTCAGCCTTTGAGTAAACCCCTTAGATTCCCTGAGTCTCATCTTCTTGCCCACAAAGTGGGGACAGGCTGCTACATGGCTCTTAGGAAAAATGCGTGTGAGGTGCCAAGCACACAGTATTCAGTATGCTCCTTTTCTTTGGAAAAAGTGCATCCCTCATCTCCTCACTGCCTGGAGATACGAGGCTATGACACTTACCCGTGTTGTCTTCCACGTCATAAACATTGCATTCCTGAAGGTCAATAGTGGGAGATATGGGATAGAAGGCCTCAAGAATATGATTTTTTGTAGCTTCCACCTCCTCTCTGGAGGCAATGGCAGGCAGCGGATCCTTGCCGTTCAGTCGGGCTCCACTAGGACCACAGACCTGAAGGAGAAAAGACTCTAAAAAGAGGAGAGAGACAATCAGTCTACCCTACCCTGGTCTAGAGCCTTCATCCTGCCATGTAGCTCAAATCTTAGTGCCTTCCTAGCTGCTCAGCCTGATCGCAGAAAACAAAACTCTGATCAAGATGCTGACAAGGGGACCAACCAATGCCCTCTTCTTCCTGTGTTCCCTCACCAAAGAGCCCTGAAGCCTGGCAGTCTCTGTGGGTTCAGGGCTGCCCCACCCAGATCTTCCCAAGCACCTGCTCTACGCTGGGGACCAGAAATGATTGAGTTATCCTCTGCTCTCAAGAAGCTTCCTAGGTAGTAAGCGCATACAGAAGTGTGAACCATACTCCGAGACAGAAGAGATGGGGAAAACTGACCTCCGAGACCTGGGATGCTTCCCAAAAGCGGATGCTTTTAAACTAGTTTCCGAAGGATAGATAAGAGCAGAGTTGCTCAACTTCAGCAGTATTCTCATTTTGGACTGGATAATTCTTTGGTGAAGGGAACTGTTCTGTGCACTGCAGAGTTCTGGCAGCAGCCCTGGCTCCTATCCACCAGTTGCCAGTACAACTCCCCCCTGTTCAATGAAAAATGTCTCCAGACTTTGCCAAATCTCCCTTCGGGGGCAAAACTGCCCTTGATTGGTTAACAGTGTGCCCAGGCAAGAAAAAGGAAAGAAAAACATTTTAGGTAAGGAGGAAGAACATGTGCAAAGGCACAGAAGTCTGCTCCCCCACAGCAGTTTACTGAGACAACCCAGGTGATTAGGGCATGATGTGGGAGAGGGGATGGAGAATTGAGGGAGGGAGGTGACTAGAGACTAAGGAGAAAGGCTATTAAACTCAGGAAAGGAGCCAAGTTGTCTTCAACAACTGACAGTGAGGAAAAATCAGGCCAGTCAGAAGCCTCACCTGTGACGGATCAGCCTATCTGCTACATAGCTGTTAAGTTTATGAGGAAACACACGCACACCGGACAAATCAGCAAAGCTGCCACTGCAAGTGTGTGCACATGTCCCTCACAGAGGTCCCCACAGGAGGCTGTGTGCCACCAGGCAAAATGTGCCTGAAAGGCTCCCTGAGAATGGCCTCCTGAAATTTCTCAATGAGGGCAAATCTTCCTCTGAAGGCGCTTTGGGTGTCTAGAAATAAGCGATCACAACGGAATGGTAAGAGATCAAGGGCGATGATCTTCTATGTCCAAACAATGGTTTGGTCAACAGCACTGTCATCTAATTAGCATGCGGTCTCCCTCACTGGGTGTGTAAAGCAGAGATACTACATCTGTGCATGGATAAACTCTGATCCGCTTATTAAAACGTACCCACACCTCAAGAATACTTTTCTAAAGTATTTCCTGTTTCCTCACATATAATCTGCAAGGAAGATAAATGTGCCTGGACCTCTCCTAACCTTGGGTTTTAGATTCTCCCCGCAGACCACTCTAGTGTGGTTTCCAATTCAATTCCCTCCACATCCCTCCTCCAGTGACAGCTCCAAATGGGGCAGTTTAATTAGAGGTAATAGTTGATGATGGGCCAACAAGTACTCCTCTATGAATGAGGTCCATAATTTCCTTAGTGATGCCATTACCTCTGCATAGCTGACTCCTTGCCAGGAAGCACATACTCAAAAGGGGCAAGTTGGGAGAAACTTGATCAAGCAGAGGTCCTGAAAATCCCAAATCATTCCATAGCTGGTTTCCCTGCTCCGGATTTCCACCAATGAGAATACTGGTGTGCTTCCAATATCCCTGTCTAAGACACTTCAGAGTGGTAATCACCCACCCATCCCTTCAGTCAGCACTGCTCATGTGCCATGAACTGTTAGATGCCATGTACAAAAATGAGTAAGATGTGGTCCCTGCTGTCAGGAGTTCAGTCTAGTGGGGCAGATGGAGAAGACATTAGAGAATTCCAATACAGTACAACAAGTGCTCTGATAAAAATAGGTATGATGGGCAGAAGGAGCGCAGAAGCAGACTAGCTAACGTCTGCATTCACATAGGAAGGGGGCTGAGCCTTGCAGACAAGAATTTAGCCAAATGTGGAAAGTAGAAAAAAGCACTTCAGACAGAATGTACAGCACAGTGCAAAAGGTGTAAAAGCTTGATGCCAAAAAGCTGCAAGTGGCTGAAGTGTAAATTTGGCCCAGAGGTGCAGTGGGGGTGGGGGTGGTAGAGATGGACAGAAGATCAGAAAGACTAGCTGGTAGCCAAATCAGTGGGTCGCATCCAATGATAAATGGTTTGAGATCCTGGGAGGCAGTGAGGGATCTGAACAGGGGAGGGAAGTGCAATTTAGAAAGATTACTCTAGCAGCTATGTGGAAAATGGATTTGGAAAAAGAGAAAAGCATGAATGGAGCAAGAAGGCTCTTACAATCAAGTATGAGCTTTGTGAAGGCAGAGACTGCCTGTGCTTTATTACTTCTTTTCTTCAACATTTAGGCACTCACGGGCACTCAACAGATACGGGTGAATTAAGTCATGGGAAGAAGTGATTAAAAACAAAAACGTCTGAGGAGCACCTGGGGCTCAGTTGGTTAAGCGTCCTACTCTTGATTTCAGCTCAGGTCACGATGGCAGGGTTGTGAGATTAAGCCCCACTTTGGGCTCTATGCTAGGCATTGAGCCTGCTTAAAGATTCTTCTTCTTTCTGTCCCTCCTACCCCCCAAAATAGGCTGGTCTGGTCTGTGGCTAATGATAGGAGGATGTGTCTGAGCCTACAAAATTGGTCTGTGAAGGACGGAAATGAGCACAGGTATGGACGTGGTGATGGTAAGCTGTTAGTGGGGCTAAGAGCAGAATGATTAAAAAAAAAAAAAAAAACAAGATGACCAACCTCGATTCCAGGTAGTGGAAAACGTGTAGTTTTTGGCATAGATCCGCCTCGTCAGAGAGGGATGCTTGAGAATCTGGGATTTACACAGCTGTATCAGACTGTCCACGATGACTGGACTTAGAAGAAAGAAGAGACATTTGGAGATGTAAAGCAACAGGTTGACTCTAAGATCCACTGACCAGAAATCTTATTGCCTTGGGGGAAACTTACCAGTAGGCCTCCCTCTTGGGGGTGTCTTCAGTGGAGTGCCAGAGACGGGCATGAGAGATCACATTCAGAACGCGTTCATCTTGGTTCTCTATATAGTTCTTTGGATCACTGACCAAGCTAAGCACTTTCTCGGGAAGGCCTTCTATTAACTTGGCCTTGGTAAGCCAGAGGGCCTGCTTCACACCTTTGGGGTAATCAGTCACAAAAAAAAAAAAAAAGAAAGAAAAAGAAAAAAAGAAAACGATTCTGTAGGAGTTGCTTAAGTCTGACAGTACCATCTTGGGGAACTGTCTGCCTTGGGAGAATCAGGATTTGTGCTAGGACATCTGAGGAGTCAGAACTAAAATAAGAGTGGAAGCCAGGACGCCAGATTTCAACTCAACTTCAGTACTAACTAATGATGGTCAACAGCTGGCTGAGGTGGTGCGTGCCTGCCCAGGAGGGATTCAAAAAGCGGCAAAGGTGGCTGGGCTCCTAAGGCTGAATCTTGCGGGAGAGTCTGTCTGTTGCCTGCAAGATTCAGACTCCAGACTATATGCCAGCATTTCAAATCCTAGATCCCTTTATTAACCCACATCCAAGGCCCTGATTGGAAGAGCCCATGTCTACCAAATATACTCCATTTGTTAGGTGTGGGCCAAGGATTAAGCCCATGTTGCTTTATCAAGGGAAAATAGTTTTTGTTAAATAATGGAAATAACTTAAGAGACCATAAATAACTTGAGGGACCCTGAGTTGGGGAACACTGAAACATAATCTTTCACATCTCACCTAACCCTGAGCTTCTATAATGAGCTATCTTTAAGCAGATTTTTGTATGCAGAAGCCGTATGAAATGCACTGCTGTTTTTTTGTCGAAAGGATCACATGTTCTATTTATTACACAGGATCCTCCCTGGCCTTACTACCAGAAGGTTGGGGTTTTCCTGGGATAGCATGGTTTTGTCTTATGGACACAGTGAGACTGCATAACTGAAAATGTTCTTCTCTATAACAGGAGTCAACAACTTTTCCCCTAAAGGGCCAGATAACAAATATTTTCAGCTTCTGAGCTGTACATTGTCACAATTCCTCAACTCTGTAGCAATGAAAACAGCCACTTACAAGTAAACAAGTGGGTGTGGCTATGTTCTAATAAAACTACAGAAACAGGCAACTGGCCTAGTCAGTTGACCCTGTCTCTGTACCATTAACAGGCTGAGAGCCAAGTTAAGGGCTCCCCTTTAGCAAGCAGAACCTCACAGAATGGATTTTTTTGTATTCACCTCAGTGTTTTATTTTTCCTTTGTGTGGATTTCCTCACCTCCATGTTTTTAATTTAATTTGGCTGTGTTGTAAAATTTTTGTAAGATGCCTGAAATACTTTTCGGGAAAAGATGTAATATAAATAAAGAAAAATAGATTGGATTCAGTTTGCTTCATTTTTAAACGTTAAGGACAGTTACTGTCAGTGGGATGGGCTGCGATGCCAAGCAAAACTCCCTTACTTCACCTTCCCCGGATCGGGCTTCCCTGAGGGAAGAGAAAGTGCCCAGCACTAGGAACCTAAATTATGCATCAAATCTACATACCAGTCTCCTACCGTCAAAACAATGCTAATACTGTATTCTTCTCCATGAGTGTAGTTACAAGTTAATGGCAGGCTGGTGACTGCTTTGGTTAGTAGGCTACTTGTGCCAATTGGGAAAACACCAGTTTCAGAGACATATTTTCATTTGCAAAGCTATGCCTAGGATTAAATGGAGCCTAGGATACTTTGAAGGAGACTTTCTCAGGCAATTTACTTTGCGCTAATAAATGAAATGCTATGAGGACAGTAAGACTTCACTTTGAGACTTATAGGACCTGGGAAATACAAGCGTTTAGAACAGTACCTTCTGGATTTTGTGGTGCAGCAGAAAAAACACGGGACTGGAGTCAGAGTTTGAGTTCTACAATGCCACTTTTCCTTAAACTTGACAATGGATTAAAAAATTGAGATTTTTATCGTTCACTAGTATATGAGTAATATGTAATTATTAGAGCTGCCATTTACTGAGCATCACCATCTATCCTGTGCCAGGAACTTTATCTCTAAATCTGATGGGATTTTAATGGAACTGGAGGATGAAATTCAGAGACTTTGCTTCAAGTCACATACCCTGTAAGTGATGGTGTGGAGGAAAATCTGAGTCTGTCTGCCCTAAAGCCTGGTCATGGGTCACTTAAGGGTGGGATGCCTGGCTTGCTCAGTTGGTAAAGCATGGGACTCTTAGTCCCAGGATTGTGAGTTCAAGCCCCATGCTGGGTGTGGAGCCTACTTAAAATAAATTTAAAAAAAAAGGGGAGGGGGACGCCAAGTCTTGTGAGGTCCATTTCAGCATTCTGATAGGGCAATGGGAATGTTTAGATACAAGAAATTCAGCTTTCGGGAATGGGTTTGAATGGCTTCAGAGGCTGGCCAGTTGACTTACTTTTTTTTTTTCAAATCTAGGATTTATTCTTTGGTTTAGTTTCCAAATCCTGCCAGGCGTCTTCCTTTCCTAATTACTCTTTGGAAAATAACTGCTCCCACTGACCCTGAGACGGTTTTGTGTTTTCAGAACCTGCTCTACTTCCACGGTGATTAAGGGACTAGGGAAGAACAGCAAGAACAGGGACAGAGACTCTCAACAAACGAGCCCCTCCCTCCTGCCTCCCTCGGACTCTGGAAAATAACTTCTGGTTTTACTCTAGACACAGACTGGCTTTATTCGGCTCAGGCATTTTGACCTGTTCTTAGTGAAAGGGGTGCAGAAGCAGGCCAGATGGCTTTTAGGTCCAGATCCCTTCCTGGAAACATCTCAGTTTTGACCTCTGACAGAGGAGGGCGACCTAGGAGACGGGAGACAGAGCCCTGGCTTCACCATTAACCCAGAGCACGTGTGCCCACACCACGTCCCTCTCCGTCACCTTCACCAATCCCGCGAAAACAGGCCAGAGGCCAGGAGATTAAGCAATGCTTTAGCCTCCCTGCATCTAATTCTTCGGTGTACAGGTACGTGTCAGGGCGTTAAGAGCTGGAAGGGTCAGTGCGGACCACCTAGGCAGAACCGCCGAGCTCACAGAAGAGGCCGGCTCCCGAGGATTCAGCCCCTTGCCCCGAATCACAGAGCTGGACGGCAGAAGCCGGGTCTTTCCCCTTGGCCACTCCACCTCTCCAATCCTGCCTCACACGGGAGCAGCGCTTCTCATCCCACTTGGGCTCGAAACCCTCAGAGGACGTAATCACTACCCATTTCGCAGACGGAGAAACCGAGACCCACGAAGTTTCAAGGCCACAGGGGGCTGGGGTCAGTGCTGGGCGGAGGGACGGGGGACGAGGGACGAGGTCCCCTCCGGCCCGTCCTGTAGGGCCTCACCCTCCAGGAGGCGGCAGCGCTGGTGGAAGACGTAGCAGACCCGATCCTTGTACAGCGGCTGCTCGTGAACCGGAGTCGGGCGGCGGAACTTTGGGTGCGTCCAACCAGGGTCCCAGGGCGGGAAGACCGGCCGCGCCAGGCCGGGCATGAAGTGCATCTTCCCCGCGTAGGTGATGGGCTCCAGTCCGGGGATGTCGTACACCCTGTTCAGGGGCCGAGGCTCGGGCTTCCGCGTGGAGCGCACACCCCACTCGTACGCCCCGCGCGCCGGGGCCCCGCAGTCCCCAAGGCCGAGCCGCGCAGGGCGAACCAGCGCCCGCCTCGCGGGCCCCGACGCCAACGCCATGCCAACTCGATCCCCCTCACGCCCTCTACCTGGACGCCGCCATGTTCCCGCGCGCAAGGCCTGCTGGGAGCGAAAGGGGCGGGGCGCCAAGCCTCGTTTCGTGAGTGGCAGCCACTTCAACCAATCATAATCTAGACATCCTAGCCTTGCCCCACCCCCACAGGCTATTTTCATTTTAGAGACCCTCCCTTCCCCACCCCACCCCCGCCGCCTCCCTGGGGAGGGCGGCACCCGGAGGAAACTCGAGGGCAGGCGCAGGTGTGTAGGTGAGTGGTCTTGGGATAGGCTGGGATAGGACTAGGGGTAGGACGCCAGTACTTCCGATCCCAACGTAGGGCAACCTGGGCGGTTGAAGTTTGGGTAGGGTACTTCCCTCCGAACTTAGCCCCTAAGTTAGAGCACCTGCGCAGCGCCCGGGCCGTGGGGGGTGCGCTCCCGTCTCCTTGCTTCACCACCCGCTGCTCGCCGCTGCCCCTCCCCGAGCCTGAGATGGCTGCATTCGACTGCACGCCCCTTCCCCAGCGTCAGGAGGGAGTTAGTTTCCCCCCTTTCCTCGGGGTTTCCCTGTCCGCGTCCCAGAAGCAAGGCCAGAGCTGGGAGAAGTGTTCCTTTGCTCCTTGCACCAACACCTGTTTTATCAAATGCTTGCAATGTGTTCGGCCCTGTGATGGGCATTTGGTTTGCGTTGGTGAATAAAACAGCTATGGAATGTAGAGTGCATGGGTAGAAAGCAAGTAAAGTCCACGAATAAGCCGTTGCAACTGGCAAATGTGTTTTCCATTCTTTTCCCCCAGTTATTTTTTCGTTTTTAGCATTTAACACTAAAGGCCGGGTTTTCCATTTTGATCTTGTCTCATGATGTCTCTCGCGCTAGAATGTAAACCCCATGAGCGCAAGGGGTTTTGCTTCTTCACTGCTCTGTCTCCACCTAGCACAATGCCTAGCACTAACAAATATATGTTAAATGAATCAATACGTAATAGAAACAAATAGGGTGCATGACAGAGAAGGAGAAGGAGGAGGGTCAAGGTGGACCTCAGAGGAGGTGACCTTTAAGGAAAAGCCCTGAAGGATGGAGAGAGTCATCCTACCAGAGGCAACAACGTGTCAAGTCCTAGCTTAAACATAGCGCTTCTTATACTGAAGAGGTAGAGGCTAGAAGGAGGCAGGAACCAAATTTTTTTTTAAAGATTTTATTATTTATTCGCAAGAGACACAGAGAGAGAGAGGCAGAGACACAGGCAGAGGGAGAGGCAGGCTCCATGCAGGGAGCCCAACATGGGACTCGATCCCGGGACTCCAGGATCACGTCCTGGACCAAAGGCAGGCTCTAAACCGCTGAGCCACCCAGGGATTCCAGGAACCAAATATTTATTTTTTTTATTTTTTTTTAATTTTTTATTTATTTATGATAGTCACAGAGAGAGAGAGAGAGAGAGAGAGGCAGAGACACAGGCAGAGGGAGAAGCAGGCTCCATGCACTGGGAGCCCGATGTGGGATTCGATCCTGGGTCTCCAGGATCGCGCCCTGGGCCAAAGGCAGGCGCCAAACCGCTGCGCCACCCAGGGATCCCCCAGGAACCAAATATTTAAAAGTTCATGACGGACTTGGCCAACTTATCTGCCATCCAAAATATCAAAGAAGTAGGATAATTAAGACCCAGAGAAGGTAGGTTCAAGGCAAGTACTGATAGGAATAACCCTCACACTGTCTTGCAGATTACAGTTCACAGAGCTCTCTGTTCTCTCACTTATCTTGCAAAAACTGCAAGAGTTAAAAAAAGCATGAAGAGGGTTCTAGACTTCATTCACTCACAATGCATCCCTGGTCCATAGCACAAAACAAAAATGGTTTGGATTGAGATAACATCATGTTAGGCTGCAAGTTCTATAAAGGTAGAGAGCCCATTTCCTATTTACATCTTATGTCCCAGCACCTAGCACTGTGCCTGGCTCTGAGACCTTATCTACAAACTAAATGAGCGCTCACCATTCACTGGAGCCTTCCATATGCCAGGCTTGTGCTTGGTGGTGGAATACAGAAAGAATAAGACACCATCCTTGCCCTCAAGCCTGCTAAACCTTCTTGAAATCATAGAGTTCATGAGCAGTAGAACCAAGTTTTCTGAAACCAAGCCCTTTCTAGTATAAGAAAAAGATGTATTGCACACAGAGGGACTGCCCTTCCAAAACTAAATGGTAAGAGGTTTTGGACAAGTTCTGATCAGAAGGATCCTGGGGCACCGGCAAGAAGATTAGATTGGAGCCAGTAGGCTATTGGGGAGCTGTTAAACGTTGCTAAGCGGGAGACTGTCGTGATTAGAACTGGTGGCAGATGTGCCAACGGATGGTGTAGGGAGAGACTGGAAGCACATCCTCTGGGATCATTGGAAGCTCCAGTGTAAATGGACATGGGAAGCAGGAAAAGTAGAAAAGGCCTTAAAGGTTAGGAATTGTGGGAAGTGATTGGTAACCAAGAAACAGGACCTCCCTGTCTTTTAGGAACTATGTGACCTTGTGTACATTATTAACCACCCCCCCGCCCCAGACCCCAGTTTTCCCATTTATAAAATGACATCTCTAGTACCAGCCTCATTATAAAGATTAAATGAAATGCAGCAGTTTGGTGAGTGACTTACCTTGCTGAAAGAAACTAGACACAAAAGAACATAGGATTCTGTTTACATAAAGGCAAAAACCCGGCAAAGCTGAACTATAGTGATTAAATTTGTACACAAAGGTGGCAAAACCAAGGAAAAGCAAGGGAATGTTATACCAAAGGTCAGGATTATGGTTACTTTATGGGGGATGGGAGGTGATCAGGAAGGGACACATAGGAGTGGCTTCTGGGTTGCTAGCAAGGTTCTTCGTACTTGACTACATGATAGCTACAGAAGCGTTTTTTGCTAATCTTATTTCTAAATAATTTTATAATTATTAAATTACACTTAAGTATTATATTTTATCATTTGAAATATTTTTTAAATTCATTACGGTTTTCTATGTTAAGTGCTTAATTCAGCACTCAAAGTCTGGGAAGAAATCAGGAAACTTTGGTTGCCAGCTCTGGTTGTTGTGTCCCGTCTGCCTGCTTCCCCTGCCAGGCAGCAGATCTCAGGGTTGATTCATCCCTGTCCCACTGCTCACACAGAGTGTGGCACCTGCAGGCCTCAGAATGGGAGCAATAGAGGTGGCCAGAGTGTAACCCACATGTTTTCCTTCTCTCAGGCCAACAACAGAGGGTCTGGGCCTGTGGCCTCACAGAGTCAGATCTGTTCCGGGAGGAGCACCAATTTTCCCTCCCAGGCTGCTCAAGCCCCACTGATGACGGATGAGAATGAGGAGAATGATGATGAGGAAGCCTGGCTGCAGCTTCGGCCGGTGGAGCCCTTGCCCTCTCAATGCTGTGGCAGTGGCTGCTCACCTTGTGTGTTTGACCTCTATCACCGAGAGCTGGCAAGGTGGGAGGCAGCCCGAGCCAGCAAGGACAGGAGCCTTCTGAATGGGGAGGAACCACAGGTGAGAGAGCACTGCTCCTCAGACAAGAAGGGCCAGGGTGGCAGTGTCAGCCTGGCCTCTGCCCTGCACAGTGCACCTGTGTGGGGAAGCTTTTCCTGACTCTGCACAGCAGAGAAAAAAGAGTGTGCTTAATAGAAGCAGACAGATCCAAGTTCAAAGCGTGACCCTGAATTGGGCATGGGGTCGTTCCAGGAGTGAATGAGGTTTGGGCATTTTACAGGAGAGAGATCTGTGAGTCATGACATTCAGAGAGGACTTCCTGAAGGAGGTGCAGGTGGGTGGAATGTTAAAGGCAGTGGGCTGAGACTTAGAAGACATGAATTTGAATTCCTGCTCAGGGATGACCTTGGACAAGTAAGCCACTACCACTCAGGCCTCAGTTTCCCCACATGGAAAATAAGAATATTGGATTAGATCATCTTAAGTTCCCATCAATTTCTAAATTTTGCAAATCTGGATTTTTGGTAGGTTTGAAGGATGAATTGATATTTCATACGTTGGAGATGCATATTCTGCATAAGGGGCACAGCTTGAACAAATAAAAACTCCCAGATAGCAAGCAGGGAAAACAGAGACAAGTTTGGCATCTGCTACACTGGAGAGACAATGAAGCTTGAGGTTTGTCCACAGGCCCGTGGAGTATCCCTCTAAAGAGACTGCACGTTATCCTGTGGCTAAAGGAGCCACAGAAGGCTTCTGAGCAGGGGCAGCTCAGTATGAAAAGCTCAGGTCTTCTTAGATCAGAGCATGAAGGGGAGGGGAGGTGAGACTACTCTCTATTATACAGAAAACTTTCAGGCAGAGAGAAAGAGCCTGTTCTGGGGGACAGCAAAAAAGGAGCTTGTGGGTGCTTGTGTGTCTGTTGTGCCTAGCTGTTGGATATTTTCCTGTTGCAGAGCTGCCTGTCTAGGCTGAGCCCAGAGACCTTCCTGGCTTTCCGCATCAGTGCCATGGACAGACTCACCGAGGACACTTACCGTGTTCGGTTTGCGCTCCCCAGGAACAGCCAGCTCGGCCTGCGGCCTGGCCAGCACCTCATCCTACGGTACACTCAGTGGGAGGGCCAGAGCTTTGCAGCCCCGCTTTGTCATTTACTGGCTGTGTGGTCACAGGCAACTTGCTTCACTTTCCTTAAGCCTGCATTCATCACCTTTATTTATTTTTTTTTTAAGATTTTATTCATTGATTCATGAGAGACACACAGAGAGAGAGAAAGAGGCAGAGACATAGAGGGAGAAGCAGGCTCCATGCAGGGAGCCCGATGTGGGACTCGATTCCAGGACCTCGGGATCACACCCTGAGCTAAAGGCAGACGCTCAACCACTGAGCCACCCAGGCATCCCCATTCATCACCTTTAAAGTAAACGTATTGCTGCCTGACTCAGAGGGTTCTGGGATTGTGTTTTCATAATAACCAACAGTAGCAGCAAACACTTTCATTGCATTTATTCTCCAAGGCACAGTTCTGTATGCTCACACCTAGCAACTCATTGAATACTCACACAACTGTGTATGGAGGAAACCAAAGTTGGAGAGGTTCAGTAACTTGCCCAAAGTCACCCAGTTAGGAAGTGGTGGAGCCAGGATGTGAAGGCAAGCCGTCTGCCTCTAGAGCCTGCAGTATGAATCTAATAGTAGTGCCAGTTGATAGGAAGGACACTTGTCCTCCAGCATAAGGGACTTGCCCAGGATCATGCAGCTAGTAAGTCCTGCAGCCAGGATTCAAACCGAGACAGCCTGGCTCCCCAGCTACCCTCTACCAGTGTCTTCTGCAGTTTCTTCCTCTTCCAAGCCTCCTTCTGACATCTCCCCCAACCTTGATCCCCTCCCAGCCCACCTGCCCAGGGTCAAGGCCCTTTGGGACCTCCAGGTGGAGGCATTGCTAGATGGTTGACTCTGGATCTGAGGCTCAGCAGAGAGAGATGAGCTATAGATGTGGGTGTGGGAATTATCAGCCTGTACCTGGATGGCATTTGGGAGCATATGAGGCATGGAAAGAGGGACAAAGGGCCAAACGGACAACTCCAGCATTTGTGGTATTGGCAGGAAAGGGAGGAGCCAGCAAAGCAGACAGAAGGTATAGCCAAGGACACCTTGGGGCCTCAGTCCTTTAAGGTCTGCCTTTGACCCTGGGGTTCTGGAATCGAGTTCAGAGTCCTGCTCAGCAGGGTGCCTACCTCTCCCTCTCCATCTGCCACTCCCTCTGTGCACTCACACATGCTTGCTGTTTCTCTCTCTCCCCCCAAATAAATACATAAAATCTTAAAAAAAAAAAAAATAGGTACAGCCAGAGGATGAGGAGAGTATCTTACTACTGGTCACATTTGAGCCACTTGTCTCATGCTGACCCTGGTATCTGTGCCCAGTGTATTCGGCCTGTGGCCTGGCTGGCTGTCCTTAAAGCTCAACATCCCAGCAGCTCCAGGGCAGCCCACAGCCCCATGCAACCGTCCATTCATGAATCAGGGATGCCCAGCACTCTCTGCCCTGAGCTTGGCCCCTCTCCTCTACCCTCTCTGCTGCTCCAGTGACAGCCCTAAAACAGGTATCTGACCATGTCACTCCCTTCTGGTGTTCCAGGGAAGCTCTCCAAGGCCCCAGCTTCCTTCCCCACCAAGTTCTCCCCACTCCTCCCTCACATTCGTGCCTTGCTCCAGCCTCATGACCCACTCACCAGTTCCTGGCTTGCTCTGTATTTCCTACCTCTAAGGTCTTTCCCAGGCTGTGCCTTCTGCCTGGATTACTTCCTATCCTGTCCCCACTTTTATCTGTCAGTGGCCTGCCTCTTTCATACCCAGGATGGTAGCAAAAGCTCCAGGAGGCCTCTTGAAGCTCCCCGGCTGCGAGTGCTCCCTCCGTGTGGAGCGTGTCCGTGTTTACCTCTGTGGTAGCAGATGCCACAGTGCTCTTTGCATCCCTGCCACACCACATGTCGTGTTTATTATTTCCTTGTTTGTTCTCTAAGCATTTCTTGAATATTTTGGTCTGGCTTCTTGCTTTTGATGCATTAGGATGGGGCTTTGTAATTTTTTATTCTTTTTTTAAAGATTTATTTATTTGTTGAAGAGAGAGTACATGTGTGCGAGAATGGGGAGGGACAGAGGGTGAGAATCCCAAGCAGACTCCCCACTGAGCATAGAGTCTGAAGCAGGGCTTGATCCCACGACCCTGCCGAGATCATGAGATCATGACTGAGCTGAAATCAAGAGTCAGACACTTAACCAACTGAGCCACCCAGGCGCCCCAGGATGGAGCCTTTTTAATGTTTGCATACCTCTGAGAAGAAAGTTTTATACACAGTAGGACTCAAAAGAGGGGTGCTTGGATGCTCCTGAGAACCTCTGAGGTGTTGTGTGAGGAACCTGGCTCTGGAGTCAGACAGAGCTAAGGGTGAATTTCAGCTGTGTGACCTCAGGCGAGTAACATCCTAAGCCTTGGTTTCCTCATGTGGGTTATTGTTGGCTAAATGAGATAATGTACACAATATGCTTGGTCCATAGTAGGTATTTAATACAACTTGGCTCTTATTATTATTGCTCATGATTATCATCCTGGCCCCCTTGTTGATAACATCATAAAAAGGATTCATGCATGAGGTCAGGTTTTCGACTAGGGCACCTTTGAGGATCCTTCTAATTCTGATACTTCTGGTACCGGTAGTAAGTATTTAATAAATGTTAGCAGTCTTTATCTTTCTCATTCTGTAGTCAGGAAGAGGTCAGGACCAACCACAGTGATGTCCTAAAAACAGCTCACATCATCAGTGGACTCTCTGAAAACTTGCCCATCTGTGATCCCATTAAAACCATACAACAGGGACACACATGGTTGTCCCCACTTTACAGAGGGGCAGCTAAGGGATCAGTGACCTGCCTAGGTCTCACAGCCAGCATGTGGCAGTGGGGGAGCCCAGCACTCCTTTTTTCTGTTCCACCTTCAGTGAGGACTACTGGAGCGGCCAGGCCACAGCTAGCTTTCCCCAGCCTGGCATAGAGTAGGTACCTATAAGTGTTTGTCAAATGCCTGGCTGAGTACCTGACCATATATATGCTTTTCTTTCTCAGAGGGAAGGTGGATGACTTAGAAATTCAGAGAGCCTATACACCCATCAGCCCTGCCAATGCAGAAGGGTACTTTGAAGTTTTAATCAAGGTGAGCTGACCCACGCAGATGCTCTTAGGATGGTACAGACCAGACCTCTGTTTGCCACCTGGGTCAGGATGGGGCGGTGCCCCCCATGTGGGAAAAGCCAGTGTTCACGTGGGAGGAGGCTGGCTGGAAAGTGCAGTCAGAGTGAAGGAAACCTTCTCCCGTCTCCTCCTTTCCCAGGGGAGGGGGGCTGTCACCTCAGACCGCAGCAGAGACAGATTCTGTGAAAAGGAGGCTCAGACTGAGAAAAGTAATGCTGTTCCCTCCTGTCTTCTCAGCTATTCACAGGGAGGGAGGGAGCACTGAGCCCCAGGGAAGGGGCAACCAAGTCTCCTGTCCCTGCTGTGTACTGGTGGCTAGGGTTCAAAGATGAGTCAGATACACTCCCGCCCTGGGATGGGGGGCCAGACCAGGGCAGTACAATGTGAGAGATGCCGTGACATGAGGCCCCAACCTGATTCAGGGCAGCTGGGGGTGCAGGGAAGGCAGCGGGGCTTCCTCACAGAAGCTGAGTTTGAACCGTGCATTGAAATTAAGGAGTGGAGGAAGGTCACAGGGCCAGAAACAGCACGTACGATGGCAGAGGAGGCCGGTTTGAGGAGCTGTTCATCACTTGTCTCAGAATAGAAGGGGGCGAGCAGCAAAAAGGTGGGGCCTCAGACATTCTCAGGGAGTAGACAGGGGCTAGGGCATTGGAATCGGGCCTTGAGGAAGGAATACAAATTGGCAGTGACAGGGAGTGGCATTCCAGGCCGAGGGGACAGATGACCAAAGGCAAGGAGGAGTGAAACAAGGTCTTGTGGCAACTGTACCCAGTCTGATTAGGTTGAAGAGAGGTGCTCATGGGGGCAGCCGGGGTGGGAGGGGCACTTGGCAGAGAGGAGATGAACAAAATGGGCTGGGTACAAATACTGCCCCCACCCCCTAGGACCCAAGGACTCCGCACCAGATGTATAAGAGGTCTTGAAGATACGATTATGTGGAAAAAATAATGAAACTTTGGATATGCTAACATTTTTGACTTACAGAAACAGTAGCTTCACAGAGGTCAACCTGATATACAGTCTACATCATCATTTCCCAAACAGAATCCTAGGGAACACTGATATTTAAGAATAGCTTTCACATCCTTTATCTCCCTTGTAGGATGGGAATTATTATTCCCCTTTCACTGACAAGCAAACTGAGACCCCAGGAGGACCCAAGGCTCCACAAGTATTAAGAAGTGTAGCCAGTGAGCAAGTCCTGGCCTCCTGACTCCAGGACCCCAGGGCTGTCTTGGCTCCTGCCTTCCCTGACTGCAGTCAAAGCCCAAGTGTTTATTCCCTCACACAGAAGCTTGGATGGGATCCCTTCTCCACGCAACTGTTTGTCTGGGAGATTCCACAAATCCTCTCCAAATGGCCTGCTTCCCCAAGCTGCTTTTCTGGGTGTGTTTCTGTTGAAAGGATAAGCCTGGAGATAGTTCTTCAGGGCAGCTGGATCTCTCCCAGCTGCAAGACTGATTTTCTCCTTCGTTTACCGGAAAGCCTCTCTTTAGAGAGATGCTTAATTATCCCTAAGCCGCTGGCTGGGAAGAGCTGGAAATGTCTTTGCAAATTGTGGAGGCAGGCGAGTTTTTTAGGTTTACCTCCCCTGTGGATGGGAGGGAGGCATTCCCATCTCTCGGGCACTGTCTGGGCACCAGGCACTCTTTGCAGCTCTTCATGTTCATCATCTCCTTTCAATCTCGTAACCATCCTGCGGAGTAAATCTCATTATCCCACTTTACAGATAAAAAAACTGAAGCTCAGAATGATGACGTCACTGTCCCAAGGCCCCTTGGGTAACATGATCCCACATAGAAGAACAGAAGTTCAGTGTCAGTTCTGTTTAATGAGTACAGACTAAGCAGGCTCCACGCGCGTGCTGGAGACACAGAAGAATCCTTCCTTTCTCCTTGAGTGCTGTCTATGCTATAGGGCCATGGAAGCCATACCTGGGGCTATGGCTCCCCCAAGACGGGGTCCAGAAAACAGGCATCTTCTGAGACAAGCCTCCAGCGAGTTGGGAGGAGAACTTAGCCTCCCTCCCAGACTTCCTTCCTACAGGAGGGCTGTGGACTTACCTTGCCTGATGCATATGGAACCCAACAAAGTCAGAGATGCTCCCAGAGGTAGCTGTGGGTATTCAAAAGCATGTCTGGTGACCAAAGCCCAGTCTCCTTCAAACTTGGTTATATTCTCACTCCAGACACCCTTCAGGTCCTGTCAGAGCTTCCCCCTTTCCCTCACACTCCTATGTCTTGGGCTGTCCTACCCTTGACCATATCACATCTGATACCCAGAACCCTGTCTGCCTTCCTGCTCCCATCCCTAGTGAATGCAATCTTGCCTCGTCTGCAAGGTGCAATTCAAATGCGTCCTCCTCCAGGAAACCACCCTTGATCCTACTCCATTGGAAGTGACTGTACCTCCTCAGGGCTCTCTCAGCATTCTGTTCTTTTTGTTGGGTATTAGACTGTCTCTACCTTGTATATATGTGAGACTTTGGCCCTCCTAGTTTGTGAGCTCCTTAAGGGAAGGGCCTGAATCTGGATTGATTCACTGATTCATTGAGATATCTATGAAGTCTTTTCCAAGGTTCTGGCACTGACTGCCTTCACGGAGCTTAAGATCTAGCTGTCTTCCATGCAGCCCCAGCATGGTGCCTGCCCACTCCCAGGAGGGAATCCTCTCCACAACCCTTGCTTTTCCATCCAGCCAGGAGACAGTGACAGGTAATGCAGAGGTTGCAAATGAGTGGCCTGCAAATGGATTACAGCACTTAAGTGTATTTGGTTTGGGCCTACAGCATCTTAAATTTAGAATTAATTCTGATATTTCAAAAGTAAAAAATTTGAATCTCTTACCCCTCTTAGAAAATCAGAAGATATGGCATCATCAGCCTCATAATCCACCTCGCAGAATCTGCAAAGCGACTTCCTCCTTTAGAAGGAGCATTCATGCACTCACCAATTTACCACAGTCCCCACCACCCCCTATGGTCTCCCCAGTAGAGTGAGTGTCAGTTGCCATTAATCATCTCATACCCAGTTCTTTACTCAGTGATGTTACATCACAGGAACCCCATAGTCATGTGGTTTTGAGACCTCTGAAAGTAAGCCTGTCGGTCCTGTGGTTCTTATCCCAGCCTCACCATTTCCCTTCTGGATAAGCTTCTGGGCCCTCATGTGAAAACTGGGACCCATGTACGAACTCTGGGGCAACTAGGAGGATTCAGTGAGATAACCCATGTCAGGCGCTTGGCCTGCACCCGTCCGAATGAGGTTTCCTTGTATTTGCTCCCAGTGCTACGAGACTGGGCTGATGTCCCGGTATGTCAAGTCCTGGAGTACAGGAGACACAACCTTCTGGCGAGGACCTTTTGGCGACTTCTTCTATAAACCAAACCAGGTCAGTGCCAGCACACCAAGTCCCCAGGAGACCCCTCCTGGCTTAGCTTCCAGGACCACGGTTTTTAGGTTTCAGGCTGGAGAATTGCACTGTAGTCTTCCTGAGCCCAAGCCCAAGCCCAAAAGCATCCTTGGGGTTGGACATGGGAGGAGATGGGATGGGCACAAAGAAACAAAACTGCCTGCATATGCTCTACAACTATCCAGGGCTGCCCATTGCCTAGAAAATACATACTCATGTACCTGGTACTCAGGACTCCTGTACCATCAGACCCTCAGACATCTTTCCACTTTCACATTCCAGCTATAACACCGTGGAGACTACTCCCTTAAATATACTCCATAGCTCTCCAGTCAAAGGCTCTTTCTCTCATCTTCCTGGCATATTCATATCCTTCCCTGATGTGCCCAAGAATTAATAATTTCTCATTAGTTGTTGCCTATCTGGAAGGCAGCTTGGCAGTGCGTACCAAGAGTCTTAAGAATCTTCAAATCCTTTGACCCAGTAATTCCACTCCTGGAAGTCTGTCCTGTGGAAAGAATCCAAATGCTGCCTCTTGTGCATATGTTCACTGAAGCTTTATTTATAATAGCAGGAAATTGGAGGAAACTGAATATTCAGCCGCAGGGGAACAGTTAAATACAATGGGTTACAGGTACTTGATAGAATATCATTCGGATTTTTAAATTATGTTTATAAATGATGTCATATGCTTATGCTATAAGATCAGGTGACAAACACTATGTACAAAACTGCGTATACAACAGGTTGGAAAACTAAGTTTAAATGCACAGGAATAAATATGAAAAGAAAATGCAATGCAGTGTTAGTAGCTCTGAGTGGTGGAATTATGGGTGATTTTCGTTTTCTTCATTATACCTTCCAAATTATCCACAGTGAATACCTATTACTTTTATAATTAGGCAACAAAGCAAATCAAAAGCAAATGAAAAAGAATGAATCATTCCTTTCTCTGTTATTTTTGTTTAATATAAAAATAGCTTTTATTGTTTTTTTCCTTATTACAAATACAGTACTTGTACATTACCAAAATAATAATAATAAGTCAGATATGGAGAGGCAAAAGGAAGAAAAGAAAGAACACCTGTAGGCTGCCTACCCAGACATACCAGGCTCGCTACCATGGCAGAAACCTTCCAGTTCCCCTTCTACACATGGATGGAACAGCCATGCACGCACACGCGTGACCAAACTATGAGGCATGTGGATGGTGCTGCCTATGTGCCAGGTTCTGATGTTCACACTTGCTATATAAAACTTTATTTTACCCTCATGGCAGCTCTTAGGTACTGCTACCTCCATTTTGCAGACATGTGTGCTATGTATGTTGCAATACTCTTCTGCAGCATACTCCTAGTATAAACCATGCTCAGCCTTGCGTTTTAGCTGTCCCCCAGCCCCTGAAAGCAGGGACCAGGATTGTCCTTGTTTCCTTCTGACCTAGAGGGGACACCTGATGAACATTGTTCTGAGCATTTCCAGGTGAAGCCTTCTCCATGTCCACAGAATGCCCCTACCAAGTCCCTGCACTTCCTATCCAGGGAGGTTGTAGGGCTAGTCAGAGAGAAGAGATGGCATCTCACACAGAAACATGTGGCTGCTGAAACCAGCTAAGGCTTGGTTCTATGCCCAGGGGACATGGGCTGCTCTGGCCCTCTCCCTGGCCCTGCCTTGCCTCTCTGCAGTCATCTTCATTGTAGATGGATATCGTGGCAGCCCTGAGACTGGCATATGAGCATCTGTCCATGTGTTCCTTCCAGCCCCACCCAGGGCCACAGACAGGTGGGACAAGGCCCTGTTCTCCAGAAGCTCACAGTGTGATGGGGGACAGACACCTACACAAATGGTGGCAGTACGGCATGACTAGTGTCGTGAGGAGGGTGCACAGAGGTGGGCATGCAAAAGAAGGACCTCTCACATGCTACTGGCTCGGGGAAGACTTTCCAGAAGAGACCTTGAGCAGTGGTGGGAGAAGGAGGAGAAGCACACATGCTGGGGACCAGGAGGCTGAGGATGTGCACACGGGACAGGGGTGGGAGCAGGAGTCTGGGGGCACGCAGGATAGGGTGGTGTGTCCAGTAGTGGGGCTCCATGACAGAAGGGGTCAAATCCTGTGGAGCAGCAGGATCCACACCAGACACTTGATGGCATCTCGTTTAATCCTACAACAATTCTGAGGCATGTGCTACAGTGGGGAGGAGCTGTTATTGTTATTTTTAACATGATGAAACCAAGGCTCAGAGAAGTGAAGCAGTTGGCCAGATCATACAGCAGAGGATTTATACCCATGTCTGCATGACTGATACTCAAGGGAGTGTTTCATGCAGGGGCGTGATATGCATTAGTGGTGAAAACTTGGCCTGCATTCTAAGAGGCCTAAACTCTAGAATGCAGGAGGTAACTACTTGGCCACATAGGTCAGGCACTAACCTTTAAAGCACTGACCTTAAAGAAGATCATGCCTCCTAAACAGACCGAGAGCCAGGAGATGGATTCGTGGATTCAGTGATGGGTTGGCGGCATTGGGGCCTCTTAGGAAAGATTCACTTTTATTGCGTGGCTCTTCTGTGCCAGCATTGTGCTAGGCGCTTATGCATAGTATCTCAGACTAGAGAAGAGCAGGCTCAGGGATCCATGCCAGGGCCCTCAGATCTCTGCAGAGCTGCCCACGGGTGGAGAAGGCGGCCTACAGGGCAGGGCTGGGGTAGGGGCGGTGGGCAAGGCTTTGGCAGGTGCACATTTCAGCTCAGTGTGAGGTAGAGAGATCTCCCTGGCAAGGGGAGTCAGCCTATAACAGAGCAAACGGCTTTGGGAGGTAGTGGGCTCCCTGTCAAGAGAGGTAGTAAACAAAGTCCTGTGGAGATTCGCAAGAAAGTAACTAAGCCACTTGGAGGATGGGCTAGACCATTTCATGTATCATCAGCCCCCAGAGTCCATGATTGCTGTTACACAGACCTCACAAGCCAGGATGGCTTCCTGGATGATGTAGACAGGGGAACTCAGATGTGCTGTGCAGTTCAGGCAAGCCCCAGAAAAGGCCATGTGGCGGGTGAGCGGGCTGAGACCTGCCACATCCCCGTTTCGATCCCCAGCACGGTGAGCTCCTCATGCTGGCATCGGGCACTGGCCTGGCCCCCATGGTGCCAGTCCTGCAGAGCATAACAGACAACGCAGAGGACGAGACCTTCGTCACCCTGGTCGGCTGCTTCAAGACCTTCGAGGGCATCTACCTGAAAACCTTCCTCCAGGAGCAGGCCCGTTTCTGGAACGTCCGAACCTTCTTTGTACTCAGCCAGGTGAGTCCTGCATGGGTACTTCCTTCCCAGATTGAGGCTGTGCAGTCCCCCTGTGCCCGACCTGAGGACCTGCTGTGGCCTCCCTGCCCCACTATACCAGTAATCTCTGCTGCCAGTGGGAACCCCCCACCTCACCCCCGTGTGCCTTGCAAGGAAGGCAGGTACAGTTTTGTTTGGGTGGATGCGGGAACCAAGCTCAGAGAGGTGAAGGTGCAAATCTGTCCATGCTGCTGGCTGGGGCAAAGCTAGGCCTGGAGCCCTGGGAGAGCTCCAGCCCTCCTCACCATGCTGCCTGCCATCTGCCTCTGGCATCACCAGGTATAGGGCTGGGGGCCTGTTTGTGGAGTCAGTGGGCCAGGCCGCAGATGTCCCCCAGTGGGGGGATAAGCTCCTTCAGGGCGGAGATGATGTGTCTGGATCATCACACTGTCTTCGGTGCTTAGCAGAGTGCCAGGCACAGAGTAGGCATGCATTCCATCAATAATTGGTGGAGCAAGCTTGCTCTGGGTTCACCAAATATATCAGGGTGAACCACACCACATTGCTCCTACATGGGAAGAAAGCTGCTTCCAGACTCCCTGCTGCAGATACTGAACTGCTTCCTGACCCCTGCCCCTGAGATCCCTCCTCCCCGCATGCCCCCAAGCCACCCTGCCCACTCCCTCCCCTCTGGCCCAGGGTTTCTCATCAGAAGCCAGGCCCTAAGCTGCCTTCTCCTTGATCTACCTTTATTTCTCTTCCACACACCCCCAGGGTGAGGGCCTTCCCCCCATTCTGTGTTGCTCGGGGTTGGCCTCACTGCCCAGTACTGTGAAGCACTCTTCTCATCAGTTTCCTATTTGAGGCAGCATCAGAGGGTCCCTAAAGACTGCCGTGATCTTCACTATTGTGATCGGGTCGGGGCGGGTGTCAGGGAACCGGGTTTCCCCACCCCAGCCCCAGAGGTCCTGGAATCCTCGGTGCCCAGGTTCTGTGGGCCTGTTCATGGGACAGAAGGCTTAGTGGCATGAACATCGGGAGGGCCATGCTTGGTGAACATTAGCAGGAACAGGAGGTGCTGAAGGCCGGAGAACAAAGCAGAGGCTAGTGTGCAGCCTGACTCAAGGGCCAGGTCAAAGGAAGGTAGGAGGAGTGGCAGGAAGGCTGGCACCAGGCACTGTCAGCTCTTGACCAGCCTTCCTCCCCCCACCCCCAGCCACATGTCAGGTGCCAGGGAAGGTCAGAAATGAGGACAACCTGCCCCCAGCCCTCCAGGCACTCACCTTTCTATGGGGAGACAGCCACAGGGGTGGCTTCACTGACCATTTTCTTTGTGCCTGGCAGTGTTCTAGGCACTCTGTGTGTGTTAAATCATCTAATCCCACCACAATCTTAGGAGGCTTGTACTGCCACCGTGCCTGTTCTATACATATGGCAAAAGAACCTTGACCAAGTGGGTGGAGGGTTAGGTGTGAACCCAGGTGGTCCTGCTCCAGAGGTCCTGCTTTTACTGCTTGTTGGTATAAGACAGCACAGGGAGAGGTCCCACATGGAGGGTGCGGAGGGTACTGGCAGCAAGCAGGGAGGGCTTCACAGAGGAGCTGGCATTGACCCTGGGCTTGAGGGCAGAGTTAAAGTTGACCAGGAATAAAGGGCCTTCAGCCCTGGGCCAGGCATTGATGATGCCAGTGGCCTGGGACTGGGCAGGCGAGTGAGCTGGCTGTCAACGACAGGAGCAGGTGAGGGGTGATGGAGTGGGAGGTGCCTCCTGCCCTTCTGTGCCTCCCTGACCTAGGATGCTCCCTGGCCCACCTGGGCTGCAGCCACAGCAGCCTCATGGGTCTCCCCCTGCAGCCACTCCCTGCCAGTTTGCCCTTCATCTTGCAGCCAGAAGGGCAGCACTGACCACATCACCACCCTGCTTCCAGCCCTTCACGGCTCCCCGCTGTTCTCAGGATGATGGCCAAGCCTGCATAGCTGCCCCGACCTCTGTGGCCTCCTCTCCTGGCACACCCTCCCTGCATGTTGGGGCATCACTGGTCTGCTCTTGGTTGCAAGTGCCCTGTGCTTTTCTGGCTGCCAGGCCTGCCTGTGCTGGTGCCATTTCCCCCTCCCGGAGCACTTATCCCCACTTCCTCACCTAATGTCGACTCACCGCTCACATCTCTCTGCTGAGCTGTGACTATCCCAGAAATTTCTCCAGAGTCCCCAGACTGGTGTCAGCATTTCTGCCATCAGGGCCGGGATCTCCTTAACAGCATTCACCCTGTTGTGTCATCGTTGGTAAGGGTACCCCACCCCACCTGGGTAGCAACCAGACCCACCACATCCCTGGGTATATGGGGGAGGGGTGCTATGCCAAACCTCACTAGCCTGGGGGGATTGGGCAGTGGGAGGGACAGGTAAGGTCAGTGGGCCCTGCTGGTCCCGGCCCTCGAGGGTCAGGTCAGAACTAGGAGGTCAGATATGGGAAGGACCAGATCATCAGAGAGGATCCCCTGTGAGCACCACAATGTTGTCTTCTGGGGCCTCTGGGATCAGATGAGCTCTGTGACGCAAGCCCCTGAGGCTTCCACTCATCACAGTGGCCCACAGAGGCCATGGTTGCTCGGCTGGGACACGGTGGCAGAGGTTAGATTCCAGCCCCCTCCTCCTTCCTGTCTCTCTGCTTAGCCCCAGAAGCTAGAAGCTCGCCTTGATAGGGTCTGCAGAGGTGACAGTCCTGTTCTGTTGTTTGTTTAGATGCTGGTTACATGGTGTCTTCTCTCCATTAGAGATTTTCTAACTACATAGATTTCCTGATTGGTGTGCTTTCCTGTATGTGTGTTGTACCTCCATAAAATGTCCACTTAAAAAGTTCCTCTAAGTCAGCTTGAGGTGGAGTATTTCTTTTGCTACTCTAGGATGAAAGCCACAAGTGAAGGGTGGAGGAGCAGAAAGAGAAAAGCCTGGGTCGCTTGGGCACCATGCACTGTGGAATACTCCCTCCAGCCTTTCTATGTGAGAAATACCCCCCTCTTGGTTAAGGCACTGCTGCCTCAGATCCCTGAGACACACAGCCAGAGCGAGACCAGGAACCTTCTCTGTTTAGAGACATTGCCACATCCCAGGGCCTTGCACAGGGCCAGACGCAGAGTGACCACTCAGTAAATATCTGTGATCAACAAGGTCTTTAAAACTTTATGAAACAAGTGAGCACATGTTATGCTCCCAGAATGATGGTGGCGGACAACCTTAAAAATGTACTGGGATGCCCCCTATCTTGGGGAGGAAACATCCCCCTGGAGTGACAGGTGGAGTGGCCCCTGGGAAACAGTGAGAAATAGTGGGGCCTGCCTCACTGTGTGCCCTGGATGTGCCCTGGGATGTCCGCCTCCTCTCCGCGGTGCCTCACCTGCCGTGGGAGGATAAGCATCCACCCTCTGGCTCATTAGGGTAGGCAGAGCCCCAGGGCCAGGAAATCCCTGGCTTGGGGTAGGGCTGGCTGAAGGTTGCCTTCCCACCTCTCTGCCTCAATTTTCTCGTTTGACAGAGAACCATGTGAGCTTGGAAGACTTCTTGGTAGTCACCTGCACTGTTTCTCATTGTCTCAGGAGAACTCCCTGGAGAAGCTTCCCTGGAGCTACCGGGAGAAGACCCGCTTTGGCCGCCTGGCCCAGGACCTGATTGAAGAGCTGGTCAGCTCCTGCCGGAGAAAGCCATTTGCATTGGTCTGTGGCTCAGCCGAGTTTACCAAGGACATGGCCAGGTACCTGCTGTGTGCAGGCCTAGCCGAGGACTCCTACTTCCTCTTTTAGCCCTTGCCTCCCTTCCAAAGCCCCAGCCAGCATCCTGCCACTGAGACACTGGAAGAAGCACAGACTAGAGTCAGAAAACATAGAGTGCAGGCCTGGCCCCACTGCTCACTGGCCAGGTGACCTTAGGTAAATGCTTTCCCTCTGTGCACCTCTGTCTCTCATCTACCCCACAAGCCTCCCAGCTCCCTCAGGCAGGTGTATCCCTGTGCAGGGGAGTATGGGGCTGCGGGGGCCCTAGGGAGGAGAAAGACCAGCATGGGAGTCAAGGAGGCCTCTGTGGGAGAAAGCCGTGCCCAGCCCCGGAATGAGTCAGGGTAGGCAGGAGAAGGTGCAGGAGTTTCCCAGGTTCCTTAGATTAGAGGGCTTGGGGACTCCCGTCCCGTCCTACCCCTACCCTACCTGTAGGGGTAAATGCCTGTTCTAAAACCTGCCTTCCCTGGAAACTGTATGTCCCTGCTGTGGCCTCAGGGCTGGCTCAGCTGCGTTGCCTGCTAAGTGTTTAGGGAATGACCACAGGGGTAGCTAAGAGCTCCTCAGAGGAGGAACTTGACTTTGCACCTCCTATGCCTCAAGCCTGACACAACGGTCTTGGGGTCTGTGACCTGATCACATTCTTTGAGCAAGGTGGGCCCTGGATTACCGTTATTTTGTACTGGGCTCAGGCCTTTCCTGCTGCAGACAGCTCGGCTCTCAGTCTCCCCTGGCTCGAGAGCCCAGCCCAGAGTCCTTCCCCAGCAAAAGAGGTACAGAAACAAGTACCCCTCCCTCCAGCAGGCAGCCAGCTCAGCCCGCCTCCAGCCGGGAGCCCTGGTGACGGTTGCTATGGCGATCTAAAGATAGAGCAAGAGTCAGGAGACCTGGGTCCTTCTCCCTGCTTTGCCCACTGAGCAGCTGCTGATTCTGCTCCACCCCCACAGCCCTCCCCACCCCACCCCTCCATCCCATGTGGGGCCAGCCCTTCCCAGGGACCTGGCGCTCCTGGGCAGCACACTGCAGGTAATGAACTCTGCTTCCCACCGTCTGGTCTCCACTGTGCTGCATCAGCTTGGGCTGGCTGCGGGCACTCTGGAATTGGAACATGAAGCCATGAAATCTCCAAGTCAGAGGACCACAGAAGCAGAGTGAGAACATTACAGTCATGGGATCACAGTCGTCCTCACACCAGAGATTAAAGCTCAGGACTCCAGAAAGCATCCCGTCTAATAGACTCATTGTGTGAATGGGGAAACTAAGGCCCAGCAAGGCTGAGCGATTTGCCCGAGGTAAAACAGTTCACGGTGGGGTTGGCATGAGAAGCCAGGTTTCCTGATGTCACCTGTATGGAGAGTTGGGTAACTGGTGATGTTCAAACTGGGCTCTGTGGGACACTAGGGTTCCTGGCATGGCAGCAGTGAGGGGACAGCCAGATGGGGTTTCCAGGCCCCCTACAACCAGAGCAGTTCTGTTTTCACCCCATTTGTATTGAGGTTTGCAGTTACCGCTATTTGTGAGATAGGATTTTCCTATCTCAAATGTTGCCGCACATGTCCGTGCTGTGCCGTGTCCAGTAAACAGCCCTGGCGGGCATCTGGGGGATGGTCAGAGGCTTCAGGCTGTGCTTTACAGGCAGAGTTTTGCGGTCCCTGCCGGGGGCCTCCACCAAAAATCCTGTGCACACAAGCATATCAGAAAAGTCTGATTGATGGTCAAGAAATTTCTTTCATTTTGTTTAACTCGGAGTTTTCCAAGCTTATTTAACTATAGGATGGTTTTGTCCACTAGAATCTTTGGAGACCAGCATTCCGTGGACTGTGCTTTGGGACACAGTGGTCCGTGGCGCAGCCCCTTTCCACGGGGTGTAGTGAGCAGCAAGGACTGCACTAAGCCTCAGGAGCAGGAGCCCTGATCCCTTCCTGCCTCTCCTGTGACTTGGGTGAGACCCTCCTGCTCCAGGCTCCTGAAGCGTGGGCATCTTCCTCCCTCCTTTCCCTTCCTTCTCACAGATATTCCTGGGGGGCCTGTCATGAGCCACACTCTGTTCTTGGCACCAGGGAAACTCCAGTTAACAAGGCAGATGCAGTTCTGGTCACTCCACCACAGAGCTTATAACCCCACGAGGACTGTGGAAATTAAACTCATAAATCTAAAAAGGATGAGTGTTCTAGAAAGAGAAGTATTAGGAGAGTGGATGGCAAGGCTTTTAGCCTAGTTCTGGGGGGGCAGAGACATGCCACTGCCCCAAGGGTCAAAGCTTCAAAGGCAATACTGTCACTCAGAGTTGGGGGAAATGAGGGTCTGGGGCAGTTCTTTCGTGTCTTTGTCCCATTTTATACACAGGGTATTTAGACGTTAGAAACAGCCACTCAGCAATAACCATCAGCCCCTCCTGTCCTATAACATGTCACCCTCCCTGCCCCTCACCCCCAACGGCATCCATACAGTCTGGTTAGACTGGAGTCTCCTACAGTGGGGTGATGGTGGAGACCCAGCCAGGCCCTTGGTACCAGGATGCCCAAAGGGCTCATATAGTCCAGAGACTTGAAAGCTCCTGCCTTGCAAGATGATAAGGGAGCCTAAGAAGGGGACTGGTTGGGGCATATGAGGATGGACTCTGAATTGGAGGTGAGGCTCTGTCAGCTGCCCATCCTGCCCACCCCTCCTGCTGAGGCTGCACCGGTGCCTGTCGTTGAGGAGCGAGTGACTGGGTGACACAGCAAAAGGACACCTGCCTGAGTTTGGGGCCCTGGGCGTCTTGCCTGCAGATCTCCCACAATCCCCCCACTGGTCTCACTCCCTCCACGCTGGAGCCAGAACTGATTTCCAACTCTGGTAAGAACACTTGAGAGCTACCTTCCCAACAGGCTTCTGTGCACAGTACATTGTTGTTGACTGAAGGTACGGTGTTGAACAGCACATCTCCAGAGCTCACTCGGTCTGCTTTTCCAAGCATGCACATCAGAGCCTGTCACCTCCTTGCATAAAATCCTTCAGTGGCTCCCTGTTGCCTTAGGACACCACATCTCAGCTCTGCCTGCCCCTCCAGACTTATTTTCTGCCTTGTCACCCCCCACCCCACCCCTTAGGTTCCGCATGAGCACCAGCTCTGTGGCTCTCGAGTCAGTAGAGCTCCTCCCACTTGCTGCTCTCTGTGCCTGGGCCATCCCTCCATCCTTCTCTCTTCCACTCACCTTTGCCTCCCCATCCTCTGAGGACTCACTCAGCTCAGTTCCCTTCCTCCCTGAAGCCAGGCCTGCCTCTACCAGTGCACCAGGTGAGCAAGCAGGTTCTTATGCATCCTTTTGCTGCTGTGCCTTTCCAGCTGTCTCATTTGCAGGTGAGCACATCGAGGGCCTGTCCTGGGGCTCCAGGGCTTTGTCTCCCCAGCGTGAGAGTGTGCTCAGCACATCCCAAATGTGGAATACCCCCATAACAAGCAAAGAATATGGAGTACTTTACAGATTGCAAAATATACATCTCCTCGATGTTGAACCACCTGATCATCACCAAAACACACACCAATACCCCAGGCTGCTGATGAGGAAAACCAAGCTTCCAAGAGAGCTTCCAAGCCATTAAACAATTCTGCAAGGTCACAGAGGGGTGCATAAGTTCCAACACGCTGCAGTTGTGATAAAAGTTATATGTGACACCTGAGTGCACCAGGAGACGTGTATGAAGATTTTCATTGCTGCATCATTTGAAATAGCAAAGAATGAAAACTGCCCATACATCCATCAATAAGAGGATAGAGAAATAAATTGTTCTATATTCAACCAATAAAAATAACCTACAGTAGTTAAAATGAATGAACTAGATCTACATGTATCAACATAAACTCAGTAAAAACAAAAATAAAACATAATGCTTAAGCAAAAACCAAATTGTAGAAGGCAAGGTACAGTGAGATACCAATATTTTCAAAGTTTAAAAGCAGAAAATCATGCCAAATGCTCAGGAAGGGGATACACTAACTGTAAGGATGGTGGTGACCTCAGGGGATGGTGTGGGGTGAGGGCTCTTCTTTTATCTGCATCACTTCAATATAAAAGCATTTGAAATGTATATGACCAAATATGAACATTGGGTGATTCTGGCTGATGGGGTCACTGGTGTCTGCTTTTTCCATATTTGAAATAGGTCCATAATGAAAGATTTTTAAAAGAAGACTAAATGTACTCGGTCACTGTGCTTCAGAAACTAGAGGCTTAAACACAGTCATCCGCACCCCCCTTGGGATAGGCTATGCCCTCTAAGCTTCCAGGCTTGTCCAGTTTCCATTTGAAACTGTCATGAGCACCTACTGTGTGCCCCGGTCCAGGGACAACAGTATGTAGGAGAAGCAACCTTGGCACTCAGCTTACATGCTGTTCCCTCTGCTTGTGCCTCTACTTTTCCTCATAAACTCATAAACAGCAGACTGGAGTGACTTTCTAGACACTGCAGTTTCAGACTCTTTGGTTTTTTTTTTTTAATATTGTTTTATTTTGTTTTCCTTTTTAAGTGGGAAAGACCTAGATTCAAATTTCTTGCCAAGAGAAGCCTGGGTGGCTCAGCAGTTGAGCATCTGCCTTCAGCTCAGGGCGTGATCCTATGTGCTGGGATTGAGTCCCACATCAGGTTCCCCCACAGGGAGCCTGCTTCTCCCTCTGCCTATATCTCTGCCTCTCTCTGTGTGTCTCTCATGAATAAATAAATAAAATCTTTAAAAAAAATCTCCTGACAATTGTGTAAGTATCCAAAGCAAATAACTTGGCCTCTCGGAGCCTCAGTTTACTTATCTACAATGGGGATGGTTGTACTGTCTCCCAGGGTTATGTGAGGTTGTAGGAAATGTGTGTGGTGTTCAAGCACAGCACCTAGCACAAAGCCGGCATGAGAACCCAGTCCTCTCCTTTCTCTTGTCTCCCAGCAGTGCCTGGCTCGTGGCTGGCCTCTGAGAACAGCACTTGTTCTCAAACTTCCCAGCATCAAGGGCTCCCCTTTTTACTATTTTCCCCATGCTTTGGAAGATTTTGATCCCAAATTGCATGTATTAAGTCATTATTAATTCATCTCCCATTTTTTATTAATCAAAGACCTAGATATCTGCCCCTCAGAGCTTCTGATCTGTACAGCCAGCAGGGAGCTGTACGTGGTTGACATAATTCCAGCCAGCGGCAAAGGAACACAGCTGCAAGTGTGGTGTGGGTGGCCTGAGGAGGGGTACTGTAGATGCGTCATGTTCGTTTTCTTGTTCGCATTGACCGTGAGTTGTGGGAGCTGCTGGCCTCACCTGGGTGGGTGCTGTTTGCACAGGGCACTGATTGGTGAGCTAGGTTGCTGAGCTTTCTGTGCCAGGAATGAGCACAGGGCCCCATGTGGGTCCAGGAAGCCTCATGCCACAAGGCTCACTATCAATAGATGGTGTGGACCAGTGCCTTGCAGAAGAACATGGGGTTCACATAGCAGGAGGTGGCGAAGCTGTCTGCACGTGGATCCCACAGGCTCCAGCTGGAGACCACTTGCTTTCTGCCCCTTCATTCTGCCCCTTTCTCCCGGTGCTGGTGGAGCATGCTAGCTTGTAAAGGGGCCAGGGGACAGCCTTACCCAGGTGCTAGATCGAAGCTCTTAGCTCGGCGGCCAGGTGGGCGCACTGGGCCAGGTGGTAGGCCACACTGGCCAACTTCAGGGGCAAGTGCCCCCGCATCAGCTCCTCCACCCAGACATGGGGGAGCTTCGCCCCTGGCCTGGCTGGGTGGTAATGAGGGTGCTTGTAACAAGGAGCATCAAATTTGGGTTTGAAGCCAATGGTGTTGAACATAGAACCCCAGGTTGGAACATACAACTTAGGACAGTGGAGTGGAAAATAGTTTCTAGAACCAAGAACACAGAAAATAACCTTATAACTGCAGGTGCAGAGATTTACCTGGCTTCTAAGTGGCTCAGCCTACAGTAAGTGCCCCAGGGCCCATGGCCCCTTCCCACCCCCTCCCTGCAGCCCCAGGCCGCAGGCCCACACTGCTCTGGAATGACACTGATGAGTCTGTCGTGGTTCAGCTGGAGCCACGACTCTGTTCTCAAAGATGTCTGATTCTGTAAAAGTGAAAATGACCATGGAGATAAACAACATTTACTGAACATCTATCTACTGAATGCCAGGGTTTGGTCATCTGCTCCAGCCTGGCTTTGCCCCAAAGCAGACCCTGAGCGAGGATTTCAGTGTAAGAAATTTATTGGGGAGGTGATTCAAGGAAGCACAGTGAGGCAGTTCAGGAGGAGAGCGGATAAAGGGTGTGTTGATAGGCAGATTACCCCGGAGGGCAGCTGGAGCTCATCCACTGAGGTCGGGCCACAAGCCTGCAGAACACACTTCAGATATGCCCCAGTGGGGGTGAGGAAGTAGGGGTGACACCTGTTGTCCCTGGGGGGCTGCGGCTTGCTCAGAGACACCAACTCTCCGAACTTGTGGCCTCCTGGGGGTGGGCTCAGAGTCTGGCAGCCAGAGGAGCCCTCAGGCAAAAAGACACAGGAGCCGGTGCTTGTAGGGACTTCCTGCAAGTCCCTTCTGGTGCGCAAGTGGGAGAGGTGACACAAGAACAGTGTTGGCTAAGGTATCTCAATTCTCTCAATCTTCCCTGTTTCATAGGGAAAGACACAGGTGCTCAAGTGGTAAAGCACCTGGTGGAGAAAGTAGTGCTCTTGCATGGGGAAGGGTCCATAGCTTGCCCGCTCCCTCCCCATCGCCCTGTCTAGCTAGCACTATGTCTGGCCAGCAAATGTTGAAGTGGCATCTGTTGAATGAATGAATGAATGAGCTGGTGGGAGTCACATGACTGTGGGTTGGGGTGGAGATCGAGTAAGGAAAGGGTGCAGCTCTGTGCCTGGCCCACAAGGGGGTCTTCGTGGGCAGGGGTCCCCTTCCTCTGCCCCCTCTAAGGGCCACAGGGCTCACTGCCATGAGACAGACCTCCATGCCCAGCAACATGACCACCTTTAGGGAAGTGCCCCCAAAGCTCCAGAGAGAGGCTCCAGGGGATCTCCAGTGTGCCTCGACTGCCTCCATCCGGCGAGCCAGGAGGCCTATCCAAGTTCCCCCATGATGACAAAGCTATCCCAGAGAAGGGTGCGCCTTCCATCTCTCAACCCCTCTGCCTTCCACATTTCCAGCTTCTCTTGAAGAGCCATCTACAACTGGCAGGGCCTCCTTTGTCAGATCCTTTTACTCCTCAACCCCCTGCCGCCTGGTGCCCGCCCCACATGTGCTCCTGATGTCCAGAGATGATGTTCCAGCAGCATGCGATGCTGTGGTCACATCCCTCCTTTTCGAGCCTGTTTCCTCAATGGCATAATAAGTTCCACCTCACTGGACTGTTCTGAGGACAAAGTCACTCCCTCCTTCTTGTGTTCAGCAAACATTTCTGAACACCTGCGTGTGTGTGGACATTCTGCTGGGTTTTCGAAGACACTGACTTTGGAGGTGTCAGCAGTCCCCCAGGGTCACAGAAACTATGAGAATAAACATGAATGAGCCTGGAGAGCCTTCTTGATGACCAAAAAGGCTAGTGGCCTGAGGGGAAAACCAGGTGGACAGACTGGAGTCACCAGGGCTCTCAGTGACAAATCAGGCTGCAGATGCCCTGCCACTCCGAGCATCTCCAAGGCTCTGCCCCAAGTCTGCACACTGGCTCAGACCCCATATTCCTCCTCAGACATGGGTCTGCCTGTGGGTAGAATTGGTGTCAGAGGAAGAACACGGGCTTGCAAGATGGCTCAGACCCCAACTCCCCCCCTGAGTGGTTCTGTGTGATCTCAGGCAAACCACTTCATTACTCGGAACCTCACTTTCCTCACCTGTAAGCCAGGGATGCTTTTATTCCTTCTCTCAATGGATATTTATCGAGCACTCTCTCTGAGCCCTGGGCTGTGTAATAGAATACAGGTCTCTGCTCTCCCAGTGACCAGGTGCCAGGGGAGACAGACAATCAGCAGCCAGGGGTCCTCCCCAGGATAGTCCCACCTCCCAGGAGGGGTTTAGAAACCTTGGGAGGATACGAACCCCTCCTCACAGAGCCATGAGGGTTAAGTGGGATAAAGTGCACAAAATATTGAGCCTTGGCCTGGCACACAGGAGGTGCTCCATGTTGCTTGTTGAATATGTGACTCCATAAAAGCAACTCTCTCTGAGCTCTAATTACCAAACTGTACAATGGAGCCTGGCAACCCTTACCTTGCAAGGTTTGCTGTAAGGATTTTTAACTTCATTTCAATTAATGAATTTAAATTAGTAAATAGAATGTACTACTCACCAGGTACTCTTCTTCTAAACCCTTTGCAACTATTAAGTCATTATTCTCATTTTACAGATAGGGCAACTGAGACACAGAGGGGAAGGGGAAGGAACCTGCCAAGGTCACACAGCTTGGATAAGGTCTGGATGTGAACGTACCTGGCAAACAACAGGAGCTCGACAGTTGCCATGGGGCAGAGAGGTCTTAGGCTTGGTATCTAGAGCAAAGCAGAAGGGTTGGGAAGGCTCCCACGAGCCTGAACTCTGGGTGTGGATGGGCCGCGAGGGGACTGTGAGCGTTGGGATGTGGTGGGTGGGTGAGAGGGACACAAGGGCCTGGAGAGGGGAGAGGAGGCAATAGAGCACTGCAGACACATCTCTGGAGGTTGAAATGCTGGCACGGCCATCCCAGCAGCCTCTACGGTGAGTAGGGAAGGTGTCACCAGGGCAGCTTCTCCTTACATAGCCTTGAACCTTGTTAAAGATCCTGGGCTGCCCAAGAAGCAGGACTAATTGGCCATCGAAGGGAGGGGAAGGGTGGAGAAAGTGAGGAGGCCTCCTTCTGGAACCTCTCCCACCCCTCTGCTCCTGGCCCTGCAAATGGTCTTCCAGGACACCCTGTGTCAGACTTCCCTGGACCCCCCAACCCCTATCTGGTGCTCAGCACCAGCCCTGCAGCTCTACAGTTCTGGGTTGGAATGCCAGTCCTGCCACTTAGAGGCTTGTGATCCAGGGTCATCAATATGCTCCCGTCTACGCGCTGGGTGATGGTAGGGCCTGCTCAGAGGGCACGTGTGGATTACAGGAGATGACCTAACTGACACAAAGGGCTTCGCCCACCTCCCAGCTCACTATCATGGTCAACCCAGTTGTTAGGGCAGTACCGCCCCCACCCCGGACAGTGACAGTGCACAGTTCTTCACAGTTTGCAAAGCCCTTTGGCCTCTCAGACCTTGCATTTAGTCCACACAGCAGCCCAGGGAGATGGGGAGCAGAATTAGGAAGCCCCCTGCACAAATGAGGAACCCAGACTCCAGTGAGTGACTTGCCCGAAGTGTCATTGCCTGTCAGATGTGAAACACGGTTCCAAAACCAGGACGATTTGAACCCAGACCCGTCACCCTTTCCACTAAGCCCAGGCTATTGGCAGTACCCTAGCATTGCTGAGGGCACACAGGTCCCACGAAGGGCCCCCGGTTCCCTCCCTGGCCTGGGACCGAGGGCACCCACCCTGCCCAGGCCCAGCTCCTCGGCTGTGCTGTGGGGGCAGTAGCCCCTCCCTGCGTGATTGGGAGATTCAGTGAGAGACGGTGTGGAAGGTGCCGGGGCCGGGCAGGCCCCACCAATGGGGGCGATCCCAGTCCCCACCTCACTTCTCAGGCCCAGGGGCCCGAGGCTGTGAAGGTCATGCCCTTGTCGGGGGTCTCTCAGGAACCCTGGTCCTTGGGGCTATCGTTCCCAGCATGTGGCCCTCGTGGTGTAGCCTTGGGAAAGGACAGGGCAGAGCGACTGGGAGGAAAAGAGACACGGAGAGAGGAGAGATGAGGCAGGGAGGCGGTGTCCTCTTCACGGAGACCTAACCCTGGGGCTGCTCTGGGGCTCTCTCAGCCCCCATCTGCTGCCCTGGAGACTCCACCCCCACCCACCACCAGCCTTGTGTCATCAGGACCTGCCTCCCCAGCTTCCACCTTGCTTCTTGCCCCTTCCCTTCACTGGTTCTCCTGATTGTTGACTGTGTCTATTCCCTCCTTCTCTTTCCCCTTCTGCTCCTCCTTCACATGCTCGCCCACTCACCCTGTGCCACCCCGTGACCTTCTATCAGGACCCCGCAGAGAAAGTCAGGGATGTGATGGGCCCATCTCCCACCCTGCAGGGCCAGTCCCTGCCGACCTCGGGAGGAGAGGGTGTGGGTGCTCCCCGGGTGTCCCTACCTCCTGGCCTCTGCCACCAGGATTATCCTCACAGGAAGCTCCCCTAAGTCCCCAGGGCCCCCGTTAGTGGAGAGATGTGGCTCCCTGCAGCCCAGCCAGAAGCCCACTGCCCTCTGGCGCACCCCCCTTTTGTCAGTGTAGACCTCAGCAGCAGAGGAGGCTGGAGGCAGCACCCTCACTGTCCCATGGAAACCTTCCCTGTACCCAGGGGGAGAGACAGAAGGTAGACAG
The DNA here is from genome assembly GCF_905146905.1 of Nyctereutes procyonoides. Lineage (NCBI taxonomy): Eukaryota > Metazoa > Chordata > Mammalia > Carnivora > Canidae > Nyctereutes > Nyctereutes procyonoides. The sequence goes on along the minus strand of NW_026575140.1, from coordinate 34,692,698 downwards.
GAAAACAAAACAGGGTCGGAGAGGAGCCTCAGATATAGACGTGCCCAGCAGAGCTGTGCTAGCATATCCACCTGGTTATGAACACAGGCACAGATGCGCACACCGAGCCGTGATACCCGAGGCACAGACCTATAGTAGACATGAGCGTGTGAAGATAAGCATGTACGTGTGGAGAGGGACACACCCCCTGACGCGGTCATGCATGCCCACAGCTATGACATTTGCACTCGGACACAGGTGAGCACCCAGGAAGGGATGATACCTCGGAAATGTTTGTATATATCCAGGGCACCTGCAGGGGTGCATGCACATCCCTAGACACAGAGACATGTGGGTACACAGAAGCAGGAGCAGGCGTGATCGTGAGTATGCACAGAGATGAGCAGGTGTGCAAAGAAATAGTTATGAGTGCACAGTGTTGGATGCAGTTGCAAAGGGCATATTCACACGCAGGACCGGACAGTCACCCACAGAGATTATTAATGTGCCTGGTGCCTGATGCAGAGACGCTAAGATGGGCTCATGTCCGCCAGGAAACAGCACGACAGCCGATGACTCAGGTGCACCCAGAGACGGGCGAGTCTGCAGAGGCACACGTGGCAGCAGCCCCCACCCCAGACACACCGCTCCTCAGGGACAGCCCTCGCGTCAGCTAGGCGTCTGGGCATCTGCAGAGCCAGTCATGGAGAGGAGAATCATCTTGATGCCAACACACCCCCTGGCAGTTTGAGAGCGTGTCCTCAGGGCTTGGCTGTGGGAGGCTGCACAGCCAGGCGCTGGAAGACCCCAGCCCCCGGGGTGGACCGTCCTGTGGGCAGCTTGGATACTCCCTAACGGCCCTTTCTTCCTTCACCACCGCCTCCCCTGGGGACTGGGAGAGAAGCCAAGGCCAGGCTGCTGGCCAGGGGAGGCCGGCCAGGGAGCCCCACCCAGACGTGACTTCCAGGAGTATCAAAAAGAACAGAGCAAGCAGCCCTGAGGTCTGTGTAGCCCTGGGGGTCCACACAAATGGAAGACATGGGAAGAGAAAGCTGAGTGCTGGCAGTCTTCTTCACACTCCACATGTCTTCACCCATCTGGTCTTCACGACACCTGACAGGTGGCCACCATTCTCATCTCACAGCTGAGTAAACAGAGGCCCAGAGAGGCAAAGTGACTTGTCTCGGGTCACACAGCTAGTAACTACCAGAGTTGCAACCTGAACCCACGTGATCTTGGTTCTAGGAGCTCTGGGCAAAATCACAACACCAGACCCCCTGCCACTCCCATGGGTCGGTGGGGCGATGGGTGGGGGGAGCACATGCATTGGACACAGGTAAGCATGGGCTCAAATTGACAGGGATGCTTCTTAGCTGTGTGTTCCTGAGGCTTTCAATCTACTGGGGGCTGCTGAGCATGTAGTATGTGCTAGGAGGAGGGTGTGCAGTGGAAATGGGGACAATGAGATGATGTGCTCCGGCCTAAGCCCCTTGCCGGACACTGGACCGAAAGCCCGAGAAGAAAGAGGATGTTTGCAGAAAAGCCAGGGGGTCCCCTCCATGTTAGGGGTGTGCCCAGGGAAGGGGGCACTCTCTCAGCTTGGAGTGGGGGCAGGACAACTCTCTGGAGGAAGTGGCAATGTTTTGAAGGATGAGTAAGAGTCTGTCAAAGGATAATGGGACAGAAGGAGGGGCACAGTGCGTGAGAGAGATGATAGCAGCTGGGACGTGGGGAAGAAAGATAGGAAGGACATCTGAGATGTCCTGAAGAAGCATGAATGCCACTCAGGGGACTTGGGATTTTATGCTGAGCAGAGGGGTGGCACAGTCAGGTCCGTGTTTTGGAGAGATCGAGGCAGAGAGCAGTTTGGAGGGGAAGGAAGCAAGCCAGGGAAGTAGGCAGGTGGGAGCCAGGTGGGGGTGTGGGGAGCCATGGTTTCAGAGCTTCAGGTCCTTGCCAAGCTCAAGTGCAGAACCATGTACATGGGGATGAGGGGAGGGAGGCTGAGGCAGCTGCTATGTTTCCAGTTCAGTGGGTTGGTAGTGCCACCACTTAGAACAGGAAACCCCAGAGGACAGGCAATTTTGGGGGTGGGGTCGCTGAGGATTTTTGAGTGGCCCAAGGGGCACTCTGGTGGTTACCACCGGTTGCCAGCCCAAAAGCCATCATCTGTGATTTGCTCTTTGCTGACCAAATCCTGAGGGTATTTTTTTTGTGGTAGCAATATACCCACATCCCTGCAGACCCTAGAAGAGGGAGAGCAGGGGATAAAGTGAAGCTAAGAAGTATGGAAGTTCAAGAAGATGGGTAGGGGTGAGAGCCAACAGATGGGTAGGGGTGGGAGCTGGAGGGAAACACAGGCTCGGGAAGCGTTTTCATCCTAGCCACCCCCAGGATGGGGAAGCCTGCGTGCCTAAAATGGGAATGGGAGATGGGCAGCCAGGTGGGAGAGGCTGGGGACCTGGGGAGAGGGGAGCTCATGCAGGGTTAGGTCCCTGCACCAGCCAGGGGGGCGGGCTCCAGGCATGGGAGGGGAATTGGCCTCAGACAGGATGTGGAACCACCGTCCCCTGAGGCTGGAGGGCAGGGACACATGAGCACTTGGAGACAGGATAAGGGCTGAGAGATGAAGGGGTTTCTGCTTTACGTCTTTTTGGCTCAGCAGGAGGAGCTGAGGTCATCTGCAGGGGGAGACAGGTGGCCATCTGGGATGATGTCCATGGAGGGTCTGAGAGAGGGCCAGCCAGGGGAACACGGAGAGGCCGGGGATGCTGAACAGGTGCCAGTGCTGGCTGTGTGGTGCCGGGATCCTGCCCAGCTGTGCTCAGAGGCCCAGACCTGCAGGGGACGATGTGGCCCATGGGGCTTGTCCAGCAGGTGTCATGAAAGAGCAGGATGCCTGACCCTGGAACTAAGCCCAAGAGAGAAGATGGGGCCAAGGGTATGCCAGGCGTGTGGAGAAGGGTGGGGGAAAGAGAGCAGAGGTTGCATGGAGTGTGGGAGAGACGGCTGTTTCAGGAGTGAGATGAAGGAGGAACATTCAGAGGTGAGGGGTTCGAGGGGTAGCAGGCCCAGGGTGGAATCACACTAATGGTGACAGTCTTCCGGATGGTTCAGTCGATGCCACCGTGGCCCCGGTTCCATGGCTTTCACCATTCTTAGGCATGCAGACAGCTTCTGTCTTCAACTCCTGCGCTCTCGGGCCATTCCCCACCCCTCACTGGAGCAGCGTGGGCATAGTCTACACCGCCACCGGAGGTGCTCATGGGCCTGGAGCCTCCGTTTCCCACAATGGTAGCTCCTCATCAACATGCCCTCAACTGGCTTCTTCTCATCCCCGGCTCTCTTCCCCACGCCCCTGCCTATGCTTCCGGGACCACCTCCCAGATAAACTGCTCATCACAGGGTCTTCCTGTGGTGCAACTCGACCCAAGACAGCAGGCTCACACCCTTTGGGTGTTAGCTTCCTCGTCTATGAGACAGGGAATCTAATGTGTGCCTGTGACGTTGGAAGGGCACACGCACACGACGTTGGGCTCCTGGCTGAGGCCCAGCACCTTCTCTCATATACACAGCGGGTGTGATAAAAGCTCCTGTCCCCTCACAGGGCCTGGGATGGCAGAACGTTTCTGTTGCTGCCAGTCAAGCCCCATAGGTAAGCCAATCCCTCGGGCCTAACCATCCCTGAAGCTCTTTGCTGAACACCTTCCAGGTGGCCTCCCATGCTGGCAGCAAAGGGCTCCCCGGGGACCTCCTGATGCAAAGATGGGCCGGAGGCAACACGTGGTCTGGCAGATGGCCCTCTGAGTTCCTCTGAGGTAAATAAAAATCGTGCTTGCTCCCAAGGATGGAACCAGGCGATGGCTAAGGCTTCCCACAAACCATCTCATCCTCGCGGCAAAGGACAAGTGACTGGCTTTCTCCTCTTCGTGCTCAGGAGGCTGGGCCTCAGGGAGTTGGGCCACTTTCCCAGGCTGCCGCGGCCTGACGGAAGTGGCAGAGGGTGACAGAGCCAGGATTCAGACCCCGTTGGCCAAACCACAGCCCAGGCTCCTCACTGGAAGGCAGGAATGTGCCACGTGTCCCTCAGACACCCTGTCCTGGAGCGGGCTCTGCCCAGGGAAGGAGCTGAGGCACGAGAGCTGGGCTGAGGGGAGTCCAGTAGAGCTCCCGGAGGAAATAGGTTCTGTTTCCTGTTGGACACAGAGCCCTTGAGGGCCTTTTTGCCACCTCTCTCCTAGCACACAGCCTGGCACAGACCGATGCTCACCTACGGTTTGTGGACCCATTGAGGAGGGAATATCTAATATTTTTGGCCAGAATTGACACCGTGGCCCAGATCCATGGTCGCATTAGGAGCAGTACAAGACAAGTCTCCCGTTCTGTTGTCTCGGCTGCCTTCTTCCATCACCTTCCAACAGTGTCCTTCACTCCCCGTCTGAGCTAATCTAGGCATGTCTGAAGGATGTGCCTGTCCCCCTAGTTAGAGGGTCCCTTCTGCTCCCCGGTGGGGGGGGGGTTGGGCCTCCCATCAGGCTGCAGCACATGTCGCCACATGCCATTTCCTACAGGCAGGGCTGAATGGCCCCACTAGACAGATGAGGAGGACTGAGACCCACAGTCCAGGGGACCTGTTCAAGGCCACCCGGCCAGCTCAGGCTGACCTAGGGTGGCTGTGAGACCTGCCTGACCCCTAAACCCATGCCCTTTCTCCACCACCGGGTTCTCTTCCCACCCTAAGTTACTTCCCTTCCTGCTACAGTGCGACCAGCGCAGATCTCAGAATGTGTAAACCCGCTGACACTAGATCCGTCACCTTCGGGCGGGACGGAGTAAGCACCTGGGGATCAGCTTACTAATTCGAGGGCCCGATGAATTATTCAGGCCATCATTAACTTGGAGGTCCTCTCAGACTCCCCTCTCTTTCCCCAGCTCCAGACCCTCAGATCCCAACCTGCCCCGATTTCTGCAGACCCGTGAGGGCCCCGGTGAGGCGATGCTGGCAGACCTGGTGTCCTGTCTGCTGCTGGCAGGGGCGCTGCTGGCCCCAGGCCCCAGGGCCCGAGCCATGAAAGGTAGGTGCTGCCAAGGACAGGCAGGATCTGGGAGGCGTGGAGGGTGGCCAGGCCAGGGCACGGGGGGCTGCCAGGGTCTCAGGAGGGTTCCGTGCGGGAGGCCAGAAAGCAGGAGGCCTTTGAGGTGGGAGCCGGCTGAGTTGAGGGTGCATTTGTTTCTGAGATGGTGGAAGACAGTGTTTGCAGCGCCCCTGCTCTGTGCTGGATGCTTTACAAATAGGATTGCATTTAAGCTTCACGACAAACTCCAAGGTGGGGATGAGTCCTCCATTTTATAGATGAAGAAACTGAGGCAGAAGGAGGTTAAGTAACCTGTGCAAGAAGGCATAGTTACCAAGGGCTAAAGGACTGGCTCAAAAAACAACGCAAGGTTTATTGCTGGAGGGAGGATTTTTTTTCCCTCCCAAGAGCCTGCTGTACATCCCCACTGCCAGCCAGGTAAAATCCCAAGTTCCTTAAAATGGCCTTCAGTGTCTCCCAGGGTTGGCCCCAATCTCTGAATAATATCCAGCCTCGGTTCCCTGTGTCCCTTTGGCATCCAGTGCTCTAGCAGAGCCTCATACCCCCTCCTGGAGATACCTCGGCCTCAGAGCTCTTGCCCCAGGGTACCCTCTCTCTGAAAGGTCCCTTTCCTCTTTTGTTTTCTGAGAGCATCTGGCCCATCTATCAAACCCCAGTCAAACACCACCTCCTCAAGGAAGCCTTCCACATCCTTTCATCAGCGTCAGATGCTCCCTCCTTGGAGCTCCTAGAACCCTGAGCCAGCATCCTGGTCCCAGGTCGCTTTGTGCTGCCCCAGCCCTGTTGTGTCATGGGCCTGTCTCTAAAGCAGTATCACTTCACTGGTTGCCAAGGGGCGAGCACTTCGTGGGGCTCCACAAACAGCCCTCAGTGCCTGGGTTTCCTGCAGGCTCAAGTGGGGCTCAAAGAAGGAGAGGTGACATGCCAGTCACCTGGTCGGTGGCAGAGGTGGGCTGGGTACCCAGGTGTCTTGCTCCTTCCTCTAGTCCCCCTAGAGAACAGAGGCTAGCTGCTCTCATTTTCCAGCCTCCGAGGTTTTAGAGGCCCCAGGGTGACCCTAGGCTTCAAGTCGTCGGGCTGAGTCCCAGAGGACAAGGCCTCTGCCTGTGCCAGCACCCAGGGCCTCCTTGGCCACAGGAGTCCTGCTCCAACACTCCAGGGCTTTTCCTGTCCTGTGGGCAGGGCTGGGGGAAAGACAAGGACAGGCAGGAGACGGAACGGCCCCTTGCCATCAAGGCATAAGTCAGAGGGGATTCCTGCCCTGGCACACCTGAACCGGGTGTGTATCCGCTGCCCTCGGAGAAGCTTTGTCTCCTCGGCGCTCACAGCCACCCCATTTCACCGATGCGTGACCGAGGCTCAGGGAGGCAAAGTGCCTGTGAGTTTGGGCCATTTGCTCCCTCCAAATTGTCGCCAACTAACAATCTTCATCCCTCCTGGTCATACTCGAACATCACCTTCCCTGTGGATTTTGTCCCTCCCCTAGCAGTGTGGCTCAGCAAGATTAGCCTCCGTCCTTTGGGTCCCCAGGGCCCCATGTGGCTGCAGCGCTATGGCACAGCGGACCGCCACCCCCGTTCCACAGCGCGCTCCCCACGGAGGGGCCCTGCTGAGTCAGCACGGGCCTGGTACATGCTTTTTGGCCTTTTCAGTGAAGAGAGCGCGGAAATTCATTCTTTTTTAGAGATAAGAATAAACCTTAAATTCATACTGTTTTCAATTCAAATCAAGGATCACAAGTGTTCTCTTTAATTTTTTAATTTTACGGTTGTATCGCTCTCCTCTTACACGGAACATCTTAGCTTCTGTGGACATGAACATACGTGCTTTATTCCGGTTCATAAAATACTGTAAAATAGCACTGTTGACTGTGATTACAAACAGTAAGCCTCCTGAGTCAAGTTTCAGATTTCTTTGTGCTTCATTTTGTCCTGGGCATATAACCCACTGGGAAGGTAAGGTCAAAAAAGTGTATTTCCAAGTCATTTGAAATCGTTTTTCACCATGTGAATACGCCTCCAACTCGATCCATAGTTACGTTTATTTGTTTCAGTTTGGGATATTTAAGGGTTACTTAAAAATTTTTTTGCTAATTTAAAAATTATATTAAAAGGGATGATTATAAAGTCTAAATTATAAAACAGGTAACATTGAAAGAGGTCTAGCTTCATGCCTGTTTTCCTCCCTCTGTTTACTCCTTTCCCTGACAATCATTTTTATTAGTTTCCTTCACATTGTTTTCTTTTTTAAAATATAAGCAAGTATGTGCTTATAAGAATGTCCTTGTACCATTGCAGTAGGCTGTGTACATTTTCACTGAGGGCGGAGGTATTATTTGTAATTTTTTTTCATTTGTAATTTTTAAAAAAGATTTTTAAATTTTTATTTATTCATGAGAGACAGAGAGAGAGAGAGGCAGAGACACAGGCAGAGGGAGAAGCAGGCTCCCTGCGGGGAGCCCAGTGCAAGACTTGATCCCAGGACCCTGGGCTCACGACATGAGCCTAAGGCACACTCAGCCGCTGAGCCACCCAGGTGGCTCATTTGTTATTTTTAAATTCCCTACCGCACATGCCCAGGGGCTGGCATATACTACCGTTTTATCTAAAATTATAGGTTCGCCCCAACGTTTCTGTCTCCTTTCCCTGCTTTACTTTTCTCCGTAGCACTAATCACTATTCGGTGTGCTCTGTATTTTACTTCTTGTGTTTATCATGTGTTCCCCGTCAGAACCACACAGGAAATTCCACGAAGGCAAGAATTGTTGTCTGTTCTGCTCCAGCTGAAACCCCGGCACCTAGAACATTGCCTAGCACTCAGACAATATTTGTTGAGTGAATAAAAGAGTGCTTGGTAAAAGTATTTGAGGATTAAGCAGATGAAGGAGCAAACATGCGTAAAGGAATTTGTGTGTAGGGTCATGGCCTCATGTTCCCCCACCCATTCCGAAGACCCAGCCTCGTGGCTGGGCCCACCGCCCAGGACCCCAGCACTGACTGAGCCATTCTTCCCTCTTGCCCCAGGTGTCAAATGTGGGGGCGTGCTCTCGGCACCTTCCGGAAACTTCTCCAGCCCCAACTTCCCCAGGCTCTACCCCTACAACACGGAGTGCAGCTGGCTCATCGTGGTGGCCGAGGGCTCCTCGGTGCTGCTCACCTTCCACGCCTTTGACCTGGAGTACCACGACTCCTGTGGCTTCGACTACCTGGAGGTCTACAACGGGGCGTCCGGGGACAAGGGCAGCCTGCTGGGGAGATTCTGTGGCCAGGTGCCCCCACCGCCCTTCACCTCCTCCTGGCACGTCATGTCTGTCGTCTTCCACTCAGACAAGCACGTGGCCAGCCGTGGCTTTTCTGCCGGCTACCAGAAAGGCAAGGAGGCCCGGGCAGGGAAGAGGGGGGCCCTGTGGAGGTCAGGGGTGGGGAGGAGAGCAGTGGGTGGGGTGAGACGGGGTGACCCTGCTGTCGCAGCTCAGGGGCAAAGCAAAGGCAGCTTCCAGCTGTGGTCATGGTGGCTGTGGGTCCCCACCTTCACGGCAGTGGTCCTGGGAGCCCTGGGAGGGTCTCACTGTATGCAGGAGCAAGGCCTCTTGTGCTCACTATCATCCTTCTTCTTTTTTTAAAAAAGATTTTATTTATTTATTTGAGAGAGAGAAGAGAGAGAGCACAAGCGGGGGGAGGGGCATAGGGAGAAGCAGACTCCTCCCTGAGCTTGATCCCAGGACTTCAGGATCATGAACCCTGAGCCGAGGCAGGTGATTAACCACCTGAGCCACCCAGGCACCCCTCTATTGTCCTTATCCCGTGTCATGGCACCAGGACAAAGGAGAGGACATCATGCTGCCACTGCTGCCTGCCCCTCTGCAGCACCCCATCACTTCGCAGGTTCAGGGACCCCAAGTCCTCTGGAGTAAGAGGTGCACGAGGGCCATCTGTGTGGAGCCGGTGACGTCCTCCCTCCTCAAGCCTTTCCTAACCCCTCTTACACTTGGTGTGATATAACCTAACCCTCCCTCTCTCAGCCTGGAAGCAGGCCCCTTAGTCTAGCGAGAGGAGCAGAGCCCTTTCTAGGCTTGCCTTTCTTCTTGACTCATTCCTTCTGCCTTCAGGCCTCTCATATACTCAGACCTCCTCCCTTCTCCCCAGACCTAAGCCCAAGGCCATACTCATGTCAGCTCCAGCGACAGACAGCCACAGAGGCTCCTGGCAGCCAGGGTCCCCAGACAACAATGGGGGGGGTGCCTCAGGTAGGACACCACTCCCCGAGCTGGCCTGGGAGGCACAGAACTGTAACATGCTGAAACACAAGAATCACAGACTAATTGCATTGTAGTTTTGGAATTTTAGACTTAGTTTTTTAAAATGTTAGAATATCCAAGTCATAATACCATAAGCGATCTTTTCCAACATTTTTAAAAACAGGAGTACCATTAAAACACATGGAACCTCACGATAATCCCTTCTATATAAAAGAGATAAAGACAGTATTTTTATTGGTAGGCATTTACTGTATTTTCTAAGTTCCTATTTTTAGCATTTACTTATTATAAGCCAATCACGGAAAACAGAAGTCAATACGGATGGTCTCCAATGAGTGACATTTATACATATGACCTGTGACTGTGGACGCTGTCTTTCAGGGCACCGTAGAGAGCTTGGATACAGCACAGGAATGAAAGTTGCTCCACATGCAGGCAGATAGATGCCCCGGGGGCTGCTGCGAAGCTCCAGAGCACAGTCTGAAAGCCTCTGCTAAGGGTGTTCACATGGAAAAGGATCTCACAGGCTGTCAAAACCTGCCCTCTTATTTCACAAACAAGAAAGTTGCGAGTAGAGAAGGAGTGTGCCTTCTCAAAATGACGCGGCCAAGCGTGAAAAACACGGCCAGAGCAGCACTCTGCTCACAAAGGCCAATCTCTGGGGTGAGATTCTGGAGTTTTGGGGAATAGCAGTGTGCCCCTCCCTGCTGGGGCCTCCAGCTGGTCAGGGCGTTCATCATCACCCACCTCTTCTCGCCAGCCTCTGAGACTCCGCGTGAGCCTGCCCCTGGTAGATCTGGCTGGGCAGGTTCTGACCTCTAATATTCCCTTGAGGCTCAGGGAGCCTGGGTCACTTGCCCAGGGTCACACCCCTAATAGGAGACGAGCTGAGAGGACACAGGTCTTCAGACTTCACACCCATCTCCACTTCACCAGATTCTCTCTCCAAGCCTCAGTTTCTTCTGTTAGGAAAGTTTGAGAACATTCCCAAACTCGGCACCCCAGCCTCTGTGCTCCACGGGCCTGGTAGGAGGGGACAGTGAGAACCCCACGGTTGAGTGCCCAGGCCCTGCATCCGTTATCATCCAGGTGGCATGCCGTCAGGGCCCTGCCCGTGTTCCTGGGGCCTCATCCCTTCAGCGGCTCCTGCCAGCCTCTACATCCCTAGTGGAAGCCCTCTTCTAAAGTCTCAGTGGGTCCCCTCTATCCCCAGCAGCCCTCGGCCTGGACTTGCTGGAGTTGCTGTACAAATGCCTCAGCTCCCTTTGTCTCGGGGGACATAACTCTGAAGTGTGTGCCTGATGCCATTCCCCAGGGTTCCCCAGCAGGGCTCAGCAGCAGGCCTGACAGTGCCCTTTGCTGGCCCTTATATCTCTCAAATGAACTCCTTGTGCTCACACCCTGTCTCAGTTTCTGTCTGGGTGACCCCCCCACCCCGCCCAGGTAAGTTACTCACCTTCCCTGTGCCTCCATTTTCACAACCATAAAATGGGGGAGAACCACTATGCGTTCCCCTAGGGTCACGGTAATGGTGTCAAAAGATGGCCTCGATGCCAAGTGCCAGGCCTGTGCCTGCCACCTAGCAAGCTCTCAGTGGATGGTGATGAGATACCCATCCAAGTGGCATGTTGGGGGGCATCCGGTTCCCAAGGGAGGAGGCTTGGGGGGCCATGGGTAGGGAGAAAGGTCAGTTCAGGAGGGCTTCTTTGCAGATGTGTGTGGTGGCGTCCTGACGGGCCTTTCGGGGGTCCTCACCAGCCCTGAGTACCCTGACAACTACCCTAACAACGTGGAGTGCCACTGGGTGATCCGGGCCTCTGGCGCTGCCACCGTCAAGCTGGTGTTCGTGGACTTCCAGCTGGAGGGCAATGAGGAGTGCACCTATGACTACGTGGCCGTGCTTGAGGGGTCAGTCCCTGCCCACGGGCACCACTACTGTGGCAACACCAGGCCCCCCACTCTTGTGTCACTGGGCCACGAGCTGCAGGTGATCTTCAAGTCCGACTTTAACATCGGAGGTCGGGGCTTCAAGGCCTACTACTTCTCAGGTAGAAGGGGCTGGGGACATCCCTGGAGTCCCCTGTGCATGCTGTGCATGGCCCTGCCTGGCCAGTGCCAAGGCAGAAGCATGTCACCTCCTCTGGGAAGTCTTCCTGATTGACTCAGAATTAGTCCTTTCTTTCAATTCCTTCTGGAGGTTTTTTTTGCAGCAATGATCTAACATTTATCCTTTATGCCTGTGATTCACACGTTGATCCCCCTCCCCCCAACTGTGACTTCCTGTGGATTTGTCTCTGTATCTGTCACATAGAAGAGATTCGATTAATGTTTGCCCAAATGAATGAACCCTTGACAGTGAAATGAACTAGACGGTGGAGGAGATAGAGGAGGAAATAGACAAGGACAAGCCACTGTGATCGGTGTTAACAGTAAGGATCATGGATGACTTCCTGGAGGAGGAGAGAATTGAGTAGTGCTTTGAAGGAGTTAGCCAGAGGCAGAGGGAGGGAAGGGTATTCGAGATGAGAGCTCAGTATGCATGAAGGGGGGGAGGCAGGCAGAGAGGGTTCAGTGCTCCAATGCTAGGTGTTGGTGAGACTGAAAGATAGAGCTGGATGAGGGGCAGTGAGAAAATGAGCAAGCCCCATTGTCATGAGCCACATTGTCCATCAAGTCTAATGTTGAACTCAACTCTGGGGACAAGTATTAGGTCTTGTTGTTGAATTCCTAACAGACTAGCACTCGTGAAGTGGACTGCCGATGGGAATGAGAGTCCTAGTCTTCAGTTAGTTTTGATTTAAAGCAGGGTTTGGCATCAGTTGTCTGATTTGCCAACCATGGTGCCCACCACCTGCCAGGGTGGTTTCAGGACCTTTATGGTGCCCACTGCCCAAGCTGTGCAGCAGAGGGTGACAGTCTCTACACTCGTCATCATTGTGCTTCGACCCCTTCCCCCTCCCCAATCCAGGAGAATGCCAGGAGGTGTACACGGCTGTGCGGGGTAACTTCTCCAGCCCACAGTACCCCGACTCCTACCCTAACAACATCCACTGCCACTGGACCATCCGCCTGCCTCCTGGCTATCGGGTCAAGGTGTTCTTCCTGGACCTGGATCTGGAGGGTCCCAATAGCCTGACCAGGACCTGTGACTTCGACCATCTGTCAGCCTATGATGGGGCCAGCGAGGAGGCACCCCTACTGGGCAGTTGGTGTGGACACCACCTGCCAGCACCGGTCACCTCGAACCAAAACCAGCTTCTGCTTCTGCTGCACACGGACCGCAGCACTGCCCGAAGGGGCTTCTCTGTGGCCTACATTGGAGGTCAGCTGGGGGTGAGGGTGTGGGTGGTGCTGATAGGGTGGAGGGACAAGGCTGGGTTCCTCTGTACCTTCCTCCCTCTATCCCACCACTTGGCTCCTCCAATCTCTTCTGGGGTGGCTGCTGCTCTGGGACCTTGGAGACCCTGCCAATGTGGACCATGATTATTTCCATGACTGCAGAGCCCTGCCTTTCTAGCCTCCAGCTCCACATTCCCTAATTCCCCCTCATCTGTCTCCTTCCCCTTGAGACCCTGGCCTCTCATGCTGTGGTTCATCCCATGTTTCCAGGGGCAGTACACCAATATGTCCATATCACTTATGATAAACAATTGGTATAACCATGGAGACGCTGACGGGCTTTGCTTGTATCGGTCATAAATCCTGACCGACAGAGGCTTGAACAAATGTCTTTTGTTTTCCTCGCATCACGAGAGGTCTAGAGCTAAGGAGCTGCTTTGTTGGATCAGAGACTTAACACTGTCTCAGCTGGTAACTCTGGGATTCTGATGGCCTCTTGATTGCAACACGGCTGCTACAACTCCAGATATCATCATGTCCATGTTCAAGGCTGGGAGAGGGTAGGGGAGATGCCAGCTACAAATGTCCTATTATGAGGAAAGCAAAAGCATTTTCAGAAAAAGACTTCTTGGTCTCATGAGTTTGAACTTGATCAGGTGGCCACGTCTAGCTACAGCGACAGGTGGAGAAGCTTTCCCAGGTTCCATAGTATCTGTTAGATTGGCTGGCCAGCAGCCTCCACCTTCTCTCCCCTCTGTTCGTCACCCTTCCCTCATCCACAGGCCCAGGAAAGCCTATGCTCTGGACCCATTTTGCCCTCTGCCTGAGCAGGTGAAAGCTTCTTGCTGTGCAGGTGTGGAAAGGGAGGTAGAGGAAACACCTCACCAAGGTCATGTGGGCAGCAGGGGCCCGGCCAAGATGAGAACCCGTGTCTACCATCTTGGTGGCCCAACAGAGCCCAGTGGGGAGGAAGCCAGGGCTGAGCACAGACAGACCAGGGCCACATCCAAATGCTGCCATTTACTGGTCACCCAGTGGCCTCATCTGTACAAGGGGCTGATGAATGCCCTTGTAGGCAGTCATGCAGATGGAATGAGGGCACAGGTCCCAGTGCCCAACTCCCGGGACATCCTTGCCTCGGCTGCAGGTGGATTTCTCTCCCTCACGTGTCTCAGGCCTGGTCTACATTCAAAACATCTTCCCTCCGTCCCTACCCTATATGCAAGTGGTGAAGGGGCAAGACACAGCAGAGCCACCGCAAGCTAGTGGCAGTGAGGCCACCTGGACAGACCCGCCCTCCAGGGCTTCAGTTGGCTTCATCCGTAACCTGGGGCTAAGGGGAGCTGTCCCTTGCTAGAGCAACCTCACTAGGGCTTCACTCCAGGGACCCGGGTGCCACAGGCTCTGCCTCAGTTAGCTGGCAGGTTGTTTCTTCTCTGAGGGTCTCAGTAAAATGAGGACACTAGCTGAGGCATCTTTGAGGTCCCCTTTGGTTCTGATCATCTTGTTTCTGGGCCTGGGTCCTCTCCCAGCCCTGTGGGATCTTGGACAAGCCCCTTCTCCTTCTGGTGCCTACAGAGACTGAAGGTGGGCAGCTCTAAACCCGACTGTGTTCCTGGGCAGGAGCCCCCACCTCACCCCCTCCCCAGATCCCCGTGGGAGCCCAGGGTCAGACGGGGCACTCGTGCTGGGCAAGGCTCCAGCTGTGGCACAGGCGGCAGGTGGCCTCCTGGCCGGAGGACAACCTCAGCATCCATCAGGAATGACACATAGTTCAGCGCCACCGAAGATCATCGTGGGAGATGGCAGGCCCGTAAATCCCCGGCTGCCCAGACACCAGAGGCTGAAACATGTCTGAGGCATTTCCCGGAGACGGGCTGAGAGTTCAGGCCTCCTCCTGCCAGCTCTTCCCTTTCCTGCCACCAGCCACCCCTTCTCCCCTCCACCGCCCCCACTCCGGCAGGCACTGCCCCCATATGCACACACACACACACACACACACACACACGTGCACATGCACACACGCACATGCATGCTGGGATACACCCAGGCACAGAAAGTCACGTGTCTTGGCCTGGAGGGCAGCAGGGCCCACCACGTGGGGTGGAGGGATCACCCGTAGACTCAATCCTATAGACTCAATAATGGTTAAAATCCCAACTCAACTACTGCCAACAACTTTACCTCTCAGAGCTTCAGTTTCCAAAACTAAAATGGGTTTTAGTTGTGTCCACCTCAGAGTGTCATCATGGGGAGAGAGTGAGGCTTCCTTCTCCGCCCTCTGGAACACTGCATTTCTGCCTCCGTCCCCACACACGAGCTCTGCTTTCCTTGTCTTCTTTGCTTGATTTCCCTGCAGCCCACTGTGACCGGTCTTTCATTTTACACAGTGATTGCCCCCCTATCCAACTAGAATGTAAGCTCCAAGGAGGCAGGAAGTTTGGGCTGTTGGATTTTCTTTTCTTTTTTTTTTCCATTTCTATTTCTGCAGTGCTTGAAATAGTGCCTGCACATAGTAGGCCATCAAGAAATATTTGTTAAATGGTTGAACGAATTGCCAGGCACACGGCAAAGAGATCAGCAAATAGTAGCTCTTCTTGTGATTAAGAATATTTATTCATTCGTTCAACATTCACAGCACCTGCTACGAGTGCTGGGCTTCGAGGACATGAGAAGGCCTGGTGCCTGCCCTGGGGAGCTCATGTCTGATGCAGTTAAATGCGATAACACACACAAACACCCCCATCGGGCTGCATAGACATCTCTCCACTCTAGGCCTCCCTTTGAGTGGGGTCTCGGGGTGGTGAGGACAGACCTCCTGCCCCTAAGGCCTCCAGCCCCTCCCTCCTTCCCTCCATTGCTAGTCGTACCCGTGAACGTGAGCTGCTCCCGCACGGACTTCCAGATCCTGATCTCCGCACAGGCGCTGGCGCCACTGGAGCGGACCAAGGTCTACCTGGGCAGCCGTAGCTGTGCCGCCCAGGAAGCGGGCAGTTCCTTCAGGATCCAGGCCCGCTTTGACACCTGCGGCACCGAGTCTCAGGTAGGGGCTGGGCTGGGGGAGGGCAGGCCCAGGGTAGGGGGTCTGACTCCTTCTCTTTCTGGCTCGGTGACCCCACAAGCCTGGACACAGAATGCAACAAACTTGAGCAGAGTGAACGGGAGGAAGAACTCAAATGGGAGACAGAGAAGGGGGCTCTGCTGTATAACCCAGTGACAACTAAAAAGCCCCTATGTTTTTAAAGATTAATTTAGTTATGAGGGATGCCTGGGTGGCTCAGTGGTTGAGTGTCTGCCTTTGGTTCAGGGCGTGATCCTGGAGTCCTGGAATCAAGTCCCACATTGGGCCCCCTGCATGGAGCCTGCTTCTCCCTCTGCCTGTGTCTCTGCCTCTGTGTGTATGAGTCTCATCAATCAATAAATAAAATCTTTTTAAAAATACTGATTTAGTTATGAGAGAGAGAGAGAACACGAGCAGGAGGGGCAGAGGGACAGGGAGAGAGAATCACAAGCGGATCCTACGCTAAGTGTAGGGCCCGACATAGGGCTCGATCCCACAGCCCTGAAATCATGACCTGAGCTTAAATCAAGAGTCAGACGCTTAGCCACCTGAGCCCCCCAGGCTCCCACCCCAAAAGCCTCTATTGAAGACTCTTCCTGCAAAGCCCTGACCCTGACCATCCTTGGAGGCCTTCCCTTCTCCTGTGAACTCCGCACTACCTGGGCCTCACCCCTTTAACATGCAGAGCTGTTGGAGCCCTGCTGCCTCCTGCTGCCCCCTCCCCAACCTGTGATCCAAATGGTCCCTGGGCTCCACAGAACAAAAGGGCCTTTCAAGTGACAGGATCCACTTCCCTCCAAAGGCAGCGAGGCTTACAAATGAATTTTTTCCACTATCTGTATATTTTTGAGGCCTTGACTCCAGGTTTGGGGCCCTCAGAGTGGCCCAAGCACCTCAGATGTTGCATTCTTAGGGACAGGTTAAAGGGGAAAGAAGAGGACCCCACCCCCACCCTCCAGGGAGACCCTCTACCCCAGCCTTGGTATTTGGCGATGTGCCAGACTGGCTTGGCAGAAATCACATACTTTCCAGCAAACTGTACCACCCTGCCCCCCCCCCCACATTAGCCAAATGTCCCCCTAGGGCCCACTGGCCTATGCCTCCACTTGCCCAGCTTCTGGCAACCTCTGTCCTTTTGACCTGAGGAGAGAAGTGGGGGCAGTCTCAACTGCCAAGAAGATCTGCCCTCACCCCGATTCCATGCCCTAAATCCCCCAGGGATTTTCTTTGGACATTCCACAGAGTCATGAAAACACGGTGACAGAGAATCTCAGAGGCAGGGAACCATGAAATGGAGAACAAGATACCATAATACCTCAGAGGCTGAGCCATGGAACCACTACCATAACTTGGAGCCACAGAATCATAGAATCTGGGGGCCAATATCATGGAAACAAAAAGCTGAGAACCATGGACTCCTGGATTCCCAGTGTCACCCTTAGAAGTCCTAGACCTACAAAGACCAGGGTCTGTCCTGAGTTGCTCTCAAAGATGTGCAGCTCAAACAGCCAAAGGTAATGACAACCTTTCTGGCATATCTCTTAAAAAACACTGGAGACTTGATTTCATAACCGCCAACAACCACATCTCGTGTGGCTGGTTTTTCCCCTTCAAGTTTCTCACTCATCGAAAACCCCTAAAGCTTCCCTACACCCCCATTTTATGTAATTTTTTTTCTCCCTTCTTTATCACATGGATTCACTTTACTGCATCCCCTTCCATTCACAGGTCTTGTGTTTCTTTGCCCGGCATTCCAATACTGTACCATGAAAACCCAGGACACCAGGGTGGTGGCAGATAGGTTGAGGGCACAAATGCAAAAGCCTCCTCTGAGGATATGGAATCAGAGCCTTTTGGAAGGAGGCCCCTTTGTAACTCTCTTTCCCCAGAGGGGTCACCCCGTGTCCAGTGATGGCAGCTTTCTACTGCTCCTGCCTGTTTGCTCTGTATTAGCTTCCACATCCAGAAGCTTCATCTCAGAGGTGCCACCACTGGACATGGGCAGTTGGGCAGCCCAAGGGGTTTAACAGCTGCTGCAGACTTAGGGCAGGTGGGGGGAGTAGCCCTGCCCCACTGCCCTGCCCCACTGAGTCCCCTGTCCCAGGCCACACCAGACTTCCCATCAAAATGCTGCCCCTCAGGTCCTGGCCCAAACACCCCCACCATCTTCAGGGCAGCTTGACTCCTGCCTCCCTTGTCTATAGGGGTTGGGAGGGCAGCAGTAGCCAGGCCCCCCACATTTCATTCCTCAGTGGCTCTTCCTAACCCTGGGTAGTGCCACTAGCTCGGCCAGGGACTCAACAGCAGGGACACATAATGACCGCAGGCATAATTGGGAGAAAAGATTCCAGAAAGAAGGTCACATAGGCAGGGATATGAGCTTCTAACCGGGAGGCAGGCGACTTTTGGCTTCCGGACCTAGCTCTGGGCAAGTCACTGCCTTTGCTGGGCCTCAGTAGTCACATCTGTAAATTGCCAAGGAAGGGAGACTGAACTAGATGCATTACAGTCTGCTTTGGTTCTACTTAAGTCTACTTAACGTCTACTCTGGTTTGAGAGAGGCTTGGTGGCTAAGAACACAGTCAAGAACTGGGCGGATCTGGGTGAGTGCATGTTACCTGTCACTTATGTGTCGTGTGACCTCAGACAAAGAATTTAACTTCCAGGTCTCAGTTTCCTCAACTGTGAAATGGGGATATTAATGGTAACAATAAGAAGAGGGTCATAGTGAGAATTAAATGAGATAATGCACTTGAAACAGGGCCTGGAATGTGGCAAATGGGTCGGGTACTATCTTTCGGAGATGCCTCCTCTTTGAAGCCAGATCAAGCACTGACCCATTAAATCTGATCTTGTACTTCTAGACATCCCCATAGTGTCTCTTTTACAGGTGGGGACACTGAGGTTCCGAGCAGGAAGGGAGTCAGTGTCCAAGCAGGGACTAGAACCCAGGCTCCTGTGGTTCTGCCCTTTTGGCGCAGAGTCCCCACAAATCTAGGGGAACAGGCTCAGCCCTGGCCCCTTCAGGTGTAAGTGAGTGCCCTGTGACCCCCACAGAGGAGGAACAACACCTCCGTGATCGTCAGTGTGCTGTACATCGACTTCTCGGCCGGTGGGCAGGAGGACATCCATGAGTACGAGGTCCGCTGTGAGCCACGGCGCAAGGAGGCTTCTGTCCACCTGCTGTCCGGCTCCGACTGGCTTGGGCCCTATGCTGCCACAGCAGAGCATCTTCAGGAAGCGCCTCCCAGGGATGAGGTGGATGCACTAGAGGGCCCCGTGGCTACGGTGGCCCAGGACACCAGTGACATTGTCTTTCTGGGGCTCTGCATCCTGGCTGGAGTCCTCATGGTCATTGCCATCGTGGTCCTGATGCTGTTGTGAGCAGGCGGGGACCTGGGTTCGGGCTTCCCTGGCAGGCAGTGTGGGGTCCCCACAACAGGGGCAGGGCCAGGACTAGGACTTGTTGACTCGTTGATGACCATGGGCAAGTCACTGTCCCTCTCTGAGTCTCACTTTCCTAGGAAGGATCCATGTGCCCTCCCTCCCTCATAGGGTTGGTGTGAGGCTCAGAGACCAGCACGAATGGGTAAGAGCTTTGTCATCTATGGCATGTCCTACATGGGTGTGCAATCGTTACTAATTTCAAAGACAGTCTGCAATAGAAAAGAAGTCTCATGTGTGTTACTTGTTAATGCGGACAGTTGTGGTCGCTGGTGACAGAGGGTAAAACAGATGTGTTCTGTAGCGTGCACACGTGCTTCACCAACCCAGGGTGGTAAAAACAAGGGCATCTCTTACGTTTCCAGCTCATCGTTTATCACAAGCCTTCATGGGCAGGATGTTCAGTCACCATCCAGGGGCCTCCACTCTCCTGGGCTGACTCAGGAACCCTGAGGACTTTGTCCACAGCAGGCCAGCCCAGCCTCCAAAGTCCAGGAATACAGAGAAAGGAAGCGGACGTCCCACCTGGGGCTGTCCTCCCAGCCTCTGCCAGGTGGCATCGCTGTGGGCAGCTGCTTGTGCACATCCCCGCGGACCCTTTATATGGAGCTGGCAATGCTTCTGGGTCCAGTGCCCCCCATAAAATGCAGTCAGGCCCACCCTGGGCTCAGCAGTGAGGCTGCAAGCTGAGGCCAGGTGTCTCCTTCACGGTGGCATTTTTCCTCATGTAGATGGTGATCCTTGACTGAGAAGCTGATTAAAGTCCTGAGCTGTCCTCCCCCTGATATTGAGCATAGGTCATCAGTCCCTTATTTCCCATCAGCTGAGTTCTCTTTGGAGACTGTTCATCTGTAGGCCCTCTCCTACCATTGGACTTCACTCAGAGCGAGTCCAGCACCCATGTTTCTCTAAGCTTACACTATGGGGAAGCAGGAGTTGGGTTCCCAGGGCTTTCCTATGAGGAGGGCTCCGGCATCCTCCTGAACATTGGTCCAGGCCTCCCCAGAGCTCTACGTATCAAGAAGTGGAGCAATCTTGTTAATGAAAAATAAACAAAAAATGCAGTTATAATACACCACTTTCCCCTGCCCCCCTGCATAGCTGCACAATGAATCACTTACCATCAATAGAAATCTCCACGTTGACCATGCTGACCCTGGGTTTCAGTTAAACAAAGTATAGCCGGATCATGATTCCTTCAACAACCCACCCAAGCCCTTGATTCCAGCTTTGTGACAGGCTCCAAACACACAGCAGTGAAGAATCAGATGAGATTCCTACTTCAGAAGGCTTACACCCAGATGTAGCGGCATCAAGGAGAGGGAGGCAGACAGTTGGTAACTTGTAGAGAAAACAAAAGAGAAAGGAACCACCAAGTAAAAAATGAATTAAGGAAGGGAAAAAGAGTTGCCTGGACATTAGGAGAACCAGGTTCAAGTCCAAGTTCTTATTAATTTTGTGAATTTGGGCAAATCACTTTGTGTGAGCCTCGATATCTCTATCTGCAAAATGGGACCACTGTTCATAGCTTGCTGTGTGAATGTAGCAAGATGATGAACTAGGGAAGTCTAGCAGGGTAAGGGGCCAGCAGGAGAGGCTTGACGGACACCGTGGTGTGTCTGGAGCAGAGGCCTCTTCCTCTTTTCCTCCCACCCACCATCTACCTCTCAGACTCCTCCAGCAGCTGAGCTATCTTGGCCAGCCTACAAACCACCTGGGTCTGTTTCTCTGGACAAGACTTGTCACACACCAGATCTTCTTCGAGGGCATCCCACGGGGTCCACCTTACAGCCTGCTAATTGAGGGTGATAGTAATAACACCTGCTTCATCGGTTCTGTGTGGGAACTGAATGAGGTCATGCATGACTGTACCCGGCTCCTGAGAAGATTTAACACACCTCGGTGACTACTATTTACCACTGAGTTCATGCAAAAGTTCTGGCCTGGAAACCCAAGTTCTCAGCCCAGCTTTGCCGCTGACTTGCTGCGTGATCTTAGGGAGACCACTTCCTTCTCTGGCCTCAGTTTCTGTTTTTATTTTTTTTAATATTTTATTTACTTATTCATGTGTGAGAGAGAGAGAGAGAGAGAGAGAGAGAGAGAGAGAGAGAGAGGCAGAGACACAGGCAGAGGGAGAAGCAGGCTCCATGCAGGGAGCCCGACGTGGGACTCAATCTGAAGTCTCCTGGATCACACCCTGGGCTGAAGGAGGCGCCAAACCGCTGGGCCACCCGGGTTGCCCCTCAGTTTCTGTTTTTAAAATGTGACAAGCCTCATCACCTCTGGCACCTGTATCTGTGTAGCCAGCGGGGGCCTCTAGGGACCCCAAGCCCAGCTATATCTGGTTGGAAAAGGACTGGAATGGCCAACAGGGAGAGGATAGTCATCTTTACAGCTCTGTCCAGATCCTGCCACTCCCAGCCCTGTGGGCAGCCAGCATGTTGATTATCCTGCCTGAGCCATGGGAAATGACAGTCTTTATGACACTACAGTGTCTATTAGAAATGAAAGGACTGAAATGATACCCATTAGCCAATACGCCCTGGCCCCGGAGGAAGGTCTGGGCATAGCACAGCTTTGCTGTTCACCAACCAGTTTCTCCTTTGCAAGGAGTGGGGGGCCTGAATCCCAGTACCCTCCCCACTGGCTCTATGGCCTTCGGAATGCCTATCCCCCGGCCGGGAGCTTTGGGTCCTCTCAGCAGCCTGCCCTTGTAGGGCCAGTGTTAGGGAAGAAGAAATCCTTGGCAGAGGGATGTGCTGGTTCTGGAAAAATGCCTTCTGGCCTACGGGGCAGGCAGGCCTGGGTCCATTTCTGTCCTTCCTCTGATGCTGTGAACTCAGCAAGTTGCTTCACCTCCCTCAGACTCGGTTTCCTCATGTACGGAGTAGAGATACCAAGACCCTCCCCATGAGGTCATCATGAAGACTGGAGAGAGCGCCTGCATGGGGCCCCGGCCCGCACCATTCAGGAAGCTGGCAGGCCCAGGGCCAGGCGAGGGCCCTGCCCCAAGAAGTCCTCGGCTCTCCCCGACTCCCAGCTTCCCTGCTGTTCTTCAAGAGACCAAGTCTTTTTTTTTTTTTTAATTTATGATAGTCACAGAGAGAGAGAGAGAGAGAGAGAGAGAGAGGCAGAGACACAGGCAGAGGGAAAAGCAGGCTCCATGCAGGGAGCCCGACATGGTCTCCAGGATCGCACCCTGGGCCAAAGGCAGGCGCCAAACTGCTGCGCCACCCAGGGATCCCGAGACCAAGTCTTCCCACCCCTCAGCCTTCCTGTACCCCGGTCCCTCTGTGTGGAATGTCCTTGCAACAGAACATCGCTGGCCTGGCTCCTTCACATCCTGTCTGCCCAGTGGCCCCCTGACCACACATCTAGAACTGCACCCCCCCATCACTTTGTACCCCTTCTCCGTCCTTCCTAGGAGGCATCGCCTTCCGAAACAGTGTGAGGTGTGTGCATGTGCTTTGCTGGGCTATGCCCGGCCTGCGCTGCCAGCGCCGCCCCACCCAAGGCACTGTTCATCCTGCCACCCCGCCTGGCCTTGCGCCTGCACACCTCCGTAAGTACCTGGTACTGGATGGGGAGCTGGCGGGTGGACGCTGAACTCGACATGACTCTGTTCACTGAATCCCATGTGTGTGGCAGTCCGAGTCCTTTGATGCGGTCTGGGTCAAGGACGTTTCCCAAGGGTCTTCTCTGCGCTGTCATGTGCGTAGACCCTCAGATTGGCTCAGACGTGACACCACCCCGCCCCCATCAGAGGCTCACATCGCAGGGAGGTGAGGGGGAAGAACTAGGCATCTCAGGGCAAGGAGAGGTAGAGGGACACAGCCAGCCAGGGGAACACCCCCCACTCCCTCCCGTGCCCCCAGCCTCCCTGGGGCTCTTCAGGCTGAGCACAGAAGAACGCAGTCCGAGTGCTCAGCCTCCCCAGGGCATGGAGCAGGGTAGACCTTGATGGGCAAAGGGAGACCAGCACAGAAACAAAGTGTCTTCCTCTTAAAGACTTTTGGGAACAAGACCGTTTACATTGCTGACTCAACTTGGGTAAGTGCGAGATGAGCCCAGTGGGACACATCAGGCAGAGGAGAGGCAATGGCATTCCAGAAGCGGGGGAACAGCATGTGCTAATGCAAAGAGGCATGAAGACTACCTCATGATAAGGACGGGAGGGGGGCTGGGAGGTATGTTGGGGTGGAGCCGGGAAGGCAGGATGGGAAGTTACTATTTAGGACGTCTGGATGGCACTGGCAGTTTCTCAGAACCACAGAGGAAGCAGCCCTCTGTGTCCTTGGCCTCAGAATGAAGACACCCACTGAAACAACAAGGTCAAGTCAATGCTTTTTTCTGTCATCTATGCCTTCTCCTGGGACACAGCCCCCATGCAGGAAGGCCCTTGGTCTGTTGGCATCATATGTCCCACCTGAGAGTAAACCACGTCGGCGGTGAGCCAAGCCCTGGGTTCATGTCTGTCTCTGTCACCTCCTGGCCTGGTGATGTTGGTCTGTGAATCCCCCCATTCCTTGGGCCTCCTTCATGAGGTACTTCCCCGGCCCCCACCAGGATCCAAGACCTGGTGCTGGCCCTGCCACTAGCTTTCCCTCATTACACCAAGGCTCAGTTTTCTCATCTGTCAACTGGGATAACAACAGCTGAAACATTTGTTGAGATGTACTCTCTGCTAGGCATCATTTATCAAAATACAGCGTTTTGTATTTCTGTTCTCATTTAGTTCTCTAAACAGTAACTATTAGTATTCCCTCTAAGAAACAGCCGAGGTGGGATTCAAACGCAGGCAGCTGATCTGGCTGCAGAGCCCAGACCTTAGAAGAGAGCAGGTGAGGGGAGTCCCTAGAAACAGGTCATAGCCGTCACTCACGACTGTAGCTGTAACAAGATACGTGTTAGACCAATAATACGGAGCGCTTTGCACCTGGTGTTATGCTCAGAATCGAAGCACTTTCCATAAGTTAGTTCATCCGATCCTTGTAACAATGCTGTGAGGGGAGTACTGTTATGAGTCCTGTTTCACAGATGAGGACACTGAGAAATTAAATTTTTTTTAAAGATTTATTTATTTATTCAGAGAGAGAGAGAGAGAGGCAGAGACACAAGCAGAGGGAGAAACAGGCTCCATGCAGGGAGCCCGATGTGGGACTCAATCCCGGGTCTCCAAGATCACACCCCGGGCTGCAGGCAGCGCTAAATCACTGTGCCACCGAGGTTGCCCAATTAAATGGTTTTCTTGAGGTCACCGCTAATAGCTCCCATTAGGTGAAGGCTAATGCTCAGAGTCAGGAATGACTCTAGACACTTCACATGTGTTAGCTTGTTTAAGCCTCACAGCGGAGGCACAGAGGCTGTGTATCTCACCCAGGGTCATATGGCTGCTTAGTGGTACCATCAGGCCTCGAAACAGGTGGTCTGACTTCAGTCCCTGCTCCTAACCAGGGGCCTCAATGCTTCTTGGCACAAGGCCTCCTGCAGTGCAGGAACATGATAGGTGTTGGCCAGTCTCAGTGTGAAGTTGCAAAATGGGTTCTGGGCTCCTGAGGTCTCAGAGAGGCCCCCCAGTGGACAGCTGTCCATCACCAGTGTGGACAGAGCTCAAAGCTGCCCCGAGGGGCACCTCCTGGCACCTGCAGTGCCCCCAGCCTGCCTGGCCCTCACGCAGTGGCCAGAACACACAGTGCCGGAGCCAGGCCTGGCTGCTCTGCACACTGCCCCTTGGGGCCTCCCGGGCCGGTCCATGTTCCCCTCCAAAGTCAACCAGGTCCTGGCTGGCTTCCCTCCTAGAAAATCAGTGGGGCTCACTGCCCTCTGCTGGCTTCCTCCAAGCCCACCCAGGCTCCAGGAGCGACGGGCGCCTTGGGGAGGCTGCTCCAGCTATCTGTGCACCTTGGCCCAACACGTGCCTGCAGCATCCCCAGCTGTTGCTGTGGAGGCTGTGTCACTCAGAGCCCTGATGCCACTTCCCTTGGAAGTCCTGGTGGAAGTGGAGATAAAGCAGCCACGGCTCCCAGTCACTGAGCCCTCTAGGCACACGGGCATTTATCCGCTCTCACGCTCAGACCACCCCACTTAACAAATGAGAAAGCCAGGGCTCAGTGAAGCCAACGGGCTGGCCAGAGACCACCCAACTGGTAACTGGTGGGGCAGGGACTTCAGCCCAGCTCCTTCTGGGGGCTCTTTCTGCAAAATCAAAACCACATGGACTCTTCCAGATGGTCCCCCTACTCTGTGTGCCAAGGACCTTCAGGAGTATTTACTCATGACTGTGTCTGGCCCTGAACTGGTAGGTGTTGGGGGAACAGTGGTAATGTGAGTGGTGTGGGTATATCTGCCCATAAACCACAGAGCACGTGAGTAGAAGAGGAGCCCCTTAGTGCCTGGAAGCTGCCAGGGTCCCTGGAGTTGGTGATGTCTGCACAGGGTCCTGGGGGATGAAAAGATGTTAAACATGAGATCGGGGAGAGAGGCAGGGAGGAAGGGCTGGAGATTAGAGATTCAGCAGACTTGAGGGAACCCCAGGTTCACCAGGTGGCTACAGCATAGAGTGGATAGGAAGGAGGAGGTGACAAGCCTGGGAAGGCGGGGGGGTGGGGAACAGAGCCTGACTTCAAGAGACTTCCCACACAGTGGCCCTGTCAGCTCTTGGTCCTCATTTGGTACCCTCAGGACCCCCTGAAGTATAAGGGGCTCCCGAATCATAAATCCTATGCACTGGCTTTATGGCTGAAGGCAATTAGCCTAAGGTCACCCAGAGAAGCCAGAATCACACCTAGATCATCTGATGCCAGGGGACACTCTGTCCCTGCAGCACCATCTGGACATCCTTCCTCCTTCTTGGGGGTTGCGTTCCCGTCTGATCACTGTGGGGTGCAATCAGGGCCTGTCAGCCTCGGGATTCCCCTGGCAGCTCTGTTGGCCAGGTGCCACCCACATCACCTGGGCGAGGGAGTGTCCCTGTCTTTGAATCAAACACAAACCCCAAACAGAAGCTGTCCCACACCTGAGCTCCAGGGAAATATGGCCTGAACCTATGGGGTGTACACACCTTTTGGCTCACACTCAGGAGAGGCAAGGAAGCTATTTCAGTAAAAACACTCTCTTGGACAGGTGCCCAGCAATTTACAGTTTGCAAAGTGTTTTCCCCAAACATTCTGTCTTTTGATCCTCACACCTGTCCTGAGAAAAAGGTGCTGCCCATTTTACAGAGGCGGACACTGAGGCCTGAGAGGTGAAGAGTTGTGCTCAAGGTCATGGAGCAAAGGCACTCTAGCATCAGAAACAAGTAGCCCCAGGAGGCGGCACGTGCTGGCCATACGTCAGTCAAATGGTGCATCTCTGATGAGTGTGGTGGGTAAAGCCAAGAGTGGAACGCAGGAGGTACCACTAAGGCTGACCAGGTTGAATGTGGGAGGGGGCCTTTCTGGGCAAAGGAAAGTGTGAGCAAAGGCCTGGAGGTAGGCAGGCAGGTAGACAGTTGGCAAAGAGGGAATTCTCAGATGGGGGTGGCGCACAGAGTGTGGGGATACCTGGGGGTGGGGTCCCTCCTTTCCCACAGGCCTCTTCGCCCCTCCCGTCTCCCAGCTCCTCTCTCAGCATCTGCTCTCCTGTTGCTGTTGGTGTTCAGACCTGTCTCCCCCTGTTCTGGAAGCTCCTGGAGGTTGAGAACCCTGTCCAGTCCAAGGCTGGCCTGGCACAGAGATAGAGCCAGTTAGTGAATCAAAATGAATGAATGAATGAATGAATTGTGTTACATAAAACAGCAGCTAAGAGGCTTCTGAACACTAGCCATGTGCCACCAGGTGCTCAGCTAGCTACTCTTTACATGCCCATGAGGCCTGTGTCTATTAGTTTTGATTATGATCATAATCTCCATTTTCTAAATGAGGAAACTGAGGCACAGGAAGGTAAAGTAACTTGGGTAAGGTCTCAGAGTCCACAGGTACCTTTGGGATTCCAACAGAAGCCACAGGCTCACCTGAGCAATTTTGCACATGCTCTGAGCGATGTGAAGGCTAGCCTCCTTCAAGGCACACACACATGTTTAGATGCACACATGAGTACCCAGGCCATTGCCCTGTGCTCCGGGACACCCGCTCCTTCCAGGCTTGCCCACCCCCAGTAGAGGAGGAGCTCACAGGCCTGGTGCAGGCTGAGGCCAGGGGAGGGATGACAAGGAGCCAGGTAGACTCAGACCAGCTCACTCCCTTTCTCCTCTGGGATGCAGCTTCCTGTTATTAGGCACCTCCACACTTGGTCAGGGGTGTGGAAATCCTTTCTTTCATACAGTCTCTCCTCTACAATCCCCGACACAACGCGACGATTCCCTGTCATAAAGGAAGAAAGATTTCCCATATGCCTCTGGCATACCATGTCCTGTGTCGGGCTCCTTATGAACCCCTGGAAAGGTTTCTCAGGGTACCAGAGGCACCCAGACTCAGAGGTGGAATGGGACTTCTGATTTAGGTGGGGCATACCTTGCAGGGTGGCACATCTTGCACCCCCAAGTCTCTCCCCAGACCCCCAGAACCCCTTAAGTTCTGATCAGGACAATACAGCCTTCGGTTGCTGGGGAGGAACCAGAGAGTAGAAGGCCTTGCCTGAGATCAACAGCTGGTGGAGCGGGAGCTGGAACCCGGACTGGGGGCTGGGGGGCTGCAGGAGCACATTTGCAGCCAGAGCCAAACTTGAGGCTGACTGGGGGACAGTCTGGATGTTTGGGGAACCCCTGCCTGGGCACTGGGCCTCTTCACCAGCTCCGTTTCATAGCAAAAGGAAAGGAGGGGCCCACCAGGCTTCAGGTGTCTGGACCAGGTGTGCAGGTCCAAGCAGCAGGGTGAGTTTGGGTGCCATGTGTCCTTGTGCTGAAGTTCACATGCACCACTGCCCACGAGCTCACCCGTGTGTAGCCGGGGCACAGGTGCTGGGGGCTGCCCGTTGTGTGTGCAGGTGTGTTTGGGTCTATTTGTGAACATATGTGTGTGTATGTTCCCCTCTTGTCCACCTTGCACTCTCACGAAACCCCATCTTTTCCGGCGTCTTATTTGATCCCCACTGGAGGGCCGTGAGGGAGGCATGGCAGGGGTTGTGGAGAAGGGGTGTCTGGGGAAAGCTAGGGCCTCTGCTCAGGGTGAGGGGAAGGGTGCCCGACGAGGCAGGCGGCTCTGTGCACTGTGGTCCTGACCGATGCTCCCGTGTGTGCCTTGGTCGAGGCCATCCCTACAGGGGGTTGGGAGCGACGACCCCTCAGGCTGTCCTGGCTCTGCCAAGCATGTTCCTGCAGGGCCGTCAGGGTCAAGGGTATTTGGGGTCCACGTGGGTAGGAGAATGTGCTGGCTAAGTGTAAGTATGCCCGGTGAGCGCAAAAGCCTGTGTGCACTGTGGGGGCATCGGGGTGTCACCTTCCCCCAGACCAGCCCTGATCACCCAGGGCCTCCCGGAGAGGTGGGGAAGCCCGCTCAGGAGGCTGGCCGGAGGCTCTCCAGGCCCCATCCCTGCGGGCAGAGCCTAGGGCAGGCGTTGGCACAGCGCCACCTAGTGGGGCTGTGAGGAGGGATCCCTGGTATCTCCCGGAAGCCGATGGCCTCTGAGGCAGGAGAGAGAGATGGGGAAGGGGGAGAGGGGCCTGGGGGGTCTGGGGGGTCTGGGGGCCCAAACCACTCCCAGATCCTGAGCCACCACATCTGGGTTGCACCAATTCCCCAGGTCGAAAAAGATCCAAGATGCTTCCCTGAGGTTCTCCCCCTACTTTCCAAACCAGTTCCCAGGTCCTCTCAGCATCCTCCTCTTTCCCCTGACTCTTAAGTGGTATTCCCACTGACTAGCAAAGATGGACATCAACCAAGTCCTTAACACTGACAGAAGTCACAGGTGGCTGGCTGCCCTGGTTTGCCTCGGTTTGCCTGGGACTGAGGGAACCCCAGGACACAGGACTTTCAGTTTTAGGATCAGCGAAGTCCTGGTAAATGGGACTAGTTAGTCACCCTAGATGAGCAAGTGTGGCAACAGGAAACAGACGGTGCTGTGGAGACAACATCCCGGGGACCTTGGTTGGTCTGAGGGGTTAGAGAAGCTCCTGTGCCCTCACCCCACCACAGATCTCACTGGCTACAGATGCTTTGGGCATTTTCTTCTACCCTTGAGGTCTTGTTACCATCTCTGTGGGTTTTGGTGACTCTACACTGGGCCTCCTCCCAGACCTCTCACCTGGGTTTGCTGCTCTCTTCTGCTTTGAACAACGGGGACAGGCTGTCCCACAGGCAGAGCCACCCCATAGGCCTCAAATGGAATCATTATGTCACCTGAGCCTCTTCCTTCTCCTGAGTCCCTATCTCAATGACTGGCATTCCCACCCACTGGTCACCTAGCCAGACATCTGGGGTCCTCTTTGATCTGTCTCCTTCACCTTCCACGCCAGTCCTTTCAGTTCTGTGTATCCTGTCTCTCCAATCTGCTCTTTCCTCTCTTCATCCCCATTGCCACTACGCTGCCAACACCAGCCTCCCCTGCCCCCACCACACCCCCCAGCTCCCAGCAATTACCCTGGGTTCATCTAGACAATGGCCAGAACATGGAGTCTGGTCCCAGCTTAAGGAGGAGTGAGAATGCTGGCTTGGACCTGGGTCCATGTCCTCAAGCCTGAGAATACTTGCTATACCAGCCTAGGGACACCCTCTTACCTACCCTGCACTAGAGGAATAGTGAGGGTCCCATTTGTATCCTTCAGGGCCTTTGTCTGGGTAGGCTAGCCATGGCCAACTCAGCTGTACTACACCATCTCTACACTGCAGCTGGTTCTCCTGCTCAGGCTCCTCCATGGCTCCCCATGGCCCTCAGGATGAAGTTGGAGCTCCTCAACTGAGCTCATAAGGCACCATGTGACTAATTCCTATTGTTCATGGAGTTACACTTCTAACCGTTCTCTACCTGTACTGACAGTGCAGCTGATTTTCTGTGTTCTGGTGAGAATGATAATGGTACATGTGTAATGGTGTGTATGTGTGAATGGTGTGAATGTGGTGGTATTTGTGTGTGTGTGTGTGTGTGTGTGTGTGACAGTTGTGATGGTATACACATACCATGTGGTGGTGGTCGGTGTGTGTATGGTGGTTGTGACAGTGTGTGGTGGTTGGGATGCCATGTGTATGGTTGGGATGGCGTGTGTGGTGGGGATGGTATGTATACAGTTGGGATGGTGTGTTCATAGTGGTTGGGACGCTGTGTGTGTGATGGTGGGGACAGAAGAGAGCTTTCTGATTCCTCACGTCTAGTTTGAGCAGAGCTGTTCCACTTGTATATGTTTTCCATATGTATATGGATTGGGGTTCCTTGTGACTTTGTTTCTAAGAAGGCCTCTGTGGCTTTGAAAGGTTTGGAAGGAGTTTTGCTTGAAGCTGACCAGTTGTTTTCCGCTCCTTCTCCACGCCAAGCAACTCCCCACCTCTGTGTTTTTTCCATGCTTTCCCGATGACCACCATCTCTGACTGTAGAGATGTCGCCCTCTCAAATGGCCCACCTCCAAGAAGCTTCTGGGGCTCAGTGGCATGAACAGAACTGCCTCCTCCTCTATGTACTACTGCCCCTCATCTCTACTTCCTTTGTGCTTGTCTTACACACCTAAACTAAGAGTTTGGTAATCTCCACACTAGCACTCTTCCTTTCTTCTCTGCTGACTCATGCATGGATGTGAATAAAGCCTCGTCAGTGGTTTTGTGCAGCACACAGCCTAGGGGGACAGACAGACATATAGCACTGTGACATTGGTGCCATAACAGAGGGGAACCCAAAGGCCCCTGACCTGGGAGCAGGGAGGCAAAAAGAGGCTTCCTAGAGAAAATAATCCCCAAGAATAGTTTTAAAGGATGAAGCGTGTGCCTGGAGAGGAAGTGGGGAAAAGTGTCCCAGGCAGAAGGAATGGTATGTGCAAAGGGCATGTGCAAAGGCCCACAGCATTGGAGAAGGTGGCGGGCATGTGTGACAAGCTGTCAGTAGTTGAGACTGTGGAGTAAAGACTGTGTGTGGGGAGCAGCAAGGCATAAGGTCTGAGACTTTCAGGGGCCGGGTCCCAGGGGGCTTTGGGTGCCAAACTGGGGAGCTGGAGCTCCATTCTAAGAGCAGAGCCATGACAGAGAACTGAAAAGATACTACTTAAGCATCTGACTCTTGATTTGCACTCAGGTCATGACCTCAGGGTTGTGAGATCGAGCCCCATGTTGGGCTCCATGCTGTGCATGGGGTCGGCTTGGGATTCTCTCTCTCCCTCTGCCCTCTACCCCTCTCTCCACTCATGCTCTCTCTCTTTCTAAATAAATAAATAATAAATAAATAAATAAATAAATAAATAAATAAATAAATAATTTAAGAAAAGAAATAAAATACACTAGAATAAAATTTACTCTGGGGATCCCTGGGTGGCGCAGCGGTTTGGCGCCTGCCTTTGGCCCAGGGCGCGGTCCTGGAGACCCAGGATCGAGTCCCACGTCGGGCTCCCGGTGCATGGAGCCTGCTTCTCCCTCTGCCTGTGTCTCTGCCTCTCTCTCTCTCTCTGTGTGTGTGACTATCATAAATAAATAAAAATTTAAAAAAAAATAAAATAAAATTTACTCTGAAAACATTTGTTAATGTCCAGTTTAGAGGTATTAAATACATTCACACTGTTGTGCACCATTAGAACCACCCATCCCCAGAGCTCTTTTCATCCCGGAAAACTGCAACTCTGTACCTATGAAACACTAACTCCTCCCCACAGCCCCTGGCAACCCCCATTACAAGTCTGTCTCTGTGAACCAGACCACTCCTAGTACCTCATACAAGCAGGATCATACACCATTGGTCATTTTGTGCCTGGCCGATTTCACTTAGCATCATGTCCTCAAGCTTCACCCACGCTGTAGTATATGGCAGGATTTCTTTCTCTTTTAAGGCTGAATAACATTCCACTGCATGTATTTACACCACATATCACCTATCCATTCATCAATCGATGGACACCTGGGTTCCTTCTACATTTTAGTTATTGTGAGTAACGCTGCTATGAACATGGTTGTGCAAGTGTCTCTTTGAGACTTTGCTTTCAATTCTTTTGGGTAGATACCCAAAAGCGGAATTGCTGGATCATATGGTATTTCTATTTTTAATTTTTTGAGGAACTGCCATCCTGTTTTCCATGGAGGCTGCACCAGCTCATATTCCCACTGGCAGTGCACAAGAGTTCCGATCTCTCTACATTCTTGCCAATGCTTCCTTTCTTTTGCTTGTTTTTTTGTTTGTTTTTGGTAGGAGCTATCCTAATGGATATGAGGTGGTATTTAAAAAAACATAACTAATTGAAGTGACATTAATAAAATTAACCATTTTATTTTATTTTTGAAGATTTTATTTATTTATTCGTGAGAGACGCACAGAGAGAGGCAGAGACAGAGGGAGAAGCAGGCTCCCCACAGGGAGCCCAATCCAGAACTCGATCCCAGGATCCTGGGATCATGACCTGGGCCAAAGGCAGATGCTCAACCACTGAGCCACACAGGTGTCCCTAAAATCAACCATTTTAAAGTGAACAATTCAGTGGCATTTAGTACATTGACAGTGTTGGATGACCATCACCTTTATGTAGTGACAAAACATGTTTATTACTCAAAGTAAAACCCCTTCCCTGATAAGTAGTTTCTCTCCTGTATCCCTCCCCATAGCTCCTGGCAACCATCAATTCTGTCTTTATAGATATGTCTATTCTGGACGTTTCACATAAATGGAACCATGCATTATGTGACCTTTATTTATTTATTTTTTTTATGTGACCTTTTGTATCTGGCTTCCTTCTCCCAGCTTCATGCTTTCGAAGTTCACTAGTGCTGTATCATATGTATCAGCACTTCATTGCTTTTTATGAATGAATAATATTCCACTGTGTGGATATACCACACATTGTTTATTCATTTATCCACTGACAGATACTGGGCTAATTGGAGTTACAAGATCCCTCTAGCCATGCCCATGCAGTTTAGAGGGAACAAGGCTAGGGCCGGGTTAGTGATGCAAGCCTAGGGTGCTGGCCGTGGGAAGGACAGAGTACGTTCTTTAGGGGGTAGATGGTTGTGAAGTGCTGGAAGGAAAAGCGAAGAGTGTCTCTCCAGTTTTATGAGACAAGCCGTAGGGGAGGACAGGTTGGAGAAGATGATCATGAAGCAAATTTGAGTTGTTTGTGGACCATCTGGAGGGAAATGCCCTCCACAGTGTATAAGAGATGTGGGTCTAGAGCTTGGAAGGAAGTTGTGGGCAGAGAATGGGGCTTGATGGTCATGGGCATGTAGCTGAGATGATCAGGATAGAGCGGGGAGGAAGGAGATGGGAGGGGAGATGGGAGAGGTTCCCAACAGGACCCAGAGGGGCCTCTTACACTGTGTGCTCCAAAAGGCAGGTCCTGGCCATCCTGCTCCCCACCGATTGCCAGACCCAACCATACTGACCGACACATAAAAACAGCCACTTACATCTTGGTGGGATGAATGAAGGAGTCCACAAATGCCTAAGACCCATGAGGAGAAACCAGAAAAATATGATGGTGGACAAACTGAGAGGGATGAGTTTCCTTTTTTTTTTTTTTTTTTTGAAAGGGATAAGTTTCAAGGATGAAGTGGCCAGCAGCTCTGGTAGCCATTCATCAGTCTGGGTAAGTACTGGCAGCCCCAATTTATATGTGCAAATGGAGAGAGTGCCGGTGGTCCAGGGAAGTGACATGTGAAAGTGGAAGCCGGGGGTGTCAAGTCAGATTTGCAGAGTGATGCCACGTCAGGGTGAGCCTGAGACCCCTTGCAGGAGAGGTGCATGTGGTGGAGATGGTGAGCTGAGAGGCCTCATCTGGTAGGCCTAGGCCGGTCAGGAAGCCAGGCTCTGACTGCACAACCTTGACCGAGTACCTCCCCTCTCAGGTATTTGAATGACTGCTCTCTAGGGGTCTGCAATGACTCAGTTGCCTCCTTCACTAGCTGCCACCCTAGACGACCCTCCCCAGGACCAGCCCCCACTTGATGCTGTGACCAAGGCCTTTTGGCTCTGCAGAGGGAAGGGTTCCTTACCTCGGGGAAACTGTCTTCTTTCCTTCTTTCTTTTTAAAAATTTTTATTTATTTATTTGAGAAAGAGAAAGCACAAGCAATGGGGTGGGGGTGGAAGGGTAGAGGGAGAAGGAAAAGCAGACTCCTTACTGAGTGGGGAGCCCGGCACAGGGCTCCATCCTAGGACCTCAGGATCATAACCTGAGATGAAGGCAGACACTTAACCAACTGAGCCACCGAAGCACCCCACATTGGGGAAAATTTCTAGGTGGTCTTAGGAAGTAGGTGGGGAAGGCATAACGAGAAATTTTATGGCTGCTATGCCATAGTTTCCAAGACTCCAAAAGAGTTTTCTTTTCTGTCTCCAAAGATGAACTTTGTCATAAGCCCGGGCACAAGTAGATGGGAGAGGAGAAGCATCTAGGGGAAGCTGAAGGACACTAGAGACCTAGTGTCAGAAGGAATTCCAGCCTTATGTCCAGATGGCTCAGAAGACCCCCATCCCCACCTCACTGCTAGCCCAGAGGTGGCACTCATCAGTGCTGGGGGAGCTGTGACGTAAGAGGAGGGACACCAGGGTTTTGGGTCTGGCTGACTCACTTCCTTACAGGGTGACCTCAGGCCAGGGGCTCCTCTCCTCTAGGATTATTTCTTAACTATCATGAGTTCACTTGACTGCCTCATGCCCTGACTTTTTTTTTTTAATTTTTAAAAAGATTTTATTTATTTATTTATTCATGAGAGACAGAGAGAGACAGAGAGAGACAGACAGAGAGAGAGAGAGAGAGAGAGAGAGAGGCAGAGACACAGGCAGAGGGAGAAGCAGGCTCCATGCAGGGAGCCTGACGTGGGACTCAATCCCAGGTCTCTAGGATCATGCCCTGGGCTGAAGGTGGCGCTAAACCACAGAGCCACCGGTGCCCTGACATTTAAGGGCTCCAAACTGCCACAGAGAGATTAATAGCAGACGAAGCACAGCACAGAGGGTACCCTGGAGATGCAGCGACCAGAAATGGGTGTGGGGCTTAACAATCTCCTTGCTATTTATTGAAGGTCTACTAAGCACATGGCTCTGTGCCAAAAACAGATGTGCAGCCTGGGAGGTAGGAACTCAGACTCTAGTCCCACTTTTGCCTTGAACTCCCTGTACGGCCTCGCCTCAAACACGAGCAGGCACAGCAATAGAATCAGCGGGAAGTGGCACAGATTGCTAGCCCTACCCCCGGAATTTCTGATTTAGTAGGTCTAGCTTGGGGCCAGAGAATTTGCATTTCTAAGTGTGCAGGTGACGCCGATGTGGCAGGTGGAGGGAATGCACTCTGAGAACTGCTGGCCTAGCCACTTCCTGAGTCTGAGTCTGAATTCCCTTGGCTCTTGACAGGGAGACTGGTACCAGCCCTGCTTACCTCCTGCCAAGGGGTGCTGTGAGGTGCAAATGAAAAAGCTGGATGAATTCTGGAACTTCGGAGAGCTGGTTGGGACCTCAAGATCCATCTGCTTTGAACTCCCTACCTGATAGGGGAAGAAACCGAGGACCAGAGATGGCACAGACCAAGGTCACAGTCATTTTGAAGGTGACAGAGCTGGAACAAGAACCCACGTAGCTTCTGCCCTTCTCCTGGGTTCTGCCAGCCTGAAGGAGAAGGAGATGCTTTTAGCATCTTTCTTTCAAGATGAAGTGACACCTCACGGGATTTGTAGCAGTTGCTCCAAGTATTGTACCTGTGTTCCTTGTGTCACCATTTCTGAGCATGCTGACCCAATAGCTTCCAAGTGACTCCCCCTGAGGACTTTCTCTGGGCTCAGAGCCTACTCTTCCTGGCCTGTGTGAGTGCAGGAAAGTTGTCACAGACTCAACATCTACTTCCCCTGAGCAGATCTCAGCCAGTGATGGACGGGGTGGATACATACCCCAGCTCCCTCGCCCCTTGATTCAAACAACTTTGAGGCACATTCTACACTATCACTCAGAATTCCTCAGTGGAACTGAGCACTGGAGAGTTTATAGCAGAAACCTGCTTGCTAATACATGCCTTGCTTCCCCCCCCCTTTTAAGACTTTATTTATTTATTTATTTATTTATTTATTTATTTATTTATTATTTATTCACGAGAGACACACACACACACAGAGGCAGAGACACAAGCAGAAGGAGAAGCAGGCTCCACGTAGGGAGCCCGATGTGGGACTCGATCGCGGGACTCTGGGATCACACCCTGGGCTGAAGGCAGGCACTAAACTGCTGAGCCACCCAGGGATCTCCCCTTTCCCTTCTATCTTACTTTCTAACAACACCTCTATAGAGGTTTCTCCTGATTACCTCTCAAATAAATTATTTGTTTCAAATCCTTGTTTCAGAGTCTGTTCCTGGGGGAAACCCAGTCTCGGACAGTATAATAATAATATTACTAATAATGGTAACTTCCAGGGACACCTGGGTGGCTCAGCAGTTGAACATCTGCCTTTGGCTCAGGGCGTGATCCTGGGGTCCTGGGACTGAGTTCCACAGCAGGTTCCCCTCAAGAAGCCTGCTTCTCCTTCTGCCTGTATCTCTGCCCTGCCCCCATGAATAAATAAATAAAATCTTTTTTTAAAAATGGTAACTTCCACTTATTGAGCACCTACTATATATAACAGGTGTCAGGCACATATGACCTCATGTGATCCTCATGAGAACATTCTTATCACCTCTAGATAACTGTTGAGATGATTTGGGTTCAGAGGCCTGACCAAGGACGGTCAGCTGGTAAACTTTCAGTAGGACAGGGCATCAAGGGACCTGGGTGCCCTCCCAGGAGGCCCAGCCCCACTGGGTGGTCACGCCCTGAGAAAATGCAGTCTGAGGCACTTTTAAGGCCTGACACGGTCCCCACGACAGGCACTATTCGCAGTGGCAGCAACGGGACTCCTGCTAAGGGCCTCATTACTTGAGGATATTGATGAAGAAGGAGACAGCTGGAGAGGAAGAACAGCAAATATTTTATGGTGATTGCAATTGACAGACTGGTTTGTGGCTACTCTTGGAGATTCCCAGGAATAACCGGGATAATTTCCTGCTTATGTAGAAGGGACCTCAGGGCCGTTGTCTTTGGACAAAAATGGGACTCCGTTTTGTAATCGCAGGTTGGTGAAGCCGGGCAATGCCTAGGCTGCACAATGGAATACATTCCTAATATGTTTGTGTGGACAGAATATGGTCTTTGTTTCTGAAAGTGCAGTGTTTTGCTTTAGGCTTAAGTTTTCAAAGCATGTTTCCGTAGTGAATGTTTTTGTTATATTAAAATAAAGCTATTTGGGTAATAATAAAATCACACACTCAGGTACAGTAAAATAAGCTCCCTGGATGGTACTCAAGGCCCACATTAGACTTCACACTGGGCCCAATTTCCCTGATGGGAGCTTTGAATGTGTTTCCCATTTCTGGCCTCAGTTTCCTCATGAGTCACAAGCAAGGTAGATGAATGGGTCCCACACTCTCCCAGGTCCCCGTCTGTCAGGGCCCGTGGCTCTCCCTCAGGGCCGCTTGGCAAACGCAGGCAGGTTTCTGCCCCAGTCTGGCCTAGAAGCAGATCTGTAATTGAGCCTGCAGGGTCCCTGTGACAGGCACAGCCTGTAAATCTCAGCTGAGGAAGAGACCCAGGGAGATAAATCATACTGCAGCTGACTCTCCTTGCACTCCGGGAGCAGCTTGTCTCTGGGGTTAACACAGAAAGAAAGGAGAGCCGATAAAGCCATTCCCCATGGATAAGACACCTAGCAGGGTGGGGGTACGAGGACCCAGGCCATCCCTGGCAGGGAGGGAGTGCTTGCAGAGTGGTGTCAGCTCCTGAGAGCCCCTGAACATGGGCACAGGGGTGTGTAAGCAGTACAGTGACGTGGTCAGAATGAATGCATTGTCACGGAGTATTTACATGCCTCTCTCCTCCCCCGGGCCCCAAGCCCAGACACTGTGTCTGAGTCAGCTCAGTGTGCCCAACACCAGGACTGGCAGAGGTAGGCATTAGTGAATACAAATAATAGAAAATAATCATGGTAGCTAATGATAACGGTGATAGCTAATGATTGTTAATGCTCAGTCTGAGCCAGGCCCTGAGTCCACCGTTCTGCACGTACTATGTACCTCTCACAATCCTAGAAGGCACATCTCCATGACACAGAGATGTTAAGTAACTTGTCCATGAGCAACTCAGCTGGTATGTGGCTGGGCCAGGATTTAAACCCAGGTAGCTTGGCTCCAGAGTCTGGGCCCCGATCCACTCTGCAAAATGATCAATACAGTAGTGACAACAACAATGAAAATTCATTGTGTCGGCATCTGTCACAGGGCCTGCGGGAAGGAATTGACAAAGGATGGGCAGGCGTCCACCAGGCGACCTGGCAGAGGGAAACAAAGGTCAAGGGCTGAGAGAGGTCACTGCCTGTCTGAGGGGTGATGAGACACTTGGGAAGGCCAGAGCATAAAGGGGCAAGGAGAGAGATGAATCTGAGGAGGCAGGCGGGGGCCAGATCCCCATGAGCCTCATGTGCCAGGCTAATTAGCACAGGCTTGGTCACATGGGCGAGGGCGGGGCAGAGACAGGCCAGGTATGATGACCGCACCACCTCCCACCAGCTCTGAGACCTTTGGAAAGGCACTTCCCCCTACTGCAATCCCAGTTTTCTCATCTGTAACCTGGGGGTGATAATCCCACACTCTGCCCCGCAGGCTTTGGGTGAGGATTAATGAGGCAACAGACGGAAAGGATTTTGTAGACTAAAAGATTTCACAGATGTAGGTTGGGGGGGGTGGGATCGAGAAGTGAAGGGACAGTAGTTGTGAATTTAGCAGCTGCTTTTTACACATAGCCTATCGGATTTACTCTTTCACTGTGATTAAAACTAACGCCGTTTGTGGCACTGCTACTTGCCATTTGGCCTCTGTTACCTCACTTGAGGATCCTCAAACTTTGAGGTGAGATGTAATTATTTTGGCCTTACAAGTGAAGATACTGAGGCACGGAGAGGCAGCGTCACCCACTCCCACCGAGCAGGCCAGAGGGGAGTTGAGGCATGGCCTAGGTTTGTAGCTGCACGGCTGTGTTCTCTTTTTCTTCTTAAAAAAAAAAAGAGAGAGAGAGATGTAGCTAGTTATTAGAGAGAGAGATAAAGAGAACAGGAGCGGGGGCAGGGGGAAGGGGCAGAGGGAGAGAGAGAGAGAATCCCAAGCAGATTCCCCACTAAGTGTGGAGCCGGGATGCAGGGCCGATCTTGCGACCCTGGGAATCCCGACCTCAGCCAAAATCGAGAGTCAGGTGCATAACCAACTGAGCCACCAGGCGCCCCTGCATGGTTGTGTTCTCTCTTCTAGATCTCACAAAACGTGATTAGTACTGAGCAGCTTGTCAGAGCCGAAGCCTCCCAAGGGCAGACCAAAGGGTACAAAGGTCCAGAAGTTAAGACAGCGAGAGCTGTTGACTACAAGTCTTCGGGACTGGAGTACTTGAGGTCTGGGCCATCGGTCAATAACCTCAAGGCCTGTGATAGGGCATCATTTGTCACTTTACAGAGGCCCAACTTTGAATTCTTCATTGCAAGACCAGTATGTGCAGGCAAAGGCCCACCAGGCGTCACTTCTCCACTCAACTTCCAGTTTTCTCCTCCTTGGGAGAGGCAGGGTGGTCTCAGGCCAGAATGCACTGGGCTCCCAGGCCGCCCGTATGTGGAAAAATCCCAGCTCTGCCACTCAAAGCCAGTGATCTTGAGTAAGGGGTCTCCTGTGTCTGGACTTCAATCTCCTGACGTGTAATACAAGGATGATCATACCTACCTCAAAGTGCTGGGCAGGATTAACGAGCTCATGACAGTTCTCGGTCTCTGCAGGATCCCTGAGGGACAGGTCACAGTGTGGGAGGGAATGGAGAGGCAGGAGTCTTGCTCGACACTGTCTGCCGTTTTGTAATCTCTTGTTTTTCTTTTTCCTTTTTCTTTTTTTTTATAAAGATTTTATTTATTTGATAGAGAGACAGAGAGAGAGAGAGAGAGAATGCATGTGAGCACAAACATGGGGAGCAGCAGAGGGAGAGGGGTGAGGGAGAAGCAGACTCCCCACAAAGCAGGGAGCTGAAAGCAGAACTCGCTCCCAGGACCCCGGGATCATGACTTGAGCCAAAGGCAGATGTTCAACCACTGAGCGCCCCCAGGTGCCCCTGTAATCTCGTTTTTTCAGTAATGGTGGGGAAGGGTGTTCAAAATAATGCACGTAAAGCACTTAGCACAGTCTTGACATAATACTCTGCAAATGTTAGCTGATGTTGTTATTATACATATTATTATAAATCAGTTTTTAAGAACTCTGTTTCTTTGTGGAAAATGACTCCCCCCCCCAAAAAAAAAACCCAAATGCTCCTTAATGGAGCTAAAGAGGAAGAGGCTAAAGCAAGTGATGCTTTTTAGCCAGAAAATAGGAATTTCATGGGGCCGACAGACTCCTTCCTGCCTTTGACTTGGCTTCTTGCTGAGTCAGGTGAGGCTGACACATGAGCAGCTGGAGGAGCACCACAGCTTCGCTGGAAGGCTGGCCAGCTCAGGAAGCACTTTGGATGCCTGTCAAACAACCAGTCCACGGCCCTGGGCTTCGTACCTATCTTTGTGGCTTGCTGGCTGAGCAACCTTGGGCAAATCACTGAACCTCTCTGAGCCATCAAATTGTCACTTGATGAATGACAATGATATGCCTGGGCTTTACAGGGCAGCTGGGAGACTTTGAGAGTTACAGAGCAGCGTCCATGATCACATCTTCATCTTCATCATCATAAGGCATTTGGGCTTCATCAGGCCAATGCAGACCAGTACCAGGCTTCCTGCCAGCTGTGCTAAGGTTGGATTCAAGTGGCTAGAGGGTCACTCTAGAGGCCAGTGTGGAGCAGGGTCTGGAAGGGAAGAGCAAGATGGGGACCAGGAAGTATTATGTGTGTGTGACCCTCCCACTCCCACCCCATCTGGCCTTTCTGGACAACACCATTAGGCATGAATTGAACTAACCCAGCAAAAGGATGGTTCTGGATTGCAACAGGGAAACAAAATCTGAATGTAACTAACAGAGCTTTACCTTATCCACTTGCCTGGGATGGTATTTATGCTAATCCTATTCCAAGCAAAAGCAACTCAGACTAATAACAACCGCTCAGCTCTGAGTTCCACACCATCTGTCAGTCTACACACGCCGGATTAGGCTTTCCTGTGTCGCGCAGACAGGGCTGCTTGGATGTGCGGGCACTTGGGGGCCAGCTTGAAGTTGCGGAGGGGGAGCCCCTCACTCAGTACATATGTACGGAGTCCTGTTGGGGGCTGAGCCCTGAGCCAGGCACTGGAGACCCAGAGGAGGGACACAGAGGGTCACTGCTCCTAGGAAGTGTGTGCTCTGGTGGGGGTACACCAGAGAAAATAAACAATAAATGAGTATAGTAAGTTAGTCAGTCAGTCAGTTGAGATGGGGTTAAATCCTATGAAAAAAAAGCCCCCATGTGTCAGAGAATGGCTCGGGGGTTACAGCCTAATTAGAGAGGGTAGCCAGGAAAGACCTCTCATAGGAGGTGAGACTTGCATGACAAGGAGTCACCCCGGGGTGGTCCCAGTCAGTATGCAGGCAGAGGCAACAGTGGATGCAAACACCCCAACAGAGGGCCATAGTTTAGAAGTTTGACAGAAGGCCAGAGCAGAGGGAGCCAGGGGTTGGAGATGGTGCCAGAGATCAGGACACTGGGGACCTCATAGGCCACTGTAGGGGATGTGTGATGAGAGCCACCAAGGGCTTTGATTTTTCTTTTTTTATTTTTTTTTTTATTTATGATAGTCACACAGAGAGAAAGAAAGAGGCAGAGACACAGGCAGAGGGAGAAGCAGGCTCCATGCACCGGGAGCCCGACGTGGGATTCGATCCTGGGTCTCCAGGATCGCGCCCTGGGCCAAAGGCAGGCGCTAAACTGCTGCGCCACCCAGGGATCCCCACCAAGGGCTTTGGACAGAGGAGTGACATGACCTACAAATCTGTTCCAGATGCTCACTCTGGCTGCTGGGTGGAGAACCGACTATAGGAGAGTGTCCCCAAGGAGACAAGGTCAGAGGCTCTGGCTTTGGGATGTGGAGAAGAATAGAGGTCTTCTATACAGAGGTCACATTTTGGAGCAGTGAGAAAAAGAGACGGAGCCAGAGTGCCCAGCACAGCCTCCTGCATGTAGCAGGAGTGCACTCTGTCATGGCTGGGGCTGTGATGATTTGATTCTCCACCACACAGCCCCTCCAAAATAATAACTTTGAAAACTCATGATGTTTGATCAGCTCAAGTACTGGCTCGGAGGCCCCATGCTAACCCTGGGTGCATTTTCCCTTGTGGGTTGTCCTCCTATCATGTCCCCAAGGCCACGTGGGCTGTTTACTCTGAAGTGAACCTCCCATGGGCCATGCGTTTTCTGGCTCTGAAGCAATCCAATCCTTAGTGCTTCCTCGGGGAGCTCTGCTCACTGCATCAGGCAGGAGAGGATGGGACTCTTGCACAGATAGAGATATACTGATGCAGCACAATCTACAGAACCATGAGAAAGTCACGGTTGACGGCAGGCTTGGCCCATCTCCTGCATAGTGAGATCCCAGGCAGGACCTCACCTGGTGTTCTAATACCCTCATTCAGCATGTGTGTACCAAGCTCCTGCCCTGTGCTAGACCCTGTGCCAGGAACACAGCAACTAATCAGACACCGTCGCCCTAAAGCTCACATAAGGTGGAGGAGTAAATTAATAGTGCCTGATGTGCCATACGTGCTCCAGATTTGCTGATTAACAGCTACCTGTGTGGTGAGCCCTTCATACTGTACCTCTACTTTTACTTAAGTATTTCCTCATCTCGAAATCATAAAAATTTCATTCAGGCCTTCACTTCAGACTGTCCCCTGACTCATTCCCCACTCTCACTTCTGGCTATTCTTTCTCTTTCTGCCCTTTGGCTCCACGCACATCACACATGTTACTGTTCCCTGTTCTTTGATATTTCTCTGGCATGCATATACCTTTCCTTGTACCTGGAACCGACTTGTCCCATCCACTCCCTGCTAAACTCCTATCTATATACCCATCAAAGCCCAGCTCCAGAGGCAGCATTTTTTTTTGCAAAGCCTTTCTGATTCTCTCCAGATTGGGCCTCTCCGCAGGCACAGTCAAGCCCTTGCCCCATGATGCTCCCACAGTCCCTCACCCATTCCTATGATAGATTGCTATGGATTGAGGACTTGATCCCCTCACTGGATGATGAGCCAGGACACAGAGCCCCTGTTGGTTCTGTCTCATCTCAGGGCCTGGCAGAGAGGAGGGAGATATTCAGCAAGCATTTTTGTTCACAGGGGTAATAGGGCACTTGTGTGGCCATAGTAGAGATAGAGGCACAAGCATGAGGCCGGAGAGGTCAGCAGACGTCCGTAGGATGAGGCCCTGGATGACAGGCCTTGGGGTAGATATCAGCCACTGGAGAAAAAGCTGAGGGAGAAGAAGAAAACCATATCCCACTCAGAGAGGTGAAAAAGTAGGACAGGAGAACTATTTGGGGTTGTGATAGGGGATATAAATATTGATTATGTTTACGTGATGTTCTCAAGGGCTATTAGCTGTGGGCTCACTTTCCAACATAAATAAGAGAAATAAGAGAAGATAACCCTTGCCATTAAGGACATCAGGTCTATTAATAGGAAACAAAATACCTGTACATACAAACATCATCCCCTTCTGCACCTTGAGACCATTTTTATGATACACTTTGTTATTCGGATGTGGGGATGGAGTCCTGGAGGGTTGAAATAGCTTGTCTAAAGTTGCTAGTTGAATAGCAATGAGCCAATGATTATCCTACTCAAAGGCAGTCATGAAGAGCTGTGCAGGGAAAAGTCTTGCCAATCACAGAATTTGTGTCTCATACAGCATGATTGTTTGTATGTTTTCTGCATTAAAAACATTACAGTACATGAATTTATATTCACTGTGAAAAAAATCTGATTGGATTACAACCCAAAGTATAAAATAAATACATGTGAGTCCATACTGATAGGTAGGTAGGTAGGTAGGTAGGTAGGTAGGTAGGTAGAGCAAGAAAGAGAGAGAGAGAGAGAGAGAGACAGATAAAGAATGGACAAATCTTCTTAGGGAAGAATTCCAAAAAATTTATGTAGATACTCTACCCAGGAGGTGGAGTTTGATTACTACCACCTTTGAGTAGGGTCTGGTGACTTCCCCCAAAGAATAGAGTATGGAAAGCGAAAAAGAGTAACATTACAGTGGAGAAGCAC
The DNA here is from genome assembly GCF_905146905.1 of Nyctereutes procyonoides. Lineage (NCBI taxonomy): Eukaryota > Metazoa > Chordata > Mammalia > Carnivora > Canidae > Nyctereutes > Nyctereutes procyonoides. The sequence continues at coordinate 34,648,151 of NW_026575140.1, read as the reverse complement.
TACCCTACCCAAGCCATGGAGGTTAACATTCCCAGTAATAACTTACCTGGCTATCCTGTACCCCTAGGTGTGCTGTGACAGGAAGGGGAGCTCACCTCTGGGATATTCTTCCTCAAAACTCATGACCCCAGCTCAGTCAAGAGGACTTCTTCAGACAAACCTGAACTTAGGAGCATTCTACAAAATACCTGGCCAGCCCTGCTCAAGACTGTCAAGGTCATGGGAAACAAGGAAAGACTGGGGAATCAGGCAGAGAGCAGAGAAGTCTAGGGAGGCATGACTAAATGCAGTTCAATCACCGACTGAATTCTAGAACAGAAAAAGGGCATTAGTGGAAAAACTGATGAAGGCTGAACGAAGTCTGGAGTTAACAGTAACGTAGCAAGGGTGGCGTTTTCATTTTGACACACGTGCCACACTACAGTACAACGTTAACAACAGGGGAAACTGGGTGAGGGGCAGATAGGAGCTCTCCGTATTGTCTTTGTAACTTTCCTGCAAGTCTGAAACTATCCCCAAATAAAAAATTTATTTTAAAAAATTCAGGTAAGCAGAGAGTGTGTCCCTCCTCCACCATGCCACCCAAAGCCTCTCTCTACATCAGGTACACATGCATACATACCTTCTTCCTCAATATGTTCCTGTGTTTTTTTCCCCCTTACATAAGTGGTCCACACTGTACTTACTGCCCTGTGACTTCCTTTTGTCACTGGACCAAATGCGTCAATGGTCTCTCCACATCAGCAGATTTTCAGTACAGATCTATGCTGTCCAATACAGTGGCCACCGCCACATGCAGCCATTGAACATTTGAAAGTGTAGTTAGTCCAAACTGAGATGTGCTCTTTAGTGTAAAATACACATCAGATTGCAAAAAGAGAATGTAAAATATCTCAGTAATTTTTATGCTAATTACATGTTAAAGTGATAATATCTTCAGTGTATAGAGCTCGAACATATCATTAATTTCATCTGTTTCTCTTGACGGTTTTTAATGTGGCTCCTGGGAAGTGTAAAACTACACATGTGGCTGGCTTGTGTTATATTTCTACTGGACAAGTGATGTTACGTGGATCTAAATTCATTCTTTTTATCTGCTGCTTAGTATTCCAAGTTGTGAAAGTACCACAACTTATTTAACTATTCTTTCTCTAATGTAAATTGAGATTACTTCTAAAATTTTATTACAGACCATGTTGCAATTAAATTTTTGTAATGCCTACTTCATGCACTCCTGGAAATTTTTCTAGAGTAGGGGTTGGCAAACCAAGGCCATGGACCAAATGCCATCTACCACGTACTCTTCTGAAGTTTTATTGGCACACAGCCACACTCACTCATTTACATATCATCTGTGGCTGCTTTTGCACTACAGCACCAGGGTTGAATAGTTGTGAGAGACCATATGGCCTGCAAAGCCTAAAATATTTACTAACTGTCCCTTTTTAGAAAAGTTTGCTGACATCTGATCTAAGAGTTATCAACAATTAGAAGAGCTATGTTGCAGGTCCAGTTCCCTGGAAAGTAGACTGTGAGATGGGAGATTAGCATACAGCAAGTTCATTAGGGATTGTGTGACCTTATGATTTGGTGGATCTGATACAATCCAGCTTACGATGAGCAGCTTTGGCTGCACAGTCAAAAACCACAGGTCCTGCCAAATCATGTGGTTCACACAGCATGCTGCTTGTACTGTTCAGTGCTTCTTCCATGGTGTACACTCTCTGGTGGGTGTTAGCATGGAATACATAGAACTTCACACTCGATGTCCACTCTCATAGTCCATCCATGAGCCTGTACCCCAGATCTGTCCCCGATTTTCTAGTTTCATCCTTTCAGACCCCTAACCAGCCAAGCCATTCACCACTGCCCATCAGATCCATGTATCATCTAACCATGGGCCCCCTTTCTTTCCAGAAAAGGTAGATGACGGCGTGTAGTATCCAGAGCTTGTCCACTGGAAGGATTTCCTCCTCTACCATCTTTCAAGGACACTGCAGTGGGGCCTGCATGTAGCAACAGTCTATTTTTGGCTTGCTCACACAAACTGAGCTGACCCACCCATGAACAAAGCTTGGCTTTTTTTTTTTTCTCCTCCAGCTGGATCTAAGGAGCTCCTCAGGCAGCCATAGGCGATCTGAGGGAGAGGCACTGGTGCAAAAAAGGAGGAGGACATAAATGTCTGGGCCACCTGCTCCTGCAACTGTCCTTTGCCCTTTGGCCCTGCTGTGCCCAATCCCAGTTGTACCATGTCTATCATAATGAATTGCTGCTGACCTTGTGTGACCTTATGATTTGGTGGGTTTCACAGAATCCAGCTTATGAGGAGCAGCTTTAGCTGCATGGTCAACTCGATGATCTGCAGTCAGATGATCTGTCTCTACCAGAACACTCAGCAAATCAGAAGTTATGTTTTGAAAACTGTATTATTCTTGGTTACAGAGACATGGCCCTGTTCCAAAACCCCAGGGGTCTACATTGTCTCCTACTAGGCCTCATCATAAACTCTGTGGGTATCTCTTTCCACTACAGATACCTCAAGTACCATGGGTTCTTTCAGGTGATAAGGCTACTTGTGCCATAGCCGGGATCTGCTACTGAGCCCCTTCCCTCTCTGGGCCATCCAGAACTGGCAGCCTTCTGTGTTATCCAGAATATGGGATGGAGCAGTATTCCCAGGTGTGAAATATGTTGCCTCCAAAGCCCAAAGGGCCCCCCTCTCTGCCATTGTGGTTTTTTTTTTTCTTAATGGGGATGTGGGAGAAGCAGTCATTGTCTTTTCCTTTGGAGGACATGTCCCCGGCACATTCCAGACTACTGGTCCCTACAAATATCACTGAGGTATCAGGCCTCTGAATCTTCTTAATGTTTTCTACTGCTCTCTGCAATGTATGTGTCTCACTAAGGCTTCCAATATACATGTTGTTCATTGCTCATCTGGCCCAATGTGATGTTCTGCAAGGTTATCTAGGCAGGATAGGTCTCTTCTCAGACTAGGTTGTGAGAGAGCAGAAAGGTTAACAGCCCTGGGGTAAGACTGTCCAAGTGAATGTGAACTCTTTCTTTCTGATAGGGAAGGACATGAAAAACATTCACCAGGTCAGTAGCTACATAACCATGTACCTGAGGACAAGTTCAATGTGCTCTAGGAAAGATGCCACGTCTGGCACAGCAGCTGCCAAGTAGAACTACCACTTGGTTGATTTTGCTGTAGTCCATGGTCACCTTCCAGGATCCATTTGATTTGTGCAGGGGCCGGTGAATGGAACAGAGATAATGAGATCACTGTCCCCAAATCCTTTAGGTCTTCAAGGTTGGCATTAATCTTTCCCATTCCCTGTTTATTAGTAAGGTTGAGCATCTTCTAATATGTTTATCGGCTTATTTCCTTTTCTTTGAATTCCCATAATTCATAATCATTTGTCTGTTTCTTTCATTAGACTGTGAGCTTCTTGGGGCCAGAGACTATGTCTCATTTATCCCAGGGACCCCTGGACCTGGCTTGTAAGAGCTCAACAAATATGCAGTGAATAAATGATTTTAACAGGATGAACAAGCAGCATTTGATTGGACATCCTGGGCTTCCTGGATCTTGAAACTAAGCTCCTTAGCTTATGGGTAAGCCTATCCCAGACAGTAATCTTATCATTTTGGTTGATTTAAAAGAAAATACAATGTCATCCAATCAAACCATCTCTCTTTTGAAACCAAGGCAGTGTCACTGACCTAATCGAAGCTCCCAAAGCCTTGTTTTCTGGATGGACTCCCTTTGATAGCAATAATGGGCAGTAACAAGCTGAGCCCCCGCCCCATCTGGCTGTGATAAACGCATCCAAAACACATTACAAATCTCAGAGTGAGGCTCTGAGGCCTGAGGCTGCAGCAAAAGAAAACCAAGGTTGACAAGCACAAGTTTAAGAACCTGATATTCTATAAATGAAAAAAGGCCAGCTGCCTGTTCCTTTACCACTGAACAAAGTAAATGCATTATCTGAGCTTCCTGCCATTCTTCAAACCTGGGACTCTCTAATGATATCTGTTTGGTCAACTCGAAACTTCATTTGTCAAAAAAAAAAAAATCTCGCATTTACTGAATCTCAAGTGTGTCTTTCCTTTATGTTAAGTTTTTGGGTTTAAATTTTTTTAAAAAACTTTCTTAAATATGCTTACATTGGAACATGTTCATATTCATAAAACACATATCTTATATAGGTCCCTCACATCCTCAAAAACTTCTCATGCCTCCCATTATCTGAAGGCCAACGTCCAACTCCTTCCTGCACCAGGCCTCCGAGGCCCTGGCTACTGCCCCCTCCATTTCTTCTCACCATTTCTAAGAACTTTATGCTTCCACTACACATATAATTTTGCCTCTACTGAAATAAGCCATGCACTTTACACTTGTGCTTTTGCACATACACACTGCTCCCTCTGCTAAGAACTACTACCTATCTTTTGAGATTTGGTTCAAATGTTATCTCTCTAGAAACCTTTCCTTCCCCTAGAATGGTGTTGATCATCCCTTTTCACACTTTTTCAACATTTTAAATAAATATCTATAGTCAATACTTCATATCTTATACTATAATTATCTACCTATGTGTCTGTCTCCCCACCAGACTAAGAGTTCCCCAAAGGTAGAAATTCTATCTCATATATTACAGTTTCCCCAGGGCCAGTGCAGTTCTGGGCAACATTTGCTCACTGAGTGAATGAATGAAAAGCTCTAGTCCCTACCCAAGGGCCCAGGGCTTCCAATTTAACCACAAGAAAAGGACCAATAGGCTACTGGAGCAGACTCTAACAGTACTTAATTTCCCAATTTCCTCTAGCAACAGAACACACTTAGAAGACATATTCATGCCTAGACTCACAGGTAACTCAAGGTCCTAGGAACCTCTCTTAACCCATTTCGGGAGCTGACCCCTTTCATTGAGAACAGGTTGGAGCTCAGAGGTGCTTCCTAGTGAGTAGGCAAACTTATGTTGGTGTCTGCGAGCCTCCTTCCCTTTGGCAAGCACTCAGAATAGCTCCATTAACGTTCATGGAAATTCTGCACATGCATCAAGGAGAAAACAGCCACAAATAACACAGCCTGCTTTCCAAATCTCCAAAGCACATCTCTGCAATCATTTCACTTTCTAACTATCACCACTGAAGGCTTTCAGCCAGACAGCAATTTGTTTTCAACTTACTCTGGGTTCCTCAGTTAGCAGAACTCTTTGGATGTTTATAAATGAAGCTTCCTCCTTCCTGTCCCTCTCCCTGCTCCAGCTTCTCTTCCACACAGCCCAGTAATGAGAAACTAATCAGTTCCTGCAATCAGTCCAGACTCCTTCACTTTGTGCTCGAGACCCTTCAAATTTGTCTTGGTCCTTGCCTTTCTCTCTGGCCTCATCTCCAGGTACTCTCCTGCATGTGTCTTCTACTCTAGCCATACCAATTACCTCCCAGGTATCACAGTTCTGGGGGCTTTCCATACTCTGCTTTCGCTGCTGGGCATATACCTCAACCACCCAAGTACCTACTTCTGCCCTTTCAGACCGCACCCAGGTATCACCTCTTCCAGGAAGCATTCCCTGGTTGGATTAGATGACTTCTCTGTATGCCTACAGCTAGTCATTCAACTGTTCAATAAATAGTTATGAAGACCTAGTTTGTGACAGGCTGTTCTAGGTGCTGGAGGCACAGCAGGAATAAAGCAAAGGGTCTGCTATCAAGAAGCTGAAATTCTTAAAGGAGATGGAGGTAATAGGCAATAAAGAAATAATAAACTGTGTCAAGTGGGGGATAAATACTCTGAAGAAAAATAAATTGGGGTAGTGTATTAAAAAATGATTGAGAGAGAGGGCTATTTTATTTAGGGTAGTCAGTGAAGGCCTATTTGGTAAGGCAAGCAGAGATCTGAATTGAGTGATGACAGGAACATGCAGATATTTATGGAAAGAGCATTGCGATCAGAGGAAGAGTTAAGTGCAAAGGCCATGAGGCAAGAACACGTCTGGTGTGTGTGTTTGGAACAGTAAGGGAGTCAGTGGGACCATAAAGGTGTGAGAAAGGGAGACAATATTAGGAAATTAGGTCAAAGAGGCAGCCAGGAGCCAGATCACATTGGGCCTTGTAGGACATGGTAAGGGCTTGGGATTCTACTCTGAGGTGGAAGCCACTAGGTTTTGAGCAGAGAAAAGATAGAATTTGTTTTACATTTTAAAAGGTTCATTCCAGCTACCTGTGGATAACAGACTATAAGGGGAACAAGGGTGGAGGCAGGAAGGGCACAGATACCTGGACATCCATTAATTCCACTCATGTATTGGGTACTACCATGGGACAAGCACTAATCTAAGGACAGAAGATATCCAGATGAATAAGACAGGATTTCTGAATTCTGGCAGGATTTCTGAAGGAGGTTACAATCGAGTGGGGATAGAATCAAAAGCATAGCCACAGAACCTGCGGGTATGTACAAAACAGTATACAAGGAATTATGGTAGGGGCAGTGGAGAGAATTAGATAGACAGTAGCATTCTAGAGAAAGGAAGCAACTCATGAAATTGCTCAGAGTGGGAAGGGGGAGATGACACCACGGGATTTCCGGTTTTGATATGTCACTTTGTTTCTAGCATAGGGAAGTCAGTCTGAAGAGGCTGAGACTAGAGGCAGAGGAACCATTGAGGAGGCCATGTGGTCATCTGGATAAGAGAGGATAAAGTCCTGAAGTGTACTAGAGATGGAGAAGAGACAAGAGATTCTAAATCTATGTGAGAAACGAACCATCAGGACTTCGTTGAGTTTGGGGGTGGGGGCGATGAGGAGCCTAGGCTGACCGCCAGGTTTCTAGCTCAAGTACCAGTATTGCCAAGTGAAAGAAAACGTGTCACATTTGAGATGTCCACGAGACATCTAGGAGCTATTGCCTGAAATTCAGGGCACAGGTATGGGCTGAAGATGCCAACTGGAGTGTCATCCGTGTGTACACGATGCCTAAGAGCATGAACAGGTAAAATCAACCGGGAAGACTGTACATCAAGCAGACCCCAGTTCTGAATTGTAAATCTGCCACTCACCATCTGTGTGACCCTGAGCAAGTTATTAAACCTTCTGAGCCTCACTTCCCTCATCTTTAATTAGGTATTAGTACGATTAATTTTTTAAATGTCTCCCACAATGCTGAGCACGTGGTTAAGTGGTCAATTATTATTCTAGCTCCAATCATTATGAGCAGTGGGGAACTGAACAGAATACTTCTGCTTGGTAGCTTCTGGTAGATATCCACAGTGCCCCGAGAAATGGGTGCTCAGTAAGTAGGTACTAAATAAATGAAGACATCTAAGAAACTGAAATAATACTTACAAATACAACAGGTGAAAAGGTTAAAAAACAGGATTTTTAAAACACTACATAAAGACCAATGTAAACGCTAATAAATTATCTTCGGAAGGACGTCTGGCACTTAGAAAACAGATGTTAGCCCCCTCCCTTTTGTCTGTGCTTTTAACTTAGCCCCTCTATCTTTTTTTTTTTTTTTTAATTTTAACTTCCTCCATTCTACTGACTTCTTTGCAGATTATAAACATACTCTAGTCTCCTCTAGCCTAAAAAGCCTTTCTTGGGTCCTGCTATCACCCTCAAAGTCTTGTCCAATCATTCTTTATTTTCACCAACTGTCCCCTTTCTCAACTTCGAACACTTTTCAATGAATAGGCCACAGCCTTTGTTGTAGACAAAAAACCCCTCCCAGTTTATTACTTAAAAAGAGCAAATACATTTACATCATCGTTCAAGCAAGCTTATACAGTGGCATTTCATTTTAGAATATAGGTGCATTTTTTTTTCTACTATGGTAACTCATTTCAAGAGAAATTTCATTATGTATCTTCTACAGAGCCTGAACCCAAGAGCCAGCATATTCAAATAAACCTCAAGGTGTGGGGAGGCTTCTGGCCAGCTCCTCATTAGAAGCCTCAGCATGGGGGCTCCGGAGACCAATGCAGAAGGTCTTCGAGGGAGAGCTGCAATGTTCAGATAAGTGAGTTCTGGAAAGAAGGGGTAGTTGGCTGGCTCCAGCAGGCTCACCCCTGGGGTAGAGCAAAGAGAACAGACAGGGGAGTTCTGAGAGGCACAGGAGCTGTCTAAACTCAGGGGGACGGGACTGAGCAAGCAGCCGTGGTAATTGAGTTTCAGTTACCTGCAGGGTGGCGAAATAAAGTAGTTACTTCATCTGCCTGACATGGGGGAATTTAGAGGTGTCCTTGGCATACTCCCAGTGAAATCTGTCACCCTTTCCCTGGGCTAGGTGATGACAACCGTACTGTGCTTCCTAGCGACAGCCAGCCATGTCCCGTTAGGCAGCACAAGCGCACTACAGCTAATGAAGCCTCTCCTGCAGGCCTGGCTCCCAGGGCTCTCTGCATCCTCTGTCTGAAGGAATGGCACCATGGGAAAATTTAGCACCACCAGCAGCAGCCATCACCCAAACTCAAAAGAGTCTTTGAATGGCAGAGAGAGGCCCATTTTGCTTTCTGCCCAGCCCAGCTTTGGAACCATCCTCAGGTCATTTTTTGTGGTTCTGTACAAACGTGCCGACTGGCAGTGAGCCGTTCTTCACCTGAGCCCGGATTTCAGCTTGGTGCTTTAATGTGAAGACCAGGGCTCTCACCGTCCGCCGGTACGGCCCATTAATGAGGCGGGAGCAGAGATGAAACGTTTCCCGCTCAATATTTTCAACCAGTAGGTGATCCATCTAAAAAACAGCAAAATTATCAAATTAGGGCCTTGCATTGCATAAGGATTAAAAGCAAGAGAGGCTGGAGCACTCTGCTCAGAGGCCTCCATTAATCAACTGAAATTCAAGGACATCTACTTCCTGTCACAAGAGAAACAGGAAGAGCAAATTAATTCCACCCTAGCAATTAAGGAACAAGGCCATGTGCTTTGTGACAGGGACCTCATTCACAACCCCTGCCGGGTGGTAATATTTGCCATTATAACAGGAAACGGGCCTGAACTAAGCAACGGGTACTGGGCCCTGTACTTTACCAACTAGGAAACCAAGACCAAGGATAATAAATCAGTGTAACAGTTTATACTTTTTTGGGTTTGTTTTAAAAGTGCCTTTTAACCCCTTACAGAATTTCAGCAACACTGGGTCTGAGTCTTGATATGTGTGTAGAGCAGTTGATAAATCACTTTTCACATTTAATGCTTACAACTGTTACTACTTCATGTTCTAGATGAGGAAATAGGTTCAAAGGTAAAGAAAGGTTCAAGGTCTTACAACTAAGAGGCAGAGCTGGGTCTCTGACCAGATGCCCTGACTCCCAAGTTCATGTTCCTCTCCTTTCAGCGTACTAACTGGTCACCCTGACATTCGGGGTGACCAATTGAGTCTGAAGAGACCTCTGCAGGGCCAGCTGAGCAGAGCAGGCCTAGGGGATGGGACCTGCAACAGTTCCGGGGTTGTCCAGCTTGGGCCCAAGCCCTCCTCTAGTCACTGACCTTGTCAAAGCAGCACAGGTCTGGATCTTTGTCCATAGTCTGGATCCAGGCTAGACTGGGATGCTGGTCAGGCACCCCCTCACTACTCTCCTTTCCAGGCCATCTCACACTACTTGCCTTGCCAGTTCTGACCACAGCCCAGCCTGAGCAAGCTAAGGTGCTTTCACACGTGGCCGTGCTGCTGCCCAGGTACATGCTCTCTCAGCAAGGTCCACTTATCCCAGCAAACATATTCCCATTTGCATGGCAAACAGGCACTAAGGAGGGCACGTGATGTGATGAACACTGGGTGTTACGTGCAACCGATGAATTACTGAACTCTACCTCTGAAAATTAACGATGTGTTGTATGTTGTCTAAATGAATTTAAATTTTAAAAAATTATCAAAAAAAAAAAAAGCTTAGATAAAAACCAAAAAGCGAAAAAGCAAATTCTAGTTCAAAGGACTAAAAATTCTTCCTTAGGTGGCCACAATGTCCTAAGCTTCCCTTAGACAGTTTTAAAATATATAATAATGACCCATTTTCTGGGTTTGTCTTCCCTAATGGTGAGTTCCTTGAAAACTGTAAACAAAATTTTTTTTCTCACTTCCTTTTTCCCCTCCCCTCCTTACCTTGCCACTCATTCAAATACTTATTCAGCACTTACTACATGCCAGGTTCTCACATGGGCTGAGGAAAAAGCAGTGACCAAGGCCGACAGTCCTCGACTCCAGAGAGAGCACAGCCCAGTTGGAGAAGGAAGAGGACGGGACTCTAAGTGTACTGAGTACTAGGAAAGGGGACCAGAAGAAGTGCTGGGGTGCAGAGCTAGAACACAGGGCCCCACCCTGGGATGGCAGCACCTGGCTTTGGGAGGGAATGGTGTTTGAGCCAAGACCCATCTGGTCAGGGGACGGGCATTTGCTTTGTGAGAAATTCACTGAGCCACACATCTATCTCCCACGCAATTTCCTATATATGCACTTTACTTTTATTTAAAAGAAAAGCCTAGGAAAAAATGTACCAAAAATTAGAAAGGAACACCTGGTGTTTGATAAAATGTCCTCACCTAAGAGAGAGACCAACAGACCAAAACAAATAGAAAAAAAGAAACTTGAAAGAAATCAGGACCAGGTAGAATGTAGAAGAGGACTGAGAGAAAGAGAGAAGCAGGGAGAGTGACTACCTGGGCCTAGACATCTGCCTACGTGTAGCAGACAAGATGTTGAGAGGAGTCTGTGATCCTGAGGACTATCTCCAAGGCTTGTGCTGGAGTGAGTGGATTTGGCACCATGGTTCTTCAGAATCCAGATTCCTCGAGCTTTTCTTGGCCTTCTGGCTGGGCACTGAAGTACTCCCCCCACCCCCCTAAGGCAGCCCTGGTATCAGACCACTCTAGGAGGCGGAAGGGTGGTGGGCTGTTGGCCCCCCGCCCAGCCATGCTGCCAAAGAGGCCCCTCGTCCCAGGGTGAGGATGACCAGTCACTGTTCAGATTTACTTAATGTAACAGACAAGAGAAAGTCTTAACTTTTCTTTTTTTGAGGGCAGTGGTTGTCGGGAGAGAAGAGTATTGTGCATCTGCAAAAATACGTCATGGCCATTCCATCAATAAATTGTAGTCTATATTAAAAAAGAACCAAAGTTCCCTGTACCCTGGAGTTCACAAAACTGGGTATCAAGCATACTTTGTTCAGCAGTTACTGAGTTGCTACTCTTGAGTCTGGCCTGACCTGGGTATTGGAGACCCTGAGCAGAAAAGACTGATCCCTGCCCTTCAGGAACTCACAGTAGATAAGGAGACAGCACATATACAGATACCTGTGGGACAGCGGGGAGGCTGCTATACCAGCGATGTGATGGGAAAAGGAAGCAAGTATCTAATAATTCTCAGGCATGCCTCTTATAAAATGAAGGCCAATCACAATAAGGAAAAACACTGGTGGTATTAAAATATAAATCGTTAAGGGCAAATAATTCATCACGGAGCCAAGAGTGCAAGTTCACTGCACAAAGTGAAGAGGTCTATCTTCTAACTGCCTTTGGCTATTTCAAACCCACCCAAGTTGTTGAGCCCTTTCCAGTGGGTCCTAACCTTGTGATTCGGGTAGGTGCCTTTTGGGTGAAAGGACCAGAGTTTCACTAAGACCTTGAGAAAAAGAGGTTTTGCTGTGAGACACATCTACATGAGTGGGAATGGGAACAGGAAGGAGGTACAGCTGTATGAATGGGAATGGGGACAAGAAACCTAGGGATTTATTTAGGGACCATATCCTTTTCCTCGTGTGTCTCAAGATCTGCCTGGTCTCTCTCTCTCACATGTTTTTGCTCCTCTCCATTTGCCTTACTACCAGTTCTAACTACCTTATTCTCTCCCCCTGTGCCACATCTCTAGCCAGCTTCTGCTCCCTCACAACTCCTCCAACACCCCTTCTGCTTCAACACTCCCACTGTTGTTTCCTTGCTATTTCCTAGTTCACACTTCACAGAGACAGAGAATCTATCTGCCTTCCTTCGTACCTGTAAGTTAACTGTGTGGTATTCAGTTGCCCAATCATGGAGGAACTGGCTACAGCTGGGGAAGATATAAACTATGACCACCCAGAGCTGTCTTTCACCAAGGATTCCAGACCCAGTGGGAAATGGTGCCACAATCAATTAGTGATGTCTGCCATGTTTGTAAGCTCTGTAAAAGCAAGATAAGGTCTTCTTCATATGTTTAGCTCAAGTGTAGAGCTTCCCATATTGGGCTGTGACTATTTATTTGCCTATCTCCCTTGGAAAACTGTGAGCCCCTCTAGGGCTGTTACCATCTTGGATTCATTTCTGAATTTTGGATGCCTAGTGTAGGTATGGGCACATAGCAAGTGCTCAGTAAGTTATTTGTTAAGCGAGTATCCTTCTTCCCTATATATACCTCCCTCCTTCCCTGCTCTTTGATAACATCATATATATAAGATATGAAATATAATGTTTCTGTTTTAATACATTTCTTCTGGCTTGGAAAACCCTACCTGTTACAAAGGCCAATTCAATTGTCATCTCTTCTGTGAAACCTTTCCAGATGCCCTCATGGATTTCCCTGTTCTGTCCTTTGTGTGTCTAAACCACTTGCTAGTACCACGATTTCAGACATATTTTCATCCTGCCTTATATTTAGTCAGTCATTCACAGGCTCTCAGCCAGGAGACAGTAAGCTTTCTTAAGCACAGGGAATGCGACTCATTTATGTTTATATTCTCCCCGGCACCAGTAGTAGTAGTACTAAACATTTGTTGAATTGAATATCCACTGGAAGCAAACTTTGTATGAGTTTTCCAATAGCATGATTGGATTTGTACACATCTGCCCACATTCCTTTTTGACCACTTGAATACATTTATGAGAGAGCTGGTCAAAGCCAGAGGTGCAGTCTGAGGCCATTAACCAAAGAGAAAACTAACAGTCCCATATGGGGACGGACCCCTGACCTGGATCTCATTAGCACCATCTGACAACCAACTGGGCCAACCAGCCAGTGTTTCATAAACTCTTAATGATACAGGCTCGCTTTGAGAATCAGGTTCATTTTTTTTTAATGACATAATAGGAAACTGATCACAGGCCGTGAGGTAGGAAGGAGAGTGGATAATGAGGAAGGGGAAGTAAGAGAATGACACCACAGGGGACGTTCATATGAGGGAAGATCTAAAAGACAGGGAAGAACAAAGAAGACCCGGAAGGGAGAGAAAGTAAAGGGGAATATGGAGCATAGGTCTCGAAAGTGGAGTTTTTATTCATCTATCCCATTATTCCAAGAACAAGGAAACAATCCATACATCTGGAAAGCAAGACCTGTATAGAGTAATAAAGAGACGCACCTTTTGGCTGTGTGTGTAGATTCTTCATCTGTGGCTTTCACTACTAAAGGATATGACCAAAACAAATAGCATGGAAATATTTTTCCCACACAAATATAATGCGTGAATTTGCAAAAACACACACTAGAATTAAATTGTAAAGGCTTTTTAGTCATTGGGCTGGTAACTTACCCAATGGTTTACTACTGCCTGATAAAGTACATTTCTGGAGATCTGATGTCTGATTTGAATGCACTCAACATTGGTTACTGTCACATCCAGATACTGGATGAGGTGGTTCGTTGATTTACCCTAACATGGCAATGTTTCAGATGATGATGGGTGCTAGGAGTTAACCTTATATAACAGTGTTTATATTTATATTCTCTGACCTACCAAACTGATAAAAGAACTATCAAATGCTGTTTATGCAAGGAAAACAGATTGATTTCTTTTTTTGGCGAAGGAAGATGGTTAGATGCACATTTTTAATTTTAAAAATTTATTCTTTGGGAGCAAAACCATTCAACTATGCTTAATCTGATATTTTTTCCAATTACATTGGAAAGCACTAACGAATGTATCACTTTTTTAACTTTGCTTTGTAACACTTGAGTGCTTACCACTTGATGTGCCATTTAAAGGATAATTAATGGATAAACTAAAAGGATAATTATTATGGAGTTTAATATAGCAGGCAAACTGCTCATTAATCCTTACAAGCATAGCTTCGTTATTATCATTTACTTAAAAAGATACCACAGGGAACTGGTATTTACCACCACATTAACTACGTGTTATATACCCACACTCTATGCTTCTGCAATAATTTTGGTTTATTTTAAAAATAAACTTTATGTAAAATATTAAATAGCAAATCTTGTTGGCTAATCGATACTCTGGAAAATTAGACTTAAAATCTTCATGTTTTTTTCTTTCTTCCAAGGGTTTAGTAGTCATATTAAAGCCTCCTTTAGGAAAAGTTAAGCAAACTTATAGCATATTAATTCACAGAACTATCAAGTAGACATAAAAATTATAAATATGAAAAATAAATATATATAGAAAAGGATATACAAAATGACCCTGATATTGATCAAGATTAAAAATAGAACACAAATAAATAATTAATAAATAAATAAAATAAAAATAGAACACAAATGTAAATAATTGTCAGTTTTCTGTAGTTTTCTAAATAATCAATAAAAGCATTTTATGGAACATTTGGCATGTGATTGGCTCTTAATAAATATGGTATAATCATTAACTTGCCCAATATTCATTTAAAGAGCTATAATAATTTAACAAACGGGAAATGCACCAAAATGTTAACAAGATTATATCTGGTGGTAGATTCAATGGTGGTTTTACTTTTCCTTTCTATATTTTTTCATTTTCTATCATAAATTTGTACTAAAAAACCCAAAACTCCATTTTTAAAAAGTAAATAACATCCTACAAGTCCATATACCTTTCTTTTGTAGATGCCTAATTGAGAGAGAACAGTTAAAATATTTCTTCAGAGAATGCAGTGACAGATCTAGCATTTAAACCTAGACTTTTGGGCAGCCCGGGTGGCTCAGCAGTTTAGCACCGCCTTCAGTCCAGGGCCTGGTCCTGGGTAGAGTCCCACATCAGGCTCCTTGCATGGAGCCTGCTTCTCCCTCTGCCTGTGTCTCTGTCTCTCTCTCTCTGTGTCTCTCATGAATAAATAAATAAAATCTTAAAAAAAAAATAACCTAGACTTTTGAAATTGTTTCTTTTGTTAATAATATAAATTATTCTTTAAGGATACTCTAATAGGGATACCTGAAAAAAGAGGAAAAATATGGATGTTATATCTGATTTTTCTAGAATATTAACTGATCTATAAGACTTGTTTATGATGATTGATATCATTGTTAATAAGCAAACCTTCTTCTAGCATGTGTACCTCACACCACTAACATCTGAACTGTTAGCTATGAAGAGGATAGAGATTATCTAGCCAGTTGATTATATATGCCTTGGAACTAAAGGTATGAGTATTGACAAAAAATGAGTAGAGTCTTTTCAATAGACACCTATTTATTTTGCCACTGATATTCCATAGCATAGTCCATGCCAGAATTTTTGTTTCGGTGAAAGGGGAAGAATTTTAGGCAGGAAGGAACCAACTCTCATTAAGTGACTTCTAATCACCACATACTATACTATTTCTTTGTATAACTGCTTCATTTAATCTTTCCAATAATTATAGGTGATAGGAATTATAATACTCATTTTACAGATTTAAAAAAAGGTCAAATCTCAGAAATGTTAAGGGATTTGACTAAAATGACACATCCAATACGTACTAGAGCCAGGGTTTGTTTGTTTGAGTTATTTATTTATTTATTTATTTATTTATTTATTTATTTATTCATTCATGAGAGACACAGAGAGAGGGAGAGAGAGGCAGAGACACAGGCAGAGGGACAAGCAGGCTCCATGCAGGGAGCCCGATGCGGGACTCGATCCTGGGACTCCAGGATCACACCCTGGGCTGAAGGCAGGCGCTAAACCGCTGAGCCACCCAGGGATCCCCTAGAGCCAGAGTTTTAATCAAGGTCTTGCTCCAAAGCCTGCAATCTCTCAACACTACTATCTCCCAGAATGCTTACAAATCCAGAAACCTTCAAGAAAACCCTGTTAGAATAAAGCTATAGGGATCCCTGGGTGGCGCAGCGGTTTGGCGCCTGCCTTTGGCCCAGGGCGCGATCCTGGAGACCCGGGATCGAATCCCACATCAGGCTCCCGGTGCATGGAGCCTACTTCTCCCTCTGCCTGTGTCTCTGCCTCTCTCTCTCTGTGACTATCATAAATTTAAAAAAAAAAAAAAAGAATAAAGCTATAGTACCAAGACTAGGAAAGATTTATGAAAATGTGAGGCTCATTTAACTAAGAGAATAACATTCCAACCAAGACATTACCTCTAATTCCAAGGCCTCTGAGAGTAACTTCTGGGCATTTTTCCTGAACGTCTCAGTTTTGGGGTCACTTCGCACTTCAATAGAAGGTCTATCTAAATGTTTTTCAATGAAAGTTCTCCACTCAGTGTATACTTCCCTGGCAAGACAAGCCACTTCTGGATCTGAGTGCTGACGCATCTTGTTCACAGTGTGACCTGGAAAAAGAAAGGAGAAACCAAAGGAAAGGTGGTTCTGTTTTCTTCTGAAAAGCACAGGACCATATGGACTGATGTGTGGCATGGAGAAAGTCATTCACACACCTACAGATATAAAGGCTCTTGTGCAAATGAAGACCCATTTCTCAAAGGCTGAGATAATCAGATAATCATGGCAGAAGAATCACTGGACTAGCCAATGCAATAAGTCATAAAATAGAAGCAAGATCAATAGATACTTAAAATGGAACAATTAAAGTACCAACTTCTTAATTCAAAAATTGCACTAAAAGAAAATGAATTAAGCATTTATCTTGTCTTTTCAGTACATATTATATTTCAGAACAACCAAATAGCCCTAGTTATGGAGAGAATGTTCTTTATTCAGCTAATAAGTGTGAAAAGATTGACAGAATTTTTAAACATTTTGTAGCCCATGATGAAATAGTTCATTCAGGTGACAAGTATCAGTGGATGAACTCATTCAATGAAAGGTTGATTGGGAAATTTATAATGGAGGGATGAGCTGTCCACCTGAGCCACTAATCAATCTTGGCACCCATAAGAGTGGGACTGTCAGAGAGAGGTAGCACTTCACAGTCCTACCTATGAATAGTCTTGTACCCTCCTCCCGAAGAAAAGAGGAACCAGAATCCAACTGGTCATTCCAGCTTATAGAAAATATGAGACAGAGGAATGAGTTAAATCATAGTGTGAGGAAAAAGACATATCCAGAATGTGGTCATTCTATAGGACCACTGATCTGATTTCTTCCATAGTCAATGGCATTTTTAAAAAATTTTATTTTATAATTAAGTTTTTTATTTGAGTGTAGTTGACACACAATGTTACATCAGTTTCAGGTGCATAACATAGTGATTTGACAAGTTTTTACATTATGCTATACTCACAAATGTGGCTGCCATCTGTCACCATACAACACTATGACAATCCCATTGACTATATTCCTTCTGCTGTGTCTTTTATTTCTGTGACTTATTCCTTCAATATCAGAAGCCTGTATCTCACTCTTCCCTTGGCCCATTTGCCCATCCCCCACTCCCTTCCCCTTTGGCAGCCAGCAGTTTATACTTGTGTGTTTACAGGTCTGATTCTGTTTTTTGTTTGTTTATTCATTGGTTGATGGCTTTTTCTTGCTTTTTTTTTTTTTTAAGGGAGTAAGGTTATGGACTGCTATAGATGAATTCTTTTGTTTTTGTTTTTTTTTTAATTTTTATTTATTTATGATAGTCACACACAGAGAGAGAGAGAGAGAGGCAGAGACACAGGCAGAGGGAGAAGCAGGCTCCATGCACCGGGAGCCTGACGTGGGATTCGATCCCGGGTCTCCAGGATCGCGCCCTGGGCCAAAGGCAGGCGCCAAACCGCTGCGCCACCCAGGGATCCCAGATGAATTCTTTTGAGTTCAAAGTACCAAATGCAATGTATGATGCCAATGCTGACTTCAACAAATCAACCATTAAGAGATTTTGAGATGCACAAGGAATATGGATATACACTAGACATTAAATTATACCAAGAAATTACTGTTTAAGAATGGTAATGGCACTGTTGTTATTTAAGAAAATATCTGCATTTTTAGACATGCATACTGAAGAGGGAGAGCTGAAATAAGATGTCTGGGACTCTGCTTTAAAATATTTAAGAAACAGCAGAAAAACACAAAAAAGGAAAAGGTGAAATAAGTGGGATCAAATCTTAATAGTTACTGAATCTGGCTGAAGGGCATACTGAATCTGTGTGTTCTATTATTTTATTTTTATGTGTCTGAAATTTGCATAATAAAAATGAAAGAGGAAAAGGATAAAAATATCATTATGCAAAAGTACTTTGACAAAAATAATTACATAGAAAAGCCAAGGAAATCAACTAAACAGAATTAAAAACTTAATAAGTAGAGAAATATTAGATATATTTTTTAAAAACTCAATAGCATTCTTATGCCTGCAATAACCAGTCTGCATACAACAGGGGAAAATCCTGCTTACATGAGTAAAACCATAAACCATGTAACAATACATTCACATGTATGTTAATGTTAATTAACATCCAGGTGTGTTGCCTCCAGTTGACTCCCATAGCCCTGACTGGCCTCTCTGGCTAAGTTTGGGACCCCTTAATGGCATCTCCCACACTGCAGCCACAGTGGCCTTCTTAAAACTTAATTATTTCCTGTTTTAGGGCTATTTTTTCTAGAACATAAATCTGACCATTTCACTCATACACGTAAATCTTTCAGTGCTGTATCCAAATTCGTATCTTGTCACACAAGTCCCTTCACAATCTGTCCCCTCCTCCTACCCATCTTGCAATGAACATTCTGTCTGCCTAGAATACCCTTGCTTTCCTCTTTATCTGGCTAGTTTCCATGCTGCCTTTCAGACTCCGTTTAGGAGTCCCTTACTCCAGCAAGTCATCCTTAATACCCCCGTCTTGGTCAGTGCCTCTCCTCTGTGCTTCCTCAGCACCTTGTGCTTCTGTTCCTCACAATAATTGTAATAATTAGTTGTAATTATCCGATCAGCTACCTCTCTTGCCCACCAAAGAGAGCTTGAGGGCAAGAGCTACAACATGTTCATCTTTGTCCAGCAGAGAACACAGTGGCAGGAGGTAGAGGTTGGGAGTGGGTGTGCAGTAAATGTTGGTGGAATGAATGAGAGACTCATGCGAAGAATAACGTCTTTTTACTAAAATATATGAGGAAATGTGAATGAAAGGGGAAATTGTGCCATATTATAAGATAGAAAAATTAGTACAAAGAGGCATAAGTAAACACAGTCCCTCGAAGTTAACCTATATTCACCCTGTGCACCCTTTGTGCACAGAAATGTGTACAAAAACACCCTTACATTACTGTTTGTGATAGTAAAAAGCGAGAAACAATTGGAAGTTCATCATTAAGAGTCAAATTTGTTAAATAAATTATAATCCACTCAAACAACGAATACTTTGCAGCCATAAAAGTCTGAAATCACTCTACATGTAGTAACATGGAAAGATGATTACTTTTTTCAGGTTCTCAGGAGAGCACACACAGTATGAGCCAATATTTACTGTTAAAATTATATTTGTGTATACATATAAGCACATATACTTGTTTATACGCAGAGAAAAAAGTCTAAAGAATTTCTAATGAAATTATTAATGGAGGTCTCCTCCAAGTAGTAGGACTGCATGCATCTGTGCCATTTAGCTCACAGTCTCCGGGACTGGCTCAACCTGTAAGCAATCCTAACAGCACAGGTGGTGCTGTAACGGAGGTGCATTCAAAGTTCTTGGGAATACAGATCCTTCTCTTCATGTGTTCCCCTTCTTCTCTTCTCTCTCCAAGAAAGGCACTGTTGATCCAGCTCTATCTGTGAGAAATGAAGGTGCAGAGGTCTCTCAGAGTCCTTCTGCTTGTCAAATTCAATGGATCTTCTCCATCCTGACATTAACTTGTTTCTTCTGGGCCTTTGAAGCTGCTTTCTGTCTTCTAAAATACTCTTTTCCACCGCTTTTTGAGACCCCACCTGTGACTGTTCCTTCTCTTTCTTCTGCTGACTACATACATCTTCCCTAACCTTTAATTACCTGTGAACCGAGCTGGGGCATTGTCCTTGGCCTCCTCTCTTCTTTCTCCACCTGCCCTCCCTGAGTAATCCTACCTACTTCTGTAGTCCGACTACCACCTGTAGTACCACATATGTAGCTCTAGCCCAAAGGCTCTCACTGAGCACAAGAGCCAAACGTCCAGTCCCCTACCGGACAGCTCAACCTGCTTCTTTTTAAGTAACTCTAACTCAACACTTTTTTTTTTAATTCAATTAATTAACATAGAGTGGATTACTAGTTTTAGAAGTAGAGTTCAGTGATTCCTCAGTTGTATATAACACACAGTGCTCATTATATCCCACGCCTTCCTTAATGCCCATCACCCAGTGGCTCCATCTCCCACCTGAAGCAACCCTCAGTTTGTTTCCTATGATTAAGGAACTCAACACTTCTAAGATAGAGGATGGAACTCATTATTACCCTCATCAGTCCCTCCTTCTGTACTTCCTATCACACAATGACACCACCATTCACTCATCATATCAGGCTCCTTAACATTTTTTCTATCTTTTCCTTCTCACCTCCTTTTCCTCTTCACGGCTACCCTAATTCAGGTCCTTACCATCTCTCTGCAGGTCTACTGCAGAGACATACTAACTAGTCTTTGTCACCAGTCTGGCCTTCTCCACCTCATCCTCATTACAGAAGTCAAAACAACCTTTTAAAAACACGATCTGGGGGATCCCTGGGTGGCTCAGTGGTTTAGAACCTGCCTTTGGCCCAGAGCATGATCCTGGAGTCCCGGGATCAAGTCCCACATCAGGCTCCCTGCATGGAGCCTGCTTCTCCCTCTGCCTATGTCTCTGCTTCTCTCTATCTCTCATGAATAAATAAATAAAATATTTTAAAAATAAATAAATAAATAAATAAATAAATAAAAATAAAAACACGATCTGAGGGGTGCCTGGGTGGCTTAGTCGGTTAAGCATCTGACTCTTGGTTTGGGCACAGGTCATGATCCCAGCTTCCTGAAATCCAGCTGGCATGAGGCTCCACATGCATCAGGGAGTCTGCCTAAAGATTCTCTCTCTCTCTCTTTCCCTCTCCCCCAACTCTCTCTCTCTAATATAAATAAATAAATCTCTAAAAACACAGCTTGATCTCATTACCCCCTTACCAAAAGCCCTTGAATGGCTCTTTCTACCGCCCTTGAATTAATTCCTAAGTATCACATTCAAGCTTTCAATGACCTGGAAGCTCTTTGGCCTCACCTCTTACCTCGCCATCCTTTCTCCTCCCTCCGGTCACCCCCAGCTCTTCTACCCCTTTGCCTTCATGTACTAAGTTCTAGTCCTGGAAAGCAACTTGCAGGTCATTGTTTCAAGCCAGGCTGTCTGGCCACCTTACATTTCTGAGCCTTAGCTCACACTGTTCCCTCTGCCTAGAATGTTTAATACTCACCTTCCCTTCTAAACTGTAAACATCTTGAGGGCAGAGCCCCCCATCATACTCCAAGTTATAGTCTCAGCTCCTGGCATAGTGCCTGGCACAGAACAATCAATAAATGTTTGCTGAATGGGATCAAACAGTTAAATAAAAGCCATTTACACATTTGGTTTTCTTTTCTTTTTTTTTTTTTCATTTGGTTTTCAAATTGCTTTTGTACTAACATTTAAATATGGATGCAGTTGATTGGGAAAATCACACAACTGCAAACAAAATAATGGAACCATAGTATAAAGAAGTGAATCCAAAAGTGCTGGGGAATAAAAAGTTTCTAATTCTCTCCCATTATTAAGAATTCTTGCTTTCTACTGCAGATTGTATATGAATTATCCCATTTAATTTTTATAACTAAACAACGAATTAAATACTACTGTTATAACTCCCTTTACAAATGAGAAAATGAAGCTAGGCAAAGTAACCTGTCCAAGGATTCACAGCTACTAAGTACAGGCCAGGATCTGAACACATACAGTCTGGCTCCAGAGCCTGCACACTTAACCCCTAATGCCCTGTACCTCTCTGTTATTAGAGACTGGCATGCAGGGTGTGTTCAATAAAGCTCTGTGGGGTAATGCTGTTAAATCTCTTGATATTCCCAAATCAGAAGAGCACAGGTCTTGAGAGGTGGCCAAAGGGCAGAAGGCTTCAACGCTCAGGCCAGGGCAATGGGGTCACTGCTTCTGGCCTATAGGAGGCAGTACACCTCACAGATGCCCCACAGGACCCCTACCCAGACTGGTCAGGAGGTGCTGCCAACACCAGCAAATCCCTCCAGAAAGGGCAGTACTGTAACAGAGCCCATGAGGATGCAAGATTTGTCAGCAAGAGGGTGACAGTCTGGAGCAGGAAAAGAGAAGAGAAAAGGTCTAGGAAATCCTCTTCTAGAGAAAAAACAAAACAAGATGAAATAATAAATTTGAGATCATAGAAGGAATTTCATGGTAAAATAATGACAGTTAGCTACCATGCTAAAATGCTTTACTTAACTTTAACTTGTTTAAGCCTCAAAACAGGCAGGTGCTGTTATGATTCCCCATTTTATAGGTAAAGAACCCAAGGAATTAGAAATATAATGACTTGCAGGACACCGCAAGTAAGAAGTAGGACCAGGTTTCAAACATAGGCAGTGTGGCTCCAGAGCTCATGCTTTAACCCTATGCTCATACCTCTGGTTGATCATATGGTCGGTCCTACCTCTTCTTGATTGAGATGAAAAAAATATGAGGCTCTGTGACCCTTCCCCAAGGTCATAAGTTGGTCAGTAGCTACATCAAGGGAGTTAATGATCTGCAAAATCATTATTTGGTCCATGAAGTTTATGTTTTAAAAAGCAAGCAGTGCCTCTGGCTGGTCTTATGATCTAAGTCAAGTCCCTTAGGTTTAAGGGTAGGGGGTTTCTGCATCCTGGCACACTGTTAAGACAATTTCCCTGCAGGAAGCAGTCTTTCACTCATTTGACAAACATTATGAAATACAAAGTATGTACCAGGCCTTGTGCTAGACACTGGGATGGAATGTTGAGCAAGATAATCCTGTACTCAGGAGCTCCAATAGGTCTAAGCACAGGAGAAGACACCTAAACAAAACAAAATACACAGAAGTGTTACAGGTAGGTTCAGGATCCTAAGACAGTATTGAAGGGGAACCCCAGGGAGGGTCAAAAGGACAGAGGAGTCAATTCAGCTGGCAAAAGGGCTAGGGAACACCATGAAAAGAGGAAATGCCTGTCCTGAGTCTTGACAACGATCCAAGAAGACAGGACTCACACAAGAAGCACAGTGAAGGAGAAGACAGAACCTGAACTAGCAGGACGTAATTTCAGGGCTATGGTAAGCAAAAACTGATCCCCAGGGATATCCATGCCCCAATCCTCAGAACCTGTCAATACGCTACCTTACATGGAAAATGGGACTTGGACAAGATTAAGGGTAAGGACCCTGAGATGGGAAGATTAGCCTGAATTATCTAAGTGGGCCCAATCTAATCACACAAGTCTTTAAAAGTAGAAGAGACAGAAGGCGTGTGTCGAAGAGATAAGATGTAAGAATTCAACCCACCATTGCCAGCTCTGCAAATGAAGCAAGGGAACCATAAGCCACAGGATGCAGGTGCTTCTAGAAACTGGAAAAGGCAAGGAAACAGATTCTTCCCTACAGTATCCAGGAAGGGATGCAGCCTTACCGACACCTTGATTTTAGCTCAATGGACCTGTCTTCTGACCTATAAAACTCTAAGATAATAAATTTGTGTTTCAAGGTTTTAAAAACCACTAATTTTGTGGCAATTTGTCAGTACATTATTCAACATAAAATGAACACAGGAATCTAAAAGTAGTTCAAGATTGCTGAAGCAATGACAATGTATGGGACAACTTGAAAAGAAAAGTCCATTTGAAAGGTCCTTGCCACTCACTAACTTTTTCCACAACCTTGAGCAAGTTAAATCACAAACCTATTTCATTCACCCACTCACTAACTCATTTATTCATTCACCAAACATTTTCAGTTTCACATAGAAGACCAGGTTTCATCCAGGTCTTGAAGAGCAAGCAAGAGTTTACCATGGACAAAGGCACTTTAGGTTTCAAGAGGTGACATGACATGGTGCAAGTATATTATAGCTTTTTCACTTACTTGGTTTTCTGATGGACGGCCAATTACTTCAAACTCACTAAGCCTCAGTTTCCCCTTGTAAAATGGAGACAATCATAACATTTCCCTCACACAACTGTTGTCTAATCAAATGAAATCATAGATGGGAAAGTATTTTGTGAGTACAGGGGTTTTTGCTGTTGTTAACCAACCATAAAAGAAACCAAGACATCTCTGAAATCAGATCAACAGGACAGATATAACACTTCCCCCAGAATATTCATATGCACAGCACTGCAAACGGAGAGCATGCTCACTAGGTTAAGAGGGCAAGGCCTGACTCCACTGCCTTACCAGACACTTACCTATACCCCTTGCCCACTTATTTCCTCTATAATAAAGATATCCAGTCACAGATCCCCTTTATTCAGTACCAGGTCTGAAGGCTTTGGCCTAGCTAGCCCTTGACTTCCCAGACCATGTGAGAACAGTGAGGCCACGCATTTCTCTTGCCTCTTAAAACACTCTTCTCCTGGGCCTGCATGTCTTTGTACTGCCCTGACCCTCTCCCTCTTTAATTACACTTATCTCTTCACCAGCTCCTCTTCTTCCTCCCACTTCCCCACCACAGACATCCTCTCAGGTTCAATTCTCCAGCCTTTTGTTTTCCTTTTACTCAGAGAATTCATCCACTTAGGTGATTGTAAGCATATGCTTCTGGGTGATGACTTCCAAATATATACTGTTAGTCTTAAATCTCTCATCTGCACTTCTGTCCCTCAGCGCCTACTGCCTGCTGGACATTTCTACCTAAAGAGTTTATGTCAGACCAAAATCCTAGGGATATTGACTAAAATGCGAATACCAGGAGAAAACTCCCATCTGGGGTACATAAGAAAAGGCACTAAATTCTGACTTAAAAAGGTGAGTTTGAGCAGATGGCAGAACCCAGAGAAATGCTCTGATAAAATAAAGGGACATATGGCTGGGGTCCAGGGCACAATGGCAGTCTGTCTGCTAACCAGGAAACAGCTCTGTCTCAAGAGACCTGGGCTCTCATTACATTTCTGGTGCTAACCTCACTAAGTGGCCCTAGATAAGTCACTTCATCTCTCTGAACCTGAGTTTCCTTGTTTATAAACTGAAGTAGCTAAACGGATTTAAAAGTGTTATGACACTGACTTTACAGAATTCAGAAAGAGATAACAAAAATGATAAGCTCTCAAGTGTAACTGGACAAATGATACAAACAATTCACACAAAAAAGACAAAGTACTGATAAACACAAAAACCAATTCATTTTATGCAACAAATGAAAACGAGATGCTATTTTTATCTAATAAATTAGTAAGATTTTAGGAAAGTTGCAGGACTACAAATCAGAACATTTCTAAAAGTCTAAGTTCCAAAAATTAATGAGAACAGGAGATGCATATCCAAGAGTCACCTGAATTAAGTCACCTCAGTTAAACTGGACAACTCTGGTTAAAAACTCTAAAGCAGCTGATTTATGGAACAGTAGGGGAAGGGGACAAGGATGAAGAAACAGAGAAAGGCAAGAAACAGGATATATAAAACTAGAAAGAACCATGGAGAAAATCTTCTTTGCCCTTGTCATTTTCACTGATTTGAAGAATATATCCTTTTAAAAAAAATATTTTTTTAGGGATCCCTGGGTGGCACAGCGGTTTGGCACCTGCCTTTGGCCCAGGGCGTGATCCTGGAGACCCGGGATCGAATCCCACATCGGGCTCCCGGTGCATGGAGCCTGCTTCTCCCTCTGCCTATGTCTCTGCCTCTCTCTCTCTCTCTCTGTGACTATCATAAATAAAAAAAAAAATTAAAAGAAAAAAGAAATGCTAAAAAAAAAATTATTTATTCATGAGAGACAGAGAGAGAGAAGAGAGAGAGAGAGAGAGAGAGAGAGAGAGGCAGAGACACAGGCAGAGGGAAGCAGGCTCCATGCAGGAAGCCCGACATGGGACTCGATCCCAGGTCTCCAGGATCACCCCTGGCCTGAAGGCAGGCGCTAAACTGTTGAGCCACCCAGGGATCCCTAATTTGATGAATATATCCTGAGCGGCTACAAGCCATGCTAATGCCTGAAATGTACTGGTGAATAAAGAGCAATGTCCTGTAGGCATAGAGTTGCTAGTTGGCAAATAAAAAACAAAGAAGTACGTGCATAATTATAAACTCAGATAAGGGATATGAAAGAAATAAACATATAAAAAAAGTAACATATAAAAAATAGACACAGAATAGGGAACAAATTTAGTGTCATTTATGTCAACAAAAGTAAGCAATCAATGGTCTCAAGTTCATCGTTCCGGGAAGATGAGAAATGAGATGAGACTATTGGATTTGGATAGAAAGAAATCACTGTGTCCTGTGAGGGAAGAATAGAGGGGTGGGAGAAGCCAGGACAGAAAGGTTTAAAGGAGTGGGAGGGGCAGAACAGGCGGTTGTATCAATCATTTTTAAAGGAAAGTGGCTAGAAAAGAGAACCAGGTGCCTGGAAGAGGCAACAGACAATTAAAGGGTCTGAAGGCAGACAGAATGAGCCAGAGGAGAGGGCAACACAGCGGAAAGGCACGTTGGCGTCTTCATTCCCTCTCACCTCCACAGTCAGGCTTTGCTGAGGCGGGTCCATTCTCCCAGACAAGGTAACTCTGTGAGCCTGTCACTCAGCAGGTTAGCATCTCTCCTGTTCCAAAACTCAGCACTTTCTTCCATCCCACATTCCCTTTCTGATACTGCTGCCTCTCTTTTCTTTCAACACAAAACTTTTTGAAAGAGCTGTCTACTGTCACAGTGTCATTTCCTTACCTCCTCCTCCCTCTTCAAGCTTCTGCTCCTAATCGTGCTTTTGAAACTGTCCTTACCAAAATTGTTGATGACCTTACTTTGCAAAATCTAACATGCAATCTCCAGATATCACTTATTTGGCCCTTTGACAACAATGGACATACTGACCTCTGCACCCTGCACCACCCCCCTCCCAGCGCCACCCCCCCCCCCCAGTACCCTGCTCCTCCCACTGTATGACAGCATTCCCTCCTGTTTCCTTTCTGTTTTTCTGGTCACACCTTCTCAGTTTCCTTCTACAAGTCTCTTAAGTATTGGTGTGCTTCAGGACTTTGGGCTTTGCTCTTAGCTATTCTCTCTGTGCAAGCTTACCTATTTCTACTGCCTCAATTTCTAACTATATGCTGATGATGACTCTCAAATATATATATATATATATCTAGGGTCTCTCCTTAGCTTCAGCCTTGTACATCCAATGTCTTGGACATTTCCTCTTGGATGTCCACAGTATGTCAAATACAGTAGGTCTAAAATTGAACTTATTTCCCCCACCTCTATGGTAGTAAGTGGTACTGCCATCCACCAATTTGTCCATATTAGGAATCTGGGCCTCAACCTTCATTTCTTTATCTTCATTCCCAACATACAATCAATGTCTATGTCCTTTGGATTTTATTTCATTTATATCTCTTGATTCCAAGCACACTGCTCCATCCCTATAATGGCTATCCCATCTAGACCACTCTCATTTCTTACCTTTTTTTTAAACACATACATATATATTTTTAAAGATATTATTTATTTACTCATGAGAGACCCACAGAGAGAGAGGCAGAGACATAGGCAGAGGGAGAAACAGGCTCCATGCAGGGAGCCCGATGCGGGACCCAGTCCTGGGACTCCATGATCACGCCCCTGAACCAAAGGCAGACGCTCAACCACTGCGTCACCCAGGCGTCCCTCACCTAGATGTTTTAACTGCTTCTTAACTAGGCTTCCTGTCTCTATGTTTGCTTCTTTCCAACACTTTTCCCACATGGTAGACAGATTTTTCTAAAACACAAATCTGAATATGTCACTCCTCCATTCAAAACCCTTCTATAACAACCACTTACTATCCTTAAGCTCTCAGGCTCTCTGGTGGACTAAAGCTAGCCTTGCACCGCAATAAACTAGATTCTGGATAAAAGTCACCTCATTCCCTCCTCCAAAAACGTAAGCAGAAGCTAAAGGAGTAGGGTTATCCTGCGGGGTGATGTTAACAGAAATGCTGCTCAAAAACTTAACTTTGAGCCAGTGGTGAACTGGGAGAGCTAATCATGGGACTCTGATACTGAGCTGGGATCCTTGCAATGTATGCTAAAGTACTCAAGGTCAGAAGTGGCCCTTGACTACTAGCAGAAACTAAAAAAAAAAAAAAAAAAAAAAAAAATAAATCCCCTCTAGAGGGAAGCTCCAACCTAATCCCATGGAATTCCCATGGATTAAAAGAAAAAAAGTGAGCCCCCAATTAAAAATCAACAAGCACATGGAAAGGCAAGCACTGGGCACCTGGGTGGCTCATTGGTTGGTGTCTGTCTTTAGCTCAGGTTGCAATCCTGGGATCCTTGGATCCAGTCCTGCATCGGGCTCCCTGGGGGGAGCCTGCTTCTCCCTCTGCCTCTCTCTGTGTCTCTCATGAATAAATAAATAAAATCTTTAAAAAATGGAAAAGCAAGCACCATGAGAGTCAGAAGAAACAAATATTTAAACTCTCAAGGGCCACAAGTACTAGAATAGTTAGATGAAGAATACAGAAGAACCATACATTAATGTCTAAAGAAATAATAGGCAGAGGGGCACCTCTGGTTCAATGGGTTAAGTGTCTGACTTCAGCCCAGGTCATGACCTCAAGGTCCTGGGATCAAGCCCCCCACTGGGTTCCAAACTCAGCAGAGAGTCTGCTTGAGGACCCCTTTCTCCCTCTCCCTCTGCGCCCTCCTGCTTGCACATACAGGCTTTCTCTCTCTCTCTCTCTCCCTAGTAAAATAAGTCAATCTTTTAAAAAAATAAAGAAATAAAAGGCATAATGACACAGATGTACAAATAATATTGAAAAGAGACAGATTTGGGGGGAAAATCTTGTAAAAATGTAAAATGGCTTTGAAACAAAGAACTCCATGAATGAGTTAAGTAGCAGATTAGAGTAAGCTAAAGAGAGAATTAATGACTTTGAAGACATATATCTGAAGAAATTTCCTGGAATTCTGTGAGATAAGGAAATAGGATGATGACTGACAAGCTAAGCCATTTGGAAAATAAAAGGTCTAACATACTTCTAACTGTAGAATCCTAAAAGGAAGGAACACCGAGAATGAAAAAGAGGCACTTCTGATGAGATGATGGCTATAAAATTTCTACAAATGATCATAAATCCACGGATCCAAGAAGTAAAATATTTAAGAAATATATGCTGTGGTAGTTGGTCTACTAATAGCCTCCAATGATCCTTACCTCTTGATATTCATAACTTGTATTCAGTTGGCCCCCAGATTGTACCTGGGTTGGTCCATGTAACCAATAGAATACAACAGATATGTCATTTCTTCTATGAGCATGCCACTTCCAGGATTAGGCTATGAAAGACACTGTGGCATCCATCTTGGCTTTTCTCTCTTGGATCACTTGCCATGTCATGAGCAGCCATAAGGAGAGGCCCAGGTGATGAGGAACTGAGGCCTCCTACCAGTAGTCCTGGGAGTGAGCCATTTTGAGATGCTCAAGCCCTGTTGAAACTTTCAGATGACTACAGCCCCAGCCAACAGCTTGACTGTAACCTCTTAAGAGATCCTGAGCTAGAATCACCCAAATAAGCAGCTTCCAGATTCCTGACCCTCAGAAAAACTATGTGAGATAACAAGTACTTAAGCTGCTAAATTTGGGGGTAATTTTTACCCAAAGATAGATAACTAATACACACACTAAGACCAAACAGGCTTACAAAGAGCCTTCTCCATCTGGTCCATCTGGTCCATCTCTCTAGTTTCACTTCTTGCCACACTCTTTCCAACTTACTACATTTCAAACACACCAAACTTTTAGTTTCTGGAATGCATCATGTTCTACCCCCACCTCCAGCACTCTGTACAGCTCACATGATGTCACCCACTGCCTAACATGTTCTTCAACACCTTCTCTACTTCCAACAGGTATGCTCCATTGGCTAGCTTGTACTCATCCTCAGCACTCATCACACGGTATGATAAAGTCTTGTTAGACTGTCTGTCCTTCCATTAGACTGCAGGATCCAAAAAGGTGGGGCTAATATCTATCTCCTTCATTATCATGCTAACACAGTTCCTAGCACAAAGAAAGTAGTCAGTCAATATTTGTTCCTTATAACCCACAGGGTAGGGGCAGGCAGAAGGATAAAGGTGGAAGAATGTAAACTTTCTCAGGCAATGATCCAAATGAATCTTCAGCCTAGCAACTAAAGTAACTACAAAGGAACCAAGAAACCCCTATATTCCATACAGTCTCTGGTTTAGGGAAGGCTTGGGGTAGGGTCAGGACTCAAAAGCTGGATGCTTTCCAACTCCTCCTAAGTCAGGCCCCCTTGTTATAGTTTCATTATGATCCCTGAATTGAAATCCATGAACACTAGACAGACACACCCATTCTTAAAAGCACACTCACAACTGTACTCAAAGGACAAATGGAAATAATGTTTTTATTTTTATTTTTGGAAATAATTTTTTTTAAAGTAATCTCTATGCCCAACGTGGGGCTTGAACTCAACAACCGTAAGATCAAGAATCGCATGCTCTACTAACTGAGCCAGCCAGGCACCCCACAAGTAGAAATATAGAAATATAGTTTTTAAAATGATCATGTGTTCTGTATTTATAGGACAATCCCAGCCTATTCCATTGATATTTAAGATTTGATCAGAAATGGTATTTGTGATGTGTGCCTAAATATGAACATACACATATGTACATATATACGTCATAAAATATTAATCACTAGTACCCTCTACTGGTGGAGATATCTTATCAGCTCATATGAATGGTATTATTGCCCTCTAGTGACCACAACCTATAAAGAGAAAATCCAGCAGCAGATGGGAAAATCTCCTTGGCTATAATGATAGGGTTTTATGTTCTTTAAGCATCTCATTTTCTCGGATTCTGGTTTATGTTACAGGGGTGCAACTCTCAAGACTCTTGGGGGACCCTCTGGGGGATTTCACATAGCTCTTGCCAGCTGTTAGCGCCAGTCTGAAGCTACTCTCTCTTTTGCTTCTCATGAACAAGAGGTCAGGGGGAGGCAGAGAAGGCAATGGTAGCACTGGCAAGGGCAAGAACAGCAGCTGTGAATGACCACCTTGGACTCCCTAGGGAGTTGGGAGCAGCTTGAGGAACACATGTTGGCCCTCCCTTGCATATTATGCACAGTTGTGTACTGTACTAAAATGGCAATTCAACATAGTCCTTGACTTACCTTTTAAATATCTTGATGTTATAATAAATGATGTAGCGGCAAATGTTGCTCTCATCTTGTTTTCACAAACCACACTCTGCAAGTTATTTCCACTCAGGACAGAAAAGCCACGATTTAACATCAAGATGCAGCTGAAATGCCATTTCTTCTATGAGGCCTTTTCTGAATTCCCCAGATGTAAGTGACTGCTCTGTCCTTTGTGCTAGCGTGTACTTTGCACAGATCAGAATGATAGCCAGGATGCTATTTATATGTTTTTGTTCAGATTGTTCACCTGCTTGTTTCTCCCACCAAACCCTAAGTTCCTTGTGGTCACAAACCACATGTCACACATTTCTGTACACCCAACATCAAACACTCTCAAAAGTTTAGTTATCCTTAGAGCACTGCTGGTTACCAGTCCATGAGTTAAGCACAAAAACTGAAGCAAACATTTAGAAACTTGAATAGCAATTTGACAGAGCAATTTTCTATCTGTTGAATCTAATAATAAAAAAGGTGGGGACTGTATTTTGTATGGTTTATTTTTTTGGCAATTTTTATTACATATTTTAAAAGTACTGGTCTGCAACCAACAGATAATTTTTTAAGCAATGGTCCTTCACTATAGTTTGAAAAGCACTGATATGATAAGTAACTTCATATTTGAGGGAAGGAGGAAAGAAGAAGGAAAGAGACAAAGATATAAGCCCTTTCCATAAAACTCAAAAGGAACATACCTATCCTTGTTGATTTTAACACTTCCCTGGAGGGTATTTTCTTCTTTAATTCTTGTAAAGCTTCAACTAGATTCTGTTTGGTCTGATCAGGAAGCTCCAACATAGTTTTCCATCTTTTTATGTCTTCTATAACCACAACTCTCTGGGAAAAAGAAAAGTCATTTGGAAAATGGAACATTTTCATTAGAAAAACATCTGCCTTCACCTGAGCTAATGGGGCTCCTACTGACATATGAATTATTGATTATGACCTGAACCAAAGCACAGTGTGTATGATGGCCCCAAATGATGGGTAATTGCTTAAAAGCAGGTCCCGCTTACTGCAAATCAGGAAGAGAGTTACATCTATTAGGAAAAGTGCAAGTTTTAATCTAACCATGTCAGACACCGCTGGGCACTTAGCAGAGAGAGGCAATAAGGATGGGAAGAAAAGAAAAACGATACTAAGGTGAATCAACCCTATAGCTCACTTAAGTGTCTTAATTTAGAGGCAAGGACGGAGAGCAAAGAAGTCGTAAGGCATATTTATTTCAACAATAAAAAGCACACTTCAACAACTCTCCACTTCCTGGATGATAAAAATTCAAACTTTGTTTGAAAAAATTTTAAAAACTTCAAACACATAAAAAGGTACAGAGTAACTGTTTATAATAGGAAAAAAGTTAACATTTTGCATAATAGAGTAACGGAACATTCTAAAGTTTGTCTCCTGGCATCCTTCACTAAACTCATTCCTCTCTTGTATCTAAAAGAAATCACCACCTTAAAGTTGATATGCATCTTTGCATTAAGGGTAAAATATAAACAATTAAGGAATCTGGGTGAAGGGAATTGGGAAGTTGTTTGTACTCTTGCAACCATTCTGTAGTTCCAAAATTATTTCAACTAAGAATTTAAGAAAATTAAACTGAAAGACTAAATGACAAAGGTACTTTTATAATTACCTTTATAAATTAATTTATAATTTAAAAAAATCTTATCTTCCATGGTTACTACCCTAGGGGAGGTCAGCCAGTTAGGGAAAGGAAGAGGGGCAGAGGGCTTCTGGGATTCTGGTAATGTTCTGTTTCTGGAACTGGATAGTGGTGACACAGGTATGTTCGCTTTGTGAAAATCTATCAAGATGTACACTCATTATTTGTCCGCTTTTCTATATGCAGGTCATAGTTCAATACAAACCAACTAAAAAAAAAAGTCTCAATTCCCTTCCCTGGTAGGAGATGTCGGTGGGAGATCTCTCCCCATCCCTGCTTCCTTTCCTCCCTTGCTTGTTTGTTTTGACCTCTGACCCTTCCAAGTTTGAAGCTGGGAAAAGGAGAAGGGACAGGAAAAGCCTTCCCTTCTTTTGTGATACTATACTAATCATACTAATCAGGTTTTTGTGTGCTCTCTAGACTGACAGATATGTAAGGCTGACTCTCTCATACGAGAAGGGTCTGTAGTTCCTTGGAGAACTCCCACTGTTGAGACCTCCCTTACCTGCAGTTCTGGTAATGCTGGCAATGCCTCTTCCAGCCAGCCACTTACAGGTCCCCAGTTTTTGGCAAACCACTTCACACACTCCCTGTAGGGGTGCCACTGTCCTTCCAAGGATCCTTGTAAACCTAACTCCTTTAATTCTACTCTAGGCCAGCCAGCATTTTTTTTTCTGCTGTGCCTACATCTTTGCCCTGAAGAATTCTAAGGGTTAACAGCTTTTCCATGCAGCCACTCTCTCTGTCGTTAGACTTTCCCAGGCACAGGTCTGCTCTCTGTTGTGTTCACCAGCTCCAGGAACAGAGGTTAAGTTCCCCAAGTAAAAATACCACAAGCCCTCCCACTTTATCCAAAGGAACTCTCTTTCCCCTCTTCCTTTATTTTTTTTCTCTTTTCTTCCTTTAACTTCAACCTTCTTTATAGTCTAGGGAAGGTGATGGGTTCAGGATTCCAAAATTTGTTTTCAGGTACTGCTTTCGCAAGTTCTGCATAGTCTAGAATCTCATTTGGGAACACTCTGCTTTGTTCTCGGCCTTTAGGTGCTTTAGTCAAAAATGAGACAAGTCCTTTGTTATGATCTGCTACAGTATAAAGCAGTATTATTAGTATCAAATAATGCAAAATAAATGAAACCAGGTGAGGGGATATTTTCAACAGGAAGGTGTAAAGTGTAAATATAATATTCTGCAAAAGGCTTTTTTCACTCCTTATATTTTCTTCATTCATTCATACTGATATACATAAATCCAGTTGACCCATTTAATAGTAATGAATAGTATTCCATTATTTTTATATACAAATGTCTTAGAATCTTAAAATTTATTCCCCTAATGGATATTTAGAGTCCCCCCACTCAATATTTTTTCTATTATAAACACTGCTTGGATGATTTCCTGCCTATGATGTATTCAATATTGTCTTCCATCCCTTGACTTTTAACTTTTCTGGGTCATTATGCTTTAAATAAACTATGGTGGCTTTATTTTGCTTTCATCCCCATCCAATCTGAGAATCTCTATCTTTTAACAGGCATGGCTAATCCATTTGTAATTTATTATGATTACTGATATAACTGGATACACTTCCTTTTTGCTTTTTTTTTTTCTATCTTTGATTTTAACAGTTTAAGTTTTCTTTGATCTAGTTTTTCTTTATGGTTTGGAAATTATACATTCTATTGCTATCATTTTAGTGTTCCCCCTTACAATTGTTAAGATGTATGCTCAGTGAAATCTGTATCAGGATCCTCCTCATAAGCCTCCATTGTAGAACCCTATCAGAAATATAAACAACTTGTCTGTCCTTTGTGTACCTTAACTGTTCTTTCATATTTTTCTCTATTTTTCTGTGATGCATTCTAAGTTATTTCCTCACATCAAGCTTCCAATCCTCCATTTCTCTCTGTAGCTATAGTCTTCTTTTAACCTGTGCAATGTGTTTCTGCATCAACAAATAGTTTTTTCATTGAATGACTTAATGTTTTCCTCAAAATCTGCCCATTTTCTTTTCATACTATCCTGTTCTTTCTTATAATTTCTAATTTCTTCTTTATCTCTGTGAAAATTCACAAAAAGATCTCTTTGAGGTTGTACTATTTTCATCATTTCTTGGGGGTAGAAATGCTATTATTTATCTGTTTGTTCATCTCTCTCTAGGAAATTAACTTTCTTGGAGAGTTTGTAATTTTGGCCATAAGTTCATCTTTAATGGAGACTATTTTCTATGGGAGTCTGGTGCCCTAGATCGTGAGATGTTTTAACGGGGTAATTTCACATTTGCCTTGGCCAAAGCCTCTGGATTTCTCTGGTCTATACCAATTTTTATGCTAATATTTTCAGTTTTGCCAAGAATGTAAATTTAAAACTATGCATAGTAATAAGTGTTGGGTTCTAATTTATTGTAGTCAATTCTTTTTCCATCCAAAACCCCTGAGAAGATCAGAGTCTTCATGCTATTTCCTTGGACTAGTGGATGGAATTTTTCTAGTTCATTTTCACAAACATGGTAGACCTGTTTTGGCTCCCAGCATCACGTGAGAATTATTAGCCTGAGGCCTTATCTGCAGTTCCCATACTGGTCCTAAAGCCTCACACCCCAAACATTATAGTTTCATAAAACTGCTTAGCTTCAGCTCCCACTTCAAGCTCAGGGTTTGAATTTCCTCTGTCTTCCTGGCATCTGAGGATTTCTCTTTCTTGCTTTCAAGTTCAGCTCTGTATTAGAGACTTTTTATCCAGCATTTCTACAGGGGTGGAATGAGGTTAGGGATTCCACATCAGACCATTCCAGTGCATGGAACTATAGAAGCCCAAACTCTTTATTTAACCTGGCATAAAAGGCCTTACATGACTTGGCTCCTGACATCTTTTTCAGCCTCATAATTTGCTCCAGGTATGAAGCTGCCTAAATGAACTGCAGTGTTTCACACCCTCTGCCTGGAATGCTCTTTTTGCTCAACCATATGATAAACACCTATTTATATTTTAAGACTCTTTTCAAGCATCTCCTCTTCTATGAGGCCTTTCTTAACTCTTTCCTACCAAATCTGATCACACTCCCTTTTGGTCCTTTGTAATATGGACACATTTTTTTTTTTTGTGGACACATTTTTATCACAGTATCAGCAATTTATGTACATACTTATTTATAAGGCTGTCTTCCCATCTGTGAGTAATTTGAGGGTTGGAACAATTTATTTGTCTCTCTATCCTCTGTGCACAGTAGGTATAATTGAACAAAGTCATCTCTATTGCAAAGACTAAAGTCCAGTATAGTTTTAAGATATGAAATTTTAGGGATCCCTGGGTGGCGCAGCGGTTTGGCGCCTGCCTTTGGCCCGGGGCGCGATCCTGGAGACTCGGGATCGAATCCCACGTCGGGCTCCCGGTGCATGGGGCTTGTTTCTCCCTCTGCCTATGTCTCTCTCTCTCTCTCTCTGTGTGACTGTCATAAATAAAAAAATAAAACTAATCTGGGCAATTCAGTTTCAGCAAAACAAGCATGTTGTCATGTTAATGCTACTAATTAAAAGTTGATTGGCTCTTTAAAAAAAAAAAGATATGAAATTTTAGGTCAGAAATACAAAAATCTGCAGTCAATTTCAGAACAAAAGAATTCCATATATACCTAAGAATGTTTCCTTATTTCTGTCCAAATATGGGTCCCAAAACAAGTATTTCTTTTTTTAAGATTTTATTTATTCATGACAGACACACATACACACACACAGAGAGAAAGAGAGAGAGAGAGAGAGAGAGAGAGAGAGAGAGGCAGAGACATGGGCAGAGGGAAAAGCAGGCTCCATGCAGGGAGCCTAATGTGGGGACTTGACCCTGGGTCTCCAGGGTCATGCCCCGGGCCAAAGACAGGCTCTAACCGCTGAGCCACCCAGGCATCCCCCAAAACAGGTATTTCAAGTTGTTATCTGATATATTTAGAGGCACAAGGGAAGTGGACACAAGGTATGAAAGGGGAAGCTACACGTTGTGGAAAGGTTATCACTAGAAAGAATATGAGCTGTCTCTTACACCGTCTGTCTTACAGTTGTGGATGGCTGAAACATCAAGTTTGACAAAACCAATTAGGGAAAATGATTCACTCATAAGCGATAAGATGGAAACCATCCCACTAGGCAGGGCAGAGGACAATCTATTGGCTGCTCAATCCTACAAAAGGAGCAAAGGTTTACAGAGCATTCTAAAGTGCTGAACCTAAAAGAGTTAGTATATCCTTGAACCTTTTAATAATAATAATATAATAATAATAATAATAATAATAATAAAACTCCTATTGCAACCAACAGAAGAAATCATTTTCCTTTAAGGGAGTAAGAAGAAATTAACCAAATTAACCTTTACCATTCAAATGTGTACTACACAAACTCTACTGGGTATCACCTTTATTGAATGTGGTAAGACTATGGCAAAATTACTTGTAATACATCAATAACAGAAGTACAATGTTCCTAATGTTCCAAGATTTTTATACCTTCTCTCCTTGACATTCAGAAACCTCCACTTTCTTAGTTCACCCTATAGGGGGCAGACAGTAGAACCAAACTGTCTAGTTCAAATTCCAGCTCTGCCATTTAAGGCTGCATGACAGTGGGCAAGCTATTTAATCTCTGTGCCTTAGATTCTTCATCTGTAAAATACAAATGATAAAAGCATCCATTTCACAGAGCTGTTACTAGAATTTAAAGGGTTAATATATATAAAGCACTTAGCACAATTCCTGGCCCATAGAAATGGGATCAGTAAACACTGGCAATAATTATTACTATCGCTCTCATCATCACCAGTCCCGGCTCTAGTTTTACTACACAAGCCTCTCCTTTTCCACACACAAAAAGAGGAAATTATTGATCAGTTTTACTACATGCCAGGCACAATGCTTAGCTCTTTCAATATGCACTTATCTATTTAGCTCTCATAATAACCCTGCACGTTAGATATACTTATTTCTGATGTTACTAAGGAGAAACTGAGGCTTGAACATTCAACAGATTCTTGGTATTTAAATGTGATGCTGGTATGTGGGACTAAGTTACTTGGTAGATCTAACTTTCTAGAGTTCAAATTTAACTCAACTTGTTTTTGTCACTGTGTACGGATAAAGTAAGCACATATGCATGCACAAGGAAAGAGAACAGCAAGCACCACTTATTGAGTGGGTATAGGTCACTACTCCCCTCTACCTAGGCAAATCTTTTCAACCCTTAAAGGTGTTCTGAGCACTAAAAAAGACACTGAGCTTTTCCTTTGAACTCTTAACCCTTACCAACTAAACAACAATTCTGTAATGGACCACATATGATTTTCTATCGTTACTTCTTAATTTCTTATAATATTATCCCCTAATACGAAGTCCCATGAGGACTCATACTTTCATCTTAAATTTCTTTTATGTTCCCTGGAGTATCTAGCATAGTGCTGGGCATAAAGTTGTTTTGCAATAATATTTGTTAAATAGTTTACTATCCAGACCCTGAAAGTACATCCCCAAATAAGAATGATTATTGTTTATTCAATAAATTTTTACCTACAATGTAGCAGGCACTGCCTTAGGTCTTGGAGCAGAATCAGAACCTAAGATACTGTGGTCCCAGTCCTCAGGAGTTTATGGTAGACTGGGGCAAAGTACAGGTAATCTAATAATTACAATACAGTAAGGCAAGTGCTATGAGAGATATTTGAACCAAGTACTCAGACAGTATTGAAGAGGGAAGGATTAGTTCCCCCCAAAGGACCTAGAAAGCACTTCAACATTCATTTATTTAACAAATATGTATTGACCACTTAATATGTGCCAAGCACTGATAGGTCCAAGGATACAGAAGTAAATAAAATTCCCAAGGTCCCTGCACTCATGAAATTTATAATCTAGGATTCACAGGGAAAGTCACACTTGAGTGGGTTCACAAATGAGGAGTCTCTGTAAAAAGAAAAAGGTTTTCCAGGAAAAGGGACCAGCATCAAGTCAAATCCCTGGAGACTTAATGCATTCCTAGAAAAGGGAACGATAAGGGATGAGGTTTACGGGGGCAGAACAGGAAGGGTCTCCTATGCCATGCCAACGCTTTCAGAGTTTTAGTTCATTTGGTCATTCAGAAAAATGCACTGTGATCCTCTATGTACCAAACCCTGTGCCAAGTACTAGGGACACAAGAATCAGTAAGACACAAGTCTTTCAAGAATCTCAGAGTGTAGTAGGGTACAGCATTTAAAAAAAACACAATATAGCACAAATAAGGGCAATGACAGGGGCATGTTTAAGATACAGGGATGGCTTAGAGAAGGGAGTGATTAGATTGACTTTCTGTCTGGGGGACAGAAGGATGATCAGGAAAGGCCTCACAGTAGAGAAGACTCTCTAACTAGGTCATGGGGGACAAATAGTAAGTCATGAATTTATGATAACAGCAAACACTTGCACATTACTTAGTATGTGCCAGGTTCTGTCCCAAGCACTTTACATATATTAACTCACTCAAACTTCATAACTAAGTTATAAAATAGATATTAGGGATCCCTGGGTGGCGCAGCGGTTTGGCGCCTGCATTTGGCCTAGGGCGCGATCCTGGAGACCTGGAATCGAATCCCACATCGGGTTCCCGGTGCATGGAGCCTGCTTCTCCCTCTGCCTGTGTCTCTGCCTCTCTCTCTCTCTGTGACTATCATAAGTAAATAAAAATTTAAAAAAAATTAAAATAGATATTATCATTAATTCCATTTTATAGATAAAGACACAGAGACGTTAAATAACTTACCCAAGGTCACACAAATAATAAGTGGCATGGCTGGATTTAAACATAGGCAGTTTGGCTCCAGAGTCTATGTTTTAATCACCACACTATATTGCCTCCAAGACAAGAAAGAGTAAGGTCATTCCAGGCGAAGAGAACAGCATATGCAAAGGTACAGAGGCATGAAACAGCACACCATCTCTGGGAAATTGTGAGTGGGACAGAATGTAAACAAGAAGAGTGGCCATCTTGGAGCTTCTGGAGGTGAGGAGTGCTCCTGTTCCTGAACTTTGGGTGCCAATTGAGTGCGGCCTGCTGGGAACAGGACTCCTAAAGCGACGACTATGTCTGGAAGGCTTTGGTCCAAGGCCATTTTTGCTGGCTATAAACAGGGTCTCCGGAACCAGAGGGAGCATACAGCTCTACTTAAGATCGAAGGTGTTTATGCTCGAGATGAAACAGAATTCTATCTCGGCAAGCGATGTGCTTATGTGTACAAAGCAAAGAACAACACAGTAACTCCTGGTGGCAAACTAAACAAAACCAGAGTAATCTGGGGAAAAGTAACTCATGCTCATGGAAACAGCGGCATGATTTGTGCCAAATTCCGAAGCAACCTTCCTGCGAAAGCCACTGGCCACAGAATCCGCGTGATGCTGTACCCCTCAAGCATTTAAACTTACTGAAAACTAAATAAATAAAGGTGCAGATTTGTTCTCTTTTTTTTTTAAATTTTTTTAATCTTTTTTTAAATTTTTATTTATTTATTTATGATAGTCACACACACACACAGAGAGAGAGAGAGAGAGAGAGAGAGAGAGAGGCAGAGACACAGGCAGAGGGAGAAGCAGGCTCCATGCACCGGGAGCCCAACATGGGACTCGATCCCGGGTCTCCAGGATCGCGCCCTGGGCCAAAGGCAGGCGCCAAACCGCTGCGCCACCCAGGGATCCCCTAGATTTGTTCTCTTGTTAAAAAAAAAAAAAAAGAAGAGCAGCAGGGGATGAGGCAAGCCGATAC
Source organism: Nyctereutes procyonoides (assembly GCF_905146905.1). NCBI lineage: Eukaryota > Metazoa > Chordata > Mammalia > Carnivora > Canidae > Nyctereutes > Nyctereutes procyonoides. Next base: position 34,607,289 of record NW_026575140.1, on the reverse strand, counting down.
CAAGTCCCAGAGGTCCTTGGGTGTCATGTAAAGAAGTGTCTTCAATTGATAGGTAATGAGAAACCACTGAAGGATTAGGCAGGGAAGTGACCTGAGGAGATTTTCTTTTTTATTTCTCTGGGTTAAGTGTGGAAGGGAGAATGAGAGAGGATGTCAAAGGCAGGAAGACATGTTAACAGACCGTGGCACTGCTCTAGATGAGAGATTTTTTTTTTTTTTAAAGATCTATTTATTCATGAGAGACACAGAGAAGGCAGAGACATAGGCAGAGGGACAAGCAGGCTCCTCACAGGGAGCCCGATGTGGGATGCGATCCCAGAAGTCCGGGATCACGCTGACAGACGCTCAACCGCTGAGCCACCCAGGGATCCCTAGATGAGAGATTTCAAAATTTAAAGTGGGAGATGTAAGGACAAGGAGGATATTTAGGAGGCAAAATTGAAAATTGGATGTAAGCGATAAAACAGTTAAGAATGGTTTGTTTCTAGTCCCAGTTACTTGGTATATAGATTTAAAAGTAATTACAGGAGGGAACATGTAGGTGGCTCAGTCGGTTAAGTGTCCGACTCTTGATTTCAGGTATGATCTCTGTACTGCGCATGGAGCCTACTTAAGATTCCCTCTCTTCTTCTTCCTCTCCCTCTGCCCCTCCCTGCATGCACGCATGTGTTCTCTTTTAAAAAATTATATTAATAAGTAAAAAAATAAAAATAAATACAGAAGAATAAAGAACAGGTTTGGGAGAAAAATCTACTGTATTTAAGGAGAATGTTATTCTCCCTATGCCTATTGCTTATTCTGATTCCATAATCTTCACATAAAATATTCTCATCTTTATGCGGGGACTCTCAACTGGGTATAAGCAGGGACTCAGAGGAGAGAAGTGGCAGGTGGAGGTATATTAGAATCTGGGTGTTTGTTTTTGAGTGTATGAGTAATTCAATTACTACCCTCCTCTTTTTCTTCCAGTTTGATATCACAATCCTGCCCACCACCATCTGTCATTGCAAGTCACTGTTCTATATAGCTCCATAATACTCTGACAAAACTGAGACAGTTGAAAATTTTGCTTATGCACAAAATTCTAAGACCAGGAGAAATTTTTAAGAACCATCTAGAACTCAGTAGATCTCAACCAAGGGCTGCCTGGAAATACGTGAAGGCATTTTTGTTTATCACAATGTGATGTACGTTGGCATTTAGTGTCTGAAGGCCTGGGATGGTAAACGTTCTGTAACTCAGAGAACAGTTCCAAATAACAAAGAATTACCTTGCCCCAAATGATAACAATGTTTCTCTGAAGAAATACTAATAGGGGTGCCTGGGTGGCTCAGTTGGTTAAGCGTCTGCCTTTAACTCAGATCAGGATCCCAGGGTCCAGGGCGAGGTGGGCTCCCTGCTCAGCAAGGGAGTCTGCTTTCCCTCTCCCTCTGCCCCTCCACCCCCATTCGTGCTCTTTCCCTCTCTCTCTCTCAAATAAATAAATACAACCTTTTAAAAAAGGGACGCCTGGAAGGCAGCTGAGTGGCTGCCTTCAGCTCAGGTCATGATCCTGGGGTCCTGGGATCTAGCCTCTTGTCAGCTCCCTGCTCAACAGGGAATCTGCTTTTCCCTCTTCCTCTGCCCCTACCCCTCTATTCACGCTCTGTCTCTCACCTTCTCTTTCAAATAAATAAATCTTTTTTAAAAATAAATAAGATATTTAAAAAAAAAAGAAAGAATATTGATAAAGTTCAACCCCCATATTTTACAACTGAGGACAAAGTGAGATCCCAGGTAAGAAAATGACTTGCTAAAGATCACCCAGTTGCACAGGAGGATCCTAGAACTCAGGGCTTCTGTTTATATACTCCTGTACTGCTTTCTAATCTGGGCCTGGTAAGCCTGTGGCACATCTAGAAGAGCAGTCCAACTGAATATGTAAGTCAAATACTCAGAATGCCACCTTGCTATCATGGCCCTGTGCAAATCTTCTCTAGCCCCAAATCCCACTCTCGCTGCCAGAGATCTAGGCTGGAAGTACAAGTTTGGCCGTCATCAACATGGGAAGCCTTAAGATAGATAAGGCTACCCTGGCCAAAAGCATAAAATGTGACAAAGCTCTGGGGAACACAAATATTAGGGATCTAATGGAGGAGGAGCCCATAAAGGAAACTGAAAAGTCCAGAAATGTAAAAGGTTAAGAAGGCAAAGGGAACTAATTAGAAGCGTGTGTTTTAGCGAAATAATCCTTAGTTTATCATTAATTGGGTACCCATGTCCATTGGTTCGTTGTCATCTGCCCTGTATCCTTGCCTCTTCTTTGCTAACAGAAATCGGACATGCAGAGGTTGCAAAGAGTCTATGAAAACAGTCTATTTCCCAGACTTAGCTTATAGCTGTGAAGGCCATGAGAGTGGACTATCATTACCCAGCTTTTTACTGAGTTTGTACAGAGTACACAGAATCATAGTTGGTACTTTAACATACCTAATAGACAAAAAAAAAAAAATCTTGCAAAAAAATTTAATAATTTTAGGGGGTTTGTCCTCTCGGCCAGCATACAGCCAAAATAATCATTAAGAGTAACAGAGATGCGTGTGGGGATTGATAAATAGAAGTCTGTATAGAGTAAGGGAGGAACCGAATCAGGGATATGGTCAGGAACACTTTGGGAAGAAAGCACAGAGCAGAAAGAATGTATAGGTCTTCCCTAGTAGAACTCCTCTGCACTGCCTTGCTACCACAGTCCTTTCCACATTTTCTCTAGTCCCAGATCCCCTCTCACCTTCAGAGATTCAATAGTGGCCTGCTTGTAAATCTTTCCAGCAGGATCCTTCTTCTGAGGACTACTCTGGATTCTAGGCGTGCGGACGACGAATTTATCCATTGCCAGCGGACTCACCAACTACCTTCACCGGCTCGCAGCGCGTTCTGCTGGAGAAAGAGGGAAGATGCTAAAGCGTCATCCAAACAAACCACTGTGATGTGTGCGCCCCGAAGTGACACGATGGGCTTCTACCGTACTCTGGAAGCATTCCCGAATCACGAGGACTGCTGAGTGGAGTTCTGACAGGAAAGAGCATTTCGGTCCCGGGAAAGAACTATCCTCCTAACTGAAACTGTCCACAAGGATTGGACTAACCGCTCAAGGGAGGAGGTGCTCAGCTTCCAGAAGTGCACGTCGTGCAGGGGATTCCAATACTGGGCCAGGCCTTTCAGCCCGTGGCTTCTCAAGCCTCTTCCAACTTCGGTGAGGCTGAGGCAGGGTTAAGAGTTTCACTGGGTCCCCTGGAGCTCAATATTAACAACTACCCCACCATCATCACAAGCCCAAAGGTTCCCCTAGCAACCAGCAAACCACCACCACCTCCAGATCTCAGCAGGGTCCTCACAACAAGCACCCATCTCCAGAAACTGTTCGGTGACCAGAGGACCCTACCCACGACTGCCGTGCTCTGGATCCCTGGGCAAAGGGAAACACCATCTTCCTCCACCCTCCGCACTCCGAGGAGCCCAGGAAGGGGAACCTAACAGCGGTCTGACATGAGACCCACCGGGACAAGCAGCCCTGCCAGCAGCTGGCCCCTTCCAGAGCTCACCCTCCGAGGCCCCAAGCCTGCACCGCGGAAGTCACAATTAAACTAAACGCTTCCTCGCCGGACGGGGGGTTTCTCCCAACTGGCTCCGCCAGCCCTCAGAGCACCCGGGAGCCTCAGCGAACCACATTCCCCAGAATGCACTGCAAAGGAGTGGGTCGGGCGCCCCCGGGGCGACTGTAGTTCTCCGGGACCAACTTTCCCGCCCCCACCGTGTGCGGTCCGTCGGCGCAGAACTACATGCCCCAGGATGCCCCGCGAGGGGAAGGCATCAGAGGAGGACGGGTCGCTCTAACACTCGCGATGACTGGATCTAGTTCTTCTTGCTCCCCTGGGGGTTCGCAGACCCGGAGGAGGGGCGGGAAGGCGGCAGTTTCGGGCGGGTCGGGGCGGAGCTGAGGAGTCGGCGGAGGCGGAAGCGACGGCCCGAGGGGCGGGGAAGGGGCTGGCCCCGGAAGGCGGAGGAAACCCTGAAAAGAAAACAGCAACAAGCCGAGCTGCTGTGACAGAGGGAAGCAAAATGGCGGCGCCGAAGGGGAGCCTGTGGGTCAGGGCCCAACGGGGACTCCCGCCGCTGCTGCTGTTGACGATGGCCCTGGCTGGAGGCTCGGGGACCGCTTCGGCTGAAGCATTTGACTCGATCTTGGGTGATACGGCGTCTTGTCACCGGGCCTGTCAGTTGACCTTCCCCTTGCATACTTACCCCAAGGTAGGGCCCGTCCGAACCGGGCTGCACCCTCCCCTGGCCGCCCATCTCTCCCTCCTCCCCGACCGGTGTCAGCCCTGGGAGCCTGGGTGTCGAACGCACACCCTCCAACCGCTGTCTCCCACCTGTGTAGCTCCTGTTGTCTTCCCTAGTTCTCCCCGCACCCCTTTCCTGCTGTAATTACCGGAAGTTTGTGCTGCATCTACCGCGGAATAGGCTGGGGGACGCAGAGATGAACGAGACCGGACCCCTGGCCGCTGGCAGCTGGCTGCGCGGCCGGAGAGACGAGCACTCTCGGGGGGCAGGAGGAGGAGGATATGCATGATGGATGCAGGGTCTTCACCTTCACGGAGCGTTAAGGGATGGCGAGGGGGGAGGGGGCGGGGTGCAGGAGCAGATATGCAAGCCCACAGTAGGTTAGTTCGTAACGCATGTAGACTGAGCGCCCCTCCGGGCCGGGAGCTCCTAGCCTGTCCTGGGGGTCAGGCAAGCAAGACCATTCCACCGTGATAGAAATGTATTCCATCAGCCCTCGGAGTTGTGAGACGCTCGGGAAGGGCTTTCCGCCTGGGTTGAGTCACTGTGTGCAGGACGCTGCCTTAGGGCTTGGGATGGCTTAGAGAAGCAGCAGTTAGGTTTCTGCAAAGAACTTGACCCTTCAGTGCAGAGCGGGTATAAAAATGAGACTGCCGATGGGGGGGGGGGCGGGGGGGCGTCAGGGTCCCAGCTTCCCGAGGGGAGTGACCCTGCTTTCTTGAAACTCCTTTTCCGCCCCCCCGCCCCCCCCCCCCCCCCCCCCCCCGTCCCGTGATGCCGTCCTTTCATCCCATTCCACTTCTCAGGTCTTTTTTTTTTTTTTTTTTTTCATCTTAGGAACTCTGTTTACTCAACATTCTAAATTGTGTGGTGACTCCCCACCCTTTCCCATATATAATTTGGATATGTGCTCCCTTCCCCCTACTGCTTTTCTTTCTTTCTTTCTTTCTTTCTTTCTTTCTTTCTTTCTTTCTTTTCTTTCTTTCTTTCAAGAGCTTTTACTGTTGTTACTGGTCTTTTTCTCCTTGTTTTCCCTTCATCTCCTCGGTGCTGTTGGCTTAAGCATGTGGCTAGCCCTCTTTGCTCTCTCAGACTACAAAGGAAAGGGCCAGTGAACTTTATGGGATGTTCCTTTTGGACAAGTCCTTTGAGGTCTTTGAAATGAAAATCTCTGAATTCTTTCACTGCCCATGTATCTGTGTACGGCAGCATTTTACCTTGCATGAGGTTTATCATCCTTCTAAGTTTTTTTAAAAGATTTTATTTATTTGACAGCACAAGCAGCAGGGACAGGGAGAAGCAGGCTTCCTGCTGAGCAAGGAGCCCAATGTGGAACTTGATCCCAGTGAGCCAAAGACAGACACTTAACAGACCGAGCCACCCAGGCACCCAAGTTTTATCAGTTTTCAAGAAAAAGTGTAGGAGATTGATTATCCTAAAATTTTCAGTCAGACACTAATATAGCAATCAGGAGAGAGAAATAAGAGATTGTGACTTTCAAGCTTAAATCAATGTGTACTGCCCCTGAATACATTACTTTCCTCTCTATTTATAAACCTCTCATCATTAAGAAGACTGTATGAAGAAACTCACTAAGATTTATTTGGCCTGGCATTGAATGGAAACTTATTTTGTATCCTTCTAGTGTTTGGTTGTGTTTTTTTCCTTTCTTGAGATTTTCCTAGCAAACTTGTAGTATGACCCAGAAAGCTGGGAGAATAACTAAAGGATATAAACATTTCTGGAAACTTCAGGTACTTTTATCCACTATTTTGACAGTTTTTAACAATTGAGGTGGTATCTATAAATCATTTTTGCTTATTCGTCAAAGCTGTTCTCAGGAACAGTCATTTGGCTCCCCGTATGTTAGATGGACTTAACATTTATTAACTGTCTACTCTGTTAGTATGATGAGAGATCTATACCCATTATCCCTAATTGTCACAACCATGCAAAGTAGGATTTTACAATTGAGGCTCTGAAAGGTTAAGTGACTTACCTAAAGTCACATAGCTAAGAAGTAGTGAGGTAGTAGGAATTCAGCCCTAAAACTGATTATACTTTGCTGCCCTCTATTAATAAAGTTGTATTAAAAATTAATTTAATTTACTTATTTCACTGATTTCTATGGGCCCTCTGAATTATTGTGCTTTGCAGTTCAGGAAAAAGCAGTGTGCGTTTTAAGAAATCAGATGAAATTAGAAGCTCACCTAGCCCTGTCAGTCTGGTATTTGCAGCTGGAAGATAGAAATCTCATTTTAACAACTCTTTTTCAGAATTAATTATTTGTTGCAAGAAAGTAGGATAGCTGTTTGTAAGTAGTTATTTTAAAATTCCAATATAGTTACCATTTAACTTTCCTCAGAAATACAATTGCATCATTTGTCTGGGTCCAAATACAAGAGACTTATGTTATGTTAACAACAAAGCTAACTAATGCCCACCTGGTCATTTTTTTTTTTTTTTAATGTGTGGGCTCTGGAACCATAAGCCTGGGTCCAATTCCCAGCTCCACTTTTACTATCTGTATATCTTTGCTGATCACTTAAGTTCTCACGACTTCATTTTGTCACCTGTAAAACAACAACAACAAAAACTTCATACCTTACAGACCTGGTGTGGGAATTAAAGATAATGTATGTGGCACTCTTAGCACATAAAACCAGTTTGGTACATACAGTATCAGTGGTGCTAAATATTGAGAATAGTTAGCTTGACTTAGCTCTGAGCAAGAAAATGCATATATTCTATAGATAATTATCATTGAGGTACCTTCTGATTATTTAGTTTCATTCATTTTTGTGGGGAGCAACATTTCCTTGTGCTCTAAATCTAAGGTACATTTAAGATAAGCTTGTCAATCATTTGAGATACATAAACCATGAAATGTTTACTTAGAATGATATTATCTAGTACATGATTCTTAATAGCTACCAATTGAGTCCCTTCTCTGTGCTGGACATTGTATACCTTAAGTGTTAGCATAGTGTCTGGCACATTGTGGGTGCTCATTAAATATATTATTATTATGCCTATTTGTTAGATAGTATAGCATAATATTCATGATACTGTGTATATAAAATGTGAAATCCTTGTCATAAGAGTATTGTCCCCATCTTACAACCAAGGAAACAGGCTGAAAGAAATTGTCACTTGCCAGAGGTTGTACAGAATAAGTGGTGAGGCTGAGCTTCAAAGCAGGGCTGATTCCTGGATCTAGGTTCTTTGCAGCATGCCATACTCTCTTTTGAAAATAGGACTGGGGGGCTTACTGGCTTGGTTTAAGGGAAGAAAACCTACCTGAAAATGCAATGGCATGCATTATAGCTCATACTAATGAGTTCAAGCTTCCTCTGTGCAGTATAAGGAGATGTGGTGCTCCAAATACATAAGAGAATTTCTTCCACTGTTTTACAAAGCTTCAAAAGCTACTCAGGTATGAAGTTTATCTTAATTGTTAAAATTCTTTCAGTTTCACCTTAACAATAAATGCAACCAGAACTGAGGTTCAAAAAACATGCTAGCTTCAAAATTGCAACACTTGTTTAATGTCAGACTGCAGCCATCTCTTCTTAATGGGTTATTGGTGCTGCATAAATCTTACTAATCCTTCTGCTGTAAAGAAATACATACCTTTCTCTTCCATTGGTTGTTAACTGGTATATGCACATGCTATTTGCTTCCTTATTAGGTGCCTGCCAATTTGTACACAGTGGATCACACAGTAAGTTGAGAGGACTCCCTTACATGTACTGGTTGTGTTAAACACTGTGTGTATTTCACCTAACAAAAGCTTAGTGAAGACATTGTCATTAGTCTTATTAAGCAGTTCACGTTTTCCAGTAATGAAGAATCAACCCTATCCTGAACTCCCATAGATAGATAATGTTGCCTATCACTGTTGTCCTCTGTCTTAAAAATCTGTTATCGTGATTAACACTACTACCTTTTATTGAGCACCATCTGTGTCCCAGGGACTATATCAGGAATCGCCATGTTCCAGCATTATTGAGGGGTTTGGAGGTTATGTATAGCCATTATCTCCTTTTCTGATGAGAAAACTGAGATTTAGATAGGTAAAGTAATTTATGCAGTGTCATTCACCTGAAAGATTTTAATCCAGGTCTGGTAATTCCAGAGGCTTTTCCTGTACACCACACTGTTGCTCTTGTTTGTGTTTTCAGTCAAAGTAAGCAAAGTTTAAAAACACTTTTCATAGATGTATGCTTCACTTCTTGCGGGCCTTTATTGCACTATTTGCCATGTGAAGCTAGTCATGACCCTTTTTCCTGAGAAGCCTGATAATTATAAACATTTATGTGGCAGAAGTATGTCATTCATCAGAAGGTACTTGCTTACTCATTTCTACCTTTGTTAAAATTCTGATTATGTCACTGTTATTTTTATTTTTAAAATTTTCCGTCAAAACATAACCTTGGAATATGGGAAAAGGAGATATATAATTTCCCCCCACTAGGTTTCTTTCTTGAATATCACTTTTAAAATAAGAAATTAAATCCTCTTTATGGCAAAGGTCTTGGGTATTACCTGGTTCCTACCGTATTTCTTTCGGTTATAACCTTTTATTGGACATTTTAATAGTAAACCTACTAACTTTGTTTTCTTTTTAACTTCCCCCCCAAGGGAAAAATAATATTTTTTTGGTAATCCTCCTTCTTCTTGAACTCCCTAGGAAGAGGAGTTGTATGCATGTCAGAGAGGTTGCAGACTGTTTTCAATTTGTCAATTTGTGGATGATGGAATTGATTTAAATCGGACCAAAATGGAATGTGAATCTGGTAAGATGCTATGCTAAAAGTATATAACATTGTGGGTTTTTTGGGTTGTGTTAATACTCTTTATATATGTTCCTCAGAAAATGATAGGCATGTTGTTTAAACTAATTTCTAACATATTTTAAGAATTATGAAGTTAGAGTTTAATCAGCTGCTGCTACAAATTTCATGGGCTTTAAATTTCATCTTTAGGGTTCCCTGCTATATGAAAGTAAAGCATTCCTTTGAAATCTCTCCTAAGCCAAAATGGCATAAAGCAAAGAAGCAATTACCATTAATTTATATGGAAAATTTTTTGACTGCTCTTAGATCCAAAAAATAACCTCTCTTAGTCTTTTCTAATACCTTAGGACACATCTTGCTAAGATGCATAAAATAAATCAAGATAAAATACAGATGCTTACACAGTTCAAAGCTATGGTGGCCTGATGCCGAGCTTATTTCCCAGGGAAGGAGCTTGGCAGTGCCACTGTTGCTGCTCAGGAGTGTGTGCTGCCTCTGTAATGGCTAGCCACAAAACAAATGCTGAACACTGTTTTCACTTTTTTTTTTTTTTCATGAAAGCATGAATCCTCTTCAGATTTCTTTTGGTTTGTAAAAATAGATATGAACTTCTGAAAAGTGGAGGCTACTTCTATTTGTTGAGACAACGTTTATTTTGTACTATTGCTAGGACACCTTTGTGTAACGAAGCATTTGGTTTAATTACCCTTCTCATAATTCATCACTACTTTTTCAATGGATAGTATAATTTTCCTAAGCCTTTCAATCAGGCCAGTTGATTTAGCTCCAAGGTCCAAGGTTTTTTTTTTTTTTTTTTTTTTTTACTGAATCAAGCCTTTGACTCACTATTTAATAGTGTATTCTTTGTGGGTCATGCTGATAAAAGAAGTAACCAGAGTCTTTGTCATCTCTTAAACCACTGTTCTTACCTTTTGCTAAAAGAGATGCATTTAATAAAAGAAACCTGTAATCAAGACAAAATTGACATTTAACTTTTTAAAGAAACCATAATGGAATTTCCTCCATTCATTACATGATGCTGTTTATTCAAGGTAGCAGGAGGTACCTTTCTCCCTGTCATTCTGCCATGACTTCTGTCTAAGTCTCCTTGATATCATGACCTTGTTTTTTTGTGGCTCAGTCTCCAACTGGCCACCTTTATATGTGCATAATGCTGTTCAACTTATTGTCTAGTACCTTTGAGAAATATATTACAAATATATGACTGGGTTGGAAAGAAAAATTGTTACAGTGGTAAAGTGTTATGTATCACAAGAGCGAACCAGCTCTAGTGAACCAAATGAAGAGGGTGTATACCCACTTCAACTTTAGAATCCTGCTGTAGAGCATATTCTAAGTTCAGTTTCTCAGAATTTAGGGTGTTAGATTAATTGCTTTGTTTTATTTTTCTTTGCTATGAGAATATCCTTGTTTCTCAGCAGAGTGATCTAGTTCTTAATGTTAATATTGTGTATTTGTGTAAATCACTAAAATATATTGTTTTGTTCAACTCTATGACATAGGTGATGGTAATTTGGTATTTCCATTTTAAACATATAGAAATCAATAGTTGAAGAGGTTAAATAGCATAGCCTAGGTCATATACACAGCCAGACGTGTATGGCGCCAAAACTTCAGGATGCCAGACCACTGTTTTTCCCACTTTGCATACCATAGTGGTGAAGATCCCTTTATGAATGTCATCATATAGCCTGAGCCTGAGTGTATAATCAATAGGTTTATACCTGAACCATCTGACATGTGGGAGGTAGAAGATACAGAGTTTATTAAAATAATATCTTTGCTACTGTTACTGAATTTGAAAATTCATATTGATAAAACGCTTTTTAAGAAATTTTTTTATAAAATGCCAAATCCCTTCTTTTCTATTCTTCCCCCTTTTCTTTCCTTCCCTTCTCTCCTTTTCTCTCTTTCTGTCTCTTTTCCTTGTAATTTGACTGTTTTTCTCTTACAGCATGTACAGAAGCATATTCCCAATCTGATGAGCAATATGCTTGCCATCTTGGTTGCCAGAATCAGCTGCCATTCGCTGAACTGAGACAAGAACAAGTATGAAACAATACTGCCTTTCAGAATTGCCTGCTTAAATTGCACTGATTTGTATTGAAATGTTTATCACCCACTTAGATACTATTTTAGTGTTATATTTTATAATTAGTTTTCAGCAAACAAATTATATGTTTGCAAATAGGAGTGTCACTTGCATAATTACTTTTGTATAATGCTTCACTGTTAAAAGTTACATTTACATCCGTAATCTCTTTAGTTTTTTCTCTTGGTCCAATAATGATATTATCCTCATTTTGCATATGAAAAAACTGAGGCTCAGAGAAAGAAGTTCATAGTTGTGAGTCATTTTTTTCCTACCCCAACTGCCATTGCCTTAGCTTAGGTCATCATCATTTCTCGTCTGTATTGCTAAACTTGCAATCTGTTTTCCCACTTGACCCTTTCTAGTCCATCCTTTAGTATATGTTCAGATATTTATATTCTAAATAGAAATCTCACTGTGTCATTCTCCTGTCTTATATACTTCAGGACCCACTTACAGGGTTAAGTCCAAACCACTTATCATGGTCCGGCTCCTGATTATTTCTCTTAGGTTATCTTTTTTTTCCCCACCCCCTCATACTCTGTACTCCAAATATACTAGATAAAGTTTGTTAATTTTATTAGCTTTTGCATAGGAAGTACAGCCACATGGTATAGAATTCAGAAGGTAAAAAGAATATGTAGTAAAAAATCTCCTACCCCTGTATATCCTAGCCATTCAATTTTCCTTGTCATGTAGCCAGGGTTACTAAGACAGACGTATTTTATGCAGATACAAGGATACATATATTCCTTCTTTTTTAAAATACAAGTATACGTAAAGAATATCTATTCATTTCTTTTTTTCACTGTACAGTCCATTGTATGGATGTATCATTTGTTTAAGCAATCTCTTATTTGGACATATAGGTTTCTAATCTTTTTCATTTATACGCAATGTTGCACACCTCTCACATTTATATCTATAGAATAAAATCACAGTAGAATTGCTGAGCACAAAATATTTGTGTGTTTAATTTTGAGAAGTAGAGCAAAATTCCTCTCTGTGGAATTTGTACCAAATTTTAATAATTGAGATAAAATTCACATACTATAAAATTCACTCTTGTGAAGTATTCAATTCAGTAGTTGTCAGTATGTTCACAAAGTTTTGCAACCATCATCACTAATTCCAAGCATTTTTACCACCCCAAAAAGAAATCCCATACCCACTTCTCTCCTTCCTCAACTCCTGACAGTGTGCCACTTTTAATATATTTCAAATTTGTGTTTTTCATATTACAGGTAATGTTAAATGTGTTTTCTGATTTTTAAGAGCCATTTTTGTTTTTTTTTTTCTCTTAGTTGTATACATACTGAACAGTTCTTAATTTTTAAAGTATGATGAGTTCTTTCATGGTTCTGTTCCTTCTACTCCCCATCCTTTTATTGAATCCCCTTGATTCAGGGCAGGTGTCATTTCCTTTGTGAAGCCTTCTTAACACCTTCTCACCCAGGTTTGGGTTAGGTGCCCTTCTCCATACACACATATTAATCAATTTTTAACCTCTGTTCTATATAGATTACACAGATTAAACATAGGTATACGTTGTTGAGTAAAATATACATGATCTGATCTCCTAAAATTTTTAATCTCAATGAGTACTTGTTTGGTGAATTAATCAGTGAAAAATTTCAGAGCTATTAGTGGGAAAATTGGATCATGAATATAGATCTTTTGATTCAACAAATTGATCTCTTACTCCATAATGCCTCTGTTTTGAAATATAGCAGCATCAAGGCTCTCCCTAAAGTACAGCAAAAGGTGTCCCATACTTATGCTCTGGAGGGGCCCACTGCTGCTAAATAAGTAAAGAAGTCAGAACTGGGGGGACATGATACCCATTAATGTTAAAATCAGTAGCTTACTGTATATACTCAGCCCATAAATACTCTTATCACACTGCCCTGCTATCAGATGTCTCTATTTTATGCATATATGCTTTTGGTTGATTTTTTTTCCCTTCCCCTTTTCCATCAATGTTTATTATAACATGATTTGTTTTACATGAAAGCATTAAGATAGGATGGTATAATTAGTCTCTGCCCCTTCTACCTCTTAAGGCCTTGCTAATCCTTATTTTAATCATATCTTAAGATTCTTCACAATTTTGGACCTGATTTAAAAGCCTGTTATTCTTTTTTTTTTTTTTTAAGATTTTATTTATTTATTCGTGAGAGACAGAGAGAAAGAGAGACACAGGCAGAGAGAGAAGCCAGGCTCCATGCAGGGAACCTGATGTGGGACTTGATCCCGGGTCTCCAGGATCATGCCCTGGGCTGAAGGCGGCGCTAAACCGCTGAGCCACCTGGGCTGCCCTAAAAGCCTGTTATTCTGATAGAGGTGGCAAAATGAAGTAGCCTGGGATTCTTTTTTTAAGATTTTATTTTTATTTATTCATGAGAGACACGGAGAGAGAGACAGACACAGGCAGAGGGAGAAGCAGGCTCCCCACAGGGAGCCCGATGCAGGACTCGATTCTGGGACTCTGGGATCACATCCTGAGCGGAAGGCAGACGCTCAACCACTGAGCCACCCAGGCATCCAATAGCCTGGGATCTTAAGCCTTATCACAGTTCATTTGCGTAGGAAACTGTTTAATGCTAGTTGTTGTGGTAGAATCACTTAACTTTTTAGTCCCTGTCCCAGTAACGATTTGGAGAAACTTGATTAAGTTTGCTCTCTCTCTCTTTTTTTTTTTTAAAGATTCTATTTGTTCATTCATGAGAGACACAGAGAGAGAGAGAGAGTGATAGAGAGAGAGAGTGAGAGGCAGAGACATAGGCAGAGGCTCCATGCAGGGAGCCCAATGTGGGACTGGATCCCGAGACTCCAGGATCACGACCTGAGCCAAAGGGAGTTGCTCAACCACTGAGCCACTCAGGCTTCCCCATGTTTGCTCTCTTGAATATATATATATATATATATATATATATATATATATATATATATATATATATATAAGTCATATATTTTTAAAATAATGATTCAGTGTTTTGTTTTGTTTTGTTTTTAAGCTCATGTCCCTGATGCCAAAAATGCACCTACTCTTCCCTCTAACTCTGGTAAGGTCATTCTGGAGTGACATGATGGACTCTGCCCAGAGCTTCATAACCTCTTCATGGACTTTTTATCTTCAAGCTGATGATGGAAAAATAGTTATATTCCAGGTAACCACTGTGCTTCATAGATTCATCTAAATACCAACAACAGTAAATGTGTATGTCTTAAATGAATGTCTTGGCATAGAGCCATATATATTACCAAATAATAATTACTGATTTGGCCTACATTAAAACATTGGGCATCAAAACACAGTGTTACTTCTCTCTGCCTGTTGGAAGCCTCTCTCAAGCCCATTGGTCCTTATCAAGAACTCTGAATCTTCTAAATTTTATAGTGGTTAAATTGATAAAATGAAACCTCTAGATATGAGAGATAAGAGTAATGAATATACTTTGAATATAAATCATGGCATGTATATATATCACATATGGATATGCTATTTTCCTTTTAATTTGGTAGTTAAATTCCTCAAATGTATCACAAGCTATGTTGTGAGACTTTCTCTTAGGTAATAATTAAACCTTTTAATTATTACTAGTAACAGAACGGCTCACTGTAAGGCTAGAATGTGATTTTTAGCACTATCCTGAGTCTTGGGTCCTTTATACATATTTGGTAATAAGTAAAACATAAGGAGTTTTTTCTCTTTAAATTCATGAGTAAATCTCTATGTCCTAAAGCTAATTAGCTTAAAGTTTAAGTTAAATCTCAGAGCGAAGCCCTCATTCATTCCTCATTAGATACGAGATTCACTTTGTTTCTCTCTTTGTATCAACTTGAGCATAACTAGACTGGAGAAACTCCCACTCCAGAGGATCTGTGCTGTATGGAGGATGAAAAGTATAGAGTATTTAGCTGTAATGTATGAATTACGCATACTTAGGGAAGAATGGAATGTTTCAGATGAGAAAAATAGAGATAATAGGTGTTTAGCTCAAAATTTTGGCAGTCTGCTAAGTTATTCTTGATCTACTAGAATTAGCACTCATTTTTGCAGGATATGATATTTAATGCAGTATGTTGTAATTTGTCCCTGCTTTTTAATTTTTTTTTAATGTTGTCAGAAAGTTAAACTGACTAAATACTTGACGATGCCAGAAATCTGTCTGTTTCTTTGCAAGGCACCGGCTCTGATGTTTAGGAAGTGCAATTAAAATATATTGTGGCTAATGTGTTTTATTTTTTATACCATACTTCTGTTACTTTTTCTCAATTTGAATGTTTATACAGATGATGTGTTATAGAACTTGTTACTGAGAAAAGCATAAGAAGTACAAATGGCTTAATTGCTTTCATTATCATTTTAGTCTAAGCCAGAAATCCAGTATGCACCACAGTTGGAGCAGGAGCCTACAAATTTGAAAGAATCGTCGCTAAGCAAAATGTCCTGTAAGTTTTATTTCAAGTAGCTTGGGATAACAACATTAACAAATCTGGTTGTGGTTTGGATTTGGTTGTATGATTGTTCTTACGCTAATAGAAAGTAAACAAATAATTTTTAAACAGTAGTTTAGGATCTGGAGAGCTTGTTAAAAAACAGATTTCTGAGCCCTACAATTTTAACTTGTAGGAACATAAAACATCAACCTAAAGCTGAGCTTACCTTTTAAAATGTCCTCATTCATAAGAATTTGCAAATAAAATAGGAAATCCATAATGTGGTAGAATAACCATTCAGTTTTAACATGCCAGAGGAACTTGCATTTATTATCAATGTATCAGATTATACTTATAAAAGCAGCTGGGTATCTGTACAGTGTATATATCTAGGAGTAGTCATTTGAGACTAGCTTTTGGGATATAGGATATCATAAATTGTACCTTATTATTTCAGCAGATCTGCAAATGAGAAGTTCACAAACCCATAGGAACTATCTTGAAGATGGAGAAAGTGATGGCTTTTTAAGATGTCTATCTCTGTATGTATTCCTGTTTATTTGTATGTATAGGAGATAAAATCTGGCTTGTATCAGACAGATACATTCCTTTTTATTTTAAAATTATATTAGCTGTTCAGAAATTTAAAAAAACTTGTTTACCTTACCTTGTTCTACCAACTTGTACTTTTTGATATTTTAGTTTATTTATTTATTTTTAGAGATTTTATTTATTTATTCATGAGAGACACAGGCAGAGGGAGAAGCAGGCTTCCCCGCAAGGAGCCTGATATGGGATTCAATCCCGGATCCTGGGATCCCACGCTGGGCCAAAGGCAGACGCTCAACCGCTGAGCCACCCAGGCATCCCTATTTTAATTTATTTAAAAGATAATACACATACCACTGTAATAAAACTCAAACAGCTAGTTTTCTTCCCAGTACAAAAGCATTCTTGTTCTTGTTAAGATTCTCTGATTTATGTTAAGAAATATGTTTCTCCATATGTTTAAATCAAGCTTTAAAGTGTATCTGAATGGTTTGGGGTTGGATTTTTGTTTTTATCTACAAGACCGCACCTGAGGCTAGAGAAGGTAGATGAGGGGTACAGATTAAGGAGGGCTTTGTATTCTATACTAAGGAGTATCAACTGTATGCCCAGGATCCTTAAAGATGGCAGGGAAAGCAGGCAGGCAGGAGTAATGGGTACTTTACGCTCTACTAGGAAGGAATATCAAGCCTTCTGAAGGTCGAGTGGGGTTATTAAAATATGCATACTTCCCTTCCTCCAAAGAGTTCTGATATGAGCTCTCCTCGTCTACCTCCATAACCCCCTTCAAAAGAGAGAGACAGTGGCCCATAGAACTTACTGATAATTATCTACTGTGTCAGATATCAGGCCAAGCATTTGAGTAGAGGTGGTAAACAAGTGCTTGCCCTCACAGTGTGTATGCTCTGGTGGGCTGTTCTGTCTCTAGTGTAACACTGTAGTAGTCCAAACTGCCTGCTTCCTGCAATTTCTTATAATTAAAAGAGTTTCTTGACAGGTTTTATCAGGTATCAGTGGGGTTATTTTGGTACCTAAAGATTAATTCCTTTTACCTAACACAAGTCTTTAAAGACTGGATAAGAAAATGAGGATTTAACTTTAAATTTTCCCTTCCTTTCATTTCTAAACCTCCTTTTGACCTTGGCAGAATTCAGGTATAATTTTTCTCTCTCTGATATTTAGGATTTTTGTTGCAATTTGATAGTCTTATGAAACCTAAGTGATCAATCTTAAGTTACAGTTTATTCTCAATACTGTACTACCTGGCATCTTATTGGTGACTTATTATCCTTTAGCATTTTGTCATTGTATTTTATGTTCTTTTAAATCTAACATTTTCAAAGTAATTTTGTAAATGTTTAATTTAAGAAATAACTAATTTTATAACTAGAACTTTAATGCCTAGAAGGCTCTGTGCATAAACATGAATTATAATAGTATTCTACATTTTAATTTAAAAAATAACTCTTTAAAATACCTTTCCCTTCAGTGAGCTCATTTGACTCTTAGAACAGTACCTGTGGGGCAGCCTGGGTGGCTCAGCAGTTTAGCGCTGCTATCTTCAGCCCCAGGTGTGATCCTGGAGACTAGGGATCAAGTCCCACGTCAGGCTCCTTGCATGGAGCCTGCTTCTCCCTCTGCTTGTGTCTCTGCCTCTCTCTCTCTCTCTCTCTCTCTCTCTCTCTCTCTCTGTTGTCTCTCATGAATAAATAAATAAAATCTTTAAAAAAAAAAAACAGTACCTGTGATAAGTAGGTGGGTCAGAGATGAATTGCCCACCCCTAAGGTTATATATCCATCACATTAAAGTTCAAATCTAGCTTTTCTAATTCTGCATCTTCTACTCATCCAGTTCTGGCACAGGTGTCTGTTTCCTAGAATCATGAGTTTTCTGTGATGACATGCAAGATCACCTAGCCTCAGTGGAATCTGGTCTTTTGACTTTTAACTGCAGTGCTTTTTAATAGTACAACATAGCTGTTATGGAGGTACCCTTAGCTTCCAGAATGGAAATTGAGGTCAACTCATTTTTTTTCACTTGCCATTTCTTTTCGGAGAGTCTGTTATGTACCAGAAACTGTGTCAGGGACGTGGGACCTAGAGAAAGGTGTTCAGTGTCTGCCTATATGGAGTTCTCAGGTCTAGTATGATAGAGACAGACATGCAAACAATAAACAAGCAATGATGATTGCTATATATCATACACACCTCATATACAGAGTACAAGGAGTATACCTTCAAAGGAAGAATTGACAGAGGACATAGAAATAAGTCTTAAATAATGAAAAGAGATTTTGACTAGTGTAGCATGTTTCTTTAATTTTTTTTTCAGCTGTGCTGGCTTTCTACTAAATATATAAAGTATATTAATATGTATGGAGAGTTAGATCAGAGACCAAACTGAGTGGACAGGAACTAGATAGGAGAAGGAAAGTAATCAAATCTAAGTATGGGAAGAGGCATCTACGTGAAGGATAGAAGATCAAGTTGAAGAGCTGTGGTAAATCCTGCAAGCACTTATGAGGTCTGAATTAGGTAATGGACAAAGGAAACAAGAGATAACGGAGACAGTTAAGAATCTGTATGATTGTTTTGTTGTGGAAGTGGAAGAAGCAGATGGACTTTAAAATGAGCCCCAGTTTTCTTGCTTAATTAACTAGCTGTTACTGGAATCCAGATATCAAATATATCCTTCTCATTTCATGGAAGGAAATTCCTTAGTACTTGGGTTAGGCTGGAATATGTAAAGTGGGTGTTTTTTCATTAAAAATATTTTTTATGGGCAGCCCTGCTGGCGCAGTGGTTTGGCGCCGCCTGCAGCCTGGGGTGTGATCCTGGAGACCCAGGATCGAGTCCCACATCGGGCTCCCTGCATGGAGCCTGCTTCTTCCTCTGCCTGTGTCTCTGCCTCTCTCTCTCTCTGTGTCTATGAATAAATGAATAAAATCTTAAAAAATTAAAAAAAAAATTAAAAAAATATTTTTTACTTTCTTTCTAAATTGGAACACTTACAACACCATGTAGATATTCCCTGCTTTTAGATGCAGTGCATTTTCCAGTGTCTATCTCTTTTGCTGGGAGACAAATAATGACTGTGCATACATTTTCCTTGGCATGTTCAAGTTTGGGCAAGCCATCAAGTGAATGGGTTATGGTGGTAAGTATAGACTCTATATCAGGCAGTACTGGATGAGCACAGATGTGAAAATCAGACTGCCTGACTGCCTGTAGTAATTATCACAGCTTTTCAGAACTGGACTATTAAATACTTAAAAATAGCTTGACTTCTTCCTATTCTTTGAATCTTAATATACAGTTTGGCAAACAATAGATCAATTATGGGCAAAACTGTTGCTAATTCTTGTAACTGGCTGACTTTATGATATTTTAAACATAAGAAAAATATAACTATCTTTTTACTAAGATATACTAATAACGGGTACAGAATGGCTCATAAAAGATGTGCTCTTGTAAATTGAAATTAAGTAAATTGTGTCAGATTGTTTGAGGTATTCTAGGAACACTAATTTCTGGAAGCCTATTGTGAGTCCTTTTATAAAACAAATGATCATTTCATAATGTACCTATTGTATACCTTAAATCTTTTGAGATACTGGGTTTTCTTAAAAGAAGTATCACTATAGTGCCTTGCAGAATAATGTATGACATATGTATAGAAGCATATAATTTACAGTACACTTTGATTTGCATTATCTCATTTAGTAATTGAAAAATGCTTTTGAAAATAATTTGTTTTAATTTTATATATTTAGCAAAAAGCCAGTATATCTGATATTTTAAATTGTAGAAGTGATAGCCATGATACAGAAACTTGAGAAATGGAGGACGCTAATATAAAAGCTATTATAATATTTCCTTCTGGGTATGTTTTTTAAATAGTTTTAAAGGAGTACAATGAAGTTTCCGTTGTATTATTAAACTAAGTGCACAAGGTTAATTGCCTTTAATTATTAAGAATCTGTTTTTTATATTATGAAATTTTAACATGACTAACTTGTTTTTTAGTAACTCTGGCTGGATTTTAACCACAACTCTTGTCCTCTCGGTGATGGTATTGCTCTGGATTTGTTGTGCAACTGTCGCTACAGCTGTCGAGCAGTATGTTCCCTCTGAGGTAAATTTAATTCCAGCCCTCCAGCCATATGAACACTGAGCCTTGTGATTTACCTTTTTAAATGCCTTATTTGTGGGATCCCTGGGTGGCTTAGCGGTTGAGCATCTGCCTTTGGACTAGGGCCTGATCCTGGAGTCCCAGGATTGAGTCCCACATCGGGCTCCCTGCATGGAGCCTGCTTCTCCCTCTGCCTGTGTCTCTGCCTCTCTCTCTGTGTCTCTCATGAATGAATAAAATCTTAAATACATACATACATACATACATACATATCTTATTGGTTAACTAGAAAAACAAGGCCTCTCTACTAATAGAATGAAAGATTAGGTGGTTTTTATTTTTTGTTGTTTTTTTTTTTTTTTAGATTTTATTTATTTACTCATGACAGACAGAGAGAGAGGGGGGCAGAGACACAGGCAGAGGGAGAAGCAGGCTCCATGCGGGGAGCCCGATGTGGGACTCGATCCTGGGATTCCAGGATCATGCCCTAGGCCAAAGGCAGACGCTCGACCACTGAGCCATCCAGGTGTCCCCAGATTAGGTGGTTTTAAGCACACATGGAAATGGCAGGTGTGCAGCAGGAGAATCACTGTTTCTGGTTTTCTATGGTGCTAAATACCAGAGTGACATAGACATTGGCTGGTTTGAGTAAGGTTTCTCTCTTTTTCCCCGTTTTTTTGAGCCTGAAAAGAACCTGTTGACACCAGTTCAGTTTCTAAGGTGATCTGAAAGAAGAGAGACTTGTAGAACTACTTAAAATTTTAAATTAATTGCCACAAGTGTCAAGGAGTAGTTGCTGCTTTAGAATCAGCAAGGCTGGAGTATGTGATTTTGAGTTAATGTGTATTGATATCTAACCTGAGAGAGATGGAGAACTGTTGTGACTTCCTTGGTAATTAAAATTTAACTGGCCCAAGAAACCTAACTGTGTAAAGGATTTTTGTTTTAGGAAAAGGCTATAATTTGGTGATTCAACTTAGCTTTCAAGAAAAGAAAGTTATTTATATAGCTAAATAGAGGATAATAATGTCTATGGACATCAAATCCAACTGAAATAAACTTAAGTTTCTTGTGCCTCCAAAGTGTTATAGAAAAAGATTTAAAGGAAGAAAGGAGAGACGTTAAAATAGAATCTAATAATAAATAGTTAGCATGTGCCTAATGGTGCTTGAACAATTAGACTGTAAAGATGGCTTTTTACGGTAAGGTTTATGTATGAGTAATGATTATGATAATATTATATTACATGTTTTTTATTAAGATGCTGTGTGAAAAAAGCAGCCAGAAATTAGAACAGGATAATGTTGGTAACAATTATAGAGTTTTTTAAAATTTACAAAATATTTCCATGTATGTTCCATGTCCAGCAATATTCTAGAGCAGGTTTTGTTACTCATTTTATAGACGAGTAGATAGTAAAATGTTTAGGTAACTTTCCTGGGTTTGCACGGCTGTGAAAGTATTGAGACTGGAATTCAGCTTATATCTTTTGACTTGCAACTCTTTTTTCCTGTGTACTCTCTTCCCTAGGGCTGATAAGGTGGTACAAATAATAAATGTATAAAGGGTTAAGGAAACCAGAGTCTATGTATTGAGATCGTCAGGGAGGACTTTTGGATAATGGGGGTCTTGACCTGAATTTTGAAAAATGAGTAGTGAGGCATAGATTAGCAGAGAGAGGAGGGTGGTTAATTTTCCCAAGTACAGACAAGAATCAAATGTCAAGTGGGGCATCTGGGTGGCTCAATTTGTTAAGTGTCCAGCTCTTGATTTCAGGGTCATGCGATCAACCCCCATTTCAAGCTCCATGCTGGGTGTGGAGCCTGCTTAAGATTCTCTCTCTCCCTTTGCTCCTCCCACCCCCTCTGCACTCATGACCTCTCTTTCTTTCTCTTTCTCTTAAAAAAAAATAGCAATCAGGGAAGTACTGTAAGAAATTGACTTGATGAGAAGAACTTAAATTAGGAAATCAAATGGATAAAGTTAGGTTTGGGATGAACTTTTGAATTGTGGAAGTATTAGAGAATAGGTAAATTTCTATAGAACTCATCTGTATATGATATGAATATACTGATTACATTCTCTGCTGCATTACCTACTTGTGTTCTTGTTAATTCTGATGTTCATATTTTAATCATTTTGTTGTTACTGATAAAACTGAAATTACTTATCTTACATAGGAATGCCTTTGCCTGTTACTTCTTTTTGAGCTGCTTCATGCTCTCTACATCCTCATATTAATAAATCTTTGTTGACCCCCACCCACCCACTGTGTGGTACCTCGTTCCTTCCTTTTTGTATCATCAGCACAGTTCCTTTTCCTTACTCCCAGGTACCCCTTGTCAAAGAAAGATTCCATAGAGATCCATCCAGTTATTGTCAGGAAAGACTGAATGGCTGGCCTCAGGTGGAATTTACCTGATCAATCTACCACAACCTGGATCCTGGTCCCCAGGCCTACTGACTGATGTCGAGCACTTTCTCCCAGGCACTGTTCTAAATGTTTTATCTGAATTGGCACATCCAGTCCTTTTCCTCACAGTTCTGGAGGCTGGCAGTCCAAGATTAAGATCCCAGCAGGGTTGGTTTGGCACATTCAGTCCTTTTAGTATCTATGTGAGATGGCTGCTATCATTATCCCCATTTTCTGAATATGAAAACTGCAAAAGAATATATAATTGCCCCAATATCACTTACTAGTAGTGGCAGAACCAAAATTTGAAGCCAGGTAATCTGAAGTTTCTTTAATTAGCCTGAAATCATAAATAGGAGAGTTGATTATGTGTTTCATATCAGGAGCTGATCTCCTGTGTGCCCTCTTTGACACTAGGAAATAGATACCACCTGGACCACATGGTTCATGTTTTTGAGCCAGGATCCTTAAATTCTCTCTTATCCAAACAATTCTCAGATGGGCATATCACAGTTTTTCAGAACTGGACTATTAAATACTTAAAAATAGCTTGAATTCTTCCTATTCTTTGAATCTTAATGTATAGTTTCCCTTACTCGACTTAATGGATATGACCTCTTCTCCTTGTGGCTTTGGCTACATCTTACAGACCTAGGGATCTTTCCCTCCCTTTCAGATGACTCTTGATCTTCTCTTCCTTTCAGATATTGTCACTGCTCTAATAAATTTTGTTTTGACTGTACAGCTTTCATTCTGTGAGAAATTCTCTTGTTTTCCAAGTTCTTTGGGGAAATACCTCACTGTTCCCACATATGCCCCTAGACCCCTGTGATCATAAAGCCTTAGGCTTTATGATCAACACTACACATGGAGTTCTGTCGGCAGTTCTGTTATATGTCCCCCAGACACCTGCCATATGTTTCTTTCTCACCCCTCTCTAGAATTCTGCTACATATCCTTAACAATCAAAATTATGGCTACACTCTCAAAAGTCCTGTACTTTTCTAAGGAGATATATATTCTAGAAAAATGTATGGAAAACAGCCCCTTAAGATTCACTGCTTTTAGGCTTTTTTTTTTTTGTATATGAAACCCACTTTGGCTAGGTAATAATGTTTCAGATACTTTTTGTTTGTTTTAGAGATGCTATATATTTATTATCGAAATTTGTAAAGTACATATAAAGAGGCAAAAAAAAATTCATCCAAAACTGTTGTAGGCTAAAGATTTTATTTATTTATTTATTTATTTATTTATTTATTTATTTATTTATTTATTTATTTATTTGACAGAGAGTGTGAGTAGGAGGGATAGGGAGAGAGAATCTGAGACAGACTCCTCATTGAGTGCAGAGCCCAGAACGGGGCTTGGCTGAGGACCATGAGATTATGATCTGAGTTAAAACCAAGAGTCAGATGCTTAACTAACTGAGCCACCCAGGCACCCCTGTAGTGTTTCCATTTTAGTGGATTTCTTTTCAGCATAAGTAATTTGTAATACATACTAATATTTTGTTTCTTGTTTCAAAATACATTTCAGTGTAAATGCTCTGTCCCTGATAGTTTTTCCTCTGTTTGCTGTAAAAATAGCTTAAAACTGCATTAGAAAAGTTATGTGGTTTTCTTGACCAAAAGCTACCTCTTTGCACTTTCATAAAGCTTTTTCATTGTTTTCATTATTGAAATAGAAGTCATTTTTTATCCCTTTTCATAGTAACTTGCAACTTCACTTTGAGTTCCACAAGTATAACTTGTGTGAGCAATGTTATGTATATTTTGTTATATTATTTACATATATGATATTGTATGTTTGTAGGAAATCATAAGCCTGCTGAATGTGTGTCTTTTCAGTACTGACCTAGTATCTGGGAGCTCAAACATAAAATAGAAAAAGCTTCCTTTTCAGTCACTACAAACAAAGTTTAAAATGGTGGTAATAAGATAGAAGTGTGATCTTAGAAACTTAAAAGCAGCTTTGCTTTTCTTGTTTAAGAAAGCTCTGTAATAATTGAGCCTGCTTTGCATGTAGTGGTACCCATCATATCATTTGATTATAATGACCACAAAAAGTTGGCAAATAACTCATTTTTTTGGTTGATCTTAAAGCAGTATCATTTTTGAGTGGCTTGACTTAGATTTTGATTCTCATTTCTCTATTTTTTTCCTGTTTCTTATTTTTTATGTCATTTTTGAAACTTCTTGTGATGACACTTTGTCTTGTTGAGTTGTCTACTTAAGATAAAGAGTTGTCATTCATAGTGGTCCTAGTCAGGCAGGTCAACCTTGACATGGGAGAACAAGATGCAGCAGGATTGGAAAGCTCTTCCTAAAGATCCAGCAGAAATCTGCTATTGCAACAGGTGGTGATATAGATGCTTCCTTGGTGTTATCTCCTCATCGCTGTGCTTTCTTTTTTTTTTTTTTTTTTTTTTGTCAAGATTGTGATCCTCTGATTTCATGTGGTCAGTTAAAAAGGGTTTTAGCTCTCTTGAGCCACTCCCATGCAGCCTTGTTGCAGAGTATAAGCCAGACCCAGTCCCTGCCCACCCTGGTCTGTAGTGCTTGCAGCTTTTCTCCTTTACGAGGCCTGAGGAAGTGCACCATGGAGAGGAGGAGGTGGAGACTTCTGCCTTCCAAGCAGGAATTGCCGAATTCATGTTTCGTGTCATTGATACCTTCCATTCCAACAAGGAAATTCTCCCTTGGGAATTGATCAGTAATGCTTCTGGTGCCTTGGCCAAGATTCTCTGTGAGAGCCTGATAGACCCTTCCAAGTTGGACAGTGTTAAAAAACTGAAAATTGATGTCCCCAACCCCTAGGAACACACCCTGACCTTGGTGGACACAGGCCTTTACATAACTAAAGCCAACCTCATAAATAATTTGACAATCATTGCCAAGGACTAAAAGCGTTTATGGAACCTCTTTAGGCTAGTGCAGACATTTCCCTGCTTGGACAGTTTGGTAATGGCTTTTATTCTGCCTCCCTGGTAGCAGAGAAAGTAGCTGTGCTCACAAAGCATAGTGATGATGAGCAGTATGCCTGGGAGTCTTCTGCTGGGGTTCCTTCACTATATATGTGGACTATGGTGAGCCCATTGGCCGGGCTACCAAAGTGATCCTCCACCTTAAAGAAGACCAGAGTACTCGGAAGAGGCTGATCAAAGACGTGGTGAAGAAGCACTCACAGTTCATAGATTATATCATCACCCTTTATTTGGAGAAGGAACAAGAGAAAGAAATCATTGATAATGAGGCAGAGGAAGAGAAAGGTAAGAAAGAAGATAAAGATAATGAGAAGCCCAAGACTGAAGGTGTGGGTTCAGATGAGGAGAGTGATAGCAGGAAGGACAACAAAAAGAAAAGGAAGATTAAAGAGTAATATATTTATCAGGAGACCCATTTGGACCAGAACCTGTGATGACCTCATTCAGGAGGAGGAATATGGAGAGTTCTACAGGAGTTCTACAGGAGCCTTACCAGTGACTGGGAAGACTACTTGGTAGTCAAGCACTTATCTCTAGAAGGTGAGTTGGAATTCAGAACATTGCTGTTCATCTCCTTTTGGGTTCCTTTTGATTTCTGAGAACAAGAATAAAAAGAATAGTATCAAACTCAGTCTGCCATCTATTCATCATGGACAGTTGTGATGAGTTGATACAAGGGTATCTCAACTTCATCCATGGCTGTGGTTGACTCTGAGGACCTGCCCCTGAACATTGCCTGAGAAACACTGCAGCCGACCAAAATCTTTTTTTTTTTTTAAGATTTTATTTATTTTTTTCATGAGAGAGAGAGAGAGAGGCAGAGACACAGGCAGAGGGAGAAACAGGCTCCATGCAGGGAGCCTGATGTGGGACTTGATCCCAGGTGTCCGGGATCACGCCCTGAGATGAAGGCGGTGCTAAACTGCTGAGCCATCCAGGCTGCCCAGCTGACCAAAATCTTGAAGGTCATTTGCAAAAATACTTTGAATGTATGCCTTGAGCTCTTTGCTCTGGCAGAAGATAAGGAGAACTCTAAGAAACTATACAGGCCAATCTCTAAAAGTTAAAAGCTTGGAATCCATGAGAACTCGACTAATTGGCAACTCCTTTCTGAGCTGCTACACTATCACACCTCCCAGTCTAGAGATGAGAAGACTTCTCTTTCAGAATATGTCTGACATGAAAGAGACCTAGAGGTCCATCTATTACATCACTGGTGAGAGCAAAGAGCAGTTTGTCAGCTCTGCTCTTGTGGAGCAAATGTGGAAGCAGGGCTTTAAGTTAGTTTGGATGACCAAGTCTATTGATGTATACTGCATGCAGCAACTGAAGGAGTTCGATGTGAAGAGGCTGGTCTCAGTTGCGAAGGAGGGCATGGAGCTGCCTGAGGATGAAGAGGAGAAGAAGAAAATGGAGGAGAGCAAGGCCCAATTTGAGAACCAATGCAAACTGATGAAAGAAATCTTAGATAAGGTGACAATTTCTGGGGCACCTGGGTGGCTCAGTCAGTTAAGCATCTGACTCTTGGTTTTGGCTCAGGTCGTGATCTCAGGGTCCTGGGATGGAGCCCTGCATTAGGCTCTTCGCTCAGTGGGGAGTCAGCTTAAGGATTCTCTCTCTCCCTTTTCCCTTGCTTCTGCTTATGCCCCCCCCTTAAATAAATCTTTAAAAAAAAATAGGTGACAGTTTCCACTAGGGTTTAGTCTTCACCCTGCTGCGTTGTGACTAGCACCTACACTTGGACAGCTAACATGGAGCAGATCATGAAAGCCCCCAGGCACTTTGGGATAACTCTGCAATGGGCTGTAGGATGGCCAAAAAGCACTGGGAGCTCAACCCTGACCACTCCATTGTGGAGACACTGCAGCAGATGGCAGAGGCAGATGAGAATGACAAGATTGTCAAGGACCTGGTGGTACTGATGTTTAAAACTACACTTCCTCTTCTGCCTTCTCACTTGAGGATGCCCAGACCCACTCCAGCCATATCTGCCTCGTAGTCAAGTTAGGTCTCAACGTTGATACAAATGAAGTGACAGCAGAGAACCCAGTGCTGCTCTTCCTGATGAGCTCCTCCCCGAGGGTGATGAGGATGCCTTTCTCTTGGAACAAGTAGATTAGGAATTTCTACTTGCAGACCTTGTGCCCTCTGTGTAGTGTCCCCATGGCTTCCCCACTGGCCCAGAGTGGCCCTGGTTCCCTCTGCTGATTCTGAGCGGGTCTTTTTCTCTCCTGTCCTCTGTCTAAAGCAGGATACAAGGGCCTCAAGACCTGTCTCTTCCCACATTTGACATTGGGTTTGAATGTGTGATAATGGGTTTTTTTGTTTATTTTGTCTGGAAACCAAAGTATGCAAAGTAAAGAAGATACAGTTCTATAGAAAAGAAGATGGAGAAGAAGAAAAGAAGAAGAGTTTTGGAAGATTCCTAACAATGTTCACATTAGTAAATCGTGTACATTTTTGAATACCTTCCTGTGTGCCAGACTCTATTCAAGAGACTAGAAATACAATTGAGAATATTATGATCAAGATGAAACAAAGTGAAATGATGAAGGCTTCCAAGACTCAGTAAGTAGGGTAAATAGGTCTTAAATTGTAATAAACATTATTTTCTTTGTCTTAAAAAAAAAAAAAGACCAGGACTTTGCTGTTCAGAAGTGTTAAATCTGATAAAAGAATCAGAAAATAATATAAGTGCCACAGTTTTTAAATCCAAATTCTATTAAGAAACTGAGTTTTAGAGCTTTAAGGAGCTTATCCATGATCATGTAACTGGTTAGTGGCAGAGCCAAGCCAGTAGCCCATACATATTTACAAATTTACTTTTAACTTTTAGAGGTAATATGTGTGACCTCAATTGTCTTCTTTTTCTTCACTTCTCAGATAAACTAGTTAATAGTTTAAACAACTTTTCCAAGTAATTACTGCATTTTAATTTTATTTTTATCTTGTTATCTATTTTTTCTTCTTCTTCTTCTTCTTTCTTCTTTCTTCTTCTTCTTCTTTTTAAATCAACTTTAGACATTATCTAAGGTCTTCCTACTGAAGGATTAGGAATTTGGTTCCCTCTTACGGTCTCCCACATCATCTTCATCTCTTCACATTCTGGTTTTTGTAATGTAAATTTTGTAGACTTTTAGTGATTGCTTTATAAGTTTCACCTGGCTCCTTATTACTTCTTTTCCTTCCCTCTTTCTTCCCATACTCTGTCAATTTTCATTAGTTATTTTGACCCTTGACAATAAAATGTAAATGTTAATTCTTCTGTATATATACTTCCATGCTTTGCTACTGATTGACTTGAAAAATTAAAATCCAGTAGACAGCGTTTACAATATTATGATTATGTAAATATCCAAAATAGAACCAGATACAGGGGTGAATAGAGTCACATAAAAGCAAATATAAACCTGAATTACTTAAAATTTTCTCAAGAGAATCTTCTCACTATCTCTGCTTAATGGAATCTTCTTTTGTTTTGTTGTAGTTTTCTTCCCATTTTCTAAGTCATCTCAACTACTGCGGTTTCTTGTATTCTAATGCGTTTTGCTTTCTTGAATTGCTTTTGCTTAAGTACTTTCTTAAGTAATTTTTTCATAAAAGATACTTGGGTAGTAAACTTATCAAGTTAACACTGTTGAAAATCTCTCTATTGTACCCTTGTATTTAATTGGTAATTTGAGAATACAGAGTAGACACAAAATCAGTATACATACTACAGATTAACCAGTCATTTCTCTGCACACATTTTATACTTTCTCCCTGTTCTAGATAGCTTCTTCCACTTCGATGTTTGAAATCATTGCATCAGTTCTGGTTGCTGTTTCAAGGCCTTTAAATGCTGTTAGGTAAAGCTGTGAAAGCTTTTCTTTCACAGTGCCCCAGAGCAAATTGTGACATGTTAATTCTGGTTTTTAAGGAAGCCACATTATATCAGATTTGTGTCTGTCTAATCCATCAACCACTGAATTTTTCTGGAAGATACTCTCATATTGGAAAAGGATAAGGTCCTGGGCTCCCTCCTTGTTGCAGGATAGTCATTGCCTTGAAACTGTAAGCAGCAGACCACATCTGAAGCATGTCCAAGTAAGCAGCCATCATGACAATCACTTTTAGAACATTTTCATTACACCAAAAAAAACCCTCATACTTAATTAGTAGTCATTCCCACTGCCTCCCAAGGACCACCACCACCACCCTGAGCTATAAACACTCAAAATGTGGTCTCTCGTGATTGACCTCTTTCACTTAGCATTATATGTTCAAGGTTCAACCATGTTGTAGCATGTAGCAGTATCAGTAGATACTTAATCTCCTGAAAGTGCTCTTTATTCAGCGTCTTTAAAAATACTTTTCCGGTATCAAGTACTTTTAGGTGGTTTTTGTTTACATTCTAGTCAGTTTCCCTGAATGTCAGCACTTCAGTTCTTAATTGATAGATTCGGAGATATGTTGCTGTATGAGTTAACAAAATCTACCCATTTCCTAGTAAAAAATTTTCACTTTGCTTTTCCAAACCTTTAGGAGATAGACCTAATCCAAATAGACCTACTTTGGTAGGTGTTAGACATAACTGTTATACTCCAGGGAGTTTTAGGTTATTTACACTGATTCTATGTTATGCTTTCATTCTTTTGTTGTGGTGTCCTCTTGGATATGACAGTGATCATTTGAGGAGCTTTTATACATTTATGAAGAGATTTGTATCTGTATTAAAGCATTTCATGTGTATTCTTTGTTCTACTCATAGCCTTTTAAAATATCTTTTTCCAGTGTATTAAGTCAAAACTTACCCCCAAATCACTTGATCACTTTGTTAAAAGAGCTAAGATCTTAAAGGAATTGATCACCTAATACATTAAACATCCAGAATCCGTGCTTTTGATTTGATCACACTAACTCCATTTAAACCTGAGCAATTTTTTCTTGATACTTAGTTGTTAATACTTCTAAGTATTTTAAGTTGGGACATGTGGAAAAGTTTTCTTTGGCCATTGATTGAGGGCTAAATCACGTATCAGTCACACTGAATTAAAGGCATTCTTCATGCTTGAGAATGTCTATAGAATTTTTTGTTTTACCAAATGCCCTAGATTAAATTGTTATTTGAAGACATACTCAGAGAGGTTCTTAACTCTCCAAATTGTTAATGTGCATTGATTTTCTTTTGCAGAAGCTGAGTATCTATGGTGACTTGGAATTTGTGAACGAACAAAAGTTAAACAGATATCCATCTTCTTCTCTTGTGGTTGTTAGATCTAAAACTGAAGACCATGAAGAAGCAGGGCCTCTACCTACAAAAGTGAATCTTGCTCATTCAGAAATTTAAGCTTTCTTTTCTTTTTTAAAGTAAAGGGTTAAT
This sequence comes from Nyctereutes procyonoides, assembly GCF_905146905.1. Lineage (NCBI taxonomy): Eukaryota > Metazoa > Chordata > Mammalia > Carnivora > Canidae > Nyctereutes > Nyctereutes procyonoides. Next base: position 34,576,172 of record NW_026575140.1, on the reverse strand, counting down.
TGACATCTAAATTTCCATTCCTCATAGAGCTTCTCAAGATGGTTTCATTGGATATAGGGCTCAAAAATCACTTTAAAACACAAATAAAGTTACCCAAATCTGTGAAGACTGTATTTGCTGTAACTTTATCTGTAATTTCTTTTCTAGTAATTTAAGAGATGGATATTTGGGATTGCATTTTTATTTTACTAATACCTGTAGCTATTTTATTATTTACATTGTTTTTTGTTTTCTTTCTTAGCCAAATTCTGTGAGCTGATCATTGCTCTTCCTCACCTTCTGCCATAATACTGTCTGTCACCTTAGTTAATAAACTGAATATTCAATAGGACTTGATGCTTCTGCTCAGAAATGGCCCACAACCTGTATCTTGAAATTTAGCAGGAAATACCCTTTAATTACACTACATTTTCAGTTGTATTGACTGAAGACATTAAAATTTTACTTGAATAATATGTGCCGAAATTTGAGTTAATATACTCCTGATTTTCCAGACCTTTCATTTCACACCTACCCAGCCAGAAAAGAATTATGGAATGTTTTGTCTATTGCTGTGTAATAGGATGATCAGCAAACAAATTGAAGAAAAGATGACCCTCTAAGAAGTGCATTTTATGTTATTTTGTATAGGCTACAGAGTTTTTGTTGGATGAATCTTTCCAAAGAACCATTTTTCTCTGTTAGGAAGCATATCATGTATAAGTTAAAGATATTTTCAGAAAAAAATTTTCATGTTAACAGTAAGAATTAGACTCCTGTGATACAGAATTAAGTATAGATTTCACTTGGCAAAGACTTGCCATTATCATTCCTTTAACCTACAGTAATGCAGATTTAAAAGTAAGAATAACATTAGGTGGCCCAGTATGCCACAATCTTAACATGATTCAGTGTATCTATATCATGAAATGTTAAAGAACTTTGCAGACCAGCCCTTCCCTTACTCCCAGGCCATTGCTGGCACGTGCAGTAGTGCTGTCTGACCACAGAGTGAGACACACTTACCTGACAGACAGCCAGGTCATCAGCTTTCTCTGAGTCAGAAGGAAATACAGCTAACTGATCAACTAACACTTTGGTCACAAAATGATAGGTTGGATTTTTTAAAGAGCTTGTCTAGATTGGGAAGATAAAGGGTTTGAAAATATGTGATGGGAAAGAGGGGAAGAATTACTGGGCAGTCATCAAGTGGTTTATTGTCTCTTATTTCTCGTGAGAAAACAGTTGAAAAATAATGAGGCATAGATTGAAGTCACCTAAAAAAGAAAAAAATGTCTTATTTTCCCACTCATGGTACATACTTATGTCCCTTAATCAGGCACAGGCTTAATAGTAATGCATCCAGCGAAGCAAACTGAGGGGGAAATCGATAAAGTGCTACACATAGAGAGGAGCCTGAGAGCCCGCTCTTAGGGCAGGCCTCCCTTCTAAAACCGTACAAAGTAAAACCTAGATAAGGAGCAACTGGATAATTTGTCCTATATTCTTCCCCCCCCTTTCCTTGGTTTTGTTTCTCTTCTCGAACGAGTTACCCCTGAGACCTTTCTTATTCCTCTTGAAAGTTCTGATTCAAGTTTAGACAAATTTTCCCCTCTTATTTATGACACAATTCCATATATGTGAAATACCCATTTTTGTTATTTAGTAGGCACTCAAATATTCATGTTGTGCCTTTTTTAGTTTAGCATGATTAAGCCATACTGACATTTTCAAAAAGTTTTAAACAAAAGAAAAAACTCACCATCCTCCTAAAAATGCACAAGCATAAAAATGTTTGACTTAAAATTCCAACAGAAGCATAAAAACCAGTCCCTTCTTTTAAAGTTTAGCCCTTCTTGGATGGGCCCATCTTCACTTGTTCCCGTGAGACAGGCAGCACCTGCTTTCCTACTACACAGCATCTTGTTGAGAATCTTATCTTGGTCTAGGTGAATTGTCAAGACCCTTGATTTTCTGGTTCAAACCTCCCAGACTTCTAAGAATGTCCTTGGATCAGGTCCCTGGTCTAAAAAACATAGTAATTCAGCCAATTGCAGAGACAGTAATAACCACCTTAATGAATGATTCTAGGCCCAAAATTCCCAGTCTTTTCACAAAACTTTATTTGATGATACATTTTTTTCAGTAAGCCAGGAATTACCAGGTTATCTGGCCCATCAACCTTGTCTCAGAAATTTCTATGATGCATTATCATCCAACTTGAGCTGCTGATCATCATGTGAAAACCATTATTTTTACTGTGAGCTGATAGTCCAGCCAAAAGCAAACAACTTCATCCTTTGTTATTGGTGTGGCTTTATCTTAGATATATGTGCCATTTCCATTATGATTTTTTTTTTTTGAAATATACAAAATAGCTGTTTTTTTATGGACTCTTGAGTATCTTAGGACACATACTGGGAATTATTGATCTCGAGATTTCTAGACCTTTTCTGATAAAGTTACCCAGCCCCCCTTACTTTTGGAGCAAACTATAGAACAGTCATGTGAGTCCCCACACCACCACACCATGGCAGTGATTTTGTGCAGGTATCCTGTTCCAGATTCACAGTTTAACTCTCCCAGCAACCACTTGAGAGCCTGAGTGTCATGCCCTATTCTGGGTGATAGGACTTCAGCAACAAACAAGACTGGTTGCTCAAAACTCTGGGGAAGGAGACAGACTATTAATGTGATAAGGCCTATGACTAGGTGAGCATAGAGTACTATGGGAGGACATAGGAGGACCTATGAGAGGAAGTAGTATCTAAACTTAAACCTGGTGGGGGAGGGAAAGTCTAACGAAGTACTCCAGGCTGTGGGAGCAGTGTGCTCAAAGACCTAACCGCTTGAGGGTGGAGACCGCAAATCGGTTGGCAGGTTGAGATAGAGCATGCAAAAGCATAACAATAGATGTGGCTGGGCAGGCAAGATAACAAAGAACCTTAAAAACTTATGACTTAAAAAAAAAAAAAACAAACTTATGACTTGATCCTGAGCATGGTGGAAAGCCATTGGAAGATTTAAAGCAAGAGAGTTACAGTGTTTTAGAACCATCCACTTGACAACAATGTGGAGGATAGACCAGAGGGGCAAGTTTAGAAGCCAAAGATATCAGTTCTGTAGTAACCTCTGGGATCTATTAAATTATATACTTATCTAGCTACACTGAAATGGGAAATTCCATTCCCTTCCCAGAGTTTTTTTTTTTTTAATGCTCAAAAATCCTATTTCATTTTACTTCACATATATTTTTGAGCCCTTATCTATAAATCTGTCTCCCTCAAATTATTGTTTGGACAATAAACCTTAAGACTGGTCTCTGGGTCCTGGCCACAATCTAAGTGTTGCCGAGCAGACTGGGAAAGCTGTTCTGTGGAGCCCAAGCTTCTTACCAGACTTCTATTGGGCTAAATTTTTGAACTACAGTGCTAGGTCAACTTACTACCATCCTCAAGTTCTGGGTTTGCTGACCCAGCCTCTACCCACTCAGTGCTCCTGAGCCCCTCCTACCAGGGGTCCAGTTGCTAAATTGTCATGTTTACATTTGAGTATCATTAGCATCTGAGGTACCTTTTAAATCCTTCTTTCCTTAACTACTTGTTCTAGGCTAGTGTCTGGGGGTGGATGTATGTACAATAATAGAGATATTAGTCAAATAGTGGAAAACACAAACTCCTATGAGAAGCTAGCTTGTACAGTCTGGATTTTCCGACTCCTTGCAATAATTAGGTTGTGAAGCACAGTTTATATGCCTTTTCTGAAATTTGTGATTGTTGAAGTCAGCTCCGTATACTTCACGAATAAGTGTTCTCTTCCTGTGATGTTGATGACCTAACTTGCTGAGGGCAGGTGTTCATAACCTCTTTCACACCATGGACCTTTTTGGCGATCTGGTGAAGCCTGTGGACTCCTCAGAACCATGTTTTCAGATGCATAACACTAAATATGAAGGACTGCAAAGGAAACCAATTATGTTAAAATATAGTCATTAAGATATTTTAAAATTTTTGTGGTTGTGTATATATGTACTTCTTTATTAACACATAAGTTAAGGTCTAGTGGTAGTTCTAGAACCTCTGTATTTCAAAGTGATTTCAAGTTACTATTTTGAAATACCTGCAACACCTGTAATATGATACCTGAATCTCTGTGGTTTCTATTGGTGACAAAGTTGCAGGTACTGCTCATAGACTGTGGATTGTGGCCTACATTCATAGTTGAAGGAAATGCTATATTTCAATTAGAAGTTAGTAAAAAACAAAAAATTTTTTTTCCCATCCAAGTTCACTAAACCCCTGGTTTAGAGGTTGTCTAACTTTTGTCCTTTTTTTAGTTTTTATTTGAATTCCAGTTCACAGTTTTACTTTGTCATTTTAGGAGCGAAATATTTTTGTTTGCTTGTTCAATTCTAAATTATTTGGGTTGTTTTTTTTGTTTTTTTTTTTTTTTTACTGCTTCCTGTGTGCTTTTTATACTTGAATTGTTCTGCAACATTGGGACAGCAATAATCAAAGGTTTGAGTAGAAGGAAATCAGCGAATGATTAGATTTGAAAACCTTGATAATGTTACCTCAAGATATACCATCATGCAGTCATTGCTGGAACCCCACATCTGTTGATTCATAATGCATAAGTATGTAAACTTCAATAAAATGTGGATCATCTGCATTAAACAATATTATAATGCTATGTTGTGAAAGTGTCTGCTGAGACGTGTCATCATGGTGCTTGTCTCTGCCCTACACCAAGCCCTTTAAAGCAGTCTCACCATACCCTTAAATGGGTGATTGTGACATTCCTTTAGGAAAGCAGGCTGGGGCCCCCCATTTCCACTCTAGAGTTGAATAGACAGTCTGAGAGAGGAAAGGTGCCAGCCAGAGCTCCCCAACTTATGGGAGGCCTAGGGGAGGAGTAATAAATGCTAAGGCAGGGGCAGGTCTCCCCTCTAGGCAGGTCTGGAAGGAAACCTCTCAGGTCCCTGGGTCCATCTAATGGTGGTACCCGTTAGCATTCTCCAACCCAGGTTGGGCCCTGGACTAAGAAGCAGCCCTAGCAGCTCTCTATCATCGTCAACAAACCAAGGCCTCCAGAAACAATACTGTGCCCCCGAGGGAGCAGAACATTTTCACACACCTGCACTTACTTCATTCTAACCATGGCGCACTGAGGCATGTGTTCTTGTCTTCATTCTCCAGATGAGGACATAGATTTCAAGGGGCTGTGACCTGCCACCTTAAATTAGTATTAATTTGGCAGAGCTGGGATGAAGACCCAGGTCCAGAGGGTCTCTCCTAGCCACAGCCAGGCTAAGACAGAGCCCTGGACAGTAAGGTATATAGGGAAAGGTAAATCAAGAGGAGGAGGGAGAGTCAAAGAAGGCTTCGTGAAGTGAGATTTTTACCTGGTTCTGGGCACAAAAGATGGATTTAGAAAGGCAGAGGGAGCCAGCAGAAGCCCCTCTAAGCAAGTGGCAAACTACAGCCTGGAGAAATATGTAACAAAGTATTCAAACCCAGCATAAAGAAATGCACAAACCAAGAAGAAAAAGACAAACCACCCATAGAAAACTGAAGGGCAGGTATGAAAAAGCAACATGCCAAGGAGGAAATCCATCAGACCGACACACAGGAAAGGGCAGCGCAGTAGCATGGGGTCGGGCAAGGCTTCCCATTTGAATCTCCTGAGGATCTTGTTAAGACGCAGGTTCTGGTTCGGCAGGGCTGGAGTGAGACCCTCGTTCTCACCAGCTCCCAGATGATGCAGGTGCTGCTGGCCTGAGGAACACAATCTAGAGAAGTGAGGGTGTAGCTACAGGTAGAGAGTGAACTTTTCAGCCAGCCAGACCTGTATCCTGACTCTGCCTCTCTCTACGGAGAAAAGACACCTTTGATTTTGCTAAACTTAATAGAAAAAAAAAAAAAACTCTAAAGCAAAAATGACTAAATCTTAACATTTGTTAACTCTGGAGGGTAGATACATGATTCTTTGTTACCTGTTTCTTCCTACTTTTCTATGACAAGTTTTAGGGACTTTTGTTTCCAGGGGAGGAAGAAGGGGAAGAAGGGAGAGGTTAGAGCAAGTAGGTGGAGGGGAGCTGGCATGGTGTGGGGCGTCAAGTGGGGAATTCCAACTGAGAGGTCCTTTGATTGGGGCACTGCCTTTCTACAGGAATGACTGGAAAAGTTTAGAGGGGCAGATGAGAAAGCTGAAGCTCAGAGAGGTTAGCCTGGAGGTCACAGCTCGTGGCGGGGGACCCTGTGGACTATCAGCACCAGAATTCCTGCTCTCACTGGAGGTTGACCCAGGCGCAGCTTAAGCAGTCCCTCACCAAGGCCAAAGGAGCTCAGCACAGTTGCCCAAGGGAATGCAGGGTGGACATCTCCAGTCAATCACAGAGCCCCGAGGCCTGACCTCAGAGTCCGTCGGAATCCCGCGTACCAGACATCCTCTACCCAATTGCTGTTGGTGCACAAGACAAAATCTAGCTAGCATTTTTTTTTAAGATTTTATTTATTCATGAGAGACACACACACAGAGAGAGAGGCAGAGACACAGAGAGGCAGAGACACAGGCAGAGGGAGAAGCAGGCTCCATGCAGGGAGCCCGACGTGGGACTCGATCCCGGGTCTCCAGGATCACACCCTGGGCTGAAGGTGGCGCTAAACCGCTGAGCCACTGGGCTGCCCTCTAGTTAGCATCTTGACAGATACTGTGGGGTGTCCTGCCCACACCCCTCAACCTGTTCTACCTCAGGATACATCAGCCTGGCTTGCAATTACCCCCACGGCAGCGCTTCGCCTACGGCAGGCCAGAGGTGCCAGCAGTCAAAATCCTCCCTCAGCTGATGACTAGCAAGAACTGGCAAACAAATGCCCCAGTGCCCTCACCTTCAGGTGGGGTAACTCTGACGGGCGTCTCCTCCCTTGGCTTCTCAAATTCCTTGGCAGGAGAAAGTTCCATTTGTGCACAGTGGGAACGTGCTTGATCACATGCCTGTGACTGGGTCCTTCCCTTCCCGGTGTCACCTCCCTCCCTCCCCAGCTGGCATTTCCAGGGATCACTCCCAATCAAACCTACTTGCCTTCCAATCTGGTCTTATGGTCTGACTATAGGAGTCCCCAACCTAAGATGCTGCCTTCATTCAGTCTAATCCTTTTGTTTTATGGACGAGAGAATTGGGGGGGGGGGGCAAGAAACTGTTCCCTTGGCCGGCCTCCAGAGGGCTGCCCTGCGTCCATCCATCCCCTCCCTCCTGGCCCCCCATGCACTAGTGTTTATCCTAATGCAAAAGGGAAGCCAGTCCCAGGTAGACAAACTCTGGGCCTCAGAGGTGGGCTGCATAGGGGCCTTCCCCGGAGGCCCCACGCTTAGTTCTGAGGCGGATGCCTCTCCCCACTTGGTCCTCCTGCCAGTCCCTTAAACTCCCAGGGCCTTGGTCCCCTCAGCAGCAGGGATGAAGTTGCCACCTGCGGAGTGGGCAGCGGGGGTTATTCAGGTGAGCGACCCACCTGCCCCTCCTCCATCACGGGCACCGTCTCCTGAAAGATGAAAAGGTACATGGCCCCTTTTTAAAAGAAAATAATTTAAAATTATTTTGCTTTATAATTTTAGTGGAAAATGCATAGTCCCTCCACATGGATTACCTATTAAATTGAATAGAAGAACGAAAAGAAAGGGATTCCTGTATTTCAGCCACTAGAACATTAATTCTGGGTATTTCTGCCTGGATCTTCATGCACCAGTCTCATCCTTGATATGGAGGAAAGAGCAGGTCCTCCCCCTGCTGTGTGACTCAGGGGCAGCTTCTCCCTCTCTGAACCTCAGGCTCTTTGTTGAGGATCCCAACCGAGGAGCAGGCGCCTTCCATCAGAGGGCAGAGTGGAGAAGGGCCGAGCAGAAGCCTGGGAGGGATCGCCCACAGGGAGGGTGTGCCCAGGCCGGGGTGCCCTGGAGACCGGGCAGGAAGCTGCACCCAGTTCTCTGCCCAGGAGGTCCCAGTGCCAGGAGGCTGGAGCTGGGCGCTGGAGGCCAGACATATGAACAAAATCTTCCCCCAGGTAAGAGCTGCTCTAACACGGCTCCTGACCTGGGGGGCCAATCCTGGGGTTAAGGGTGGGCTCCAGTAAAGAGACGAGGCGCTGAGGTGGCCCAGGTCTCTCAGGCGCAGGGGGAGACCCAGCAGGTGAACCAGCGCACTGTCCAGGTGGCAAGTGCCGGGAGGGGACGGAGCAGTGGGAGCCAGGTGGACGGGAGGCCGAGGAGGGAGGGTCGGCATTATGGGGAGGGGGCACCAAGCAAAGTCCCTGCAGGGATGAGCCCGAGCAGGTGTGAAGGATGAACGTTTGCTGAATGCACAGTGGAGAGAAGGGCATTGCAGCCGGAGGGCCCGGTCCAGCCAGAGGTGGGAGTTGGTGGGAGTCGTAGAGCGGGCGCCGGGGGGTTGAGGCACTCAGCACTGGCGGGCGTGGGGTCCTTGGGTCCACACCAGGCTCTCCTCCACCCTCCCGCGGACCCTCTGCCGTGTGGCTCCCTGAGGCCAGCCCACAGCCCACAGAAACCCTCGTTCTGTGATCTTGCACAGGGAGATGGAGGTGACCATGCTGCTGGAACCGAAGTCCTCCCCAGGGGGGAAGGTAAAGGACCAAACCCCCAGGTGGGGCTCCCTGGAGGCTGGGCCGCTGCTTCCCTAGGGCCCCCAATGTCCCTCAGATGTCTGCCCCCACCCTGAAGCCATCCATTCCCAGCTTCCTGTCGCAGACATGCTGATAGTCACCTGCTTAAGATGGTCATTCTTTCTCTCCACGCATTTGTTGAGCGCTGTTTGGGCGGCCCATCACCTACCCCGCACCACACACGGTAAAGAGTCCTGGAGCCAAGTCCCTGACTCAGGGGGTGGCCTGGGCCATTGGCTGTACCTCTGATGGACGAGGCGGGCGGGATCACACACTTAGTTAGCACCTATGATGTGACAACCAGGACAGATTGCTTCCCCTTTATGCACTAAAGAAAGGAACACACATTTATTGAGCATCTACTACATGCCCGGTCTTGGCCACATTTTGTCAATGAGGAAACAGAACCAGGAGTAGAAAGCAATAATAATAGCTCTACAGGATCAACACCTCCCACCCCCACCCTGAGATGTGCCTGGCACTGGACAGCCTCTTTGAATCCCCAGGACAGCTCCGAGAAGGGGTCCTGTTTGGGGGTGATAACAGATGAGGCAGCCGAGACCAAGGGTGTTTGGGGAGCTTGGCCAAATTGGGACCCCACACTACCGGGAGGTGGGACTGGGGGATGGGGTTCAAATTCAAGTTGGGGTGCCCTGGTTGCTCCCCACGGGTGCTAGTTAACTTCTGGTTGGACTCCCGCGGGGCCTGGGTGTGGGGCAAAGGGCCCTGCCCCCATGTGTCCAGGGCCTCTGAGCGTCTCCTATGACACCCCCGCCCGCAGCCGCGCCGCTCAGATATTTGAGCAGCAGCTCTTGGCTGCCCCGCTCCACCTGCCTCCCTGGTGACGGGAGTCGCCCGTGTTTGCGGGTGACCACGACCAGGGAGCCCTGGCCAGCACTGCGCACTGCGGGCTCTTGGGCCCTGCCGCCCCCACCCCTGCCCCATCTGCGCCCCCGTTGGCTCCGGCCAGGCCCCTCACAGACCCCCCAGGCCCTCGGCCAGGCCTCCGCCCCTACACGCTGCCCCTGGCGGGCCTCCCCCTGCGGCCTCCCGCACCGGCCTTGGAAGGTAGAGCCCAGGGCTCCAGCTGGTGCGGGTCCGCGGGCAGGCAAAGCAGGCAGCCCTGGGATGTGAGCGGATCGGAAGGAAGTGTCACCTGAATCTCTGCGGCAGAGTAGTCACAAAACACCCATAGTGTGCCCTGCCCCTTCGGCGGTGGGGGGACCCTGGAAACACACAGATGCCAGAGACCTGTGCTGCCCCTTTCTCTGAGACACCGTGGCCCGCAGGGCAGGGCAGCCGTGGTGCCCACCCTCTCCCTTGGCCCCGCCCACGCCTTGTCCTCTAAGTGCCACAGCAAGCTTTCAGGGGGTAAGGACCAGCGCTGTGGCTGTCGTCCTGTGCCCTACACAGCAGGATGCCTCCAGGTCCCTAATAAAGCTTCCTTTCATTATTTCCACAAGCAGGCAAAAATGAAAGGCCCAAGGAAATTTGAAGGAGCAGGAGGTCTCCACTCATTGTTATTTCCAGGGTGCTTGGGATACAGCCTGGCACAGAGCAGGTGCTCAGTAAGCACTCATGGTAGCTAAAGCCTTTGGCGCCCTGACAGTGTGCCAAGCACTGCTCTCCTCGGTCAACTAGCTTAGCCTAACTCTCTCAACAACCCCAAGGTAGGTATCATGATCCCCCTTTTCCACATGAGGAAAGAGGCATAGAGGAGTCAGGTGACTTCTCCATGTGGCCCAGCCAGCTGGGAATCCAACCAGCACCCTGGCTGGCTCCAGAATGCACAGTCAGTTGGCATCACGCAAAGGGCCTAGGTTTTGGCATGGGCCCGCGTCCCAGCTCCACACCAGGTGATCTGGACCTTCTCTTCTCCTCTATAAAATGAAGGTTGGTTTTGAAAAATAAAAGTCATCACCACAAAAGGCCTGCTTTAGTTTTTCTCCAGGCAGCAGCTCACTAAGCAGGTGTCCATTTCTCCTGGTCTCCAGAGAAGTCCTTGAGGGAGGACAGCCTGGCAAGGGCTGTGGAGCAGACACCCGGGCCCCCAGCCCCATTATTGCTCACCAGGCACTGGTCCGGGTGAGGGATGGGTGCTTGGTGGAGGTGAGTCCACTGGCAGGCCCAGGACCATCAGGGCAGGCTCAGGAGCCTCCTCCTCCTGGGAGCCCTTCCTGCCCCCAACCCCACAGGTGGGGAGGCGCCCCTGGAGGGGCAGGCAAGGGGGATCCGCCACTGGTTTCCCACCCCACACTAGGCCACGGCCCCCTCTGCTGCTCGCGCCGGGGAGCCTGCCTCTCTGCCTTCTTGCTGCTCCTGCTGGTGACTCTCGCAGCCCTGATCGCCCTGGTTACCATCCTTGGACGCCCACCACGCACACCAGGTCAGCGTGGTCCAGAGAGGGTGGGCTGGACTTGCCAGGAGGGGCTGGGGGCCACAGGGTGATAAGGAACCCTAACGCTACTGGCTTCTCCATGATGAGACTGTGGAACAGTTCCTGGGGTGTGTGCACAGACGTGGCATGTGCACACACACACATGCACACACACAGAGGACTCTGAGCTGCCATTTGCACATCTGTAATAAGGGTTACTGAGAGGACCTGGCTCCTCACGTCACCTTCCTCAGGAACTCTTCCCTGAGCCCTAGGCTGGCCCATGTGCCTTGGCCCCCACAGCCCCCAAGCCCCTGGGTGGTGCCATCTGTCTGTGTGTCTGCCTCCACCTCAGAGGACAGGGATGTGTCTGGGACATTCCTGCAGCCCTGGCTTCCGTGGTGAAGCTCAACACAGTCCCTGCCTCATGGAGCTAGCAGTTGGGAGATTAATGGACATGAAGGCAGGGTTCATGGGGGCTCTGCGAGTCTGGAACAGAGGGGCTCTGACCCAGTCTGGGAGTCAGGTGGGCGCCTGGAGAAATGAAAGGGAGCTGGGCCATGAAGAACAAGTGGGAATTGGTTAGTGGAGGGCGTGGCAGGAAAAGCATCCTGGGCATAGGGAACAGTATGTGCAGAGTCCCAAGGGTGGGAGGACACATGAAGAGAAGGAGAGATGGCAGGAGGCCAGTGGGCACCTGGGGCAGGGGCAGTGGGTGGGGCAGGGGTCACCGTCCTGAGAAGGGGTCACCATCCAGAGATCCACGGGATGGGGCTCAAGCCGGGGGTGGGGTGTCATTTCTGAGCGATGACTCTGTAGCCAAGCGGGAGGGGGTATAAGGGAACAAGGCAGCAGTGGGGGATAAAATCCGCAGGACTCTACACCCCTGTGTAAGAACATGAGACTGAGGAGAAGCGGACACGTGAGGAGTTCACTCGTGTGCTCATGTGTACACATGCGGGTGTGTCTGTGTATGTGTGTGTCGGGGGGTGTGTCCGTGTGTGTGCATATGCGACATATGAATGTCTCTGAGACTCAGCCCCCGCACCAGCCAAGACCGCTCCAGGAGGTGAGACGTGGTGCGTGTGTGCCCAATCACACGAGCACAGACCCACTCCCGTGTCCAGCTTGCATGCACCCGGATGTCACATGCGCAGCCTGTGGGGCCAGGGTGACCTCTGCCCCTTGTCTGCCAGTTTCTCTCCTTTCAGTCTTTGGAGCAGCCCCGGGGTGTGCGTCCTCCCAGTGGGATGGAAGGGAGGACTCAGCCACCCACATTTCTGGACACTGGGGGCCCAGCCCCAGCCTCAGGAAAGGGCGGGGTCAGCGGGCCCAGGCCGTTAGCCGTGTGACTGGGCCTTGCACCTTCCTGAACCTTGATTTCTCATCTGTGAAGTGGGGCTAATGATGGCACCTCACGGAGCTATTCAGAGAAAGGACAGAATCCGAATGTCAACATGCTCTGCAGCCCGTAAGGTTGTGCCCAGAGGTAAGGGATTGTGGCATCATGGTTCCCAACCGGCCCCAGTAGATTGCTTCTGACCACCTGGCCTGGCCCCAGGAGCTCCACCGTTAAACCCGCTTCAGTGACCAGAGCCCTGCCCTCAGGAGCTTCTGTGACAGTCAATAAGCTCTCAGTCAAGGAGGGAGCCATGCATTACTCTGCACGTTCTGTGTTCTAGGGTTATTGACACAAAAGCTTTATGCCATCTCCCCAGCAGTCCTATGGGGTGTGTGCTCCAGTCCCCACTTACAGACAAGGAACCAGAGGCTCAGAGAGGTCAAGTCATCTGCCCAAAGTCACACAGCTGGCAAACAGTAGAGCGGGGACTTGGACCTCGTCTCTGTCCCCACTTGGCCCAGTACCCTCCTGGCTGCCCCTGCCCCTCCGCCGGCTCAGAGCAGGGCTTTGTTGTGGGAACTGGTGCGGACACGCTTGGGAGCACCACCCCTGACCTTCTGGGGTCTCCCCTACCAACTCAGGGGCCCAGGCCTGTGTGACGCCAACAAACAGGACAGGCTTCCTGTGCCACGACCGGACGAGCTGCATCCCAGCCAGCGGGGTCTGTGATGGTGTCCGCAGCTGTGCCCACAGCGAGGATGAGGATGAGGCCATGTGCCGTGAGTGCCCACTCAGTCCTGCCCTGCCCCGCGTGGGCCCCCACCGTTCAGCCACACGGTTTGGGGTTGCCCCACCTCCAGCCCAACAACGCTCTCAGGTCCCCGCACATACCAGGCACTTTCACGTCCCCAGGCCTTTGCTTACGTGGTCCCTCAGGGAGAACCACACGTGCTCCCTCCGGCCCAGGTACATGCACACCTGTGTGTCCATGCTAGGAATGCCTTTCCTCTGTGCATCTCCACTCAAGTGTTACCTCCACCAGGAAGCCTTCCCTGGCTCCCAAAGTAGGTGAAGTTCCCTCCTCTGGGCTCCCGTAGCCCCTCTGCTTCCCTGTTTCCCAAGCCTACTCACATTGGCACATTTACCACCCCCATCAGACTGTGAACCCCTCTAGGGCAGGCCTGGTCTAGTTGATTGGGGGCCCCTCTGCTCAGCAGAGGAGTATCTGGGATGATTTCCTGAATGAATTATGGAACAAACAAATGAATGAATGAGTGGGAAGACCTGGTCCCAGACCTTAGAGACCTGACAGCGCCCAGGAGAGAAGAGCCGTGGCCACATGGACTTGGCACTTTCTATGTAGGAGGGAGAGAGTCTGCTGAGTTGGAGCGGGTGGGATGAGGGAGCAGATGGGGGAAGCGTCACTGCATCATGGACCCTCTAGACTAGAAGAAATGTTAGAGGTCATCTAGTCCAAGTCACAGCTCATGCCCAAAGCCTCTCCTAACAAACCCAGGCCACCTAGCCTCTGCTTGCATACTCCTGGGCCAGGGGGCTCCCTACAGCCTGAGGCAGCTGCTCCCATCCCGCATCACATGGTTTCCACGGGAATGTCTCCCTTGGGCTGAGTTTAGAGCTGTCCCCCTGTAGTGTCCTTGATTGCTTCCAACTCTCTTCTCTCATCTGAACCCCATTTTAATCTACCTCCCATGATGGTGGCAATGCAAGGACTTGAAGATGGCTTTCTTGCTCGCCACGAGTATCCTCTTCCCAGGGCCACATGCCATACTCCTACATCATACTCCATACTCCTACCCGCCCTCATGGCTGGTTTTCTCCACTCCACCAGCACAGCCCAGGACACATACAGGTTCCTCTGTCCCTCTCCTTGGTCAGGCTCCAGAAGCATCCATGACACTCTTGGCCGGCCCTGGCTCATCCAAGGAACAGAGGCTGTTTCCTGCCAGAGGCCTCTTGTGACGTGGCTTGGGTTCGTACTAATTTTGGTAGCCCCTTCACACCACTGCCCACTAACCACTTTCAAGAAGGGTTCTCTGACTCCCCCTCACCAAGTATGTGAACCCACCCCCGCTGTGTTCTGGCACCCAAGTGCAAGACTTAGTGGAGGCTTCTGGAGAGGTATGATAAAGGAGGCTTCTGGAGGCTGGGAGGTGGGCATGCACCAGGGCTGAGCCGGGAGTGAACAGGGAAGATGCCGCTCTCTGGCCGTCTTGTCGGGGAGACAGGGAAAGAATACTCCTCTGCCTTGGCTTGACCTCCTCTCTGGGAAAGCGCCTCCTGTGCCCTTCTCCCTGGGAGCCCGAGTTTGGCAACTGCCAGGGTGGCCAGGACACTCCTCCTCCAGATAGACGTTGGAGGCCAGGTGTGGACTTCCTCCAGCTTCGTTTGTCCCACCGTAGGGGACATGCCCCAGAGCCTTCCCCGCTTCCTCGTGGCCCGCTGTGGAGACCCGTCTTCCTGGATCTACTCAGACCAAAAGTGTGATGGGACCAACAACTGTGGGGACTGCTCGGATGAACTGAGCCCAGGTAGGGGTCCGGGCACAGGCCAGGCAAAGGGCAAAAGCTGACTGGAGAATCTCAGAGGTTCTCCTTCCTCCCCTTCTCGTACACCATGAAGAACTTTTCCACCCCTGTTTGAGTGCCTCCGGGGATGGAGTGCTCACTACCACTCCGAAAGTCTCCTTTTGGATGGTTATTCTGTGGTGGGGACAAATGAGGAAACCAGACCCCGGGGGGTGAGACAAGGAGTACATACGAAGCCTAACTGGGATTTTGGCCTGAGTTTCCCTCCTCACCTCTGCACCTCCCAACCACCCTGAGAGGAGAGCAGGGTGGGAATCACTGGCCTCAAATTTAGATGTAGGTAAACTGAGGCCAGAGCAGAGAAGGGACTTAAGAGAAGAAGTGACCTGGGTGCAAACCCAGGTCTCCTGACCACGTCTGGAACTCTTTCACTGCCCTGGATGTTCCTTTCAATTTCTTCCCTGTTGTTCAATCAAGAAACATGTGCTGAGTATTTGTAGGGGCTGTGCCTGGCACCAGAGTCTGCTGGAGGATAGTCAGGAGTCACACATGTGTCCTACCCCTGGGACTACCATCATGCTGATGGCAAAAGCAAGTGCTGGGGACCTAGAGATGGTTTGGGGGAGAGATGCAAGTAAGAATCGGGGGGAGGGGGCAGCTCGGGTGGCTCAGCAATTTAGCAACGCCTTTGGCCCAGGGTGTGATCCTGGAGACCTGGGATCGAGTCCCACATCAGGCTTCCTGCATGGAGCCTGCTTCTCCCTCTGCCTGTGTCTCTGCCTCTCTCTCTCTCTCTCTCTCTCTCTCTCTGTGTCTGTCATAAATAAATAAATAAATAAATAAATCTAAAAAAAAAAAAAAAAAAAGAACCAAGGGGAACTTCTTAGAAGAGGCAGTATTCGAGCAGGCCTTAGAGAGTGGACAGGTTTCAATAGGCAGAAGCTGAGCCTGCAGGGAAGCACCCCGGAGGCCCAGGGTACCAGGGAGTCTGTCACAAGTCGGTTAGGGTGGCTGAGTCAGGGTGAGGGAGGGAGGACAGGCTGGGGGAGAAAATATGCTCCCATTAACCTCCCAATGCTGACCACATGCCTGGCCCTTTGCTTATCTTTTCTACTTTTACTTATTTATTTTTTTAGATTTTATTTATTTATTAGAGACAGAGAGAGAGAGAGAGAGAGAGAGAGAGAGAGAGAGGCAGAGACACAGGCAGAGGAAGAAGCAGCCTCCCTGCAGGGAGCCCGACGTGGGACTCAATCCCGGGACCCCAGGATCAAGCCCTGGGCTGAAGGTGGCGCTAAACCGCTGAGCCACTGGGGCTGCCCCACTTTGCTTCTCTTAATAACAACCTTGATTGGATGAGGAAACTGAGGCTCAGACAGGGTGGGAGACTTACTCGGGCGATGATCTGGGGAGTCCAGATGCTCTCTGCCGCAGGGAAATAGGGAATGCAGTCAACCCGTGTCGGACGGGGTGGGGCCGGTAGGGAGCTAGGGCAGACTTCAGACCCGGGGTTCTCCGGGACACAGCAGCTGCTCTTCTGCTGCCTCTTGCACCCACAGTGACTGTGTGCCCAGCCTGTGGCCCGGGGTGGTGGCGCTGCCCCTCCACCGTCTTCCCGTACTGCGGCTGCATCCCGAGGATCCTCTGCCGTGACCGCGTTCAGCATTGCTCCGACTGGTCTGATGAGTACTCCTGTCCTGGCCCCTGAGTGGGCCACCCAGGCCAGAGTGGGGGCCGGTTGGGATGGCGCTGATAACCTCGACTCCAAGAACATGAGGGCAGGAAGGAGGCTTCTGGATCATCCGGTGGGGTCCATGCACTGTCTCCCAATAACAACCGCCTCCCCTGCTTTCAAGTGTCCAACCTCCCCTCGAATGTCTCCAGTGACAGGAGCTCGCTACCATGTCAGACAGCTCCTAACAGCGATGAAAGGAATCTGCTTTCTGATTTTAGGCATGTCCTCTGGGGTCGCACAGAGGAAAGCTGTTGCTCTGCCCCAAGACAGGCTTGCAGATCCTGACCCAGTCACCCCTTAGAAAAAAGGTAAAACCAAGCCAAGGAGTTCAGCTCTTACGGATGGCACGTGTTTGTGAAGTGATGCCACTTTCTGACCCTTTGGTACCTAAGATAGATACTGCTGGGCTCCCAGGCAGCCCTGGCATTGTTCTCAACTCAGGGATCCTAGCAGGCCTACTGATTGATCACAAGAGATTGCACACGAGGCAGCGTACCTGCCATCCTCCCTGTGGGAAGCCATCAGGGAGGCTCTGAGTTGGAGAATAGAGGATCAGGAGAAAGAGCAGCTTGAGGAGCTCCTCACTGCCCTTCTGTTTCTTTCTTTCTTTCTTTCTTTCAAGATTGTATTTATTTGCGAGGCAGCGAGTAGCAACATGAGCAGGGAGAGGGAGAAACAGACTTCCTGCTGAGCAAGAAGCCCTATGCAGGGCTTGATCCTGGGACCCTGGGGTCATGACCTGAGCTGAAGGCAGATGCTTAGCCAGCTGAACCACCCAGGTGCCCCTCTCTCCCATTCTTCACCTCTGTCCCATTCCCTACCCTCCCCCTCACCCACCCACCTCATGACCAGCTTCCAAGCCAAACAGCCCAGATTTCCTGAGGGAGGGATTGTATTTTGGTCCTGCCAGCCTGACTGATGAGCTGTTTCTCTGGATACTTTCTAGTTTCACAATAGCCAGACAGGCAAGGATGGGTATCCTGTTAAACAGATGAGAAAACTGAGGCCCAGAGGAAGAAATGACTTGCCCAGGTCATAGAGCAAAGTCAATGCTAGAACTGAAACCCAAGCAATGTCTCTGGTGTCCTAGCTCCAAAGCCTAACACTTTTCTGCTCCCAGTGGGATTATACTTTGGTCAGGAACAGAATGTGGGGTATTTTTAAAAAGTAATTTGAGGGTACCTGGGTGGGTTGAGCTTCTGATTCTTGGTTTCAGCTCAGGTCAGATCTCAGGGTTGTAAGATTCAGGCCCGAGTTGGGCTCTGCACCTCAGCGTGGAATCTGCTTAGGATTCTCTCTCTCCCTCTGCCCCTGCCCCGTCTCAAGTAAATAACTCAAAAAAATTTTTTAAAAATAAATAAGGTAATTTGAAGGTCAGAATGTGGTCCATCCCTATTCCAAAAGAGAGATTTGGAATCTGGCTGACAAGAGAGTTCCTGTTGAGGAAGACCAATATATCTGCATTGGAAATTAATAAAGTTGATTTTAGATAGGAGCCTTCTGTGAGTTTTTAATTGAAAATGGGCATCTGAGAGACTATTGAGCTCCAGTTCATTCTTTTCCTCACTGAGCCACCTCCATACGCCTGCTCTGGGCCGAGGCAATGCCAGGCACCCAGGAGTGAAGAGACCTGGGTCCCAACACACAATGAGCACAGGGTCCCATGGAGGAGGCACCTCACACATAGAGAGGATGGGTGGATAGGGCAGCAGGAAATGCTGGGCTGACACCACCAAGGAGGTACCTTTGGGGAGTGAGGGCACAATCCTGTCCCTGAGCCTGATGACCTGAGGACCAGCTCCTGGGATGAGGCACCTCAGGGATCCTGGCCGAGGGACAGACAGCGCCGGGCTCTGGCACACTTGGCTGAGCTTCCCTCCAACTACAGCCCAAGTGAGGCAGTTGGGGCTCATTCGGGGTGCCCTCAGTTCTGACGCCTAGTCCAGAGCAAGGGCACTTGTGCTGGCTCTGGAGGGTGGGAGAATTTCCAGGGGGAGAGGTGGAGGAGGGCATTCCCCACCGTGGGGCCAACGTGTGTACAGCTGTGCGGGTGTGACAGGGTACAGCTCAGCCCAGGAATGCCCGGCAGGCCAGAGTGGCCAAAGCTGGGGGGGAAGACAGTAGAGGATGAGGTGAGGAGGTGCACAGGGATATGATCCTGCAGCGTACAGCCTGTCACACTTCCTCCTAAGGTGAGTGGGCCTCATCAGGGGCGACAAGCAAGGAAGCATTCTGGTCCTACAATGACCTTTAATCACAAGAGTGTGAGAAAGAGATGCCAGTCCTTGGGCAGGGGGGTGGTCAAGGGCTACGTACTGCTGGATTACCTGGACCTCAGGGAGCAGGGGGAGGGAAGGGAGGGGAGAGAGGGGCGGTGGAGTCCAGACCTGAGAGGGAGAAGCAGTCCTCTTGCCCTGTGCCTTCTCCAACAGGACGCCAGTGTCCGGGGAAGAGAGGGCCGAGCCGGTTCCTGAGGAACAAGAAAAGGGCCGGAGGCTGGTTCCAGCACTCAGATGGACTGTGTCCCCAGTGACCTGAGCACTGGCTGGAGAAACAAGGTTGCTGGGAGGAGCTATGGGAGTGCACCCCAGTCTGCTCCTACGGTCAGCCTCAGTGTTTCCTGCTGGTGCCGGGGGTGAGCCCTGCAGGGGAGAGGCAAGTGCCACCCTGCCCCTGCCCCCGCCCCCCAGAGTCATCCCTTCCTGGGCTTCTTCAGTGACCTGTGGCTCCTTTCAGAAAAGTGCCCAGGGGCACTGGTGCCACTGGTTGCACATCACCCCCCCTCCCCACACAACCAAACCCACCCACTGGGGGGTTAAGATGCTTCATTTTGCAGGATGGAGAGTCAAAGCTGGGATGATGTATCCCAGCCACTCAGCGTGTCATAGCAAGGCAAGACCCGAAGCCAAGTTCCCAGGTGCACCGTTGGCACCTGCTGAGCGTTTACTAAGAAACCAGGAGCATTACATTCCATTGTCATGGCAAAGCTCCCAGGGAGGTTCTTTCTTCACACGCTCAGAGCAGCCAGGACCTTCCAAGGTGCGTGGCCAGTTGTTGGGGGCAGAGCCAGGAGTCTGGGGAGTCAGCTGCGGCGGTTCCCTGTTGGACTCTCAGCTTCAGGAGGTCTGCGAAGCTTCTGGTGGTGGTGACTCTGGAGCAGGGCTAGGCCGGCACCATGTGGGAAGCAGGCAGGGGGCAGTGCAGGGTGAAGAGGGCAGGGAGGGCGGGAGGGCCAAGGGGCTGTCAAACAGTCCCCCACACTGCAGACCGGGGGAGCCTCTGATCCTAGGCTGCAGGGAGTGAACCTGACCCTGCTCACTGCACGGTGCTGCCAGAGGCTTTCGGCAGGAGGAACACAGTCTATTCTTCCCTTCTGAGGAGGGGCTGCAACGTAGCCTTGCTTCCCTGCCGTCAGAAATGATGATGTCCTCACCAAACTACTGCACAGGCGTATTGAGAAGAAGTGAGATCCGGGATGTGAGCGCTACTTGGAAATGTTAAAGCTTTAAGCAGAAGAAAGGGGAGTGCCAAGCGCTGTGCCAGGGGCTTTAACGAATATTAAAAGGCAGCATTTAGGGCAGCCCGGATGGCTCAGCGTTTTGGCACCGCCTTCAGCCCAGGGCGTGATCCTGGAGACCCAGGATCGAGTCCCACATCAGGGTTCCTGCAGGGAGCCTGCTTTTCCCTCTGCCTGTGTCTCTGCCTCTCTGTATGTCTCTCACGAATAAATAAATAAAAATTTAAAAAAAGGGCAGCATTTAGTCAGCATGTAGTACATGCCAAACACTGCCCCAAACTCAGATATGCCTTGTCTCTTGTATCTCATTTCTCCCCCATGTAATGTGGTTTGATTAGTCACACTTTACAGAGGCACAGAGAGATGAAGTTGCTTGCCTGAGATCACATGGCCAGGACCAAACCTGGATAGGTCCACATCCAGAGCCTGCCACATCCCCTCCTTGATGTCTCACTCCTTCTCAGCCAGGATTCCCTGGAAGAGAAAGCTGGAGCCCAGGCCAGGGCCTCACAGCCCGTAAACAGGAAGTGGCTGGCACTGGCAGGATGGCATTTGTTTTTTTCTTGCATATTGGTTCTTCCTTTCAGAAAGAAGCAGGTGCCACAGCCACCTCCTGAACAATACTCCGTCAGTTGTGTCCAGAAAGACACAGAGCCCAAGGCAGCCAGCCAGGCCCTTCCCCTGGTTCACCTCAGCAGAGCGGGGGACTGAATGCATCGAGAATCCAGGAAGCAAGTGTCAATATTTGCCATCTCCCAGCTTCCCTGCCTCCCCCCACCTCCAGCCCTGATCAGTACTTGGAGCACAACAGGTTCTTTGCTGTGCAAACATGAAGGGATAGATGAATGGAATTTAAAGAGGCTCAGCCTTTGCTCCAGGGTTTGGACTAGAAATCTGGGCTGGTTTAACCCTCTGAGGTCACTGTTTGCCTAGGACTCTCCGTTCATCCTTAGACTCACTAAACCACAGATGCTGGAAGCTGGGAGGAACTCATAGCCTGGCCAGGCTTTTGACAAGAGGACACTGGGATCAGCTCTGGTGGCCATCACCGGTATTCTGAGGCCCCCCTGCAACTCCAGGTCAAGGCAGAAAAGATTTCTCTGAATCCTCTTTTTAAAAAATAATGTCTTAAGGTATAACTTACATACAGTAAATGCACAGATCTTAAGTATATGTTGAGTCCTTAAGCTCAATGAGTTTTTTTTTTAAAGATTTATTTATTTTGTTTAGAGAGAGAGAGCACAGGTGTGTGGTGAAAGGCAGGGAGAGAGTATCTAAAGCAGACTCCCCACTGAGTGGGGATCTTGGCACAGGGCTCGATCTCACGACCCATGAGATCATGACCCGAGCTGAAACCAAGAATTGGATGCTTAACCGAGTGAGCCACCCATGCATCCCTTAAGGTCCATACGTTTTTTAAAACAGCTTTATTGAAATATAATTGACATAGGATAAATGACACACATTGTAAGTGTACGCTTTCATAAGTTTGACCTGTGTATATCCACGAGACTGTGACAGCTAAGATAGTGAACATATTCATCCGCCCTCAAGTGTCCTTGTGCCCCTCTATAATCCTTCAGCCTTACCGCTCCCCAGTCCTCCCCCCTCATAACTCAGGCAGCCAGTGATTTCCTTTCTTCAGTATAATCTGTCCTTCTTGAGAATGTTATATGAATAGAACCATACAGTATATACATTTTTTGTCTGGCTGGCTTCTTTCACTCTGAATAACTATTATGAGACTTACCCATGTTGTAGTCCTTCCTTTTTATTATTGACTAGTCTTCCCTTGTGTGAATATACCACAACTGGTGCATTCCAGGCCGAAGAGAGGCACTTCTTCACTCTTCCATTCATTTGCTAATGGATTTTGGATTATTCATCATTTGGGTGTAACAAATAAAGCTGCTATGATCATTTATGTACAAATCTTTATATGGACATAATGTTTTATCTTGGGGTAATACTTAGGAGTGAAATGGCTGGATGTGGTTGGTATATGTTTACCTTTTTATGAAATTGCCCGTTTTCCAAAGTGGCTGTATCATTTTACATTCCCATCATTGCAATATGAGAGTTCTATTGCTCTATATCCTTGCCAATACTTGCTATGGTCAGCCTTTTTCCATTTTAGCTATTCTTTTTTTTTAAGTTTTGTATTTACTTAAGTAATCTCTACATCCAGTATGGGATTTGAACTCACAACCCAGAGATCAAGAGTCATATGCTCCCTGGACTGAGCCAGCCGGGTGCTCCTTTTTTCAGCTATTCTATAGGAGTGTGGTAGCATGTCAATGTGATTTTACATTTCATTTCCTTAACGACTAAGGATGTTGAACATCTTTGCCATCTCTATTTCTTCTTTCGGGAAGGATTTGTTCAAATATTTTACCCATTTCATTTAGATTGCTTGTTTTTTCATTACCGGGTTTGACAGTTTTTTATATACTCTGAATATACATCCGTTATCAGATGTGTGATTTGCAAATATTTCTCCCAGTCTGTGGTTTGTCTCTTCATTCTTTCAACAGTGTCTTTCCAAGAGCAGAAATCCTTTATTTTGATGAAGTCCAATGCATCAGATTTTTTCTTTTACGAAGCATGCTTTTTGGTTTTGTATGTATGAAATAATTGCCTAGCCCTAGCCCTAGGTCACAAAGATTTTATCCTATGTGTTCTCCTAGAAGGTTTATAGTTTAGGTTTTCTAATTAGGTCTATGATCCACTTTGAGTCCATTTTTGTACATAGTGCAAGGAATGAATCAACATTTTTTCTGCTTTGTTTTTGCACGTGGTATTATTCCAGCACCCTTTGTTGGAAAGACAATCATTTCTGTACTCAATTGCCTTTGTATCTCTGTCAAAAATCAGTAATCTGAGTATTTGTGGTCTGTTTGTTCCACTGATCTATTTGTATGCTGTAATGCCAGTACCACACTGTCTTGATACCTGTTGCTTTATTTATTTTTTTTTATAATTTTTTTTTAATTTTTAATTTTTATTTATTTATGACAGTCACACAGATAGAGAGAGAGAGGCAGAGACACAGGCAGAGGGAGAAGCAGGCTCCATGCACCGGGAGCCTGACGTGGGATTCGATCCCGGGTCTCCAGGATCGCGCCCTGGGCCAAAGGCAGGTGCTAAACCGCTGCGCCACCCAGGGATCCCGATACCTGTTGCTTTATAACAAACACTGAAACAAGGCAGTATTAGCCCAATTACTTTGTTCTTTTTATTTTTATTTATTTTTATAGAGATTTTATTTATTCATGAGAGACATACACAGAGAGAATGAGAGAGAGGCAGAGACACAGGCAGAGGGAGAAGCAGGCTCTACGCAGGGAGCCTGACATGGGACTAGATCCCGGGTCTCCAGGATCTAGCCCTGGGTTGAAGGCGGCGCTAAACCGCTGAGCCACCCAGGCTGCCCTACTTTGTTCTTTTTAAAGGTATTTTTTGGCTATTCTATCTAGGTCCTTTCATTTCCATACGAATTTTATTTTTTATTTTTATTTTTTAAGATTGTATTTATTTATTCAAGAGAGACACAGGCAGAGGGAGAAGCAGGCTCCCTGTGAGGAGTCCGAAGTGGGACTCGATCCCAGGACCCCAGGATCACAACCTGAGCCAAAGGCAGACTCAACCACTGAGCCACTCAGTGGAGTCCCTCCATAACGAATTTTAGAATCAGTTTGCCGATTTCTATAGAAAAGTTTTGCTGGAATTTGGATTGAAATAGCATTGAAACTACAGACCAATTCTGGGGAGAACTGACACCTTAACACTGCTGAGTGTCCCACCCATGACTACGTTGTCTCTCTCTATTAGTTCTCCTTAACTTTCCCTCGGCAATGTTGTACAGTTTTCAGTGTATAGGTTTGTACATCCTTTGTCTGATTTATCCCTAAGTATTTCCTATTTTTTGATGGCAAGTGGCATTTTAAGATTTTAATTTCTGATTTTTCACTATTACTATATAAAGATAATTTTTTGTACATCAATCATGTATCATATACCTTGCTAAACCCTCTAATTAGTTCTTTTTTTTAAGATTTATTTATTTATTTGAGAGAGAACGCACATGCAAGCAGAGGGAGGGCAGAGAAAGAATCCTCAAGTGGACTCCATGCTAAGTGCACAGCCTGATGTAGAGCTTGGTTCTGAGACCCTGAGATCCTGACCTAAACAGAAATCAAGAGTTGGAAGCTTAACCAATGAGCACTCAGGTTCCTCTCTTATTAGTTCTCCATTTTTTTGTAGATTCCATCAGATTTTCCATATTATAAAATCATATCATCCATGAATAAAGACAGTTTTCTTTCTTTCTTTCCAATCTGAATGGCTTTTATTTTTTCCCTGCATTCAATGGCCCATGAAAAATGTTGAATAGAAGTGGTAAGAGGAGACATACTTGCCTGGTTCCTGATCTTGAGGAGAAAGCCTTCATCTCAGGGATCACTGTCCTTCACTGTCTGATGTTCAGTGTTTTAAAATTGTTGCTTCATGCATTCTGTTTGGTTTTTGTTTGTTTGTTCCAAGCAGGAAGGCAAAGCTGGTCCCATTATTACATCTTGGCTTCATTCTGAATCCTTTGAGCGAGGCAGAGGGAGGCACTTTCCCCAAGTTGCAGATCTGTTCTACCTCATAGCCAGGGTCCAACCCATCGCTATTTCACTTTATAGGGCCTCCTAGCCTCCACAGAGGGGAGTGGTCGGAATGGATGAGGTTAAGGCCTCCAGAATTCCCCACTTAGCCTGCTCCATATTGTGGGGAAATACCGGACCTGAGCATCAGTCCAAGAGGACACCCTGAATTGCCCAGCAAGTCCCCCACATGGCCGAGCCTAGTTTCCCATGGGCGCAGCACACTGAGATCTACAGAGCACTTCGCTTGGAGGATCCTTGTTCTCACGCCATTAGCTTCATTTGGTTTCCCAAAGAGGAGTCCTGGAACCTGCCACAACAGATTCTTGGGGCAGGGGGAATGTGGCTGGATTAAAATGCAGGATTTGGGGTGCCTGAGTGTGCAGGTGCAGAGTCTGCTTCTCTCCCTCCCTCTGCCCCTCCCCCTGCTGTGGTCTCTCTCTCTCAAATAAATAAATAAATAAATAAATAAATAAATAAATAAATTTTGAAAAATAAATAAAATAAAATAAAATGGAGGTTCCTGGGTCCATCCAGCAATCCCAAATCAGAATGGCATGATGGAGCTTATTGCACATTTTTTTTTTTTTTTTAGCAGAGTCCTCAAGTGACCCTTGGGAACTTCTGGGAATCACTGATCCAAATCTAAGTCAATGATATTCTCCCAAGAATGACAACACTTACTAGATGTGCTATCTTGTTAAGTTATATCATCCCTTCCTATTCCTAACCTCCTGAGCATTATGTGGCATGAATTTTTTTTTAAAGATTTTATTTATTTATTCATGAGAGACACAGACAGAGGCAGAGACACAGGCAGAGGGAGAAGCAGGCTCCATGCATGGAGCTTGACGCGGGACCCGATCCCGGGACTCCAGGATCACTCCCTGGGCCAAAGGCAGACGCTAAACTGCTGAGCCACCCAGGGATCCCATGGCATGAATTTTCTTTAATAAAATGAATCTTGGGGCACCCGGGGGGCTCAGTCAGTTAAGCGTCTGCCTTCGGCTCAAGTCATGATCCCGGGGTCCTGGGATCGAGCTCCATATTGGGTTCCCTGCTCAGCTAGGAGTCTGCTTCTCCCCTCCCTCTCCTTCTGTGTGCTCTCTCTCTCAAATAAATAAATAAAACTTAAAAAAAATGAATAAAAATAGTCTTTTTGACCACTTCACAGAAACCTTTGAGATGCCCAGGGAAATTTGACAAGCATCAGAGATTGCCAAGCCTAGAAGGGACTTTCAAGGTCATCTGTCCAATCCCCTGATTGTCAATGGATTGTCTCTGTATCAGCCTCGCCATATAATCACCCCGCATCTGCTTGCACACTTCTGATGACGAGGTGCTTGCTACTTCTCCTAGCAGCTGTGAGTTTAGAAATTTTCTTCCATTACTGACTCAAATCCCTCTTTAATTAGTTCTGCATCCAGAAAACGTATCTGTTCCCTCTGTCTCAGGAGAGCCCTTCCCCTGAAAACAGCCAACCATTGCCCCCAGAGAAGCTGGTCAAGCTGCACAACCTCCAGGTTATTGGTGGTGTTCCCCCCCCAACCCCCTGCCCTGGGACCAAGGGTTTCCATCTCTGGAACAAACCTGCTTGCAGAGCTGCATAGGGCTGCCTTCGCTCACCTGTGGCTTGGCTTCCTCTTGCTCAGTGTGAGCCACTGTTGCCCTGGCTTGGCCACTGCTTTCCTCAAGGAGGAGGACAGATGCCTCAGCCAGCTCCCCTTCTTTCCTGGATCGTTTCTCGTGGCATACAGACATAGGTCACGTCTCCATCTGTCTGACTAAAAGAGCCTGTTTCCACGCCAGGTTCTCCTCAGGCTGCCTTCTCGACCCCAAGTCCAGAGCTTGTCTCTGTCTTGCCTGCCCTCTCTGCATCAGGGAAATGCTCCTCTCTCATGGTTTCTGTCACGGGGCACTGTTTTGGCATCCTCCTCCTTCCGTTGTTTCTTCTCAGTTGACTCTTCCTCTGCTTTCCCTTTTTTTTAAGGTTTTATTTTTATTTATTCATGAGAGACACACAGAAAGAGAGGCAGAGACACAGGCAGAGGGAGAAGCAGGCTCCCCAGAAGGAGCCTGATGTGGGACTAATCCCTGGACCCCAGGATCACAACCTGAGCCAAAGGCAGATGCTCAACCACTGAGCCACCCAGGTGCCCCTTCTGCTTCCCTGTAAGTGCTGCCTCTCCCTAGGTCTCCCTTCCTCCCCTGTACACCCCATTTTATCTCAGTGCCTCATAGTGTGGTGAGGGTGTCCTTTCTCCCCTTGGAGAATGTGATGACAGCCACAGCAAAGGGTTGGGGGGAACCCCCACTGATCCAAACGGGTAACACTTTGCGTACCATTCCAGGTTCTTAGTGTGAAGCCTGTCCTTCCTGCCTGATCGCCTTCCCAGCCCTGGCCTCTCCTCAGTCTCCCTCCAAGGCCTATAACTCCCTGGCCCCTCAGACTCACGGATCAATGATCCCCTGGACAGATTCGTTGGGCTGCCCCACCTCAAACTCGACAAACCTCAACCTGAACTTATGTGGCCTCCAACCTTGTTCCTTTTCCAGGGCTTCTCATCTGGGTGTTACTGACCTCAATGTGGAGACCTTGATGTCGTCTCTGACTGCTCCCACTCCCGTAGATCAACACCAAATCCTTCCTGTTCCCACATCAAGCTCCACACCAAGCTCCACAGCTGCAGAATCCATGGTGTCTTCATGGGTCCCCATCACTGAGCAGATGCCTGGCGCATACAGATGCTCAACAAATGCATACAGTGTGGGTGGATGAAGGCCTCTCCCTGTGTGCCCCTCTGTGGCCTATCTGTGCCTTCCCTCAGGCCCCCGTGTCTCCTCGCTGGACTTCCAGTCCTGGGCAGCTTCCACGGAGAAGCCAGAGGTATCTTTCTCGGCCACAGGTTTGCGTCACCCTTGCTTTCCTCCTCTGTGTGGCTCCTTGTGAGTTTCGAGATAAAGGTCTTCTCCTGGAGTGGTCTCTGCTCCACCTTCATCTCTCAATTCTCTCCAGTTCCCACTGGGTCCAGCTCCAGAACTCCTGAAAGCTTCATATGGGCCAATGTTGCCACAGAGCTGGGACTGCTACCTCACATTCATTCTTCAAAACTCACTCAAGTCTCAGCATTTTTTAGGAAGCATCTCAGGCTTCACAGGTCTTGGTTACCCATTTTAGCATTCCTTCCCTGTGGTCCCAAAGCTCCCAAAGCTAACCCAAATCACAGTACTGATCACACAAAGCTGTCCTTGGGAAGTCACTTGTCTGTCCCCTACTTGAGGACAGAGATTTTGTTTCATCTGTTCTACCTAACAGAGCCCATAGTAGGTGCCCAATAACTGTTTGCCATATATCAGTCTTTTCTCTTAGGCCTACAACAGATTAGATGAGGCTCATCCGCATTATGGAGAGTCCTCTCTTTTTTTATTTATTTATTTATTTATTTATTTATTTATTTATTTATTTATTCATTCATTCATTCATTCATTTATTTTTTAAAGACTTTATTTATTCATTCACGAGAGACACACAGAGAGAGGCAGAGACACAGGCAGAGGAAGAAGCAGGCTCCCCATGGGGAGTCTGATGTGAGACTCAATCCCAGGACTCTAGGATCACAACCTGAGCCAAAGGCAGACGCTCAACCACTGAGCCACCCAGGTGTCCTGGGGGTAATCTCTTTTATTTAAAACCTAATGGTTTTATTATTACCCACCTTTATAAAATACATTCACAACACCTAGACTAACTTTTGACCAAATCCCTGGGCACCGATAGTCTAGCCAACACGACACATAAAATTCACCACCATAATGAATAAACTTCTTCCCTCTGAACTTCAGCTTCCCCATCTGTAAAATAAAGAGCTGTGATAATGTTCTAGGATTCTAGAAATCATTATAATTAGATAACAGCTGATTTAGACTTTACAGCACTTTTACTCTATTATATAATTTAATTGGTAGAATAATCCTATTAATTAAATTAGTTACTGTATTGTTTTTACAGTTGAGGAAATTAAGGTCCAGAGAGAGGAAGAGAGTTGTGGTGGCAGAAACTGGACTGGAGCCTAGGTTTTCTGTCTCTGAGTCTAGACCGCCCAAAGTTAAAAGAGAGGAAGTTGCCAGGAATCAGAGGCTGATGCAGGAGCAGAGGGAAATTTCTCTACAAAAACTCAGAGTATGACCATCATAGTTGGATGTCAAAATCAGTCTGGTGGGGACAATCTAGGAATTCCAGAATAAAATTTCTCTTCTCCAACTGAGAGAGTACAGGTATAGCAGAGCTCAACGCCTGGTGTATTAAAAACTACTAACTTGGGTAAAAAAAGTAAAGATGACAAAAGATGCATGTTAAAGGTGGCCAGAACAGCTGGTAGCTGCTCTTTATTTGCCATAAGGTACGTAGCATTTAATCTTACCAGAATATTCTCTTATAAAACCTATTCCAGGGCAGCTTGCGTGGTTCAGTGATTTAGTGCTGCCTTCAGCCCAGGGCCTGATCCTGGAGACCTGGGATCGAGTCCCACATCAGGCTCCCTGCATGGAGCCTGCTTCTCCCTCTGTCTCTGTCTCTGCCTCTCTCTCGCTGTCTCTGTCTCTCATGAATAAATAAATAAAATCTTTTTTTTTTTTAAAAAACCTACTCCAAAGCTAAGCCTTTGTGTCATTCCTGGACCAAAGGTACAAAAAGACCTTCAGGGGAAGGACTACAAAGAAAGAAAGGCCTTCTGGTAACATGGTCTATTTATTTTGACTTGGTATTACCTTTGTTTACTTACAGGATTCCAGAGATCAAAGCTAAGTTGGACACTAGAAAGGCAGTGGGGAGAATCTCAAGACCAGGAAAAAACCTGCAAGCTAACTCTGCAAGATTTATCAAAAAGCCAGAGGTCCCAAGCACTTTCAGGGCCAGGAAAGATGATTGCTTGCCCTTTCTTTACCACTTTCGTGCTTTCTCATTTTCTTGTATTTCTCCCTGCCTAAGGCTTCAGGAGATATTCTGTCTCTTTGCCTGTTTCAGCGTCCAGAGGCCACCTGTATTCTTTTGTTTGTGGCCCCTTCCCTGCATCACTCTAACCTCATTTCCACAAGCCTCCTGCATCCCTTCTAGAAGGACCCTTGTGATTACATGGGGCCCACTCGGATGCTTCAGAGTCATCTCCCTATCTCAGGTTTGTTTGTTTATAAAGATTTTATTTATTTATTTATTTATTTATTTATTTATTTATTTATTTATGAGAGACACACACACACAGACACACACACACACACACAGAGAGAGAGGCAGAGACACGGGCAGAGGGAGAAGCAGGCTCCATGCAGGGAGCCCGACGTGGGACTCGATCCTGGGTCTCCAGGATCAGGCCTTGGGCTGAAGGCAGGTGCTAAACTGCTGAGCCACCTGGGCTGCCCAGGATCTTTAATTTAAGCACACCTGTGAAGTCCCTGTTACATATTCACAGGTTCTAGGGGTTACAATACAGACATCTTTGAGGGGCGTCATTCAGCTAAACCACAATGGATAAGGGGCATGTGGGAGTTTGTTCTAGTCTACTTTTAAATATGCTTGAATAAAAAATAATGAAAGAAAATACTTCTTTGATCCCAATACCCCAGTTACCATCGAAATTTGGAACTTCAGATTCCTTTACTGAGTACAACTTCTTGAATTTATGTGTGGTTCTTATCTCCACTTCCTCACTTCCTATTCTCTTTAATCTATTCCTTTCCTTTTTTTTTTTCTTTTTTTTTTTGACATTGACCTCTCCTTCCAACTCAGTTGAGGCCACAAACCACCTTCAGCTTGCCGAATCATCAGTTCTCATCCAACATGATCTCACAGAGCATTATCACTCTGTAAAACCTCCTTCTTGTCTAAACATTCCCACTCTAGGCTTCCATTACACACCATCCTGGTTTTATCCTGACCTCAACACCCATTGTCTTCTGCTTGATCTTAAGTGTGGGAAGGCCGCAGGCCATGTATCAGGCCTCTTCCCGATTCTGTCTACACTCAAAGTGATCTCGTGCAGTCATGGGCTCTATCAGTTCTACACTGCTGAACCCCAACTTGGCTTCCCCCCTAAGCTCTAGACTCCTGTCCAGGCACTGGTCTACCTGGACATCCCCCCAGGCATCATGTGCATCTGTGACAGAACTCTTGGTTCCCACCCACCTTGAACCTGTTCCTCTCCTCGGTCGTCCAATCTTAGTAAATAGCACCAGGACTCACAGTTGTTCAGGCAATATTTAAGGAAGGAGTCATTTTTGGTTTTACTGTTTTTGTTCCTTCCCATCCTGACACCAAGTTCATCAACATGGCCTATTCGCTACCCCTTCAAAATAGGCCCTGAATCCAGCCTCTTCCCATTGTCACTGTTACCGTCCATGTTGCGGCTTCCATCACCTCTCACCCAGACTTCTGTAATGGCCCCCAAGGGACTCTGCTCCATTGGTGTCCCCACTGTGATCCATGCCGCACATACAGGGCCCCCTGAGCACCATGAGTTACTTACTCAAAATATAAATCAGGGGCACCTGGGTGACTCAGTTGGTTAAGTGTTGGACTCTTGGTTTCAGCTCAGGTCATGATCTCAGGATCATGAGATCGAGCCCAGAGTGGAGCCTCACATCCTGCAGCGAGCTCAGCAGGGAGTCTGCTTGAGTTTCTCTCTCCCTTTACCCCTCCCTATTGCACTCTCTCTCAAATAAATAAATCTTTAAAATATATTTATTTATCAGACATGTGATTTAGGCTCCATTGGCAGCTTTCTGTTACACTGCAATAAAATTCAAATTCCATGACCCTCAAGGCCGAGGTGATCTGCCACTTGCCTCTCCTAAACTTGTCTTTTACTACTTACAATGCACTAGCCATCTGGCCTTTTTCTTCTTTCTGTCCCTAAACTGTGCCAAGTAAGCATTTACCACCTGAAACTTTTGCACTTGTTCTTTTTTACCAACACCTTCTTCACCCAGACCCTTGAATGATTAGTTCCTTGTCATACTTCTCAGCTCAACTGTCACTTCCTCAGAGAGGCCTCCTACAATTCCCTAAATTGAAGTCTAAATTAACCCTCCCCATTACTGTTTCACTTTCTTCAAAGTACTTTTCTCCACGTGAACTTAGCTTATTGACATACTGTCCTACTTTGTCTCCTCACCCTCCTTGGATGTAAGCTCCTTGAAAGCAAATACATCTTTTGTATTGTTCACTTTTGAATCCACAGCACCAAGCACACATTAAATGTTCGATACCTTTCCATGTGAATAAATTAGTACTTGGCATTTAAAAAATGTGAATGTATGAGAAGAAAAGCTGGCCTCATGTCAGATTATGTAATTCTAATAAGCCAGAAAATTCAGATTCAGCAAATCCAGTTGTGGCACAGGGATTTTCATTTTAACAAATACCTACTCACCCGCCCTAGATGCAGGGCAGGGGTCCAAGGACCATACTTTTGAGAATACTGATTTATTCATTCTTACGTGCACTAAATAGGTAGATGGCCTAAAGTGGTAAACTGAAGATCAGCAGAATTAAGTCACTTGTCTAAAGTTCACAAAGAGGGGGATCCCTGGGTGGCTCAGTGGTTTAGCACCTGCCTTCAGCCCAGGGTGTGATCCTGGAGTCCCAGGATCAAGTCCCGCATCAGGCTCCCTGCGTGGAGCCTGCTTCTCCCTCTGCCTATGTCTCCACCTCTCTCTCTCTCTCTCTCTCTCTCTCTCTTCTGTCTCTCATGAATAAATAAGATCTTGAAAAAAAAAATAAAGTTCACAAAGAGCGAGCAAGTAAATCCGAAGAGGAAACAAGAAATTCTAATTTAAAAGTAATCTTCGCAGAGAGCAAAACACACATACAAATTACCTTGTCTCTTTTATGCTAGTTATAAATTCTTGGCCTCAACCATTTGTTTCAATCATTTAAACGAAGCCTAGACTTTCATAACTCCACCTGAATGACTACAATGAATCGCTCAGATCAAACAAGAAGTGTTTGTTTAAAGGCATCACCAGCAGAGGAAAATGAGATCCTTGAAAGAAAAAAAGTATTAAAGAAAATGAAGCGTTCACTTCAAAAGTATACTGTGTTTACAAAAGAGAAGTAATGAGAAGGGGCTTTGAAGATTTACCCTCCAAAACGATGAGAACAGGTGGCTGTTTGAAGAGGAATTCCAGATGCCCCTCTCTGACAGTGTTGCCCCACGGCAGCAAGGTGGGGTGGGGGTCTTGGGGGTGACCATCAAACTAGACTTGTTTGACTAACAACATATGCTAAGTTTGACAAGAAAGGCTGTATATTTGCACTAGGAATTTGGCAAGGTGTGTTACTGTCCACCCAAATGACATTTCAAAACTCTACTTCTACAAAGAAAAGCAATCTGCATCTAATCTTTTTCATTTTACAAATTTCAGAATCATAACTTTTGATATGATGCAGGGCAACAGGCCTTTACAGACATAGCAGCTTGCCTAGCTCTGAATTGCAAGTAAAACATGTATCAGACCCAAGATCCGCCCGTATTAAAATCCTGGTTAAACTGCAACACATTTCCATATGTCAAACTGGTCACACTGACATTGTCATGCCATGTATGCTGGGTTGTTTTTAACTGAGGAACAGCTCACCTGCCAGAGGGACGGACCCCTGTATCCTTGAGGTATTCACTCCCTTCCTTTTACTCACCAGTTGAGTCTTGCTTTAAACTCACTGTAAGGCTGCAATATGGTCCGCAGCAGCACTGTCCAATAGAAATATAATGCGAATCAGAAGTGTTAAGACATGTAAATTTTGTAGTCACATTAGACACATAAAAACAGGTGAAATGAGTATTTTAACTCCCAAATTACCATTTTAACATGTAATCAATACTTGAGAATGGGAGATTTTTTTCATATTTTGTACCTTGATATGATCTCCAGTGTGTATTTTACAGCACATCTCAATTTGGACTAGTCCCATTTCAAGTGTCCAATGGCCACATGTCACTAGGGCTACTATATGGGACAGGGAAGGTCCTGAGCCTTGCTATTCTAAGTGTGGTCCACAAATTAGAAGCACTAGTATCTTCTGGAAACTTGTTAGAAATGTTGAATCTTAGGCCCCATTCCAGATCTATTGACCAGAATCTGCATTTTAACAAGATCCCCAGGTAATTTATAAGCAGTATAAAGCTTAAGCACTGCTCTAAGGCAAGTCATTGGTCTCAGGTTCCTAATCAGAGGTGATAATCCTGGCTTTGCAGGACTATCATGAAGATTCTTGGTGGTTTACTCTATAGACTTAATTGAGATTTTAATAAACGGTAGCTATTATTTAAGGTGGCAATGTAAGAGGCAGCTTTAGAGTTGGACAGAAA
This sequence comes from Nyctereutes procyonoides, assembly GCF_905146905.1. Classification (NCBI taxonomy): domain Eukaryota; kingdom Metazoa; phylum Chordata; class Mammalia; order Carnivora; family Canidae; genus Nyctereutes; species Nyctereutes procyonoides. The sequence goes on along the minus strand of NW_026575140.1, from coordinate 34,541,993 downwards.
GTATAAATTCTGTGACCTTAATCAACTCACTTAGATCGACGCTGAGTTTTCTTTTTCTTTTTTCTAAGATTTATTTATTTGAGAGAGAGAGAGAGAGAGAGAACACAAGTAGAGGGAGAGGGAGAGAGAGTCCTCAAATAGACTCCCCCCTGAGAGCAAAGCCTGATGTAGGGCTCAATCCCAGAACCTTGAGATCATGATCTGAAGTCAAGAGTCGGATGCTTACCCAACTGAGCCACCCAGGTGAGGCGGAGTGTTCTTAACTCTAAAGTGGGGCTAATACCTATCTTCCATTGTTGTTGTGGGGACAGAGTGTGGCGCACAGGTGTTCAATAATGGTAGACACATACATACACACACACACCCCTTCTTGGGTGGGCCATGTTGTACTAAGTCATGCTCTGCTGCCTTATTTCAAATGGCCTTCTATCCCAAACTAAAGTGTTATTTCCTGAGGTTTCAGTCTACACAAGCAGAACTTAAGGACAGCAAAAACGTTTATTTGAAAAAATTACTATGTATTGAAAATATACATTAGAAATTATTACAGACTTCCATAGCATTCCCCTCCCCCACCACAAAAGTAGAAATATCTGCTTGCTATGCTAATGCCATAGGTAAAGTTAAACAAAAAGGAAAACACCATCAGCCTCCTTTCCTCATACATCAGATCAGAGTCAGGGGGAAAGAGGTCAACTCCTATCTACCAATCAGTAGGAATTTAACAAGTCCCAGTCTTCCACAGCAAGACACACATATTTCTGCTTTGAAGACTGCGAAGCATTGCTCTGTTCCTTCTCTGGCTCTTCAAAAGCTCTCTTCTTGCTCTTCTTTGACTCCTGGCTTGAGACAACTTCACACTTTAACAATGGTCCATGGCAGTCTGGGGCTTTCTCTTTATAGAACTGGAGTTTCTCAGAAGAGTTCACGTGGGTGTCTGCCAGTGGACACTTCACAGGGGCTTCTGTTCGAGCCCGCTTGCCATCTGTAAGAGTGACAGAAGGGAGTGGCCCTGAGTTGATTACACTGGTGTGCTAATGCCTGCTCAAGTCCAGAAAGAGGATCCAAGGAAAACGACAAAGGCCCAAACAAAGAGGCTTGGATTAAGCTTATTCTCTTCTGAACAGCCTAGCAAGTAACAGTGGCATGTGCACTAGCATAGGCTGAAGGAACATACCCACATGGGAGTTCGACAGATTTGGATTCAAATCCCAGATGTGCCACTTCCTGGATAAGCCTACTTATCCAGTTACTCGGGCAAGTAACGTCTCTGAGATTGTTTTCTCATCTTCGTAAGGATATAAAACCAAATTCATAAGCATGATGTGAAGATAAATAAGGTAACATATAAAGTGTTCAGCACGTTTGCCACAATGTTTGCTTTTATTAAAAGCTCAGAAAAGGTTACCTCTTATTATTCAAAATCAGGACTTTGCTTCTAAACAAGAGCCAAATTTAGGGCACAACTCTTAGCAAATGATACCACTTTATTCTACAGTTGTGGTATGCCGTGAATTCTAATTTTGTTACCTTTATTTTTCCTTCATTTTGACTTTATCACTTAACTCCTTCAAAAAAATTATAGTAAAATAACATAAATTTACCACTTTCATCATTTTTAAGTGTAGAGTCCTGAGGTACTGCATTCATTCACATCCTTGGGCAAACATCACCACCATTTCTCTCCAGAACTTTTCCATGGTGCAAAATGGAAACACTGTAACTGTTCATCAGGAACTCCCTTCTCCTCTCCCCAGGCTCTGATACCCACTACTCTATTTTCTTTTTTTTTTTTTAAGATTTTATTTATGAGAGAGAGAGAGAGAGAGAGAGAGAGAGAGAGAGAGAGGACTCCATGCAGGGAGCCCGACGTGGGACTCGATCCTGGGTCTCCAGGATCAGGCCCTGGGCCGAAGGCAGCGCTAAACCGCTGAGCCACACAGGCATTCTTTCTCTATAAAGTTGACTATTTTAGGAAGCTCCTATAAGAAGAATCCCTCAACATGTTTCTTTTTGACTGGCTTATTTCACTTAGCATAACTTCTTCAAATTTCATCCATGTTATAATGTATGTCAAAACTTCCTTCCTTCTTAAGACTGAATAATATTCCATTGTATTGAAATACTATATGTATATGTTGTTTATCCTTTTATCACCCCCTCTTTGTGAAGATTTTATTTCTATCTAATCTCTACATCCAACATGGGACTCACACTCACAACCTCAAGATTAAGAGTGGCACACTCCACTGACCGAGCCAGCCAGGCACCCCATTCACTCTTTTTTTTTTAAATTTTTATTTATTTATGATAGTCACACACAGAGAGAGAGAGAGGCAGAGACACAGGCAGAGAGAGAAGCAGGCTCCATGCACCGGGAGCCCGATGTGGGACTCGATCCTGGGTCTCCAGGATCGTGCCCTGGGCCAAAGGCAGGCGCCAAACCGCTGCGCCACCCAGGGATCCCCATTCACTCATTTTTTGATGGACACCTGGGATGCTTCTATCTTTTGGCTAGTCTTAATTCTAGCCAAAAGATAATTAAAAAAAATCTTTTTTAATGTTCTGTACTCACTACTTTTGTGCCATGGCAAATCCTTTTTGGAACAAGAGGGAATATACATACGTACATACGTACATTTAACGAGCTATTTTCCTGGTGGTGGTGCTCAAAGCTAAGTGTGAACTTACACTGTAGTATGTCAAGAGAATACAAGTCTTGATGATCTATTTAAGTCAATACTATCATAATTACTTTTCCCACTGAGTGAAAATGGGCTGACTGCTTTACGGGTGCAAATAACCTAACAGCAAAAATTCCAAAGAAAAAAGAATTTCTCACAGAAGTGCTGAGCTGCTGTTCGAGGCTCCCCAGATTCTTGTGGCTTCACAGCTTCTGAAGTCACACGCTCCCACTGCAGAACAATCTAAAATGTATTTGAAAAGATTTTAATCTGAACAAAATCTCGAGTTTTTAATCTCAAGCTTTCCTGTTCCCCCTAGCTCCCTTTCCACAAACACAAATCCTTGTGGTAATCTTACTTCAATTGATAGGTGAAAGAGTAACCAAGTCAAGCCTAGATTTTCTGTTTTAATGCAGGAGTTGATCAGAATACAAATATGCTAGATATATGTATTTGCATGACTCAGGAAAAATCTATAAAGCTGATTCCCTGTCTATCTTCATCTCTATTGCAAGCTAGAAAAAAGTGCATATCCTTAAATAATAAAATGTAAGACCTTAGTCAAAATATTTTTCACACATTAGACTCAATTTTATGCCTTAAACTATACCAAATATAATTCAAACTCTTGTATGTGTATAAAATGCCCACATTCCCATATTCTTACATTTCATGATCAGTTTCCATTTTTCAAAACTGTTACAGATGTATATTTATTATAAGCTACTAAAAATTCTTTTGGAAATCTGGCTGAGTATAAACTATACATAAAGTGATTATTTTACATATACTGCAAGTAACAAGAACTTTTAATATTTCTCATTATAGGATGCAATAAAATGATCATAAAGTCAAGGGAAACACTTCAGGACACAGAGATAGAACAACACAGAATGTTAAGAATATAGTTCTAGACTTAGCAACACCACCTCTAGCCAGGGTACCGTTGGCAAGTGATTTATTTTGGGGGGCTCAATTTCTTCATCTGTAAATTAATATTAATAATACTATACTAATACCCTCAGGCTGCTGTGAGGATTAAATGAGGGGTGTGGCTGTGTCTGGCACACAGAAAGCCCCAGGAAATACTAGATGTCATCCCTTCTACAAAACTTCTCTAGTTATGGGGAATGGGTCATATTGAAGAGAACACCAGGATAAACCAAACCTGGTGATTCAGTGGGCAATATGGAAAATAGTCCTTCACTAACAGAAATATGTATGTCAATTGCAAGAGCTGCCTGGATACAGGGAAGAAGAAAATGAGCTTGGTTCTGGACATGCTGAACCTGGGGTGCCTGGCACCGATTTACAGACAGTATTTAGGAAAGGATCTGTGTCAGAGAAGGTACAAACTTCCCTGCAGGGACACTGGAGATCACCAGGACAGTGAAAGGAGGCAGTGAGGAATCAGCCAGAGCTGGCAGGAGAAGTAAGAGTAGAATAAGGCGAAAGGCCAGGAAGGTGGAGAATGGGGTCAGATGCCACGTCCAAGAAAATGCCTGCTGCGGGGCAGGGAAGGCCAGACCTAGAGCACAAGGGATTAAGAACCGAGTGGGCAGCGAGGAGGTGGACAAGGTCACAGGAACCATGTCACAGCCGTACTGGGGGTGAAGACCACGTTCAAGAAAGTATAAGGTATGTTTAGGCGTGTAAAGAAAGCAGCCAACACAGCATGAGACTGAACACCAAAGGGTGGGGAGGAGAGGGAAATCATTATAAGTGGAATATCCCAGCGAAAGCTGAGGACCTCAGGGACTGGGACTGAAAAATATTCAAGTGCTCAACCCTGGAATGAAACGGCACACTTGACCCCTGGGACAGGAGGGAAGCGGGATATGAAGAAATAGGAGATATTGTGAGACAGAGGGAAGAAAGTAAGGGGACTCGTGTTATCTGGCCTCATTGGTCTGTGTCACCTGCAAAGAGCACAGCAGGAACCTAGAGTGAGCCCCAAGACATTTCAATAGGGGGTCAGCAAGAGATGGTCCAAATGCTATGGCTGCGCCCCGGGGCCCACTCACGTGCATGGGACGAAGCTGCATGTGTGAAGGAGCCCCATCTTGCCTCTGAGCTTTGCTTTATTATGTTTAACAGATACCATGTTTTTTACGAATGGAAGGTCTGTGGCAACCCTGCATAAAGACAAGTCTATTGGCACCATCTTTCAATAGCATTTGCTCACTACATGTCTCGGTGTCACATTTTGGTAATGCTTGTGACATTCCAAATCTTTTCATAAATTTGCTAAAAGCTCAAGTGATGGCTAACTTTTTTTTTAAGATTTTATTTACCTATTCATGAGAGACACAGGGGGGGGGAGAGGGGGAGGGGGGAAAGAGAGAGAGAGGGCGTGAGCCAGAGACACAGGCAGAGGGAGAAGCAGGCTCCACGCAGGGAGCCTGATGTGGGACTCGATCCCAGGACTCCAGGATCAGGCCCTGGGCCAAAGGCAAGTGCTAAATCGCTGAGTCACCCAGGGATCCCCAGATGGCTAATATTTTTTTAACAATAAAATATTTCAAATTAACACTGAGTACATTATTTTTTAGACATAATGCTATTACACACTTAACAGACTACAGTATAAATTCTATATGTACTGGGAAACCAAAAAAATAATCTGATTTATCGCAATACTTGTGTTTTTAAAAAAGTTTATTTATTTGAGAGAAAGGGCATGGTGGGGAGAGGCAGAGGGAGAGAAAAGAATCTCAAGTAGAATCCCTGCTGAGCATGGAGCCCAATACGGGGCTCAATCCCACAACCCTGAAATCATAACCTGAGCCAAAATCAAGAGTCTGAGCAACCCAGGCACCCCACAATATTTGCTTCTTTGTGGCAGTCTGGAACCACACCCACAGTATCTCTATGGTATAATCTGTGCTTTCAAGCCAGGTTGCTAGGTATTTTACTTCAACCTTACCAAGCTCTGTAAGAAATCCTGGTTTCTTTATATAGATGAAGAAATTGCAACTCAAAGTTGTCTTAAGTCATAAAACTATTGTGTTGTCCAGCCAGGATCCCAAACCCATGTCTCCCTGACTCCACAGCCTACACTCATCCCCTCATGCCCTGCTACCAAACTTCATCAAGCCTTTGCATGATCATCCCACACCTGCCCCAAGTCCACTGGATATATGTTTAAGATTCATCCACAGCTACAAACTGTTATAACGATTTCAGCATGTATCTTATGTACAAACACAAAAGTGCTCCTGAAATACTGATTCACCCCTTCTTGATTACTTACAGGGAGATGATACAATTAGGCACTTGGATAGGTCCACCATCATGCATTATAGTGGAGCCAAGGAGGAATCCAGAACAAAACAGTTAGGTGGGTCCTCGAGGCCTCTACCAAGAAACAGTATCTGAAGAAGAAGGGCACCAGCCATAGGCAAACTGCAATTTACTGGTGCCCTACTACCTGCTTACCTTCTAATTTCCTACTTAGGTCTATACTAAGTTGAGGAAGACCACCAAGAAGGTAAGACCAAAGCAAAGGAAAGTCAGCCAAGAAGCTGAAAATGGGAGGGTTCACTCAGAGGACAAAAAAGACATTTCCTCACCAAAGCTCTACAAGGTAAGAAATTTGCCCACACTAAGGGAAAGAGTGAGATTTGAACCCTTATAGGTGTGACTTTTTTTTTCCCCAGCATCTAATGCTGCTAAGAGAATGTGTCTTCTTGAAGCTGGACATACTGCTTTTTTGCATAGCAGGCCAGAATTCATTTATTTTCTGAGTCATTTTCAAGATGGCATTTTCTTGACGACATTTTCTCCTAGGGCAAATATGGATGAGCCACAATATAGTGACCAGAGCATGATCTCTAAGGACTGACATCTAACACTTTGCCTTAAGTAGTTGGGTCAGGTATAGGCCATTACTGTCTTTGATCTGATGTGAAGATGATAATTTAGCCAGACTACCCAGAAAATTAACGTTTGTTCAAAGTGTTGATTAAGGCACTTGGACTTAAAATGAAAAGCTATATGCACTGTGAGAGAGAAAAATCTGCAGTACCTGGTCAGCCCAGCCCTCTGTCTTACAGTTACTGTGATCAAATTCCTTTAAAGGCACTTTGGAGTGGACAAGGCCTATATGGGTCTGGAGCTTGTGTTTGACGGCTTTGATGTCCTACGAGGGAAAGAACAAGAAAGCACACACCTGGTCAATTCTTGCTTGCTTTCAGTGGGAAATAAATACCATCACAAACACCAGTCCTTTCTAAATACCAATTAGCAGGAGCAAAAAATATCTAATCATAAGTCTGCGAAACAAGCAAATGTCTTACCTTGAGCCCTGTCCCAGAAATATCTAAGCAGTTTAGTTTTCTAAAAGAGAAGAGGTATCCAATTCCCGCATCTGTGATCTCAGGGTTACCTAGATGTCAAAAACATAGGCTATATAACAGTATACAGCAGAGCTACTGCTAAAGTCCAACAATAAGCTCAGAAAAAGGCCAAACAATGATAAAATATAAAGTACCGAGTGAGCAAACTTTTCAGAGAAAATGATACAAAGATCTTCTTTATCTTCATCGTGTCTGTAATATGGGAACAGCCACACCAAATGACCCTTAAGATCCTTTATAGCTCTAACTTTCTAGGAGGTGGGGATTAGCAGAAAAATAAATGAACCAGGAAGTTAACCCAAAGGGTTTAATCTGGAGCCCTATAAAAACAGCATCCATAAACATGTATTAGAATGGTTTATCGGACTTTGTGTGTGGCTATTTCACCTCCAAAGTAAAAAGATTTTTAAAAGATTTTCAAAGGTTTTTAGACACAGAGACTGTTACTACTCTTACTAATTTGCACTGTCTTCAGAAATCTTTCTTACATATTACCTTTTCAAATCAGAGTATTACATTTAGCACTGAGTCCTCAAAGCCATGAGTACAATACCCAGCACATTCCAGATGCTCAAAAAATATTTGCTGAATAAATACACTTTTCTGGGAGGGAGGTTGGACATTCACTACGGTCTTCGTTTTACAGAAGTTGAGGCTCAGAGAGGCTAAATAACTTACTCGGGGTACACAGCTATTAAAAAATGTAGAACAAGGAGTGTCCTTTGACCTTAAACCCCTGTTCCTTTCATTCTTTTGACACCATACCATCCTGCCATATATTGAATGGACACTCCGTTAAATTGTAAATGATCTCTATCAACTTTTTACCACTGAAGTCACATCTGGTTAATCCTGAGTAAGTTATCACAACTGTGAATTCATCAAGATTTTCATCAAGCAAGTATTGATTAAAAGATCTAGCTGACAGACACTATGTATGAGCAACTCAAGGTAAGTAAAGGTGAGCCATATGTCTTTTATACATGCCATGAGAAGGATGAAAGGCTGTCCTGTCTGCACACAGTGAGTGGTCCAGATGAATCTGGAAAGGCTCTTCCTACCCTAAAGAGGGGGCAGCAAACCAGGAAAGGTACCTGGCCAGGAGTCAAGAGCCTCTGGCTTTATTCTTGCTCTGCCACTAACTTGCTGTGGCATCTAGGAAAGTTACCACCCTTAATCTTATCACCTCTAAAATGATGGGGGAAGAACTAGGTGATTTCTAAAACCATTCTTCCAACATTAAGAACTATAATTTCTAAAAAAAACTTACAAGATAAGTCTAATAATGTTAGATTTTCAAGGCCTCTTTTCATCACTCGAACTGGTGCTGTCATTTTCCGTACCCCAGCATCAGATAAACAATTATCCTTCAGGTGGAGTTGAGTTACGCTAGGGAAACAAAGTCCACAGATAAATCAGAGTTTGAGAAAGTCTATGCACAAGAACATGCTTTCATAAATTTCATCTAAAAATACATCCTGTTATCTCATACCCAATGCATTTAATGGAATTATAAACCTTTTGGTGCTATTTACTAGTTGAGGGTGGGTTAAGTTAGGGATGGAAGTGTCATGTAGTACTAATCTCCGATGGCAGAGGGCACTAAGGCTATATGGTCAAATGAGGTAAACAGAGACTTCATTAAGGGGATAAATATATCTTGTTTAACACAGAAGCTACATTCATGAAAAATCCTATTTGAAAACCAAAAACACTCTAAACAGGTCAGGAAAGTCTACTAAAGAACTCCTAGGAGAATTCTTTTTGCAAAGCAAACAATCCTCTAATTTTAACCTAGCTTTATAAATCTAGATTTTCAGACTGGTTTTTAGGTACACCCATCACCCAATCCATCCAGCTAACCTGAAATTTTAGGGTATTAATTTGCTCCACTGTCCCACACACAAGACATCTGAACCTTTACTAAACCTCACACAAAAATACCTTTGTATGGGGTAGTGTGTAGGTGTCACTGTCTGAAGCAGGCCCCAGGAAGCTGGTTAGACTTGAGTTTGTCATACTGTTATGCTTCTGGCTGTTTATGAAACCACAAAGGAATCCATCTGGCCTCCTCTCTGCTGTCCAGACTGAGCAACTGGAGATCAGCTGGACTATTTGCAAATGGTATAAACTGGGTGATTTCTTTAAATTATGATTCTTGCAAAGAATGAGGTGGTCTTCAATAGTTTACTTTTTAAATAATTTATAGTTCATTGATAGTTGAAATACAAAAGGATGATTTTTGTTAGAATAAACTAGGACTGGAAAACTAAGGGCAAAATCATTTTCACCCCAGGTTGTTTCGTGTATTGCATGTTGAAATAAAGGTTATTTAGAAAATGAACCAACAGACTTGGTTTCCTAAGAACTGTTCAATCTATATTGCTTGTGCCTAGTAAAGGAGATTTAAAATGTTTTAGAAAAGAAAAAAATTAGCAAATAAACACAGGATTGGAAAGTGATTAGCATTCTTCAAGATGATCCCACTGGGTCATCTTTAAAAAAAAAAAAAATTCCATCTACAAGTGGTGGCAGGTCAATACCTAGACAGGGCCTCATTGGTGAGATGTTCTAGAAGTTCATGCTCATCTCCAAGCTTGCAACAGGAAAGATCCAGGCAGGTCAGCTCCCGGAAAGACTTAATCTCCTCAAGTTTTTCTGAAATCACCAGGTATCTGTGGGGCATGGAGAGCAATCAATAGCTTTTCTTTTCCTTCTTTTAAAACATTACCTTTTGTGGCTTCATGATATAGTCAACATTCCATCAGTACAAGGAACTATGTAATAAGCAGACTTCACCAACTACTATGTGAGCCCAGGGTGAATTTTTTAACTAGTGAATGCTTTGAGTCTTTTTACATGACAGTGGAATAAAGACTTTTAAATAAAAATATACAAAAAAATTAAGAAAAATAAAAATAAAAATATATGAGCAAAGGCAAGACACAAGAGAAAACATCTTCGTCAGAAAACAGACCTTGAAAAAAAACCACAAAAAACAAAACAAAACAACAACAAAAAAAAGAAGACAGACCTTGGTGTTGGGACCTGATGGGAGAATTTCCAAACTTTAGGACACTCAAAAAATTAATCATTCATTCTTTTGAAGTTGCCTTTTATCTTATGCTCAAGTATCTACTAGCTTGAAAACTGGAACACGGCCTGGAACTCTGAGTTCTAATCTCTGCACATCCCTAAGAATATACCAAGAGATGTTTGGCAGATCACATTTTATCTTTTCTATTCAAACATGTTTCAGTAGCTGCCCACTCCACTGCGCCTGTTAACTTCACTCTGAAAGTTCGTGCAGTATGACAAACTACAAAGACTTAGTCTCCTCTAGATGGTTAAGACAAACCTATGAGCACAATTTAATTACAATGGAGCACCTTGCCAAACTGCTATCAGGAAGCATCAGGGAGGCCTCTGGAGAGGAAAAGAAAAGGGCATTCCACAGCCCAGGCTGGGGCCTCCACCCTGCTTTCTAGTTGTTCATCTATTTCAGATGATATCAGTGAGAAAAAAATGAAAAAGGATTAGGAGTGACAGGAAATAGGGAAGAGAAGATCCTAAGAAAACAGGAAAACTGACTTGTGGCAAGACAATGACTTTTTCATCCACTTTCCTCATGGATATCTAGAAGTTTCCACAGCAAAATGGTATGCTAGAATCAGTGGAGTTACACTTAAAAGTGTTCACTTCTCTTTTCTGTCAATAGGATCATAATTACCAAAGACAAAGAAGATAGGATAACGTGAAGGCAAGAGGGAAGTTAGATCTCTTTTCTTCCTATTTCCAATCAAAATAAGATGTACTGAAAGCTGGTCACTGGCCTGACTGCTAGGTACAGATGGCCTGGGGCACTGATACCCTCTCTAAGCAGCCTGGTGACAGAGCTCAGCTGGATACACAACTGAGCCTTATTTACACAGACGTATTTTAATTGCACTGTAAATAAAGCTGCTGTTTTCTATCTTCCAATCACAGAGTTGAAGTGGGTTAATGGGGATTTGGGGGATTACTGGCAATCAGAGAAAGGAAAACACACATCCTTTGATCAATTAACCAAAAGATTTTTAGTAATTCTGAAACAAGGGTTATCTGTGAAGGACATAACAATGTATAATGTGATTAACAGAACAAAAATCAAGGCTGAGAAACCAACATGTAAAGCAACAGACGCTACTAGATGCTTATCTAGGACCTGATCAAAGCTCTAGGGTCTTGCTCAACACCCGTCTTCCAATTAATGAGTTTAGAATTGTGTAATGGAGAAGCAAGAGAAAGTACATGGACATATTTTAGTGTCAGATACAATTGAGTTTGGATTGTAACAATCCTAATTACTTGTGTGACTGTGAAAAGTTACTTAACTTTTCTGATCCTCAATTTCTCCCACTGAAAATGCGGCAACTGATTACCTTCTTTTAAGGATAAAACTAGACACAATATTCCAAAAGCACACGGCATCTAATAGAATCTCATCTCATTTCATGGTAGTTATTATAATCACTTCATTACACAGGGTGATATTTTAAGGAAAACATGTTTGCCTCCTGTAACCACTTGGATTAAAAACCACTGGGCTTTCAACACAGGAAGGAAATCGTTTATATAAGTTGGAACCCAGTTGCAAAGACACTGGCTCTCCATCTAACAAGCAGCTTTGTGACCCACCCTAAAACAGTGAGTGCCTGACCCTCCCCAATTACTTATTTTTAATAATTTTTTCAATCTCCTTCTCTTTGATCTGAACCCTTTGTTTGCTATAGCATCATCAGCCCTGGATTGTAAATGCAAACCCAAATCTCTTGTCCTCTTCCTATTTTTCTCTGGGGATCCAAAAGGAGAAGGGAAGTTTGGGATCGCAATTGAAAATCATTTTTAAAAAAAGATTTTTAAGTAATCTCTACACCTAATGTGGGGCTAGAACTCATGACCCTGAGATCAAGAGTAGCATGCACTTCCAACTGAACCAGTCAGATGCCCCCACAATTGAAAATCTTAAACTTGTATCTGAATAAGACAGCAAAGTTTAGGATTCTTGCAATAAAGACTACATTAAAAATGTTTCTTATATTTATATTTATGATCATAAAAATAATATATATTCCCTGTAGAAAAAAAAATCAAGAAAGTGTGAAAAATTATAAAGAAAATTTAAACGAATAGCAATCCCACAATCTACATTTTGAAAGACTTTTTCTACATATGCAATGCATATAAAATTCCTTTTTTTAAAAAAATTGGATCATATAGCATATGCAATTTTAATCCTTTTAAATGTATCATATAAGAATATTTCACATCATTTTAAGTAATCTTTGAACATTAATAGCTATATAATATTTCACCATATGAATGTGCCATAATTGACTTATTTCCAGTTGTTGGATATTCAGCTTTCAGGTTTTCACTATTACAAATAGTATTATAATGAACACCTTATATAAAAGTATTTGTTCTCATGTCTGAGTTATTACATTAAAAATCAGGAGAGATTCCCAATAAATGGAATTAATGAGTCAAACGGAATGGATATTTTTAAGGCTCTTGATACATGTTGCTAAGCTGCTTTCCAGAAATGCTAATTTATGTGCTCACCAAACATGAACGAAAGGGCTATTCTCATCCAATCTGACCAATGGCAGTATATAGATATCACAAATGGATAAAAGCATTTTCACTATCATGAGAAATACTTAAGCTAGAACGATAGATGGGGAGAAAACAGAATACAGATTATAGATAGTATATTCCTAAATGCATAAATATATTTGAAAATGATTATCATGAATAGTGGGATTATGAATTTCTTAAAATTACAGCTTTATATATTTCCCAAATTGTACTGCCTTTATAAAAATAATTTTAAAACAAGGCATCTATCATAATTCTACTTTTCATGTTTCAATTTTTCTACAATGAACATAAATAACTTGAAACAAAACATGAAGGGGTAAAATATATTGTAAATATATGTGCTACAGTGAAATATTGCTCGGATTTTTCATTTAGGTAAGGTAATTCTTTTTTCTACTGGTAACAGCCCCAGGCTCAGCTGTAACTAACCATAGCATGGAGACAGAGTTTTTAGAAGGTGCTTGCTCAGTTCCTAAGTCCACAGTTCTGCTCCCGTCTACATGTATGTTTATGCCTTGTCTTTTTAAAGTACAATATTTGAACCAGAGTGATGCCATTAATTCTATGAGCCAATTAAATAAAGAATCCTTCTTTTTTGTTTTTTAAAGATTTTTTTTTGGGGGGGGGAGAGAGGAAGAGAAAGCATGAGCTAGAGGGAACGAGAGAGAGAGAGAGAGAGAGAGAGAGAGAGAGAGAGAGAGAGGGAGAAGCCGGCTCCCTACTGAGCACAGAGACCGACACAAAGCTCTAACCCAGGACCTCAAGATCATGACCTGAGCTGAAGTCAGACATTTAACCAACCAAGCCACCCAGGCACCCCTCCTTTTTTTGTTTCTTAAGGCATATGAATTTACCTTATGCTTTCTGACATGACTTTCTCCTCTTACATGCTCTACTTTAGCCTTGTTTTAATGGTCATATTGATGGTGCATTTAATAGAAAGCTAACTTTTCACATTTTCTAATCACAAAAAAGTTCATGTAATGGCACACTACACACTTTTAAAATCTACAGGTATTGATAGTAAATGATTTCCAAAATATATAAAGCAAGCAAGATGCGTGATGGTGTAAGCAGTGTGCTGCCACTTGTATAACAAAGGGGAGAGCTATAGATGCATGTACCTGTACAAGATGTCACTGGAATGACATAAAAGAAACTGTGAACAGTAGCTGCCTCTGGAGAAATAGGAGATAAAATGGGAGGGAGGCCATGTTTCACTGTATACCTTTCTGTGTTTGAATTATTTTCCATGCACATTTTTTAGTTTTGTTTGTTTTTTTATGTAGGCTCCATGCCCAGCACAGAGTCCAACACAGGGCTTGAACTCACAACCCTGAGATTAATACCTGTGCTGAGATTAAGAGTTGGGTGTTTAATCTACTGAGCTATCCAAGGCACTCCTAAAGGTTTTTTTTTTAAAAATTAGTAGATGCTTTAAAAATAATTTTAGGTAATGGTAAAATAAAAATTTTATCTATTTTATTTTTTAAGTGGAGCACAAAGCATGGCTTCAATTCATGACCCCGAGATCAAGACCTGAGCCTGAGCTGAGAACAAGAGTCCAGGATACTCAACCAACTAAACCACACAGGTGCCTCTAAAAACTTTAAATAAATCAATAAAAGCAAAGGCAAGTCACAAGAGAAAACATTTGTTCTGTTAGAAAATAGAGTTTGGTGTTGGGACCCAACAAAATGAGTCATGGGAAACCTCACTAAAATGAGAGTGGTCAGGTTTTCATCAAGGGGAGCTCTCACTCCCTATCACTCAGAGTCAACAGAGGACCCGAAGCGAAGAAAAGCCTGACCTGACCTTACATGGACTTGACCTTTCATGTGTGAGTCTTACTCTATGACTCCCAGCCAAAGGAAGAAACGCTTCTTTCCTCCTCCCCTCTGACAAGAGCTTCACCAATGAAAAGCCACCCCATTCTAAACTCCTAGTTTATTCCAATGTACTTTAAGTTTGGAACAACCTTCCCAACTTCTCTTTTCTCCTGAAAAAAGTATGCCTCTCCTTTGTTCCCCCAGGCTTGCCGGTGGTTTTCCAATAGTTGATTGTCCCAGATTGCAGTGCTCTTTTATTCTTCAATAAACCCATCTTCTGCTGGTAAAATAGCTGCCAGTTTCTATTTTTAAAGTGAACAGACCATATTTGAAAATTTCCATATTTCAGGATACTTGAAATTTTGATCACCTTTTAAAGCTACTTTTTTATCCAATGCCCAATATCTAGAGGTCTGAAAACTGGAATCAGCCCAGAACTCTGGTTACTAATCTTCACATCCTCAAGAGCATACCAAGAGATATTTGGCAGATTGTGTCTTGTCTTTTCTCATACTAGACTACAAGTATTTTTTTTACTGAATGGAGGAGTGGTGACAATCAAGCAGTGGTGAAGCGGTTTCAAAATAAAGCTGTGTTTTCTGGTGGGGGCGGTGGGTAGGGAGAAAGACATTTTCTCAAAATGGCCGGCCACTTTTTATTTAGAAGTTTTAAACTGAAGTGCTATTTGATGGGGGAATGCCCCCAAGCCCACAAAGCCCCAGAACTAGACAGACTGAACATACCCAAATAAAATACTCAATACTCTAATCAGAACACCCACCTGTTTCGCAAACACAGGGAGCAAAGTACCAGACTTCCGTAGGCCTCTGTGAATTTCTGTAAAGCCCTCAGCCCTGCACCTGGCTCTGTGAATTTCTGTCTGGCTTCCGCAGCAGAAAAGAGCTTTTCAGCAATCTGCTCAGGAAAGCCAATAAGGGAATCAATGTGATCAACGTTGTCAGAGATAAAGCCCAGGACGAGGCTGAAGAGAGATTTAGCAGAGTACCGAAGATTCCCCTCCCGGGTATATGTGAAGATGAAATGATCAGTCTTCTCTTTCTGCGCAGTATCATCTTCCCTGTTCATGCAAAGCTCCACAGAGAAGCCTTTGGGAAACAGTCTGAAAGGCCTTGGCTTCTGCAGGCTACTCCTGACACCATCCAAGGCCAGATTGACCATGTGCAGCTGACCATTTTCTCGTACGTAGATGGGTCCTGGGTCCAGGTGGTTTTCGGAGTTGAGGTAGTAAGACATTGCCTTGCTTCCAACTGTAAAGGCAAAGCACAAAGGAAGCAAATCCAATTAAAATGCCATTTATAACATGCAACTTCATCTTGCTGTGCCCAGAGTTTTACGAGCCTACCAGGAAGGCCCTTTGGTTGGTGTGGGGAAACAAAGCTTCCCAGCTGCCTATGAACCTGGCACTGCAGGCTGCCTCTATCTGGAATGCTGTCTCCTACTTTCCCCCTTTTCTTTGTATCTGGTGCACTCCTACTCATCTTCCAAAAGCTAGCTCGAATCTCATTTCTACAATTCATCCTGGGGAAGTTACAGAAGCACAGAGAGTCATCTACAAGAACAAAGAAAGTCACAGCAGCATAGCTGATAATCACAAAACAAATGGAAACAACCTAAATGTCCAACAGCAGGGATATTATTAAATAAATTATGATACATCCATACCATGGAATGTTATGCAGCCATTAAAATCATAGTTTTTATTGATTTGAAAGTTACAAATGTACAAACAGTACACATGAAATTTACTATTTCTGTTTTAAAAAATGTATTTACACACAGAACAAAGACCAGAAACATAACTTCCTTGCTACGTTGGCACTTCCACATACTTTGTTGACTCAGTGTTCTGCTACTGATTTATTTCTGGGCCTGTGTTCTACTGGTTTGAGTTCCTTGAGGAGAGGGACCAGGTTTAATTCATCCAGACTCTGGGATGCTCTGGGATATAACATAGTGCTCTGGGATTTAACAGTCCCTGGGTGGATATTTGTTAGACTAAAGTTTACTAATTTTCCAAACCTTACACAGACCACCAGCAATAGGCTTTTTTGGATCTACAAAGACCTCCATTACAAGAGCTGGGGGGAAAAAAAGTTATTCTACCTCTTGGAAACATCTTATCTCTTAGGGCTCTATTAGGACACTTTTGAGGTGAGGCAAGACACCAAACACAGTAGGCATTTATGCAATGGTTGACATTTTGTGCTCAGGCATTAGTTGGAATAAACATTTGTTTTCCTGAGAAACTGAGATTGCTATGTTAAATGAAAGCCGCTGATTATCATTTCCGCAACAACACAATGATCTAAAGAGAACTGAAAGTTAAAATTCTATATATGTCAAATAGCTGCCATTATCTTTAAAAGACTGACTTTCAGAGTGAACTAACTCAGCTTCTTCTGCATCAATGCAGGGCTGGGATGTAGTTTTGATGCCACGTAAAAGTGTCAGCAAACAATCAAGTCAGTGATCAAAAATGCTGAGTCTCTGGAGATCAAATAGTGATCCTGTTTGTGGACAGCAGTACAATCCACGTTTCTCCTGAGGATAATTATGTGTGTAAAAGCACATCAGAAAGAAGGGCCCTGACTAGCCTGACAACCTCACCCTTTCCTGCTCGGCTTCTTATGCCCTACTCTTCAACCATGCCATACTACCCAAGTAAGCTGGCTGTGCTCTCTTGTCCCACTGGTCTTTGCCCATTCTGCTGCTCCCTTTGGTTGGACCATCCTTTTCTGCTTTCCTGACCTAGCTCATCCTTATTCATCATTAAAACTCAGCTCAACCACGATCCCTCTCCTGGGAAATCTTCACTAACCCCTGCACCAGTGCATGCCTGTCTGGTTTTCCCAGAGCACCAGTGTCTCTTCTATATATAGCACTTAGCACCATGTCCTATGTTCACTTGCTAACGTTCCCAGAGCTGTGATCTTTGAAGGCATGGCATTTATGTTTTTCATCTTTTTCTCAGGCCCAACACAGTGCCTAGTCTTGAGTAAGCCCTCAACAAATACATGCTGAACTGAATAAGAAGAAGGGTGAGACCTCAAAGGGACAGACTCAGTGCTCTGAACTGCAGGGCCTGCTGATACTGTTGCTAGGAGCCAGCTCCTCTTCTAGGCAACAGCTGCAGACTCCTCCCCCACTTGCCAGACCCTTCTGCAGGTGGTAGAAGCAAAGCAAATGATGGGAGAATATTGCTACTGGTACTACCAGGGGAGGGAAAAAACCCTAAAACCCAGACAAAAAAATTCCTGTCACAGTGCCAGCTCTAATAACCCATACTCTTGCCAGTATTCAGTGACTGCTGCTAAGGAGATGCCTCACTTATTCTAAGCTGTTCTTTCAGCAGAGGTAAGTATCTGGCCCCTTCAACCTCACAGATGTTAATCTTGATGAGGAGATAAAGCAGATTCTCTGTCTTTATCTCTGGATTTGGACATTCAGAGCCCTATTCTACCTGTGGATCAGAAATTAGCCACCCTAATGGCCCTAAAAAGGATTGACTTGACTGTAATAATAGAAAGGCAAATTCTATGAAGAGAACATATTATAACGTATCAGCACACTATAAGCTCCCTGACAACGAAACAGGGTCTGTATTTCTCCTGACCCCCACTCCCAGCAGTGTGTTCCACAAACTTTAGAGTCAAATGGACAAATGGATAAATGATCACTTCAGGTGAAAATCAGAAAGGTCTGGTTCCATCCAGCAGAGGGCACAAGCGTCTTGGGACCAGAATATGGACGCTAACCCAGGCTGCCCCAAATCCTGGCAGCTTCTCTTTGCATGGATCGCTTTCAAAAAACGCAGTTCTGGCTATTTTTTACTCCTAAATTACTCAAATGCTAGTTGTCTTTCTAAATTATGAAAAAAAAAATCCAGTATTTCCTGAAGAGTAAAAAAGCACATTATCTGTCCAGAAGGCCCAAGGCTCCTCTGCTCTTCAATGAAGGTACTTGAGGAACTAACCTTGGTTCAAGAAATCCTGGTAACCTTTGATTTCTATTAAATTTGTGCATCTTGCATCCTCTCAATAAGAAGCTTCCGGAAAGTTTGTGAGGTACTATAAAAAGAACTAAGAATAAACTTAATGTTTAAACCTTTCAAGGTTAAGAACCATAAAGGCAAGAGAATTCCACATAAAGCTTCCATACTTAGCTTTGCTTATGCCTGGCTGTACATGGTGGTCGGTTATAAATGGGCTCTCAAGCAACAAGGCCTGTTCTACACCATGGCAAAAATCCCATGCAAACTGGAAGATTAAAATTAGTATCTGGGGATCCCTGGGTGGCGCAGCGGTTTGGCGCCTGCCTTTGGCCCAGGGCGCGATCCTGGAGACCCGGGATCGAATCCCACATCAGGCTCCCAGTGCATGGAGCCTGCTTCTCCCTCTGCCTATGTCTCTGCCTCTCTCTCTCTCTCTCTCTCTCTCTCTCTCTCTCTCTCTCTCTGTGACTATCATAAATAAATAATAAAATAAAATAAATAAAAATGTAAAATTAGTATCTGCAAGAAAGTCCAGCTTAGATTTGCATTAACTATATTTTATATTGAATCAACAGAGTACCGGGCATTCTGACAGTCTCCCAGCCTGTCTCCAGAGAGGCAGTTCTGTAAACCGTACAACTGCACAGAAAAATATTACATAGTGCATGTTCTAGTTAGTATTCAGTCACCACAAAGGAGCCAAAGTTACCACAAAGCGTATCATTTCATCTTATGAATAAAACATAACCTTACTTACTACATTACAAACTCAGTTCTCTACCGCCTCTTTGAATAAGAGGCAAAATAAAATAATTGATAATTAAACATGACAACTTTTTAGATCTTGAAGCCAGTTTGCCAAGCAAGAAGCAGGACCATACCAATTAAGAGGACTGGAGGGAAGGAATCAGAGACAGAGGTCACAGGATTAAAACTGTGAGCTGGGTCTATGGCTCTCTAATTTGAAGGGGGGGAAAAAAAAGCACCTAACTTTAGTAGGTAAAGTAACAATTCCCAAAGAGTAAATCATAGTAATAATGGTGACGATGATCATGATACTGGGTGTGATAACTACCAGGTATTAAGCAGATACCAGTTGTCAGGTACTGTGCTAAGCACTCAATTAAGTGATCTCACGTAACGCTCAACAATCCCTTGAGGTCAAGATTGCCATTTAACCGGTAAAAAGGCTCAGAGAAGTAAAGTAACTTACTTAAGGAACAGAGCTAGTAAGTGGCAGAGCCAGAATTCAATCTCAAGGCTGTATTACTCCAAAGCTCTAGCTCTTTCCACTGCATGATGCTGTCTCTCAAGAATAAAAATATGACATCAGCCTTAGGAATTAAAAAAAGATGTTAAAAATTAATCTCACCCACCTGTTTGATCCTCTGGTATTCACTGGCTTAAGCTGGGGGTAGGGGTGGGGGCAGGGAGGAGATAAAAACCAGTGGACATCTGAGGAAAGAGTTGGTGGGAACAGAGCCAGGACAGAGCTACATTGAGGCCTCCCTTCTTCCCTCTGCCAGGGCAAAAATTACCCACATCCACACACCAGGAAAACATCTGTCAAGCCATGGCCTTCATCCCAGGCTTCAGACACCCTTAGTTTATTTGAAAATGTAGCATTCTTGAGAAAATTTCTACACAAAAACTTGAACGGAAATTAGTTCCAAACCACCTATAACTAACTAACGATCTCACCTTAATTGTTCTGTGCCACCATCATTATTCAATTCTCCACTCCTCTTATTATTTTTACCTTACAGCGTGTGCGCTTTCCTACCTGCCTTTTCACCCACACCCTTTCCTCCCCCAAAGCTCCAGAGAGCCACACCTGACTTAGCTCCCTACTTCCTTCCAGGAGCATGCCAATCTCTCCTACATCCTGACACTCTTAACAGTTCTTCTACCCGCCAACTCTAGACTTTTCCACATAAAATCCCAAATCCAGACAGCCCCCACCCCCTTCTCCCACTCTCAACATCCCTGTCCTGGCCTCTCACACCTCAGGCCCTTCCACTCCTCCAAGGCACTTCTGAAACGAGGTTCCTGGTCCCAAACACCCAATCTCACCTCCACCTGCTTCTCCTTCCTGCCCCACACTGTTCCATCCCCATTGATTCCACCCCCAGGCACTCTTCCTCTGTCCTTCACCAAGTATTCTTCTTCCCTTCTTCCTAGTCTCCTAGGACTCCGATCTCTCTCTCTCCTCTTGTCTTCTGTCTATAACCTTCAAAATCCCCTTCCTTCACGCCTCCTTATGCCCAACTTCAAAACCCACAGCCCCAACTTTTCTTCTCCACCCCCAAGACCCCACCCCTTCCATTCTAAGCCCGGATCCTTCCCTTCTTACACTTCTCAGATCCCCCTCGGTTTTCCTCTTCGCCGGTACTGCGATTCTCCCTCCCTCCCTCAATTCCCACGCATGCCCCTCCCCGAGCCCGCCCAAACTAACCCTGCTCCCACCTTGCCCCCAATTACCCTCCGCGGCACCCCGCCCCCACCCTTCAATCCATCTCCCACACCCTACATCCTCCTCCTCACCTCTCACCCAAACCACACCCCAAGCCCGTCCCTCCCGGCCCACCCCTCCCCCACCCCGCCCCTCCCTCGCACCCCGCCCCCGCCCCCACTCGCAGCCCCGGGCTGCGTGAGCGGCCCAGCCCGCGGCCGCCACCTACCTGTGCCCCTGCCCGGGGCTGCGAGCGGCAGCTTCGCGGTGGCGGCTCCCTCCTCCCGCGGCGCGGCTGATGGGGGAAGCGGCTCGGCGCCGCCGGCACAAAGCTACGGAGGGTGGGACCGAGAGAGCTCGGGAGGAGGGAGGGGGCTGGGGTCGACCTGGCGCCGTGGGACCGCGGGGCTGGCAAGGGGCGGGGGGGCGGGGGGGCAAGGCTGGGCTGGGCAGATGCGCGTGCGCGGGACCCGGCATGAGGGGCGGGGCCGGGCCGGAGGCGGGGCCGGGCCGGAGGCGGGGCCGGGCCCTGGGCTGGAGACCCGAGGGCCGAGGGCTCGGATCCGGGAGAGGTGGGCACTGCGCGTGCGTGCTGGCGCGAAGGCGGGTCCCCCGGGTGCTGCAAGCCCCAAGGAGGGTAGGCGGTGCGGGCTCCGGCTCTTGCTGGGGAAAGACCCTCGGGTGGGGCCGCGCGGCTCACCCCGCTCCGTAAAGGAGAGCACAGGGCGCGGCCTGAGAGTCGGGAGGGGCGCGCGCCTCGGGGGCGGGGCCGAGGCCGGGCCGGGCCAGGCCGCGCGGGGCGGGGCCTGCGGGAGAGTCGAGAGGTGCGCGCCCCCGGGAGCTCCTGGGAGGCCGAGGGGAGGGGGCGGGGCTGGGGGCGGGGCTGGGGGCGGGGCTAGGGCCCGGGCGCGCGGAGCGGAAGGAAGATCCCGAGCCCGGACCGTCCGCGCGCCTGGAGCTAACGGGAGGCGCAGGCGAGCGGGGCGGCGGCGGCGGCGGCGGCGGCGGGGGCGGGGGCGGGGGCGGGGGCGGTGGGAGCGGGGCTGCATGCGGCCGGCGGGGCGGGGAGCTAGCGGAGGGGGCTGTGAGCCGGCTGACGGCGCGGGGACAGGGTCGGGGGGTGTCCAATTCCCCCGCGGCCCTAGAGACACCAGTGCCAATCCACCAACTTTTTTGAGCCCTGAATAATGTTTTCACTCCCCAAAGGGAAAAGCAATTGCAAATCGACACGAGTAAGCCTGCCAAACTGTAACCTCTCAAGTGCCACGTAACCCGTATATTAGGAACCATATAGTTCGTGTAGGATGTGGGGTACTTGATACCTTTTATGTAATTTAGGGAGGGGCGTCCACAAACCTGAGCCCTGAGGACCCTGGGAGGCCTTGAAAGGAATGACCTGGGCCGGAGGCAAGGAGGTGGTGTGGTGTCCGAGCTGGTTTGCCTTTCCAGTGAGATACCCAGCCGTGGGCCCTGGCTGTTTCCTGACTTACACAAAAGGTCCCCATCAGTAATGGGGACAGTGCCAAGGCAGGGATCAAGAGTACTGCGGACTTGACCCTCGAGGTTTTCAGAAAGAAGGGCCAGAAAGGGCATGTGACCTGGAGAGTAAAGGGTGGCTAAAAGTGGCCCTGGGGTTAGACTACAGAATAGGGCAGCGGGGAAGAAGTCCAGGGGTGGGGACCTTAAAAATGCAGAGGAGGGCACCCCCCATTAATAATCTAGGCTTTGAGGGGATACGTGTGTATTTATTTGGAGTAAGGTATCCTAGGGTGGGACGTTAGACTACAATGCGGACCTGCACCCTTGGAGTGGAAGCAACATTATCTGTGGGTTTCTTTGGGGCTGATATGCCTCTTTCTTCTTAACCATAATCAGGGAACTTTAATGAAAACTCAGATTCTGCCATTAAATAATTATACCCAACACAGGAAATAGGAAGGACAGTGATGGATATAAGAGGTATGAAACGAGTTTTGTGTTAAAGGACATGCTGGCTTCCCTCAGACGAGGTAGATAATAAGAATGTGAGGCAAGAAAAGAACTGAACATTTAGAGACTATATATTTTTTTAAAGGTTTTATTTGGGGATCCCTGGGTGGCGCAGCGGTTTGGCGCCTGCCTTTGGCCCAGGGCGCGATCCTGGAGACCCGGGATCGAGTCCCACGTCGGGCTCCCGGTGCATGGAGCCTGCTTCTCCCTCTGCCTGTGTCTCTGCCTCTCTCTCTCTCTCTCTCTGTGACTATCATAAATAAATAAAAATTTAAAAAAATAAAAAAAATAAAGGTTTTATTAATTCATGAGAGACACAAAGAGAGGCAGAGACACAGGCAGTGGGAGAAGCAGGCTCCCTGCGGGGAGCCTGATGCAGGACTCCATCCCAGGACCCTGGGGTCATGACCTGAGCCAAGGGCTGCTGCCCAACCACTGAGCCGCTCAGGGGCCCCTAGAGTGTATATTCTTTTCCTTATACTACACATCAATGCTGGGTTCTCCCCTAAAATATAACTTTTTAAAGGCAAGTTCTTTCTGTTAGTCTCCAACCCCCAATTTGCACCCCCAAATATATTACCATAGGGTTTTTCCACCCCTGTACTATTTACATTTTGGGCTAAATAATTGTTGTGGGGGACTGTCCTGTGCATGGGAATATTTAGAAATATCATGAAATGCCCACTAGATGCCAATAGCAGCCCTCCCCCCAAATTGTGATAACCAAACTGTCTCAGAATTGTCAAATGTTCCTTGGGGGGGGGGGGCAGCAAAGTCACTCCTAGCCCTGTCGAAAACAACAGGATAGAACCCATTGTCTGTAACCTGGCTCTTAGGATCCTTCCTTATCTGTTCTCAATCTGTCTTTCGTAGAACTTGATCCAGTCCAAAAGAACCACAATGCAGAAATCCTTACTTTAGTTTCCTCCATAAATTATCATCTACCCTTCTTGGACACTTTGAGGAATGGAAAAGACTTAACATCTTTACTTTGCCAGTAAGTTCTTTTATCTGTGATGTCTTCTTGCTTAAAATTTGTGTTTGTTGAGTCCAATTCTCCCTCTTGGACTTGTAAAAGAAAAATTCTAATCCTTTTTCCATTTTGAACAGTTGTGATATTAATCACATTTCTCTCATCTCTTTTTTGAAATATTTCAGTTACTAATTCTTTCAGCTTTCTCCACGTAATAATTTATAGATCCTCGTGAACTTTTTGTTTTCCCCTGACAATATCAAACCTGACAGTGTCCTACTTATACAACCCAGAATGATGTAGTATCTGGATGTAGTTCACACTGTTAGCACATAACATTATAATATTAGTTGCATGCATGTTCATTTTCCTTGACTCTGAGCTTGAAGGCAAAAACTAAATGTTAGTCACCATCTCTATCTTAGGTTGTAGTTGTCTTTGCGTTACTAGCAAGTGCAGTGCCTGGTCCTTAGTTGGTATCTGAAAATTTTGATGGAGGGCAGCCCAGGTGGCTCAGCGGTTTAGTGCCGCCTTCAACCCGGGGCAAGATCCTGGAGACCCAGAATTGAATCCCGCGTCGGGCTCCCTGCATGGAGCCTGCTTCTCCCTCTGTCTCTGTCTCTGCCTCTCTCTCTCTCTCTCTCTCTGTGTGTGTGTGTCTCTCATGAATAAATAAATAAATAAATAAATAAATAAATAAATAAATAAATAAATTTAAAAATTAAAAAAAAATAAATAAAAATTTTGATGGATGTAGTTCCTCCTTAACTCTAAAGAGTTTATATAATCTAAGATTATATTCCTTTACCTTTGGGGGCAGATATGGTACACTCTTGCCTTACAGTGTGACTCTATAATGAACCAAACGTATATGTTTTACACATCTAGATCAAGGGTCAGCAAACTTTTTCTGTAAAGGGCCAAATAATAAATATTTTAGACTTTCTGAGCCTTATAGTCTCTATCACAACTACTGTGTCACTGTAAAAGTAGCTATCAACAATGTATAAATGGTTGACCATGGCCAAGTTACAATAAAACTACTCATGGATACTGAAGTATGGATTTCATATAGTTTCATGTAATCTTCATGTGTCATAAAGTATTATTTTAATTTTAAATAGTATTTTAAGATAAAAAGCATCCTTTAACTCATAGGCCATATAAAAACAAATGGCTGACTAGATTTGGCTCTGCCACCCCAGTCAAGACCAATCCTTGTGTGATTGACTTTTTAAATACAGGGCTTTATTGTTATCCCTATTAAATATATTGTTCATCATATCTCATCTTTCTAGCTTGCTCACATCTTTTTATGTGCTAATTCTGTCATCTAGCATGTTAGCTGATAGCCAGCTTTGTGTCATCTGCAAAATTGATGATACTTTTTCTATCTTTAATTCATACAAATGTTGAATGGCGAGAGGACAGAGGTTTTTCACAGTTAATTTTGTCCCATTAATCATCATTCTTTGAGCATAGCCAAAGAGATAAATATTTACCTAAAGTACTGCCTGCCACCCGATCCACATTTCTCTGTCTGGTCCATATAGGAATCTTGAGAAGCTTTGTCTAAAGTTTTGTTGAAATATTCAGAACATGTTCTTAATTGGTTAGTAACTCTATCAAGTAAGCAAAAAGAAATGTATAGGTTTGGTATAACCTTTGTGAACTAATGTTAGTGCTGCTTTCTATTGTACAACTACTCTCATTTACGTTTTCAGGGCTATCATTTTAATAATGAAATTTAATAATGTTAGAATTTTGTTGAGAATTAATATCTGAGTTCATCAATCTGTATTTCTAGGAATTTACCATTTTCAAATTAAGGACTAACAATGTTCATCTAACACTAGTTCTCTGGTATCAATAGTATTAAATGCAAGAAAAAAGTTAAGAGGCACAAATAGAAAATGTTAGAACATATGCCTTTTTTCTTGACCAGTCATGACTTTTAACACTATCATAGTAGATTTTAAAATTCCAGTAAAAAATGAACCTTATGCCAATAAATATAAAAACTAAGAAAGGTAATATTTCTACAAAATATAAATTTCAAAATTGACTCAAGGTGGTATGGAAAACCTGAAAAAAATCTGAAATATTAAAAAAAAATTCTGTTTACAAAGATTTTACCAGGCTTACAAGATAAAATAACCTTCTGTCTTATACAAATTGCTCCAACAACTAGAAAAGGGGGAAGCTCTCTAACTTATGTTGGAAGTACAGTCTTGATTATAAAACTAGATACAGGAATGCCTTGGTGGCTCAGTCCATTGTGCATCCAACTCTTGATTTCTGCTCAGGTCATGATTTCAGGGTTGAGATATCAAGCCTCTGTCCCCTCTCTGCCACCACCTCAGCACTTTGAGCTCAACTTAGAGTCTGTTTGAGCTCAGCTTAGAGTCTGCTTGTCTCTTGCTTGTCTCTTTCCCTGTGCTGCCCCTCCCCTATGCCATGCCCTTTCTCTCTCAAGTAAGTAAATAAATAAAACCTTAAAAAAAAGAGATAAGGAATGAATAACAAGGAAAATTATAACCAATCTCACTTAGAAATGTATTTGTAAAAATTCTAAATAAAATGTTAGCAAACTGAACCCAACTATGGATGAAAATGATAATATATCTTAGCCATGTAAATTGAGTTTATGCTAGGAACTGGGGATATGATAACAATAGAAAATCTTGATTTAATTGATCATATTATCAACCTGTAGAAAAATCTAAATGATCATTTTAGTAAATGTTAGAAGAGCATTTGATAAAATTTAGTGTTTGTTCATGGAAAAATGAAACCTAACACACCAAGAGAGAAGGAAATTTCTATAACCTGATGAACAGTGTCTAACAAAACGTTCAGGGTAGCCCTGGTGGCGCAGCGGTTTAGTGCCGCCTGCAGCCCAGGGTGTGATCCTGGAGACCCGGGATCGAGTCCCACGTCAGGCTCCCTGCATGAAGCCTGCTTCTCCCTCTGCCTGTCTCTGCTTCTCTCTCTCTGTCTCTCATGAATAAATAAATAAAATATTTAAAAAAAAAACCCAAAACCTTCAGTGAGCATCAAATTTAATGGTGAAATGTTGGAAATATTCCTTGTATGGTAAAGAATAAGACTTTTTAAAAATAATGTTATTTTTTAAAATGTCCCATTTATAATAGCAATAGAAACCATAAGACATCTAATAATAACTCTAACAAAAGAGGTGAAGATATGTTTGGGGAAAACTAGAGAATCATTTCAAAGCTTAAAAGAAGTCTTAAATAAGGTTGCCTGGGTGGCTTAGTTGGTTAAGTATCTGCCTTTGGCTCAGGTTCTATCTCTGCCTTCCTCCCTCTTTTTCATGAATAAATAAATAAAATCTTTTAAAAAAGTCTTAAATGAAGAGATATGCCAGGTTCATGTATTTGAAGACTCATTATCATAAACACGATATTCTCTCCCAATTAATCTGTATATGGAACAAAATTACAATCAACATCTCAAGAAATTTTTTTCCTCTAGTTCATTTTTTTCCCCAAAGATTTTATTTGAGAGAGATAGAACATGAGTAAGGAGATGGGCAGAGAAAGGGGGAGAAGCAGACTCTCCACTGAGCAGGGAGCCTGAAATCATGACCTGAGCTGAAGGCAGATGCTTAACCGACTGAGCCACCCAGGTGCCCCATTTTTTTGTAATTTAAAAATCTTTCTAATAATTAAGATACAAAACATAAAATTATGAAAATTAAGTAGAGGAATTTGCTTTATCAAATGTTAAGTAAGACTTATTTTATCCTTTTACTTTCAGTCTATCCTTATATTTACAGTGTTTCCTGAAAAGAGTATCTGTTGGGTTTATTTAAATTCAGTCTGATAATGTAGTGTTTAGTTTGTTAACATTTAATAGAATAATCAGTGCACTTGTGTTTAAAACTATCTTCCGAGGGGGTCCCTGGGTGGCGCAGCGGTTTGGCGCCTGCCTTTGGCCCAGGGTGCGATCCTGGAAACCCGGGATCGAATCCCACGTCAGGCTCCCAGTGCATGGAGCCTGCTTCTCCCTCTGCCTGTGTCTCTGCCTCTCTCTCTCTCTCTCTCTCCCTGTGTGACTATCATAAATAAATAAATTAATTAATTAATTAATTAAAAAAAAACTATCTTCTGAAAAAAAATAAAAAAATAAAAAAAATAAAACTATCTTCCGCCATTTCTTTTTTTTTTTTTAAGATATTTTATTTATTTATTCATGAGAGACAGAGTCAGAGACATAGGCAGAGGGAGAAGCAAGCTCCCTACAAGCCTATATTTTCTACAGGTTGATAATATGATCAATAAATCCCTACAGATTTAAAGTAGCTATCTTTGCTAATTCCAGTACTTGGATCATCTATAGATCTGCTAAAGTGATTTTGTATATTGGATGTAAAATAGACACTGAAGTAAATAATGCTTTTTCCCAGAGAGGACACACCAGTTTCTTTGCCCTGCAGCCAGGATAAGGGGCAGATCACTTTAGTCTACCTAGGGATTAAACGGAGTTATAATTTTATTTAAATACTTTCAGTTTACATTTGATTTCAGATATTTGGAAGTGAGATCAGTTTCCTCCATCAGGGCTTTGGGAGCTAAGTACCCAAGATCACAGAAATCTTTCTTTGCTTTTCAGTTCATACACCCGTTTCCTATGAAGCTCCACTTAGGGCATGGTTTCTCTGATCTTATTAGGGGTTGAGCTGGGTTGGGGCAAGGTTGCAGCTTTACTTAGTTGCACTTTATGACACAGCAATAAGGCTAAATCTCAAAAACATAATGATGAGTGAAAGAAGCCAGATACAAAAGAATGCAAACTGCATGATTCTATGTATATAAATTTCAGGCAAAATTAATCTGTTAGAAATAAGGACCATGCTTATCTTGGGAAGGAGGGAACGGAAGTGACTGGGAAGGGGCATGCGGAGGACTTCTCAAGTGCTGGTAATATTCCATTTCTTTACCCTGGGAATAGTTACCTGGGTGTGGTAACTTTGTGAAACTGTATTGCTCTATATACTTCTGATTTGTGTTCTCTTCTTTATGTATGTTTTATAGTTCAGTAATTTTAAAAAGTGTGTGAGGGTGGGGAAACAAAAAAAAAAAAAAAAGAAAAAGGAAACTCAAGCTACAGACTAGGAGATATCTGTGACACATATAACAAAGGATTTGTATCCAGAATGTTTTATTTGAAAAATTCCTATAAATCAAAAGGAAAAGGACAACAAAGTTTTTTTTTTTAATTTTTTTATTTATTTATGATAGTCACACAGAGAGAGAGAGAGGCAGAGACACAGGCAGAGGGAGAAGCAGGCTCCATGCACCGGGAGCCCGATGTGGGATTCGATCCCGGGTCTCCAGGATCGCGCCCTGGGCCAAAGGCAGGTGCTAAACTGCTGCGCCACCCAGGGTTCCCAACAACAAAGTTTTTAAAAAGCACCCCAATAGCAAAATGAGCAAAGGATGAGGAAAAACAAATAACAGAAAAAGAGGACTGAATGGCCCATAATCATATGAAACAGTATTCAGTTTCACTAATAATCATGGAAATACAAATTATAACCCTATTTAGATACCATTTCACATCAATGAGATGAGCTAAAGTCAAAATATCTAATAATACCAAGTTGGTGAGAATAAAAGGAAGCAGAAACACTTATACACTGCTGATGGTAGTGTAAATTGTTAAAATTTCAAGATCAAATTGATCAATTATTGACTTGAAGATATGCTGATTCTAAGTTTCTGCAATTTTACTTCTGTAAAGACAGAGACTTTTATCATAAACACTTTCTCCTCTAAATACTAAGATGCACATTTCTCTATACACAAAGATGTACATTTCAAATTTGCTTGTAATAGCAAAAAATTGGAAACTTACCTAAATATTCATCATTAGAGAAATGGAGAAATACCTGACAGCAGTTAAGATGAACAAAGTAGATTTACATGTATCAACATGATAAAACTTGAAAATTATTATATTAAATTAAAAAAGCAAGGATATATATACTGAGGAAGCGTCTAAGTTTTAAAAGGGCAGTACATATTGTTTATGGATATGTATATGATAAAAGTATAAATACATAGTAAGGAGGGATATTCATCAACTCCAGAATAGCTCTTATCTTTGAGCCAGAAAGGTGATGGGTAAAAATGTTAACATTTATTAAATCTAGGCAGTGGGTATATAGTTGTTTAATATGTGACATTCTCTGTACTATGTTGATTATTTATTTGAAATAGTCTCATTTTTTTTTTAAAGTTAGCCAGAGGCCAGGGTATGAAGTGTATTGGAAGCCTTCCTCCTTTTTCCAAACACTCTTTGTCTTATCATTCTTTATAGATACAGCTTTCATAGTCCCTTTGCATCTATATATTGGTTTGTGCCCTGTTACCACCAGATCAAGGAGAAGGGTGAGTGTGACTGATAGAATCTTATCTAGTCTTCTTTGTCTAATCTACCGGGGTCCATGTTAGAGTTCAACAATGTTTTTACATATATTTTTATTAAACCGAAAATATTACCATACGATAGAAATGTCTTTCAATCCATGACCCAAGTGACTGATTTAGAATTTAATAATAAGCAAAAGTTTTTCTTCTCTCTTATTTTACATTCTGCTCCAAAAAGTAATGATGGTAAGATATCTTTTAACATGTAACTAGTATTATTTGCTACTTCAGTTGATAAATGTATGGATAAACAGTCATGTGGGGTGCCTGGGTGTCTCAGTTGGTTGAAAGTCTGACTCTTGAACCCACAGTTGTGGGTTCTAGCCCTGTGCTGGGCTCTGTGCTGGGTGTGGAGCTTACTTAAAAAAAAGAAAAAAGAAAAACAAAAAACAAAAAACACAACAGTCATGAAAACATCTATTCTTTTGCTCCAGATTATTTTTTAATGTCAGAAATATAATGATATAAATAGTTTGAAAATTTTACACATTAATTCATGTTACCTTAGCCTGTTAACTATTTCTGTATCGTTATTGAGGACTTTCAATTTTAGAATCAGAAAAATGTTGTCAGAGTAGTCAGTGTTGTCTTTTGTGAAGTAAAGTGGTGGAAATAATCGCTATTTTACAGATTATTCCTGGGAGAGGTTAGAAGTTTACTTTCATAAATAAACATGTTAGAGTCCCTCCCACTTGTTGAATAGCTTGGTGGTTAAGCTGTGTGCTAGGCAACAGGCTTTCTTTCTCCCTTTACTCCGATGAAGTTCAGAGAGTCAAGAATTTGCTTTTGTTATTATTGTTTTACTTGCAGATTAAACACTTGAAGATGAGAAAAAATGATCTGTGTTTGAGCTCTGAGGGGGCTGAAGTGATTTTAGCTACATCAAGTGATGAAAAACACCCACCTGAAAATATGATTGATGGGTAAGAGTTACTATTTTTTCTTCCTTAAAGTCTTGATATTAGGTCAGTGAACCTCCTGAGTACTGGGATTATGCTTTACAACAACTAGAACTTTTAAACATAGTTTAATAAATGTTTGATGAAGTACATTACTTGACAATATCCACCTTAGGTACCATTTGTGAAACAAATTCAGTTGAGTATACTTAGGTTTTTGATCCTTTTCTTTATAATTTTAAAAGTGACCTCTTATGTAAATAGTTTTTTAAGAAGTAGTTTAACAAGACAAAACTTCAAACAACAACTACCTCATTTTATGGAAGAGTACATTTTAATATCTGGTTATGATTTTATTCTAAGTTTTTTTTAGTAAATAGGAATAAAAACATTATAACTTCTCATGTATTGCCTATTTCCTTAGTGGTCTAAGCAACATCTTTGTTGAACTGAAGGTTTAACCTCCTGCTCTCCACCTGTACTGTTTGGTTCTCAGTTTCTTGATACCATTCCAATTTCCTCTCCTTGCTGTGTTAGAGCTTATTCTAGGTAGAGATAAATATCATTCTTAGGCTTTTAAATTCCAAGAAAAAGTGGTTAATGGAAAAACATTTTTAATAGTTGTGACTATTTTATTACTCTCTTGAGTTCTCTTTCTTGGCATCTGTACAATGACCAGAGTTTGACTCATAGAATCATATAATTTTAGAGCTGGAAGGACTTAGGATTGTATTTTATCTAAACCTTTCATTTTAGAATTGCAGTAAGAGAGGTCCAAAGAGGTCAAGTACTAGTTTTAACTAAGGGCAGAGCCAGTTATAACACAGATCTTGTGGTATTTTTGTGTTCTATTGTGAATTCCATGTATCTGGATAAAATTCTAGCAACTCAACCGCTCCCTTTAAGCCTACTTGTTATCTCTTCTCTGACATCTGTCCTTTGGCCTCATGTAGGATTAGTTTACCTTTTTGTTGGACTCAAAGAATTTAGTATATGCATCTATTATTTTTTTTGTCCCTTTTTTGTATAATTCTTTATTTTTAATATTTGTGTCCTCTCTTAACTATGAATTCCTAAAAGTTAGAGACTATGACTTATTCAGCTTTGACTCCAGAATGTCCTTTTTTTTTTTTTTTTAAGGATTTTATCTATTTATGCATGAGAGACACACAGAGAGGCAGAGATACAGGCAAAGGGAAAAGCAGGCTCCCTGTAGGGAACTGGCTATATGACTCTGTTGGAGAACCCCGGGATCATGATCTGAGCCAAAGGCAGAGACTCAACCACTCTGCCACTCAGGCATCCCTGACTCTAGAATGTCTTAAAATAGTTTTTGAGTAGCTTATTGAATTAGACCATCAAATATTAATCAAACTCAATTAATATTGGAAAGTAGCCGAGAACACACACACATATATATGCACATATTTTATATTTGCACAGGGCTTTGTAGTTTCATAGATGTTATGTCATTTGACCCTCACTGTAAGCTTGGGAAATAAGGTAAAATATTTTAAAAATGTATTTTCAACCTTATTGTAAAGATGAGGAAAAGGATAATTGTAGGTAAAGATGACTTGTTCAAAATTACACAGATAACCAAGTGGTGGAATCAAGATTAACACTCATGTCTTCTAACTCCCAGTTTGGGGTTTTTTGTACTATACTATGATAACTCAGACTTTAGGTTTGAAAACAAAACTTAGCATCTGTTTTTCACCTGTGCCTCTTAATCCTTCTTAGTTTTTTATTTCCTGAAATTCAGGTAATAGCTATTTATCCCACTCTGCCTTGGAGTAGAGAAATTAATGTGGGAACTGCTGTGAGGGTGCACAGGTAACTAGAGATGTACCTTAAGTTGTTTTCAGAAATAGACATCTTTCTGGGCCACCAGGATGGCTCAGTTGGGTAAGCATCTGAGTTCTGCTCAGGTCATGACCTCAAGGTCCTGGAATCAAGCCCCACATTGGGCTCCATGCTCAGTAGATAGCTTGTCCCTTTGTCCTTCCCTCACTCATTCTCTCTCTCTCTCTCTCTCAAATAAATCTTTTTTAAAAATTAAAAAAAAGAAAGGGGCAAGATGGCGGAAGAGCAGGGTCCCCAAATCACCTGTCCCCACCAAATTACCTAGATAACCTTCAAACCATCCTGAAAATTTACGAATTCGGCCTGAGATGTAAAGAGAGACCAGCTGGAATGCTACAGGGAGAAGAGTCCGCGTTTCTATCAAGGTAGGAAACGGGGAAAAAGAAATAAAGAAACAAAAGGCCTCCGAGGGGGAGGGGCCCCGCGAGGAGCCGGGCTGAGGCCGGGGCGCGTGTCCCCAGGACAGGAGAGCCCCGTCCCGGAGGAGCAGGAGCTGCACCAACCTTCCCTGACGGGCGGAAAGGGGCTCGCAGGGAGTTGGGAGCAGGACCCAGGAGGGCGGGGATGCCCTTGGGCTCCCGGGGACACTCACAGACACCTGCGAGCGCAGGGGAGTGCTCCGAGCTCCCTAAGGGCTGCAGCGCGCACGGAGGGACCGACCGGAGCAGCTCGGAGGGGCTCGGGAGCGGCTCCAGGGAGGGAGCTGCAGGGCGGGAGCGCGAATCCACCAGCGCAGGCCCCGGAGCACAGGGCGCCGGGACACAGCCCAGGATCCGGCCTCCCCCGGGACTGGCAGAGGCCGGGAGGGCCCAGGACAGCAAGGACGCTCCTGCCCGGAGCTGAGCAGATCAGTGGCCCCGCCCCGGAGCCTCCAGGCCCAGCGGACGGAGAGCCGAGAGCCCCGAGCCCCGTAGTTCCTGCGGAGGCTGAATCCAGGCTTCCAGAGTTGCCATAGCAACTGCGGCTGATCCTCCCTGGGTCCCACGGGGTAAACAACCCCCGCTGAGCCCTGCAGCAGGCAGGGGCAGAGCAGCTCCCCCCAGTGCTAACACCTGAGAATCAGCACAGCAGGCCCCTCCCCCAGAAGACCAGCTGGACGGACCAGTGATACTCCCCCGTGTTCCAATACAACTTGTTTTTGGCCACTCTGCACTGAGCAAAATGACTAGAAGGAAAACCTCACCTCAAAAGAAAGAATCAGAAACAGCCCTCTCTCCCACAGAGGTACAAAATCTGGATTACACTTCAATGTCAGAAAGCCAATTCAGAAGCACTATTCTACAGCTACTGGTGGCTCTAGAAAAAAGCATTAAGGCCTCACGAGACTTCATGACTGCAGAATTTAGATCCAATCAGGCAGAAATTAAAAATCAATTGAATGAGATGCAATCCAAACTAGAAGTCCTAACGACGAGGGAGGGTTAACGAGGTGGAAGAACGAGTGAGTGACATAGAAGACAAGTTAATGGCAAAGAGGGAAACTGAGGAAAAAAGAGATAAACAATTAAAGAACCATGAAGACAGATTAAGGCAAATAAATGACACTCTAAGGAAGAAAAACCTACGTTTAATTGGGGTTCCCGAGGGCGCCGAAAGGGACAGAGGGCCAGAATATGTATTTGAACAAATCCTAGCTGAAAACTTTCCCAATCTGGGAAGGGAAACAGACATTCAGATCCAGGAAATAGAGAGATCCCCCCCTAAAACCAATAAAAACCGTTCAACACCTCGACATTTAATAGTGAAGCTTGCAAATTCCAAAGATAAAGAGAAGATCCTTAAAGCAGCAAGAGACAAGAAGTCCCTGACTTTCATGGGGAGGAATATTAGGGTAACAGCAGACCTCTCCACAGAGACGTGGCAGGCCAGAAAGGGCTGGCAGGATATATTCAGGGTCCTAAATGAGAAGAACATGCAACCAAGAATACTTTATCCAGCAAGGCTCTCATTCAAAATGGAAGGAGAGATAAAGAGCTTCCAAGACAGGCAGGAACTGAAAGAATATGTGACCTCCAAACCAGCTCTGCAAGAAATTTTAAGGGGGACTCTTAAAACTCCCCTTTAAGAAGAAGTTCAAGTAACTCTGAACCTGAATGGGCTTAATGACCCCATCAAAAGGTGCAGAGTTTCAGACTGGATAAAAAAACAGGACCCATCTATTTGCTGTCTACAAGAGACTCATTTTAGACAGAAGGACACTTACAACCTGAAAATAAAAGGTTGGAGAACCATTTACCATTCAAATGGTTCTCAAAATATACCCTAAAAACTACAGAACACTTCTGAAAGAAATTGAGGAAGACACAAAGAGATGGAAAAATATTCCATGCTCATGGATTGGCAGAATTAGTATTGTGAAAATGTCAATGTTACCCAGGGCAATTTACACGTATAATGCAATCCCTATCAAAATACCATGGACTTTCTTCAGAGACTTAGAACAAATTATTTTAAGATTTGTGTGGAATCAGAAAAGACCCCAAACAGCCAGGGGAATTTTAAAAAAAGAAAACCATATCTGGGGGCATCACAATGCCAGATCTCAGGTTGTACTACAAAGCTGTGGTCATCAAGACAGTGTGGTACTGGCACAAAAACAGACATATAGATCAATGGAACAGAACAGAGAACCCAGAAGTGGACCCTGAACTTTATGGTCAACTAATATACGATAAAGGAGGAAAGACGATCCACTGGAAGAAAGACAGTCTCTTCAATAAATGGTGCTGGGAAAATTGGACATCTACATGCAGAAGAATGAAACTGGACCACTCTCTTGCACCATACACAAAGATAAACTCAAAATAGATGAAAGATCTAAATGTGAGACAAGATTCCATCAAAATCCCAGAGAAGAACTCAGGCAACACCCTTTTTGAACTTGGCCACAGTAACCGGAGAAGGACAAACAGTGTATGTTCTCATTCATTTGGGGAATATGAATAATAGTGAAAGGGAATATAAGGGAAGGGAGAAGAAATGTGTGAGAAATATCAGAAAGGGAGACAGAACATAAAGACTTCTAACTCTGGGAAATAAACTAGGGGTGGTGGAGGGGGAGGAGGGTGGGGGGTGGGGGTGAATGGGTGACGGGCACTGAGGGGTACACTTGACGGGATGAGCACTGGGTGTTATTCTGTATGTTGGTAAATTGAACACCAATAAAAATTAATTTATATATAAAAAAAAATTAAAAAAAAGAAACAGAGATCTTTCCAAAGATTAGCCCATATTACTGAACGATTAAGGACATAACATTTAGAGACTAACCCTTAGTATAGAAAACTATATAGAAGCTATATGGAATAAAAGTATATACTGACCTGATAATTGAACAGAACATATCAGAGACTTTTAATGTATATGCATTTCTGACAAATAACAATTAGACTTTTATAGTAAATATTAAAAATTATTTTTTGCTCATAAGTTGGTTTGTCCAAATGGAAATAACCATATAATCATTTGGAGAAAACAGTGCCATAAAATTTCCCCCAGTAGATAGTTTTCTCCCAATTCTCAATTTCCTCAGAAATAAGAGTTAAAGGGTAAGCCCGGGTGGCTCAGCGGTTCAGCCCAGGACCTGGTCCTGGAGACCCGGGATTGAGTCCCACGTTGGGCTCGCAGCATGGAGCCTGCTTCTCTCTCTGCCTGTCTCTCTCTCTCTCTCTCTCTCTCTCTCTCTCTCTGTTTCTCATGAATAAATAAATAAAATCTTTAAAAAAATGAAAGAAGAGTTAAAGAAAGTAATTATATTTCTACTTACCTTTGACTCTACTTTTGCTCTCTGGTATTTAATATGTCAATGAAAAAAGAGAAAGGAAGTTCTATACTAGGAAAAAAAATAAGTTAAAAGAAAAAGTAGAAGAGAGAATTAGTAGGATACTAGATTTATAGTTAAAATTCTTGGTTAAGTGAACTATATATGTTACCTTGGACTAAAGGCATATGTGTTACTCTTTGAGCCTCACTTTTCTGATCTGAAAAATGGGGATAACACCCACCTTTCCTGACTACATAGAAGTAGTGAAAAAAAATCGCATGAGGTAATAGATGTTAAATAGTTTTTAGCTATAAAGCTTTAAAAGAAAACTACTGGTTTGCCTAGGTGGTACAGTGGGTTAAGCATTCAATTCTTGGTTTGGGCTCAGGTTGTGATCCCAGGGTCATGAGCTCAAGCCCCACATTGGGTTAGATGCTCAGCACAGAATCTGCTTGAGACTCTCCCTCTGCCCTTTCCCCCACCCCCATGCTCTCACAGTCACGCACTCTCTTTCTCTAAAATAAATAATTCTTTAAAACTACCATTTTAATAACTTCATTATACATATGAGAATTCGGTTATATGTCATTTAAAAATTTATTTTCTAAATTACAGTATAATTTAACATAGTGTTATATTAGTTTTGGGTGTGAAATACAATGAGTCAACAATTCTGTACGTTATTCAGTGCTCATCACAAGTATACTCTAATCCCCTTCATCTATTTCACCCATCCCCCCACCCACCTCTCCTCTAGCAAATACCAGTTTGTTTTCTATATGAGTCTGTTTTTTTTTTTTCTTACTTGGTTTCTTAAATTCCACATATGAGTGAAATCATAAGGTATTTGTCTTTTCTTGACTGATTTATTTCACTTAGCTTTATACTCTCTAGCTCCACCCATGTGTTGCAAATGGCAAGGTTTCAGTCTTTTCTATGGCTATTATTCCATTGTACATATATCACATCTTCTTTTTCCATTCATCTATGGATGGACATTGGGGTTGCTTCCATATCTTGCCTATTGTAAATAATGCTGCAGTAAATGTGGGGGTGCACATATCTTTTCAAATTTGTGTTTTCTTTTTCTTTGGGTAAATACCTAGTGGTGGAATTAGTGGATCATATGGTGATTCTATTTTTAGTCTTTTGAGTAACCTCCATATGGTTTTCCACAGTGGCTGTGCCAGTTTGCATTTCCACCAACAGTGCACGAGCATTCCATTTTCTCCACATCCTTGCCAACACTTCGTTTCTTGTATTGATTTTAGCCATCCTGACAGATGTGAGGTGATATCTCTTTGTGATTTGATTTATATTTCCCTGATAGTTAGTGATATTGAGCATCTTTTCATATGTCTGTTAGGCCATCTGTATGTCTTCTTTGGTGAAGTGTTTGCTTATGTCTTCTGCCCATTTTTAATTGGATTGTTTGGGTTTTTTCGCTGTTGAGTTGTATAAATTCTTTCAATATTTTGGATATTAACCTCTTATTGGATATATATCATTTGCGGATATCTTCTTTCTTTTGGTGGGTTGTCTTTTTATTTTGTTGATGGCTTCCTTCACTGTGTAAAAGCTTTTTATTTTGGTTTAGTCCCAATAGTTTAAATTGGTTTTTGTTTCCATTGCCAAAGGGGATATATCTAGAAAAATGTTTCTACCACACATGTCAAGGTATTACTGCCTATGTTTTCTTCTAGGAATTTTATGGTTTCATGTCTCACATTCAGGTCTTTAATGCATTTTGAGTCTATTTTTGGGTATGGTGTAAGCAAGTTTCAGTTTCATTCTTTTATGTTTAGCCTACCAGTTTTCCCAACACCATGTGTTGAAGAGACTCTTTTTCCCATTGTATATTCTTGCCCTTTTTGTGTCAGAGATTGACTATATAATCATATAAGTCATTTTTAAAAAGATTTTATATATTTATTTTGAGAGAGAGAGAGAAAGAGCAGGGGGAGGAACAGAGGCAGTGGAAGAGAAAGAATCTCAGGCAGGCTCCACACTGAGTGCAGTGTCTGACATAGGGCTTGGTCTCACCACCCTGAGATCATCACCTGACCCAAAATCAAGAGTCAGAGGCTTAACCCACTGAGCCACCCAGGCCATCCCTATGTCATTTTTAAAACCAGTACATTTCTACATGCTATTTGGTGTTGTTATATTGGTCATTTTTATTAAAATTATGTGAGAAACAGAGGGCAATTATAAGTTATTTAAATAAATAAAACTTAAAACCATATAAATAAAAAATAAATTGTGAAATAGTAAGCATCATATAAAATATCCAGAATTGTGAGTTGGACTTGTTTTGTTTTGTTTTGTTTTTGGTAACAGCTTTATTGACACATAGTTCACATAGAATGCAATTCACCCATTTAAAATGTACAATTTATTGGGTTCTAGCATGTTCAGAGTTATGCAGCCATCTCCAAAATCAATTTTAGGGCATTTCATTACCCCAAAAAAAAACATTGCCCCTTATATTTCCCCTATCCCCACCAGCCCGAGGCACTCACTAATACACTTTATATTTCTTTAGATTTGCCTATTCAGAGAGTTCTTATACATGGAATCATACATATGGTCTTCTGTGACTAGCTCCTTTCACTTTACATGTTTTTAGCATTCACTCATATTATAGCAAATATCAGTGCTTCATTCCTTTTTATTGCCAACTAATGTTCCATTGTATGGGTATAGCATATTTTATTTATCCATTCATTAGCTGATGGATATTCAGGATGTTTCTACTTTTTGGCTTAATGTTCTCCAATCTTATTAAAAAATGTCAACTTAAAATCCAAGAAATTCAGCAAACCCCAAGCAGGCTACATATAAATAGATCATACTGTAATCTGCTGAAAAATAAAGAAAAAAATTTTAAATAGCTGCAGAAAAAACAAAACAAAAAACCACATTAACTACAGGGGAACAGTAGTACCAGTGACAGCTGACTTTGTATCACAAACAGTGGAATACAGGTGACAATGGAACAATATCTTAAATGCTGAAAAGAGAAACAACAAAAAAAACCCTGTCAACTCAGAATTCTGTATCTAACTAATATGTACTTCAAATATGAGGGTGAAATAGAGACATTTTATTCACCACAAGTAGACCTACATCACAGAAAATGTTAAAGGAAGTTCTGCACATTGAAGTGTTAATAATACTAGATGGAAATTCAAATCTACAGCAAGAAATTAAGTATATTGGAAATGGTAACTGTAAAAAAATATCCTTTTTCTTTTAATTTTTTAAAAAGTCAACTGACCACTTAATGGTAATGAAACACATTGTACTGTGGGATTTATTACATATATATGTAATAAACGTTATACATAACTATAAAATATATGAAAATAATGGCACAAAAGTGGAGTTCAATGTAAATTAACTATCATGAGGTTCTTATGACCTTGAGAATAGACACACACACAAAAAGAAAATTAAATGGAATTTTAGTTTTTTTAATTATGTTTTATTTTTTTATTTAGTCAAAAGTAGATAGGAAAAGAGAAATAGAACAAGAAAAAAATAGTTGGGAGGGACAAATAGAAAATAAATAGCAAGATGGTAGGCTTAAACCTAGCCATATCTATAATTATATTAAATGCCAGTAGGCTAAACACTTCAATTAGATGATAGAAATTGACAAATTGTCAGACTGGGTCAAAATACAAAGCACAGGTATATGCTGTCTGTAAGAAGTGTACTTTAAATATGAAGTCACAAATAGGTTGAAAATAAAAGGATGAAAAAGATGCATCCTATAAACACTAAACAGAGAAGTGGCTGTGGCTTATTCATATCAGACAAAGTAGAATGTAAGATAAGGAGAATTACCAGAGATAAAGGGGACATTTTATAATTTTTGAGCATCCTTTCTTTAGAAAGAGGTAATAATCCTAAAGTATACTGACCCTGATAGTCTTCAAAACACATAAAGCAAAAACTGACAGATGAAAGTGAGAAATAAACAAATCTACAATCATAGTTGGAGATTTTAACACCCTTATTTCAGTAATGATGAAGCAGTCAGACAAAATCTAAAGATACAGTTAGTAAAGACATGGTAAAGATAGGATAATCTATACAACGCTGTCAGTCACCTTGACTGAATTGACATTTACACAACGTTATAACCAACAATGGCACATGGAAGAAGTATACATTAAATATTCACTGAAATGTGCTGGACCATAAAGTCTCAATAAATTTCAAAAGATTGAAACTTAGGGAATGTATATTTTTAAAAATGGTACATTTGAGATGATGGATATGTTAACTAACTCTACATGGTTTCCCAACATGTAAGTCTATCAAATCATCATGTTGTTCACCTTAAACTTACACAATGTCGTATGCTGATTATATTGCAATAAAGCTGGAGAAAAAAAGAATTTGTTCTCTGACCCCTATGTAATTAAGCTATAAGTAAATTTAAAAAAAAAAATCTGGAAAAATATTCCTGAAACTCAGAAATTAAACATGGTACTACTTCTAAATAACCCCATGGGTCAAAGAAGAAATCACAAGGGATGTTAGAAGATATTTCTAACCAAATGATAATGAAAATACAATATATCCACATTTGTGGATGCAGCCAAAGTGATGCTTCCAAGGAAATTTTTTATAGCATAAATACTTTATCTTTAAAAGAATTTTTAAAAACCAATAATTAAATTTCCAACATAGGAAACTAGATAAAGAAGAGCAAATTTTACCCAAAAAAGTAAAAGAAAATAAAGGTAAGAGCAGAAATCAATAAAATAGACAATTAGAAAAAGATTAGCAAAGCCAAAATAGATTATCTAAAAAGATTATTAAAAGTTATAAACGTCTAGGAAGATTGACCCAGAAAGAATAGAGAAAATATAAATTACCAGTACCAGCAATGAAAGAAACAGTATCACTACAGTTTCTAAAAGATTAGTAAGTCACTATCAAGGACATATTTAGGATATCAATTCATTATATTGTATACCTGAAACTAATATGTTATATGTCAACTATGCCTCAATTTTAAAATATTTTTAATTAAAAAAGAACAAATTTAGGCTAATAAGTTTGACAATTTAAATGGACAGATTGCTTTAAAAAACTCAACCTATAAAAATGACAAGAGATGAAATAGAAAATTGGAATAGTCATGTATCTGTTGCATAAATTCTATCAAATATTTAGAAGAAAAAATAATATAGATCTTTCAAAAATAG
This sequence comes from Nyctereutes procyonoides, assembly GCF_905146905.1. Taxonomy (NCBI): domain Eukaryota; kingdom Metazoa; phylum Chordata; class Mammalia; order Carnivora; family Canidae; genus Nyctereutes; species Nyctereutes procyonoides. The sequence goes on along the minus strand of NW_026575140.1, from coordinate 34,499,842 downwards.
AGCAGGAAATATTTCTCGAATTGTTTTTTATAAGAACAACATGCCTGATATCAAAACCTGACAAAAGACATTACAAGGAAAGGAAAGAAAAGGATAAAAACAGAAATTAAAGACCAATATCTTTTATGAACATAGACACAAAAATCCTTATAAATAGAATCTGGCAAATAGAATTAATCCTGGGAATGCAAGGTTGGCATATTTACCACATTATCATAGGAATACAAGGTTCAGTGTAGTTCACCACATTGCCAGAACAAGGGAGAAAAATCATGATCATCCCAATAAATGAAAAAAAAGCATTTGACAAAATTCAGCGTTCATTCATGATAACAATTCTTAGGAAACAAAGAAGAGAAAGGAACTTCCTCAATCTGATAAAGGCATCCACTAAACAGGTTCAGCTTAGTGGTGAAATAATAAATGCTTTCCCCCTGAGATTAGATGGAGAGCAAGAATTTTTGCTTTCACTGTTCATATTCAGCATTGTTCTGGAGGTGTTAGCCCATGCAATAAAGCCCCCCCCCAAAAAAAAAGACATAAAAGGATAAAAATTAGAGTAAAATTGTCTGTTTATAGATTGTATTAATATTTCATAGGGGGACGCTTGGGTGGCTCAATGGTTTGGCGCCTGCCTTTGGCCCAGGGTGTGATCCTGCTGGGATCGAGTCCCCACATTGGGCTCCCTGCATGGAGCCTGCTTCTGCCTCTCTCTCTCTCTGTGTCTCTCATGAATAAATAAATAAAATCTTTAAAAAAATATATTTTATAGGAATATACAAAAAACTAAGGAATCTATTTTTTTAATATTTTTATTTATTTATTCATGAGAGACACAGAGAGAGAGAGAAAGAGAGAAGCCAAGACACAGGCAGAGTAAGAAGCAGGGAGCCCGATGTGAGACTCGATCCCGGGACTCCAGTATCATGCCCTGGGCCAAAGGCAGGTGCTAAACTGCTGAGCCACCCAGGTGTCCCAGAATCTATTTTTTTTTTAAAGCCTACTAGAGCTTTAAGTTTAGCAAGGTCAATATGCAAAAATCAATTTTATTACTATATAATAGCAGGAAACAGTTTGAAATTGAAGTTTAAAAAATTCCATTTCTAATAGTAATCAAAACATAAAGGAATTAAGAATAAATTTAAACAAGCTATGCAAGACTTTTTACACTGAAAACCATAAAATGTTGCTGAGAAAAATTAACTAAGTAGATGAAAAGATATACTACATTCATGATTGGAAAACTCAATATTGTTAAGGTGGCAATTTCTCCCTAAAATAACCTATTGATTCAGTACAGTGTTGATCAAAATCTCAATCAACTTTTACATAAAACACTTGATTCTGAAATGTATATGGAAATGCAAAGTCCTAGTCTAATCAGCATAATTTGAAAAACAGAAAGTTTGAGCATTTATGTCACTTGATTTCAAGACTTAAAATAACAGTAATCAAAATAGTGTGGTATCTTTGTAAAGATAGACATATATACCAATGGAACAGAATAGAAAACCCAGAAATAGACCCACATATACAAGCTCCATTAATTTTCAACAGAAGTCTAAAGGATACAGAAACAGGTCAATGGAATAAAATGAAGGGGACAGATCGACCCATATGTAGTCCATTAATTTTAGGCAAAGACACCAAGGTAGTTCAATTAGAAGAGGAAAGTCTTTTAATAAATGGTGCTGAAACACCTGAATAAACATACTCATAAAAACAAACCTCTACCCCTATCTCTCATCAAACGCAAAAGTTAATGCAAGATGGAGCATAGATCTCCACTCAGAGCTAAAATTACTAAGCTTCAAGAAGAAAACATCAGAAAATACCTTTGTGATAATGAGATAGGCAAAGATTTCTAAGAGATAAAAATCACTAAACGGGGCAGCTGGGTGGCTCCATTGATTGAGCCTCTGCCTTCAGCTCAGGTCACCATCTCAAGGTCCCAGGATCCAGCCCTGCATCAGGCTCCCTGGTCAGTGGCCAGTCTGCTTCTCCCTCTGCCTGTCTCCTTCTCATGCTCTCTCCCTCCCTCTCTCAAATAAATAAAATCTTCTTAAAAATCACTGAACATAAAAGAAACAAGTAATAAAACTGGATTTCACCAAAAATAAAACTTCTGCTTATTGAAAGACACAAGTAAGAAAATGGAAAGGCAAACTACAGACTGGGAGAAAATATTCACAATACATATATATCTCATAAATGAATCCTATAAAAATATATAGTAAAGTACAGTTGACCCTTGAACAACATGGGTTTTAACTGCAAGGAATTTTTTTTAAGTAAATATATAGAGAGAGGTATAAATGTATTTTCTCTTCCTTTAGATTTTAACATTTTCTTTAGCTTACTTTATTGTAAGAACACAGTATATAATACATATAACATATGAAATATATATCGTGTTGTCAGTGAAGTTTCTGATATATACGTGTTTCATATATATAAGATTATACGAAAAAAGTGCTTAGCAACATTTGTTATCAGGGAAATACAAATTAATATTGTAGGACACCATTTTATATCCACTAGAATGGGTAAAATTAAAAAGACTGACAATAGCAAGTGTTGACAAGGGTATGGAACAACTAGAACTCTCTTGCATTGCTGGTAGGAATGTAAAATACTACAACCACTTTGGAAATCTGGCAGCTTCTTATAAAGTTAAACATACCTCTGCCCTATGACCCAGCAGTTCTAATAATTACCCAAGAGAAATGAAATTTGTCCCCAAAACACTTGTACAAGAATGTTTGTAACAACTTATTCATAATACTAAAAAGCTGGAAGCAATCCAAATATCCAACAAAATATCAAACAGAAGAATGAATAACCAAATTGTGGCATAGTCTATGGTTATAGAAATCAGAGCAGTAGTTGCCAAGGGCGGTAAGAATTGTCTGGAAGGAAAGTTTCTGGAGCAATGGAAATGCTATATATCTTGATTGGAGTATTGGTTGCCCTAGCCTATTGGTTACATAGGTATATACATTTATCAAAACTCACTGAATTGTATATTTAAGATAAATTTCAGTGTAGTTAAATTTTTCCTTCAAAAAAGAAGGAGCTTATATAGTTAAAATAGAAATGGTTATTTCAGTGGGCAGTACTATATATATTATATATATAAGATTTATGACATAAATTTGAATGCATGTTTGTTTTTTTCAACACACATCTTTTGCGCATCTAGGTCAGCCATTGTGATAGTTTGCTGGGGTATAAAGATAATAGAAAGTGGTTGGACTCAGAACTCAGCATCTAGCAGGAGCCATAAAAGCACAAGAGATAAGTACCAATGTAAAAATGGATGCTGAGTGCAAAGGCGGTCTGAGGAAGTGATTCTTATTTGTTGAGGTTGAGAGATGGGACCAAAGAGCAAATAAACTTGTAAGGGAGGAAAGGCTTTTGGGTCAAGAGAACCTCATGATCTAAGTAAGGCACAGAAACATAAGCCTATATGACGTGTTTGCAGAATCTTAATTGGCCCAATGTGACTACAATAACAGGAGAGGATACCATGACGGGAGACCATGCACTTTAATAATGCAACGAGATCATATAGGGTCATAAAATGCCATACTACACAGTCAGATTTATAGGCTTAAATAAGAGGCCACTGAAGGCTTTTAGACAAGAGTGACATCAATTCTGTTTCTGTGTTTTTTAAAAATGTATCTGCTAGTAGTAAAGAAGAATTATTAAAGTTGGGGAGATATTAGAGGCAGAAGGAAGAGATAGAAAGGGATTTCAAGAATCCAGGGTCATTTATTTAAAATACTTATTCACTAGAATTTTGTGATTAAACATTTTCATTTGGCTCTTCTTTTTTCTTTTTCTTTAAAATTAACAATAGGAATCCAGAAACATTTTGGACCACAACAGGAATGTTTCCCCAAGAGTTCATTATTTGTTTTCACAAACATGTAAGGATTGAAAGGCTTATAATTCAAAGTTACTTTGGTAAGCAAATCATACATTAATATTCATCATCTTTTATTTTTCCCATAGGCAGAGGGCACATATGTAAACTTTGGCAAAACTCTAACTTTCCTTTGCAGCATGGAATCCAGTTTTATGGCTGGAATGGGAGAGTGGGGAGTACGGGTTAACTGCCTTGAGCACAGTTAGCTTCTCTAAAATTGCAAATTTGAAACCCTTCCAAAGCGCATAATAATTTCCATGCAATTTACTATGTGAAAATCTTTGGCAAAGATCCCTATTATGAACATAAGAAGCCAGCTTGCCAGAACACTAGGTTCTTCAACATCTTTATTCCAGATTCATTTGGCTTGGGGTTCTCTGTCAAATTCTTCTCGAAAATCTGATAACCTTGGTTATTTGCATTGGATAATTTTGATTCTTCTATTAATAATGGCATTTTCTGAGGGATTTAGGAGGACACTCTCCCATTGGAACATCATTCTAATCCTGTCTTGTGTTTATTTAGGGATAAAGTATTTCAGACAAAATCATGGCAGGAAAGAATACATCCCAGATGGTTCAAATGAGAAGACTTTATTGATAGGATTACTTACAAAATTATGGTCTGGGTAAGGGAACAAACCAGGGATGGTGAGAACGCCTTGAAACTAGCCACAGCAATAAGCCATTACCACTCTTGGGATAAGGGATGGAAATTGTGTTACTGGAGCCCAGTGAGAGCTGTAGTCTGTGGCTAAGGACCTGCCCAGCAGCAGCTGTAATCATGAAGGGACCCAACCACTGTCAAAGACGTGGCACAGAAGCAGGAAGGGAGTGGAGAAAAAACAACGTGCTCTCACTTCACCACTGCCCTCCAGTTTCCTCCCAGTGCCTCCCATTAGCCAAATCTGACCAGTATCTAGTGATGCAATCCACACGGGACCTCCCTCACAGGGCACAGAGAAGAGAAGAATGATTCTGGGGTAGCAGGGTCTGGATTAGGGGTAATAGAGGAAAAAACAGTTCTGAAGGAAGATGCCTGCATTCTGGTTAAGTCTATTAACTGTCATTAATTGTAGAAGCTCATAGACACAGACATACCTAAAGTTTGAATTGCACTTCTGGCCCTTACTGGCTCTTTATCTCTGAACACTTTGCCTGACTTCTCTAAGGTGCCTGATTTCTCTAAGCCTGTTTCCTAATCAGTAAAGTGGATTAGTAATACTTTTTCTTATAAGATTATAGTCAAGAGTAAATGAGTAAATGCTTGACTTAACAGTAGTTTCTTCATAAAGGTTTATGAACAAGATCACTAACAGTATTATTATTATCAGTATACAAATAACTAGATGATACCAAATTTAAAAAGACTCTACTAACTGTATTGTGTGCTTTGCAAACATTGTAAGATTACAGTGACCCAGGGCTGCGTTTTACCATAGGTCCCTATAGAAAAACAGAGCATGTGAATGATTTTCAGAACATGGTATTTCTGATCCCAGTACTTTGTTCAGTCCCACCAGTGCTTGACACTTTGATACAGAGAAAAAAAGGAATATAGGGATAGCAACATTAGATCAGATAGATAATTTACCCTGTATTTATTTTGTTTCCTTACAACATAAGTAAGGACCTTGAAGATTGAAAAGAGCACATCTAAAGAGCCAGTTGATTTTGAGCCATGGATTGAAAGAGGTATGTGCTTTTTTTTTTTTAAGATTTTATTTATTTATTCATGAGAAACAGAGAGAGAAGCAGACACAGGCAGAGGGAGAAGCAGGCTCCATGCAGGGAGCCCGATGTGGGACTCAATCCTGGGTCTCTAGGATCACGTCCTGGGCTGAAAGGCAGCGCTAAACACTGAGTCACTCAGGCTGCCCTGTGCTTTTTCACCAGCATTGTTCTGGGCATGAGGAAGTAGAGCTGTCCTTTGATTCTGTATTTCCAACTGAGCTGCATTTTGGTGAAGAAAAGATGTCTCTTGTTGACTTATTTAGAGCCTAGAAAAACCCAGGTTTGAATACAAGACTACTTCTTCACTTACTGGTTATATAACTGTTAGCACGTTAATACTTAATTTTTCTGAGTTTACGAATCCTCTGAAAAATGGGGATGGTAACCCATGGTTTAGGGTCTTGTAAATATAGTGTCTACCATATCATATATAGTAGACAATAAATATTAGTTTCTTTGTCTTTCCTTCTTAACTAACTAATGGTACTATTTAAATATCATCAGCAGAGAGGCACCTGGGTGGCTCAGTGGTTGAGTGTCTGCCTTTGGCTCAGGTTGTAATCCTGGGGTTCTGGGATCGAGTCCTGCATCAGGGTCCCCACTGGGAGCTTGCTTTTCCCTCTGCCTATGTCTCTGCCCCTCTCTGTGTCTCCCATGAATAAATAAGTAAAATCTTTAAAATACATACATACATACATACATACATATCATCAGCAGAATTGCCCTTAAACACTACAAATTGGCTTTGTGTGTCTATTTCCTTTCCTTCCCAAAATTCCATGAAAATAATAGTAAAGGAATAAAAGGAGGCATAAACCTACAAGGACAAAACTAAAACAAACCAAAAAACCTATAGGAGACCAAAGAGGATGTGAGGTATCCATCTAAATTATGGAAGAGAGGACACAGGTAGAAGAGACTAATGTAGCTGAATGGAGTAGGTTATAACCTAAGTGCCCTCCAAGGAGAACGTCAATGTGAAGCAAGACAGTTTGCCCAACAAAACCCCAGAAAGGCAGGATTTTTGAAGGCAGGAGGTACCACAGAAAGTATGAGTGGGACATGGACCAGAAAACAAGAGGGAATAGTTGAACATCTGTATACAGAGTGACCCTAGGTAAGTTCTCTTATCACACAAAGCTAGAAGACTCCTCCTTCCTCCCACAAACCGTCTGCAAGGACTAAGGAGGAATACCGAATGTTAAGTCTCAGAACTCAGGGAGACCAGACATAGAAGAGAGAGTAAGTGAGACATAGAGTACAGGAGATTTAAGTGGAAGCCTGCATATTGAATGGTGAGAACACCTCTGTGCTCTACTATTTATGACAGCAACCGAGAATATAGCCCTGGCCAGGAGACTAAATATTTTTGGGGAAACTGAGTGGCTCCAGAAAAAAAGATCTATGGATACTGACATAGACCACCTCATTCCTGGCTGCTCTGTTGAAGTCCGAGTCAGTGAGCATGGTTCATGGCACATAGTTTTCAAATGATTTATTTATTAAGTAACAAAAGATAGTCAGAAGATCACCAGACATTTGATGAAGGCCTCAAACCCTGAATATAATCAAGCCTTTAGCTCTAACTCAAGTATATACGAAACAGAGAGTAGATGAATAAATGTAATGAAACCTTAAAGAGGCAAAATGACAAAATGTGGGATATTCTACAGGAATACTGACCTGGTCTCTTTAGTAAGTCAGTGATGTGGGGAAAAAATGTGTGTGGGAGAGAGAAATCAGTTCAAGATTAAAAGAGACTTAATTCTGATTTGAATAAACCAACTTTTATAAAAAGACATTTTGGGGACAATTGAGAAATTTGAATGTGGATGGGGTTCTATATGATATTAAAGCAATTTTTAATTTTAGCCTGATAATAGTATTATGGTTATGTAAGAAAATATCCTTATTATTTAGAGATGGATAACCAGATATTTGGAGGTAAAATGTCATGTTCTTTAAAATGCTTTAGCAAAAATATTCCATAAATCAAGTATAGTGAAATGTTAGTAATTTTAAAATCAAGATGATGGGTAAATATACAGGAATTATACCCTGTCTTCTTTGATGTCAGCATGAGATTTTCCAATTTTTCATAAAGAACTAAGCAAATGAAAGAAGGTATTATTAACTCCTGGTAGAGGAGGAGTTATATAAGAAAGAAAATGGGATCATAATTCAATACTTATTTTAGCAGTAAATAACATTTACGTAGGCGATAATGTAACTGTCAAGTGTTGATTTCAAAATTGAGAGGATGGCAGGAGGGAAAGGTTGAAGGAAGAGGAAGAAGATACTGATCTCAGAGACCCAAATTTTCTCCCACCATACTATAAAGTCAGTAAAATACTACAAATCAAGAAAAGGAATATAAACATGTTAACCTTCTAGGAAAAAAAGCTGAAGGAGATGAAAGCATTTGCCACTCAGGAGTAGGACTGGAGGGGAAAGGGTCAAGCAGGGGATCACTATTCATTACCTCAGAGAGATCTTAGGAAAAAAAGGTACCAACTACCCTGTTGGTAGTATGTTCCTTTAAAAATCACATACACCGACTATGCTGATACAAATAAAATTAATTTCTGAATAAGGTCAGTATTTATTATTATATCAACCAAATATTTCATATTTCTAGAAGAATGATATAATTAACTTGTGAGCAATTAAGTTAATCTGCTTTAAAATTATATAGGTAAAGGTTTTCTAAAGTTGGATACCAGAAAAGATCACTTCATGGGCAGCATAATTCAACATCACATTATAAATTCAGCATGAGAAACTGAGTTGCAGTCATTACCCATGAGAGTGGTAATAAGATGGCTCCTATCAGGCCTGTAATATAACTGTTAGTGGCTTGATCCTTTCTGTAATTTACATTTCCTTTTGTTTATACTTGCTAGGGATGTTTTAGAACTCACAGTTTATCTTTCATGCCTTTTACATCAAATATTCTCATTTTGATATTGAATTTTAACCCCCAAGCTCTGGTAAGTCTGATCTAACTATAGTTTACCAGACATCATGTTTTGGTGAATATAAACCAAATAGACCGGTAGCTGGTAGCTGTCCTCATGCATTTTGATCCCTAACTCATTTCTGTTACATTTGTGCTTTAGATCTAGTCCACACAGAGGGGCAGCTTCAAAATGAAGAAATTATGGTAAGTCGATATACTTTATAGAGATAAATATTATCTTTAGCCAGCATAATCTATTTACATTTTAATTATATCTTCTCAGTCATGAAATTAATAAATACCTTTGTGATATGTTAGAGGTTCTATACCTAATCAACCAATAGAGAAGGTTATTCTCAATAATACTATAATCTAAATCTCAATAATACTATAAATACATTCATAAACTAGGCTTTTATCTATCATAGAATAACAGCAAGAATAAGACAATTCACATATTTGTTTTTATTTTGTTCATTTATTTTGAAGTATTTATTTGCTTTGCTTTCTTTCATTTGATTCTGTAGGCCTTTTAAAATAGGAATCAAAAAAGGTTGAGATGCCAAAATCCGATGTTAATTTAAGCATGAAAGGACAAGGGAGATTCACATAAGGGGAAATGGAGCATAGGATCAGCAACAAATAAGCCAAAGAGAGATGAGGTGGAAAGAGAACCAGCATTTTTCGACAACATTCCATTGGGCTTTGCTTGTCAAGTGGAATGAATGCCTGTTGATGAGGAAGCTGCTGCCTCATCAGGAGTTTCTCTGTTCCTGGTAGTTTATCAGGCCCTGGTTTTAGACAAACAAAAAGGTGAAACAACTGAATATGTGGGGTTTTTTGTGATTTTTTCTTTCTTTCTTTCTTTCTTTCTTTCTTTTTTTTTTTTTTGGTGGTAGTGTTTAATTAAGTTTTCTCTAAATGAGGCTTAACGAGGAACCTTGTCCATTAAGTTTCCTTCTTCACAACTTGCTGGGCGCTGCTATGAAATCTGTGCTTCAAAAGATTCTGTAGGAAGTTTTTGAATGCTATTAATTATCTTCTCCACCAAATGTGCCCAATGACTGGAGAGGCCAATGGGGGCCAGAAAAGTAATTAATTAGACTGAATTTTATCTGCCTGTTTTTCTCCATCTTTACTAATGGGTTATGATTAGTAAGCCTCTGTTAAGTGTTTTGTATCAGGGCTCATTGTGAATCAAGGAGCATTGCAACATTTCAGAATATTTAGAAAATAGTAAGGGGGAGTAGGCAGCTGGAAGTCACCCATGATTTTATTTCCCTGCCACAAGAGCTTTTGTTATACTTATTTTCTTCTAGTGTCAATGTGCATCACATAGTTAAAGTAGTAAAAAATGAAGAATTTTAAGCAATATTGTGTTACAAGTTTTATAATTTTAAAATGAAACGTATGAAAAGAGGCAAATGTTGACTATTTTTCCTCCCTCTGTCATTGTAAGTAATACAACAGGAACATCTTATGCATGTTCTCACTACCATGATTTTCACCTTTTAAATTATTCTCTAAGATTAAATTTCAAGGAATAAAATTACTGGGTTCATCAGTGTAAACATATTTATAGCTGTATATATATATATATATATATATACACATATATATGTATATATATCGTCCAATTGCCTTCCAGAGAAACATATCAATGTGGAAGTATAGTAATGTTTCAGGATAATAGAGTCAGAGGAATCATCAAACAAAGGAAATCTCCTAACATTGAAAAATACTTTAGAAAGACACTTTTAAAAAACTAATCAAAAATGTAAAACTGCAATTTTTAGCTCTGCTTGCTATTTTTCATCAAACCAATGCTGATATTTGCCTGGTAATACATCCGAGCAGCGGTACTGTTACATGCATCTGGCTTCTTTTCTGAATATTATATCTTACACATTATTATATTCTTAGGATATCATTCTTGCACCAAATCCTTTCTTCTGCTAACTGCTGTTTAACAGTTAACTAGAATTGCTAAAAGCTTCCATATTGATTTTTCCTTTACAGGCACGAGACGGCCATGCCACTTACTTGAGATTCATTATTATATCAGCCTTTGATCACTTTGCATCTGTGCATAGTGTTTCTGCAGAGGGAATAACAGTCTCAAGTCTTTCTTAGTAATTAGAACAGAATACTCTTGCATGATTTTTTTAACCATATATTTATTTAAACATGAAGTTGTCAATTGATATACTTTATTAAAGAGATTTGTATCAATCTGCTTCAGTTTTTATTTTCTCTTCAAGATTTTGTGCAAAGGAATTTGGTTCATTAGTCAGGAGTGATTGGCCACCATGTAGGCTACAAGGAAGCTCTCACTTCAATATAAACTATAATAAAGGAAATGCCTATACATGAAAACTTGACTGAATACATTGTGTCCGCACGGCATCTAACATGGTGCCCTTTAGGTCTCAGTGCATTAATATTTTTTAGGTTCAGTGCATTAATTTTTTAATTTATTGATTGGTTGATGAAAAGGACTAAGTGAGCAACATATACAGTAAATGTATGAGTTCAGAAAAGAGAAAATACTTATGGGAAGGTTTCATGGAGGCTATAGAACTTGAGCTGGGCCTTGTACGAATAATTTTATTTTTTTTCTTTTAATTTTATTTTTGCCCTGATTTGAAAATCTCAAGAGAATTAAGAAAAACATAATCTGATTTCCCCGGGACAACCATTGTAGATAGTAGTTGATTTTTTTTTTTTTTTTTTTGTATGCGTTGGGAGGGTAAGAAACAGCATAGGGGGCAGCCCTGGTGGTGCAGGAGTTTAGTGCTACCTGCAGCCCGGGATGTGATCCTGGAGACCCGGGATCGAGTCCCACGTCGGGCTCCCTGCATCCAGCCTGCTTCTCCTTCTGCCTGCTTCTCCCTCTGCCTGCTTCTCTGCCTGTGTCTCTATGAATAAATAAATAAAATCTTTTTAAAAAAAAAGAAAGAAAGAAACAGCATAGGACAGATTGGAGGGAAATAAAACTTATCTGAATATACCTTGTTATTTAGCTTAGCTCGACTTTGAAAACATAAATAACTAATATAGCCAAAAATTAAAACAAAAAAGAAATTCCAGAATACTGAAAACAAAAATGCACAAACCAAATGCTATCTCAAGTTGATAAATACACAGGAAACAATGGCATTGGAGCATAGTATTTTGTTTCTGTGGTTCATATTAGCTTCTTAGGGCCACCATAATAATGTACTCCAAACTTGGTGGCTTAAAACAATGGTCATTTATCGTCTCACAGCTTTAGAGGCTAGATGTCAGAAATCAAGGTACTGACAGGGTTTGTTCCTACTAGAGTTTCTGAGGAAGAATCTGTTTTATGCCTTTCTCTTAGCTTCTGGAGTTGTGGGCAGTGCTTGGCAGTCCTTGGCTTGTGGCACCGTGTAGCTCCAATGTCTGCCTGTGTCATCATACGGCATTCTCTCTGTATGTCTTCACCTCATCTTCCCTCTGTACATATCTGTGTCTGTGTCTCTTCCTCTCTTCTCTAAGGACACCAGTCATATTGGATCAGGGCCTACTCTACTCCCGTATGGCCTTATCTTAGCTAATTATGTCTGTAACAATCCTATGTTCAGGTAAAGTCACATTCATAAGTACCAAGGATTAAGACTTCAGTGTGTCTTTTTCAGACACATAGTTCAACCTGTAACATAATCTTAGTTTGTGATAGTTGATTTTATGTGTAACGTTGGCTGGGCCACGATGCCCAGATGTTTGCTCACACATCCTGGATGTTTATGTATGGGGTATTTTTTGGATGAGATTAACATTTAAATTGGTGGACTTTGAGTAACGCAGATTGCCCCCTATCTCATCTTTGAAGACCTTAATAGGACAAAGGTTGACCTTTCCTGGACAAGAAGGAGTTCTGCCAATAGACAGCCCTCAGACTTTACAACAACAGCTCTTTCTCTGGATGCCCAGTCAGCCAACCCTACAGATTTTGGACTTGCCAAACTCCATAATCATATGAGCCAATTTCTTCAAATTAATCTCTCTCACTCTCTGTCTCTCTCTGATTGTCTTCATATATACACATACATGATGGGAAGAGAAGGAGGCAGTGGCTATTATTATCATCTACTACAATTACACACTATATGCTCCTGATGTGATGCGATATGAAGCACACAGGCCAACCTTGGAAATCTTCCACCAGAATTCCTGAGCCTGAATTGAATCAAGTTCTAGAGTAAACTTCCATTTTTCAGGAAATACAAGGGATGGAAAAAACAAGGAAAATGCCACCACAGGGAAGCAAATAGACTAGTAGCCATTTTATAGCTCACAGAAATGCCCACATCTATGCCTTTCGCACACGTGGCGGAATATATTTTCTGACCTTCCTTGTTTGGGTAGGGCCAGGTGACCAGTTGTGGGCAATGAGATGAGAAGTGATAACTAGGCCTGCATGAGACCCCTCAAAGCTGTTTTCTTTCTCTGTCATGATGACCAGCAATGATGTTCTGCGCGCTAACTACTTCACCAGTCTGGCTCTGGAAGTCACCCTGATGATAGCAGGGAACAGACCCTCTCAGTCAATGGGAGACCGAAAGACATACAGGAGGAAAAATAGGGTTTCTTTGTTTTAACCAAATGAAATTTGGAGTATAAACTGGCCTATCCGGACTGATTCACAGATGAAACTAGAATGTGGCTAATCCTAAAGAACAAATGACCTGGTTTCTTCCAACAGGTTGGTGGCATGAAAAATGGTAATTAAGGAAGGAGTCCACTCTAGATTCAAAAAGACACAAGAACCCCAGTAGCCACATGCCATGAGTGGATCTTATTTGGATGTTTTTTAGTAAAACAACTGAAAATAAGACATTTGGAAATACACTTATGGATTGGGTGTTATTGTTCATTTTGCTAGCTGTGTTACGAGCATTAAGGTTAGATAAGAAAATGCTCATATTTTTCAGAGATGCATATAGAAATATATAGGGGCAAAATGCCCTGATATCTGGGATTTGCTTTAAAATACTTCAGACTTTTGGGATCCCTGGGTGGCGCAGCGGTTTAGCGCCTGCCTTTGGCCCAGGGCGCGATCCTGGAGACCTGGGATCGAATCCCACGTCGGGCTCCCAGGGCATGGAGCCTGCTTCTCCCGCTGCCTGTGTCTCTGCCTCTCTCTCTCTCTTTCTCTCTCTCTCTCTCTCTCTCTGTGACTATCATAAATAAATAAAAATTTTAAAAAAAATACTTCAGATTTTTTAAGGGAAAAAAGTGTTAGTTGAAACAAATATGGCAATAAATTATTATATCTGGGTGGTGGATACATGGAATTCCACTATACCCACCTCTTTGTCTTTGTGTGTGCTTGACATTCTTTATAATAGAAAAATAAAAATCAATAATGCTACTGAGGGTATCTTCGTGCATAAATCTTTGCCTGCCCCTCAGATGATTCCCTTAGAGGAGATTCTCAGAAGGGAATTGGTCAAAGTTAGGAACAGTTTTAAGGTTCTTAATACTTTCTGATAAGCCATTTATCAAGATTTGTTGAACAAATTTACTCTTAGAAAGGTAGGTTTTAGATAAATGGAGGAGAGTAAGAAAGGCATTTCAAGAGCAATGTTGGTGTGATTGAAGATGTGAAGAAGAGTACTCTGTCGTCAAACACCTTTGGAAAGTGATGAATATTTAAGTCTGACTAGGGCAAAGAATAACACTAAACCCATACATTACAGCCAGATAACAGAGAGCTTTTAATGCTTTCAAACATTTTCCCTCAACACTGGAGCCATTTAAGGTTTTCGAGAAGGAAGGTGACTTAGAGCAATTGTGTTCATGTTCAATAAAATGAAACGCTAAGGATTTTCTTTTGGCCAACTTCCTAAACTGAAATGTCAGTGATTCTTTGTGTAAGAAACAGTGTTGAGGCTCACAGATTGCTGGAAGGGATCTCCGGGGGTTGTCTGATTGATCTCTTTGGCACAGGCCTAGTAAATTATCTCTTAAGTCTTTTTTTCTCTGTGTCTGTCTCCTGTGGATGCCGAGAACAAGTCGTCAATGTAGAGCTTGTAATACCACTTTATGACACTTAAAAACAGCATTCTTTCACCTTCGTTTTCCTGGCCTTTAAAAATTAATTTCACCTTATAAAAAACCTCTCCAAGTTTCAAGCAATAGGTATAATAATATGCGGCTTTATCTTTTTTTCTTTTTTCTTCACTGCTGAAGCCCAACATCTTTGTAAAGTCTCGTTTGTTCCCAGCTGGCTTCTTCTAGCTCCTTCATCCCTCATTTGGATTTCTCTCCACCTACCTACTGACTCCTGACCCATTATGCTGCGTGTCCTGTGTAGTCGAGACCTTTGAATTTGCCTCCTCTGCCTGGAGGGCTCTTTCCTTAGGTATCTGTATGGCTGTCCTCACCGACTTCAGATGCTTCCACAAAATCCCCTCAGGGAAGTAGTCTGTCTCATCAGCGTGGCCACCCCCCACCCACACACACCACTGCTGCATAAACACATTTGGTCTTCCTTCCACTTGTTTTTCATCTTGGCTCTGGGAGTAGCCACCCTGTGTCCTGTGCTTCAGGGGTTCTGGTACCTTCCTCCTCTTTTCTCACAACCACTAAAATTCAACTGAGATTTTTTTTCCCCTTTAATCATATCCCAAGTGTGCTGTGAAAGATGAGGGCAGTGTGGCCTCCTTTCCAGGGTGAATATCTTGGGTAGGGGCTAAATTGATTGAATTGCCCTTGGCTCTCACAACCTTTTAGGGATGGCCCTGCTTATTACTAACACGTATTTCCTTCTTATCATGTATATCATGTTTATTGTCTCTTTCCCTCACTAGAATTTAAATTCCATGAGGGCAGGAAACATTTATTGCTTTTGCTTATGACTGTATCCTCAGGCCTTAGAACAGCCTATAGTAGATTATCAATTAAAATGTGACTAAATAAATGTTTATTTATTTGCATGTCTCATGCCATCCTTGAGTTTTTAATAAAGCTAGCTAATAAAATATGCATTTTGGATTATGTACTATGGGCCAGTGCCTACCACAGTGCCTTGTATCAAATTTTTACTTTTTAATTTTATCATTTTTTTTAAAGATTTTATTTATTTGAGAGACACTTGGGTGACTCAGCGGTTAAGCGTCTGCCTTCGGCCCAGGGCATGATCCTGGGCAGGCACCTGCATGGAGCCTACTTCTCCCTCTGCCTATGTCTCTGCCTCTCTGTGTGTGTGTGTGTCTCTCATGAATAAATAAATAAAATCTTAAAAAAAAAAAGATTTTATTTATTTGAGAGAGAGCACAAGGGGCGGGGTAGGGGAGGGGCAGAGGGAGAGGGAGAAGCAGTCTTCCTGCTGAGCAAGGAGCATGATGCAGGTCTTAATCTCAGAACCCTGGGATCATGACCTGAGTCAAAGACAGACGCTTAACCAACTGAGCCACCCAGGCACCCCAGGTTTTTACTTTAAAAATCTAATGACATTTTAACCATGTACTCAAACAGGGCAGAGAAATATTACATAAATGAAAATTCTTGAGAATCTCACTCATTTATACAGACTTTTTAAAAAGCATTTCTGTTATGGTTTTGTCTCAGAAATGCCCCTCTATGGAGGGCATCCTTTGGGGGCTTCACCTTCTATGTGATGCTCCAGTAGCCCTTTGTAGCTGATACCAAACCTTCTAAAAATTAACATGTGGCAGTGTGCAAAGTTTTTTTTTTTAAATAATTTCTTTTCTTTTTTTTTATTTTTATTTATTTATGATAGTCAGAGAGAGAGAGGCAGAGACACAGGCAGAGGGAGAAGCAGGCTCCATGCAACGGGAGCCCGACGTGGGATTCGATCCTGGGTCTACAGGATCGCACCCTGGGCCAAGGAAGGCAAGCGCCAAACCGCTGCGCCACCCAGGCATCCCAATGCGCAAAGTTTTAAACAGGCACATAGCTTTTGACAAATTCCATTTCTAGGAATATATCCTAATGACATAATTAGATAAATGACAAATGAAAAAAGATTGATAGCAATGCTATTTACAGGACAGGAAACTGGAAACAACTATGCATCCATATATTAGAAAGCATTTATACAGACATCAAATATCCTACTTTATAAAGGGATATAAATCATATGTAAATATAGGATGGATATTTACATATCCTAAAGAGGATAGGATGGATAGGATACCTAAATATAGGATGGATATCCATCCTATATCCATGTATATCAATAAGCATGATATACATGATAAGTTAAGAAAGCAATATGTGTTAGTAATAACCAGAGAGATTTTTACTCCATCCCCTTTCTCAAAACTCATTATTCACAACAAAAAGAATTATAAACAGAAAGAAAAAAGAATTTCATCTTAAAGGAAGTAGTTACAACCTCTAACTGGAAAGGACTTTCACTAAGTACTGTGAAATCAGGATTTTGGTGAAAAGGAAACTGAGAACTGCCATGCTCTCCCAGACCTAGAGACCTTGAACATGTCACAGACATGAAGGTCTGATTCAACCATTTATTAGACTGAGCCATCTCACCCCGCAGGTTACTTCAGAGGAGGGGGAATGTCCCCAGAGGGTCAGGGAGATGGAACTGAAGGAAAGACAGACAAGATACAACAGAGGAGACTGCTGGAGGAGGCATGGTGAAGGAGGGCACCTTGGACAGCTGGGGCTGCAGTAACAAAACACCACAGGCTAGGGCGCTAAACAGCAGAAATTTATTTTCTAACAGTCCTGGAGACTGCAGGCCAAGGTCAGGGTGCCAGCATAGTTGGTTTCCGGTGAGACCTCTCTTCCTGGCTCATAGATGAGCGCTATCTCCTTATGTGCTAATATGACCTCTTTATACAGGCGAGAAAGAGCTCTCTGGGCTCTTTTTTTTTTTTTTTTTTAAGATTTTATTTATTTGAGAGAGAGAGTATGAATAGGGGTAGGAGTGAGGGAGGGGGAGGTAGAGGGAAAGGAAGAAGCAGACTTCCCGCCAAATAGGAAGCCTGACCCAGGGCTTGATCCCAGGACCCCAGGATCATGACCTAAGCCGAAGTCAGGTGCTTAACTGACTGAGCCAACCAGGCGCCCCTCTCTGGTGTCTTTTCTTAAAAGGACACCCATCCTTTTTGTGTCAGTGCCCTAGCCTCACCTCATCTAACCTTAATTACCACCTCTAGGCCCTGTCTCCAAATACAGTCACCTTAGGGGTTAGAGTTACACCCTAAGAAATCTATGCATAGCAGGTAGTAAAAAGGCAGTTGAAGCAGAGAGAATGGGACTGAAGGGGATTTCTAGGAGCCCCACTGCAAAGGAGTTAATGAACTTAATAAGAGGGTATTTAAGACAGCCAATCTAAATGAAAGTTGTAGATTGCTCCAATTTACTCCTCCTCATCCTTCTATGCTCTGTTCCAGCAAACAATAAGCCCTATTAAAGTGTAATCAGAACAGACCCAGAAGGGGACTGCTTTAGGTCAAGTTCTCTAGAAACAGAGCCCAAAATAGGGACTCTTGAAGGAGTGATTTATTGAATGAACTCTCTCAGGAAGCAGGATTAGGCAAGAGGAGAAAATTAATCAAAGATATGGTTTCAGGGGCACCTGGGTGGCTCAGGCAGTTGAGCCTCCAATTCTTGGTTTCCATTCAGGTTGTGATCTCAGGGTTGTGTGATGGAGCCTTCCCAACAGGGCTCCTCACTTGGCAGAAAGTCCGCTTGAGGACTCTCTCCCTCTGCTCCTCCCTCCCTCCCCTCAAAATAAATAAATCTTTAAAAAAAAAAAAAAGATACGGCTTCAACTGAAGCCCCAGCCTGATCCCATAGGGAGTTCTGCACCATGAACGGGACCAGAGAGGTATACTGTCACTTTGAGGCAAGAGACCAGGACTTTGTATTCTAAATGCATCATCAATCATTTGGACCATGGGTCACCCTCAGGGGAACACAATCTCTCAGGAATTTCTGGATAACATAGCGCCTGTTGAGGAACCTTCTCAGGAAAAGGGGCATCTGTGAGCCAACACTCACCGCAGCTGGCAGATGGGTGCCAGCTTGGTGAGAGGGATCTGGGTGGATCTCCAACAACATCCACTATAGCAACACTTCTGAAAGTGTGGTCTTTGGAGCAGCAGCAGCAGCCCCTTATCTGATAACTTGTTAGAAATGCAGATTTCCTATCCCAACTGCAGATCTGTTGAGTCAGAAATACTGGGGTTGGGCCCCATGAATCTGTGTTTTAACAAGACCTCCAGGTGATTTTGATGCATGCTGAAGTTTGAGAACCACTCACTGTACTATAGGGAACTGTAACTAGCAACGAAAAGAAATGAAAGAAAAAAACAAAAATAAGGTGGATACACAGCGTATGTTGCAAGGGAAATTAAAGAACACAAGAACCGAGACCCAGGATTATTCCTTAAAAAGACAAGAGGAGATCAGAGAAGAGACACAAGGATTTAAAGAAAAAAATTATAAGGCACAGAAGATGAACAGTGAGCTGCCGATGCTAAGGAACAGAAGAGGGACACCTGGGTGACTCAGTGGTCCAGCGTCTGCCTTTGGCTCAGGGTGTGAACCCGGGGTCCGGGATCAAGTCCTGCATCAGGATCCCTGATCCCTGAGCCTGCTTCTCCCTCTGCCTATGTCTCTGCCTCTCTCTGTGTCTCTCATGAATAAATAAAATCTTAAAAAAAAAAAAAAGAAACAAGAGAAAAAGAAAACCCTTTCAGAGGTAAAGCCACATAAGAAGCAAAGAGATGATGATGGAAATCATAGCAGTCAGCATCCAGTTAGGAAAACTGCATTTGCTCCAGATATTACATTTAAAGCAGAGAGGGAAATAATGCAGAGAATCTGCTACAAATGTGGAAGAGGCTGGGAAAGCAAATAGGAGATGGGGATGTAACCCAGAGATGGCAGCCATAAGCCACACTCGCTGTTGACCAGTGGAGGCACCATCACAGTCTCTGAACAGAAGCCCCCCACCGCGTTGGCTGGTGATAGCAGCCAGGGTGCACAGTCCCCTGCCGTCTCTCCAACCAGAAGTGAAAAGAAAAAAATGGCTTCTCCTTTCCACCCAACTTCTAATCTCCCACCAGTTCTTCCCTCTGGCAGAACCTAACAAGAATGCAACCTTCAGGCTTTCGGCTCTGTGGGCAAATGGGAATGGGCAAGAACCAACAAATTGTATCTAGTGTAGTGATAAACTCAGTTTAAGAGAAATCCAGGTCAGAGGACAGAGTTTGAGAAAAATCACAAAATGAAATAGAAAAGAACATAGAAAAAAGAAAGAAAAGAAAGAAAAGAAAAGAAAAGAAAAGAAAAGAACACAGACTTTAAAAAAGTTCTAGAGAAAGTAACAGCTATGGAAGAACAGAGGATACAACATAGCCATAATTCTAGTTCCTGAGCAAGAATGTAGGACAAAATACAATAGAAAAGGTGTTCCAGGCAACTGAAGAGAATGTCCCTGATATGAAGAAGAAGAATTATTATTATTTTTTTTAATTTTTTTTATTTATTTATGATAGTTACACACACACACACACACACAGAGAGAGAGAGAGAGAGGCAGAGACACAGGCAGAGGGAGAAGCAGGCTCCATGCACCAGGAGCCCGATGTGGGATTCGATCCTGAGTCTCCAGGATCGCGCCCTGGGCCAAAGGCAGGCGCCAAACCGCTGCGCCACCCAGGGATCCCCTATTATTATTATTATTATTTTTAATCTTAGGACCAGAAGAGGATATTGTATTTGCCTTAGTTGTTCAGGCCACTATAACAAAAAGGCCATAAATGGGTATCTTATAGACAATGGAAATTTATTTCTTATGGTTCTGGGGCCTGAAACTTTGAGATTGGGGTGTCAGCAAGGTCAGGTGAGGGCAGTCTTTTGAGGGTGCTGACTTCTGTATCCTCACCCAGTGGAAAGGGGCAAGCTAGCTCCCTGGGGCCTCTTTTATAACAGCACTAATCTAATTCTTCAGGGGTTCCTCCTGAGCGGTGATTCATTCAGTGCTCCTCCCAGTCCTACCCTAATCCTGTCACATCAGGCTTTAGGATTCAGCATATGAATCTGGGGGGAGACAAATAATTGAGACTCTAGCAGTATTACAGGAAATTTTGATATCAGAACGATCAACACTGGACTATGTCTTGGTGAAGTTACTGAACCTCAAGTATAAGGAAGGAATCTGACAGGTTTTCAGGTAGGACAAAAGCAATTCGGGTGCCGTGAGAAATCAGTCAGGCTGGCCTCAGACTCTTCCGATCAAGACTGCTAGACAATGGTAAAGCGAGTCAATCCCAGCTGGTGGTCCTGCAGGCTCCAGACAACAGGCTGGCAGGTGCGAGCATGTCAGATGTCAGGGAGTACAGCATCCAGGTGCCCTTCTGTTTTTTTTTTAAGATTTATTTACTTGAGAGAGAGTGGGGGGAGGGGCAGAGGAGAGGGAGAGAGAGACTCTCACGCAGACTCCCCGCTGAGCGCGGGGCCCAACATGGGGCTCGATCTCAAGACCCTGAGATCAGGTCCTGAGCCCAAATCAAGAGTCAGGCGCGCCCCCATGTGCCCTTCTTGGAAAAACTACTTGAGACTCTTGATGATGTCATCTCTGTGGCAGACTAGGAATCCTGAATCCTGCAGTGGACACCTAACCATGCTGCATGGTTATGTTAACACACCTGCTTAAACTCCAGGCTGAGCTGACCAGGAATGAAATAGTCCGAGGCCAGTTTAGCAGATTGGAGCCCAGACCCCCTGCGCCGCTGCCTGCACATGTTCTTTTCGACCTCTGACGTGCAGTTCTCTCCACAAGTGTCCTTTGCCCTTCCTGTACTCTCCAGGTCCCCATCACAGACTGTGGAAGGCCTGGGCCCCCCCGAAGCCTACCCCAGAGGCCACCACCTCCGCCAGGCTTTCCCAAACCCGGCTGGCTCCGCAGGATTGCTCTGTCCTCTGTACTCCCCGAGCAGCTAGCCTTTATCTCAACACTTCCCCATCATACGCACCTTGAATTATGGTCTTTGCCACGTGTGCCTTGTCTCCTGTGGGGTGAGGTGGGACTGGGTCCCTCTGGGCATTTCTCAGCATCCGGAAAAAGAATCAAGGCCCAATGAATGCCTGAAGCTTTAAGCTGAAGAGAACTGACTTGGAATGCTTGGGGTCTATTTTAACATTCTGAAAACTCCCCTGAAAACTGTCCAGGCATGAATCGGGAGACCATCTGAGGAGTGACCCAGAGAAGCATGGTCTTCTCTGCTGTCTGCTTGTATGGAATCAGCACTTTGGAGGGACAGTCCCCAGCTGTACGTTGGTCCTGCTGTTTGCACAGCTACTCCCCCTCAGTGGACCCTCACAAACTCATTCCTGCAATTGCTTGGGCAGGATGAAGACTTTTTATTCAGGGTCCCTGCTGTCCTGCCTTCCCTCCATCCCCGACTCCCTAAAAAGGGGGCCCAAAGAGGCAGTTGTGGAATGGACTTATAATAATATCAGCCAGCACACCCATGGCATTTTCTCCAAGGCAGGCACAGTTCTGAGTGCTTTACTCACAATTCCTCTATGTTGCCAGCACCACCAGTATCCCTCTTTACAGTTCAGGGTACCAGTGCAGCTTAGCCAAAGTCACAAAGCTAGCACAGAGCAGAGCCAGGACTCTGGCTTGAAGTGAGAGGTAGAGTTGGAATCTCAGCTTGTTGCTTACTAGTTGTGAGACCTTCCACAAATTCCTTAGCTCTGAGTCTTAATTTCCCATCTGTAAAATGGGGATAATAATCTCCTCTTTGAAATAAATACAGATTAGATGACTTAACATATCTGAACATGGTCTACCTGGTAGATGATTAATTAATAAGTTTTTTTAAAGAATAAAATAGCAACATTCATAGTGTTAACATTGTAGCACTTAAGGCAGAGCCAAGGAGAATGTGTTTTCATGCTAGAAAACTGTCTCCCACGTCCATTCTTTTATGTCATGTTATGAAGGTAGCTGGATTCCAATGTGAAACATTCTTTAGCTGGAGTTCACAAGACAAAGCGACATTTGATATGTAACCCACGGAGAATGAATGTTCTTCCCACCAAATGAGGCGCTTCCAGCATATGGTATTTTTGCTGATCAAATTACATTGGGCTATAACTCAAGATAAAACAGGCTGACACAAATTGGAAAAGAAAATGTAAAGATCACCCCGAAGCCGTCTCAAATAGCCTGAGATATTTTAATCATTCTGTATTAGCTTGCTGCATCTTAAAACATTTTCTTTCAAATCAAGTCACAGCTGTGTGTGCTTTAGGCTGTGGCCGTCATAGACAAACATGAAAAGAAGCAGAGTTAAAACAGATGAATACCAATGGTTGTCCATTGGTCTGATGTAATCTAACACAAATGACCATCAGGAGACTTGCAAAGAAATCAGAGAAATAGTTTCGAATATGAGCTTCTGCATAAATGTACAACAGCTTTCAATTCCTCATCTCTCTCTCTAAGCAACTGGCATTCTCCCCATGCTGGGTTCTAACAGCCAATTTAGTGTCTTAGATGATGGTGTCCATAAACGGCAGATTTGGTAAAATGAGTTTGACTCACATGAGGACTGCTGTATCTGACCACGTGGGATCAGAGTGGCTGGAGACAGACCGCACACCCCAGCAGTATGCCGGAGGGGAGGGACCTTTCTCACATGGGGACGGTGTGCAATTATTGTGGTCTCCACCGTGGGGGCAGCATCGAGGTGAAGGGTCTTTAACCTTCAGCTTACTCGCTGCTTCGTTTCCTGAGTACAGTTGTTTGGTTAGATCAGACCAATCTGAGCTAGTGACATGGGTCAAGAGGTAAAAGCCACCTGGGCTGGGAGGAGAGCCAGGACTTGAGGAGCCCTCCTGTGGATCACCTATAGAACTGGGGGATCTTTCCGGGCTAACTGGAGTTTTTCCAGAACAGCACGAACTTCCTCGGGATGGTAGTTCCAAGGGCCAGGTTTACCCTGCAAGAGAAATGAATCAGCATTCCCAGATTTCTGCCCCGCAGGAATAGGTAGCTCTGGAGCTTAGCTGAGAGAACGGGGCTGGTGATGGCTATGGAAGACTTGTCACAATGCTGTCGTCAGTGGCAGAGGCAACTGTAAGGTGGATGAGATCACCCAGGAAGAGGGTATGCAGTGGTGCCAACATTTAAGGGGCACACTGGACAGAGATATATGAGGAGAACTGGAGGGGGTAAAGTGAATAGTTTCAAAAGGACAAAGGGGTCTATACAAATAAGCTGCTCTTCCATAATTAGACCTTCAGACAGGCCTTATCCTCTCTACCCCTCACAGCAAGTTCCACCCATTCTATGTCAGAACCACCTCTGCCTCCCAGTCCCAATGCCCTAGTTCAGCCCTCTTTACCTCCTACTTGGACAGCTGTGCCACCTCCTGACTATCCCCGTCCTCAGTCCCTGCTCCCTCCTGTCCATGCCTCACCCAGTAGCCCATGATCTTTCTAAAATACTGATCCAGGGGCACCTGGGTGACTCAGTGGTTAAATGTCTGCCTTTAGCTCAGGTTGTGATCTCGGGGTCCCGGGATGGAGTCCCACATTGGGCTCCTTGCAGGGAGCCTGCTTCTACTTCAGCCTATGTCTCTGCCTCTCTCTGTGTGTCTCTCATGAATAAATAAATATCTTTAAAAAAATAAAATACAGATCCGATCATGCCTCTCTCCTGCTCAAAACTCATCAATGGCTCTCCTTTGCCCTAAGAGATAGGCTCAACTTCTTGGGTCCAGAATGAGACCCCTGTCACCGAATGCCCCCAATTCTCCATTCATGCCGTGCCCTAACATGCCTCAGTGCCTTTGCCCATCCTCTTCCCTAGATTTGTAATGATTTTCACTCACCCTGCTCACTTGGCTGGCTTTCTAGCCTTTAAGGCCCAAGCAATTGTCACCACCTCTGAAGAGCCTACCCTTCCTCAGGGGTCAGGAAATTTACACTCTGACAGTCAAATCTGTCCTGATGCCTCACACTCATCCTTTCACATCTTGTCTGTGCTGATTTCGTGCTATAACAGTAGGATTGAATTGTCGTGCCCGGGATTATTTGGCCCACAAAGTTAAAATATTTATAAGCAGGTCCTTTGCAGAAAAGGTTTGGTAATCCCTGCTCTGGAGTCTCAGTCCTTGGGACACTGGAGCACTCTGTGTGGATCTTCCTTTAACCCTTAGACTCAAAGTAAGAGGCAGGCCATTTTCAATTCATTTCTGTGTTGCCAGTACTTCCACAGGGCCTAACCCCGTTGGCCTCAGTCATGCCATCTTAGAGCCATGTCTCTGGGGAGAAGAAAGGAAGAAGGACCTGAAGTGTCCTTGTGCTGTGGACCTTGGCACCTTGGGTTCATTTGCACGTTGTCGCTCATTTCATCTGCAGAAGTAGGGCTAGCGTGACACATGGACTGAGGAGCAGCCACCTGGTTGGGCTTCATGGGCTCTCCAAGGTCTGAAATCCCTTCAGCAGCTATGAAACAGTTTCTGCCCTCTTAGGGGATGTGCTTGCATCCCCCACCCCGGCCAGGCTGGAAGGCCTGAGCCAGGCACAATCACCAGAAAGCAAGCCAAGACTCAATTCCTGCCTTGAATCCCTGCTTCAGTATTGCCAGCTCCTGTCAGGTTTGTTCTTTTTTTTCTTTTTTTAAGATTTTTATTTATTTATTCATGAAAGACACACACAAAACAGAGAGAGAGAGAGAGAGAGAGAGAGGCAGAGACACAGGAGGAGGGAGAAGCAGGCTCCATGCAGGAAACCCGACACGAGACTCGATCCCGGGACTCCAGGATCATGCCCTGGGCTGAAGGCAGGTGCTAAACCACTGAGCCACCCAGGGATCCCCCAGGTTTGTTCTGCTCCCACCTCCCACAACCCCCTCCAGGTTCAGGCCTGCCTCAGAGATAAGCAGCTTCACACCCTCCTACTCCTGGCCCATCCCATCCGAAGGATTTAGAATTGGAATCAGAGCTGGGTGCAGTGTGACCTTGGGTAAGTCAGAGTCCTTCTCTGAACCAGGGCTAGGCCAATCTTTTGGGTTCAGAAGGCAGCCAGAGGCTGCAGCTCTGTCCAAATGCTAGGGGCTGGGCAGCCGGACTGGCTCAGCGGTTTAGCGCTGCCTTCAGCCGAGGGCATGACCCCGGAGAGACCTGGGATCAAGTCACACGCTGGGCTCCCTGCATGGAGCCTGCTTCTCCCTCTGCCTGTGTCTCTGCCTCTCTCTCTCTGTCTCTCATGAAAAAATAAATAAAATCTTAAAAAAACAAATGCTAGGGGCGTCCCTGTGAATTATTTCACCCCCTGTAAGGTGGGGGCAGCACCCCCATTTTGTGGAAAAAGAAACTGAAACTCTAAGAGAGGACTTGCCCCTGGTCCCATGGCCAGTTAATGGCTGGGCAGCGGCTCGAATGCAGGTCTGCCTGTGCCCTTCTGGGCCCCTCGCCCCCAGTCACCTTGTAGAGGATCCTGCCCTCCTGGAGCACGAAGAGCCTCTCGGGTAGGGCCGCGTAGAACTGGCTGCTTTGGTTCCTCATCGTGTCCACCACCACGGGGCATGGGGGGGCTCTGTCCAGCAGCAAGCGGGCTGCCTGCAGGCGGTCCTGGAGAGTCTGGTGAGTCCTGATGTTCACATTGTTCTTAAAGGCCCAGCCATCTACAGAAGCAAAAGGGGGGGGGGGCTCACAGGCTCAACACATTTTCCTACAGGTTACATGCCTCCACCCCCACCCCACCCCCTTGAACTGAGAGTCCCAGGTAGGGGAGCCCATGGCCGTGACTCGGCCCACTGTCCTATTACAGGTGAATACATGAGATGTCATAGGGAGT
Source organism: Nyctereutes procyonoides (assembly GCF_905146905.1). Classification (NCBI taxonomy): domain Eukaryota; kingdom Metazoa; phylum Chordata; class Mammalia; order Carnivora; family Canidae; genus Nyctereutes; species Nyctereutes procyonoides. Next base: position 34,473,375 of record NW_026575140.1, on the reverse strand, counting down.
TACTGACTGAGCCAAAACCGAAGCCCAGGGCTCCTGACTCTGAGAACTTGGCTCTTCAGCAGGAGGGAGTCCACTAGGCCAGTGCTTCTTGAACTTGAATGTGCATTTGAACCACAGAGGATCTTGTAAAAGGAATATTCTGACACAGTCTATCGAGGGAAGCACTGAGGGTCTAGCTGGTGCCCAGGAAGCCGAGGCTGCTTGGTCCCTGGACCACACTCTGAGAGGCAAGTGTCCAGAGCCGCGGTTCTCTACGTGCATTCTGGCCAGACCAGCAGTGCCGCATCACCTGGGGGTTGTTGGTAATTCTCAGGCCCCATCCTAGACTGACCAGGAATGGGGCCCACTGATCTGTTTTCACAGCCTTCCAGATGATTTAACAACACACCGAAGTTTGAGAACTACCATTCTAGAGTCTAGACAATCTCCCTCTTCTAATTATTCTCCACCAGAATGTTCTTCCCGAAACGCACATCTGACAGTGTCACTCTCCTGCTTAGGTCTTTTGATGGCTCCCTGTCATCCTCAGGATAAATCTCAAGCTCTTCAGTGACTGGCCTGTCTCACCTGCATTCCTCCAGCCTCTGCTCCAGCCAGGTGGGTGAAACACCTGGGATTCCTTGACCCACAACCTCCACAACCCTCACTTCCACCCTGTTCCTCTTGCTGCCTCCATCCAGTGTGAGGAGAGTAGGACCTTCTCTTTCCTAGGACTTCTGCTGCCGTAGCTGATATTAGCTCTACGGAGGGCCTCACGATGCCTGCCACTTAGGGTGAGCTCTTAGCCAAGTACAGCTGTGACCCTGACAAGGACTCTTACTTTCAACCCCTAAGAAATATTCCTGCCTCCTGATCTTGTCACCTTCTAACTCATCATCCAAAAATCTCTGACAATGATTATTTACACAAAATTTAATTAGGTTTTTTTCTCTGCTTAAAAACCAATTACAGAACCAGCGCCTTAGCAAACACGTAATGATCCGAACCGTCTCTCCCCCCTCCCACTTCTCGTCATGACTGCTGCTGGTCCTTCCACATCTAGCTGAAGTGACTCCTCCTCAAATGAGGCTGACCTCCCCCTTCCCTGTCTCCTTACCATATTTTCTGTATTTGAGATCCTTCCTGTCCTCTTAAGCCTCAACCCTAACATAGGGCTTCTCAACGTTGGTACTATTGGTGTTTGGTGGTAGGGGCGCCATCTTGTGTGTTACAGGGTGTTGAGTAGCATCTTTGGCCTCTACTCACAAATTATAGGTAGCACCAGCCCCCTCACCCGTTCAATTTGTTTTTGACAACCAAAATCGTCTCCAGGCATTGTCAGATGTCCCTTGGGGGACAAAATTACCCTCCTTTGAGAACAACAGCTCTAACACCCCCTCCTCTGGAAAGCCTTCCCTGACACACTCAGCTCTGTGATATTGGGCAAGCTCTTGAAATCTCTTTAAATCCTCGGTTTCCCCATCTGTTATAGTATTAATAGAACCAGTGTTGCAGTTGGCTGTGAGGCCGACTTGTATGGAATTCACAGTGCTCTGGTTCACAGAAGCTGCTTGAAAAATGCTGGTTTATTTTGCTTCACTGCCCCAAATAACAGACAGGTGGGAAAGCTCCCAGTTTTTATTCTATACCACAGGTATTCTGCTACTTTGCTCTGGAGATGCCCCAACCAAACCCACTTAAGGCTGCTTAACTTAAATGGAAGGGGTTTTTCATTTGGCCTCATTTGCCAACATGCCCTTCTGTCTCCTCACAGGAAGTGGTACTAATTAGTTAATGGGCTGAAAAAAAATAACCATAAAGTGCTACTGACCTTGCCCTTCTACCTGCCCCATTCCTGGGGAGCCTGGGGCCCAGGTAAGGTGGTCATGAGTTCCTTCAGAAGCCACATGGTCTGTCTTTACAGTCATAGCTGCCTCCCAGGGCAGTAGAAAGTTAAGTCTATCGGTGGAAATGGCTCCATCTCCTCAGTGCTTCAAAGTCCCCTGCTCAGGAAACTCCCTCCAAGAAAAACCAGCTCTCGGGAGAAATTCACACCAAGATACAAGTGCCTGGCCACAGTTTAAAGTAACCATTACCCATCCCAAGACCTGAAAACTGTAGATGATGATAACACCAGCTTACATTTGTACCATGTTGAGGTAGTCTGTCTTGTGCAACCATTAGCTCCTTGGAGCTTCACAACAACCTCCTTGTGGGAGGCCAAGCTAGGATTCCCACCCTCATTCTGTAGCTGAGAATACAGAGCCTTGGAGAAGAGCAGAGACTCACTTCCCCAGCTTTAATAGTGAACTCCTGAGAGGCAGGAACTGTGTGTATCTTTCCTCTCAATATCCCTAGGCTCCGCACAGGGCTGGCGCATGGTAGGTACTCTTTAAATATTGTCAGGTGAGTGATTCTGTGAAGTTGGTGTTATCATCCTATTTCAGGGTCACAAAAATGGGCACAGAAGGTAAGTTGCCCAAGGTCCTGTGGCCAGCATGTGGCCAGCACGTGTTAGAGCTATGACCCATACTCAGGTCTGAAACTCCAAAGTCCATGTTCTTCCCGCCATGCTTCATGCCTCCCTATAACTCACCTGGACAAACATGTATTGTATGGGAAACTGATTTGGGCCACAGACCCAAGACCTTGTGGGACTGGTGGATGCTGGCTCTGGGCATTTTAATTCTGGGGCTCAAGCCATGCCCACTTACATCTGATTGACAGAAACAATACCCTGGGGAAGGAGGTGGGGAGGAGGAAGAAACGCCCGAACAAGGATTGGCAAAGCACAGAGGCAAGAAACTGGTCTGCATCAGAACAGGGTCAGGAAGTTCTTTACTCTTTGGCTTGAGATAGACAGCCCTGGGTTCTGGAAAGTTTCGTCCTGGGCTGATCCCAGGAGAAATGGGTCAGGAGGCAGGTATCAGGACCAGAAACAATTTCTGTGATGATCCACCCCTCCTGTTGCAGTTTACAATCTGTTCCTTTGGAGATTAAAGCTGGATCTTGTTACTCTGAGTGCAGACCCTGGATCAGCAGCATAATCATCACATGGGGAATAGCACTGCAGCCCTGCTGATCCAGAAGGTCCCTGGGTCATTTAAGCACATGCCAAAGTTGGAGAAATGCTGTCAGCTATGATGACATCAAGGCATCATGTCTTCTCAGCCATGAAGACCTCAGATACCTGACAGAGCCCAAATGCTCTTTCTTAGCTGCCAGCTAAGTGAACAGAGTATTAAGTTGAAAGAAGTTCTCAATCCTTTGGGTGTAATAAATCCGGATGCAATGGGCCTGGGGTGGGGCCCTGGAATATGCATTTTTAACAAGCCACCATGTGGCTCTGACATCAGGGATCCAGGGACTGTACTGGAGAAAACACTGTTGGACCAACTTTGCTGATAATGGAAGCAACCTACACTTAACACACGGATAAACCAGCAAAGCTAATACTGGCCTAACCACACTCACTCATCCTTCTTTTGCTGAGCTCCACGACACGGGGTCTGCCAAGGACTGGGAGACAGACGAATCTTGTGGGAGATGCCGAGTACATGACACTTGTCCCACCCAGCCACACATGACTTCTTGCCTTCTTCAATCTTTGGGTTTTAGAGTTGGGCCACTCTCATGGGTTCAATCCCCTTGAAAATCGGAGAGACAGTGGTGTATCTGATCATTTTGTGAAGTTCAGGGACTTACACCACGGCTGTAGGGGTTTCAGGAAGAGCTTTCCCCAACAGAGCTGTCCAGCAAAGGAACAAGATATCCTGTGAAGTAATGAGGGTGTGTGACCACCTGTCAGGGGTGAAGGAAGAATGCCTGCCCTAGGTGAAAGCTAGCCTGGGGCAGGGGTTCTCCAAGGTTGGTTCCCAGACCAGCAGCTTCAGCATCACCCGGAGCTTGTCAGAAATGTGAATTCTCAGGCCCCATCCCAGATCTGACTGATGAACTCTGGAGTGGGGATCCAGCAGTTTGTTTTAACAAGCCTTCCACCTGCTTCTGATGCTCAATCAGAACCAACTGGGGGGCAGCCTGGGTGGCTCAGCGGTTTAGCGCCGCCTTCGGCCCAGGGTGTGATCCTGGAGACCCAGGATTGAGTCCCACATCGGGCTCCCTACAGGGAGCCTGCTTCTCCCTCTGCCTGTGTCTCTCATGAATAAATAAATAAAATCTTAAAAAAAAAAAAAAGAACCAATTGGGAACAATTGACCAGGATGAACCAAAGTGTCCCTGTGAGCTTGGAGAATCTTAGGAGGGATCTCACATGTAGACATAAAGCAGTCATTTCACTTGTGACATTTCAGGACTAAATTCCTCCTATTAGCTTCTCTCCTTTGATTTTCCTATTCATCCCTTCAAAATTTTGGGAACTTGGCTAGCTGGACCTGTCACTCCAGGTTTGTTTGTTTGTTTTGTAGATTTTTATTTATTTGAGAGAGAGAGAGAGAGAGAGAGAGAGAGAGAGAATGAGCAGGGGGAGGGATGCAGAAGGAGAAGCAGGCTCCCCACTGAGCTCAGAGCCCCAACACAGGGCTCCATCCCAGGACCCTGGGATCATGACCTGAGTCTAAGTAAGACACTCAACTGACTGAGCCACCCAGGCCCCCCACTCTAGGTTTTCTGCTCTGTGCACCAGGTTGGAAGCACAGACTGGGGAGCTAACAAGTGGTGGGTAAATCCAGAAGGAACTGAAAAATAGCAGATCTCAGTAAATAGTGGCTCTTTCCCTCCTCTTCCTCTCCCTTTCCCAACCTTGGGGTGGGGGTGGGGGACTTGTGGAAAGCAGGGGGGGAAGAGAGGAGGTAGGAAGAGGCAGGGACAGGGAGTCTCTCTGTACCTGATGCATGTGCTTCTTCGATGTAAATGATGAGAAAGTCTGCTGTGGAGCAGAAGTCTTCAATAAGTCTCTTGAATTGGTCAAATTTGAAAAGAAATGAAGGTCAGGTACAACTTCCAAAATTGAGCACCAATGGCCTGTTGCCTGAAACAGGAACAGAACCATCAACCATCAATCCCCTACACACAACATTGATTCCCCTTTGCTCCAGATGCTCTCACTTCTATGATTTTTATTTTCCCTGGAAGATGGAGCCAGGCCATGGTGGGGGTCTGAAGCCTACAGAGCATGACTTAGCAGAGGCTGGAGCCAGTTTTCACTGCTCCACAATGAGGGGATTTCATCAGGGGGTCTCAGTGGACACCCTCTGCAGCCACTAGGTGGTAATTAAAATAATGAGAGTCCCTCTTGGGCAATTTATAAGGCACGCACACATCCATTTTCTCGTGTGATGAGATTAGTGTACTGCAATGTAAGCGATTTTTCTCCTTGTCTACAGACATGCTCTGGGTCACACACCTGGTCAATGGTGGAGTTAAAATTAATACTCTGGCTTCTACACTCTCAATTCAGTGTTCTTCTCCTTCAAAGCACCTGTTTCCTCATTCACAAGTGGGCATAATAATAATACTTACCTTATAGGGTTGTTATGAGGATTACAGGTAGTATAGATAAGAGTTTAAAATGGTGCTTGGCCCATAGTAGGTACTCAACAAATGTAAGTTGTTGGTATCAGCTATGTGGTCCTGGAGCTTCCAAGTGAAAGAGGCAGCGATGGAGAATGAAGGCCGGGGTTGGGGCGGTGGCGACTGGCTACATGATTTGCTGACTCAGTGCAAAATGTAAAGGCTGGATCCCTTGTTCACAAAGTAGGGAGCAAAGTGCCACTAAATATATGAAAATAAAAAGATTTGCTTTGCTTCCATGGCTTCTCTCTTGCACTGGCATGGTATTTTCTAGCTACTATTTAGTGTTGCATGCTGCACAGACATAGGGATATTCATAGGGTGAGTGTGGATCCTCATGGTCACCCAGCACCCCCCAAACTCGGTGGTCACGTGTGTGTGACATGGCCTTGGGCCACTGGTTTCCCTCTCCCTCCAGCCACCAGACTGACACACTCTGCCCCGGCCTGGAGCACAGGAATTGAGCTAGACATTTATCCATATGCCCACCACCCACCCCACAGGGTCTAACAAGTGCATTCAGGGACATGCTGGGTCCCTTGACAGGGGCAGAGAGGGGACGAGAGGCTTCTCCTACCCTGTTACCATCACTTGACAACCTGCACCTGGCACTGTGGGCCCAGGTGGGGGACAGCTGCCTCCACGCCCTGCCATGAGATGCTGCAGGATGCATACACCTGACCCCAGCCTCTGCTGTGCCTGTGTTCGGGCCCCTCTGGGATCAAAAGGCGATGGCAGTCACAGGGCAGGAGTGGGGATAAGGCTGGACGAGCCCTGCATCTGAGGGTGGAAGGGGGGGTCATGGAGAACATTCCTAGGGAGCAAGAGGGCAGGATCCTGCATGAGCCCAGCTCCAACCCCCTTGGCATGTTCTACTGTCCCAACAGGTTTCACTTACAAAATGCAAATTCAAAGGTAAAATGATTAAGGATTTGAAGACAGCTTAACGCAAAACATTAAACCCCAAATTCAGGGCCTTTTCCTGTGTGATTTACTGGCCCCACCCCCATGAAGCCAGCGGTGGGTGGGAGCCTTCTGCAACCTCTCCCACCTTCAACTAGGGGCAACTGTAGGGCACCGCCAGCACCTGGTGTTGCCCATGGCCAGAGTTACACCATCGAGCCCTGCCCTCACATCTCAGAGCACAGCAGGGCCATGCACTGTAACCCGGCCCATTGCAGTATTGTGCCCTCCAGACTACTTGTCACCCCTTGAGGGCAGAGCCTGCCCCTCCTTCATCCTCATGTCCCCAGGCACACTCTCCTTCTGCCTCCAAGCATTTATGTGGCACTTATAGTGTGCAAGGCACTCTGCTACACTTTGGGGATTCAGCACAGAACAAGGCCAGCAGGTCTCTGCCTGCATGCCATTTGAGGTCTGTTCCATGGCAAAAAAAAACAAGTAAACTCGTAAATGTGGTCATTTCAACTTGTGATAAGTGTTACAAAAGAGTCTATAAAGGAGTGACCTGCTTTAGACAGGTGGGTCAGGAAAGGCTCCCGAGGAGACGCCATTTAACCTGAGAAGTGAAGGCTAAGAAAGAGCCAGCGATGGGCAGAAGGAGAAGGGCATTTCAGACCAAAGGACTCTATGCTGTACAAAGACCCTGAGGCAGGCAGAGCTTGGCACGTTTCCAAAGACCTGCAAGGCCACTATTACCAGAGCTAGGCCTGGGGAGGGGGCCGGAAGTAAGGGAGGGTGGGTAATTAATGAGTGGCAGGACTGGAGAGAGGTAGGTACGGGCCAGGGAGGCAGGCTCTCCCATCGGAGGGTCTGCCTCGACAGAGGACAGAGGGTCCTGGTCTATTCTCTGTCCCCGGCAGCCAAGAGATAAGCAGTGACCCAGGCTGGGGTGACTGGACCATCCCATAGAGATCTCTTTGGCTCTGGAGTAATTGACACAGCAGAACAGAATTCATCCATGGCCCAGTGGCAGTGCCCCTGTCTGGGATGGTGAGTCCTGGGCTGGGGATGGGGTGGGGGCAGCTGATTCCCAAGGCAACCACCTTGGCAGCAGACTTTTGATGCAAAAAGACAGACCAGGCCCAGTGCTCCAGCTGTGGTTGATTCTGGGGATCTCGCAACACATTCTTAATGTGTTCTTTGTATGTGTAGGTGTGTGACTAAGGCCAGAGTGAGTTCCTGCGGCTTGCAGGCTGGAACCCTGACTCCTACGGTAGGGATGTATAATGAAACATGGTTGGATTTACACTTAAAGATCACTCTATGGAGAAAGGCCTGAGGATGAGAATGGAATTGGGGAGCATACAGTTAGGGGGTGTCAGAGAAATGCACGTGAGAGATAACAGGAGCCCGGGCTAGTGTGTAAGCTGCAGAGAAGGTGAAAGATGGAACAGACAGGACTTGCTGATGGAGGGGAACAGAGGGCATCTTAGCTTGCTGATGGTTATTTTCATTAGTTATATGCTCACCTTATTGTGCAATGAGTTTGAAGCAGCCTACACATATAATAAAATATGTTTTTAATAAAAAAATAATCATGCCCTTCTGGGAAGCAGAGATCAGGAGGGAAAGATGAAAAACAAATAAAGCAGTCTTAAGGGCCCATGCATTCATTATAACTGAACTAACATTTGAGTTTCCTGGTGGCCATGTAAAGACAGAAACAATTGGTTATATAGTCCTCATTTTTCAATACCTGAAGAGAAAGCTGACCGGGAGATACAAAGCTCTCCTTGTCCTTGGCTTATAGATTCTCTCCTAAGAGGCCCTACGGGGCACTGAGTGGGCCCCAGTTCCTGTTGGTTGATTACACAAGCCCTCGCCCATGTGACAGGGCTGCCAGACCTCACAGGGTAGGCTCAGAGGCCAGTTAAGGCCAAGTGGCTAGCCCTTGGCCTCCAGTGACCCCAGAGAATCATGTTTTAGATAAGAACCCAAAAGTCGTCAGGTCAGGACCAGTGCTAAATATTAGCTATCTGGAATTTTGTTTTTAATTGGAGAAAGAAAATTCAACGCTCGCCAATTAGGAAACTGGAAGAGACAGAGCCTTGTGTTTAATTATTTATAGTGTGGTTGGGTACAGTGATCAGTATCAAGGGCAAAGTTTAAACTTAGTTCCCCACTTTTGTGATAGCAGAGAGGAAGGATGAGTGCAAGGGGTTGATGGTACAGAGGACTGGCACTCTGCCTGTGTGCACAAGTCACGGTGCAGAGAACACCATTTCGAATACTGGGCTAGTACTGTCAAGTCCAACCTGTCTGTGTAAATGGGAAAAGAGCTTTGTAGTAGCTGGTCTTGAATCCACCATCATGACCTCCACGCCAGTAAATTAACCCCTGTACGAGGCTCTCTGTCAGCAGACAAAAGCCCATTTATCGTTACTAGATGACACCTCCTAAGTACACTTGGAGAGATTTTAGAAGATAATAAATAGGACTGAAATAAATCCAGTTTTATATAAACTCCCAAGTACCTAGAAAATAAGTTATCTAGACTTGCCTTCCTATCACAACACACCAGTCAGTCCATGTTTTGCTGTGTGTGTGTGTGTGTGTGTCTGGGAGTGTGTGTGTGTCATGTGTGTACATGTGCATGAACATGCAGAAGAGAGGAGGCAGCTGGGGATTCTCTGAGCCTCTGTTGTCTTATCCAACAACCAAAGGCACACTAGCTGAGAGAGTCAGAAGCCACGAGTTCTAGGTCAGACTCTATAAGAACTCCTGGTATGACTGACTCTGAGCAAGGAATTTACCTCTCTGGGCCTTCACATCTGAAAAACAAAAGAACTACTTTAGATTATCCATAGAATCTTCTAGACATTTCAGTCTGTGGCTGTAAAATGAATTCAGATTTATACCCAAAGTATACATCAGAGTTTTTTAGTGGCTGGTGGTTTTCCAAAGCAGTTACAGGACCTCTTTCTATTAAGTAGACCTGATCATTGTTAACACCCTGCTTGAAAATCCTTCTAGAATTCACCAATACCCTCAGGATGAAGTCTATAGTCTTCAGCAAGACACATAAGGTCCTTTAAGCACTGGTCTCTGATCATGTGTTCAGCCTCATCCTTCACCACCTCATGCCTCCCACAGTCCCGCTTCTGCCAAACTGACCAATGCTCCTCCACACCTCGGACTTCTGTGGCTCCTCTCCTCTGCCCTGCTTTGCTCGCCACTTCCCTCTTCTCTACCCATCCCAAGGCTTCACTCTCCCTATACAGTTGGCTCACCAGCCTTTTCTCCAAGAGGCCTTCCTCTAACCATCTCCCTACCCTATCCCACTTCTTCCAGAACCCTCTGGTTCCCTCTCTCACTGTACCATCTCCCCCTCTGGGCTATGAGACTTTCCAGGGGAGACACCGGTCATATTGATTTCTGTACCACCAGCACCTACTATTTCCAGACCATTCAGTACAATTATTTCTGGATCAGTGTGCTGAAAGTCAACTCTGTTTTACAGGTAGAGTTTTCTTTTGTCTCTTGGTCCCCTCTCTCTACATTCTTGGGTCTCAGGTGCAATAGCCGGGACCAGAGACAAATGGAATAGTCTTTAAAACATAAACTGGTCCATTGAAAGTGAAGAGTTAAAAGAAGCAAGTACCTTCTGTAAACTGACCACGAGGCAAGTTGGCCTTCATGGCACTGGTCACTAGATGATTGATATCCAGTGAACTGACCTGGTGCTAGCATAGTGCTTGGCACATAGTAGACACTCAATAAAAGTTAGATGTTATTCTCAATAGCTCCTATTATCAGTGGTCACTTAGTGGATGTTGAATAAAAGGAGGTCCTTTGTGTAGTGCAGTTGTAAAGTCATGAGCAAAAAACTCTTTCCCTTCCCTCTGCTTGAAATACTTTTCCCTTCCCAAGCTACAAAAGTCTTTCTCATCTTTCAAGGCCTAGTTCCAAAACCACCTCCTCCAGGAAAGCTCCCAAGCCCTGCAGGCAAACTTTATATACCTTTACAGTCTCCCACATCTCACAGAACTGTGAGGATTTATTTATCGCATCTACCTCTGTGCAATGAAGCCATAAACCCGTGGAAGGAGCAAGCTCTTACCAAACTCCGAGTGCCTGGGATCTAGTGGGGCACCAGGCACAGAGGAGGTGCTCATGAATGCTTGCTGAGGAGCACTAGAGAGAATGAAATGAGGAAGCCCAGACTCTGGGTCTGACTTGGTCACTCCCTGGATCTGCTACCTCTGCCTCTTGGTGTTCTCCAGCTCCCTTCTAAAGTGAGAGGATTGGATTAGGTCAATGTTTCTTAAAGGGTGTTCTTTGGAACCTCGGTGATGACAATGGCCATTTCCTCAGGTGGAGAGCTGGGGGTCGTGTGTGTTAGGAAAATCAGTCAGTACTTTATCAGTTTTTCCAAGTTTTGTTGGTTTTTAAGCTTCAGGGCTTCTTAGAGCTTTTTAAATATTTGTGTGCTCTATGAATTTCCAGGAGGAGAGTATGATGTGCAGGTTTTCCCAAATTACTTCAATCAGGAAACTTAAAGTGGCAAAGCATATCTGTGGTATTTGGCTTCTAAAGAATATGGTTTGAAAAATACTAGATTGGGGCACCTGGGTGGCTCAGTCAGCTAAGTGTCCACCTTCAGCTCAGGTCATGATCCCGGGGTCCTGGCACCAAGCCCCACATCAGACTTCCTGCTCAGCAGAGAGCTTGCTTCTCCCTCTCCCCACCCTGCTTTTGTGCTCTTTCTCTCTCTCTCTGCCAAATAAATAAATAAATAAATAAATAAATAAATAAATAAATAAAATCTTTTTAGGAAGGAAGGAAGGAAGGAAGGAAGGAAGGAAGGAAGGAAGGAAGGAAGGAAAATCCTAGATTAGTCAACTGCCTCAGGGACCTTCTCCACTCTATCTGCTGGGTCCAGGTCCTGGGAATTCAGAGATGAATCAGACACAGTTCTGTCACAAGGCTCCCCATCAGGCAGGAAAAAAGCACTTGTGCTCGGCAGCCAGATGCTGGGTGGGAAGAATCAGAGTCCAAGGAGAGGGCAGACACAGAGCCAGGAGTTCAGCAGAGAGAGTGCACGTCCAGCTGTAGAGATCTGAGACAGCTCATGGGACAGGAGTGGATGGGAGCAGGCCCCTGAAGATGAGGGCTCTGGGACTGTTGGTGATTGAGGGGAAGAACCAACATCAGCAAAGTAGAGAAGGGAAAGCACAGGGGCACGCAAGGCCCAGGAGTTCCTGTGGAGGCTAGAGCATGAGGGGAAGCCTGCAGGTGAGCCTGGGGTGGGAAGTGGGAGTTGGCCCAGGGAGGGCTTTGAACACAGGGCTGGGCCCAGGCTTCCTTCTGAGTGCAGGTCGGTGAGCCAGGCATGTGCTTGTGGAAGGGTGATTTGGCAGCCAGTCACAAATTTGGTGGGAAGAGGGGGAGGAGGAGGAAGGCGGCCTGGCAGGAGGAAAAGAACTGTGAGGACGGAAAGAGAGGTCGATGACACCCCAAATCAATAGAACTGGTATGCCTGGGGGAGCGAGAGAGAGAGAGAGAGCTTCAACACATATTCACTGAGCACCTACCACTGTGGAGCAGCAGCCACCAGGGCACAAAGTGGGTTAGACCATGGGCCTCGCCTGCTCAGAGTGTGCAGGCCAGTGAGGGTGGCAGACATGAACCAAACACCCACACATCACTACCTACCAGGTCGGATAAATAAAGAAAAGTGGAGGACGTAAAGCATAGAAGAGGGGCTAGCTTAGTCTGGGGGAGCCAGGGAAGTGTCGCTGAGCAGCAGTTTGATGGGCAAGCAAGGGCTGACCCCACAGAGCTGAAGAGCATGTGGCAGGAGCTGAAGGCCAGGGTGGCTGGTTTGTGGGTTAAGGGTCTGGGAAGGTGGTGATGCCACTCAGAAGAACAGAATCTAGAAGTCCCAGTTTCAGGAAGTGAGAAGAAGATAAGCACCCAAAAAAGAAGCAGCTAGAGTAGGAGAATTCAGGACTTTCCAACCCACCTCCCCACCCACCTCTGGCACCCCAATTCCAAGCACATTTCAAGCTTGTAACAGTTTCCTGACCTTGCATGAAGTCCCAAATGTTGCACCTCTGTCCCGAGAGCCGGACCACAGGGCAGTTGGGGGCCAGACCTCCTGGCTCAGTCCTGTCCTCTAGTCGCTGCCATTGGACTTTCAGGACAAACCAGAAGTACTGCATGCTGTAGAGGGTGGGGGCCCAGTTGTCATAGGAAAAGTGGGGGTTCTTCCCATTCATGGCCACGATGTGTTGCTTGACTCTTGCGGGAAACAGTTTCAGGAACACTTTGCCCACAGCCACCTGCACAGCCACCTGCAAGAGGACCCAGAGCCTCTTCAACCACAGCACTGGCCGGGGCAGCCCCATCTCGGCACATGCAGAGCTGGCTCTGAGGCCGGTGGGCAGAGAGGCCGCAGCCAGGCGGTACTGGGCGGAGCTGAACAAAGGTGCAGGCTGGACCTGGCCAACCCGAGACAGCAGGAAGGTGCCAGGACAGAAGGTGCCTGCCCTCCTGCCAATGCAATGGGAAATTCCGAACCAAGTGCTCAAAGTTCTGCTCTAATTATTATCATTTCTGATCCTTTGCCTTAGCCTTTGAGAGATCCTTGGACTAGGAGACTGAAGATCTTAAATCCTCCCTCTGGTAAATTTTTAAAAACAAATACGTAGAGAGATCACACTTAAAGCGATTCCGTGGTCCTTTAGAAAGCCTCTGTTGCAAGTAAGTTCTAACACTGATTATTCTTTTAATAATGGAAATTGTTCCTTCACTGATGAAAGATCTTTTTCCACTCGCAGCTTCTAACTGGTGGTTGAGTGTTTCTGGAAGCACAGCCCTCCCCAGAGAACTTGGGTCTGGAGGCTCTCCAGGCAGAGACAGAGCTGGGCCATCCGCAAGAAAATCTGGACCTGAGACTCCGTGTAGTATGTGCGCGCGCGCGCGTGTGTGTGTGTGTGTGTGTGTGTGTGAGATACCTACAACACTCTGCACTCAGTAGGGAGTCTAGAGTGGGGAAGACACAAGTAAATGGAAACTGATTTTTTAGTATTTTAAGCACAGAAACAGGGGGAACCCCTGGGTGGCTCAGAGGTTTAGCGCTGCCTTCAGCTCAGGGCGTGATCCTGGAGACCAGGGATTGAGTCCCACGTCGGGGTCCCTGCATGGAGCCTGCTTCTCCCTCCTCCTGTGTCTCTGCCTCTCTCTCTCTCATGAATAAATAAATAAAGTCTTAAAAAAAAAAAAAAGCACAGAAACAGATGATGGTGAAGGCTCTCACCCATGGAGAAGGGCAGTTAATTCTGTTTAGGGAGGTCAAGAGGACTTCCCCCGAAGTGATACCAGAAAGGCAGAACAGCAGTTAGCCAGGCAAGTGGAGATAGTGGTCCTAGTGGAAGGAGCCACATGTCTGAAGCCCTAGAAGCCAGAGAATGCATGGGCCACTGGAAAAATTAAAAGAAGGATCATAGAAGCTCAAAGCTGGAAAGTGTTTCGAAAATATCTCAAATTACTTTCCTTTCAAGTAACCCAGAGGGGGAGGTGGCCCAAGGCCAGTTCTGCAGTTAACAATTCTCTCAGGAGTTAGTTCGGGAAGTTTCAAGCTTTCCCTGCCTGATGCATTTGCCTACCGGTGTGTCAGGGCAGAGGGAAAGGAGACAGGAAAGCTGGCTGCCACAGTCATAAAGGTGTTAATCTTGGCCTCTAGCACACTGACTTTACTCAGAGAAGAAAAAAACAGCTCCAAAAGATGTTCTGTCTCTAAGAATCTCACTGAAATGCCAGGCTGCGCCCCCAAAGTATAGTACCTGCCCTCTTTAAGCAGTAGTAACCCCTCATGCATAGCATTTTGCCATACAAAGTATTTCTGTTCTTTGCTTGTTTTAAATAGACTGGATTTTTTTTCAAGTGGTTTTAGATGGACAGCAAGATTAAGCCAAAAGTACAGGGAGTACCCAAATACCCGTGTCTCCATATCCCACAGCCTCCCCTACTCTCCATATCCCTCCAGAGTGGTACATGTGATACAACTGATGAGCCTGTGTTAACTAATCATTATCCCAAAGTCCATAGATCACATTAGACTTCACTCTCAGTGTTGTACAATCTATGGGCTTTGACAAACCCCATATGTAACGGGATATGTATGCATGTATGCTTACTCATATACATAATGATATGCATCCACCATATATTATCATAAAGAATAGTCTTGGTGCTCTAAAAACCTCCGTGCTCCTCTAATTCATTCCCACCTCTCCCCAAACCCCTGGCACCATTAATCTTTTTAGTGTCTCCATAGTTTTACCTTTTCCAGAATGTCCAATAATTGGAATCATATAGCACGGAGCCTTTTCAGTTTGACATCTTTTACTTAGTAATACACATTTAAGAAACCTCCATATCCTTCCAGGACTTGATTACTGTTTGTTTGTTTGTTTGTTTGCTTTAGCATTGGATAATATTCCATTGTCTGGATACACCACAGTTTATCTATTCACCAGCTAGTGGTTCCTTCCAAGTTTTGGCAGTTATGAATAAAGCTGCTGCTATAGACTGAATGTTTGTATCCCCTCCCTGACCCCAAATTCATAGGTTGAAACCTAACCCCCAAAGGGATGGTATTTGGTTTTTTGTTATGCCTTTGTGAGGTGATTACATAATTAGGGTGGAGCACTAATGAATGGATTAGAGTTCCTTCAACGCATCATCCATGTGAGGACCCAACAAGAAGACGCTGTCTAGGAACCAGGAAGTGAGTCCTCACTAGATACAAAATCTGCTAGTGCCTTGATCTTGCACTTCGCAGCCGCCAAAACTATGAGAAATAAATTTCTGTTGTCCGTGACCCACCCAGTATGGTATTCTGCTATAGTGGCACAAATGGATTAAGACAGTTGCCATAAACAACTGGATGTGAGTTTTGTTTTGTTTTGTTTTTAAGATTTTATTTATTTATTCTTGAGAGACACGGATAGAGAGGCAGAACTACAGGCAGAGGGAGAAGAAGGCTCCTCGTGGGGACCCCGATGAGGGACCCAGGTGCCCCTACGTGCAAGCTTTTGTGTGGACATAAGTTTTTAACCCATTTGAAGTAAAAACCAAGGAGCACAATGGCTGGATCTTATGGTAGGAGTATGGTGAGTTTTGAAAGAAATTGCTAAACTGTCTTCTAACATGGATGCACCATTTTACATTCCCACCAGTCATGAATGAGAATTACCATTGTTTCATGTCCTCACCAGCATTTGGTGTTGTCTGTGTTCTGAATTTTGGCCATTCTAATAGGCATGCAATACTATCTCACTTCTGTTTTAATTTGCAATTCCCTGATGGCAAATGATATTGAGCATCTTCTTATATACTTATTTGCCATCCTTATATCTTCTTCGGTGAGGTGTCTGTTCCAATCTTGCCCTCATTTTATAATCAGCTTGTTAATTTTTTTCTATTGTTGAATTTTAAGAAGTTCTTTGTTTTAGATAATAACCCTTTGATGAAGCCCTTTGTGAATATTTTGTCCCAGTCTGTCGTTTGTCTTCTCAGTCTCTTGATGATATCTTTTGTAGAGCTTTTTAATTTTAATGAAGTCTAGCCTATTAATTCTTCCTTTCACAGATTGTGCCTTTGGTGTTGTATCTAAAAAGCCATCACCAAACCCAAAGTCATCTAGGTTTTGTCTTATGTTATATTCTAAGAGTTTTACAGTTTTGTGTTTTGTCTTATGTTATATTCTAAGAGTTTTACAGTTTTGTGTTTTATATCTAGGTCTAAGTTTCATTTTGAATTAATTTCTGTGAAATGTGTAAGGTCTATGACTAGATTCATTTTTTTAAGCATGTGGATGTCCAATTGTTACAGAACCATTTTTAAAAAGGTTTTCTTTCTTTCTTTCTTTCTTTCTTTCTTTCTTTCTTTCTTTCTTTCTTTCTTTCAGAGAGCAAGAGAGAGCACAAGCAGGGGGAGAGACAGAGGGAGAGGGAGAATCAGGCTCCCCACTTAGCAAAAAGCCCAACATGCGGCTTGATTCCAGGATCCTGAGATCATGACCTGAGCCAAAGGCAGACACTTAATTGACTAAGCCACCCAGGTTCCCCTATGGTATCATTTTTTGAAGACTGACTTTTCTCCTTTGTATTGTCTTTGTTTCTTTTGCAAAGATCAGTTGATTATATTTCTGTGGATCTATTTCTGTGACTCTTTTCTGTTCCATTGATCTATTTGTCTGTTCCCCTGTCAATATCACACTATCTTGACTACTGTATCTTTATAGTAAGTCTTGAAGCCTAATAGTGTCAGTCCTCTAACTTTGTTCTTCTCTCTCTTTTTTTTTAAAGATTTTATTTATTTATTCATGAGAGACAGAGAGAGTGAGAGAGAGAAAGAGAGAGGCAGAGACATAGGTAGAGGGAGAAGCAGGCTCCCTGCAAGGAGCCTGATGTGGGACTCGATCACGGAACTCCAGGGTCATGTCCTGAGCTGAAGGCAGGCCTCAACCGCTGAGCCACCCATGCATCCCTATTCTTCTCTTTCAATAATGTATTAGCTCTTCTGGGTCTTTTGTCTCTCTATATAAACTTTGGGACCAGTTTGTTGATGTGCACAAAATAACTTGCTGAGATTTGCATTGGGATTGTATTGAATATATAGATTAAGTTGGGGAAAACTGACGTCTTGACAATATTGAGTCTTCTGTTCATGAGCATGGAATATATAACTAATGGAATATCTCTCCATTTCTAAAGTTCTGCCTTGATTTATTTCACCAGAGTTTTCCTTGTATATATTTTTTACATATTTTCCTAGATTTATACCTAACTATTTCATTTTGGGGGGGTGCTAATGACTTTAATTTCAGATTCCAATTGTTCATTGCTGTTATATAGAAAAGCGATTGACTTTTGTGTATTAACCTTGTATCCTATGACTTTGCTATAATCACTTACTAGTTTCAGGAGTTTTTGGCCACTTTATTCAGATTTTCTACATAAACAATTATGCGATCTGTAAACAAAGGCAGTTTTATTTCTTCCTTCCCAATCTGTATACCTTTTATTTCCTTTTCTTGCCTTATTAGATTCTCTAGGACTTCCAGTATGATGTTGAAAAAGAGTGGTGTTAGAAGGGACATTGGCAGAGATTACTAGGAGGACATGACTGCCAGTTGACTAATGAGCTGGGCCTGGGCAATCAGAGGCTCCTTTCCACCTCCCATATCCTTGGAATGTGTGTGCCCTTTGCCCACCCTGTACTAGAAGCTGCCCAAGGACAGAGCCTTGAGATGTAATGTGTTGTTGAGACCATCTGAATGGTATATACAAATTTTTAAGATTCTGGTGGGTAAGTATAGAGATCTACTTCTCTTGTGGCTGCCCAAAACCAACCTCTAAACCTTTCAGGTTACTGAAGCTGCCACCTACTAATCTGAAATAGTCTTCCTCTTCAGTCTCTCTTTGCCCTCTGTGAAGGGGCCAGGTTGTAAACCAATAAGGTACATCCTTGCCTTGTTCCTGATCATAGTGGGAAAGCATCTATTTTTCACTATTAAATATGATGTTATTGTAGGTTTTTTGTTAATGTTCTTTATCAAATTGAGGAAGTTTCCTCTAGTTCTAGTTTGCTGAGAGTTTTTATCATTAATGAGAGTTAGATTTTGTCAAATGCTTTTCCTGCATGTATTGCTATAATTGTGTGATTTTTCTTTAGTCTGCTGATGTAATGGATTATATTATTTCATTTTTGAATATGGAACCCGCCTTATATATCTAGAATAAATCTCACTTGGTCATGGGGTGTTAATTCTTTTTTATACATTGTTGGATTTGACTTGCTAATATTTTGTTGGGGATTTTTGCATTTCTATTCAAGAAAAATATCAGTCTGTAATTTTCTTTTTTGTAATGCCTTTGTCTGGTTTTGGCAATAGGGTGATGATGGCTTCACAGAATGAATTAGGAATTATTCCCTCTGCTTCTGATTTGTAGACAAGATTGTAGAGAATTGGTGTAATTTCTTTCTTAAATGTTTGGTAGAATTTACCAGCAAACCCATTTGGGCCTGTGGCTTTTTCTGTTTTGACAAGTTATTAATTATTGATTTAATTTACTTAATATATATAGGCCTATTCAGATTGTTTATTTCTTCTGGTATGAGTTTACACACATTGCGCCTTTCAGAAAATTAGTCCATTTTATGTTGGTTATCACATGGGTGAGCAGAGAGCTGTTTTTAGTATCCTTTTAATACCCATGAGATTTGTGGTAATGTCTCTCCTTTCATTTCCAATATTAGAAATTTGTGTCTTCTCTCTTGTTTTTTCTTAGGCTGGCTAGAGGTTTATCAATAAACCTCTTGGTTTTTATTTTCTCTATTGATATCCCATTTTAATTTCATTAATTTCTGTTCTAATTTTTACTATTTATCTTCTTCTGCTTACTTTGGATTTAATTTTCCCTTTTTCCCCCTAGTTTCATAAAGCTTAGATTATGAATTTTACATTTTTCTTCTTTTCTAATTTTCTAGGTATTTTTCTCAAAAAACTACCATCACAAACATTTTTAAACATACAGTTCAGGGGCATTAAGAATATTCACATTATTGGGATACCTGGCTGGCTCCGTGGATGGGTGTCTGCCTTCGGCCCAGGACGTGATCCTGGAGTCCTGGGATAGAGTCCCGCATCGGGCTCCTTGCATCAGTTCTGCTGCTCTCTCTCTGCCTGTGTCTCTGCCTCTCTCTCTCTATATATATATGTCTCTCATGAATAAATAAATAAAATCTTAAAAAAAAGAATATTCACATTATTGTACAGTCATCATCATCATCCACCCATAAAACTCTTTGCATCTTACAATTCTGAAACTATACCCATTAAACAATAACTCCCCACTCCCCTCAGCTCTAGGCAGCCCTCATTGTATTTTCTGTCTCTAAGAATCTGACCATTCTGGGTACCTCACGTAAGTGGAATCATATAGTATTTGTTTTTTTTGTGACTGACTTATTTCACTTAGCATAATGTCCTCAAAGTTCATCCATGTTGTAGCATACTGAGGAATTTAATTCCTAATTTGAGGCTGAATAATATTCCATGTATTCCAATATTCCACATTTTGCTTATCTCTTCATCTGTTCATTGTCACTTGGGCTCCTTCCATATTTTAGGTATTGTGAATAATGCTGCTATGGACATGTGTGTACAAATATCTCCTTAAGCCTTGATTTCAATTCTTTCAGATATATACCCAGAAGTGGAAGTGCTGAATCATATGGTAATTCCACTTTTAATTTTTTTAGGAACTGTTTTCCGTAGGGGCTTTGTCGTTTTACATTCCTACCACCAATGCACAGGGGTTTCAATTTCTCCACATCCTTGCCAACACTAGTTATTTGTTTTTTTTTTATAGTAGCCATCCCAATAGGTATGAGACAGTGTACACATTAACATTTAAAATTTTATTTTTTTATTTTTAAAAAGATTTTATTTATTTATTTATTTGGCAGACAGAGAGAGGGGGGTGGAGAGGGGAGAAAAGAGAGAGAGAGAGCGCATACAAGTAAGGAGAGAAGGTGAGGGAAAGGCAGGCTCCCCACTGAGCAGGGAGCCTGATGTAGGACTCAGTTGCAGGACCCTGGGATCCTGACCTGAGTTGAAGGCAGATAGATGCTTAACCATCTGAGCCATCCAGGCACTCAACATTTAAACTTTTAATAGTTATATACTTATTTCAATTTGAATTACACATAAAAAGCACACCAAAACTGTAATTTCATAGATATTTTCACTTAGGATAAGACCAAAGTAGATAGTATAGTGGTGAGCTATGTCTTCAGAAAAGAGTTAATGTAGCAGATCTAAGACTACTATCCTTAAAAAGTCCTGTAGGCAGGACTTTTTAAGTGGACTTGAAGTCCTTTTTTAGTAGGACTTTACTAGCGCCTGGGAACTTGGGATTTTAGAAGGGTTCTCACCACTGATAATAGTGGTTCATGGTGCATAAACTGTTTATGAAAACAATAAGAACACCCGCTGAACACTTGATACTGAACACCTGCTTTCCTTCTTGGTAATCAAATTTAGGGATGTGATGACCAGGTTCCAATAAAAATCTTGAGTATTGAGTCTCTGATGAGCTTCCATGGGAGACAAAATTTCACACATATTGTCACAACTTTGTTTTCTCTGGACTTTTACCCCATGTCCCTTTGCTGATTTTGTTTTATACTCTTTCACTGTGAAAGCATAGCTGTACAACTATATGCTCGGTTCTCTGTGACTTCTTACAGATCCTTGAATCTTGAGGTGGATCTGTGATACCCATATTATACAGGATGCCCATAAATATTTTATTTTATTTTTTTATTTTTTTCCCATAAATATTTTAAACCTTCAGTACTTTTATTCTTTTCAGTGATACATTGTCAGAGGCTGACAATTGTTCATAATGCAAAGTAGGTATAAATATGTATCACTGAAACCTAAAAAGAGACCTAAATATATTTCACCTTCCTTTCCAGTTGCAGATATGTGTTGAGGGTTAGGATTCTTGGTATTATAATGTTGAAAACAAAAGACAGAATCATTTTATTATTCTAGAAAATAATCTTCATCTTAAATAAAGAGACCATGAGCTTAAGAGATGTTTGTTACTGATTGATCATATGTTGTTCCATTATTCTTACTGAAAAAAAACTTTTTAGATATGTATTTGTATAAATCAATTATTATTTTTATATTTTATTATTCATTTCCTTAATTTTTAATAACTTTGGTTTTCATTGTGTTTATTATTATAGTTACATTCTACTGATGGCAAGTGATCACAGTTTTCCATTTCTTTTTTTTTTATAATTTTTTTTAAAATTTTTATTTATTTATGATAGTCACAGAGAGAGAGAGGCAGAGACATAGGCAGAGGGAGAAGCAGACTCCATGCACCAGGAGCCCGATGTGGGACTCGATCCCGGGTCTCCAGGATCGCGCCCTGGGCCAAAGGCAGGCGCCAAACCGCTGCGCCACCCAGGGATCCCTCACAGTTTTCCATTTCATGGAGTTGCATAAAGTTTCTCTTTAAAATGGATATAGGGATCCCTGGGTGGCGCAGCGGTTTAGCGCCTGCCTTTGGCCTGGGGCGCGATCCTGGAGACCCAGGATCGAATCCCACGTTGGGCTCCCGGTGCATGGAGTCTGCTTCTCCCTCTGCCTAAGTCTCTGCCTCTCTCTCTCTCTCTCTCTCTCTCTGTGACTATCATAAATAAATAAAAATAAAAATAAATAAAAATAAAAAAATAAAATGGATATAAGGGGATCCCTGGGTGGCTCAGCAGTTTAGGGCCTGCCTTTGGCCCAGGGCCTGATCCTGGAGACCCGGGATCGAGTTCCACGTCAGGCTTCCTGCATGGAGCCTGCTTCTCCCTCTGCCTGTGTCTCTGCCTCTCTATGTCTCTCATGAATAAATAAATAAAATCTTAAAAAAATAAAATAAGTATCTTTAAATTTAAAAAATTAGCTCACAAAACCATAGAAGAAAGAAGGAAAAGGAGGTAGATGGCAAAATTGGACCAAGTGAATGTGGGTGATGGTATATGCGATTTCATGGTATCATCCTTTACTTTCTGTGCATGCTTGGAATTTTGAATACTAGAAAAAATAATTGAAAAATTCATTTCTAACAGTATGTCAGCCTTTGCTCACAATATAGCTAGCTTTTCCATGAAAAAACTATTTTAATGCACTACTTTTAGAAGAGATAAAGGAAAATCTCCAAACATCCACACATAAGTGTACACACACATAAATAATATCACTGGGTAAAACTAAAATAGGAAACTGGGCAAAATGGTCTTGGGCAAATGCAAAAGTTAAGCAGTTCTGAGGGAAAATGCCAAATCAGCTCTGTGATTGTGCAAGGAAGTCTTGAATATGCTATAGAACACCTAATCTGAGGTTCCTGTATTAAGACAGAGACTCCTGGAAGGATATGAAAGTGGTCCCATATCAGTAGAAACTTCTGGCTTCTGGAAGAAGCAATAGTCACTCCTCTCTGAAAAGGTATCCCCTGCATTTTGGTTTCAACAATAACTGTGTACATTTGAAAAAAGAGCCAAATAGAACTTTCAGAAAAGACAAAATATTTAGACCTTGAAGATTTCCATATATCAGGATGAAACCGATATGAGCTCACAAATATTACCACCATGAGTGGATCAAAGAAACATACAAAGAAACAAACCACCATGAGTGAGTCAGCAGAAAAAAAAACATTTAAATCCTCAAGAATTTCAGACATTGGCATTATCAAATACATACTATTTAAATAACTATATGTATTAAAGGTTTAATTCATTCACATGAGCCAGGGCAGCTTCTACCAGCAAGCTATTAAAGTATTTGCCTCACTGGATTAAAAAGAAAGGCATTCATAGTTATCCAAAATGATTTTTAAAGAACCAAACAGAACTTTTAGAAAATAAGCACATAATTCTTGGATTAAAGACTCAGGGGGTGGTTTAAATAGCAGATTAGGAATCCCTGAAGAAAGAAATAATAAACTAGAATGGTATATAAAGAAATTACTTAAAATGCCATACAAATCAAAGGATTTGAAAAACATGAAAAAAAATGTTATTTGAAAACATGAAAGAGAAATTAATCAATTCAGAGTAAGATTTTAAAAAAATTATTTATTTGAGAGAGAGAGTGCTCAGGCCTATGAGTGAGGGAGGGGAAGGGGGGAGGAGAGGGGCAGCAGGAGGGACAAGCCCACTGCATCGAGCTTGGAGCCTGATATGGGGCTCATCCCACAATCCTGAGATCACGACCTCAGCCAAAACCAAGAGTTGGAAGCTTAACCAAATGAGTCGCCCACGTGCTCCTGGAATAAGATTTTAAAAAAATTCAGGGCAGCCCGGGTGGCTCAGTGGTTTAGCGCCCCCTTTAGCCCAAGCTGTGATCCTGGAGACCCAGAATTGAGTCCCATGTTGGGCTTCCCCCCATGGAGCCTGCTTCTCCCTCTGCCTGTGTCTCTGTGTCTCTGTCTCTGTCTCTCTCAAATAAATAAATAAATAAATAAATAAATAAAATCTTTTAAAAAATAAAGATTTTTTAAAAATTAAAAAAAATCAGTACACAGTTTTAGTGAAACTATGGAACATACACACACACACACAAAACAACAAAGAGAAGATCTTAAAAGAAGCAGGCATGGGGGGACAGGAAATAGGCAAAAGCAAGCAAGCAAGGAAAAAAATGTCAGAAGGAAGAAACAATCACCTACAAAGAAATGAGAAATGTATTGACAACAATCATGAGATTTTTAGGCTCTTCTCTCGGCTTTACTAGTAGCAGAACCTGAGACATGATCCTTTGGCACATGATGTACTGAGGGAGTGCTCTCAGGAGAACCTGTAAGGAAGAGGAAAATAGGATAGGACAAAGGAAGAAGCTAAGTTATCTTCTTTCAGATGAAAGCTGGTTTCAGATGAAGTATAGTCTTTCCTTGATGCCATGAGGAAGTTCTGAGTCATGAATGGCACCACTGAGTTATATCAGTTTGAGGCAAAGAGGGGTCAGCCATTAGTAAACACATATCACTTGGTAACCAGCTGTGTGTGTAACCTCCGAGCCATTTCCAGGGAAAACAGAATCCTTCTGCTGAGGGTAATTCTCCAGAGAAAAGGGGAGCTCTGAGCCACTAGTAGTCAACACAGAAGGTGGCAAATGGATGCACCAGGTAGTAGTGAAGATCTAGGTGGGTACCAACAGCATCCATCATAGCAGAGTCCTCAGCAGCAACAACAGAATCAGAAGGCAAGGCCATAACATCTTCAAACTACTGAGGAAAAAAATAACTGGCAATCTAGAATTGTGTGCCCAGCTCAACTGTCTTCTAAGCATGGGGATGAAAGAAAATATTCCTGAATAAATAAAAACCGAGTTTACAATTACATACTTCATTAAAATTACTTCCAAAGTCTTCAGGAGGAAAGAAAATGCTCCCAGGAGGAATGTCTAAAATGCCAGCAGGAATAGTGGCAGTGAGACTGGAAACATATAAGTAAATCTAAATAAATATTGTTTGAATTGAAAAACAAGAATCGAAATAAAATATTGGGCGTCATCTCCTCAAAAGTGATTGATATAGGGAAAATATTATAGTTCCTAAGAGGATGGAGCCACCTGGAAACACCCAGAAGCCAAAGTGGTTGATCAATCTGTCAAATTAATGTGAACATGGTGGTAACTTGCCTGGGCAACATAGGGTGAGCAGGTCTTGGTGAGGGCGTGGGACAGAGTAGAGAAGAGCCAAGATGAGAAGGTGGTTGGGCACTGGGGACTGGAGAAAGGGTGGAGGGTGGATTCCATCTTTCTATTTGTCTTTTGCTGTCTCTTACATTTCACTCCCTCTCATCACACACACACACACACACACACACACACACACACACGCACTAGCCAGCTCACCACTACTGCCTGTACCTGACTAGAATGGGGCATGGTTAACTCATTTTCAGGGAGGCTGGCCAGCCCTAAGTGGTCCCACTTGTGCCATCTCTCTCCATACCTCCAAAGACTAGGTGGGTATAGCTAACGAGAACCGTGTTCTGACAATAAGCAATGCCAGGACGGTGATAACACATCAGCTCTCTCCACTCTTAGGTAGGTCTCCACACCGTCCCCTCCCAATTCATCCCATAGAACACAGTTTTTTAGGCTCTTCTCTCAAGTATTTGTCACCACGACAGGAACCAAAACTACTAGGGGAGTATGAGTTCATCCAGAAAAATAAGACACCATTATAAGAGTACAGCTACAATAAAGGAAAACATTCAATTGAGCAACCTATATCAAAGCATGCAGTGAGGGGAGGGTCATCAGTTATCGTGGCATGACCAAGCCTGTCCTGATTCATGAACTCAGGGGGGAAACAAATATAGGGGAAAATATTTTGGTGAAATCCTGACTAAAAAGCATACTGTATGATTTGAACCATATGACATTCTGGAAAAGGTAAAACTATGAAGATAATGAAAAATATCAAGGGTTTCCAGGGGCTTGGGGTGGAGGAGGGTGGGATGAATAGGAGGAGCACAGAGGACCTGGAGGACACTGAAAGTAATCTGTATGATACTATCATGGTGGATGGATGGCATTACATATTTGTTCATACCCAAAGACTATACAACATTAAGGGTGAACCCTATTGTAAACCATGGACTTCAGATGATTATGATGTATCAGTGTAGGTTTATCAACTGTAACAAAAGAACCATTCTGATGGGGGATGTTGATAAAGGAGGAAACTGTACATGTAGGGGCAGGGATATAGGAAAAATCTCTGTACTTTCCTTTCAATTTTGCTGGGAACCTAAAGCTTCTCTAAAAAATATAGTGCAATACAATGTAATACAGTGCGATATAATAAAACACAATATACAGGATCCCCCCCCCAGAAAAACAAGCAGACATCTACAAAAGAATAAAATAAGGATAACTACTGGGGGCAAGAAGAAAATAGAATAATATTTTTCAAGTGTTGAAGGAAAAGAACTTCCTTGAAGGAAAGTGACTGAATTTCATGTCCTGTTAAGTGAATATTTAAACATGGAGGTAAAATAAATCTGAGATATTATAAAGCATGTATAGCAATCAGAAGGTTTACCACACAGAGACCTGTCTTGAACATGTTATTGTAGGAAGTTCTTCAGCAAGAAGAGAAATGAATCCAGGAAAATCCAATGAGCTGAGGAAAATAAGAATGAGTAAGTATGTTTGTAAAGTTTATTATCATCTAAATAAGCAAGTATAAGAACAAACTGTATATAATACAGAATTAAAATTCTAAAGAATGTGCTAAGGTATTTTCTTGTTCAATAATAGGATAGTATATGTATGCTAGAAGCTTAATAAGCTGATAGGAAAAAATAAGATGAATTAGAAGCAACAATTAAAATAAAATAGATATATAACTTTGAATTAGTGAGAAAAAAGTTAATCTAGCTAATGAAAAATAGGAAAGGACATATAAAGATATATTTAATGTGAAAAAAGACAACTGAAACATCTAAATACAGAAAATAATTGCATTTAATGTAAATAAGTTAGAAGCACTTCTGGAATGGAAACATCTTAGGAAATCCACTCTTTCATAAAGACACTGGCAAAAACTGTCAAAATCAGCTTTTTTCAGAATTCTTTAAATTAACCAAAGAAAAACTTGCAATAATCTGCAAAGTGTCTATTCAAGAAAAACAACTGAATCTTAGGAAGAACAGTGAGCTTTGTGATGTTTTAACTTGCTCTATTCCCATTCCTCTCTCCCAACACCACTTGAAAAACAACAGCTTCGCAATCATGGTTGCGGTAAAAAGTAGCCATCAAGTTGACATGGGTGGTTGCCGAACTGGTTGCCGAACAGGTTTGGATTTCTTCAGAAAAGTCCCATCCCCAGAGAAGGGCCATTATTTGACTTGTCTAATGTCTTCTTTGGAAAGCCCCATTCTCAGGTCTTGGCTTTATTTGACCTGATTCAAAGCTCACTCTATAAAAACAGGGCATTTGTTAAAAAAAATCAGTGGCAACTCTTTAACACTACTACTGCCTGAGGTGGTGATGCAAGTTTTGGGTAATAGGAGGCTGACCAAAAAATTTAAAAAAGAAAAACTGAGGAATGAGATGACCTTGTGGGGGTCCCTGGCAAAGCTCCAACATATTCCTGGGAATCCAGAAGGCCAAACTACTACAGGCCAAGGTGCACATGTGGCCTGTAGGTAAACACAAGAAAGACTCAAGGAGGCCCTAATCTCTATCTTGGCCTGACGTTGAGGCTCTGCACCAGCAGGCAGTGAGGCCAAGATAGAGCCGTCCACTGTGTGACTGAGTGTTGAAGGCATGAGCCAACACTGGCACAGAGACCCTCAGCAAAATCTGGGAGACTTACTCGTTCCAGGCAGTTAAGAAAACCTGTGTAATTATTAGCTACCCACTCAAGCAACCAAGCAGAGACTTCAGTAGTCACACACAACAAAGAATACAGACTTCAGTAGTCACACACAACAAAGAATACAGATCTTACAGCATTAGTTCAGAAAAGTAACCATGTGATCCAGCAATGTTACTCTTAGGTATAGAAAAATGAAAGACATGTTCACAAAACTTGTACGTGACTGTTTATAGCAGCGTTACCCACAATAGCCAAAAAGCAGAAACAACCTAAATCTCATCAATGGGGGTAAGGATAAACAAATTGTAGTATATCCACACAGTGGAATATTATTTAACAACAAAAAGGAATGACATACCAATCCATGCTACAAGATGGAAGAATCTTGAAAAAAATATGCTAGGTGAAAAAAGCCAGTCTTTAAAAGCCATATATTAAAATATATATATACAAACTATATATCGACAAATAACAACAGAAAATAAAAACTATATATTATACTATTCCACTTATATGAGATGTCCAGAATAGACAACTGTATAAAGACAGAGAGTACATCAGTGGTTCCTAGGGACTGTGGGGGAGTTGATAGGGATTGGAGAGTGACTGCTAATAGGTACAAGATTTTTTGGGGGGTGACAAAAGTAATTAAAATTAGATAATGGGGCTGAATACACAGCTCTGTGAATGTACTAATAACTACTGACTTATATATCATCATTAAATTAGAAATTTGGTAACAAAATGATAGCTTAAAAATCCCTTATACCTTGAAATGATAAAGCATGCTATCAGATAAGCCTTGAATTCAAGAAGAAATCATTGGGGAAAATTATAAAATATTTAGAATCAGGGATCCCTGGGTGGCGCAGCGGTTTGGCGCCTGCCTTTGGCCCAGGGCGCGATCCTGGAGACCCGGGATCGAATCCCACGTCGGGCTCCCAGTGCATGGAGCCTGCTTCTCCCTCTGCCTGTGTCTCTGCCTCCCTCTCTCATTCTGTGTGACTATCATAAATAAATAAAAAAAATTTAAAAAAAAATAAAATATTTAGAATCGAATAACAGTGAAAGCACAGTGTGTGTCATCACTAAAACAATACTAAGAATAAAACCCAGATCTTTAAATATTTTTTTCATAAAACAAGAAAGAATGATAAAAGGACTAATGACTCAAATGAATAGCCAGAACAAGGACAATAGAGTAAGCACCTCTCAGGAGGAAATAATAAAGATAAGGAAAGAAAAGAATGAATTTGGGAATGGGGCAATGAGAGCAACAAGGGAAAAAATAGGACTCAAAAAATCATTCCTTGAAATGATTAGTAAGACACATAAATCTCTAACAAAATCTAATCAAGAAAAATTCTCAAATAAACATTAGTAAGAACAGACACTACAGAGATTTCAAGAATAAAATGACATTTGAAAGACACATCAGTAAACTGAGATGACATGTAAATTTCCAAAAAAATTATCAAGATACTGAAATTGGTAAAAAGGAACAATTTACAAATTACAATACAATAAAATATAAAATATTCTTGGGGTGCCTGGATGGCATAGTCATTTGAGTATCCGATTCCTGGTTTCTGCTCAGGTCATGATGGCATTATGGAATTGAGCCTCACATGGGGCTCCACACTCACTGTGGAGTCTGCTTGAGATTCCCTCTGCCCTTCCTCCACCTCTCAAAAATAAATAAATAAATATTTAAAGATATAAATGTAAAATATTTGTTACTGCAAATTCCACATAGCCAGTTGATTCCCATAGGATGTTTTCATTGATTGCCGAACACTTTTCTGCAGCCCACCTATGTCTGCAATTGATGAACAGGATTGTTTGGACATGAATGTTGGTAGTATTTCCCTTTAAGTTAAGGCAGAAGATAAAAGCGAAACAATGAACATGTATGTCAAAATTTGGCTTGTTTGTTCATGATATGAGGAACTTGTTTTCAAATACTCAAAGAATACTTCCTTAATTTTTTTGTGTTATTCACAATATTACTACTAGAAGCATAGCACATACTGTTATATTTAATCTGCACTTCAACATTTTCTCCATCATCTTCTTAAATTTAGAACAGGGATTGGCAAATTGTAGGCTATGGCCAAATCTGGCCCTCTGCCTATTTTTGTAAATAAAGCTTTATTGAAATACAGCCTGCCAATTCATTTACACTTTTGTCTATGTCTGCTTTTGTGCTACAACAGCAGAGTTGACTAGTTGCAACAGACTATGCAGTCCACAAAGCTGAAAATATTTACTATTCTGGACTTTCCAGAAAAAGATTGCCAGCCCTGGTCTAGACAATTAACATAACAATAAATCAACCCCAGATGTGTAGCATTTGGCAATTTCTGTGATATAACTAGTTCCACCACTGCTGACTTTTTTTAAGGCTTATTTATTTATTCATGAGAGACACACACACAGAGAGGCAGAGATATAGGCAGAGGGAGAAGCAGACTCCTCGCAGGGAGCCCAATGTGGGACTCGATCCTGGATCCTGGGATAAGGCCCTGAGCCGAAGGCAGACGCTCAACTGCTGAGCCACCCGGGCGTCCCACACCACTGCTGACTTAAAGCTACCAAGGTGATGCCACTATGCATGTGGAGATGGGAAGTGATTATCAGAAGCACACTGTTTATATAAAATAGATATAACCTCAGGAGAATAGATAATGGCAAAATGTAGAAAAATATTTAAAAGTCATATTTTGAACACTATTACCTCTGCTGTTAATTTATTGTTTATATAATTTCTTTAACTGTAAGTTTATATAATTTAACTTTTAATAATGGCTGGCTCACAGAATTTCTGAGAATTTAACAACCAGCACTTATGAACTGGTTTGAGAATGCTTCAGCACACCACGGGCCTGAACTCCATCCACCTAGCTGTGTGACTAAGGCTGAATCACTTAACCTACCAGAGAGGGTACACAACAGAATGCAAGCCACTCTAAGGGACAGAGCATCAGGCCATGCTTCTCAATCTTGCCTCCCAGATACTGCTGGCTGCTGAGTATCTGGGATTAGCCCATTCAGTTTATAAAGTCTTTGAAGTCTCTTGCTTTGTCTTTTATTTTTATTTGTTTTTAAAGATTTTATTTATTTATTCTTGAGAGACACAGAGAGAGAGGTAGAGACATAGGCAGAGAGAGAAGCAGGCTTCCCCCCGGGAGCCTGATGTGGGACTTGGTTCCAGGACCCTGGGATCACGACCTGAGCTGAAGGTAGACACTCAACCACTGAGCCACCCAGGTGCCCCTCCTGTTTTGTCTTTTAAATGTACACAGTTTATACATTTTTAAAATCAAATTTTGGGGTGGGGAAGGGGGGTAAACTTATATGAATCTTGTGTTCTGTTTGTTGTAGGGTGGCTCTGGCCTACCCTGAGCAAGTGCAGGCAGCCTATTCCAGTTCTCTCTTGCCCACATAATGGCTTCAAATAATCTTAGCCCGTAACACCAGGCACATTAAAAAAGGACAAGAGTACTGTCTGTTGAGAATCCAAAAGAAAACAATTAAAGTGGTACCAACTGCCCATCCCTCATCTGCAACCTCAAGAGTCAGAGTGAGATGCTCCCACAGTCTCAGCAGCCTTCTCCGTGGGATGAGTGTCACTCATGAAGGTGTAAGAGATATTCTTTGGAGCATGGCTCAGCTGTGTGGTCGCCAGAAGAAAGCCGGGGGACTAAGCCAGGATCACACATAGTGTCTAACTAGAGTGGCCCCTCCACTCACCCCCTCCATCCCTGTCCATCAGAGCAAGACTTGTACCTCAGCTTCCCCTCCCCTCCCCTCATTCTATCTAAGGGAGGGTGGGTGTGGCTTCCATCTCTCCCTGGTTCATTTCCCCCTCAGGGCAGTAGAGGTAGAATTAGCATCACCAGTTGAGCTCATCTACTTGTTCCTACCAGTTAGGAACATCTGAACATTTGAGCTCAGTTTTTTAACCTTGACGCCACTGACATTTTGGATTAGATAATTCTTTGTTGTGAGGGGCTATCCCGTGGCCTGTAGGGTGTTCAAAAGTATGGTGGCCAGGAGTACCCCAGTAGCACTCCACCAGTTGTAACAATCAAAAATGATTTCAGAGATTGCCAAACACCCCCTCAGAGCAAAACAGCCTGCAGCTGAGAATCACTGTTTTAAACCAGTAATCTTTGATTCTTATCTCATTTTGAGCCAAAACTTACATATTGTGATGACTAATATATCGATATAACTTTTATTTGTTTCTAAGAGAAGAAATCTATAGCCTAGGTGTTTTCACCTCCACCCCCACCCCCTGCAACAAATACACTTATCACCAGCGACGAGTTTTTGCCATTTGACTGTTGAGCAGTCCAGCTCTAAAATTCCAACCTGAGAGCTGATTCCTGGGGCCACTCTTGGCACCAGCATGCCTTAGTGTAGGTTCCTCATTTGAGTACTTTATTGGCAAGTGTGAGTCCAAGAACCAGGAGCGAAGGACAGGGGTTATGAAGCAGAGAAGGAAGGTGAGCCATTGCAAGGATGCAGCACCAAATTGGTCACTTCCTAAGGCATTTGTTGCTTGATCCTGCAAGAGAGTTAGAAAACAATATGAAATATCTGGGGAGAGTCTGAAGGGAAAAAGTGAGAAGCATCAGTTGTTGACTCCATTAGTCAAAGATGTGTCCCATGATGCATCAACCACTCTTCACTTCTGCACTTCTGGGTTGCTCCTGTCCCAGTGTTGACTAGTTCCAGCAGATCCATGACTCCCAAGACACAAGCCATGATGCTGATGAGAAGCCTGAGGCTTGGGCTTGGGGTGAAGATCACTTAGGTTATAACTGCTGGTGCCCAATAAGATCCATGATGGTGAAATAAGCAGCAAGTGAGGCCAAGAGGATCTGAAATGGAGTATAAGAGGTGTTTGACATACTTGCACACCCGAACTTGTGCCCTGAGATTCATTCCTGCTACCCATTCAGCCAAAGAACACTGCAGTACTCTAAGCCTCAACTTCCTCTTTGTAAACTGAGGACAATCACCTCAAGCTCGCAGGATTGTCCTGAGAATCAGAGATCGTGCATGTGTAAAGCCCGATCATGATGCCAGTTCAGGAAATAGACTGCATGCATAAAGGCATATATATTTATTTAGTCAGATGTAAAGTCTTTGCAGTTGACCACCAGGGTCGGGTGTGGGGACGCCAAAGTCACAGTTTCCACCTTGGGTGAGCCGCGAATCAGGCTTATGCTGCTCAGACAGCCAGAAGGTGTTCAGTCTACAGTCACCGTTCAGTGAGCAGCTACTGTGCGCGGGGCCCGGGCACCCGGAGGCCGGAGTCGTTCCTGGTCCTTGCTCTCAGAGCGCGCCCAGGCTGGTAAGGATGGGCTGGCGACAGCAAGCGCGGGGGTAGGCGCAAGCCCAGGAGGCCGTGGCGGCAAACGGGTCCTGGCGGGGTCCCGGGTCAAGGCAGGGGGCTCTGCCAGGAGAATACGGTCAATCCGGGGGGCTGCGTAGGCGTAGCCAGGACACGCACAAAGCCGGGCAAGGCGCATCAACACGGGTCCGCCGGCACCTCCGTAGTTCACGGGCCCCCGCGGCGCCGCGGGACCCAGGGGTGCGCGGGGCCTGGGCCTCCCCCCGCCCCCGCGCGCCCGCCCGGGGCAGAAGGGGCGCGCCCGGGCTTGGGGCGGCCACGTGAGCAGACGGCACCTGCCCCCCATCCCTCATTCACAACTCGGAAAGGATTCGCCTCGCCCACGCCGTCACAGGTTAATTGCATTTTTACGGCCAACAAAGGACGCGAGGGAGTGATGACTTTGTCTCTTGACAACCGTCCTTCGTGACGCTACTTTATATTTCCGTAAGGAAAGAGGTATAAACGAGCAGAAAGAAGACCCCACACGCAAGAGAATTCCCTGCCCTACCCACCCCGCCCCTGTAGCCCCGCCTCCTCTCCGCGGTGTCTGTCTCTTTAAGAACCCGGACCTCCGTCTCGGAGGGGCGGGGAGGCGGGGCGGGGGGGGGCGGGGGGGGGAGGAGCATGCTCCGTAGGCCGCGGCCGCTGAGTCTCAGGAAGCGCTCCCGGAGCTGCGGTCTCTTTAAGGAGGCGGGGCTCTGCCCGGAGGAGGCGGGGAGGTTCCGCCCCCCCCCCGCCCGCCCCCGGATCTCCGGCTTCCGGCAACTCCGCGGGACCCGAACCTGCGCAGAGCACCTGAGGCCGGAGCCTTCCCGGGACCGGCTGGACGCCGAGCCCCTCGGCGAGGTGAGGCGGCCGGGTCTGCGGAGCCGGCCCGGAACGGAGTGGGCCCGCGATCTCCCGCCAGCCGGGATGCTGCGGCCCAGCTCCTCCCCCTAAAACACTACCTCTGCTTCCTGGGCAGCTCTTTCCCCGACCTGCCTGGGCTCAGGGTGTCCCAAGGCTTGCAGGGTCGCCCTCACTCCAGCGCCTACTAATTGCTTGGCTGTGCACAAAGCGCCTCACTTATACTCACCGTCTCATTTAATGGCCTCTGACACGTTGTGAGTCGGTACCATTATGAACCCATTTTACAGATGAGAAAACTGAGGCCCCGAGGAGCCCACAGTCCCACACCGAGGAGAAGCAGAATCGGGAATCAAACCCAGGTCTGTTTGACCCCAGAGCCTGTGCCCTTAACCACTGGCTAGGCTGGCTTGCCTTCGCTCTGCACTGTCCTCATAGCTACCTCTCAAACTCCAGCCGCCCCTTCGTCACCCTTAACACCTCCAGGCTGTGCCTGGTCCTTAACTTACGGAGTGAGTGAAATTGGATGGAACCTTTGGACCTCCCAGGGTTAGCTTCTTTATGACAGTTTTCATAATATCTGACTTTCCTCACCCCACTAAAAAAGGAGGTGAGGGAAATCAGTACCGTTTCTCACAGTGAAACAAGATTCGTTTGCGTATATTTTATTCTTGTATCCTATGAAGTTTATTTATTTTTCCTTTTTAGAACTCTGCAAATTTTCTTCTTAATTGGGAGAAGATCCACTGGCTGAATGGCAGCTGTAGATGACTTGCAGTTTGAAGGTACATCAGTTGGGTGCCTACCTTTTATGATCAGTATATCCACCATCACAGCGATGGGTTTTCACTGATATACTGCCATATATATCAAGGAGATTATTTCAGACATCTTGGTAAAAGAAGGTTGGCCACATCCAGGTTTTTCTCTTTGTCCACACCAGCTGTTTTTGTTTTTTTTTTTTTTTTTTGTTTTTGCCAAATAGCCTTTCAGATTGGTAACATCGTTAATTTAATACAGTGATTGCAAAAAAATGTTTATAGAGTTACTGCATTTCCACACACATATTTACTGAGCACCTATTTTGGGCTCAGAACTTACTAGATACAGGAAATAAAAAGACAAAGGAGAAGTTTTTTCCATACCTGGAGTAGATAAAAGTGTGAAAAGGTAATTATGATGAAATGTGATCAGGTTATTCCTTCATTGACACAGTAAGTATCTTATGAGTGTGACTATGAACCAGGCAGTTATTCTAGTTAATCAGGGATAGAAGAGGGAGGAAGACAGTTCACCCCCTTATGTAGTTTTCGGTCTAGTGGGGAGACATTAATTTGGTAAAGATCACTTAAATATGTATCCACAAACTATGAAAGTGCTGGAGGAACAGTTCATCACTCATAACCTAGAGCCTGACCTAGACTTGGGATCGACAAATACTTATTTGTCTTGTAAACACTTGGCACAGTGCTTACTATGTGTGAGGCACTGTTTTGCTTTACAAATATTAGCTCATCTAATCTTTGTGTTAGCTTTATGAAATAGTTATTTTATTCTCCCCGTTTTACCAATGAGGAAACTCAGGCACAGAAAAATAATTTGCCTTAAAGGTCATGTAGTTAATAAGTGGTAAAGCAGGGTTTGAATCCAGACAGCTTGACATCACAGCCAATGCTATCTGAGGAAGAGATGGCATGTTTAAAGAAAAATCCACCCCCATCTTCAGTATACATCCAGCATCTAACCACTTCTTATCACCTGTATCTGTCCCCATGCTCAAGGTCACCATCACGTCTTGTGTGGATTATAGCCCTTACCCTCCTTCTGGTCTTCCTGCTTCCTCCCTTGCCCCCTTACAGTCTGCATTTTGCAGCCAGTAGTCCTTTAAAACTAAGTCAGATCACATCATCCCTTCAGAACCTTCCAGTGGCTCTCATCTCACTAGGTGTGAAAGCCAGACATGGTCCAGCCCTCCGCTCCCTCCAATCTCCTCTCCTGCTACTCTTGCTATTTCTCACTCTGCCCTTCCTGCCTGGGCCTGTCACTGCCCCTCCTAGACACTAAGTACACTCACAGCTTAGGGCTTTTGTGACATCCTCCTGTTTGGGAATTCTTCTTCCAGATAACCATGTAGCTTGCTCCCTCACTCTGTTCAAATCTCAGTTCATTTGAGAGGCCCTCCTTGGTCATCCTTTGTGAGTATGGTGTGAGAAAATTCTGTGTAGAGAACAGCATATGCAAAGTACCTGAGGAGGGAGGATGTTTGTTTGACTCCACCCCCACCCCTACACCCTCCCAAGTAAATTGAAGGAAGGCCAACATGCAGAGTCCAAATGGCAAGGCAAACTAGCACAAGGTGAGGTTGGGGATGAGGCAGGAGCCAAATCACCAAGGATGTGGTAAACAATGTTAAGGCTTTGCTCTTTAGAAGAGGATGCAGGATGCTGTGGGGATCCCGGAAGGCTTACCTGAGGAAGATGGTAGTTCAGGTGAGAAAGTGGCGATCAGGACCCTTCAGGTGGAAGACATTGAGTCAAGAAACGTACAGAGGCCACACATACCATAGGACTTGCCAGCATGTAGAAGCAGAGAATGTTGGTGGAATGGAAATAAAGAACACACCAATCTTGCCCTCAAGGAGCTGAGATGGACATGAATAACTAATATGGAGCAGAAGGTGGGGACAGTCATCCTGTGAGAGGTACATGCATGCTACATGCCAATCAAACCGTGTTACCTGCTGTTTCTTAAGGGACACATTTTCCATCTTCTAGTTCTTGTGTGAGATGCCATCCTATCTCTGGCCATCCTTTTCCATTCTTCTGCCATTTATGGCATCTTCTCCAAGAAGCCTTTCCTAATCCTGTCAAATAGATGAGTTATCATCCTCCTGTGAACAACTTTGGCCTTTCCTCCCCAAAGTGACCCTCTCTTCCTCCTTCTGGCATGCCCTTCTGCCTGCTGAACTACTGGTTTTTATTTTTATTTATTATTTTAAGGATTTTATTTATTTGAGAGAGAGAAAGTGAGAGAGCACAAGCAGGGGGGAGAGAGAGAGAGAGAGAGAGAGAGAGAGAGAGAGAGAGAGAGAGAGAGAAAGAGAAGCAGGCTCCCCACCGAGTAGGGAGCCCAATGTGGGGCTTGATCCCAGGATCCTGAGATCATGACCTGAGTCAAAGGGAGACACTTAACCGACTGAGGCACCCAGGCGCCCCTGAACTGTACTGTTTTTTTAAATATGAGACTTAAGTGTGTACCCTCAGTTGTGGCCATCCAGTTAGTGTCCTGTCCAGTCAATAAGTGGTAGGTATGACAATATTTATTATTATATCATCTTCAAAATCTGTCTGTAAGATAGATGTTATCTACGTTTTAGATACAGAAACTTAGAGATACAGAGTCATTTGCCAGAGATCATGGAGTGTTAGTCCTCACTTTAACAAAGGACCATCTCACTCCAGAGCTTCATGCTGCTTTAACATTGCAGAATGAGGCTTGACTAATTATTATACATCAGCCACTTAATTAAATTTAGTCACTCTGATTCTCTGTATAAAACTGTTTACATAGCTGAAAGACAGTAGGAGTGGGCTCAATTATCCTAGAGCCCCATCCTACTGCCAGTCATAGGATTCATGCTATGCTTATAGTTTTACTTTTTATCATTATTTCTATTTTTTAATACTTTATTTGTTTGAGAGAGAGAGAGAGAGTGCACACAAGCAGGGGGGAGGAGCAGAGGGAGAGGCAGACTCTCTGCTGAATATGTAGCCCCCGTGCGAGGCTCCATCCCAGGACCCCAGGATCATGACCTGAGCCAAAGACAGATGCTCAACCAGCTGAGCCACCCAGGCGTCCCTATGCTTGTAGTTTTATAATAGTGCCCTGCTGGTACTCTTATTTAATCCTGCCAAGACTCAGAGATGCTTTGAGTTTTATTCAAGAGCAGCTAAATAAAGTTTGTTAGAATACCCGGAGACAGGAAGTCTCGATCATTGCTGGTGGATGTGAATAGCTGAGGTTCTTTTGGAAAGCAGTTTATCTCTCTGGCTTAAGAGCCTTATGAATGATTTGTGCCCTTTGTCCTGGTGACTGCAGTGATAGGTGTTCATAGATAATAACTCAAGAGCTTTTTCTATGCAAACATTTCTTACAGTGTTATTTTTATAACGAAAAGTTGGAAACACTCCAAACATCCAATTCACAGTCTCTCTTACTCCCTCCACCTTCTAGCTTATGGAATATTATGTAGTTATAAAAATGATTATTATAAAGACTGATATAAAATGAAAAAATCAATTTTCTATAATCTTCAGTCAACAGAGCAGGATACAAAATTGTTTATATAGTATCACATCCTAGATCAGTGTTTGGCACATTGTAGGCATACAGTAAATATTTGTTGAATGAATGAATGTTCAGCACTGGCATGAATCTTACAGAGTCACTATATAGAGAAGTGGAAAAATACCAAAAATTATTAGTGTTTGCCTTTATGTAGTAGGACTATGAGTGATATTTATTCTGTGGTTTCTACTTGCACTTTTGACCCTATATTTTCCATTGTGATTTCATAGGACTTATTGGAAAAAATAACTTCCATTACATTTTTTTGAACTTGAATCAAAGAAGTGAGGTTTAGGTTGGGTATTTGCTATGGGGCAGCTACTCTGTGAAGGACTTTACTTCTAACTTTCCCCAAATTCTCTGAAAATATTGTTCTTCCCATTGGATAGATGAGAATACTGAGGCTTATAGAGGTTGAGTTACTTACTCAGGCTCATTTTGTTAGTAAGTGGCTGAGCCAGGAATAAAATCCAAATATTACTGCAAATTGTGTTGTCTTCATAATCCTTTTTCTAAGGCAGCTTGATTTCTAGATGAGTTTTCTTTTTTCAGAGCTTTTTGCCATTTGTATCAAATAGTCTGTACAAAGTCGAGGTTGTAGCAGTTTGTCTTTAAATGAAAAGTACAGCATTTCCTCTGTGAGTAAGGTCTCCAATTGCTTTCAGAATTTGGTGATGCAGCCACTTCTCCAGCAGCAAATCCAGGTGCTACTACGATACACATCGAAGGTCCTAGTGAAAGCCCGACACACCAACGAGGACTCCCAAGAGGTTCAGGGGGAGAAGAGGATGATGAGTTGCTGGGAAATGATGACTCTGACAAAACTGAGGTTTGAACTTGCCTTGGTTTTCCTTTTAATGTTTTAAAAGCTCCTTCATGCATTTATTCACTGTCTCCTGTGTGCCACATAGAGAGCCGGCAGTGACAGTCCAAAAGGTAGATCACATGTGGCCTCTGCCTCCAAGGGAGAGATAGGTACACAGCTGTTGTTACCTACAGGAAGTGTGCTGGTGGAAGGAATAGTGGGGTTGTGGGAGCAGAGTGGGGGTATTGTGGAGGTTGATCACCAAACTGAGTCTTGGAACAAGGGTAGGAGGTAGCCAAGGGAAGAAGGTGGAGAAGGGTGATCCAGGCAAAAGGAGCTGTTTTGGTGAAGCCAAAGAGGCTCAAAAAAACATGGTATAGGGCAGCCCCAGTGGCGCAGCGGTTTGGTGCCGCCTGCAGCCCAGGGTGTGATCCTGGAGACCCAGGATCGAGTCCCACGTCGGGCTCCCTGCATGGAGCCTGCTTCTCCCTCTGCCTGTCTCTCTCTCTCTGAATGAATAAATAAATAAATCTTTTTTTAAAAAAAAAAAAACATGGTATACACAGCATGTTTCCCATCTTTGCATATATTGGGAGCAAAATATAGGTGCAGACAGGAGGTGAGGCTCCAAAGCTCTGCAAGGGCTCAACCGAATGAGTAGGAATTGTATTCTAGAAGCTTCTGATGAAGCTACTGACATATTTTAGATGATATGGCCAGGTAAGTTTAAAGATAAAGGTATGGGTGACCTGTGGGGTGTAAATTGGAAGGAGATGGACTGGAGGCCAGAAGACCAGGTTGGAGACTGTGAAGGTGGTCTAGGCTAGAAGTGATGAAGCCAAAACTAGAGTTGGATACAGGTGGTTAGGGGGTGGCTCAGGTGGCTCAGTAGGACTTGGTGGGAAACGGGTGAGGAAGAGAGAGCAAGGATTCCAGGAACACTTCTAGATTCCTGCATCTGGATGAACAGTGAATATCAAGTGGCTGGTTTTGATCACAAAGATTTATTTCCATGTATACTGCTAGTGTGTTCCAGAAAAATAGTATTTTTGTTAATATTTTATAAATGCAGCCATGACTGTGGTACTCTAGAGGAGCACACAGTTTATAGCATTGAGTCCACAGACTCATGAAATAGTTTAGCTCTTGGGTGCCAGGTGCTCTTTCTCAAACTCCATGAAATGTCAAAATAGGTACTGAAGTTTATGCTAAATTAAATACCCTTATATGTTAGATACTGTGGCAGGAGCTTAGACCTAGGAGCCTAACTTTGAATCCTGGGTCAGCCAGTAGGAATAGCTCTGTGGTCTTGGTAAGGTACTTGGACTTCCTTATGACTGGCTTTTCTCATCTGATATAAGAAAATAGTATATTGACCATTGTCATCATTATCATTACAATAGCAAATGTTTATTCTGTGCTTAATAGCTATCAGACACCATTTAAAGTTCCTTACTTGGATCATTTTATTTGATCCTCGAAACAATTCTGTATGCCAGGAACTGTTCTTATCCTCATTTTACAAAGGACAAACTTGAGGCACAGGGTTTAAATAACTTGCTTCAGTATATGCAACTACTTAGAGTTCTCCAGAGAAATAGAACCAATACAGTGTGAATATAGAAAGAGGTTTGTTTATTTTTTTAAACTTTTTAAAAAGAGGGATTTATTTAATTCACACAAGTGCACACATGGGGGGAAGGGTAGAGGGAGAGAATCTTCAAGTAGACTTCTCCACCAGGGCTTGATTTCACAACCCACGAGATCATGATCTGAGATGAAACCAAAAATTGGATGCTCAGCTGACTGAGCCACCTAGGTACCTTGAGAAAGAGGTTTATTTTTTTAATTTTTAAAAAAGATTGATTTATTTTAGAGAGAGAGAGAGAGAGAGAGTGGCAGTGGGAGGAGGGGTAGAGGAAGAGAGAGAGCGGACTCTGTGCTGAGCCCAGAACCCAAAGTGGGCTGGATCCCACAACAGCGAGATCATGACCTGAGTGGATACCAAGAGTTCGACACTCATCTGACTGAGCCATCCAGGTGCCCCAAAAGAGGTTTGTTTTTAAAAATTGGTTCATGTGATTGTGGATGCTTAGTGCATCCAAAATCTGATGGAAAAGGCTAGTAGGCTGAGACTCAGGAAGGAGTTTGAGTTTGAGTTAAAGACATTCTGCTGTAGACCCAGGAAGAGCTGGTATTGCAGATGAAGTCCAAAAGCAGTCTGCTAGAGAAGTCCCTCTTGCTCAGAGAGGTTGGCTTTTTGTTCTGTTCGGGCCTTCACCTGATTGGTTGTGGCCCACCCACATTATGGAAGGCAATCTGCTTTACTCAGAAAGTCCACTAATTTAAATGTATAGCTTATCCAAAAACAGCATCACAGAAACATCCAGACTAATGTCTGACCAAATATCTGGGTGCTATGTCCTAGACAAATTGACACATAAAATTAACCATCACACTGAGCAACAGCAGGCATCAAAAGTTTGAGAAATGTATTAAGGGGAAAAAAATCTTAAAATTGAAACATTCTATCCATTATCTTAATTTGTCTGGGAATTGGGAAGATGTTACCAATAGTCTATGATAGATACTTAATTCCTTGTCCTAATTTAGGGAACATGGGTCTCTAGAGTTCAATATCTTGTAATACTAGAGTTTGAAAGAACCTTCGGTTTCCTCTGTCTCAGCTTCCCTCCCAAGATATTAATGCTGTTTGTGATATGTCAGAAAGGCAGCACTTGAATACCTCCAGAAGAGGGCTATTCATTACCATGGAAAGCAGCCAGTGCCACTATTGGACAATTTTAATTATGGAAAAGTTTTCCTTTATTTATTTATTTATTTATTTATTTATTTATTTATTTATTTATTTATTTAAGATTTTATTTATTTATTCATGAGAAACACATAGAGAGAGGCAGAGACATAGGCAGAGGGAGAAGCAGGCTCCCTATGGGGAGCCTGATGTGGGACTTGATCTCAGGACCCCAGAATCATGACCTGAGCCAAAGGCAGACACTCAACCATTGAGCTACCCAAGTGCCCCAAAAGTTTTCCTTTTAAAGAACAAAAAATATCTCCTCATAGCACCTTCCCTTGTCCTGCAGAGCTCCTCATAGGCCATCTGTGCCTTTTGCTGTATGAATCCTTATGAAAGATCTGAAGTGGCAATCACAGTACCTGGCAAGGGGCTTACATTCTGCTATTTAGCTGTACTGTTGGGATAGATATGTGCTTCTTCTAAATTGGAATTTTGTGGGGGGTTTTTGTCAGAGGAGTATATCTTAAGTTTTAAGTATGTTAGAATAAATCAGTAGATCAGATTTTTAGGAATTCAGTGGTGATAGTAGTAAGAATCTTGAGGAGGTTGGGTAATAAAAGACTGCCTTCTGTATGTACATGTTTGTGTGTGTATATATGCATATATATATGTTATATACCTGATACATATATATTATATATAACTGAGCTAATCCTTCCTATAATCCTTTGAGGTGGATCTTGTTCACTGTACTTTTTAAGAGAACCCAGTCTAGTGATTTGACAAGTCTCTCCCTGGTGGACAGACCAGGAATTGAAACCTTTGGGTGTGACTTCAAAACGGATGCTTGTTTTCTATCAGGCTGTTGGGCAGGGCTATTGCAAAGTGGATGATGAATGCAGAAGAGCTCCAAATCAATACATCTTGATTTTCCATTAGATCAGTTCCTAGTGTCTGCGTGGCTGATGTAAGAAAACTGTTTCTGTGTTCATTTTATTTGATTTTACCTCTGACAGTTACTTGCTGGACAGAAGAAAAGCTCCCCCTTCTGGACATTTGAATACTATCAAACATTCTTTGATGTAGACACTTATCAGGTTTGTAAACCAGTTTCACCTTTCTTTTCACATGTAATGGAGACTTGTGTCTTTAATGGTTAAACAATCACATAACATGAAAGCTTTTGTATACTGGTTATGGTCTTAGAAAAGTAAAAGGTTATTGGCATTTGAAAATACTCTCATTATAAAGATTGTAATAACAGAGTTTCAATTTTGCAGTATTTGAATTTATTAAACTTTACAGAAATCTTCAATAGACTTATTGCTGTGTTATTTTCTAGGTCTTTGACAGAATAAAAGGGTCTCTTTTGCCCATACCAGGAAAAAACTTTGTGAGGCTGTATATCCGCAGCAATCCAGATCTTTATGGTATGTATAGCACTGTTTTGATTCTTTACCGTGCACCTGTTGAATTCAGGTGAGCATGCCGGTTGCCTGAAAAGTCAGGGAAGTGCACTGTTGGAGGGGCATGCAACATTTTATTCAACTCTTTGGAACGTCAGTAACAACCTTTGCAAAAAACTTTGGGGAAAATGCAATTCTGTGTTATATAAATGCTGTGGTTACAAGTAGTATGTCCATTTGAAGGTCTTCAAATGACACTACAAACTTGAGATGAGTTAAATAAAGTAAAATTAAATAAAGTAAGCTCTGCCTTCTGATAAGCTGGCTCCCCTTGGGATTCAGCCAGCAGCACTGGAAGTCTGTAAGAGGGAAGGGTAGGGGGGCGTGACTGGCATCCTTGACCTCCCTGCTGTCTGAGAAAAAGTCAGAGTCCATCCAGCACTCCTGAGAGAAAGGGCTCCAACAGCCATGGACTTCCATGTTTGAAGGGAGAAGAGAGCCAACAGCTCCAGATGCTTTCTGCGTGCAGGTGCTCTGCATACGTGGTCACGTTTAATTCTTGCAGCAACCTTTTGGGTAGCTATTATTATCTCCATTTCTCAAATGAGGTAGCCATGAGGCTCAGTGAGTGATATGTATGCTTAATCCTAAG
The DNA here is from genome assembly GCF_905146905.1 of Nyctereutes procyonoides. NCBI lineage: Eukaryota > Metazoa > Chordata > Mammalia > Carnivora > Canidae > Nyctereutes > Nyctereutes procyonoides. Next base: position 34,429,759 of record NW_026575140.1, on the reverse strand, counting down.
TAATATTAGAGTAATATGTTACGTATTTTGTATCTATGTTAATTATAAGAGGAGAAAGAATTCATGAGGATCTACTGTGTCAGTGACTGCATACCCTGTTCAGTCCTTACACCAAGACATTTTTCCCTGTGAGGAAACCGTGGCTGAGAGGTATCAAACTAAAAAGGTAGAACTAGAACTAGTTTAGTGTTACATAAAGCCCATCTTTATTCTATTTGCCTGGTGATTTTAAGTTACATGACCTTTTTATCAACTGGCATGGATGTCCAATATCTGGAACCACTGAAAGCAGAACTGCCGTGGAGGAGGCTGAGGAGAGGCTCCTTCCGAATAGTTTCTCTCTCTGGCTGCACCCAAAGCTCCAGCAAGATGTTGGTGCAGTGCCTGGAGCACCAGGAAACATTATGTGCAAAGCAATGCACATGGCCCGTGTCTCTTATCTGAATGTTGCCAAAGCGGTTTCTCTTCCTAGCTCTCTCATTCATTCTTCTGAGATCTTGAGACAGGTTGTGTATCTGAGTGATCTGTGTTGTCAGTGCCTGGCAGAGGCCTGGCACAGAGTAAGCATGCCAGCAATTTTTGAGCACCTTATTTTATGCTATAGACAAGATTCAAAGATAAAGTCATAGTCTCCACCCCCAGGGAGAGAGAAAGGAGAGAACTAACATCTGCTGAGTGCCTCACCAGCAAGAGCTCAGCCCTGTGTTACTGTTTCATTTCCCACACTCTGAGGTAGCCTTGTCTTACAAAAGAAAAAAATGAAATTTTGGAGAGGATAGCTTGCCCATAGTCACAGAATTAACAATGAAAACAACACCAGCAAACATACGCAGTGCTTACTACGTACCCGTATTGTTGGTGAAGAATCTGTAATAACTCACTTCATCCTCATAGCAACCCCAACATTATAAGGTAGGTACTCTTATTATCCCATTGTATGGATGAAGACACTGAGTCACGCAGAGGTTAAGTATCTTGACTAAGATCATATAGCCAGTAAGTGGCTGAGCTCAGCTCATAACCTATATTCTTCATCATTCTGCTCTGCTGCCTCTCATGGCAAAGCCAGGATTTGAACCCAAAGCTTGCTTCTTTCCACAGCACTATTAGCTTCATGAGCTTATAGACATGGTTAAAAAAAAAAAAAGGAGATACTATTTAACTAAAGTGTTTGATAGCAGAGAGAACTGGGCATTGGAGGGGAGGTGGGAGAGAGGCAGGTGGTCAGGAAAAAGATGACAGAAGTGCCAATCTGTAGAATTGGAAGTAGAGATCAATGAATTTGACCACATGTAAACTAAAATATAAATTTTCTACACCACAAAATAAACCATAGCAAAGGGAAAAAAAAACCCAGAGATAATATTTGCAATTCTTATTAGCAACAAGAGAGGAAAAGCAATAATATGTTTAGAATTCCTACCAATTATAAGAATAAAACCAATGATAAGTTCTGGGGGAAAATGAGCAATTCACAGAAAAGGAAACTCAAATGGCCAACAAATATATGAAAAGATGCTTTAGCCCCACCTATAATCAGGAAAATAAAAACAAAATAAGATATCATATTATATTCATCATTTTAGCTAACATGTACAAATTGGCTTGTCTTCATTTCATTAATTAAACAAATACTGAGCACTCAGTTATTTTAGGCATTGGAGATACAGCAGTGAGACAAACAGACAAAAATCCTTGTTTTAAGGTAGTTTAGAATCTACTGAGTTTAACAATAAACAAAGTAAGTCAAATGTATATGCTAGTGACAAATGCCAAGGTGAAAAATTTAAGGGACAGGAAATGTTTGGGTGGGTGGGTGGATTTGAAATTTAAAAAAAAAGGGGGGGGGGCAGATCCCTGGGTGGCTCAGCGGTTTGGCGCCTGCCTTTGGCCCAGGGCGTGATCCTGGGGTCCCGGGATCGAGTCCCGCATCGGGCTCCCTGGATGGAGCCTGCTTCTCCCTCTGCCTGTGTCTCTGCCCCTCTTTCTCTCTCTCTATGTCTATCATGAATAAATAGATAAAATCTTTTTTAAAAATTAAAAAAAAAAGTAAGTGGTGAATTTAACTGTAAAGGCCTGAAGGAAGTGGCAGCAGTCCATGTGGATATCTAAGGGGAAGGCATCTGAGGCAGTGAGCACAGCAAGCACACAGCCTCTGAGGCAGGACCTTGCTTAATGTGTGCTCTGAGAACAGCAGAGACTAGCGTGACTGGGCCAGAGGAAAGAAGGGGACCTAGCAGATGAGGTCAGAGAGAAGATGTCGGGGAGCAAGTTGTGTGGAGTCTTGGTCACAATGAGGACTTCAGCTTTTACTTGAGTGTGAAGCCATTTGAGGGTTTGTGGCATACTCTTAAATCAGATCTTCAGAAACATGGATACCAAGAGTTGTCAAGAATGTGCACAGTAATGGAAACTTTTGTGTGCCTGGTGGGGATGTGAGTGGTACAGGACTGGGAGCCCTTTGAAGAGACTCGTACCCTGACACTTAGCAGTTCCTCTCCTATGTATGGTCTTCAAGAAACTCGCCAATATGAAAGAAGACAAAGGAGAACATTATTCGCTGCAGCAGCAGTGCTTATAATAGCAAATATTTAGGAGCCACCAAATATTCATCAGCAGGAGAAGAGAGAAGTGAATTGTGGTGTGTTTACACACAGAATCTGTAGTTTTTAAGAAGGAATGAGAGGTCGAAGCATCAATGTGGGTAGATCTCAGAACAAAGATGAATGAAAAAAAAGTACGTTGTAAAAAGATGCATGAGTAGTATGACCCCATTAGAAAGATTTGAAAAAGTAGCATGATGGGTATGTCAGTGTTAGTTTCATCCTTCTTTGTGCTTTCCTGTATGTTAGAAATATTTTATTTTTTTATTTATTTTTATTAGATACAGAGAAAGAGAGAGGCAGAGACACAGGCAGAGGGAGAAGCAAGCTCCATGCAAGGAGCCTGATGTGGAACTTGATCCCAGGACTCCAGGATCATGTCCTGGGCTTAAGGCGGTGGTGCTAAACCGCTGAGCCACCGGGGCTGCCCTAGAAATATTTTATAATATAAAAATGCATGTTGCAGACTAAATTAAGGCTCCTTGCCACCCCATCCCATAATATAAGTAGGAATTTGGCAGAAAGTAGGAAGAGAGAAGGCATATAAAGCAACCTGGCAGACCCTGAGATGAGCGGGTGGTTGTGTGTCTCTGGAATTTGACCTTCCTGTGTGCCGGCAGGCACAGGACACAACGACTGTATCTGTTGTGCATCATGGTGTCCCCAGCACCTGGCCCAGGGTCTAGAGGATAGTGGGTTCTTGCAAGCAGTGGTCAATAGGATATCATATACTCTGCTTTTTAGTTATAGGAACTGTAATACTTTGGCCACTTGTCATATGCTTGGATGGTCCCAGCCCATTGACAACACATGGTCAGTTTTGTTCATTTGTTCAGCAGAACTTTGGGAGATTTTTTTTTTTTTTTTGGGGGAGATTTTTTAATTGTCAAATTGTAGGAGGTTTTTTGGTCTGGGTTTGTTTGCTACAGTTTTTGTATGGTTGGTACTCAGAATAATACAGTGAACAAGATTTAGTCTGGTACCAGAGAGGTTGTGGGCTAGTGTGTCAGCACCAATTTATTGAAAGCCACTGCTGGTGACTCTGTGGAGCATCCCAGTCAAATCCTTGTGCTCCTTTTCCCTTCCTTCAGGAACCAGCCTGTTGTCGAGAAGTGCTGACCCATTTCTGCCAGGCATGTCCCACGACACAGTAATTTTCTGAGTTTTGTGACATGTCGAGCTTTCTGTAGTTATTCCCAAAGGTGTTGTGAAATATTGGTGAAGTTGAAAAATTCATAAGATTCATTAGAAATTTCTCAATTGAAAAAAAAAAAGAAATCTCTCAATTGAAAAATTCTATTTGTTCTATGTAGTACTTTTCCTAGGTAGGGAGAAACAAGGGTGGCATTCATGAAATAAGTAAAAGTAGTGAAAGGGATTTGCAGAGCACGGTTTGCTCATTCACTCAGTGGGATATTTGATAACCACTAAAAAAAAGAATAAGGTGATTTTTATGAATAGCTATAGTAGAATCACTAAGATATATTAAAGTAGGGGATCCCTGGGTGGCTCAGCGGTTTAGCGCCTGCCTTTGGCCCAGGGTGTGCTGCTGGCATTCCCAGATCGAGTCCCACGACGGGCTCCCTGCATGGGGCCTGCTTCTCCCTCTGCCTGTGTCTCTGCCTCTCTGTCTCTCATGAAAAAATAAATAAAATCTTAAAAAAAATAAAAATAAAAATAAAATAAGATAAAGTGAAAATAGTAAAGAACATGTGTGTATGTTATCATTTGTAAAAACACACACAAAATATGCAATTGTTTATAGGTATATAGAAATCCCTGGCAGGATTCACCAGAAACTGGGGATGGTGGCGAGCTCTGGGGTGAAGAAATGCATAGAGCCAGGGAATAGAGAGAGAGGAATGTTTATTTTTCTCTGTATTCCCTTTCGTGCCTTTTGAACATTGAGCTATGTGCCTGTATTACTTTTTCATTAAAAAAAAAAAAGCCTTAAGTACACATTACATGCACACACACAACCATGATGATCCAGTAGATTAAACTAACTCTTCCCTAAAGTGCTTTGCTTGCCCTGCTCTTTCATTTAGACTGCAAAAGGACCTGCCTGATTTCTTTTTCTCTGGCATTAATTACCATTTGGCACTTAGATAAGGGAAGTAACCTTTGCTTCCTGTATCCTGGTGGTGCAGATTTCACAAAATGTTCATGATTTTCTGGATGATCCTCTAATAAAAGAAGCTATAAACAAATTAGTGTCTTTATTCATCTAATTGTAGAAGGTGTTTTGGCCTTTTCATTCAGTCTTCCCCATCTTCAATGCACCTAATTGCTGAGTTGTGTGTTTGACCTTTTAAAAAAGGAAATTCCCATTAAATGAGTATTGATTGCATCGAAAATTCATTTTCCCTTGCTTACATGAATAGGGCAAGGGAGATAAGAAATTATTCTCTAAGAGTCTATAAGCTAGTGCTTCATTTTCTTGACTGAATTTTCTGGTTTTCTCTGCAGGCCCCTTTTGGATATGCGCCACACTGGTCTTTGCCATAGCGATTAGTGGGAATCTTTCCAACTTCTTAATCCATCTGGGAGAGAAGACATACCATTATGTGCCCGAATTCCGAAAAGGTTGGTGAATAGCTTGACTCATTTGGAATGCTTTCAATTTGTAACCATGAGATGAGTGCCTTTTACTGAGCTCCTGGGCCTGTTTCTCTAGGTGCTTCAGCCCCTGCTTTTTGTATTTAAGGATTCATACATACTTACCATCTCAGAATTACCACCCATTTATATAAATCTGCATAATCTTTTTTTTTTTATTGTGGCAAAATACACATACCATAAAATTTGCTGTTTTAACTCTTTTATATAATTCAGTAGCATTGAGTACATGCCCAGTACTGTGAATCCACATATCTTTCAGAAGGCTGTAAGGCAAGGCCAAATAGCAATTGGAATTTATCCAAAGAAAAATGTGCAAAGTAAGTAAAAAGCAGTGTGCATGAAAGTCTCCATTGTAGCATTATTTGTATTATCCAGATGTTGGAAACAAGAGGGGCATTGTTATTTAAGTCACGGTGACTCAACTAGCTGGGTCTGTAGCCACTAATTATGAAGCACTTAGAACAATATGGAAAACTGATCATCCACAATTATGCCTGTGCTGTTAGCAACTTTGTTAAAGAGAAGTCTGTAAATGGTCAGGGTCTGGAAGGGAGAATGTAGAAATGAGTTTGTCCTAATGATGGGCTTGTGGATGACATTGTTTTAAAACTTCCTGTCTTGTGGCAGTATTGGATAATTATACAAACCAACAGCTTTTTTAGGGACTTACAGCCACCCCAAAATGAGGAATTTTGGCTTTGTAGGAGATTGATGTGGGCCACTTCCTCGGTTTTCTCTTTCCCTCCCCCTACCCCTCCTGACTACCTGCTGTCCTATTGAGAGACTGTGGAGAGAAGGTCCAAGAGCATAGTCTCTGGAACCAGCTCACTGGCTTCAAGTTCCAGGTCCACCACTCATTAGCTTCTACTTGTTGGCCAAATGATTTCATCTCTCTTGGCCCCAGATTCCTTATCAGTGAAAAAAATAATCATACCTATATTATTGAGCTATTGTGAGAATAAAGAGTTGATGTGTGTGTAAAGATGTTGGAATGATGCCTTACACAAAAAAGAGTTCATACACATGCACATGTATGTGTGTATAGGGAGATATATAGTTACCTGCATGTGTGTGTATGTGTCTCCATGTACCCTTCCTTCTATCCTCCATGCCCATTCTCATAGAGTCAGACCTGGATTTAGTTACAGCCTCATTTGTCAAATGACTCTGGTTTGAGTTTAACTCAATAAATGTTATTCATGAGCTATAGACCCTGCCTTCAAGTTGTTCAATGGTTATGTAAAGAAAGACAGGTAAATGAATGTTGATGTAAATGGTATTTATTAACTTCTGTATCAGATGTATATGTAGGTATATTGACAGAGAAGAAGGAGTCAATGACCCTGTCTGAAGGTCTGGAAGCTCAGGGGTGGGTTTTATCTTTTCTTTTCCTCCTTGGCTAGCTGATGATATAAGGGAGTCATGATATGAATGTACCAGTAAGATAGTCGTTGACTCCAACAATAAGCATATTTCCATTTTTTAAAAGATTTATTTATTTATGAGAGGGTAAGGGAGCAGAGGGAGAGAATCTTCAAGCAGACTTCCTGCTGAGCGCAGAGCCTGACATGAGGCTCGATCCCATGACCCATGAGATCACAACCTGAACTGAAACCAAGAGTCAGATGCCCAACCGACTGAGCCAACAAGGGACCCCTAAACTTTTTTCCATTTTATGTAAAGAGTATACATCCACATACAAACTCAGATCCTGCTTCCACCGCTTGTTAATTATTTGACCTTGACCAAACCACTTAGCTTCTCTAATCATGTTTCTTTATCTCTAAAATGAAGATGTATATGATGTGAAATAATGTATTTACATATTGGTTAATAATATAAAAAGTGAATTCTTGATTGAACATTTGTTATTTATCAATGTTCTTAGTATATTTGTTTTAACTCATTTGATTCTCCTACTAATCTTATAAGGTAGTATACCATGATTATTCCCATTATATAGAGGAGGAAACTAAGGCAGGAAAGTTAAGTAATTCACCACCCAGGATTCCTTAACTATAAGTGGCACATGGAGTCTGCATGTGCAGTCTGTGCTTTGACTATTATACAGTGTTGCCCCTCAGTAAAGCACTCGGTGTAATGCCTGACACCTAGTGGATGGCTGTCAGCGTAGAGGTCATTTTCTTCCCCTTTCTGTAGTTATTTAAAAAAAGGGGGGCGGACAGTATATCAGCAGAATTACATTTGGCTTAATGAGGTAGTTCCCTGTGTGAAAAAAACTCCTCTGGGAGCTAAAAATGTTTTAGCCAATCATATGTCTTAACCAGAGTCTGACTTACAATGCTTGGGGTGCCTTTGTGCTTGCCAAGAGCATTAAGTGCATTACCTACTGATTTTCCTGTAGGAAGGGCTGGTTCCACGGGCTTAGCCACACTTACTGGTCCTCCACTCCAAAAGAAGGAAAAGAAATCCTCTGGAGCATGGTGCTACTGGAGGAGGAGGAGGAAGGGACAGTAAAATACTGAGCGTTACCATTGTGAGGAGCCGCTGCATAGCATTTCCAGCGCAGACACGAATTACTTAATGAAGAAAGTGAAAGTAAAAGAATATTTTAAGCAATTCATGAATGAACTGAAACCCCATATTTCAGGGACAGAAGGCATTCTAAATAGCATACGGAGTCAGTTAATCTGTGCCCAGGGTATTTTAATAATTTGCTCAAGAAGGGGCACCTGGGTGGCTCAGTGGTTGAGCATCTGCTTTGGGCTCAGGGTGTGATCCCAGGGTCTTGGGATCGAGTCCAGCATCCGGCTCCCTGTGGGGAGCCTGCTTCTCCCTCTGCCTCTCTGTGTGTCTCTCATGAATAAATAAAATCTTTAAAAAATTTTGCTCAAGAAATCAGCATCAGCTCTTGTTATATGAGGAAAGAGGGTGTGTTCTTCTAGAGGGATAGTTGGCTTTCATTTGATCGAAATGATTGGAATGTATAAACACTTATAGTGAGGGCCTCTGAAGTTTTTCAGATGCTTGATACAGTTGTTAAATACTATTAATTGTTAGTTATTAAACAAATTATAAAAACCATCTGAGAGACCCTGGTCATCACCACAAAGACAATGCTGAAATCCCCCAATTCAACACCACCCTCTAGTGCCAGGTATAGGGAATAGGACCAGTAAGACACGATCCCATGATCCAATGAAGCAGGTGGACATGCTGTGAAATAAGTCAGGGAAGGTGTTAGAAGTGCTCTGGTAGTAATTAAAGGCATGATTACATGGGGGATTACCACTTGTGTCCTGTCATCCTTAGTGTCCATAGCAGCCACCATCATCTATGCCTACGCCTGGCTGGTTCCTCTTGCACTCTGGGGTTTCCTCATGTGGAGAAACAGCAAAGTTATGAACATCGTTTCCTATTCGTTTTTGGAGATTGTGTGTGTCTATGGATATTCGCTCTTCATTTATATCCCCACAGCTGTAAGTACCACACTCATTCTGAGTGACACCCTGGGCTTGTCGAAAATTCAACCGGTGTCTTCATTTCCAGCCTAACGCTGATGGGAACCTGAAAAATACCCTTTGAATTTAGAAGTTCTGTATGAATGGGGATAGGGAGCCAAGTGCCTTTGCTGGACCTCAAGTCCTTGGTTCCAGAAGCATTCACCTCAGTCTGCATGCTGGGGTGTTTCTCCAGGCTGTACTGAGAAACCAGAGTGGCAGAGGGCACCCAGCTGATTGGCTCAGGGGACTTTATTAAACACAGGTACCTGGAATGAACAAACGCCTCTCTCTCAAACACCTCCAAAAAAGTCCTTCTCTCCCTCCTTTTCTTTCAGGTACTGTGGGTTATCCCCCAGAAGGCTGTTCGTTGGATTCTAGTCATGATTGCCCTGGGTATCTCAGGCTCTGTCTTGGCAATGACTTTTTGGCCAGCTGTTCGTGAGGATAACCGGCGCATCGCATTGGCCACAATTGTGACAATTGTGTTGCTTCACACACTGCTCTCTGTGGGCTGCTTGGTATGGTCTCATTCCTGTGATCTTCCTGTGTGCTTTAGCTACAAATGCTGAAAGACCTCAAGCTGTTATTCACAATGATTCTTTTAAAATTGGCTCCATAAAATCAATACTGTTTTAAATAGACTGTCCTAAGTGAGAAGTGGTCAGTCAATTTAAGAGAATTTGATGGTTATCTCTGGCTTTACCCAGTATCTGAAATTTGGTTAAGATTCAGAGTCTGGCCAGATTCAGAGTAGAGTAGAGCCGGATGAGTGTCTATATAATAGGTTGGAGTGTGGAGATGGGGGAGAGTTTTGCCTTTGGATGTCTTTGATGATTTTCTGCACATACCTAGAGTTTTGAAATTTAAAGTTCCATAGGTGGAAAGCATGAAGATGAAGTCAAATTAGAAAAGGGGAGAGACTTTTAAGGTGAATAACATTTAGAAGAGTTTTTGAATTCTTGTATTAGGATGTCTTTTTAGGGGGAGTATGTTTTTTTGAGTCAGATAGGGCCAGATGGGAGACCAGCTCTGTCACTCCCTGGCTGTGTGAGCTCGGCCATGGTACCTAACTTCTTTGAATCTGAACGTCTTAATCTGAAACATGGACATAATATGCCTAATCTGTAACTGCCACATGGGGTTGTTCTGAGGATAAAATGAAATGATACACGTAAAACATTTAATATAGAACTTGTCCCATCAAAGCCCATAAAATAGAATCCTTTCTTGATCCTAAGGAGACATGATTTTATATCCTCTGTGCACGTTGTACACAAAAATTGCTGTCCATGGCCTCAACAAGGCCTGACACAGGTTTTTAAAGAACTCCTAGTCTAAGAATGTTAAGGTCACCAATGAAGGAAAGGACATGCCTGTGGGAAGATATTCACATCACGCTTGTCCAGGCCCTTGGTCAGGTTGGACAGTTGTGGAAGTAAATATTACTTTGGCACCATTTGATCTCTAATATTTTTTGTGTAGACACCCTGGATCATTCATAAGATCCTGATACTTGATCATTGAATAAGTCTCATAAAAAGTGCCAAGTTCTGAAACACAGAACTGGTTTACATATACCTTCCATGTGTCTGAGCTTTAAATTTTTGAGACCTCTTAAGGACTGTTGGTTTGACTCATGGCAGAGTGACACTGTTAATTTCTGGTACTTGGAGCTCCTGGGCTGATCCCTTGTAATGCTGCCGCGACCCTTCTTGACCTTTCTGTCTGTTGAGGAAAAATGTCCTTTCTCACCGTTGCCCTCTCACTGCTATGTCCCCATGTCTCATTTAAATTTTTTTTCTGTATATACCTAGTTGAGGAGTTGATGGAGAGAAGGAGGCAGAAGAAGTGCTGCTTTGTTCAGTTCTGTAAATGATAGAGAGGAGCATAGTACATCAGACTTTGGAGAAGGAGGTGGTGGTGGTAATATTATTATTAAGAACTGATTTCATTTGGTACATGTGGCAGGATCTTTTATCCCCTATGCTTGTTACTCCCTTTTGGAGTAAATGACACTGACATTGGGATTTACCTGCCCATCTTGCTGCCAGGAATTTGCTGGAGGAGAGCATGATGGTGAAGTAGAAAGAGCACAGGAATGGGCTTACCACTGCGAACCTAGGCGAGTGCCCTCATTCTCAGAAACTTGGCTTCCTCCTCTGTCACGGAGATTCCTATTTTCTGGGCTTTTGTGAGACTCAGTGAGATGGCTGTGAGAGCCCTTCATATACTGTGAAAGGTTCTTTAGATGTAAAGACGTTACTAAAAGAGCCGTGTGTCATCTGAAGCTGCTATGGCTATTCTGCTGCTTGTTCCTCCCGAGTGCCCCAGTGATAGGGTGTGTGAGGCCCCTTCCTGGCAGGCAGGCAGAGGAGGAAGGGAGTATTCTATGATCAGGTGTTTAGCCAGGGGCCCTCTGTGTCTGGGGTTTTGTTCTCCACACTGAGGTAGCCTCCTCTGTTCTCTTCTGGAGATGTCAGTGTAAGAGACTGAAGCAGAAGTGAGCAGATGGGGTCCGGACCCAGTTCCCTCACCTCTGCCCTGGCTATTTCCCCTCTGGACGCTACCCTCCTTGCTTGGAAAGTGGAACTGCAGGAACATCTTTATTTTCGTAAGGATTGAATGTTATGTCAACATGAACAACATGAGCCATACAAATGCAAGACATTATTTTTATTGGAAGGACATGGAGAAGAATTGTTAGGGGAGGGGCACCAGCTCCTCACCGGCAGTGAGCAGCCCTGGGGAGCATAGATTGCTGTTTTTGCCTCATTGTACTGAAGCGTAGGCCAGCCCTCTACCTGCTGAGGGCCCCTCGGTGCTCACAGCTGTGCTCTAAGTTGGTAGCAGGACACTCCAGGGGTGGGGGATGACTAAGTATGTACCAGAGGGTGTGTTTCTTGGCTGGCGTGTTTGAGATGTGCAAGCCTGTGTTTGTGGTGGTTAGTAACAGTCCTGTGCCCTAACTCTGTGCCAGGTAACACTCCAGCCCTACTCCTAGAAAGCCTGATCATTCATCCTGAGGCCTCACTGTGCCTAGATCTAGACTGGGCATAGGATAAGTACCAAATTGCAGGCCACTCTGCACAGGACAAGAAGATAGCCTTTGGAGCCGGACACAACTGGGTTGAAACTGTAGCTCAGATACAGGGTTGTATAGCCTTGGGAACATCTCTATCTCTTTGAACCTCTATTTGGTCATCTCTAAAATGGGGATAAAATTTGCCTATATGGGATTATTGAGTAGATTAATGATCAGGTATGTGCCTGGTGCACAGTAGGCACTCCCCAAATGGTAACTGTGGTTGTTACTATGTATTTGTGGAATTAATGAACTTAGTGAGTCGCAGGACTATAGTTTGCCCTTAGAATTTTTCCCAATCCTTTCATTTTACACATTAGAAAACCGAGGCTCAGAGGGTTGGAGTGACTTGTCCAAAGCTACAGTGTGAGTTACTAGCAGAACCAAGTTTACAAAAGCCTAGCCTCTTGGTGCATTGCATTAGATGAGGGTCTCCTCCAGGAGCCTGCAAGAAAGGCATGGTTCCCGCATCAGGGGGGCTTTGTGGCTCTGTGCACCATCAAGATAACTGGAGGGGCCCAACACTGGCAGCATGGCCCCTGGCCACCACCCCCTTATGTCAGGAACCACTCTTTCCCTGCCTCAGAAAGCAGGTGCCAGAAGGAGCCTTGGGAAGAAGGCTTTTAGAGCTAATAGGATTGCTCTGGGAATGTGACAAGCTAGGGGGTCTCTGCAGCTAGAAACTTGGACAAGAATGTTGAAGAGTTCCTGCGAAATAGGATTGTGTTGGGGAAAGCTACCATGCGTCATCTTGGTGCCCCCTTCTGGCTGATAGAGAGCGGAGCTGCTGACATGCTTCTTGTTTTGGCTTTTTGTCCTTTTACTTTGCTCTTGCCCTGACTCCAAGGGGGAATCACAGGTGTGAGGTAAACCCCTGACATATTCAGGGATTCCCCTTACTTTGTACACTCCAGGTCTTTTCCTGAGCGAAAGTCAGGATTCTCTGACCTTGAGACAGGAAGATCCCCCTTGGCCCCCCCACCCCTTCACCTCTTACTGATTTTTGGCAGTGAAACTGTAGATGTGAGTGGAAGCCCTTACCAGACCTTTCATTTCCAAGCTGAAGAATTATGAGGTAAAGGCTGCCTGGCACTTTCTTTTGAAGGTCTTTACCTAGAGCCAGCTGATTTAGCAGCAATCTGTTGTAGTTAGTTCATGAGGTAGTGGTTGTCTACATTGTGTGCCAGGCCCTGAGTGAGAGGCTGGCGGCACGGGGACAAAAGGAATATATGTGGTCTTTGCTCTGGAAGAGAGACTGTGTGATATAGTGATTGAGGGTCTAAACCTTGGAGTCAGGAAGACCTGACTCTCCCACTCATTAGCTGTGTGCACCAGATTGCAAAACAGCTTCTTGAAGCCTAAGTTCCTCATTTGTCAAATGAGGATAGTAGTAGCAGCCTTACAGGGTTCTTATGCAGATTAAGTCATATATAGGAAGTGGCCAGTACAGGGTGGCTACATTTTTTAAAAGTTACTCATAGTAGAGGGAGTGAGATGGACAGAAAAAGAATTTGTCATGATTCGGTGGGATACGTGTGGCAGAGGGAAATGGAGGAGCCACAAGAGCCCAGAAGTACTATTAGCCTGAAGTCTAGAATACTGGGGCAGACCATCGTGTTTAACTCCCCTCATGGGTTTCCTTTTCCTGCAGGCATACTTTTTTGATGCACCAGAGATGGACCATCACCTCCCAGCAACTACAGCTGCTCCAAACCAAACAGCTGCTGCAGCCAAGTAACTAAAGAGGAAAGTAAGAGATTATATTTTTATTTTATTTTTTACTGTTTAGTACAGTAAAAAGTGGGCAGGTGCATCACTTCCAATACTGTTAGCATCAAGAACCAAGAGGGCAAGGGACACCTGGGTGGCTCAGTGGTTGAGCATCTATCTGCCTTAGGCTCAGGGCGTGATCCTGGAGTCCCAGGATCAGGTCCTGCATCAGGCTCCCTTCATGGAGCCTGCTTCTCCCCCCTCTGCCTGTGTCTCTGCCTCTCTTTCTGTGTTTCTCATGAATGAATAAATAAAATCTTAAAAAAAAAAAAAAGAACCAAGAAAGCCAGACCCTTTTGTCTTTCTGGAAGTATGATTCACTATGGCGTTTGTGCACGAGCATGTTTGTATATATGTGTCCCTTCAGCCAAAGGCCTCGATCATGAAATCCACATGGTCCTGGCTTGACAGATTTGGGAGATGTGAGCTCTTAGCTTCTTCATTAGAGGAGCTCCTGCCTTTGGCCCCAGCCTCCCCTCTGCTCTGCTCTCTGTCCCCTTCCCACGAGCACAGTATGGGTTGGTTCTATTTGGTTACAGTCCTGGTGGTTTTTCTAATTTCCCTGTGGCCTCTCAACCTGGCCTCAGACCCTGAGTGTGACTTCTCTTGACTTACTCATAGGTTCTCTAAAGCTTACAAATACTCATGCCTGGTTTGCTCTCTGTCCTCTTGGATGATTTTACTGCAGTGGTTAGCTCAGTAGGTGAGAGCACAGGAAGAAGAGCTGATTCCTCCATGGCTCATTCCTTGCCTCCATGCTCTAGTTGAACTTCTTGCCATTGCCAGAACACATATGCCTTTGCATTCTCTTTCAATGCCTGGAATGTTACCTGTCTTCTGACAGTCATCACGTACTTTGTGATCCCATTATACCCTGTATTATAAATCACTGTTAATGGTGCTCGAAGCACTAATTGCTCACTGTTTGTGTGTCTGTCTGCATATTCATTTGCTCATTCACTGATTCACTTGTCCTCCATGGACTGGTATGCCTCTCCAGTTAGACTCAGAAACATGAGACCAAGAAGTGAGTATTACTCTGCATCCTCATTGCAGCCTCTTGCTTACCACAAGACCTGGTGTTCAGTGGGTGCTCAGTAAATGTTTGCGGAGTGAATGAATGAAGCCACACTATGCATGTGATCTCCTTGTGGGCCAAGAACCTTTAGTCTGTTTTGTAATCAGAGGGTGACTTGCTCCTCTTCCTGAGCAACAACAGGGGGTAGTGCAAAGACCAAGGCCTCTAGAGTCAAGTGGAACTAAAATGAAACTCCCAGCCCTGCCATGTACTGGCAGTGTACCTGGGGCAAGGAGCTTACCGTTTCTGAGCCTCAGCCAACTTAACTGTGAAAGAAGGATGATATAATCCATACTATAAAACTGGTGAAGGTTAGAGATCATGTTTATGAAAGCTCCTGGCACATTGTTAAGGTGCTCAGTGACAGAATCAATCCTACTGCCCACCTGAGAGTAGGTCCACATTTGTGTTGAAATTTGGTGGTTCTCACTGATTTTACTTGGACCTTTTATTTCCTTTGTGTAAAACAAATAGATTTTCCCTCTTAGATGAGGAATTTGGGTTGCAAGCCTGCAAGTTGACAAGATGTGGTTGGTTAAACAAAGACACCTCTGGTGGTCTTGTTGGTAAGACAGTTGCTCTGCTCAATGGAATGCCTAGGAAGTATTGTAGTTCACAATACAGCTCACCTTCCCTTCTTCCTCTCTTCACATGGGGATATGATGTTAGAATCAAAGGTCAGAGCCCTTGGAGACAAGATGGGCTTCTCCTCCTTATCATAAGGGAGCTGAGGCCAAGAGAGAACAGTGCCTTGTTCAAGGCCTTCCCAGAGTTTTGTAGCGAACTAATGTGTATATCACATTCCATTCTACAAAATAGTTTCTAGATCACTCTCTCTTTGTCCATTGTCACCAGCCTGCTTGATCTCATTGTATAGATAAGGAAGTTGAACTTAAGAAGTCTGAGTTGACCAAGATCACTTACTCTTAGAGGCAGAAAGCTGGGACTGAAACCAAGGTGTTCTTGAAGCCAATTCTTTAGGGTTTTCTACTTTCCTACTTTTAAGGCTGATGATCTTTTTACTGCTAAAATTTGTAGGCTCCCTTGGCCTCTTTTTTAGAACCCCTCTCTGTTTTTCTAGAGATGCTTCAGTTCAGAGAATCCATACTTATTTGATGGTACAACCTCTCAGTTAAGAATTTGAGGACTGTATTAATTATCCATTGCTGTCTACTGATTACCTCAAACTTAGCACCTTAAACAATTCCCATTTATTCTGTTTCTGTGGCTCAGGAGTCTGGGCATTACTGATCTGTGTTCCCTCCTTTGAGTTCTCTTACAAGGCTGCACACAAAGTGTTGGCCTGGGCTGGGGTCTCATCTGAAAGCTGGACTGGGGAAGGATCTTCTTCCAAGCTCACAAGGTTGTTGGTGGGATTCACTTCCTCATGGCCTGGTAGCCTGAGGGCCTCCCTGCTAATTGCCAACTGGAAGCTATCCTCAGTTCCTTGTTCCATAGGATGGCCGACTTCATCAAAGCTGTAAATGGAGATAATGGATAGACAGTCTGTTAGGAAGACAAAAGATATATAATGTGAAGTAACTCTGGAAATGATCTCTAGCAGCTCTGTTGTATTCTTTTGATTAGATGTGAGTTACAAGTCTTGCCCACACTCAGGGGTGAGGATTACCCTAACACATGAATACCTAGAGGCAGAGATTATCAGAAGGCATTTTTATTCTATTTTGTTTTTCAGCTTTATTAAGGTATCATTAACAAAGAAAACTGTAAGATATTTAAAGTATACATTGTAATGATTTGATACACACATACATTGTGTGGAGGTCATTTTACAGTATGTCTGTCACAAGCACACACCCTTGTAATATGTGTATATTTGAAGGATTTGCATATTCTGTTGTCAATCCATGTAGTAACTAGTAAAGCTTAATTTCTTACTTTTTGATAAAAAATAAATATTAATAGAAGTTCTTTTTTTTTTAATAATATAAGTTCTAAAATTTTTTTCCCATTACCTCAGGGGGTGGTTTTTGCTGCCCATTGCTTTAGAATGAGCATGTGGTAGCTTGTTTGCCTTATGGTTTGATTGTCTACATACTTTTTCAGCTCCTTTTGCAGATAGATTTCACTGACTGTTAGCAGAGAAGGCCCTGGGGCGAGGTGGGCTCTTCCTGAGATTGAGGTCCCGTGGGAAAGGGGCTGAGTCTGATTGGATTTGAACTCCCCAGTGCTTGGCCTAATGCCTGCCTGCCATAGACAGAGCGAGTGCTCAGTTAATGTTGGCTGGTTGGAGGTGACCCTTTGTAAGATTAAGGCAAGAGTGGGATGTGGGCTTTTACCAGAGGTATCTTGGCTCGCAGTCCCGGACATCATTTACTCTCTTGCTCAGTGCTAACTTGAGCCTATTCTGTGGCCTCCATGGTCCAGGCATGGGGGACCTAGAAAGTCAAATACAGTCTGCCTTGAGGAGCCTTGGCATGTGGGTAAAACAGCTAAACAGATAATAAACAGACTGTGTAAGAAGTGCCCTACCCAGATTGTGAATTGATGAGCATGGAGGGTGGGGTACAGAAGCTGTGACTCATTTGGCCTGAGGGAAGGCTTCATGGAAGGGGTCTTGTTTGAACCAGGCCTTGAAGGTTGAGCAGAAGCAACCAATTAACCTGTTTTTCTGAAGAGAGTAGTTGGATTCCCATGGCATTTGGGAAGGTGAAGTGATTGGTTGTTCATTGGGACACAATGATGTGATGTGGGCTTACATCACTGAGAATGAGAAAATCTGAGCCCAGCTGGAAGACAGAGTTAGAGACCACAGTGGCAACAGTTGCTTGGGTCTCTCTGCCTTCACTGAGAATACCTGACATGGACCTGGTGAGGGGCTCTTATAGCCTGTTCCTGCATTATGACTTGAGTTCCTTCCTTATATTTTGTTATGAAGGCTCTAGGCCAATGTCCCAGGTGCTGTAAACCTTCAGAGAGTCACAAGCTGGCATTTGAGAAAAGCCTAGTCCTCAGGGCCTTTACAGACCTCCCATCCTGATTTATACAGATTTGACACCTTTGGGCTTTGCTTAGATCTATAAGCTTGGGTGTCAGTGTCTCCATTTGGGTGTCAAGTTTCCAAATGAGATAGTGATGAACAGTTTCTTTGGAGCTTCCCTGGCAGAAGCATCAATCGCTTTACCAATGAGAGGGCTGTCCAGAGCCCCAGGCACTACAGATTTATGAGCTGCCTGTGCCTTCTGCTGTAATCTCCAGGCTCCTAGCTTTCACTGAAAAAGAATGGCTTCTAATCTTGCAGATAACCTTCCACATGTAAATCTGCACATTGGAGGGCTTAGCCTGGCATGGATTACTGAGGGAACAGTCACCCCTTCTCTCCCTGGAAACTCAGGATCATAGAGGAGCCTCCAATTACTTGTGATCAGGGAAACTACACTGAGATATTAGAATATCCAGCTTTCTTCTTCCCTCTTTTCCTTCATTTTTTAAAAATTAATTTATCATCTGAGGGCCAGTGCCATTTCTTCTCTGAGCCAAGACCCTGGGGAAGCCTAGAAACTGTACCCTGAGAGACTTTCTTTGGCTTGTGGGATGGAGTATCTGAAAGACCGCATTCAGAGCGGGGCTGCCTTCCCAGGAGCCGTGACAAGTGGGGCTGTCTGGAGGAGGGTGGCCAGCAGGTTATTATACTGCACTGTGATAGGGCTTTAATAAGAGATGAGCAAAGGGCTTTAGGAGATTCCTTTGTAATTAAAAAACCCTCCTGATTTGATACACAGGGCTTATGTACAATTATCCTTTCACTCACTCACGCTAATAGTTCATTTTATGAGCCAAGGCTACAAACCCTTTTACTACGTTTATACACATCAGTTCTTTTATTCTGAAATCAGTCTTAACTCAATGCTATAATCCTCTTTAACACAGCATCTGGACTGTATGACTTCCCACATGGCTAACACTGCTTTTCACCAGCGCCTTCTTCTTGTCTACACCATGTCTGCGGTTTCCCTGCTCAGGTCACCCATTTCCATTTTCTGTGCTGTTTCTCTGTCAGTTTTCTTCTTGGTTTTCTGTCTTCGAAGTAAATTGGGAGAACTTGGGGTGGAGAGTGGGGCAATACAGTAACTTTTTATTCTTTTTAAAACTTATTTAGTGGAAAGTCTTTACACATAGACAAAAGTAGAGTGAGGAGTAGAATGAATCTCTCTGTACCCTTTTCTTACTTTGCACAGTTGTCAAATCATGGTCAACTTTATTTCACCCATACACCCATCTATTCCCCTATATTATTTTGAAACATGTCTAAAACATCCTATTATTTGACCCATAAATATTTAAATTCTGCATCTATAAGACACTTTTAAAAACATGATCACAATACCATAGTCACATCTAAAAAAATTGTAACTATTTAATATAGGCAGACTTCATTTTATTGAGTTTTGCTTATTGAGCTTCACAGTTAATTGTGTTTTTTACAGATTGAAGGTCTCTGGTAGTCCTGCATCGAGCCAAGTCTGTCGGCATCCTTTTTTCAAAAGTGCTTGCTCACTCTGTGTCTCTGTGTCATATTTTGGTAATTCTGGCAATATTTTAAACTTTTCCATTATTATGATTTTTGATATGGTGATCTGTGATCACTGATCTTTGTTGTTACTATTGTAATTGTCTGGGACACTACAATCTGTACCCATTTAAGATGGTAAACTTAATTAATAAAGGTTATGTGTGTTCTGATCGCTCCACTGACCAGCCATTCCCCCATCTCTCTCCCTCTTCTTGGGCTTCTCTATTAAACACATAATAATACTGAAATTAGGCCAAGGAATAACCCAACAATGACCTCTGAGTGTTCAAATAAAAAAAGCCACATGTCTTTCACTTTGAATCAAAAGCTAGAAATGACTAAGCTTAATGAGGAAGGCATACTGAAAGCCAAGACAGACTCAAAGCTAGGCCTCTTGCACCAAACACATAGCCAAGTTGTGATTCAAAGGAAAAGTTCTTGCAGGAAATTAAGAATGCTACTCCAGTGAACACACAGGTGATAAGAAAGTAAAACAGCCTTACTGCTGATGTAGAGAAAGTGTGAGTGGTCTGAAATAGAAGATCAAAACAGCCACAACATCCTCTTAACCCAAAACCTGACCCAGAGCAAGGCCCTAATTCTCATCAATTCTGTGAAGCCTGAGAGAGGTGAGGAAGCTGCAGCAGAGCAGTTGGAAGCTAGCAGAGTTGGGTTCCTAAATTTTAAGGAAAGAGGCCGTCTCCATAACATAGAAGTACAAGGTGAACCAGCAAGTGCTGGTGTAGAAGCTGCAACAGATTATCAAGAAGATCTAGCTCAGATCATTAATGAAGGTGGCTGCACTAAACAACAGTTTTTCAGTGTAGATGAAACAGCCTTATAGTTGAAGAAGATGTCAACTAGCACTTCCATAGCTAGAGAGAAGTCCGTGCCTGCCTTCAAAGATTCAGAGGATGGGCTGAGTCTCTTGTTAGGGGCTAATAATGCAGATGGTGATTTCAACGTGAAGCCAGTGCTCCATTACTATCCATAAAATCCTAGGACCCTTAGGAATTATGCTAAATCTATGCTTTCTGTGCTTTGTAAATGGAACAACAAAGCCTGGACAACAGCATATCTGTTTACCACATAGTTTACTGAATATTTTAAGCCCCCTGTTAAGACCTGCTCTGAAAAAAGGATTCCTTTCAAAATGTTACTGCTCATTGATAGTACAGTATATTCCAGTCACCCAAGAGCTCTGATGGAGATGTATGAGATGACTGTTTTCATGCCTGCCAACGCAACAAGCATTCTGCAGCCCGTGCATCAGGGAGTCATTTCGACTTTCAAGACGTATTATTTAAGAAATACATTTCATAAGGCGATTGCTGCTACAGTGATTCCCCTGGTGGATCTGGGCAAAGTAAATTAAAAACCTTCTGGAAAGGATTCACCATTTTAGAAGAACATTCATGATTCATGACAAGAGGTCAAAATATCAGCATGAGTAGGACTTTGAAAGCCAACCCTCATGGATGACTTTGAAGGGGTTCAAGACTTCAGGGGAGGAAGTAACTGCCAATGGGGTGGAAAGAGCAAGCTAACTAGAGTGGAGCCTGAAGGTGGGATTGCATGGTTGCCATCTCAGGATAAATCTTGAGCGAATGAGGAGTTGCTTCTTATGTTTGAGCAAGGTGTTGTCTTGAGATGGAATCTACTCCTGGTGAAGATGTCATGAAGACTGTTGAAAGGACACAGCAAAGGATTTGTAATATCATATAAACTTAGTTGATAAAGTAGCAGCAGGGTCTGAGAGGATTGACTCCAGTTTTGAAAGAAGTTCTGCTGCAGGTAAAATGCTACAAAGAAATTGTTTAT
This sequence comes from Nyctereutes procyonoides, assembly GCF_905146905.1. Taxonomy (NCBI): domain Eukaryota; kingdom Metazoa; phylum Chordata; class Mammalia; order Carnivora; family Canidae; genus Nyctereutes; species Nyctereutes procyonoides. The sequence continues at coordinate 34,408,785 of NW_026575140.1, read as the reverse complement.
GAAAAGAATCAATCCATGTGACAAACCTCATTTCTGTCTTATAAGAAATTGCCACAACCTTAGCCTTCACACCCACCACCCTCATCCATTAGCAGCCATCGACATCAAGGCAAGACCCTCCCCCAGCAAAAAGATTATGATTTGCTGGAAACTCCATTGATGCCTAACGTTTTTTAGCAATAAAGTATGTCTTAATTAAAGTATGTACATTTTTTAGACATAATGCTATTGCATACTTGATGGGCTACAGTATAGTATAAACATTACTTTTATGTGCCCTAGGAAACCAAAAAGTTCATTTGATTCACTTTATTGTGGTATCCACTTTATTGCCATGGTCTGGAATGTCTCCACCATTTCTCTGAGGCATTGTATATACTTCATTGTTTGAATTTCATCTTGCAGTTTCTGGATGTATCTCTGAAATGTGCTGTAAACGATAGATTCCCACTCCATTCCCCCTTCTCTCTTTCCCTTTACCATGTATTTGTTGAAGAATCATTTATCCTATAGTTTCTCACTATCTGGATTTTGCCAATTATATCTCTATGGTGTCGTTTACCATGTTGCTCTCTGTCTTTTGTTTTCTGCAAACTGGCAGTTGTACCTAAATTTTGATCAGATTCAGCATTGGTTGGTTGATTGGTTTTGGCAAAACTACTTGATATGTGGTGTTAAATTATTTCAGCCATAAATTCATAATGTACAGTTATCTTATTTTTTTATACTAGTGACCATTAATAAGCCATGCCTACATCTGTTAAGTCATTAGGATTTTCAAAATGGTGATATTTCAATTCTATCTTTGCTTCTTTGTTAATTAGAATACTTATTTCATAAAAAATTCCCCCCTTTTATCTACTATTTGGCTATCTAGTGATATAGTTTCTACAGAAAAGCAGGATAAATAATTCTGTTCTTTTTTTTTTTTCACCTATTTTCAAAACAGTAGTTGGTCAACTAGCACTCGGCAACAATGACCAGTTAATTTCAGTCCATTGCAAGTATTACACTTAACAATACTGAAATTGTCCCTTCTTTGGCTAATGGGAACCTCTTCAAATTGGCCCGAGTCCTATTGGCATGGCCGTAAGAGTCTCTGATAACTACCTTGTTATCTGTTACAACAGCATTTTCCAGGTTTTTCTAGGCTCATTCTGAACATTTCCTGTCCCAGACCCAGACTGAATCATTTCTTGAAGGAGTCTTGGTTCTGTTCAGTGGAGAGATAGTAATACCAGGTCACAATCTGGGTGTTGGTGGCATTTTGTTGCTGTTGGCGTGGTTGTTGCTCACAGGCCTTTCCACTGTTCAGAGTCAGGAAATACATGTATTGTGTGCTTGATTTGTTTTCTTTAAAGGAAATCCACTGTGAGTTCATACTCATACTTTCTATTCTTGTTTACCACTGCAGATTTTTTTCAGAATTGCTTTTATCTTCTATCTGTATCTCCTTTCTCACCTACAGAGGATCTCACTTTTCAACAATACCAGCACTGATAGACTTGGACTATCACATAAGTACCTAATTGTTTTATCCAGGAACTCACCACAGTCCAATAATCACAGTGACAGCATTCCCATTAATTACTGGAAATATTGCTTTAAAACCTTTTAAGGTTCTTAAGTTCTGGAATTCCTTTCCTTGGTTGGTCTACTTTGAAGCCCACTATTTAGTCTTGAGGACCCACTTCAGATACCCTGTCCTTGAGGAAGTTTGGATGGCTTACTACTCTGTGCTCTCCTACAGCTCTTTGTGTGTTCCTCCATAAGGGCATACGAAATAAAAGGGTTCTTTTATTAACTGTGACATAGACTAAGAATTCCTTGAGAGTGGTAATTTATTTACCAGTATAACCATAGCATCCAGCAGGCATCTGGGGGAAAGCTTGATTTTGCACAAGTGACAGTTGATACACGTGTTACATACACATATGTTCAGTTTGTTTGCCAGGTTACTTGGGCACTTTTCATTTGTTCATTGATTGAGAGCCCACCCTTTGCTACTGTCTGCTGGGTGATTGGGGTGAACAATGGAGATAAGTCCTTACCTTTCCTGATTTTACATCCCAATTTTCTATCGCAGGCATCAGACAGACTAGAAGGCCCTACTGAATTCAAGAGAGAATCCTAACTTTGGGAACTTTGGATTGGAACACCCCAAAGAGGCTTGGGTGAGGGGCTGCCACCACGAAGGGGCACAGGGCAGGCTGTTGCCGCAGTGGGGCCAGGTAGGGAGCCAGGAGTGGCCAGGAATTGGGTCCTAGGTAGGGAAAAGGCTAGAGAGCTCTCCCTGGCTGATAGTGGCATTATGGACCGAGTCTAGCACAAAGGGCCATCTCTTCTTACTTGCCACCCTCTGGCCTGAGCCCCAGGAAGCCCCAGTGTCTGTCTTCCATGCTACCTACTAAACATTGGCAGCAGGGCAAGTGCATTTTCTGTCTTCAAACGCTCCTCTGGTCTTGACATTAATTTGGAACAAACAGCTAGAGAGATGAGAGAAAAGAGCATGTTTATGAAAATGAACTCTTTAGTGTCTGCCTTGTGGGCTTGTTTGTCCCTATCTTTATTTAGCATTTCAGAAACCTGAGCTAATGTTTACCAGAAGGCCAGTCAGGACTTTAAGTTCTTCCAGCCCAGAAAATCACAGTGTTTGCCCTTCTCCAACCACTTTTCACAGATACATTACTGACATCATTTCCCTTTTCTAGAGCCGGGTATAGGCAGATGCCCCTGCATTAGCCCCACCTTTCGACTTGTGATGTATCTCCTGATGGTTTCTAAGGCAGCCTGGTACATTCTCTTAGCCTGGCCATTTATTAGGAAATGGCCTCTCTGCCACATTTCTTAAAACCCGACCTGGATTTCACTATATCTCTAGCCTCTCTTTCCAACTTCCTATCTATTGCAAATTCCCAACTAGGTGTACCAACAGATGACTCAAATTTATTATCTTCAAAACTAAACTCATCTCACCCACAACCAGGCCTTCCTTATATTTTCCTGTCTCAGTGAGTGGCACTACCATCCACACTGCTCCTGACTTTAGGCCACGTTTGATTCTTTATTATCCTGTCTCACAGTACCTTACAATTGTAGGTATGTAAGTAATATGTTATGTGTTTGTTTACCATGTAGTTTCCACTGCCACACGGTAAGTTTCTTGAGAGTTGGGACCATGTGTGCCTTATTCATCACTTACCCAGCACCTGACACATCTGACACATGAATCCTTAATCAGTATTTGTTGGATTACTTAAAAAATCCATCCAGTCACCCAAGCTAGAAACCTCATCATCAATGTAGAATCCTCCCTCTTACCTTCCACATATTATCTATCACCACGATTTGTCTTTTCTACTGAAATATTTCTCAGACGTGTCCTATCAGTACTATGCCCGGTGTTCAGGGTCCAATCATCTTACATTTGGACTGTGATAGTAACTTGATGGATTTCTCTATTTCTTTTCTTTTCCTTCTTCCAGTCCATCCTATGTGTAGCCAAAGTGGTTTTTGAAAAATTACAAAACTATATCACTCCTCTACTTAAAAACTTTCTTTTCTTTTCTTTTTTGACTCCTGATTGTCTAAAAGACAAAATCTAAACTCCCGGGATTTCCAGGATCTTTCCTAATCTGTTTGTCCTGCCTCATATCCTGCCATTGTCCCCTGCATAACCTCATGTTTCAACAACCACCAAGAGCTCTCCTGTTCTCAAATCTTTTTATGTCCCTCCATATTTACTTTATTCCTCCTCTAGCACCTAACACAGCTGTCACAAAGAAGAGAGAGAAAGAAGGATGGGTGAAGGTAGCTCTGGGATCTGGCAGAGAAAAATCAGTGGGTTTCCAAAGAAATAGAGGAAAATTTTTAAATATGTCATCTCTCCTCTAATAATAAGTCTTCTTGAGAGTTCATAAACCAGGGCTCAAGGCTTTCTGGTATTGAAGCTATACAAACAAATACCCTATCCTACAGTTTAGCTCCTTTCTGAGTTGGGGAGTCTTTTTCTTAACGTTATTCTTTTTGTTTTTCAGTTTTCTTTTCTATTTTTTGGAGTGTGGTTCTTTCGGCCATGGCATCTACTGCAGGAAAGCAGAATGACCAAGCCACAGGAAAACTGATGGGATGGCACCACCCTCTGGCATCTAAAAGGGGCCACATTGAAGTCTAATCACCTAATTTAACAAACAGTAATTAAATGTTATTCAGTACATGTGTCTTTCAGCTCTTCTTTCTCACCTGTCAGTTATCATCAGAACTATATACACTGATTTGGAACAAAATACAAGGGAACGCGGTAGTTGTGCCTTCCATTTGCCTCTCTCTGTCATATGACATGCTTCATGTTAGGTCCGCCCTTACTTACTGTGTGAGTGGATCCATCCTAACTTGGGAGGACTTTCTTCTGAATTGTGTACAGATGTTCCTCTAAGGTGGTCCTCTTCTCTCCAAATGCTTGCCATCCTACAGTGGCCAAAATGTATGGACTTTGGTTTGAATTCATTGGGAGCCTGAAAATTTGTCTTTGGTGACTTGACGCTGGGCAACCGAACCTAATTATTGCAAAATAAATACCTCATAGAATGTCTGTCTGCATTTCTTCCTTGATGTTTTTTTTTTTTTTTTTTTTTTTTATGATAGTCACAGAGAGAGAGAGAGAGGCAGAGACACAGGCAGAGGGAGAAGCAGGCTCCATGCACCGGGAGCCCAACGTGGGATTCGATCCCAGGTCTCCAGGATCGCGCCCTGGGCCAAAGGCAGGCGCCAAACCGCTGCGCCACCCAGGGATCCCTGTTTAGAGATTCTTTAACACAGGGGTCAGGATTTAACTTTTAAGTAAGGATTTTAAACACAACCAGCACCATAAATTAGCACCATTATTTTATAAAAAGAGAGGACACTATAATGTCAAGTAATCTCGAAGAACACAATGTCAGTACTAAAAACTTGAATAAGTTTAGCTTTTTGAAAAGCTGATTACCTTGTTCATTTTCTTCTTCACCTACCAAATATCAGTGAAAATGTCATGAACTGACCAGCATGAAACAACTGCCTTTTAGGAGCCCCTGCTCTTGGGACCCCTGTGAAGCACTTATGAATTGTATTCAACTGTAAAAGAACCCTAAAAAGCAATAGCTTAATCAAATTAGCAGTTTTACTTGTGCTTCTATCTTATTGATAAGAGGTGTATCACGTTCTCATCCCTAACTGCAAGAGAGGCTCTTTGGCTGGGAACACGGCCACCATGAATGAAACCAGAAGAGATAACTATTTTAGATAGATAATTATTACATCTTGGAACCTCTGCTTTTAGAAAAGTTAATGGATGGTGGTTTTTCCATTGTCAGTTTGATTTCACCGGTTGGCATCATGTAAAGATTTAAGGGGTGCCTGGGTGGCTCAGTCATTTAAGCATCGGATTCTTGATCTTAGGGTCATGAGTTCAAGCCCCTCATTGGGCTCCACAGTGGGCATGGAGCCTACTTTAAAAAAGAAAAGATTTAAGAGAAAATAATTCTGGGAAAATGGCAATGGCATTTTTTAATCTCCCCAAATTCCTTCATAAATACAGAGCATTTGGGGGATGCCTGGGTGGCTCAGTGGTCAAGCATCTGCCTTCAGCTCAGGGTGTGATTCCTGGGATTGAGTCCCACGTTGGGCTCCCTTTGGGGAGCCTGCTTCTACCCTTGCTTGTATCTCTCTGCCTCTCTCGGTGTCTCTCATGAATAAATAAATAAAATCTTAAAACACACACACACACACACACACACCAAAACCAGAGCATCTGGGATAGCAAAGCCAAAAACCTATGGAAAATATCTCTAACAAAACTGGGTGACAAGATATCACCACAAACCCCAAAATTCAAGCATGTGGAACCACTAGTCATTCAAAGACTTGCATGGTATCAGCATTTTTTTGTGAAAAGAAGCAGAGGGAAGCAGCAGCTGGGTGTCTGAGAAATCTAAAAATAATAGAACCTCAAAATAGCCAAGAGGTACTCCCTGGAAAGTACAGTGGACCAATAGGAGAACAACAGCCAGATTTGGGGGCAGTTTGGCACCACCCACTTTGCAGTTGATGAGTGCAAGGGGTCCAAAGTAAGGTCTGAAGAAGTTGGAGCAGCCCAGGTCCTGTGAATTCTCAAAACCAGCCAAAAGTATCTTTCCAGGACACTAGAGTAGAAACTACAGGGAATAGAATACAGATAGAGTAGGGCAGGGATATTTGGGGCAAAGAAAAGGCAAGTCAGATGAAGGTGGGGGAAGGGCACAGAGCCAGGAGATCTCAGAAAGTTTGAAGCCATATTTTTGGACACTTCATGAAAACAGAAAAAGAAGCTGTAGAGTCTTGAATTTAGTAAAGCTGTCCTAACTTGCCCCTCCTTCCTAAATATGCAGGAAAACTAATTTCATATAAAAATGAGTAACAGAAAGGACTGCAATCAAATCTCATAATGAAGCTATTATAAGAAAAATGAAAACACGGAGAATAGTATCCCTAATGATATGAAAACATTTCAGAAAGACATGCCCACAAAATCAGATGAAAATTATAATATTTCAAAATAAGCTAAAGTAAATTAAGGAAATAATAGAAGTCCCTGCTCCAAAGCAATGGTGTAGTTCTAACGGTATAGGTGCTCCCCTCAGCAGCTCCACATGTGTGTGCTCGTGGACTCTAATGTAGAGGAAGTAGTGCCTTCATGATACTTGGATAATAACTCCCTTCTCCCTTTTGCTACTACAACCTTATTCTTTCTCCCCTATGTTCTTTCAGCCCTTTAAATACGTTTGTTATCAATTCCCTGCATCAGTCCCTTTGACTAAGATAACAAAGTCTGTTGTCCTGAATAGACACTTTCTGATGTAGTTACTTCCATTCATTCTTCTGTTCATTTAACAAATATTTATTGGGGCAGCCCCGGTGGCGCAGCGGCTTGGCGCCGCCTGCAGCCTGGGGTATGATCCTGGAGACCCAGGATCGAGTCCCACATCGGGCTCCCTGCGTGGAGCCTGCTTCTCCCTCTGTCTGTGTCTCTGCCCCTCTCTCTCTGTGTCTATGAATAAAAAAATAAAATCTTTAAAAAAAAAAAACAAATATTTATTGACTACCTCCTAATGTTACAGCATTTGGAAAACAATGATAAACAAGTTAGACAAAGTCTCTGCCCATGCAAAGCTTATGTGCTGGTGAGAACTCAGACAATAAACAAGTAGTTGCACACCATGACTTCAGGTGTGATAAGTGCTCTAAAAATAAATGTGGCGTAAAGAATAAATAATTGTCTCTCTTGTGTAAATGAAGTCAGGAGGTAAGGGCAGGTAGCCTAGGATTGTTATGGTTGCTCCAAGTAATCAAGTTTACTTTGGGCTTAGTACTTGATTTTGCCTGGAGTGTGACAATCCAAATTCCATGCAGCTGGATGCAGGAAGAGATTAAGAAGGGGCAAAGAACTGGCTAGCTCTCTTTTAAGAGGAGTTTTCTGGGAAGCTACCACGCACTGGGTAGTTGGATTACGTTTTATTGGCCTGAACTCCTCAGTCACCTGGCTCCACCTAGTGGCAAAGGACACCAGGAAATGTAGCCACATGCCCAGTTAAAACTTGGGGGATTTTATTTCTAAGAAGTAGGGGAGAATAGATATCCTGGGAAAGACAACTAGCACAGTATGAACAAGATGCTAAAGGGACTAAACAAAGTAATCTGATTGCAAGCAACCTGGGGTGTGTTTAAGGACACTCATTTAAAGTGATTCTTTATCATCTTTCTCCATCACCAGATAGGTTTCTTCTTGGCAGAGACTTGACCTACCTTTGTATTCCCAGTTTGTTCTGCAGTGCTTCAGACATGATTGGTATTAACGTGTTTTTGGAAATGAATATAATCTCAAAACGACTCAGGAAACCATTATTAGCAAACACTATTAGCAAACAGTACGTGTGACCTCGATTTCTCTCACTAGACTGAGTTTCTCCAGAGTCCGTAAAATCACTAAACCTTTCTAGAGTCCTGAATGTTGACTGTGGTATGTAATTGGGTATTAAAAGGTGTTAGCAGTATGCCTCCAGGGATCTAACTGAGGGCTAATGCAATCAGAGAAGACTTAATTAAGTGGGACTTGAGTTGGTAAAACCCTTTTTCCTTACTGGCAGGAAATTAATGATAATCAATATTTGTATAGCATTTTATCATATCTTCACAACATCACTGGGTGTCACCTTTATTTTTATCCTTATTTTATCGGTGAAGAAATGGAAGCCCCGAGAGGGTCAAGTCATTCCATTTAGCAAGTGACAGAGCTGGAACTAGAAACCAGATCTTAGAAAATCAAATTCACCATTAGAGAGATTTTTTTTTTTTTCCATTTCGGTAATATCGGTGAGTACATCTGTGGAGAGGGACGCAACATTCTTTGATTTCACTTTCAGGCAGTCCGTATAGAAAATCGGGAGAAATAAGGGCCAATCACTTTGCCAGGTCAAACTGGGACCATCAAGCTGCACTGTTACTCTTACCGGCTTCATAAAAGACTACGATTCCCAGCATGCCACAAGGTACCTCCGGGAAAACTTCCACTCCCGGCATGCTGTACTTTGGAACTCTGAGTCCCAGAATGCAACGCTCCCCTTGCGCCCAGAGCGGCATCGAGACCACAGTTCCCAGCATGCAGCGCCGCCCCCAGTTTCTGGCGCCCCGCTGGACCCTGCTTCGGAGAGACCTTTTGGACTCCAGAGGGCGGGTCCTGAAGCCCCAGCCCCGTTTGGGAGACGTGTCCGCGGGGCAGGTTGGGCGCGTTGGGCCTCTCCAGACGAGGTCTCGAAGGGACGGGTCGGGGCCCGGCCCGGGCTCCCCTCAGGCAGCGTCTGAGGCAGCCCCAACAGGGTCCTCCGGGGGCCTTGCTCCCTTTGAACTGCGGTGGCGGGCGGGCGCACGGCCTCCCGCCGCCCCGAGAGCCGGGGTCGCCATCACCATGGCCACGGCTGCGAGTCGGCCCTGCGCCGGCGGGTCGCGGGACATCCTGTGGCGCGTGAGTGCTGCGCGCCGTGTAGCGCGCGCTCGGCCCGCTGCTGGGGTCGCGCTGGGCGGGCGCTGAGTGCGCGTGCGCGTGCGCGCTGGGCGGGGGAGGGGCCGGCTCCCGGGCGGCGTGGGGAGCGCGTGGGGAGGGGGCGCCCGCCGGGATGCTGGCGGCCACGTGCGGGGGCGTCCCGGGTGGACTCTGGGGGCGGGAGGGCGGCCCGGGGCCTCGGCAGTGGAGGCCGCTCGGAGGGACGGGGATGCCGTTTCGTGCAGGGGGCGTGTGCCCGGTAAGAAGCGGGAGAGGATGTCCAGAATCGGGAAGAAGGCGGTGTGGCCCAGCGGAGGCCGTGGCCGCGCTGACATCTCGGGGGGCTTTCTGCCTTGCCTGTTTACCAGTCCCTGAGGTCCTGTAGATGGACTTCGGGAAACAGGACGGGCGTTCTTTTCTTTTTTCTTTTTTTTTTTCCCCCCTTTCCCACCTCCCTGAACGGTCTTGGGGCCGCCGTGGTCGGCTGCCTCCTGATGGCCGTGCGGGCCTTGTCCCCGTCCCCACTGGTCCACCTTCATCGTAAGCACCTCGCAAACGCAAGAGCGTTTCGCCTTCCAGAATCCGCCAGTCCCGTGTCCCGTCCACGCTTCAAAGCCGCCAAGTATCTCTTCTTGTATCCGCTTACTCCGCGGTGCGTCTCGCGTCTCCTAAGGGCCCGACGCTGATGATTACAGGGCGCGAATACAGGGCAGGGACCGCCTAGTACCTGCCGCAGCTGATGACTCCGAACGCGAGGACGGTGTACGCACCTTCCCCGAAAAGTGTGTACAGCTCCCGCGTATTGACGTCTCGGTCACGCCTAAAGAGGCAAGCGTGGAGATGCTGTCGAATACGGTGGTACAACTAAGACGAGCATTCTCCTCCCGCAAAGTGGGATATATTTTTTTAAGATTTTATTTATTTATTTATTCATGAGAGAGAGAGAGAGAGAGAGAGAGGAGGCAGAGACACAGGCAGAGGGAGAAGCAGGCTCCATGCAGGGAGCCCGGCGCGGGACTCTATCCTGGGTCTCTAGGGTCACGCCCTGGGCTGAAGGGAGACGCTAAACCGCTGAGCCACCGCTGAGCCACCGGGGCTGCCCCAAAGTGGGATATTTAATGGGGCGTCTGACTCTGGACTACATGCATCAGTTCATTGGTAGGATGAGATTCGGTAGTTGTTTGCCGTGTTACTGATAGGAGTAAACATTGCGGTTTATATATAGCTGCGTGTGCTACGATCTGGCGTAAATACTAGTGATTAACAGCCCATATGAAAAGATAGGATTTGCATAACTGAAATAACTAAAGTAGTTTGACTTTATGGTTGAGGGATTTTGTTTGTTTAATTATAGGTTTTGGGCTGGAGGATAGTTGCAAGTATTGTCTGGTCAGTGCTGCTTCTACCCATCTGCACCACAGTATTTATAATCTTCAGCAGCATTGATTTATTTCATCCTATTCAGTGGCTGTCTGGTAAGTGATACTCAGTTTGGGGAAATCAGATTTACAGGAACTGCTTCTCTCTCTCTTTTTTTAAAAAGATTTCTTTATTTATTCATGATAGTCACAGACAGAGAGAGGCAGAGACACAGGCAGAGGGAGAAGTAGGCTCCATGCAGGGAGCCTGATGCAGGACTCGATCTCAGATCCCGGGATCACGACCTAAGCTGAAGGCAGGTGCCCAACCACCCAGCCACCCAGGCATCCCTACGGGACCTGCTTCTCAACATAAAAGTTGCATCATGTTTCAGTTTGTTTTTGTTTTATTCACTGCCTCTGTTGATTGACACAGCAAAACATGCACCGTGAGGTGATCTTAAGGCATTCCCTTCATAAATCACCTTTTCACTATATAATTATAAGAATAAACTGTCAGAGATCACTTGAACAAAAAAGATTAGAAGACCTCATAAATAAAAACTTAATTTTTGTGTTTGTCTTTTTGACATTTTCTTTTTAAGGACCAGAACTGTTCCCTTTATCATTTTTATTTTATTTTATTTTAGACTTTATTTATTTATTCATGACAGAGAGAGAGGCAGAGACACAGGCAGAAGGAGGGAAGCAGGCTTCATGCAGGGAGCCTGACGTGAGACTCCATCCCAGGTCTCAAGGATCACACCCTGGGCCAAAGGCGGCGCCAAACTGCTGGACCACCGGGGCTACCCACTTTTATCTATTTTAAAACTTGGAGTTTATATCCTTAAAAAACCTGTCTAAAATTAAGCCTACTTCATTTCTATATTGTGGTTAATAAAAAAAAAATGAGAGAAAAGGAGAAAGGAGCTAAAGACTAAAAAACATAGAGGAAAAGACAAAGACTGATGTGAGGAAAAGATTGGTACAGACTAAATGTTTCTTAAAATCCGTGGAGACAAAATTACTAAATTAAGCTATGATCATGTTAATTAATAATAATCCTCCAATTATTGCCATGTACTGTGTGCCACGTACTGTACTAAGCATCTTAAGCATATTGTTATCCTTCTTACAACCCTTCTATAATAAAAGGGTATTATCCCCGCCTTATAAATGAGGAGGCTGAGACTCAGGTTATAGAAGTCTGCAGAGACACACAGTCCAGGAGGAGTAACTGAACCAGGATTTGAACATTGGTCTGTGACTTTAAAGCCAGTGTTTTTCCTCTGTGCCACACTAGCATTAGAAAGAAGTGTTGCCAGAGTAGGTTTTGAGCTTTTGAAGTTTTGCCTAAGGCTAAGAATCACAAATACTTGAAATTCTTTTAATTTTCCTTTCCACTACAATAAACAAATTTCTTTTGCTTTCGGAAGTGGAAAGTGTGTTGTTAATTTAAATTTCAGAAGAAAGTGCTAATTTTTAAGGAGTTAGCAGCTTTGCCTTGTGACCTTCGGAGATATTGTTGCTAAAGAATTAGAGCCCCGCTAAGTTTCTCATTGAAACATCTCAATCACTTCTTACGGTAGGTCCTACAAGGCAGATAAAATTAAGCCATAAGCCAGCAGGGGGATGGCAGGTGTTTCTGTAACCACCTTCCCTAAGCCTGGATCTCTCATTGATCTTGGTGGTCTGGTCACAACCTTGGAATATTCAGTACTGAAATCTAAAACCATTACCAATTGTTCAGAATTGGCATTTAAGAAAAAACTTTCTGCCATTTTGTGGGTCAGGGTTTTTTAATCCTAATAATACTTTCTCTCCAGATGGGATTTGATTTATGCCATTTTTCTCATCAAATGTTACTCATCTCCTTCAACTTTTGCTTCACAAAGTCTTTTGAGATAAATTGTATTCTTATTTCCTGTCTCATGAATCATTTCTTTCATTCTTTTAGTTCAGTATAATGTTGGGGTTTAATTGTGAATCCTTAATAAATATTCTTTATTAATTTTGGCCAGTAAATGATACTCTTAAAAATTATTGGTTTCATTATTAAGTTTTAGTCTATTCAGTAAAATGTATTTCCTTGTTGTTTTTATTTCTCTTATTTATGTTTTTAGGCATAACATGTATGTGTATTTTAAACTGGGCCAGATTTTTGAAGTGGAATATTGTTGAACTACTGTAAAATGTGAATATGTTAGTATTTTATAAGGATTATCATGATTTTTTGTTTTTTTAATTCAGCATTTAAGTGATTTATGGCTTATGCTATTTCCAGAAATGTTACTCTTTTAGCTGTAGGAGCTAATTGCATTTGTTAAGAAGAGAGCTGAAAAATACTATTTATATTGTAAAAAAGAGGCCTTGCTGATATTTTACTAAATGCGGTACTTCTCTGTTTCACATGAGGAAAGACATTTGCATATGGTAGTATTTTGTCTGATGTTAACATCTGGGTCATCTAAAAGAAGTTCTGTTGTAATTTTAAAGGACCCAGAGTTTGGTCCAAATAATCACACTGTAGTTCTTGAGTTGATGTCCTGTAGGACCTGTCACAGTGTATGAGTAAAGTCTTGAAGAAAAGATGGCTTTTAAAATGAAAGTTACAAAAAATAAAATAAATAAAATAAAAATAAAAAATAAAATGAAAGTTACAGTTGTGGTTCAAACCCTTTTTCTTTTTTTTTTCTTAAACCCTTTTTCTATTACCATTTACTGATCATAACTACATGAGTGAATGAACTTACTAATTCATCTCTCTTGTTTTTTAGATTCTTTCAATGATCTATATAGTTCCTATGTAATCTTCTACCTCCTGCTGCTGTCAGTGGTAGTAGTAATAATAAGTATTTTTAATGTGGAGTTCTATGCAGGTGAGTTTTCAAATGTTAATCATCTTAAAAATATGTGAATATATATTCTTAATGGCAGACTCAATGCATTTTGTATGTGGGTGTTTTGTGCAATTTAAAATGTGATTACAGAATCATCTGCTTTGAATGTTTGAACTAAAAATTTATTTGAATGTTAGTTTCTCTGTCTAAAAAGAATATTTAGAGCTCTTAGGACAAATATTGTCTGATTCTACTTAGATAGGTTTTAGAGTCGTCAAATGCATAAAGACAGAAAGTAGAATGGTGGTTGCCATGGGCTGGGGGAGGAGGGACTGGGGAGCTGTTGTTTGATGGGCACAGAGTTTCAGTTGGGGTGATGGGGAAGTCTTGAGGTGCATGGTGGTGATGGTTGCACACAGTGTGAATGTACTTATGCCACAAAACTATATGCCTAAAAATGGTTAAAATGGGGAAAAAATGGTTAACATGGCAAACTTATGTGTGTTTTACCACAATAAAAAAATTTAGACCTTTTAATAGTTCACAGCTGCTGTTAAGGCTGTGACTCAGCAGATGTATTATAAAAATAACTCCTTTATAGGGTAGGAGATCAGGACCAGATGATTTCTAAGGTCGTTTTCAAATATAAAAGTCTATAGTTCTATAGTTAAAAGAAAAAAAAAACAACTATGTTTTGCCTTGGGAGAATCACCTGCTAGATTGTAGAGCTTTTTATTTTCTCAGTTTCTCTTTTTACTTTTTGTGCCTTTTCTGATTCCTGCATCTGTCCTTCTGGTACAGTAAGCTTTTTCTGACACTTCCTTTTTGATTATAGCATCATTCCTCTTTTTAGCTCTTCAGTAGTTACTTCTTAGAGATGGTATACAATTTCAGATCCTGCTCTGGATGTTACAACACATACGCTTTTCTTTTTTCTTTCTTTCTTTTTTTTTTTTTTTTTTTTGTATATTTTTTAATCGGAGCTCAGTTTGCCAACATATAGTATAACATCCAGTGCTCATCCTGTCAAGTGCCCCCCTCAGTGCCTATCCCCCAGTCACCCCATCCCCCCACCCACCTCCCCTTCCACTGCCCCTTGTTCGTTTCCCCGAGTTAGGAGTCTCTCATGTTTTGTCACCCTCTCTAATTTTTCTCGCTAATTTTCTCTCCTTTCCCCTATAATCCTTTTCACTATTTTTTATATTCCCCGTATGAATGAAACCGTATAATGATTTTCCTTCTCTGATTGACTTACTTCATTCAGCATAATACCCTCCAGTTCCAACCACGTCAAAGCAAATGGTGGATATTCATTGTTTCTAATGGCTGAGTAATATTTCATTGTGTATATATACCACATCTTCTTTATCCATTCACATTCCCTTTTCTTTTGCTTTTCTAATCCCTTACTCCTAGTGCTGGATTTCTTTTTCAGTTCAAACCATATACCGATCTCCTTGGCTTAGAGCACATATTCTTTTACATGTTCCCACATGGTGTAGATGCTGCCCTAGGGCTTTCCATCTTGTCATTCTTAAAGCCTGATTAGTTACTTTGGCTTATTGCTTCAACAAGCATTTTGTGTGCCATACATTGTGTGGGGATAAGAAATAAGTGTTATGGTCCCAGTTATCCCAAGAGGATCACAGTTAATGGGGAGACAGAGAGTAAACATCAGGCATATTCAATAACAATACACTGGATAGTATGGGAATATATAGGAGCACAATTTACCCAGCATGGTAAACTTCCTGGATGAGGTGGTGCTTAAAGGATGAATTGTATTAATTAGAGAAGGAAGATGATCTAGGGAAAAGGTATAGCACATAAAAAGACTTAGACACATGAGAAGCTTTGGTATGTTTAGAGCATTAGTAGTCAGTTACACGCTCAGTAGGTCTCATGGGCATTTCTTACAAGGAGGGAGAGGTGATAGAAGCCTCCCTCTCAAAGTATAGAGCACCTAAGCTTTCTCCCTTCACACGAATTTTCTCTCTCTCTATAATCTCTTTACTTGGAGTATATTAAAAGAATGTTATAGGTCGGGAAACCCTCTAGTAGCTGTTTTCAAAAGTCAGCGTCTCTCCTCCTCACACTTGCCTACCCCAGCACACTTCCAGAAAACTTATTTTTGATTATCAGAGAGGTATTAGAAATTGCTATACAAACATTTATTTTAGTATTCAATATTGTCATTCTTTACCTAGTTTGCGGTTTATTTTTCACATTTGGGCTATATATTGGCAAGTTCAAACGCAGGAGTAAAGATAACTTGTCAGAGAACAAGCACTATTTAAAAAAATGATTATTATTCTTGCACTTAAGAGAATGGCAGGGTAGACACTATTGAGAATGGCAGGGTAGGCACAGCTATTGAGAAATTTTAATGAAAAAGAAATGAAAAATGTTAATCGTGCTGTCCTTAGGTTTCATCTCTCAGAGTCTTTGGTTTTTCTTTTTTGTGTGCATCTCTGTATTCAGTCTTCCCAAAATCTTTTAACTTCAAATTTTCAACTTAGAATTTTTCTATACGTTAACTCTGTTTCTTTCTTTCCTTTGGAATATTTGTGTGAGTATAAGAGGGTATAATAGTTCAGGTCCTTTGACTACATACACTGCAGAGCATAAAGCCTAAAGCCATGGTGATGTGCTTTGTTTACAGTTGTGCCTTCCATTCCCTGCTCCAGACTGGCACTGATAGGGAAGATCATTCACCCTCAGCAGCTCATGCACTCATTCGTCCATGCTGCAATGGGAATGCTGGTAGCTTGGTGTGCTGCAGTGATAACCAGGGGTCAATACAGTTTTCTTGTGGTTCCCTGCACTGGTACTGAGAGGTAATACTAAATATATTTTTTCTATGGAACCTTGTTTATTTACTAAGCCAAAGGTGACCTGCGTAGGTAAATAGTTTATGGACATTCTTTGTTTTCTAGACTTCTGGGAGGTGCTTTTATACATATCATCAAATGTTTTTGATATTTATGTTTGTTGAATTCAACATTTTTTTTTTTTTTAAGATTTTATTTATTTGAGAAAGAGAGAGGATTAGCAGGGGGAAGAGGGAGAAACAGGCTCCTCATTGAGCAGGGAGCTTGAAATGGGGCTTGATGCCAGGGCTCTGGGATCCCACGGCCTGAGCTGAAGGCAGATGCTTAACTGACTGAGCCACCCAGGGGCCCCTCAACAGTTTTGTTTTTTTTTTAAGATTTTTATTTATTTATTCATGAGAGATACAGAGAGAGGGGCAGAGACACAGGCAGAGGGAGAAGCAAGCTCCATGCAGGGAGCCCGATATGGGACTTGATGCCGGGACCACGGGATCACACCCTGAGTGAAGGCAGGTGCTCAACTGCTGAGCCACCCAGGCATCCCAGCAGTTTTTTTTTTTTTTTAAACCATTGTCTGTGCAAGATGGTGTGCTAGGTGCTTTTGGATTTATGAGAGTGATTCATGCATAGACTATAAGGTCCTTGAGAGTTAAGAACAGTAGGGGAATTAAAACATGGGCACAAAGGGATGTGATAGGAGAGAAATCAGAACTTTAACATGAAATGAGATGTAATAAGAAAGTGAGCTGTGCATGTAAAACCTGTGGGAGTTCAGAAAGGAAAGATCCCTGGCTTCTTGGAGGAGGTGGCATTTAGGTTGGAGTTTAAGGAAGTACTGTATGGGAAGAATGAAGAAAAAACTTTAAAATAATTACAACCAGGTTCTTTAGTAGAGTACTTTTATAATTTTAAAACTGATATAGGGATCCCTGGGTGGCGCAGCGGTTTGGCGCCTGCCTTTGGCCCAGGGCCGATCCTGGAGACCCGGGATCGAATCCCACATCGGGCTCCCGGTGCGTGGAGCCTGCTTCTCCCTCTGCCTATGTCTCTGCGCCTCTCTCTCTCTCTCTCTGTGACTATCATAAATAAAAATTTAAAAAAAAATCTGTTTTAAAAAAAAATAAAATAAAACTGATATAATTTTAAAACTGTCTTTGGGAGAGAGTGCACGTGGGGGCAGGGGACAGAGGGAGAAGGAGAGAGAGAATCTTAAGCAGGCTTCATGCCCAGCACAGAGCCAAATGGGTCTTGATCTCACGACCCTGAGATCATGACCTGAGCCGAGCCACCCAAACTCTCCTAAACTGATATAGTTCTTGAACACATGACATTGATAAGAATTTCAGTTTGATATTCTGACTTTAAAAATCAAAAAAGATTACGGTAGTAATCTTAAGTTCCCTGTTTAATTTTCTTTCTTTTTTTTAGATTTTATTTGAGAGCAAGAGCACAGGTTGTGGGGGAGGGGCAGAGACAGAAGCAGGGTCCCCACTGAGCAGGGGGCCCACCACTGCCAAGGGATCTATCCCAGGACCCTGGGATCATGATCTGATGCCAAAGGCAGATACTTAACCAACTGAGCCACCCAGGCACCCCTGTACTACTGAATATTTAATTTCCTTTTGTCGCCTAGTTAGTATAACGTAAGGCAGTTTTTTTTTCCTAATGTGATAAATTTTCTTTAGTGAAAAGGGTCAGCATGAAGGATTGCCCAGTTAGACAACACAGACAGAAGCATAGAGTTATGGCATAGAGGTCCATACATTCAGTTCTAGTTCTCTCAGTCCAGATGCAGTATATCCACTTGTGAGCAACATTGTTTACTATCACAGGGGACATTCTTACTCTTGCCAGATTTCCAGAGGGAGACCTAAGGAGTTAACCATTAAAGAGGTCAAATTCTCATGCATCAGGGAAAGAGTTTTGTTAGTCTTGTGCCCACACTGAACCTGAAATGAATCATTTTGTTAGAACTTGGGGCACTTCTTTTCTTTTAAGATTTTATTTATTTATTCGTGAGAGACACAGAAAGAAAGGCAGAGACATAGGCAGAGGGAGAAGCAGACTCCCCACTGAGCAGGGAGCCTGATGCGACACTTGATCTGAGGACCCTGGAATCATAACTGAGCAAAAGGCAGATGCTCAGCCACTGAGCCACTCAGGTGCCCTGCATTTGGGGCATTTCTTAAATGGATAAGTCAGTGTTTGAGTTTAAAACTGTGATATGTGTCCCTGACTATTGAATTAATAATCTAATTTTTTCTCTCCAGTTTAAATAGCCCTGCTACACAGACCTGCTTAAATGAGTATCACCTTTTTTCCCTGCTGGCTGGAGCATTTATGGGCTACAGCTATAGTCTCCTGTATTTTATTAACAACATGAACTATCTGCCATTTCCTATCATACAGGTAAGATAGCATTTGAGTGTTACCTTGTGTCAGAATTTGGCAGAGTTAAAATTGCCTTGATGTATGTACATATAACTGGCCTCATCTGATTAATTCAAGATTTGGTAGTAAAACTTAGGACTGAGATCATCAAAATGCCATTTGGAGAGGACAGATTTTTCTTCATGAGATTTTATCATGTATGTGATAGCCGTCACTGCCCTTCCCACTGCCACTCTGAGAATACTGCTTTGCCCCACTCTTTCCCTCCCTGCTAGGTAGTGGCAGTTGCTGTGACCTAGCAGGGCTAGGGGAGGATGATGATGACATTCATGCAGTTGCCAGCTTCTTTTTGAACCTAAGAACTCATGGGCTTGAGGATGTGCAAGTAAGTATAGAATGTCAATTACTGTCTCAAGTCTTTTCTAGAACAAGGCATGATGTGTATTAAGTAAAACAATTTTGACTGGTTTGAGTGGGACAGTTTGAGCTATCTTTCAGTTAGGTTTTTAAGAATCTAATCTGGCAGGAGCCTTCTCTACAACTAGAATCACCTCCTAAGACAGGAGAGAGAAAGATCAGTTCAGATTTCTCCTATGGCATCAAGGTTCTTTCCAGGCTGTTCCCCACTCTTCCTGTGTTCTTAATCACTTTATTCCTGTGCTGTGGTAGGCTGAGGACTGGTCTTTGGAGCAAAACTATTAGAACCAGTCCCTTCCCATTAGGACCCAGTCTGGTGGGAAGGGAGCGATGTGTAAACACATGTGTTATGAGAGTATGAGAGTGTGTATATTAGGCTTCTCCTGGTTTAAGTGAAGTTGCTACATGCCTCTTGCCTCTATGAAAATACACATACTGCATGGAGATAGTGTTCACAGAAAAGGAGCTGGCCCTTACCTCCCTGTAGACTGACTGTATGAAAAAAGAGTCCCAATTAGAAATTCTTCACAGTTTGAGAAAATGAATTGAAAGCAGAGTGTCAGCTTTGCCACCTTAAAATTTCACAGAGGAAAAAACCCGAAATTCTATACAGAACTATCCATGTTAAATCATATTTGATCCAAATATAAGACTATAGAGAAGAAAAGTGTTAGAAAAAAAGGAGATACTCCAAAATAATCTTGCTCCTCCCTGGACCTCAGTTGAAAGTGACCATTTGTTTAACATCACAGATACACAGTAGAGTAAATGTAGGAACAGCCTAATAATTGATGGTACTGATAAATTATTTCTACCATGTCATGTCATATTTATAAAATTTGACTACTAAATTTTTTATTTCTTTTGATTAAAATTTAGATTTATTCTCCTATCCCAGAAGTTTCTTCTCTGATAGTAATATTTAGCTTTGGCTCCAGGTTCAGCTTTTGCAGAAGGTTGACTTTTAACATTTGGCCATTCAGTAGTTGGCCAAAATGTATTTCGGGGTCATCTCTTGTAACCATGAATGTATAGTGGTCTTTCGTCTGCCCAGTGGTATTTGTTCTTTTCCCAACTGAGGATGGTTGGAATAGGGGTTTCATTGGGATTCAGGGAGTGAGGGAGGTAAGGATTGTGGCAAGAGCAGTTGAAATGATGAATTTTTGTGCTCAGGATCACAGTTTCTCATCTATCACGTTTGTAGCTATGTTTGGCCAGTTGGGTAGATTTGCCTCCTTAGAAGATTGAGGGGGGACACCTCACTTTAGCTTTCTTTGATTAGCCCTAAGAGCCTGGTGCATGTTGTATGACCTTCCCTTATGTGCTTTAAGTTGCTAAGGAAAGCAGGATTGTCAGGAAATTGCAGGCTTGATATAAGATCAGGCCCATTTCTTCATCTGAACCTCCATAAAATAATAAATCGCAGTAGCCATTTACTTTTTTTCTTTAACTGGCCCAGCTGACTAGAGAATGTTAGACCTTAAAAAAAAACTACTACTTTTATTATTTTTCTCTGCTATTTTTATTGTTATACTATAATATATATTATACATAAATATTACCCTTATATATATGCTTATTATTATTATTAGCATTATTATTATTTTTTTGTCATCATTATTTTTGGTGCTGCCTGTCAGGTTACTTCTTAAGAGTATAGTAGTAACATTTCGATTCAAAAATATTTAAATAGTATAAATAAAATGAAAATTCCCTTTGGCCATTCTGTTGCCAATCCCAGTCTTTGCCTCAGAGATAATTGTGGCCAGTTTGGTGTATATTCTGCTAAATCCTTTATATTTACATATATAATATCTGTAACATTATATATTTTGTGGGGTGGAACTTCCATAGTTTTATATTGTTCATATTATTCAGTAACTATTGTTTTCATGTAACTATGAAAAATTTTATCTTTTTAAAAATCTAATTCTAACCAATTTACTATTAGCCTACTAGTTTTCTTTAAACTAGTCTACAGTACTGAAACCAGTTCTATTGTCCTGATCAAATTCTTAATGATAGTTTGACAGGGAAAAGCAGAATATTAGTGTGGAGTAAAGGACAAAGAAGTGGATGAACATCAAGACAAAACTTGGCAAGCTATTTCACAAGAAGTGTAATTTTTTCAGGAGAAAGCATTTCACGTTTTTTCTTTGATTGGTATTTCTCTCATAGATTGTTAGAATTGAAGGTACTCATTAACGCACTGTTTAGCTGGGTCAGCCTTCTTATCACACAGATTGGAGACATGACTTGCTTAGTGCTGCTCAGAGAGAAGCACTAAAACTCAGGTCTCCTGACTCAATCTGGTGTCTTCTTCTGCTGCCTATTTTCTTGCAGGTAGCATTTAAAACCATTTAGTTATAGAGGCAGTGTGTACATTATATTTAAGGTTGCAGTCTCTGAAACTGGCCTGCCTGGATTAAAATTTGGATTTTCCTTTTGCTAGCTGGTAAGTTGGTTCAGTTGTGCCTTGGTTTTCTCATTAGTAAGATTAGGATAATAATGGAACCTTCTTTATCGGGTTGTGTGTAAAATAATGGTACCTGAGACATGCTAAACAGCCAAAGAACGTTAGCTGCTACTGTTCTGATTGTCATGTTTTTTGTACTTACTCTGTCTCCATAGTCCTTAGTATAAGTATAGATCAGTACTGTTAATTTTGTCATTTCTGCTCTCATATCAATGAGATGCTGTATAATGTAAATATTAAATATTTTTGTCATCAGAAGTTACTGATTTTTTACCTCTGGAGTAAACTTTGTCTTTTTATGCAACAATTATGTTTTTTTTTTTTTAATATGTGGACTGTTTTAGTTATGTGCTTGCTTTAGAATGAAATAGAACCTCTACTTGGATATGCCATTTGATTCTGTTTTTCTTTTTTTTCATAGCAATACAAGTTCTTACGTTTCAGGAGATCTCTGCTCTTGTTAGTTAAGCATAGTTGTGTGGAATCACTGTTCCTGATTAGAAATTTCTGCATTGTTTATTATTTTCTTGGTAAGCATTTCTTCTGCTTTTTAAAACAGTGTATGTATTAGCTCATAGCTCAGAAAATGTCAGTTGCAAAGTCATTCTTGATTGTATGTTTCTTAATTGTAGGTATGTGATTAGTCCAACTAATTCATTGTTTAGGTTGTCAAAGGGTATTAGGTAAGGGAAAATGTTTTTAAAAATGTGGTATATGCATACAATAGAGTATTATTCAAACTTTGAAAAAAAGAAGGAAATCCTGTCACATATTACAACATGGATAAACCTGAGGACATCATACTAAGTGAAATAAGCCAGAAAGTAGAATTATGATTGCCAGGACTCTGTGGGGAGGGAAAAGAGGAGTTGTTGCTTAGTGGATAGTGAGTTTCAGTTTGTAAGATGAAAAAGTTTGGGATATCTGTTGCACAAGTACATATACTATATGTATGCTTAATGGTTAAGATGGTAAATTTTGTTACGTGATTTTTACCACAATAAGAAAATGTTCATTTTTTAAAAGGAAAATATTGTATGTTGTTTGGTCAGTACTCTATAATAACACTCTCGTTTTTATAACTTTTTGTAACTTGGTACTAATATACTAGAAATATCCTGTTACTGAGGGAACTTTACAGAATTTATTAACATGAATTTTAAGCACAAAAATACAGCTTATTTAATATGAGGAGCAGCTCAAGTTGAATGGAAAACATTAATCTCAGTAGCAACACAATAATACAAACAAAATTCAACATTCTAAAATACTGTTTTCAGACTGCAGATTTCCCCCATTATCTGAAAGTAGAGCATTCCTATGAAACCTTTTGTAAGCCAAAATGGCACAAAATGAAGAAGCAATTAGTGTTACTATTTTAAATGAAAAGACTTTTGAACTTCCCCACACCTGCAAAATATACTCTCTTGGGTTTTTCTGATACCTTAGGACACATCTTGCTAACAGATGCACAAAACAAATTGAGATAAAGCATAGATGCTCATGGACACAGTTCAAAGCTATGGAGGCTTAATGCTGAGATGTTGAATGTCTTTCCCAGGTTAGAGGCTTAGCTGCCCCACTCTCACTGTTCAGGGTGCCCTGCTTTTGTACCCTAACAGCTCTGGCTTGGTGCAAAACAAATGCTGAATGCTGTTTTTGCTTTTGTGCATTATTCATAAATTTGGATTTCTTCATTTAGTGAAAACAGGTACTAGCATTTGCCTTTCACAAAAGTGAAGTGACAACATGAACTTTCGAAAAGCAGGGAATACCTCTTTAACTTTCTGATCCTACTTTTAAAAAAAAATCTATGGAATAATTTTACAGAATTGTTCTCACTAAGTATAGGCCATTCTGTTGTTTACTCACTTGTAGTTTATATAACCTGTTTTTCTATTTAGCTCTTATTATTGTCATTTCTAATGTTAACACTTTATTGTTGTTTTTTTAACCTACCACCGTGAGCCTAGATGTTCCCCTACAGTTGTACATTTGGGCTGACATAGCAGCCCTGTCAACATTTCCGTGGTCAGCTATTTCTTCTATAACCGCGTTTATGTTCCATTCAGATTTCAAGTATTACCACTTTTCCTTTCTTTGTTGCACTTTGGTCTTTTTGGCCAGTTTCATCTTTTAGTTATTCATTTTTGTAAAATGTGTGGGCTCTTCATGGGAGACAAGGAGGCAACACAATTATATGTTTTGCTGTCTGTGCCTGAACTGAGTAACAGATGTCCATAACCAGTTACCAACAGACTTAGGAACAAGGGATATGATTAGTTACAAAATGTGGTGTGTGTGTGTGTTATCTACATACTGATTTGTGTACTGAAAAGCTAGAAGTAGTATATTCAGTTGCTCACAGTAAATATACCATGGTAACTGAAATTTGAATTGTGTTGTTGGGAGACTGGTATGATTTAACTAAACCACCATTCAAATATGACTGAAAAAAGTACATAATCTGACCTGCGCAGAACAAAGACTTCTTGTATTTAGAAATTATTCTCTTTTCCTGCCTATTCCCCCCCCCCTTTTTTTTAAGATTTATTTATTTACTTTAGAGAGAGCTGTGGTGGTAGGGGGCAGTGAGGGGCAGAGGGAGACAGAGAAAGAATCTCAAGCAGACTCCCCACTGAGTTCAGGGCCCAATATGGGGCTTGATCTCACAACCCTGAGCTGAGATCATGACCTGAGCTAAGATGAAGTATTGGTTGCTTAACTGACGGAGCTACCCAAGTGCCCCTTAAGCCTATTCCTAATCAGTCTAACATTCTGGCTGAGGTCTTGGTGTCTACTTGGTCATCACATCAACCTCATAATACAAAGAATGGTTAAGATTTGCTTTATTAACTTCTTATGTTTATAGCATGTCACTATTTTCTTCTCAGGCCATATTCCAAAAACTTGGATTAGCACTGCGATGGACCTTCAGATAGATGAGTAAGTGATAGATGAAAAGTCTGGGGTTTTAAACTCTGCTAGTTTCCATCTTTTTAGGGGTTTGCCACTTTCCAGATGTGTTGTTTAGATTTAGCCTTTAAATTTTTTAAAACTTGTATTCCTTTTGGAATATGTCTAGTTCATAATTTAAAATTCCAATGCCATATAAAAGCATATAGAGTTAAAAAGAATCCTTTTGCTCCACTTTCTAGTCACCCAGTTCTTCTCCCTAGAAGTAAATGTTTTTTGTTAGATACAGCCTTTATGTTATGGAAAAGTGGACTTTTGAGTTGCATGGACATACCTCTCTTTTGCTTTTCCCCTTAATAATCATTTTCTGCTATGGTGTAGTAGGCAAGCACAGTGCTATGGTATTATTCTCATTTTGCCTCTAAGGAAGCCACAATTGAACAAGATCATGTGACCAGTTGAAGATCATGAAGTGGCAGTTGAGTGGCATCACTAAAATGTATTGCTCTAGTTATTCCCCATGTATTTTGCACATGATAAAGCATTAATCTTTACTTGGCAAATCAATGTAAATTTCTCTGTTAGTATTTGTTCTTTTAATTTTTGGCTATTATGAGATTTTTTTTGTCATGTGTGGATTTAACTAATACTATTTTTGGGGAGTGAGGATATTGATATTTGTGGGTGCTTAAGATATTATGGTTTCTATGTTGTGGATTTCAGTTTCTAACTTTTAATAGTTTCTAGGTAAAATTTAGTTTTGTCCTCTGCTTAATTGCTAGAAATGAAACTAAATGCATGGGTCATTTATTATGTTAGTCTGAATCTTAGGTTGGGTCAAATGGAAAAAGAAAAATAATTGTATTTTATTTTAATTTAACATAGTGCTTTTTTCTTTCACTTGAAATACATTTTGCTTGTGTGACAGTGCCTAAATAAACTATCCTTAATATATATGGTAGGTCCTCAGTAAATATTTACTTAAAATCTGAAAATAAGGGATCCCTGGGTGGCACAGCGGTTTGATGCCTGCCTTTGGCCCAGGGTATGATCCTGGAGACCCGGGATCGAATCCCACGTCGGGCTCCCAGTGCGTGGAGCCTGCTTCTCCCTCTGCCTATGTCTCTGCCTCTCTCTCTCTCTCTCTGTGTGTGACTAAGCATAGATAAATAAAGATTAAAAAAAAAATCTGAAAATAACTTCATCTCCCAGGAAATGTTAAGCACTATGCTGGGTACTCCCAATATAAGGTGTTTTAAATCTTCTAATAGCCATAAGAGGTAGAAAGAGATTAGGCCACTGTTACATGAATAAGAAAATTGAGGCAGGTTAGGTCAAGCAGTTAACATAATCACAACCCTCATAAATGGTAGAGCCAGAGGTTCTAATCCTGCTTTTAAAATTGCTAGTTGTGTGATTGTATGATTATGATGACTTTGCCAATTAATCTGTTCAAGGTTTTGGTAAAGGAATGTTCGCTTTATTTATTTATTTATTTATTTATTTATTTATTTATTTATTTATTTAATTTTTATTTATTTGAGGGATTCCTGGGTGGCTCAGCGATTTAGATGCCTGCCTTTGACCCAGGGTGTGATCCTGGAGTCCCGGGATCGAATCCCACATCAGGCTCCCTGCATGGAGCCTGCTTCTCCCTTTGCCTGTGTCTCTGCCTCTCTCTCTCTCTCTGTCTCTCTCTCTCTGTCTCTCATGAATAAATAAATAAATTTTTTTAAAAAGATTTTATTTATTAGAGCACGCACGCATGGGGGAGAGACAGAGTAAGAATAAGAGAAACAAGGAAACTCCCTGCTGAACATAGAGCCCCATGGAGCTGATCCCAGGACCCCAAGATCATGACCTGAGCTGGTCAGACACTCAACAGACTGAGCCACCCAGGTGCCCCTTCATTTAGTCTTCTAACAGTTTCTTTAATTATTTAAAAGTAAAGATTGTGATTTTTAGATAATGCTATGTGCTCTTAACTATTGTGGAACTATTTTTAGGGTGTAAACACAAAGCTGAAATCTGGCCTAGGAGAGGTGATAGTCTTGTTGAAGGGTTAGGCATCAAAGTAAAAGTACTAAAATTTTACCCAGCAACTAAGGGTTGACTTATAGGTTTGGCTCATTCTTCCTCCATAATAAATGACAGTAAAGATTAGGAACACAAGAAACTGAGCACAAGTTTAGGTCTGTTCTTCTTTTAAGGCTCCCTTACATAGTACATAAGAAGGTGTTAGAGGGATCCCTGGGTGGCACAGCGGTTTGGCTCCTGCCTTTGGCCCAGGGCGTGATCCTGGAGACCCGGGATCGAGTCCCACGTCGGGCTCCCAGTGCATGGAGCCTGCTTCTCCCTCTGCCTGTGTCTCTGCTTCTCTCTCTCTGTGTGTGTGACTATCATGAAAAAAAAAAAAAAAAAAAGGTGTTAGAGAATTCTATGGGGTGCAAAAGGAAAGGCATCTATATCACCATTATTATGTAGAAATAAGATTTATTTGTTTCTCATTGTGAGGCCCCAAGTCTGTTAAATGCTTAGATTGTATTTTCCCCATAGGATTAAATAGTAATTTCTGCTTTTATAGGCAGTTTCACAGGCCTCTTGACACTGTGCGTGGCCTCTTGAATCTCTCATTACTCTACCATGTCTGGCTTTGTGGTGTCTTTCTTCTGATGACTTGGTATATCTCATGGATACTCTTCAAAATCTTTGCCACAGAGGTTAGTATTGAGTTTTTTGTTAATGCTTTTGTATTTTGGAGTGCACAGATTTGTTTTTAGCAAGCAGAGCACTGAGTAATATGCTATTGTGCCCAGAGCCATTTTGAGTAAGTTGGGTTTTGGTCTCTTTTCTGAGACTTCCTTAGGGATGTATCATTTGTAACCATAATTTACTTCGTGTGTGTGTGTGTGTGTGTGTGTGTGTGTGTGTGTGTGTGTGTGAGAGAGAGAGAGAGAGAGAGTAAGGAACGGTGTTAGTGTTCTTGGTTTTTGGAAACTAAACTGAATGAACTGCTAGTGGAACTTACCCTGCTTTATCCATAGTGTAAGTCTCTTCTGAAGGTTTCCATTTCTCTGTTTAGCAAATACTAAATGCCTGGATTTTAAATTAGTTTTATGTGCTATTGGTGTAACTACTACTAAAATATTTAATATAAGACAATCAAATATTTGTTCTTTGAGAGAAAGTTTTAAATTTTGTATTGAAATTATTTTAAATGAATGGGAATTACATTATCTTTATCATATAGGTATTTGTCTTAGAAAATGAGTGTTTTATTTTACCATCTCTGTAGGTGTGTGTCCCTTCATTGGCTTCAGAATATTTATTTCTAGTATTGGGGGCCAGAGATGTAATAAAATTAAGAGAATAACATTTAGAAAGTAGTGTGTTTGGGTATATTTAATTTTAGTGCAACCTATTATTAAAACACTGAAGATGTTAATTTGGTTGTATTGTCTCTTGTAATAAATTTCAGTTAGTGTTAACTTACTGAATATAATAAAGTCAAGAAAATAATCATTTTCATGGTCCTTATATTTGATTATATTTGATAGGCTCATCTGTTCCCTGTTCAGCCACCATTTTCAGAAGAGTCGGATGAATGCCTCCCAAAGGTTTTAAACAGCAATCCTCCCCTCATCATAAAGGTACCTATGAACTACGCATTTTATGTCTTTACACAGTCATTTCTAACTTGTCTTTTGGAATGGACTTATTTTTTTAATAATAAATTTATTTTTTATTGGTGTTCAATTTTGGAATGGACTTAATATTTAGTGTACTTAGATATATTTTTTGAGGGGCTAGAATATTCTAGTACCAGTATTGTAAGAAATCAACTACATGCTGCATTGAATGCTATTTACTTTTTTTCAGTTTTCATTCCAAGTGACTAAAATACAGGGATGTATGGCAGCATATGTGTACAAACTAATCTAATTTGTACAGTATTTAGAATAGATATAAAAATATTTTCAAGCATGAAATACCATGATACCAACCATATGCATTAGCTTTTCACAAACTCCTCATGGTAGCAAAACAAAATACTG
The DNA here is from genome assembly GCF_905146905.1 of Nyctereutes procyonoides. Classification (NCBI taxonomy): domain Eukaryota; kingdom Metazoa; phylum Chordata; class Mammalia; order Carnivora; family Canidae; genus Nyctereutes; species Nyctereutes procyonoides. Next base: position 34,380,449 of record NW_026575140.1, on the reverse strand, counting down.
TTTCTCTTTTGTTTTTTGTTTTTTAATCATTGAGTCAAGTTGTATTTTTACTCCTATAATATTGTTGACTGATAGGATCAAAGGTAGTGCTTGGTAGGTATACCCATACAGTGAACTCTTTATTTATTTTTATTTTTTTTTTAAAAGATTTTATTTATGAGAGACACGGAGAGAGAGTCAGAGACACAGGCAGAGGGAGAAGCAGGCTCCATGCAGGGAGCCCGATGTGGGACTCGATCCTGGGTCTCCAGAATCATGCCCTGGGCTGAAGGCGACGCTAAACCACTTAGCCACTGGGGCTGCCCTGAATTCTCTTTAAATAGGAATAATGATAATGATCCTAAAATCAATTTTGATCAAAAGAGCCTTAAAGAAGTTGTAGTAAGTTTATAAGTTAAACTAAGTGAGAATAACTTATTTTGATTTAAATTGTATTTTGAAATTTTAAAGTATATCTACAGTATGTGTGATCCTGTTAAGAGGTTATAGTGCTTAAAAAAGAATTTGAAGAAAATGGAACCCAGAGTTCGGAATACACTGTAGAAAAGTTGTAAACTAATAAGAGAACGAACCACTGAGGTTCTGATTACCTTTAAACATCAATTATTGCTAATTTATTAAATAAACAAAAATATCAGGTACTCATTTGGTTATTGAACAAGTCTGTATTTGCTCGGTAGGTATCAGTCACTGCTAGTTGTGTAAGGCATAATAACAAATTAGATGTAGCACAGCCTGATGGAGAAAGCAGGATACACAAAATAATGAAAATTTACTGTGGTAAGTGCAGTGGGAACCACTTTCTCTGCTTGCAACTAAAATAATAGAGTTTCACAGAAGTTATGGTGTCTTGAATGATGGCTTGAAAGGGTTTGCCAGGAAACAAAATGAAGATTTTCAGTAAAAGAGTATAGTATATGTTGTGTGCCTACCTTGTGCCAGACACTGCCTTTGAATGTGATAGCAAGTAAGGTGCTGTCCCTGCCTCACAGTTTAGTGAGTGGAACCAGAAGAGACAAGGAAACAGGCAGTTACAATAAATTATGTTAAGTGCCGTGGTTAAGAACTGTGTGAGTATATGTTTGTGTGTGGGAGGCCTGGGAAGTTCCAAGAGTGATGTTTTAAGTTTACCACTTTAGAGTGGGAAATAGCACGAAGAGTTCTATAGTTTCTTGTAACTGGAGCCTACAGTGGCTGGGGTAGCCTACCGAGGGTAGAGGCAAGAAAGTTTTGGGAGTCTAGAAATGAAGGTTATGGTTCTGAAAAGCATTTCCTTTATGAGAAATTTGAAGTAATTTCCCCTTACCTATATATTGCTGAGATTTTATGTAGAAGTTAAAAAAAATTAAATAATATGTATTTTTTCCCCCGTTTAGTATTTGGCCTTGCAGGACCTGATGTTGCTTTCTCAGTATTCTCCTTCACGAAGACAAGAAGTTTTTAGCCTTAGCCAACCAGGTATTGCTGAAAGTAACAGATACAGGCGTATGTGTGCAGAAAGTGTTCCACTTAAAATTTTTGGTTACAGAGATGTGTTTAATAAAACCTCACATAGCTGTGAGTCCATTAAATGAAGTATTGATTTAAATATTACACAAATGTTTCCATTGCTGTCGTTAGATGTTGTATTTCCAGAAAAATACTATTAAACTTTTATATGTTATCTTCTTTAGCATCCTCATTCCCTTAACCTGAAGAAACTATGAGGTAGGTTGACAGTTCTAGAGCAGAAGAGTTAGAGAGCATGTTTAAGAGTCCTCAAAGTTTTAATGCTACAAGGAGTCTTGAAAATCAGATCATCTAATCCCTAGTTGGGGAACCTAAGTCTTAGAGAGATTAAGTGACTTACATACAGTTAATGTCAGAGATGGAAAAAGAAATTTGATCATTTGACTCCCTCCTTCTGCCATGCTACTTTGCCTCCCTTTAAAAAAAAAAAAAAGTGAAACTAGTAGATTTGATGGTGACCCAAGGATGCTCTTGGCAACTACAAAACACTTTTCCATTGTTACTTGTTACTCCTTCTTACAACTATGCCAGTGCTAAACTTGTTCCTGGATGGAAAGCATCTCATCCAGTAGAGAACAGAGAACCTAGGTAGCTTTTCATCTCTGTAATCAGCTTTTCATTATTTTGCCATACTTACCAGTTCCCACATTATAAAAGAAAGCTACTATAGTTAAATGTTACATGGAAATGAAATTAGGTTATGTAAATGTATAAATGATTGGAGCTGATGCCATGGAAAATTAACAAGTCCTTTCTATCAGGTTCATCAAGGAATTCTCTATGCATTAAATATTTTCACTAGATATTCTGGTAAACTGTAACAGAATGATATGTTTTCTGCCAGAGAACTTACATTCTAGGGAGTATTATTAAAATTTAACTTGATCATCACATAATTCCTTAGTGGTCCTGAGTTAATAGCAATATAGAACATTCTGGGACCTACTAATGGAGTATTTTGTTTGCTTGCTGGTTAAGTTGTATTCCTCTTGAGCTATAAATGGGGTGATGTTTAAGGAGTGATACTACAAGTGAAGAGAGAAACATTATATGGCACTCAGAATGGGGAAACCAGTTTTCAGTGGACTCCTCAGCTTTTCTCAATGTAGAGAGATGATTGATTGGTTGATTTTTAAATGGCAGCTATAGGAGATAAAGGTCTTAGAAAATGAAAAGATAATGAGAAGTAAAGGAATTTTTACAAGATTGTGGATCACAGTAGCTTAAGTTAAAGAATATAAATTCTCTAAGTATAAACTATAATTGTTATCAAATAATGTGTTATTCCTATAGAAGGAAAAACAAATGGAGCTATTATAAATGAACATGTAAGGAAACATAGTGGGCCTGATACAACAATTTATAGGTCCTGGCGGGCCATGGGGTACATGTCATTAGACATGCTTGTACTCATTGTCTTAGTCTTTAGTCTGTTCAGTGTTACAAAGGAAGTAGTCCTGCTCTTCTTCACTCAACCCATGCTCTAGTGTTTGGCTTTATTTTAGCAGCCAATTTGAGACGTGTTTTGTTTTGCTTTGTTTTTTTTTTTTTATGGTAAAATAGCAAGCTTTTGCTTGTAGACTTTTCGGAAAATTATTTTGTCCAAATATTTATTGAACTCCTGCTGTGTATTAGATGACAGGAGTATAAATAGTAGCTTAGCCAAGGAATGTAGGCCCTGATGCAAAGTGTTATCTAGCATTTCTTTTTTCTTTTAAGATTTTATTTATTTATTAGAGAGAGCAAGGGCGAGGGAGGAGAGCCACAATGGGGAGGGAGAAGCAGAGGGAAAAGCAGACTCCCCACTGAGCAGGGAGCCCGATGCATGGCTTGGTCCCAAGACCCAGGGATCATGACCTGAGCCAAAAGCAGACACCTAACTGAGCCATCCAAGCACCTCTGTCATATCGCATTTCTTACTGAGTTTTCTCCTCACTTTGAGAAGGTAACTATGTACATTTTCAAAGCTGGTGTTTGGATCTCCTAGGTGGACATCCGCACAATTGGACAGCCATTTCAAGGGAGTGTTTGAACCTTTTAAATGATATGACTCAGAAACTGGTTCTCTACCAAGAAGCAGCTGCTACGAATGGGAGACTGGTGTCCTCTTACTCCGTGGAACCTAAGAAATCGAATTCTCCAGGTAATTCCTGTATTACTGTGAGAGGACAGTGTCTGTACATTTTGTTTCCTAAGAAAGATGACAGTAGTTAATCTAAGGATATGTATACTAAGAAAGATGACAGTAGTTAATCTAAGGATATGTATACATGAGTGTGAGGGATATATTTTTAGGGAAAATTGATCTAATAAGTGGGATATTGTACTGAACCAAGAAAAAGGCCTGCATATCATTGTAGATTGAAGAAATGAAGTTGGGAAGTCCGCTCTGCGGGTAGCATTAGAAAGGCTAACAAACTGGCACATCTGATAGAAGGCGTCAGCTTCCTCAAGTGCAGGGCCAGGTGAAGCTTTTCAGGTGGTACTGGGTGCTGTTCTCGTTACAATATCCCAAAGATATAAAGTTGCTGGACAGTGCCCAGAGGAGAGCACTTGGAATGACTGAGCAGTTTCACCATGGGGTTTATCACATTCATTGTTTTAAGATAGCTTAGTAGAATGCTTGAAGGATTGAGGCTGAGGGGATGACGTAGAGTGGAGGGACTCAGGTTATTTGACCAAATTCCTTAAGAGGCCTAGGAATGTGTTAGACTAATGAAGGGACTTAATGTCCACATGCCTTTTAGAGGCAGGCCTTGAATGAAAATGGGCAAAACTGGCTGGGTGAGAACTGTGATAACCTTGAGAGCCCTGGCTTCCTCTGAAGGGGAAGCTGTGGATTAGGTTCAGCCCTAATCCAATTCCCTTCTGGGAATTTGGACCTGGTATTCTGTGCCATACATACCACCTCCCCACCTCTGCACCTCATTGTTAAGTAAGCTAAAAATATTGTGGGTGATATTTTCCACTTTTTAAATGTTGGCAATTAATCTTGATATTTAAAAAAAAAATTCCTATATGGGTTACAGCAAGCATCATTACTTTGGTGGGGGTCATAGAGCAAAAGCAAAGAATTTTTCATTACAAATGAAAAATGATTTAGGTAAGACAATGAATGTCATGTTTTAAAAGATTCTAGAGTGTTTCAGTTGTACTCAGCATTCAAATTAGAATTTATTTTATTCAACAAATGCTTATTGATTGTTTACTATATATTAAGCAGTGTGCTGGAAGTCAGAGAGTCAAAGATGAAAAAACACTTTTGGAAGTGACCTTTTGGTGGGAGGCACACAAATAATGACAAGACAATGTATCTGCTAAAAGGAAGTCTGTCACAATGAAGTCCAAATGGGAAGGATGATGATTGATAATGAAGGGAGGCCTTGTATGTACATAATGGAGTTTGCATTTTATAGGGAGAGGGTGCCTTTAGAGGATTTTAAATAGGCCAGTTCTATCACATTAGCATGTTAGATCATTGTAGCTCTGGATTGAGGGAGTCATGGGTCTGACCAAGTAGGAATTATTATTTTAAATGGTTGTCACATCCCATCACTTAGTCAAAATTTGTTTCTAATTTGCAGAACTTAAAAAACTTCAATCTTAATTTTTAAATTGATTCTTCAAATATTTCTAGCTGTCACTAACCTTAAAAAGTCATTAATAAAAGTTTGGCACTTTATTTTTTTTTTAAGTTTGGCACTTTAAATGTTTGATCTTTTATGGTGGTTTTATTAAGAATACTAATGTAACTTATTTGTCTTTATGCCTTGTACTGAAGTGGCCAGAAAAATATTCCTTAGCTTTTATACAACAGTTTATAAATTGGTGATTGTAAGATAATTTTTGAAGGTGTTTAAAGGTCATATTTGTAGATGATCCTGGGCAAACTCATCTATGGTGTGACTTTTGTTAACTTGGAAAAATTCTGTGGAAAATGGATAAATGTGGACCCTTTATCAGTACATTTTCACAGTGTAGATTTAGTCAAAGTAACTAACCTGTAGTAGGCCCTTGCAGTAACATTGGACTGACTCCAGTGCAGTAATTGAAGTTGTTGCCATTTGAAAATAGAATATAAATTGAAAGGTTTGTTCAACACAGCTTATATTTAGAGAAACTGACCTTGAAGGTTAAGATACTCTCTGGATGGGAGAAGACAAGAGAGGCTGCACCAGTCTGACGAGAGAAAATGTGTAACGCTATGCAAGTGATCTCTGAACTTGTAAAAGCTGGATGTGGAGAATGTAAACCTAAAAAGAAACAGCCCAAAGCCTTGGGTAGATGAATTAAACCAAAAACTGAGATGTGTAAAATTTGTTCAGGTTGCCTCTTCAGTGCTGGATATGTTCTTTTACAGAAGAAACTACTTTTCAGACCCCGAAATCTAGCCAGATGACTCGGCCTCCAGTGCCACCATTAGTTAAGACGTCATTGTTTTCCTCAAAATTATCTACACCTGATGTTACAAGTCCCCTCGGAACCCCGTTTGGCTCTAGTGTGGTGAATCGGATGGCTGGAATTTTTGATGTAAATACCTGCTATGGGTCCCCTCAGAGTTCTCAGCTAGTAAGAAGAGGGCCAAGATTGTGGACTTCTGCTTCTGGTAAGGGGACTGTTTTCGAAAATTTGAAATGTCATAGTTGCAGAGACTCAGATATCCTGAGTTTTCACCATCTTGGTTTTTTTTGTTTGTTTGTTTTTGTTTTTTTTATTTAGATCAGCAGATGACTGAATTTTCTAACCCTACTCCATCTACCTCCATTAGTGCTGAGGGTAAGACAGCGAGACAACCCAGTATGATTTGCTCATGGATTCAGAATAAACGTGAACAGGTAGGATGATATAATTATAGGATGTATATTTGAGCGCATTTCTCATTGAGCGCATCAAGGATCTCACATGAATAAGCCATCAGTGATAAATAAGACTTTTTTTTTTTGATGCTTCCTGTATTAAATTGACTCATATGAAATTGCTGGTATTTGACTGGTTTTGAATATATAAATTGAAATTTCATGGGACTTAACCTAATATGATACTTTGAGCTGTGAATTCTTTCATTTAAGAAATATTAACTGAGTTCTTTCTGTGCGCAGACTGTTTTTTTTGTTTTTTTTAAAGGATTTTATTTATTCATGAGAGACACACAGAGAGAGAAAGGCACAGACACAGGCAGAGGGAGAAGCAGGCTCCATTCCATGCAGGGAGCCTGACATGGGACTCAATCCCCGGTCTCCTGGACCACACCCTGGGCTGAAGGCGGCGCTAAACTGCTGAGCCACCCGGGCTGACCCAGACTGGTTTTAGGCACTGGGAAAACAGCAAACAAAAGCCCCTGAATATGTACATTCCAGCAAGGGGAAATAGACAAGCAAATGTCTTAAACTGTGTCTCTTTGGATATAAAAACATACTATGAATTGTAAGACTTACTTTGTGTACTGTTAAGAAAAAAGTTGCCCCTTAAACCATGACATGCTGTGGACTAAGTGCATCCCAATATGTTTAATTCAAAATATGAAAAATAGGGATCCCTGGGTGGCGCAGCAGTTTGGCGCCTGCCTTTGGCCCAGGGCGCGATCCTGGAGACCCGGGATCGAATCCCACATCGGGCTCCCGGTGCATGGAGCCTGCTTCTCCCTCTGCCTGTGTCTCTGCCTCTCTCTCTCTCTCTCTCTCTCTGTGACTATCATAAATAAATAAAAATTAAAAAAATTATAAAAAAAAAACAAAATATGAAAAATGGATGTTTTCAAAGGGAAAAAACTTGATGTCTTAAGTGCTGCATAGAAAAATGGGCAGCCCGGGTGGCTCAGCAGTTTAGTGCTGCCTTCAGCCCAGGGCATGATCCTGGAGACCCGGAATGGAGTCCCACATCGGGCTCCCTGCATGTGTCTCTGCCTCTGTGTGTGTGTGTATGTGTCTCTCATGAATAAATAAATAAAATCTTAAAAAAAAAAAAGGCTCATTGATTAGGGGACACTTGATCAGAAACCTGAAGGGAAGGTGGGGAACAGCAAGATACAGAAGTCTTTAGGTGGGAGTGCGCTTAGTTTGTGTGAGGAATAACATGGACACTAGCAGGTGGTGATGAAGTCAGAGAGGTAGCAGGCACCCAGGGCTCATCAGGCGCATTAGCTACTATGAAGACTGACATTTTCTCTGAGTGAGTTGGAAAGCCACAGGGTGATTTTGTCCATAAGAATGACATGATGTAACCTTACATTTTGAAAGTGCTGCTTTAGCTGTTGTGTTGAGATTAGATTCTCAGGGGTCAGGAGTAGAAGCAAAGAGACAGTTGTAAAGCTGTCGAAGTAATATAGTGGGAGATGATCGTATCAGTGACCAGAGTGATTATGGTAGAGGCTGTAAGATGTGATCAAGGTCTGGATGTATTTTGAAAGTAGGTCTAATAGGATTTGCTTATGATCTGGTTGTTGTGTAAAAGAGAGTGCAATGTTGACCTCAAACCAAGTTTTTGGTTTGAGGATCTGAAATACAGTTGCAGTTAGCTGATGATTCAGGGAGAGGAGATTTGGTAGAAGTAAGGTAGGGAAATCATGAATTTGGTTTATGTCCATTTTGAGATGCTTATTAGACAACCAATTGAAAATACCAAGTAAGAACTGAGACATATATCCAGAGCATAGGGGAAAGTTCTGGGCTAGAAATAGACATTTAGAAGTCCTCAGAATACAGACAGTATTTAAAGCCATGAGCCTCCATGAAAACTCTTTGGATGCAGGAGAGATGCAGGAACGGGACCCTCTAGTGACTGCAGGTCTGAGAGATGAGGAGGACTGGTAGAGGAGATCAAGTGGCTGTGGAGGTCAGAAGAGAACCGAGAAAAGAAGTGAATGGTGCCACGTGCTGCTGCTGGGTAGCCTGAGAGCCACACTAGGATGAACTGTTGTGCTAGAAATGTGGAGGTGGCTGAGTCCTTGTTGAGCTTCTGGGTAGGAGTGGATGGGATGAATGCTGATTGGATGGAGCCAGGAGAGATTGGGGGAAGAATTAGAGGGCACAAGAAAAGCTGAGTCTTTCAAGGAGCTTTGCTATAAGGGATGCAAAGAAATGGGATAATTGGGATCCCTGGGTGGCGCAGTGGTTTGGCGCCTGCCTTTGGCCCAGGGCGCGATCCTGGAGACCCGGGATCGAATCCCATGTCAGGCTCCCGGTGCATGGAGCCTGCTTCTTCCTCTGCCTGTGTCTCTGCCTCTCTCTCTCTCACTGTGTGCCTATCATAAATAAATAAAAATTAAAAAAAAAAAAGAAATGGGATAATAGCTAGAGGGAGTTGGAGAGTCATGGGAGAGTTTTATTTTATTTTATTTTTTTCTTTCTTAAAGATTTTATTTATTTATTCATTAGAGACACACAGAGAGAGAGACAGAGACAGAGACACAGGCAGAAGGAGAAGCAGGCTCCATGCAGGGAACCCAATGTGGGACTCGATTCTGGGACTCCAAGATCATGCCCTCTGCCAAAGGCAGGCGCCAAACCACTGAGCCACCCAGGGATCCTGGAGAGTTTTATTTTTTAAGATGAGAGGAGTAACAACATCTTTGCTGATGGGATGATTGATTAATAAAGATGGACTGTAGACATTTCACAAACTTCGGGATCCCATTTGCCCAACATGCCCTAAGTACCACCATATCATGAATTCACTTCAAAGTCAGCTGGAACCGCCTGCAGCCCAGGGCGTGATCCTGGAGACCCTGGATCGAGTCCCACATCAGGCTCTCTGCGTGGAGCCTGCTTCTCCCTCTGCCTGTGTCTCTGCCTCTCTCTCTGTGTCTCTCTCATGAATAAATAAATAAAATCTTAAAAAAAATAAAATAAAGTCAGCTGGACTATGTAGCTTTCAGCTTAATACTAAGAAAATTGTTTCCCATGTAAATATCAATTGGCAGAAAATCATTTCATGTCTTAAGTTTTGTTTTTTGTTTTTTGTTTTTTTTTTTTTTTTTTTGTAGAGAAAGCACTCTTTTGGTATTAGGAGGTAAAAAAGCAAGACAGTTGTAAGGAATTGAGTAAGAAAATATCACAAGAACCACTTTGAATTCCTTTTATTATAGGGCTCTAATTTGGGAGTTAGACATGTGTACATGGAAATGCAGTTCAGGTTAGATGGCCCATCCTGGTCATCTAGTTTATAATACAAAAGTATTTACTTACTTGGTTTAGTGTAAATATTGTTCTTTGTTCTTAATCTGTAAGATATGAAGTGTTTCATTTAATTTAGTGTCAGGAAGAACCTGGGGATGTGTTAACATACTTGAATAGAATTGAAAAATGTAAATGTGTTAATTCTTTTTTTTCTCCAACTCAGGTTAAGAATTTCTTATCAAAACGGGTGTTGATAATGTATTTTTTCAGCAAGGTAAGGATATATAGTTAGAGCACTGGGAAGGGGAGAAGAGGAAATGAAATAAGAAATGAAGTACCAGATTTGATTTGACTTTAAATATTTAGCTCAATCGAAGCAAGCCAAACAGCTTTGTATAGTGCTTGACTAAACCTCCTTGTGAGTAAGAGCTGCCCTAGACACCCATCTCATCTCAGTGACTTCCTAAGGCTGACTCCAGTTTGGTCTCCTGAGTCTCTGGGCTCCAGGCAACTTTGTGCTCATAATACAACCCCTTCCTACAGAATGATCAAATCCATGGCGATCCTTCACGGCTAATTGTCCTGCTGTAATCTTTTGTGGCCAATTTGGTGTTCAGAAGAGAGATGACTGGATTAGGTTGCAGATGTTAAGTTTGTGTGGGATAAAAAGTTGTAATTCAGTCCACAAACTAAATGACATTCCAGCTTGTGTGTCAGCTGCTCCAGCTGCCATAGGAAAATAACTGAACTGCAGAAGCTAAAGAATCATTCCTTTTTCACGGACTACAGCTGTTGTATGTTAATCCTTTGATGAGCAAAATCTTTGCCCATATGTAGGGAAAGAATTTTTGTTTTGTTTTAGTTATTTTAATCTAACTTCCTTCGTTCTGAAGATATTATATTATTAGCTGATACTGTACTCAAAGTGAATGGCTTGCCCTGGCATGCATTATTCATTTTTATTCTGTGGGAAGAGAGATCTGAATAAGAGTAACCTGATAGAACATAGGTACACAGAACAAAGAATCATTGCGAGTGCTTAAAACTGTTTTCTCACATTGGTGGCAGGGGTGATCTACCCAATTAGCTATGACCTTTACCAAAAAGAATCTACCTCTGGCTCTCCATTAGAGCTTTGTGAAAACTCTCACCCCCCTGAGAAAGGTGTCTTCTCTTCCACCAAGAGGAAGAGGGGTTGTCTGAAGTTTTACTTCAGAGGGTGGGAAGAGAACTCACGCTTGTGTCTTATGTACGCCATGTTCTTTTCTCTTAAGTTCCCTCATTTAGTTCTAACAGCATTTCTGTGAGGTGTGTCTCTGTCCTCATTTTACCGATAAGGAAACTTGAGACTCAGAGGGGTTAAGTAGTAGCCTAAGGGCACATACCCAGTAAGAGCAGAGCAGAGGCTGAACAAGATCTTCTTTTTCTATGGAAGTGAACGGCCACCTTTGATTCTAATTTTGCAAGTGAATCTATTCTATATTAAGGGTTATAGACCCTGCTATTTAGTATTGAGAAATGTAACATGCTGATGTACTTATTAGCAGGTTTCACTGGGTACATCACAAAGTCAGTATTTGTCTAAACAGGCCAATGTTTGCTCCCTACTATTCGACCTTAGTGTACTAAAGGTTGAATGGTGTTTCTTTGGAGTGGGGCTGAGGGTACACAATTTAAGAGAAGTAATATGTATTTAGGCATTTCTGAGGTTTGAAAAAAAAAAGCACTGTAACCATTCTCTTAGGTGATCTCTATACTAATCTGAGGGTGGGTTGAGTGTGTGTAACTCTTACTTTAAATGAGAAACAGATTTAGATATTGGGCAAAGGTCACACAATAAGTTGGTGGCAGAATGCTTTATTGCAGTTAAATCATATAAGAATTTCCGATTTTAATTCTTGAGGCAGCTTTGAATTTTTTATTGTTATAGGATACCTAGTTGATTAGATAAAATAATAGAGTTAATGCCCAGAGTAACTTGCTTAAGTGTTTTTGTTTTATTTGTAGCACCCAGAGGCCTCTATTCAGGCTGTTTTTTCAGATGCCCAAATGCATATTTGGGCATTAGAAGGTAAGACATCTCAGTGAACTACAACTTTGATTTTTTGATTTTCATTATCCGTTCAATACTGAAGTATATCCAAAAAAAAAAAAATACTGCCGTATATCCATGAAAGGTCTGTTCTGGGCTTTGATCTCAATCTTTGAGTTTTTAGATACATTTTTAAATTTTTGTTTTCTATAGATCATTTTTCTTAAATATTTAGGTGTACTTTAACTTAGGCAGAAATTTTCCTTATATTTGAGCAAAGAACTTGAACCTGGGATTCTTGCCTGTCTTTTTCTACTTCAAAAAACTGTGATTAATAGATTGTTTTCAACTGTCAACTTAAGATGACATAACATTTTTAACATAATATTTTTAACATAAATATTTTAACATATTTAATTTAGCTTGAATATGAAAACTTAGTTGTTACAAAACTGAGTTCTTTTTTTTTTATCATCCAGATCCTGACTTGTCAGTGCTTAGAATGATACTTCCTCAGAGAGCCCTTTCCTGACCCCCTATGAAAAGTGTCCTTATAGCTGTCACTCTGTTCCCTTATTGTTTTGTTTTCCTTCCTACCACTCATCACCACCAAACATAGTATTATTTAAAAGCTTTTTTCTGCTAGAATGCAGACTGTTTTCTTAATCATGTCCCCATGTAGTCGAACACCTTTTTAGTTTCTATGAATAATCTTTTTCCCATCTTCCTATTGTATTACCCCCTCCTCTATTTTAAGTTCTTTATATATTCAGGATATTAATCCTTTCTCAGTAGATGTATTGCAAATAGATTTGCATGATTTGGATTTCCTTTTAATTTTTTTTTTTCTTTTCCCTTGAGGTTTGTCTCACTTAGTAGCAGCATCATTTACCGAAGATAGATTTGGAGTTGTCCAGACTACACTACCAGCTATTCTTAATACTTTATTGACGCTGCAAGAGGTAGGCAGTATTTGGGTTTGGGAGTAGAGGTCGTGTCTTTCCCTCCCTCCCAGATTTTTCAGTTTGTTTTTTATAGATCACATTTATTGCATAACAAAACATAGGTTAGATGTTAAAATGTGCTACTGTTCTCACCCTTAGGAAATTATAATCTAAGAGAGACCAGGAAGAGAAAACTTCTAATTCCTTTGTAAATAATAATTTTATAGAAACAGAAAAAGGAAGTTATTACACCTCTGGTATTAATCAGATTATTTAGGATTTTCGGATTCTCTTCATTGATATAAATTTGGATCCTTACACAACTTGTAGACCTATAGTTGAATTACCCATGCAGATAAATGTTACCTATTGGCCAGAGGCTCAAGAAGGTAAAGCTGAGGTTAGTGGATACCTGTTTCCAGGTTGGGTGCATAGTTTTAAAGTAGCAGTTCTTTTTAGTCCTAGATATAAGGACAGAAAAATAGAACCTATGTTTCTTGCTTTTGAATAGGCTGCCTTTCCTGACCTCATGTTGGATGGTGTGTTTTACACTGCCCTGTCATTTTAGTTGTAAGTCAGAGGAGAGATAGGAACACTGAGTGCCAAAAGCATTTCGGGGTGGGAGCTAGGCCACACAGTAGGTTTTCTGGAGGAATGGTGTTGAAGTAGGTTTAAAGGAGAAGAGTTGGTGCATCTTTGGGTCTTAGGAAGCAATGTAAGACATGAAAAGAAAACAGGCTTCACTTCTCCTTTCTTCAACTCAATTTATTTTACCTTTTAGAAAGTCTTACCCATCAAAGCCAGTGATTTTTGTTTTTTTGCCTTTGAATTCTTTCTGTGCTCACTTTGTCATGTATGTTTTTTGAGACATGTGTACAAGTGAATAGTTTTTTATTTGTATTCTTTTCCCAGCTACCTTTCTCTAAGGAAATAATTTCTGAGCATTTCTTACGATGCGTAATAGTAGACTTATCTAACCACATAGTAGGATACCCAGGATTTGGGCATATCTTTGACACATACAGCATAGTTTGTTTTTTTTATCACGCTGGTAGTGTAGTTTAACAGTACAGTACTTTGTAGTCTCCAGAGCAATTTCTTCTTCTGTTTTTTTTGTTTTTTTTTTTTCAATTAGGAAAACTTATTTTTAAGTTTTCTATATATTAAGTTTCTGGGATTTTTTTTTTTATTTTATTGAACTTTTAAAATTCAACTCTAATTAACATACAAGTGTTATGAGGTTTATAATATAATGATTCAACAATTCTATACATTGGTCAGTGCTCATATAATAAGTGTACTCTTAATTCCTTTCATCTATTTCACCCATCCCCCCACCAGCCTCCCTTCTGGTGACCACCAGTTTGTTCTCCACAGTTAAGAGTCTGGTTTTTTGTTTGCCTTTTTTTTTTCTTTTTCTTCTTTTGTTTTTTTAAATCCAGCCTCACTCCTGTCAGAATGGCTAAAATAAAAAACACAAGAAGTAACCAGCGTTGGTGAGGATGTAGAGAAAAAGGGAGCCTCTTGCACTGTTGGTGGGAATAAAAACCGGTGCGACCACCGTGGGAAATAGTATGGAGATTCCTCAAAACATTAAAAGTAGAATAACCATATGATCCAGTAATTCCACTACTGGATGTTCACTCAAAGAAAATGAAAGCATAATTTGAAAAGATACATGCACCCCTAATGTTTACTGTTGTATTATTTACAACAGCCAAGATATGGAAGCAACCTAAGTGTCCATCTATAGATGAACAGATAAAGAAGATGTGGGGACACACATGTGTGCATACACACACACACGCACGCACACACACTGGGATATCACTTAGCCATTAAAAAGAATGAGATCTTGTCATTTGCAACAACATGGGTAGATCTGGAGAGTATTATGCTAAGTGAAATGTCAGAGAAGGAATAATACTATATGGTTTCACTCATAATTTTTTGATCCTCATAACTATCTTGTGAAGAAAGTATGGATGGAGGTATTTAGGCCTATTTTACAGATGAGGGAGGGTTGGAAATGTGGTGGCTTACCTCAGATCTCACACACAAGTCTCGCAGGTAGCAGAGCTGGGACTTGAGGGCATCAGCAGTATAGAACTGTGAGTCGGAAGGCTCAGAGACCCTTGACCTATATTCTTTTATAAGTCACAGTTCATTCTTTGTTCCTCTAGACTTCTGTGGTACTCTACCCAATGTTTGTGTAGTACTCTGAAAGAAATTATTTTTCTTTGATTTTTTTTTAACAACTCCATAAGGTTAGGATAAGGCCTATTGTACATGATTGTGTCTCCCTCGAAAAGGCTATATATATTGGTATGACTTATTCAAGATCATACTCAGTAAATGGTCAAGGCAGATTTAAAAACTAGGCTTTCAGACCCCAGGACCTTTGCCTCTGTGAGGGCCTGGAGGGGTATGCATTTCTTAACCTTTTTCTAAGAAAGAATGTCAGAAGGACCAAAGTGTGAGATCCAGAGTCAGTTCTACCTGTGTCTAAACCCTAGCTCCTACTACTTCGCACCTGTGCAACCTTGGAAATGCATTTATAATATTTCATTGAATCTAGGATATCATTAATTAGAAGATACATCTCCATTTCAGAAATTATAAAATGGGGGGAAGTATGTTATATAACCAAATAGTAATCTCTAAACATATGCATCTGGAAAATGGAGGGAGTGAGAACAGTACTTACCACATAGGGAGGTGAAGAATTAATGAGATTATCTCTGTAAAGCACTCAGGGTGCCTATCCTACACTGACTGCCCAGCAGATAATAAGCTTTTATTACTTTGTTATTATTACCATTTTGTATGACAGTATTTTTACAGTGTACAGGAGAAAAGGGTCCTTCAAGATGAAAAAAAAAATTGGGATCCCTGGGTGGCGCAGCGGTTTGGCGCCTGCCTTTGGCCCAGGGCACGATCCTGGAGACCCGGGATCGAATTCCACATCGGGCTCCCGGTGCATGGAGCCTGCTTCTCCCTCTGCCTATGTCTCTGCCCCCCTCTCTCTCTCTGTGTGACTATCATAAATAAATTAAAAAAATTTAAAAAATATTACTATCAATACTGTATGCACGCTTGAGCACTGGGTGTATATTGAAGTGAGAAATCACTGAAATTTTACTACAGAAACCAATATTGCACAGTATGTTAACAAATTTAAATTTAAAAAAATACTGTAAGCAAGCGTTCCAGGAGACACAGTGTCAGGCAGATGCCCAGTTCAAGTCCAGTAGTTCCTTAGTGATTAAGGGTAATTTATTAAACATCTTTGAGATCAGTGTTTTCATCTTTAAAATATAGTACCCTAAAGGGTTATTATGAGGATTAGAGATAAAATCTGTAAAAAGCCTAGAGTGATGTCTGGCCAAGTTATCAATTGCCTGGCAATTACCAGTTACCATGTGCTAAGATACAGAATAAAAAAAGACAGAATTTACGGGTACAAATAATTAACTACAATTTTAATAAGTGCCTCAGTGCACAGAAATGCAGGATGATCAGGGAACATAAAAAAGGTATGCAATAAATAGTAGGTACTACGTACTATTATTATAAAAACATCTCGTTAAATGCAATGATTGTGATGTTAGCATGGTGGCTTTGTTAGCAAATTGTTGTATTATTTAAACAAGGTAACATAAATAAAGCAGTTAACTCAGTTCCTGGCACACAATAAATTTAGCTACCAGCATCATCATCCAATATTTTTATTATTTTGTAAGCTGTGGTTGCCTCCAGCAGCAGTTTTGTTCCCCAGAAGACTTTTCGTCAATGTCTGGAGACATTGTGATTGGCATACATAGAGAGGAGGGCTACTGGCATCTGTTGTGTGGACACCACAGATGCTGCTAAATGGTCTGTAATGCACAGGGCAGCCCCCACAACAGAGAATCACCTAGTCCAAAATGTCAGTAGTACTGAGTTTGAGAAACTCTGCTCTGTAGTCATGATTTCCATTAACAAATTCCATAACAAAGCTGTTATCCCTACCACTTGTTTGGGATTCTGGCTTTAGTGGAATAAACCTTTCTTTTAACTGGGTTGTAAGAGGATTCTTGAGACCAGGGACTTTGAAGGCTTTATACAGTAGACATTTGTTAATGACATGGGTGTGTAAATATTCATGAGAGAGCAACTGGAGTTTTCTCTTCATTTGGCTTTTGTGCAAATACTGCTGCATATAAATAACAAATGGGCCCAAGGTGCCTATTTTCATAGGATAGCCCTTCTTCAGATTTCTATTAGGCTAAGGTAAGAAGATCTTCTTGGAATTTTTAACTTTTCCTGAAGAGTGTGTTGTTAAGTGGTTATGCTGTACTCACTGCTTACCCTTCTCATTATTTGAGATAATTCTTCACTAAGTATTTGAGATCCCAGTTGTGTAATCTGAGTCTTCGCCAGGAAGCATGTGTAGTACTCAAAGATACTTGTGTAATCTCACAGCTAATTAAGTATTTCAGTTCAACCATGGGGCACGTCATCAAATATTACAAACTGGTGTATCTTAGGTTTAAGTTACTCATGTACTACTTTCATAGTTTTTGCTGTAACTGTTTATTATACCATATATTATTGTCATAATTTTAGTCATATGCCACTTGAGCTATTATTTTCTTAGTATTTAAGTCATCCATTTTTAACTTAAATTTATATTAAAGCAAATTTCATATTACTTTTATAAAAGGAAAACTAGCCTGAGTCACTACAAACAGAGGTGTACAGTTCCTTATCTCAAACCCTAGGGTATGTTTCAAGATACAGATCTTTTTGGATTTTAAGAATATAACATTGTATACATATCATATATTACATAATACTCCTATTGGAATCTGAGGTAGAATCCCCTTAATGAGGTACATTAGTACTTTTCTCCAGTGAAATATCTGAGTATTCATACTAAGTAAAATAAAGACTATGTATGAGTAGCCTTTGTCAGGTTTAACTGCCAGATGAGGTCAGTTCAGCTCTTGCTACTAATAGAGTTAAAGTTTTTGTTTTCAGGGCATTTTGGATTTCAGTGTTAAGGATAAGACAAAGTGAGAAAAGACAATAATTGAAAGCTCTAGCTAGTAGATACTATTGTTTGCTGAAGCCCCTGAACCTGAAACCTGTTAATCCTTTGTCATAAAAGGCGATTAGTGAGGTTGAAAGATGTGTTATAGACATATTAGCTCCAAACTCAGTCTTTTCCTCCCTTATTTAACTCTACATCCTTAGGATCTATTGTTTCTTATTTATTTGTTGCGTTTTTTTTTTTTTTTAGCTGTTCTAATTATTTATAGGAGCTGATATTTTGTGATTTTCATTCTTAGAGGTCTTTTGAAGAACAAAGAGAAGGAACAATTCAGTAAAATTCATTCTTTTGCATTTACCCTTAGGATCCTTCTAAAATCTAAGATGTATTTTGAAATCTTAGTGATTTTCCACTTCCATTATCCTGGAACAGTTTGCTCTTTGATCATTCTAGGAATTATTTCATCATTACTCATCAGTTACTCCCAATTGTGGTAAAAGACCAGTGAGAAAACAGGAAAATGATGGAATCATGTAGTATCACATCATCTTTCAAGAAAAGGCCTATAAGCAATCAACACACATTTTTACAGTCTTTTTTTTTAAGCTTTCATTGAATATAGTTACTAATTTAGAATTTAAACATTTTTTGATTACACTAGTAATAGGAAGAAAATTGCCAGTATATTCAATAATTATTTGGATAAATCAGAACATGAATGCAAATGAACAGCACTCAAGACAGCTCTGTCAAATCAAAATATAATGCAATACACTTATGTAACTTTACATTTTCTAGGAATTACATTAAAAAAATACAGGTGAGGTTAATTTTAATGATATATTTTAATTGTATCTACACTATTATAATTTTATCATGTTATCAATACATAATTTCTAATAAAATATTCTATATACTTTTTAACACTAAGTCGTCAAGGTCTGATGTATATTTTTCACTTATAGCATATCTCAATTGAGAACTGACACATTTCAAGTGCTCAGTAGCTACATGTATTTTAGTGGCTACTGTATTGGATGGCATATCTCTAGACTTTAATGACGATCATATTAGAGGAATTTCAGACTATACGTCTTTAGATAATAATATTCTAGGTATATTTTCTCAAACTCAAGAAGTGATGACAGAACAATGTATTTTTAAGGAGAAAAAGGAAATATATGTGACATTCTCATCCAGTAAGTCATTCAAGGGGAAAGAGTTTGTCTCACAATATTTTATCATGAGAACCTGTGTATCATCCCATTTTGCCAAAAGTACACGTGACAGTATTCTTTCATTTTCTATGATACCTTGCACCAAAATTTACTTTATATGGTTCATTAGTGGATAAGTGCTGAAGGCATACAAAGGTGATCAAAGGGAATCGATGATGTTGAGATGAAAAAACTCACTGGATTGATCATTTGAATTTTTCTTTATAAACCTAAGAGTGAAAATGTCTTCCAGGTACAGTGCATGGAAAATGGCTAATCTCTCTTCAACAACAACAACAAAAATTATGAACTGTCAAAAAATTTTAAAAAATACTGTATTTTGATGGTATCATTCTTCTTATAAGATTACTTTAAATTATAAAAAGGCTCCATTGGACCCAGGTTATCTTAAACCCTAGGGTATGTTTCAAGATACAGATCTTTTTGGATTTTAAGAATATAACATTGTGTACGTATCATATATTATATATATATATATATGATACGTATATATAATACGTATCATATATTACATAATATTCCTATTGGAATCTGAGGTAGAATCCCCTTAATGAGGTACATTAATACTTTTCTCCAGTGAAATATCTGAGTATTCATATTAAGTAAAATAAAGACTGTGTATGAGTAGCCTTTGTCAGGTTTTACTGCCAGATGAGGATGACTATTTTCCCTGGTCTGATGAGGGTTAATCAGAAAGTTTACAAGAAAATTGAAAAAAAGTAACTTTATCCCTTATGATTCAGTGTTATCTAATGTTGCTTAAGTTTGTCACTGAATACCACTTCCCATGCTGCCTAAAATTATCTCAACTCTGTCCCAGTCTTAGGAGACACTCTTAAAAGTTACTGTTGAAAGAATAAACGATTGAACTTGAACTTGTCATGGCAGACTGAACACATGCATTAAATCTTGTTCTTTGCCCCCAAACTGTGCTAAACTACAATAAAAGGACTTTTAAAAAGACATAAATCCATAAACAGGAGAGGAGACAACAGCAACAGAGTCTTCAAAGCTGGAGAGCAGATGGTGAGATAACTAACTTAGCCGATCCCAGAGGCAAATCTGAAATCAGTAGTGGGACAGGCACCAGTACCTCTGGAACCAACCAAGGGTGAAGAGACACGTACCAAAATAAGGAGGATGGAAAATAAATAAATAAATAAGGAGGATGGGTGTGAGCCGATTGAAAATCACTCCGACCCCTAGATCCTCCCCCCCAGCAGCTGGTGATCCTCCCCCCCAGCAGCTGAGGTTTATCCTTTAGGGAGGGTAGAAAACCAGCGTCTCTGGCTGGCAGAGTTGTGAGTAGATATAATAGACACAGTTGTGCATTCTGTTTGAGAAGCATAGGGGTGTACTCGCCTGAGTGCAGGCCCTCCAGACAGGGTACTGGAAAACTCTTCTCTGGGAACTCTGACTAATCCAAGAAGAAAAACAAAGTTACTGAGTTGGGCATCCAACCTTAAAAAACCCCATGCAGATCACCTATTGTGAAGCTTGTTGTCAGTGATCTCTGTGTACTCAGAGCATTCTGTCTGCTTTTTTAGGAGGTCTCACTCAGTCATGAGCCAGGGATCACTAGATTTCTGAGCAAAGTCTCTAATGCAGAAGATAGAGACCAAAGAAGCAAAGGAAGGGAAAGAAGAAACTAAAACAACCAAAACAACAAAAATCATCAAAATCCACAGAAATAGGAGAGGGTATTGCGTCTTTGAAACAAAAATAGGATGCTAAAATAAAGAGGATCACTCAGGAGTTCTTGAAATTAAAAACATGACAGAAATAATTTTAACTGATGTGTGTCTTTTCTTGGTTACAGCCATAACTGTAAAGAATAGGCTTATATTATTTGTCACTGTAGATGTGATCTTGCTATAGTAGATTAATCCACTTACACTTTTATATCTTCAGTTTTCCCTTTTCTTAATGTAGTTATATCATTTAAAAATTATATTGTTTACCTTGGACCTTTAAAAGATATATTTAAATCTCTTTACCAAGCATAAATAAAGCGTTTCACTTGTGAATTCTCTCTCTTCCCACCTATTCTTGCTCACAGATGCTTTAGTATCTAGAAGTGAAAAGGAAGATAAGCTAGTTTAGTAAATAATTTTATGTAAAGTATAAAGTTTTGGTCTTTTTTTCTTTTTGCTGAGATTTATAATGAAAATACTCAGCAATCACATACTGTAAGCAGAGTAGGATGTCTGTGTTTAATTTCTCAATTTTGCACTTTCAAAGCCATTGGAGTGTAGCTCCTTTTTTAGAGGACGAGCCTGTACTTTTCCCTGCTAACTGCTTTAGGGGCTGAGCCTCTACTGTGTTGTTTCTCAAACTGTTCTTTCTTATTTTTCCTTAAACTGTCCTGTGACTCAAAATAAATGTTGTCTATTATGTCTTTTTTTCTTTTTTTTTTAATGAGAGATACACACACACACACACACACACACACACACAGGCACAGAGACGCAGGCAGAGGGAGAAGCAGGCTCCATGCAGGGAGCCCGACATGGGACTCGATCCTGGGCCTCCAGGGCTGAAGGCGGCACTCAACCGCTAAGCCACCTGGGCCGTCTTAGTATGTCTTTATGATGTGTAAATCTGTCAGTTGATTTGAAGTAAAATCTCTTAATCTTTTCAACTAATACGGCTTTGTTGATATTCTGAACTATTTGCTTTCTTTTTTTTCTTGATCTAGGCAGTTGACAAGTACTTCAAGCTTCCTCATGCTTCCAGTAAACCACCTCGGATTTCAGGAAGCCTTGTGGACACTTCCTATAAAACATTAAGATTTGCATTTAGAGCATCACTAAAAACTGCCATCTATCGAATAACTACTACATTTGGTGAACATCTGAAGTAAGTTTACCAGTCTTAATCCATGATAAGAATCCCCTTTCAGGAGTTCCCTTAAGAAATAGGTTTGAAAATTATAAAGGCTCACATGTTGAACATGCTTTTTTGGGACTTTCATGGTTCCTACTGGGAATTAACAACTAAGATTTAAAATAGACCTTTTAAATAGTCCAATTTTAAAATTGGGACTATTGTATAAGCTTTGGGGCCTTCTTTCATACAGATAGAAAAGAGGACAGAAAGTTATAAAAGCAGCAAATGTAATCTCATATATAAATGTGTATCTATATATAATTTTTTCTTAACTACCAAAACATCCTTATGAGAGATAAAGGGCAAAAAATGGAGTATCTTTTCAGAAAGGCATATTAAAAATAATCCTGATATTACATCTTGGTCAGCTAAGAGTTGGGGTGAGCAGAGTGTTCCATAAATGAGTCCTGGGTGCTTTGTGAATCATGCTGGAAAAACAGTGACAGATCATAACACCTTCAGAAATGGAACCAGAGAGAAAACCACAAATGCCAAACCTGTTTATATTTAGTTTCATTGATGTTTACTGCTTTCTTGTCATGAAACAATCTAGTTAGGCAGTATAAAGGATACAAGTTTATTAACTGTGTTTATCACAATTGTAAATGAACTGTAGAAGACACAAGAGATTCCTTTTTCTGTATGCAACCAATAAATAGTTCAGAACTTCCTCATACTGCCTGCTTTTAGAAACAGTAGTATATTTTATTTCCATAATATACAGCAGTAATAGCAGGTTTTTATGTTCCATAAAACCTATGTGGGAATATAAAGAGCTCTAAGATGAAGGTTTTTTCACTTGTTCAAAAACAAACCTGTTTTTGAATGCTCTCTAGATCTGTGCTCTCTTAATATGGTAGCTAGCTGCATATGGCTGTTGAAATTTAAATTAACTACAAGTTCAATTTGTCAGTCACACTGGCCACATTTTAGTCCTCTGTAACTACATATGGCTAGTGGCTACCATATTAGACAGCTAAGGTCTGAAACATTTGTGTCATTGCAGAAAGTTTATTGGGACAGCCCTGTTCCATACAATGCAGTTAGCACTTACGTATGTTTTTTTCATGTCCCTTTCTCAAAGAGTCTGTGAAGTATAGAGGTTACCATAACTGCACAGACAGGGAAACTGAGGCTCAAGGAGGTTAAGAATTTGCCTCATAGCACAATCTAGTTGGTGTTAGAACATGAACCTGAAATCAGGTCTTTTCTTAAAATTCCACCTTTTCTCCTTGTGCACTGGACTGCCTCAAAGGTGTAAGCTTCCATAGAGGGTCCTCGATGGATGTGGAGCATGAAATATGTGTATTGATAATTGAGCGAAAGCAGAGAGAAAATGGGACACAGAGTTTTAGATAAGAAAGGGGGATAAATGATTTAAAAAATGAGGAAAATGAAATTCTGCTTTAGTTTCTTTTCTCTGGGAAGAGCCATTTGTTATATATGGTGAGGTCAGTAGAGAGTGTTTTATATACCTGGGATGGAATGGTATGGTGGGAAAAAAGATTTGGAGTTAAAACATTTGGATTTATGTCTGGTTACATCATTAATTGTCTGTGGTTGAGGTCAAGTTGCCTTATGATTTAACTTGCCCACGATTATGTAAAACCAGATTTCAGACTCAAATCTTTCTGATCCCAGAGTTCTGACGAACAGTATCTGTACTCTTAACCAGTAGGCTGAATTGTCTCTGCTAACCTCTGATCTTTGTGATACTGTCTGCCCTCCTGTGGAAAAGGTGTGTTATCTGGCCTCAATAGTACCCAGAGGGACTCCACACAGTAAAGTACTTGAAATGGTTCAATCGGAGGCAGCTGCAAGGTTTAAGCTAGCAGAGATGTGTATTTATAAGGCAATTTGGGATGATTTGTAGTGAAATTATTATAATAAACTTTTTTGGCACTTTTAAAAATGGTAACTTTCTGTAGCCTGGAATTTTATCATTTAACAATAACATCTTCAACAGCTAGAAAACCAGAAACTGTATTCAGTTTTTGCCCAAAAGTTTAAAAGGAAGTTTTATACTAGTTTCAGTACATATTTGCCATAATTTTGTCAAGGTAATGTATTTTAGTGGGGGCGAGCGTGAGGAGAGAACTCGGTTTCCCCATCCAAGACATAACTTATGTTCAAAGAGAAAACTAAATCTAAACCACCAAGCTGTTACCTTTGAAAACGATTAGTGGAGTCTATTGTGTTTTAACCAAACATTTTAGTTTAAAGGACCTTATATTAAAGGCAATTCAAATACTCCACAACTCAAAGATAATGTTGGAATCTGGTTTAAATAAAATAATAAAATCCAGAAAATCTACTGCACGGCCTGGAACTCTGCACAGCAGGTTCCACAGCAGAGCAGGTTACAATCGATGCTTTCACTTGTCAGTCTTAATTTGCTTTGGTCTTTCAGAAGGTAGAAGCATGCCGTTCCTGAATGCAAGCCCTCCTCCTCATTAGATTAAGGAGGGTTTTCATCCAGCTTTCTCAGAAGTACTAAATAAGTGAAGATTTCTATTCGTTTTTAATTGTTTTGAAAAATATTGACTCTGTGCTCTGTGGTTCACTTAATATGCTTAATGTAAAATAAAGCTTATGCTTTGAATTTATGTTTCATTTAGTGCTGTGCAAGCATCTGCAGAACATCAGAAAAGACTTCAACAGTTCTTGGAGTTCAAAGAATAGCTCAGTAATATAAACTGTGTTCATTACACTGCTGATACAGCTACAGATGGGACAGTAAATGTTCAGCATTCTTGGATCAGAAGAAAATGGACTAATTAGATGCTTCCTTTGTCGTGGTGGTTGCTTTGAAAACTATACTTTAATGGGAGAAATCATCATGGAAAGAAATTCTCAACAGAATAACCGAAAACTGCCTTTTCTGTACCGATTGCTTTTTGTGTGTGTGGTATAATAAAATCTTTATTCAATTTTACAGAAGCCTCTATGGCAGTAAAAATGTCTCTAACTTCTATAGCTTAATAATAATAACTGGAAAATTTTTAGAATTTACTTTTGAGCTGAGTAGAGCCAGTTTAGAAGGTAAAATAGGTTGACTCGATTCAGTTTTCCTAATTGTTCTGAGAGTAGAAGTCTCTGTACACTCGAAATACATGAGCCTTTTAAGAGTAGTTTCTGTTTACTGAAGGATAAAAGTGGTAACAGTGCAGAAAAATTCACAGAAAAATTACTGTTTAAAGGACATATTTTGTTAATCTGGTAGGTTGTGTTTTTCTTTCCAGGGACAAATTAAATTTGCATGATTGTCCAAAAAAGATCTCAATTTACAGATGCTAACTCTATATAAAGGAATGTGGAAAAATTCAGTTCTTAAGTTACAAGATTAAACATTCACATTTGGTTTTCGAAAGACGATTGACTGACAACTATGAATTTGTTTTCTATCATACTAGTAAACAATAAGTATATGGGTATTTTCCCAACTAGTTTTGCTTTCTTTTTTCTGGAACAAAACATTAAGTGATTGCAGAGGTTTTCAAGTGGGAGAAAAAGTTTTGCAACAAACACCAGGAACTTTCCCTTTTTCCTCTCCATCCCCCCCCCCCCCCAATCTTCATTAGATCAAATTATTTGGTGATGCTTGTTTGGCCTCACAGAGGGAGCAGCCTTTGCTGTGTTAACTGGCTAATAAAAATATATTGGGAAAATCTTTACAACCAGAAACAACTTAGTCATCAAATAGTAAGTGAAACCAAAATGTCGGAGGGCTTAGTGTACTTGGGAGTTTGTTGTATGTCCCAAATGTGAGCGAGGGAATTTTATAATTTATTAGATCAACTTCTTTGGAGATAAAAGATCTAAAGTCCTCCTGGTAGGTATTCACTGGACTGGCATTGGGCTGAAATGTTCCCTTGTAATTCTATTATCTGTTCTTTCAGCTCTCCTTCAATTTCTTCTTTAAGGTCAGCACAGTATCGTATATGAATCTTTAATGTAGTATGTATGTCTACCATTTGTCTGGTTACTTGATGTACTATATCTTTATTCCTTTTGTTTGTTGCCCCTTAACCAGCACATGCCAAATTATAAATGAACCCTGCTGGCCTTTAGAGTGTCTTTAGGAGACAGTTTCCCAGTTGTCAAGTGTCTGGAGTATTTAGGCTAATTGCTACTGCTTTCTTTTTTTCTTCCCTTCCCTCCCTATTCTACTCCCCTCCCGCCCCTTCCTTCCTTCCTTTTTTTTCCTCATCTGGAGTGGACTATTCCATTTTTTGAATATGAATGTTGAATTTTGAATGTGGTAGTTCCTTGGAGACGACCAGAAGACTGTGGCCAGGTTGACTGAAAACTGTTGAGTTCCATATTATAGACCCATTGAGTTTTTTCTGTTCCACTCTCCCTGGCTGAGGCATTTTGGGAGAAAAGGGCTCTTAACCTTCTGCTTCCATAAAAGAATTGTGGCCTGTGACCCACTGGATTCCTGAGAGTGACAATGGGATGATTCCTTTAAACTTTGACTTAATTTGGATAAAATATTCTGGCTTAGGTTTAGGTTTTTGCCATTTCCCATATGCTTTGGGGAAAGGTATATTTGATGAGCAGTGTGAACATTTCTGAGATGTTCATCCATATTATCTCCCAAGAGAATGTGCTGTGTATGAAATAGAGGTCACATGTCTTCCTAGTGGAGATTCGGAAACGCTTCCCCAAATCTGGATTGTATTTAGTAGATAAGAGTCAGTTCCTTTTCCCTGTTGTGAGTTGATAATCTTTTGGGGTAGGGTGTTGCTCAATCACCTGTTACTAAAGAAAGCTCCTTCTCCTGTGTACAAGGAGAAGGATCTTAGGAAAGCCAAAAGGAGTGAGGCATTTCCTTTGATGAAGTCCCATCGTGCCTGTGAGCCCACTGATGCTATAACATTGGCCTGAAAGTTAGAGTGTGTTCTTTAAAAGCTTTTCTCTGTCAGTACAAAATCTGGTCCTGTCAGCTCTTGTGATGCCTGCTTGGCCTTAGCATAAATTCACATAGCTTCTTTCCCGGGGAACTGGGAAACTGTCCTACAATAAACCACTACAGTTGAGAGGATGTGGATAAACAACAAATTGTTACTTTGCTGGATTTGTTCCTTGGTAATTGTTTTGTGTATCTTGCTGTAAATATGGTAATCTGTTTATATCCTTTTGTATATGACTGACACTGACTTGGGTAGAAAAATAAATTGACATTTTTCTGAATGGGACTGTTCATTAAAATACATGTATCCTCGAGATCAGTTATTTAATTTCTGGTGTGTGCGTGTTTCTTGAGCCATTTCAGTTCAGTCTCAGTTGTTTAAGGCTTAACTTCTTGAGAATCTAGGAGCTTTTGCCCCCAACTGGACTGATTGGTGGGTGATCCATGTTCAACGATAACTAATGAGCCTGAATTCTGAAGGTCTCTTTCTTCCGTATCTAAACAAAGGATGCAAGTGCTGAAAGCCATCGCTTTTCTGGCCAGGATAGTGTTTGTGAGTGGATCATATTCCCCCAAGCTAACAGTTACGTCTGTCAGCTTTATTTCGATTAGTCTCAACCTCACCTCAAGGCAGTTGAGGTGCTACACAAAGGCCCTCAAGTCCCTCTCCTGCTCTCTCAACCCATAGTCCTCTTTCTTTAAAACAGAGTAGCTTAAAACAAAGATAGCTTTATTTCCACAGTTAACAGTCCGGCTATTCTTAGCAAGCTGCTGACCACCATTTTATCTTATTTTATTTATTTTTAAGATTATTTATGTATTTACTCATGACAGACACCGAGAGAGAGAGAGGCAGAGACACAGGCAGAGGGAGAAGCAGGCTCCATGCAGGCAGCCTGATGTGGGACTAGATCCCGGGTCTCCAGGATCACACCCTGGGCCAAAGGCAGGCACTAAACCGCTGCGCCACCCAGGGATTCCCCTGACCACCATTTTAAAATAAGCAACGTTGTTTCTGTTTTAAGGGGGAGAAGACAAGGTCAGGTCAGACAAGCACATGCCTCCTGTAGTTCTCAGTCGTGGTCCTCAGCAGCCTTGACAGTTGCTGTAATGATGTGCAAGTCGATCCGGAACTAGCTAATCATTCAGAAACATTCCGAGGGTTATGGCCTCAGGATTAGAAACAAATTGAGCTGCGAAGAAGACAGTTCTTGCCCTTAAGGAGTTTATCATCTACTGCGGTGGCATTTGAAACCCAGAATCCGAAACATGAGCTTCACAGGGAGTGAGGTGTGGGGTCCAAGCTCCACAAGAATGCAGATCAGCTTCAGGAGGTCTAGACTGGTTTCCAAGAGATACAGTTTGTAACAAATGCTAAGCAGCGGTCTGAGAATCACACTGGGAGAAGGGTTTACTTTAGATCGGGAGTTCATCAAACTTAGCATGCATCGGAACGAACCTTCGGAACGCTTATGAAGACAGATTGCTGGGCCCCACCTCCAGAATTTCTGATTCAGTAAGTTTGGGGTGGGGCCTAAGAGTTTGTATTTCCAGCAAGTGGCAGGTGATGCTGATGCTGCAGGTTAGGAGACCGCACTTAGAGAAGCACAGCTCAAGTGGATTTTCTCTCTGAAGCTTATGAACTATCATTTGCCATAAGGTAGACTTCTTCCATCGGATTCATTATTGTAAACCTGGAAGGATACGGCTGGACCTCATAGGTGAGGTGAGATGGAATGCTGAGAAATAGATATCATATACCTACCTTGGAATTGGAGCAGGTGATGAATCGTGAGTTGCCCTTCCGTGCCGTTATGTGCTTGTGCTCGTGGTACCTTGCCTGAGTTTCTGTCCTGGCACATTTCCCATCCTTCACAGCTTAGCCTTTCCACATACTCTCAGGTAGAGTCCCCTGTGTTTTCTCAATGCTTCATCATTCCCTCTTTGGACCTTATTACACTATTTGTAACTTAACTGATTACAAATCCATGTCCCCTTGTACACTGAGCTCCCTCTACTTCTGGGACTCCAGCTACACTTTCTTAATATATCACCTGTGTCTTGTCTTCTCTATTGTAATGCTTTTTATTTTCTCTGCTTTATTCTGGATAGTTCCTTCTGATCCTTTTTATTTTTATTTTTTTAGATTTATTTATTTTGAGAGAGAAAACGAGAGAGCACAATCAGGTGGAGGGCGGACGGAGTGGGAGAAGCAGACACCCCGCAGGGAGCCCTACCAACCGACTGAGGCGAGGCTTCATCCCAGCACCCTGAGAACAAGATCCAAGTTGAAAGCAGCTGCTTAACCCAGTGAGCCACCCAGGTGCCCCCTGACCTATCTTTTTTTTCAACTAAGTCTAGTCAGCAGTTAAACCTCTCTGTGAACTCATTTAGACTATGAGCTCCAGTAACAGTTTGCCAATAAATAGGTGAAAATTAGTGGTCCTTTCTAGGGTTACTTGAGTTTTCATCTTTAGCAGATCCTTACAATTCTGAAATCTAGAGGGTTTTTTTATTGGTTAAGTTTGGTGACAAAATTTATTTGGCAGCAAAACCTGACTTGAACTGATGAGGGGCTATTTGTAGACTTAATTTACTCCATGTAGTATGACTATGTATATAGTCTCTGTAGTATGATTATGAGGTGCTGTTCCAGACCCCATGAGAGTGTTACGTAATATGCATCATTATTAACATCTGAAAAATTCTTCATTCCGGAACATCTGGCCTCAGGAGTTTAAATCAAGGTGTTGTAGACCTGTGTTTGTAAGATGCTGTTAATTCTTCCATTCACTCATTTGGCTTTCACTCACGGCCCACTGTATACCAGACCCTGTGAAAGGCACTGACTGTACAAGGTCATAGTCCTTGTCTTCAAAGGGTTCACAATCCTGTGTGGGAGAAGTAAATGGAGGCAAACCTTGTTTGCAAAGAAACTTTTCCTACATATTTACAAAATTGATGTCTCTTGGGACGCCTGGGTGGCTCAGCAGTTGTGCGCCGCCTTCGGCTCAGGTTGTGATCCCAGGATCTAGGATTGAGTCCCGCATTGGGCTCCCTGCGTGGAGCCTGCTTCTCCCTCTGCCCATGTCTCTGCCCCTCTCTCTCTGTCTGTTGTCTCTCATGAATGAATAAATATTTAAAAAAAAATTGATGTGTCTTGCCATTGCTGTTTGCTGATGCGCATCTGTCCTGTTCCTAGCCTATTCCAAGCACTAGTTGTTCCTCGCATTCGTGCCCACCTCCTTTATGGACCCTTTCAGCACTACATGCAGCGTCTCCTTAGGTGTCTTGGCCCCAGTGTGCTTCATCATTTGCATTATTTTGCAGGAGCTGTGTGACTCTGCCTTACCTCTGACCACTCATGTTCCCCCTGCACACACGTATCTTATCAGATACAATTGAGTGTGCCTTGCAAGTGATCCAGGTGGTAAAGCAGTTCTGGAAGACCTATGGGATGTCCCTGGCAGAGAAACATGAGAAGGTGGCCTCTAAATCACAGACCTTTACCTTGAAAGTCTTTTAAACATATGTTGACTCTTGATTGACTTATCCTATTTGTCTCTCAACTTACTAATAACATAGTCTACAGTCTTGAAAAAATAAACACTAAGGGGGCTGGTGGTGTAGTTAGTTAAGCGTCTGATGCTTGGTTTTGGCTTGGGTTGTAATCTCAGGGTCTTGGGATCACCCTGCAGAGAGGCTTGAGATTCTCTCTCCCTCTCTCCCTCTGTCCCTCCCGCTCATGCGCTCTCTTGCTGCTCTCTTGCTCTCTCAAACAAATAAATCTTAACTGTACAAAACACTAGCCCCCAGGCAGCCCGGGTGGCTCAGCGGTTTAGCACCGCCTTCAGCCCAGGGTGTGATCCCGGAGACCTGGGATCGAGTCCCACATCAGGCTCCCTGCATGGAGCCTGCTTCTTCTGCCTGTGTCTCTGCTTTTCTCTCTCTCTCTCTCTCTCTCTCTATCTCTGTCATGGATAAATAAAATCTTAAAAAAATAAAATAAAAACACTAGCCCCTCCCTAATATTATGGCCCTTAGTTACAAGGACACAATCCCCATTTCAGTTTAGCATTAACTTTTGAGAAGGGGAGTTGATCCTGAGGGCACAGGAAAATCTTGGCTTATATACTTAAGTATAGATTTGTTTCTAGTCCCATGAAGAACCTGGAAAGTTTTTAGGGTTTCTAAATGGTTCTTCTCTGCTGCTTACTGCATCAGTGCTTTATTCTCTCTCCTTGCTCACTGGCCTACTCTCTCCAGCTGCCCACTAGCTCCTGAGTTTATGTAATGGAGACTGGCCATTTCTGAATGCCAGCCACATTCCTGATTGAAAGAAATTAGCCCAGGGATCCCTGGGTGGCGCAGCGGTTTGGCGCCTGCCTTTGGCCCAGGGCACGATCCTGGAGACTCGGGATCGAATCCCACGTCGGGCTCCCGGTGCATGGAGCCTGCTTCTCCCTCTGCCTATATCTCTGCCTCTCTCTCTCTCTCATTCTCTCTCTCTCTCTGTGACTATCATAAAGAAATAAAAATTAAAAAAAAAAGAAAGAAATTAGCCCAAATGGATCAAGTATTCAAAGGTCTAATTACGCTCGAGGGGAAAAGGTCATGCAGTGCCAACCTGGCTTCTGCAAGCTTCCCTTTGTTGATTAGGAGAGAAAGGAGGGTAGGGGCACTTACCAGAGCCTCCTCCAAATTTGGGCAATGAGGGACTGTTAAGTTCCCTTACTTTGGGCTGGAACCCCAAAAGGCTGCACCCTAGAGGGAAGGGTAAAGAGGAAATAGATTGAATGAACTGTTAGAATTCTCATTAAATTGATTTGTGGTCATCCCTGTTTGCCAGTGTTTCTAGGCTCTGGGAGAAACTATCATAAATCCTCTGTGGAGAAAAACAACATCCTAGACCTCAATTATTTTTACAAACAAGTTTTAAAATGGAATGTCTACACACAATTAAAACTAACCAGGCACAAGAAGAGACAAGATGATACGAATGAGAACAACAAAAGCAAGAGACTGTAGAATAGACCCATAGGGGCTCCAGATTTAATTAGAGTTAGAAGGAGACTAGTTTGTGGATCCCTGGGTGGCTCAGCGGTTTGGCACCTGCCTTTGGCCCAGGGTGCTATCCTGGAGACCTGGGATCGAGTCCCACATCGGGCTCCCGGCATGGAGCCTGCTTCTCACTCTGCCTGTGTCTCTGCCTCTCTCTCTCTCTGTGTCTATCGTAAATAAATAAATAAATAAAGGTTTTTAAAAAAGACTAGTTTAATTAAATTATTTTATGTATATTATTTTTTTATTTTAATTCCAGTGTAGTTAGCATACAGGGTAATATTAGTTTCAAGTATACAACTTAGTGATTCAACACTTCCATACATCACTCAGTGCTTACCACAAGTGCATTCCTTGATCCACACCACCTGTTTAACCAACCCTCCTGGCCTCCCCTCTGTAATCAGTTTGTTCTCTATAGTTAAGAGTCTGTTTCTTGGTTTCTCTCTCTCCCTCTCTCTTTTTCCTTTGCTCATTAGTTTTCTTTCTTAAATTCCACCTATGAATGAAATCATATGGTAATTTGACTTTCTCTGACTTGTTTCACATAGCATTTTACACTCCAGCTCCACCATTGCAAATGGCAAGATTTCATTCTTTTTAAGGGATGAGTAATATTCCATTGCATATATGTACTACATCTTTTTTAAAACCATTCATCTACGGATGGACAAGGGCTGTTTCTATAATTTGGCTATTATAAATAGTACTGCTCTAAACATAGGGGTGCATGTCTCCCTTTGAATTAGTTTTCTTCTATTCTTTGGGTAAAGTAGTGTGATTGCTGGATCGTAAGGTAGTTCTATTTTTAACTTATTGAGAAATCTCCATATTGTTTCCCACAGTGGCTGCACCAATGTGCATTCCCACAAACAGTGCAAGAGTCTTTTTCTCCACATCCTCACCAACACTTGTTGTTTCTTATGTTTTTTACTTTAGCCATCCTGACAGGTGTGAGGTGATAGTTCACTGTGATTTTAATTTGCATTTCTCTGGTGGTGAGTGATGTTGAGCATCTTTTCATTGTCTGTTGGCCATCTTCTTTGGAGAAATGTTCATGTCAGAAATTTTTTAATAATTATGATTAGTATGCTCATAAGATTAAAAAATGAAATTTTAATTTGTTGGAGAGCTAGAAACTATGTATATATGTAGTAGAAACCAGTCATGCATATAAAACTGTATCAATACATATTTATAGATAATTTGAAAAAGCGCCACAGACATTTTAAAAAGTACCACAGAAATTCTAGAGCAGAAAAATAGAATAAGTGGGACGTCTGATTGGCTCAGTGGTTGAGCTTCTGCCTCCAGCTCAGGTCATGATCCAGGGATCAAGTCCCAGATCGGGCTTCCTGTGAAGAGCCTGCTTCTCCTCTGCCTATGTCTCTGCCTCTCTCTGTGTTTCTCATGAATTAATAAATAAAATCTTAAAAAAAGAAAAATTAAATAACTAAAATTTAGAAGTCAGAGGATAGGTTTACCTGCAGATTAGCTGAAAAAAATGACTTGAAAGATAAGTCAGAAGAAATTCAGAATAAAGCAGAAAAGTCAAAAGTATTTAAATACAGAAGACAGGTTAAGACAGATGATATATTGAGAAACTTTGCAAGTGTAATTGGAGTCCTGGAAGGGGAGGGAGACCTAATGGGCAGAGAAGTTTTGAAGATTTAACAGCAGAGAACTTTCTGAAATTGTTGACATCAAGCCACAGATTAAAAAAGCACTATGAACCCAAAGCAGATAAAATAAATAAAGAGAATACACACTGAGGTACATCATAGTAAAAGTGCTAAAAACCAAAGACAGAATCTTAAAAGTAACCAGAGGAGGGGGAAAAAGAAAACCCACTTTGAAATGAGCAACAGCTACACAGCTAACTTCTCAACAAAAACAACTGAAGACAAAAAAAAAAAAAAAAAACAAAACAAACAAAAAAAAAAAACTGAAGACCATGGAATGCTAATTTTAAAGTGCAGAAAGAAATCTACTAACCTAGAATTCCATACCCAGCATTAAACTATAAAAATATGAAATAAAAACGAATGAACAAAAGCTGAGAGATTTCAATAGTCACAATAAAGGGAAATTGATAGGGGTGCCCATGTGGCTCAGTCAGTTAAGTGTCTGACTCTTGATCTCAGCTCACAGCTTGATCTCAGGGTTGTGAGTTCAAGCTGTCTTGGGCTTCATACTGGGCATGGAGCCTACTTTAAATAAATAAATAAGTAAATAAAAGGAACTTACTTTATAAAGGTGATTTTTTTTTCAAGGAGAAGAAGGAAGGGCAGTCAGAAGAAATTAAGAACAACAAAAAAGGTAAACATGGCATATAAGTCAGAATACTTGGGAGTTAAAATATCCTAGTGTGCCTAAGTGGCCCGGTGGATTAAGCATCTGACTCCGTTTCAACTCAGGTCATAATCTCAGAGTAGTGAGATCGAGCTCGCGTTGGGCTCCACGTTCGGGGGAGTCAGCCTGAGATTCTCTCCCTCCTCCTCTCCTTACTCCGCTGGTGCTCACTCCCACTTTTGCTTGTTCTCTTTCCCTCAAATACATACATACATACATAAATTCAATCTTTAAAAAAATATATCCTAAGGTCTTCACATTGGAAAGAGCAAAAGTGCCAGCAATAGACTTTGACATAGTAAAGATGTGCACTGCAACTTAAGGATCGCTGCTAAAAGAATAGTAAAAGTTTCAAGTTCAGGCAGGAAAAACATGGAATACCAAAATATAATATGAAAGAAAGTAAGTAAGTAGGGGACAAAGTCTACAATAGGCAGGAAGAAGAATGCACATAGTAAGATGTAGATTTAAAGCCAAATGTGTCTGTAATTGAATTAAATATAAATGGACTAAATCAAAACACAAAGATTACCGAACTAAATAAAAAAATTCAACTGCTTGCTGCTAAGAGCCACATCTAAAACATAAGGGTAGATATGTTGAAAATAAAAGGATAAACATGCAAACACAAAAATGCTGATCTAGTTGTGTTAATTTTTTTTAAAGATTTTATTTATTCATGAGAGACACAGAGAGAGGCAGAGACATAGGCAAAGGGAGAAGCAGGCTCCCCTCAAGGAGCCCGATGTGGGACTCGATCCCAGGACCCAGGATCACATCCTGAGCCAAAGGCGGAGGCTCAACCACCAAGCCACTCAGGTGCCCTAGTTGTATTAATTTTTGACCAAGTGCACTGCAGGCAAAAAAAGTTAGCAGAGGTGAAGAAGGGCACTTCACAATAAAAGATTCAGTTCATGAGAAAGATAAAATTCTAAATGTTAATGTACCTCATAACAGCCTCAGAGTATCTTCAAACAAAATTATGGGCAAAAGATGAAGAGGCACTTTTCTTTTTCTATCCACAAAGTTGTTATTTATATTCCAGTTAACATACAGTGTTAATAGTAGTTTCAGGTATATAATATAGTGATTTAATGCTTCCATACAGCAGGTACTTACAAAAGAAGGGTGTTCAAATGGCTTATGAGAGGCGGTAGGTATTCAGCACCATTAGTTATGAGGGAAATGAAAATTTAAATTATGCTGACAT
Source organism: Nyctereutes procyonoides (assembly GCF_905146905.1). NCBI lineage: Eukaryota > Metazoa > Chordata > Mammalia > Carnivora > Canidae > Nyctereutes > Nyctereutes procyonoides. The sequence continues at coordinate 34,345,150 of NW_026575140.1, read as the reverse complement.
CCCACAACACAACCATCAACAGGGCTTAAGAAGACAAGTCACAATGACAGGTGATGAGGACGTGGAACAGCTAAAATTCCCATAGATTTGCTGGAAGGAGTGAACAAATGGGCAATAACTACTAAAGCCAAACATATGCCTACCCTAGAATCCATCAGTTCACTAATTGCCATATGCCCAAGAGAAATTAGGGCATGTTTCCACCAAAAGTCATTTACTAAGGATGCCTGTAGTGGGAATTTTCACCATAGCCCCAGGCTGGAGAAAATTCAAATGTCCATCATTACAGTAGAATGGACAAATGTGCCATTCTTTAAAAAATATTTATATGTTTATTTTCAGAAATACAGCAGGCATAATTTACTTTCAAAGTATAAAATGAATGTTATTAAAATGCATATATTTGACAAATTTGTGACACTCTCAATACTGATTCATACATATATACTAGGGTCAAATTGTAACAGTCTACTTGTGTGCAATCCCAGAATACACACACACATGCACAAAGTCATGATGACAAAGTCCATATAAATGGTTAATCATTGAGTTTGAAATTTCTTTCCACTATGGCAGTCAAACACCACGTTACCAGGACTTTTCTCCTGGAAGAGTATGGATCTCTCCAGCTGTTTAGTCTAAAGAGACACAGTAATGGAAGGTATGTTTCTCAATTAACCAACAAATATTTACTAAATGAATATTATACAGATGAATGTGCTGTACTTTTACAATACGATTTCATGCAGCAATCACAAGAATGAACTATTGCTGTGTTAATGTGAATGAAGTTCAGAGACATAATATTCAGCCAAAGAAGCCAGACACAATAGGATATATGCTGTGATTGCATTTATGTGCATTTCAAGAACAGGTAAAATAATGTTTTCATCCTAAATCAGAATAGTGGTAATGGGAGAACCTGGCAGTGTATTGACTTGGAAGGTCATGAGGAAACCGGAAGTGCCGAAAATGTTCTGTATCTTGATTTGGATTACATGGGTGTATGCATATAAGCATTCATGGAACTATATATGTAAGATTTCTGTACTTTATACCATAATTTAAAAAATACATAAAAATGGACAGAACCACTTACAAGGAGGAGCAGACAAGTCCACAGCATCATGAGGTATTTTACACACCTCTCTTAGTAAGTGATAGGACAAGTGGATTTTAGTAATCAGTAGGGCTGTAGAATGTTCGAATGACAGGATCAGCAAACATGACCCAGTGGGCCCTAAGGAACATTATACCTAACAACCAAAGAACATGCCTTCTCTTCAAGCTTATGTCGAACATTTACACATCTGGCCAGATGTGAGTCCATAAAGCAAGTCTCAAAACATTTCATAGGATTAAAATTATTTAGAGTATGTTTGACCATAAGACAGTTAAGGTAGAGATCAGGGATCCCTGGGTGGCGCAGCGGTTTGGCGCCTGCCTCTGGCCCAGGGCGCGATCCTGGAGACCCGGGATCGAGTCCCACGTCGGGCTCCCGGTGCATGGAGCCTGCTTCTCCCTCTGCCTGTGTCTCTGCCCCTCTCTCTCTCTCTGTGTGACTATCATAAATAAATAAAAAAAAAAAAATTAAAAAAAAAAAAAAAAAAGACAGTTAAGGTAGAGATCAGTTAAAAGTGATAATTAGAACAATCCATGTTTGGAAATTAAGAAATGCACCTTAAAATAGCACACAGGTCAAAGAAACCTTATGGGTGGGGAAAATGATTTTATTTATTTATTTAAAAAATATATTTTATTTACTCATTCATGAGCAACACACACAGAGAGAGAGGCAGAGACACAGGCAGAAGGAGAAGCAGGCTCCAGGCAGGGAGCCTGACATGGGACTCAATCCCGGGTCTCCAGGATCAGGCCCTGGGCCAAAGGCAGGCACTAAACCACTGAGCCACCTGGGCTGCCCGGGAAAATGATTTTAATCGGGTGATCATGAAAATACATGTTGACACTTAGGAGATATAGATAAATGCCATGCTTAGAGGGAAATTAAGTGCATATATTAGAAAAGAAGAAAGCTTAAAATCAGTGAGCTAAGTACCATCTCCGAAAGCTAGAAAGGGAATTTAATCACTTTAGTCTTTGCCACTTCTATACCGTTTCAGTGCACATGTGGTAATGTATTATAATTTCCAGTTTACTAGCTCTCACTGGAAACTGCAATCTAGGAGTTCCTGGGGTTTGGGGATCCTGTCTTATGCCTCACAACCTCAGTGCCTGTATTAAGTACCTTGCATGTGGTTGATACTTGTTTGAACTGACTTGAGTTCATCACCAGTGCCTTTGGGCTTTTAGAAACCAGGGTGTCAGACTCAAGTGTTTGCAAAAGCCAGACAGATGACGTGATGAGCGAGGCCTACGGCATGGGGGAACCGGCAAAGCAGAGAGCTCTCGCTGCGTCTGGAGGGAGGACTGTCCCTGCTTGGCTCTGGTTGTCTCTATGAAAGAGTGTTGTCCTGGGAGGACTAGATCTTCTCATTTATTTATAAGAAGGCAGAAATTCAGATTTTTATGTGAAATCTCCATTTTTAAAGTGTTGGAAACGAGTTAATTAAAAGAAAAAAATAGAGCATGTGCCAAACCAAACTACATGGCCCTATGGCTGCTGGTTTGCAACCTCTGTCTTATTTCACACCTTAAGCATCAGGGATATGTTTCATGTCTCAATATCCCAGCCAACAGACTCTCAAGTAGCCTCTTCCACCAAGTATACTTCTGCCCCAAGAGAAGGGTCGTAGTGGTTTTCTAATTGGATTTCTGGGTCCTATCTGTAAGAAGTTTGCAACATTCTTTAAAGCCTTCTTTGTAGTTGGCTGTTTACCCCAGCTGAATCAGACACGTATTCCCAAAGATTTTTTTCCCCTCCTTTTGTTGTAATATTCTTAATGATGCATTCTGACTTTTTCACTCTGTTTTCTACACATTTGTCACCACTTCTGCTTTTGGATCTTCATGCTGGAAAATCTGAGGCTTACATGGAAGATTGATTTTTAATGCCCCTTGCGTTGTTTTTCAGCTGTAACATTTGCATGCAATTATGACATTTTAAAAATAGAGACCACGGGGTTTGAAGAAAAAAAAAAAAGAATCTTCTGGGCGGATGAGCAAATGGAAAGGCCGGCCTTTAATTTTGTTAACATCCCAATTACATCGTGGTAACCCTTGTGACGATTTCTGTCCCTTGTAATGCAACACCTGGTTTTTGTTCCAGGGATAGGGACCAAGCCTGGCTGACTCAACCCTTGCTCAATTGTGAGAGTTGGCTGGAAAGTTCGTGTTTCCCAGTGGCCAGCAGAGGTCACTATTTCAAAATTGTTAGAGGAGAACCGTCTGTGGTCCATACCATTTCTCATTCGTTTTGGGGACGTTTTTTTCATAGTACTGATAGGGGATTTTTTTTTCATATTTTTCTGTATTTTCTAAATGTTCTTTAAAATGTGTTTATATATATATTACGTTTAATGGTGCTGATGGCTTGAGCAGGCTTCTATAGATAGATGCTTCTAGAGTGATCACTGCCACCATTTTTTGAGCACCTGCTAGGTGATGGACCCTGGACTGAATGCGAATTACCTCTGATAGCCATTTATCTGCCAGGGTTGTTGTGACCTTTACCTCAATTTCCTGGAAGAGGGGCCTGAGGCGAGAACTGAGACGATTTGCTCAAGGGCACACAGCTAATAGAGACGGGATTCAGATGCAGGGAGGTCTGTCTTCAAAGCCAGGCTCTTAGTTTTCTTGGGAGCTGTGCTTTTTTTTTTCCTTTTTCTTTCCTTCTTTCTTTTTTTCCAAAGAGGAATATTTTATCATCTTGAAGCAACAATCACCAAGAAGGTGAGAGGAGTATGTATTTTTGAAGCAAAGCATTAGAAATAGCTTGCTATTTTTCCTTTGCAAATTTCAGCCTGTAATTTTCTTGAAGAAGCTAGATTTGATTCCTGGTCTTCTTTGAAACAGGGAGCCTTGGTGTTGGGTCAGGCTTTGCTCCTTTGCCTGGTGAAAACAGAACATTATAATACATTGTCTCCAAAAATGTCTCAAGCTTAAGACTTATTCAGTGAGTCAAGTTTACTAAAAAGATTTCTTATTTCAATTTATAAGTCCAATGGAAAACTTCCTAACTTTGGAAATACTGCTTGTGAATGAAAAGATAAATCTGTTTTAGCAGACTTTTATTTATTCATGTTTTAAGACATGAATAAGTCACCAGGATTTTCCACAAAGCTAGAGAGTTATGAGAAGACAGCTGTGTTCATCACCAGATAATGAGTGGTCAGTTTGACCCCCCTGTTCCCATTGAAGAGGTCATGTGAGAACAGCAAGAAAAGGCTTTGTATCTTTTTGGGCTGCTCTAAAAGGACACTGGGTTCTGGAGTCAGTCTTATAAATTGGCCTGGCATACTGCAGTCCATCATTCTTATTTCAAAATTTTTAATGTTTTTGCAGTTGCTATTAACTATAATAATAAATAATAACAATTATTATTATTATTAGAACAGAAGACCGTATTGTCCTTTTAGATCTTCTTAATTAAATAATGAGATGGAACTGGTTTATTTTCTTTGTCAGCAAATATTTAACACGTTTTCACAGGGATAACAAGGAACTCAGAGTAGCCAAACTAAGGCTCCGGTGGAGGGAGATAGACAGGGAGTATAAACAAATGTCACATGGTGGTGAGTACTCTGAAAAACAAGCCGAGAGTAGATAGCACAGTGGGATGCCGTTTTAGGTGGGGTGGTTGGGGAAGGCCTCCTCCGTAAAGTGATGTTTGGCCAGAGGCCTGAATGAGGTAAGAGACGGAATATGTGGATACCTGAAGTGAAAATCCCAGAAAGCAGGACTCCAGAACCAGAGTTTGATATGTCCAAGAGCTAGCAAAGTGGGCAGAGTGACTGGACACAGTGGGTGAAGGGAGGTGAGGGAGGTGGGGTCCGAGACGCAGGAGGGGACCAGGTTGGGTAGGTTACAGTGAGGACTTTGCTCTTACTCTGACTCAGAGGCATTGGAAAATTCTGAGCAAAGGAGTAACATGGGCCCATTTATGTTTGTAAAAGTTCAATCTGAAAAAAAAAAAAGTTCAATCTGGCTGTTCTGTGCAAAGGAGACTGGGGAGAGGGTTTAGCCGCTAAGAATGAAGGCAGGGAGACTAGTTAGGAGGTTGCTGTATCGTCTGGTTCTGCTTCCCTGCAAATACAGTGATGTGCTGAAGACCAGTGAGAGCAGCTGCCTAGTAATGAGAGTGACGACGGGGTAGAAGTTAGTGGGCTGGCAGGTGCTGTTGTTTGCTTCCAGAAACCACCATCAAGGATGAGAAATCCTTGGGCCACCCGGGGGAAGTTCCAAACTTGAAAACTGTTACTTCCAGACCCTGGGCTGCTCCTTTCCTTCCCATCACTCCCATCTCCCAGGTTCGTCAGGTTTCCTTCCTATGTAAAGCTGCATTTAGCCACTTGGGTCCATCCCCAACCACCTGGCCCCCAGCATCCAGGCGCCCCAGCATCACTTTCTGGGACCTCTCCTGACGATTCTAACAGCATCCACACTTGTCTCTTTCTCAATCCACTTTCCAAACAACAGGTAGAATGGTATTTTCAGAACAGATCTGATCGTGTCAGTCTCCAGCCTAAAATTCATTAATTTTGGATCCAGCCCTTTCCATTCCCCAGGCTCATCTGGGGCCTCCCCCCACCCCCCACCCCCGACTTGGTGGCTTTCAATCACACTGCCCCTTTTTTGCCGCCTGGAAGGGATCTCTGTTCCTCTCATCTCAGGGCGTTAGCACACACTTGACCATCTGCTGGAAAGCTCTTCCTCAGCTCCACAAGTAAGGACTTTGTGTCCTCTGAGATGCCAGATGAATCGTCACCTCCCCGGGGAAGCCTTCTGTGACTTCATCAAGCCTCCAACTCCTCTGCCCACTTCACAGCTTCTTATCACACGAGCATTTCTCCTTTAGGACCTTATCTTTGCTTGTTTGTATGATTCCTGTATATGCATTCATGTGTATGATGATTGGCTGAATACTTTGTGTCCACCACCAGTCAGTCGAAAGTTCTGTGAATCTCTGGCTCCTTAAGGACAGCTCCTGGGCATGGTAGGTATTCAATCAATATTGTTGGATCAAGATGGAGGTTACTCTGGATACACTACTTCAGACCTCTCTGAATGACTTTCTGAAGGGCCTGTACATCCTTTAGTAACTCATTCATTCACTCTATTAACTTATGCATGTATTCAACCATAATTCACTGTGTGCATGGACACCAGACATTGTGCTCGGTACGAGGGCTAGGGTGGCACATAAAACAATTCCTGCCCCAAAGAGCCAGTGGGCACTCATAAGGCTTTCAGCTTGGAGAGCAACATGGTTGGATCAATGATTTAGAAAGACTCTGGCTATAGGGAGGAGCCCCAGGTGGGAGCCTGGTCCAGTGTTAGAATAGAGATGATGAGGCCTGATTAGGGCGATAGAAGAACATGGGAGGTAGGAGTCACAGGCCTCAGAGTCTAGATGTGGGTGGAGGAGAAAAGGAGCCTAGGATAACCCCTAGGATCCTAACTTGATGGTATCATCATCCATGTGAGAGAAAACAGAATGAGGAAAGGAGAAAGGAGAGGGCGTGGAAGAAATGAGCTTAGGTCCTTAGCTTCCCAAGCCATTTATTAGCTTCTATTTTTAGAGAGAGTCTGATTAACCTGAGGTTTCATTCAGAAGAGACTCTATTTTTAGGAATAACCAACCTGACTCTATCATGGTGCCTTCCTCCCCTACACCGCCTTATTCCAGGTCGCAAATCTTTTCCAATCCTTAACTCCTGGCCATCATTGATCTGTTCTCTATAATTTTGCCTTTTCCAGACGGTTACATCAATGGGGTCATACAGTATGTGGTCTTTTGAGTCTGGCTTCATTTACTTAGCATGAATTTACTTAGCATGATGCTTTTGATTCACCCATGTTCAATTCTGTGTTATTTGCTGAGTAGTATTCCGTTCTGTGGATTTACCACAGTGAATCTGGTAGGCAGTTGAGAAATTTTTGGTTTTCTGTTTTTGAGGATTACAAATAAAGTTCCTAAAAATCTTCATGTACAGGTTTTTGTATAAACATAGATTTTCATCTCATACTGGGAATGGTATTGTTGGCTTGTATGGGTTGTATGATATTATGATTAACTTTATAAGAAAGTATCAGATTGTTTTCCAAAGTGGTTGTACCTTTTTGCATTTTTTAAAAAGATTTTATTTGTTTGAAAGAGAGAGAGAGAGAGAGAGGGAGCACGAGCAGGGGAAGAGAGAAGCAGAGGAAGAGGGAGAAGCAGATTGCACAGAGCATGTCCACACAGGGCTCACGTGGGGCTCGATCTCACAACCCTGAGATTATGACGAGCCAAAATCAAGAGTCCGTCACTTAACCAACTGAGTCACCCAGGAGCTCCTCTTTTTGCACTTCTACCAGCAATTAATGAGAGTTCCAGTTGCTTTACATCGTTGCCAACGTTTGATATGTTTGAATTTTATTTTAAATTTTAACCATTCTAATGGATGGGTAGTAGTATACTAGTGTGCTTATAATTTGCATTCCCTGATGACTAATTATGATGCACTATTTTATGTATTTATTTTCCATCTGCATATTTTCTTTGGTGAGGTATCTGTTCAGAAGTTTTGCCCATTTAAAAACTTTGGTTGTTTTTGTTTTGTTAAGTTGCAAGGGTTCTTCATATATTCTGAGTACAATTCATTACTTGAATATATGATTTGCAAATATTTTCTTCCTGTATGTTTGTGGCCTGTCTTCATTCTCTTAGTAGTTAGTGGCTTTTGCAGAGCAAAAATTTTAATTTTTGATCAAGTCCAATTAACATTTTTTTCCTTTATGGATAATGCTTTTGGCATCATATCTGCCTGTGAGGTTCCCAACAATTTTCCCAGTTTTGTGGTCATCAGTGATTTCAAATTCGCCAATGTAACCATGCTTCATCATCATAGGTAGAAACTGGACTATGACTCTGGAGCACAGCCTAAGAACCTGGTGTTTGCCTCTCTTTCTGGCATTGTTAATATTCTTGAGAGCATCTGCCAGGACATGCATGTGTACATTATGGTGGCATGGAAAGGTGGCGGAAAGAGGACAGGCGTTTTTTTTTTTTTTTTTTCTAATGGCTTATTGCTATATATTTAAATATGATGGATCTTTCTTTCTTTCAAAGATTTATTTATTTACTTATTAGAGACAGAGAGGGGGGGGCGGGGGCAGAGGAAGAAGCAGGCTCCATGCAGGGAGCCCTATGTGGGACTCGATCCTGGGTCTCCAGGATCACGCCCTGGGCTGAAGGCAGCCCTAAACCACTGAGCCACCAGGCTGCCCTATGATGGATTTTTCTATATTAACCTTGTATCCTGCAACCTTGATAAACTCATTATTTATAAGTTCTAGGTTTTTTCTTTTTGATAGATTTCATGAGATTTTATACATGATGATAACGTTGCCTGCCAATAGAGAATTTCTTTCATTCCAATCTGTGTATTTTTTTCCTCTTGCCTTAGGACTTGCTAAGGACCTGCAGTGTGATGTCGAATAGCAATAGTGAAATATCTTTGTTCTTAATCTTAGGGGAAATCATTCAGTCTTTACCCTTACACCGTACTGTAAATGTGTGATGTTAGCCGTAGGTTTTGTTTTTGTAGACTCCCCTTATCTAGTTAAGAATGTTCCTTTCTATTCCTAGTTTAAGGTGATTCTTTCTTTCTCAGTCATATATTAGATTTTATCTAGAATATCTTTAATGGCCCTTTATGACTATGTTCCATATTGGGATTCTTCAGGAGTTTTTATTTTGTTTTAAAAAGAACATCTTCGGGATCCCTGGGTGGCGCAGCGGTTTGGCGCCTGCCTTTGGCCCAGGGCGCGATCCTGGAGACCCGGGATCGAATCCCACGTCGGGCTCCCGGTGCATGGAGCCTGCTTCCCCCTCTGCCTGTGTCTCTGCCTCTCTCTCTCTCTCTCTCTCTATGACTATCATAAATAAATAAAAAATAAAAAATAAAAAGAACATCTTCAAATAAATAAAATGAGGTCTGGAAGTGGTAGGAGAAGTATGTTGGGTATTTCATTAATCATCATTATCACCTCTCATTTTCTAGTTGATTTGATCTTTTTTGACCTTCTCATTGAGTCTCCACAGAAGCCTTGGTGTGTCAGGTACTGTCATCCTTATTTTGTAGGTACAGTATCAGGGAAGCTGGGATGGTGACTTGCTAATGTCTCTTCTTAGCTTGATAACACCAGAGCTACAACCAGTAAAGAAGTCATTTTATGGCCTGTCCTCAATGAAAGCCCCAAACCACAGAGAAGTAAACCCAGGTTCTGGACTCAGGCAGACAATCTTCAATTTTAATTAAATTAAAAATGTTATTGCAGTAAAATTCATGTAACATAAAATTAACCACTTAAAAATGAGTAATTCAGTGGCATTTAGTACATTCACTATGTTATACAACCATCACCTTTATCTAATTCTAAAAAATTTTCATTAGCCTAAAAGAAAACCTATAGTCATTAAGCAGACAATCCCCATTGGTCCCTTCCCTTAGCTCCTGGCTACCACCAATCTCTTTCTGTCTCTATGGATTTACCTATTAAGGATATATCATATAAGTGGAATAATAAAATATGTGACCTTTTGTGTCTAGCTTCTTTCACTTAGCATAACATTCTTGAGGTTCATCCAGGTTGTAGCATGTATCTGTACTTAATTCCTTTTTATGGCTGAATGGTATTCCATTGTGTGTGTGTGTGTGTGTGTGTGCGTGCGCATGCGTGTGTATGTACATATAAATATATATACAGTTTGTTTATCCATTCATCCATTGATGAACGTTTGAATTGTTTCCACAATAATGGAATATATCTAGGAGTGGAATTTCTGGGTCAGTAATTCTATGTTAATTTTTTTGAGGAACCATCAAATTGTTTTCCACAATGGCTGAACCATTTTATATTCCTTTTTTTATTTTAAAGATTTTATTTATTTATTCATGAGAGACATAGAGAGAGAGAGGCAGAGGGAGAAGCAGGCCCCACGCAGGGAGCCCGACGCGGGACTCGATCCCGGGACTCCAGGATTGCGCCCTGGACTGAAGGCGGCGCTAAACCTCTGAGCCACCGGGGCTGCCCCCATTTTATATTCCTATCATCAATGTATGAAGGTTCTAATTTCTCTACATCCTCATGAAGGTTCCAATTTCTCCACATCCTCACCAACACTTATTACTTCGTTCTGTTGTTTTTTTTTTAATAGCCACTCTAGTGGATATGATTTTGGTAATTTTGATTTGCATTTCCCTAATGACTAGGAAGTTTGAGCATCTTTTCATGTACTTGCTGGCCATTTGTATATCTTCTTTGGAGAAGCATCCTTTGCCCATTTTTTTGACTTGGTCATCTTTTTGATATTGGACTATATGAGTTATTTATATATTATGGATGCTAAACACTTATCAAATGTATGATTTGCAAATATTTTCTCCCATTCTATAGCTTATCTTTTCATACCTTCATAATGTCCTTTGATGCAGAAAAAATTTTAATTTTGATGAAGTCCTATTAGAAAAAAAATTTGTTGCCTATGTTTTTGGTTTCACATCTAAGAATCCATTGCCACATCCAAGGTCACAAAGATTGCCCCCTTGTTTTCTCCTAAGTTTTTATGGCTTTCAGCTTTTGCATTTATGAAGTTGATCCATTTTGAGTTACTTTTTTGTAGATGGTATGATATGGAGATTCAACTTCATTCTTTTGCATGCAGTTATCCAGTTGTCCAAGCACTATTTGTTGAAGAGACTATTCTTTCCTCAATGAGTGGTCTTGGCATTCTTACTGAAAATCAGTTAACCATGGATATATGAGAGGCAGACACTCTTAACTGAGAACTTTGGCAAATAACTTAATTTGGAGCTTTTACTTTCTCACCTATAAGACAGGAAAGACAATCTCTTTCAGAGTTTTCAGGATAAAATGAGATCACATATGGAGAGTGTCAGCCATAACCCACCTGGCACATAGTAGGTTCCCTAGTGAATGTTAATTCTTCTCTTGCTGCAAGAAACAGAGGCAAAGTAAGCAGTGTAGCATTCATCACCTCTATTCCTTCTCCTTTTTTCATATATCCAGGACACAAGAGACCCTTAGATACACAGAAATGTCTATTTTTGCCTCAATCATTTGCTGAGTATATGCTTACAGCCCTGGACCAAGAGTGAGGGAGGTCATGATAGCTTAAAGAAGTGCTTAGCTTGGGGCAGCCCCGGTGGCTCAGCAGTTTAGCACCACCTTCAGCCCAGGGCATGATCCTGGAGACCGGGGATCAAGTTCCATGTCGGGCTCCCCATAGAGGAGCCTGCTTCTCCCTCTGCCTGTGTCTCTGCCTCTCTCTCTCTCTCTCTCTCTCTCTCTCTCTCTGCGCTCTGCGTCTGTCACAAATAAATAAATAAAATATTAAAAAAAAAGAGAAGTGCTTAGCTAGAAATGCAGTCAAGCAAATGAAGTAGTAGTCAGTCTCTAATAATTCAATCTGCATTCCATAAACATTTACCTAGTACCAACATTGTGCCAGAATGTGTTCTAGGTTCTGGAGTTACAAAGGCAAAAGGCTGCCCCTTCTCCCAGAGAGATCTCAGGCTGAAGGAAGAGACAGACTGTTAAATAGGTAATTATAAAATGGTATAAGTTATGAGATAGAATGAAGTAGATTGCTTGTAGGAATGTGCAGGAAGAAAATAATTCTAGCTAGAGGATTTCAAGAAGGCTTCTGGGAAAAAGTGACACCCAAGTTGGGTATCAAACAATTCATAAGAAGGACAAGCAAGAAAAATGTTAGCATAGGAAACATCATATACAAAACTATAAAGATACAAATATATGTTCTGGGTTCTAGGTGATGCAAAATATTCTAGGGTGCTTGGAACACAGGATAGGGCTGAGTGGTGGAGTGAAAAAATTGTTTGACTTCACTTAGGTGGCTGTTGGGATCTATTAATGATCACTATCTTCACCAGGGAAGTGACATGGTCAAATCTATGTTTTAGAGCCTGAAAGAGAAACCTGTATGGAAAATGGATGATAGGGAAGAGGATAAGTCTAGAGGCAAGAAGAAGAATTGGGAAGAAATGTAGTGGGGTGTTAGGTGGATTCATGGTGAATCCAATATGGGAATGTGGGAGAGAAGGGACCTAGGATGCCTCAGACTTCTGACATGGAGGATTTGGCCATGGGGTCTGCTAGGTAGATAAAGGAATGAGGAGCTAAGTCGGAAAAGAAAACATGTTTGCTTTTGCAGATGGCTCCAGATGGAGATATCCAAGTAGACAGGCTGTATGTGGGAGTAGGAGGGCAAAAGCAAGTTTGAGCTGGAACACTGGTTAGTATTAAAAACACACATTATTGTCTGGCCTGCTAAAGGGAGAAGTGGGTTTTACTTGTTTTGCTGTGCTTTGTTCTTGACAATTAAAATATTAATGAGTTTCATTTTCATACCAAAACTACACAGAAAAAAAAATACAGCTCATAGTCCTACTGCTCAAGTAACCCCTACTGAAAGAGAGGAAGGATAATACATATTCTTAGAAAAGGCAAACAGTTCAGAAAAGTAAAAAATGAAAAAGTACCCCACAGTCCCTTAACCACTGTTAACATTTCCTTACATTTCTCTCTAAAGAAAAAAAAACTGCATGCACCCACTGGATTTTGTATATCCCCAAAGGGGTCCTGCAATATACAAGTGTTTAAGAGGTCTATTTAATGAGATTAACCTTCGCATTGCTTTGTCAGGCTTTACAAACTCCTCTGTCCTGGTGGGGTGGAGCTGTGAGCTCAATGGGGGAAGGCCAGGATCTCCATTTCCTTAGCTCAGGTGTGGGGGCTGGCTCAGGGGAGGTGCCCAGTAAAGAATAAGTGAATGAGCCATTGCTGCATCTTGGAAATTTGGAGAGCCTCTGCCTGCAGTTACAGTTGATTAAGTGACTTATTCAGTAAGTGTTTCCAGAGTCCCAAGCGTGCAGTGCTGTGTGTGTGTGTGTGTGTGTGTGTTGAAGGGGGGAGGGGAGGGGAGGATTCAACTCCAGGGCTCACTGAAGGGTAGAACTGGAAAGGCCAGCCATCTTCTTCCAACTGTCTTGCTTTTTGAGGTGGAAACTGAGGTTCAAAGTGAGATTATGATTTGCTAAAGCCACATGGCTTGTTGGCAGCAGAGCCAGCCCTAGAACTTCAGCCCTAGCAGTGTGTTGGAGGGCTTGGTGAGCTACCCTTGCTCCTCTCTACCTCTTCTCCTCCTACCATAAAAGTAGCAACAAGTCTCCACTCCAAATCCCCAGACACACGCAAGACTTTGAGCTGCCCTATGCAGCCCTTGGCCTTTGACCTGTGTGTAATGGGCAGGTTGGATGACATCCTCTGTCTATTAGAGGCAGCTGGCTGATATAGAAGTGAGAGCACCAGACTGGGACTTAGGAAGCCGGGATGCCGGTGCCAGCTCGGCCACACCCACCATATTGCTGTGGGCCAGTCACATCCTCTCTCCTTTGAATGTAGGGGTGGGTGCGACGAAGTCTCCAAGGACCTTCTTACCATTATTGGTCTCTAATTGCGAATGCTATGTGTAACCAATAATAGGAAATCAGATTTTAGAACTTTATGACTCTAAAAGCCTGGTTTCCCAAGATTCTAGGGATGCTGCTTGAGGTCTCTTACTCTTTGCAGAATGTCTATTGTGAGACCTGACCTATTGTGTCATAGGGACAGGCTGCATATACATTTTTCAACTTGAGGCCAAGGGCAAAGAGACCAGACCCCCTACCTTCAGAGTGTGTGAAGCCAGATAGGTCCCTTGGGGTGGCCTGAGTCACCAGCAAACAGTGTCCTGGGGGTGGGCTGAGATGAATACAGGTTACCTTGGGGGTCTCCTAGAACCCTTCCAGTAGCCCTGGTGGATAGTCCTGCCCAGGTGAATAACTCTGCTTTTTACAGAAGGAAACAAGCTCAGAGAAGGGACCTGAGCCACTGCAGCTAAACACCCTCAGACTGTTCTTTGGGTGGTGGTCTTTCGACACATTGGACAGGGCTTGGAGAGACACGGCTGGCTGTGAGGGAAGCCCAGAACACAGGGGAATCGGGTTCCAGGCCCCGAAGGAATTTAGAGGAATGGGTCTCAATCCCCAAGGCTCATTAAGATCTCCTGGGAGCCCCCTAACAATCTAGGCACTGGGGCCCTGCCCCCAGACAGATTCACAGATTTGATTAGAATATTTTCTAGTTGAGACCTGGCGTTTGCTGTTGTCCCTTTTTTTTTAAATTAACATTTTCAATTTTTTCAATTTTTTTAAAAAAGTCAGTTCTAGGGATCCCTGGGTGGCGCAGCGTTTTAGCGCCTGCCTTTGGCCCAGGGCGCGATCCTGGAGACCCGGGATCGAGTCCCACGTCGGGCTCCCGGTGCATGGAGCCTGCTTCTCCCTCTGCCTGTGTCTCTGCCTCTCTCTCTCTCTCTCTCTCTCTCTCTCTCTCTGACTATCATTTAAAAAAAAACAAAGTCAGTTCTACATCCAAGATGGGTTTGGAACTCACGACCTTGAGATGACGAGATGCATGCTCTACTGGCTGTGCCAGCCAGGTGCCCCTGTTTTTGTTTTTCTTTCAACTTTGGAGTTGGGCACCCTCCAGCCTGGGCTCTACAGCGAAAAACACCGCAGAAACCAAAACGCCTAAGAAAAGAGGCCCGACATCCCCGGTTCTCGTCCCAACGCTGCCGCTGACTGGCGGGGCAATGCGTGCAAGGTCTCGAGCGAGCCGCGTGGACTCTGCGGCCCGACTTCTAAAGCACTTTCACAAGCGTTACCTCCGCGTGCAGGTTCCGCCGGTCCCGCGTGACGACGAGAAAACTGACCGCGGGGAAGGCAAGGGTCCGGCCTCGGCCGCGGGGACGGGCGGGGACACAGCCTGGCTCTCCCGGCGCCCCGCGCGCTCCGCCGCCCGGCCAGCCCAGCTCCGCCGACGCGGCCCTGCCTCTCGGCCCGCGGCGCCGCCCTGCCCGGCCGGGCGGCCGGAGGGCAGCGGGCAGCGCAGGGCCCCGGCGGCCGCCGCCTGTCAAACCCTCCGCCCGGCCCCGCTCGCCGCCCTGCCCAGGCCCCCGGGCAACGGAGGCCCCGCCCTCGCGCCGCGATTGGCCTCCGCGCGGCGGCCGCGGCGAGCCAGTGGCCGGAGTGGCTGTCGGGCAGCCCGGGGCCCCGCCCCCGCCCCGCCCCGCCCCCGCCCCCGCCCGGGGATGCCGCCCCTCTGGACGCGGCGGCAGCGGCGGCTGCGGGGGCTGCGGCGCCAGTGGAGGCGCGCCGAGCCGTGCGCCCCGCGAGCTGCAGCCGCAGCGGCGAGGTGAGAGGGGGCGCGGCCCGTGACCCGGGGAGGGCGGGCGCCAGGGCCCGCGATCTGAGCCTAGGGTCCCCGGGACGTTGGGGTCCCGGCAGCTTTGGAACGGCGCGGGCGGGGAGCGCAGCGAGGAGAGGAGAGGAGGGTTTGGGGGCCCCCGGGCCCTTGTTGCAGGAGGGATGTCGGCAGGGCCCAGACGCTGTGGACGGGGCCCCAGCGCGCGTGTGCGCCGAGTGTGAGCCAGTGGGGCCGCCAGTGTTGCCCAGCGTCGGGCGGGTGAATGCGAGGAGCGGTACGTGTGGCACACAGTGTCCCCGGTGTGCCTTCGCGGGGGCGGGTGGTATGCGGGGGAGCCGGCGTCCAGGGGCGTTACCGACTCTCCGCGGGTTTGCGCGTGCGATGGGTTCGTTTTCTCTGCTGCGCGTGGGAGTGTGCGTGTCTCTGTGTGCTCGTGATGGGTTCGTGTCGCGGGAGTGAGCGCCCGTCATCGGACCCCCCCTCCCGGCCTCGGCGGTGGTGGGTAAGTGTGGGAAGGGCTGCGCCCCGGACCCGGACCGGTGGGTGCGCAGCCCCTAGTCCCTGCGCGCAGCCGGGTCCCCGAAGCGCCCAGGGAGGCGCGCGGCCCCGGACCCACCTGGAGTGGTCTCCGCGGCGCCGCCGGAGCCCGGCCCTGGGAATCCGCGTTGCCGCCCGCGCCGGGTCTCACGGGGTGACCCCGCTCAGGCGCTCTCCCTCCTGCAGGCCTCAGTCTCCCCATTTCTTTGGGGACGGCTGGAATCGGTGGCCGCGGACTTGAGCGGGAGGGTGCGCGGGCTTCCCCGAATGCGCTGCGGCGGCGGGTGGCCGGGGGCCCTGGACACATCAGAGAGGGGAGCGTGAGCCCCTTCTGGGCCAGGAAGGGGCTTTTGCGCGATCAGGTGGGTTTGTCGGGTCAAGGGAAGTGTGGTGGAGCTGACCCATTTTAGAGACGGGGAGTACGTCGAGGGGTGGTGGTGACCGGCCCCAACCTCCCCCGGGACTCGGGACTCGGGACTCGAGGGGGCCGTTCGCTCTTTCTGACGCGCGCCTGCTGTCTTCCCTCCGCAGGAGCCCGGCTCTACCCCCCAGCGGCGCGCCCTGCGCTGGCGCCATGCACTGCGAGGTGGCGGAGGCGCACTCAGACAAGAGGCCCAAGGAGGCCCTCGGCGCCCCGGGTCCAGGCCGCGGGCCCGCGGGCCTCGGCGGCACGCACATGGCCTTCAGGGTCGCTGTGAGCGGCGGCGGCTGCGTGGACGGGGGCCCGCGTGACCTGCTGCCCCGGCCGCCCGCGCCGCTGCCCTGCGCCCACGACCTCCTCCGCCCACGGAGCCCCCGAGACTACGGTCCGTCCAAGGCCGCCGCCGCCGCCGCCGCCGCCGCGGGGAAGGGTAAGTCCGGTCCCGCCGACGTGCCGGGCTGGCCTGGCGGGGCGTGGAGAAAGCCGGGCTGCCAGGCCTGAGCACCGCACTCCTTTGCGGGAATTCTCGGGAGAACTGGGTGGAGCTTTCTCTCGTGTTCATCACTTTCTCTCTCGGTGTTTGGGACTCGGTTGTCATTATCAAATGATGCCCGTTTAGGAAGCATCTAATCTAAACTCAGTAAGCCTATTTCGGAGGACCAATGTGTATAGCGAGTCCAGCTTACGCGATTTTGCTTCTGTGAATTTCTGGTAAGAGTTGTGCAAAACTTACAGAATCTTGTGAACTAGGGCGAATAGCGACTCGAATACCTCCGAACTGGCCACAGGCATATTTGGAAGTATTCTGATCATGCTAAAGAGCAAAAACCAGAGGCCTTCAGCAAGACCTCTCCCCTCTCGGAATCTCAGTTTCCCCAGCTGTCAAGTGAGGAATTAATTTTGTCAGATGATTTCTGGAGTCCTGATGGAAAATTTTCTGAATCTGTGATCCAGCCTGAGTCAGTATCTTGACTTTTAAAAAAAATGGCTTTTTCGAATTTGAAGCTTCAGAAGCATAGTATTTGATCAGATATTCCTTTGCAGTACCCATCCTCTACTCAGTGACGCTGGTGGGTGTAAGGTGCAGGCTGCAGTAGGGTTTATGGGCTCAAAGTCAGTGATGATGCGGGCATTCTCATGAACCTGTTCTCTCATCGCAGTTAATTATTATTGAGCCGTTATTTAGAAGTTTCATGCTGACAGATAATTAACTAGAAATTAGGGAAATTGTTAAGATGCAGTGTTGTCCTGCCATCCCTCCCCCCCCCCCAACCTTTTTTCTCTCCCTGGGAGAAACCAAGGCTTGGGATTTCATTATTTCGGCTTTTAGGACCTCTTGGTTCTATTTCTAGGTGATTCTCAAGACAGAAAGTTTCTTTTGGCTCTATAGACATCACTCCTTTAGCATTAGCCCCAGCAACTTAGAAAACGTAGAGTGTTTGGGTTTTAGAGATGAGAGCTTCTTCTGGGTGGAGAATAACCAACTTCCCAGTTCAGGCACTGGTAAAATGAAATGAAAGGAAACAGTGTTTTTCTCTTTAATGAAAACACCTGACTTTGTAGGAGAGTGCTATTTTCTTGTCTCATGTTCAATGTCAGCCTCTACTCCAACAGAGAGGGACTCTGTTGGAAAGGTAGACACAAAACAGTGGTTTTAGGGTATTATTACTAGGATACGCATATGAGGTTTTCTTTACTGGGGAGAGAGGAGTGGTGCGCAGCAAGACATGAGTAATATCTGCTGCCCTGAGCTTCTTGGCTTGCCCTGCTCCACATATAATCCTCCCTTAAACAGATACCCTCATACAACGTTTTAGGTTTTAAAAAAAAATCATAGCTGTCCCTGAAGATCGATTTCTCTGCAGACCTGGTGAATGGCTCTCCTAAACATATCTTTGTTTGGAGCCGTGGTTAGAGACCTCTCATCTGGGTGCTTTGCATATGATCTTCCTATTTCCATTCTCCTAAGCCCCAATTATCTTTATTCATACTCCTCTTCCCGCACCAGTGTCTAATATATGAAATGTTTAACTCAAGATTGTATTTGGGAAAGACAAAGAAGGGTAGAAAGGGATGGGAGGAACAGCCTCTTTCTTTGTACCCTAACATGGTTGTTCTGGTTAAGCATTTGTAAGAGGTTGCCTTTTTTTTTTTTTAAGATTTTATTTATTTATTCATGAGAGACACACACAGAGAGAGGCAGAGACACAGGCAGAAGGAGAATCAGGCTCCCTCTGGGGAGCCTGATGCGGGACTTGATCCCAGGATCCAGGATCATGACCTGAGCCAAAGGTAGATGCTCAACCACTGAGCCACCCAGATGTTCCTTCTTTTTTTAAATTAAATTAAATTATTTATTGATGAGAGACACACAGAGAGAGGGGCAGAGACCTAGGGAGAGGGAGAAGCAGGCTCCTCACAGGGAGCCTGATGCGGGACTCAGATCCCGGGACTCGAGGATCATACCCTGGGCCAAAGGCAGGCGCTCAACCACTGAGCCACCCAGGCATCCCCCAGATGCCCCTTCTAAACTGTTTTCTATATAGTCGCCCTCCTGGCTGGTGGGGTAGAATTTATCACACTCCTGTGAAAGATAAGGAAATTGAGGCCTGAGAGAAGAGAAGGTATCTCTTATTATAAAAGGCCGCCCCCTGATCTGGGTGGGTGTTCTCTGGCCAGCCTTTGCTCACTGACTTGGGCTTGAAGAAATTGCCAACCTGGTCTCTCTCCTCAGCAAAGTCTTCCTCACAGGCCAGCCCCTCAGTGGCCGGAGATGAAACCAGCTTCCCCACAGAGCTTCGGCAGTCTTCTTAAAAATGCCATGAGGAAGCTTCGGCACCTCTTACTACCCCTGCTCCCACCCAGATATTCCCTGGACCACGTAACCCTCTTGAATGTTTGGTGTCTAGCTCCAGATCTTAGGTTTATTGGAAACACACTCAAATACCTATTGAAAAATATTTATTGACTCTGCCCTGTCGCCTATGATCTGTGCGAGCTCCGGGGAACTCGCTCACTGCCTGAGCCTTTGCCACCCCACCCATTTGTAAACTTACCGTGAGACCGACTTTGAAAGACTGGGGAGAGCTTTAGTGCAAGGGCCACCTCAGGGCCTGCTTATTGTGGGGTTACTCTTGTGATGCCTTTACGGTTCTCCAGCGTCTGGCTTTTCATTTGCATGAGAGGTAATGATGCCTTCCTCCCAGGGTGAATCAAACAATGGCTGTGAGAATGCTTTATAAACTAAAAAGGTAGGAGGGGTCACTTTTATTAATTCATGCCAAGCTAGGGTAAGTGATACTTGAGATAAAGGGGGCAGGGAAAAGAGGGAGAAAGGTTTGATTTTTAAAATGTTGAAGGTGAAGCGCATTCACTGGTGCGCTGGCCAGGGGAAGCTGAGAGGAGCCAAGCTTCAGGTCTTTTGTGGCCACGGGGTGCCCGGGAGAGAGAAGACAGTATTGCTTGATCTGGGGTCGGGTTTCAGATGATTTGCCTTCTGCTTCAGATAGACCCTAAGCCGAGAAAGGAAGCGAGTCCTTGAGTCTCACGGCTTCTCCATAAATGCTGGGGTTGTCTGTATTTCCAGATCTGGAGTCAGGAGGCACTGGGGATGGTACGACGTCATGGACTAACATTGTCATCATTTACAATAAGAATCACGATCTGTTTATGGCAGAGTCCCGTTTATCCAGATTCCAAGCAGCTGGAAAGGCCAAATTACCAGATGCTGCATTTTTCTTTCTTATTATTAAACACCCAACACTGTGCGTTTGGAAGTTCCTGACAAGGAAAGAAGGTAAACATCTGGGCTCTATGCAGGCAGACAGCTTTGTGGCGATGGCCTGATGACGCTCGTGCCCCGTGCACAGTGCTTTACAGTTTTCAGCGTGTGTTCCCACACATTCTCTCATCTGCTCTCAAGCCAGCTGTGCTCTGCCTACCTTGTGGGCTGCTCAGAGGGAACAGATGTAAAGTGCTTTGCAGTCTTGAGAGTGCTGGGCAGATCCTGGCTATTATTGCTGTGGTTCCCATTTTATAGATGAAGATGTTGAGGTTCAAGGATGTGCTCAAAGCTACAAGCAAAAAGCGATAGTTTGTAAGCCTTCGGTTCCAAATATTTGAGTCTGGTTCTACAGCTTGTACCTTCTACATGTGTGTGTTGGCGACCAAGAGCTGGCGTACGGAATGGCCTCCTGAATGTTCCCAGAGAACTTAAAATATTTTATTTTTTGCTTTTGGTATTTCTTCTGTCTTGACTTTTTGGAAGAGGTACCTGTGCCATAGTTAGAAAACGTCTTAGTTTACCATTTGTCCAGAGTTGCTGTTTCCAGACTAAACCAGAGAGTGAGCTCACTATTTAATTTACAGTGACTCTCTGGGCCCTTCACACCATGTCCTGAGACTGGACACGTCCTAGCAAAAAAAAAAAAAAAAAAAAAAGGCTGACGATCATGACACACGTGGACACTGTCATTGGTAAACAGACATCATGACATGGCCATAAAGTAGTCAATCTTCTAACTTAAAAAAATAGTTCATCTATATATATATTTTTTTAATTTTATTTTTTTTTCCTTGAAAAAGGAAATCAAAATGCTGTTGTAGTTTGTGTGTATGGGCATTAGGGGCTGGCGATAGTGGAGAGTAAACAACGATGGTCACCGTGATGTCCAGGGGAGGCCTAGGAGGGGCTAGCGCATCCCTAATAGAAAGGTATGAGTTATTTTGAAAGCATTTACCCCCTCCGGCTCTGGTGGGCAATTTGCTTGCATTTCATCCATTTTAAAGTGCTGGTCCTGCGATCCGGAAATAATCAGATCCAAATTTTTTCGGTGCTTGAGGTTTCAAAAAAGGGGGAGAAAAACCTGCTGGCCAAATGTCAGGCTCAGTGAGACAAAGAGAAACATGTATGTGTGTGGGTACACAAATACGATAGGAACATGTTGCGTCTACAGTCGTAAGAGTTATGTATCCGACAAATCTTTTATAGACATGTAGCGGAAATATAATTCTCAAAGATTCCCCAAGAATCCTGTGCGGCTAGAATTTCTCTTCCCTTCCTGCCTCCCATGCTCTCCAGAAGCTGCTAGGACTTGGCTTACAAATGGAAAGGAGACCATCACGTTAGATCGTAACTTAATTTAGGCCTGGTTGTTTCTGAGCAGTTTACCTGTCCTGCTCCCCTGGGCTGAGGTCTCAGGACCCTTTTAGCTGTGGCATCATATTGGTAGGCTGTGTTGCTCCATCTGTGATTTAAAAACATAAGTTTCTTTATATGCGGTGGTTTTCCTTCACACTTCTGAGAATAAAAAAACGCACCCCGTCTTTGACTTATTCATCTCCTTGCGTTACATTTGCGTGAGAAGCTAAATGGGCCAGCACACTTATTTTTACAGTGCGTTAAAATCTCATTACAGGCATAAGTGCACAATGAATCATTTAAAAAAATATATTCTTATGTTCTTTGTTCTGAATGTTGCATAATTATCATCATTTTCTTCGGTTTTATTTTGTGGAGTTTGGCCAGCATCCTAGAAAAAGGGGAGAAACTCAAGTTTTCAATCCTTTTTTGGGTAGGATTAGGAAAAAAAAAACACAACAAACAAATAAATACCAACTTTATTTGTCAGTTGACCAGTGATTATTGCTAATTGTGGCTTTTGCATAGAGAGGGTAATTTCCCTTCCTTCCCTCAATTTTCTTGGAAAAGAATTCCCTTTTTTGAAGCCGATGATGGTGGTATTTCAACCACCTCACGAGATATATTATATTCGATATATATATATATATATATATATATATAGTTATATTTGAAGTTAAATTAGGTGGTTTGCAAATTTATTTTGCTAATACAGATTTTAGTTGCAATTAGTTGGGACCTAGAGAGTTGTGTTGTTTCTTTTGGTGTAGGGGGTGGTTTATTTTTGTGCTTAAAGAAACAAAGACATTCGTTTCAAGGGGGAGAAGAAATGAAACAAACTTTTGCAATGGGCTTTGAAAAATTCAACTGCATTATGCAGAAAGCACAGCTGTAATACCAGGGCCAGGAAAAAAAGAGCAAACTCCTGAAATATTTGTGCCGCTCGCCTTCACTGTGCTAATGATTCTAGCAGTTTAAAAACGGACTTCTTGTTTATCAACAGTGGCTGCCCGAATTAATAGTTTACAATGAAAAAAAAAATGCTTTCAGCTTTGGAAGCAAAGTCCTGGACCGGACGGATAGCTGAGTGAGAAAGGAAAGCAGAAAAGGGGGAGGGTGGTTGTAGCTGTTTTGGTCTCCCTAGGCCTTATTTATAAGAAACTGAAAGGAAACAGACCTGGGATGAGGTGGGGGTGGGGAGAGTACAACCCTAACCCAGTGGTCTTAGAGTTTAAAATCACTGAAAGCATCTGTTTTCTTCTTTTCCCCATCTTCCCCTAAACTCCAAAGGGTTATTCCTTCAGAGGGTTTCCGGCGGATCGAGGCGGATTGTGTTAGCATTACGAGCTGTGTTTTTAAAGTCAGCATTTGAGTCAGATGCACTGAGGAGACCTTCAGTCCGCTAACTGAATAATGCATTTCCTGTATGGCCTGAATTTATTTGGTGGTTATGGTTGGGCCTGTCTGGAGCAAACACACGCACCATTGTGCAGCCTCGATGCATGCGGGCCGCGCTTTTGGCTTTGAGTCTCTGTTTCCCCATCTGTAAAATGGGAAGCAGTTGGACAGGATGTTCCACAGCCTCCTCCAGCTCTGATGCTCCAGGATTCTACATGGGCTGGAGTGGGAAGGTTCAGGAAGGATTGAGGGTGTGGGACGAAGCCACCTTTGTCTCAGACTCAACTTCTCCTTTGAACTCTTGACTCCTGAGGCTGACCACAGAAGGGAACAGAAGAGGGGGTGGGGGGTCAAGGAACCTTTACCGAGCACCTCTTCTGTGCCAGGCTGGGTACTGTAGCTGTGATTGCATTTAATGGTGCCCAGTAACCCTGGGAGAAAAGGAGGCATTATTCTAGTTTCCCAGATGGGGCAGCTGAGGCTTGGAAAGTTAAAGTGACTTGCCCCAGTCATAAGCTCACTATTTAATTCGCAGTTACTTGCTGGACAGGTAGTAAGTAGTAAAATGTGAGATTTGAACACAGCTCTGTGTAACTGCAAAGCCAGGACTTTCCTCCTAAAGTACAGCGCTCTCAAGGACAAGCTTTAAAACCCAGGCGGTAACAAGGAGTTGCCGTGACTGTAGAGCGTGCCCCCAGCCCCAGGGGAAGGTAGCAGGAGGCCACAAGCTGGTCCAGACCCCTGGAATCTCTACTAACAGGCCGAGGTGTGACTTTATGGGAAGACCGTCTGCATCTGTCCAGCCCTCTGCTGTAGAAACAGGGAAAAGACGGTGGTTGCCAGTTGTGACATGGGGTCCTCAGGCAGGGACTCTCCGAGGCTGTGGAGGGACCCTCTAGATGCTGTTCCTTCCCAGAAGCCACGGCGCACACACATGCACCCCTGGTTATTGTGGGTTCTAGTCCTGTTTTGAGCCTTTCACACGGTTTGGGGAGACTCATTGCCCGGGCCCTGGCTGCAGTCTCCCTTCCAGGGCTTCTGAAGACATCTTTTGATGTTTGAAGAGACTTCCTCATAAGCCCCACCACACCTAGTAGTAGAATGCATGCTTCGTGGGGCATGATGGCTTAAGATGTATTAAACAATTCTTACTCAGTGGTAGGATGGAGAAAGGCTTTGGAGAAAGAGCAGCCCAGGAATCAGAGTAAACTTGAGAGTTTGATTATGGGAAATGCACTGTTGGCGATGTGGCCCAGCCTCTTCCTACTTGTGTCTTTTTAAAACTAGATTACTCTTTTAGATGTTGCTGCCTTTTTTTTCTTTTTTTCTTTTTTTTAAATAACAGGTTTGATGGAAAATAAAGCTTTAGCAAGAAACCAGGGAGAATTATAAACCTGACTTTAAAAATACAGATCCCATTTGCTGTTTTAAGCTCTCTGGAGGGCTGGAGATTGGGTTTGTTTTGGAACGTTGCTGGACTATATGAATTACTTCTCTGAGGCTTGGGTATTTAATACCTAGTAGAAGTTTGTATAAGAGCTGATGATGTATTTTGCCGACTTTCCAACCCTGTAAATAAATTACATGTGCCGGCAGAGGCTGCCAGGATCCACTGTGTCAATTGAAGCTTAATTTTTATCCCAAACCACTTAATACTTTTGTCCTAGCGAGTAGAGAAAGTTACCGGGACTCGTCCAGCAGCAGGCCCATTCCAAGACAGACGGCTTCGCAAGACCGTGAATAGGCCTCCGTGGATCCATGGATCGTGACACGGTTTTTCGGTGATTAAGTAGCTTCAACGCTCTTAAGCCCAACCCTCCAGGCAGAGGATGATAGTATAATTTTAAGTGTATCGTAAAAATGAAACTCAATCGCTTCCACTCCCCAAACCTGCCTCCCCTCCTCTTCTCTCTGGAGAAAACGGCCGTAATTATGTGTTTAATCTCAAGACCGCCTGTGCATTTTATCTTATTTGAGTGCAAAGCCCAGGTAATAACGTTGGCATTTCCAGCGCGAAACAAAATAGGGTTTCTAATTTGGAGACACTATTAAATATTTCATGCTTCAACCAAACTCAATTCTTTTTTTTTCCTATAATAAGTTTAAATATTAATTCTCTGGAATGTCAGATGCCTAAAGCTAGGCATTTAGTGATCTGCAGTTTCAAGTATCTCGAGGAAGGTTTATGAAACAGGATATTTCACTGGGAGGGATGAGTTGTGTTTCAGAGATATCTGAATTCAAGGCAGCGTCTTCAGATTTACTTTTTAAAGGGAAAAGGTCGTAAAATAAGTTGCTTTATGTGCTGAAGGATTAAGTGGCTTAGGCTGAAATAACAGCAGGGACTTGACTGTTTTTCCTCCTTATATTTTAACAATGCTTTCTGGGGGAGGGGGTGGGTCAGTTTCCCGCCTGTTTGTCTCCTCCCCCATCATCCCCCCCCAACCCCCAGCAGCCAGATGGCTTTAATTCTAACCAAATCCCACGCGGAGGCCAAATGATTGATCAAACAGTCATTTGTACTTACGTAGCGCTCTTTGTGAGAATATCTCTGCATTGGAGCTTCTCGCCCGGGGTTGGCTCTTCTTCGGGTCTGTAGATGGTTGACTTCCAACAGACTGAGGGGCTCCGAGAGGCAGGGGTCCGGAGGTGGAGGTAGAGTAGAAATCCCAGACCTTGGCATCTAAGAACTCCTCGCCTCGAAACTTTGTTACTTCCCATCCCAGACAGCAGGGGTATCCCAAGTTTTCTGAATAAAAGGACAGAAATCTTTCTCCGGTCCACATGACAGCAGTTAGATTTTTAGTATGTGTTGATGGACGAGATGCCTAATGAGGTTATTAGTTTTAAGTACTCTTTTAGATTGATGTTTTATCATCCACTTACCCATCTGTAGAGACATCCTTTTAGTCTGGTCTTCGGTGCCTGTTTCAAAGGTCACCTCTGATACTACAGCTTGTCTTATAGATTGGCAACCGATTGGCCAGTGGGATAGATCTGAGGCCTCTGATGTGACGTTCAAGGCCTTCCCACCGGTCCAGCTCTATTTCTTGCTGAGGCCCTGCTTGTTCTCTAGCACTGTTGGACTTTTCCTTGCACAGCTTCAGACCTGGGATTTCTCTTTACTTGTCCTTCTAAACCATGACCTGCTTTTGATGCATCACCGTACCCTTGTTCCAGTACCAGGTCTGGTACAAAGGATGTATCCGAGAAACATAGGGTGCCAATGGAGGCTGTGGGCATGGAACTGGGTCATCGGGTTTGAATCCTAGTTCTGGGTACTGACTCGGGAAACTTGGGGGATGTTACCGAGCTCTCTGGGCCTTGGTGTCCATATATACAAAATGGGGATAACAGTAGCCATGCTCTCACAAGCCTATTATGAGGGTGAAATGAGTTAATATATGTACAAGTGCTTCAATATAGAGATTGATTGGCCCATGGTATAATGCTCAATAAATGTTGGGATTATTATTGTTATTGCTGTCATGTAAATGTTTGGTAAACAGAACCTCTTGGAAGGGCTTTCTTTCCCTTCCTTACCACCAGACTGACTCCTACTTACTCTTTAAGACCCAGTTTGAGTGCCACCTCCTCCTGAAAGCCTTCCCTTTCTCCCTAGGCTGGGTTTTGCTAGAGCTCTGGCACACGCAGCCCTAACCCTTCCTTGTGCTGTAGCACTGGTCACACTGTGGTGATTTTCTATTTACTCATGTGTTCTTGAGGACGGAGCAGAGTTTCATTATCCCTGCACAGCACAGGGTCTGGAAGGTTGGGAATGGAATCCAACCCAGTCTCTGCCCTCAAGGAACTTGTTGTCTATAAAGGAGGAGCCAAGTGGTATGTTCTTGTTTTTCCCACAAGGTTGAACACACAGTAGGCTCTCAGTGTATATGAGACTCTGATAAATGTGCAAGGAATTCCCAATGCACACACAGCCATGTTCCCTTTCCAGCACCTGCCTGGGGCTCTTCCTAACTTGGTCTGCCCCCAGCTTGCTAAGTGACCTTGGCACATCCTCTCACCTCTCTGGGCCTCGCTGTCCTCTCCTTTCCAGGAAGGGTTGGTTTCAGTGATCACAGGCCCTTATGGGTTGCAGACCTTTGGAGTTGCCAGACCACGGTCCAGGTAGAGGAGCTAGGGGCATGACAGCTGTCCCCAGAGTGGCCCAGGACTATAGGCACTTTCTGCTGCAAACCTTCCCTCCCTCCTAGGCAAAATTTCAGGCACTTTAAAGTGTGTTTCATTTTGTGGTTTAAAGAGCAGATATTGGTATTGTAACCCATCTGACCCAAATTTCTCTAAGATGAAGAAGAACCTCGGACCAGGTATTGGAACCTCGGACCAGGAGCTAGACAGTGGCTTTCTGCAGCCCTGAAAATTGATGTACATACCTTGGATCCCGCCTCCAGGTCAGGTTTAGACAGAGTCCCTGGGGGCATTGTACTGGCCTACTGGCTTCTCTCCAGGCACTGTTAGGATTTCAGTGCTGTAAACTGTAAAGCTCTGTGTAAATCATTACTGTTTTTTCAGTCCCCCCCCTTGAACAGATAAGAAGACTAAGGATCAGAGAGACCATGCTGTTACTTGTGCAAATGTGGTCACATGGTTTTTGGAATCAGAACTGGGTTCAGATCCCATACTGCACAACTTGCTGGACCTTGGGCAACTTCATTGAACCATGAACCTCATTTTTCCTCATTTGCCAAATGGAGAGAATTCTCATCTCATAGGGTTGATGTGGGAATGAAGAGGAGACCTCTGTAGAGCACCTAGCTCAGGGGTTAGCACACAGTAGGCGGGTAACAAGAATGAGCTCTTGTGGCTGGTCTTACTGAGTGCATAGCTGGGACAGGTCCCCTCCTCTGGCCTGACTTCATCTGATGCTCCTCTGTGGCACAGTACCCCATCCTGTTAGTCTGGTTCTTATTTTTCTTTTTTGGTGAAGTTAGAATAGTCAGGACTTTGGGGCCAGAGAGACTGAGATTCTGATCCAAGTGCTGGAGGACACAGATCTGATTGGACACAGAGGCATCTCCGCTTCATTTAGGGGCTGAGATGGGCGTGGGCTGCCTCAGTGTAGCTCTCTGACTGGTCCTGGCCTGGGGTCAGTACAAGACCCTCACCGGGCCTGTGGTAGCTCTGGTGTTCAGCAGGAGGGGGAGAGTGTCTGTGAGATGGGCCAGGAGGGAGAGCCACCCGCCCCCCGTTTATTGGGTTGGGATTTGCCTTCTGACTCATACCCAGATGGATTACTTTCATTCTGCTTCCCGAACTTGTGATGCCTTTACCATTCTGCCCTCAACTTCCCCATGCATGCAGGTGTCTGCATTACTATAGTGGCTTCCATTTGTTGAACGCTGTGGTGGGTAGAGAGCCTGCAAAGCCATTTAATTCTTTCTACGTTTACTTCTTGGGGAGAATATTGCCACCCTCATTTTTTTTTTTTAGGATTTTACTTATTTATTCATGAGAGACAGAGAGAGAGAGAGAGAGAGAGAGAGATACAGAGACATAGGCAGAGGGAGAAGCAGGCTCCCTGCAGGAGCCTGATGCAGGACCTGATCCCAGGACCCCGGGATCTCAACCTGAGCCAAAGGCAGATGCTCAATCAATGATCCACCCAGGTGTCCCTTGTCACCCTCATTTTACAGATGAGAAAAAGTGAGGCTCAGAGAGGCTTAATGACCTGCCCCAAATTCCAGAGCTGTAAGCCCACCCAATTCCTTGATCCTGCCCTTCCTCACACCTTGCTCCCTCTATGGGTCCCCCTTCAGGTCCTCCGGATCTCTGGTGCCTTGGGCCTGGTCTTAACCCTTGCATCACTGCTGAGAGACTGCCTCTTCCCAGCCGTGATTGTGATTTCCCTCCTTTGTCTTCTAACTGCCCTCCATCACTTTTCTCTCACTGAACAGTCAAGTATTATGGATGCTTGGGTCCGTGTTTTCTCCATCCTGAGATGGTGGAATCCTTGGAGCAGAGTCTGTGGGGAACACGGCTCTGCCTTGCAGAGGGAGTGTGGACCAGAAAGCAGAATGAGCACAGGACCCCAGCAGAATTCATCTATCCCTTTCTGGGGAAGGGGCACTTTCCTGGGGATGTTCCCCAAGCGGACTTCCAGGACAGCAACCTAGAGTGGATTTCTACGCCTGAGCCTCAGCTTCCCATTTGTAAAATGGGGACAGTGAATCCATGCCTCGCCAATTGTCAGGAGTGTGTGGGATACAGTGTGTGAACAGGTCCTGAAAACAGGAAAGGCCCTGGGTTTGCTCCTTGGTATATGTGTTGATTGGCTTCTGTGTAGGGTTGAGCCCTGGAACACCGTGGTGGTCTAACAGTCGGAGCCTTCGCTTGCATGGAGCTTGCAGTCTCAAGGGCAGTGGACAGTTGGCAAGTGTGTAGGACCCCCCAGCCTGATGGGGTCCCCATTCCTCCTCTGTGTAGCTTCACCACCTTAGCACCTGGCTTACTGTCTTAAATGGACTCCTGGGCTTAGCCAGGCTAAGCCTCACAACCTGGAACAGCAGCTCTGAGCCTGGGTTTGTGGGCATATGAATGAAATGCTAGTTCCCCTTGCAAGGCTAGTGAGAGAATCAGTGAGGTCTGTGGGAAAGGGCAGGATGCTGGTGGAGGAGAGGGTAGTCAGTCCCAGGGAGCGGGACCGACTTTGCCCACCCCTTTCTTGCTCCTTTCTCATACTCGTTGCTTGCTTAAGCTTTCCCCTTGGAGGGAATGCCCTTTCTCATCATCTCTTGGAATATAGGCCAAGAACTTTCCTTTTACAAAATCTTCCGAGTCTCTCCTGTCCTAGCCTCATATGCCTCCCTCCCACTCCTCCCAGTCTCCCTAGTGGCTCCGGCTGCTCATACAGGAGAGCTCTTTGCTACGGGGACCCGGAGACAAGTAAATTCCCATTGTCTGATACTGGGCACAGAGATAAGGGGCCCCCCTTCCTTTCCTCCCCCCCGGCCCTCATTTTCAGTATGCTGCCACAATCATTTATCGAGCACTGCCAGACACTGGATTATCTTTTTTAATTGGTGACTTTAAGTAAAAAAAACTTTTTTCCTATTTTGCATTCCCTCATCTTTGCCAACACTTGGTATTATAATTCTTTTTAAATGTAGCCATTCTGGTTGGTGGATGGGTGATGGAATCTCACTGTTTTTCTAATTTGCATTTCCCTAATGAGGTTGATTGAGCATTTTCCCACATGCTCATTGACCACTACTATGCCTCTTTTGTGATGTTCCTGTTCAAGTCGTTTACCAATTTTTTATGGAATGGTCTTGTTTTATTGTTGAGTTTTAAGTGTTCTGTTGTACCTTCTGGAGGGAAAGCCTTTGCCGGTTATATGTATTATGAATATTTTACCCAGCTTCGGGTTTGCCTTTTCATTTTATTACATCTTTGAAGTTTCTTTCTTTCTTCTTTCTTTCTTTCTTTCTTTCTTTCTTTCTTCTTCTTTCTTTCTTTTCTTTCTTCTTTCTTTCTTCTTTCTCTTTCTTTCTTTCTTTCTTTCTTCTTTCTTCTTTCTTTCTTTCTTTCTTCCTCTTTCCTTTATTTTTAAGTAATCTCTACACCCAATGTGGGGCTCAAACTCAAAATCCTGAGATCAAGAGTCTCATGTTCTACCCACTGAACCAGCTAGGCGTCCCTTCTTTTTTTTCTCTTTTTTTCTCTCTCTCTTTTTTTTTTAAAGGATCATCCTTTGTAATCTTAAACTACTCTGTGATGTAAATGTTCTTATAGAATTTTTTTAAAATTAAGATTAAAATTAATTACAGTTAAATAAAGTTGAAAGTCCAGTCCCTCAATCATACTAGCCACATTTCAAGTGCTCGCTCAGTAGACACATGTGGCTAGTGGCTACCCATACTGGATAGAGTAGATATAGAGCATTTCCATCACCACAGAAAGTTTAGTTGGACAGCACTAGTCTAGAATATCATTCTTTAATTTATTCATTTGTTCAGCAAATGCTTCCTGGAGCCCTATCATATGCTAGGCTCTATATCTGGCCCTGGGTAGGTAGGTGTAACCCAGGCTCATCTTCTGCCTTGGGGAGCATCCAGTCGAGAGGCCAGGTAGGTGGACATACCAGCAGGGAGGTAGGGCCAGCATGCTGGTTACCAGGCCTGTCTCCCTTTGGGGGTGGAACATGAGTCCTAGGCTCTGTCCTGATCTCAACACTGACAAGAAGAGGTATCAGAGCAGATCTTCTTGAGAAGCAGCATTTGAGTGCTGGTTTCTGCTGGTTCCCCACAGAAGCAGCCTAGAGAAGGGCAGATGGTTCACGAAGTACGTTTCTGAAGCTGGGATCATGCTCAGGGCTTCCTCCCAGCTCCCTGTGCAGCCTCTTAGATATTAGGACTGTGTTCTTGACTTCTATCTAACAAATTGCTTCCTTTTGTTTATAATCCTGCTTTGGAGGTGGATTACCCTTTAAAGATAATTTGACTTATTTTTATATTTTATTTTTAATTTTTTTCTTTATTTTTTTCACTTATATCAGTAGTATATACTTATTATAGAAAAATTGGAAACTATAGAAACATATATAGATGGAAATAACACATGCTTGTAATCTCACTCTCCTCTCCCCCACCCCTCACAGTGGCCACCATTTACATTTTGGTATATTTCATTTGTCTTTTTAATATTTACTTTATATTAATATATTATTTATATCATTGAGGTCATTCTGAATATAAAGTCTTGTGTACTTATTTTTAAACTCCACATTCTACCATAATAAACCTCGTCCACGTTACTAAAATTCTTTGTAAACATTCAGAAATACATGCATTTTATTAAATTTCTCAAATCATTTTAAATAGGAGGTACCTTAAAATAATTTAAAATTCAGAAGACCCAAAACGGCTTCTTAGGAAGAGCGTTCCTCTTCTCGTTTCTCCCCTACCCCCTTCCCATTGCTGGTGACAACCAGCAATACCAGGCCTCTCAGAGAGAGTTTATACCCCTACAAACAAATCTGTGTATATATTACTTGTATAGTGCATAAAATTTTTCTCTTCCCTTTGTGTAGATAATGCTGCAGTGAATAGCTTTATGCAGTAATCTCTGTTTGCATGTCTGATTGTTTTCTTAGGATAGATCCCCAGAACTGAAAATGACTCGGTGAAAGGGTAGTAACATTTGACACACATTATGGATTGGCTCTTAAGAGGGCTGCACCAATTTTCACAACTGCAGGCTGTGTCTTAGAGAACTTACTTCCCTGCATCATTCACCAGCATTTCCAAAATAATTTCCTAATTTGAAGGTGGAGACGAGATCCAGTTATCATTTCGTTTTACATTTATTTTGCTAGCATAGCAGCACATATATTGTGTGTCGATTCACATTTCACCACTCCTCTTTTGCAAGTTGGTATTTACGTTTGGGTCTGAATATTTTACATAGATTTTACTGAAGATTTAATCATTTGCTATTCCATATACATAGATAGTAAGCTGTCTTGTGTTAATGCATTGTTCATCATATTTGTTGCTAATATTATTATGAGTCTGCTGTTTAAACACGTTTTTAATGATTTTAAAAATGTGAAATTTTTTATAGAGTCCTATTTTTCTATACTTTCCTTTGTCATTTCCTTCATTGCTCTTACCCTTTTGTTTTTTAAGATTTTATTAATTTATTCATGAGAGACAGAGAGAAGCAGAGACATAGGCAGAGGAAATGCAAGCTCCCTGCAAGGACCCAGTGCAGAACTTGATTTCAGGACCTGGGGATCACACCCTGAGCCAAAGGCAGACGCTTAACCACTGAGTCACCCAGGCGTCCCTCCCTCGTTGCTCTTCTTTTTGTCATTCACTGAGTCCTGTTGTTTGCTGCTACTATATTAGGGAGCTTCTTTTATTAACATTCTAAAAATAAATTTTTATTTTTAGCAAAATAATGCTAACCAGTTTTAAAAATAACCTAATAGAGAGAGTGGGTCCCCTTTCCCTCCTGGTCACACTCCTGGTGTCAGCTGCCTTCAGCCAGGGCTGCTGGCGCCCACCTGCAGGGGGTGCCACTTATCCCCCATCTGTGAACAATGCCCCCCAGACTTGAGCAACACAGTGGCCCTCCCTGCCTTCAACCTACTTAGCTGTCGTCTTCTGGTATTTTCTTCGATTTGTCTAGGTTACAGAAACAAATCATTAGCTAAACACGATACCAACTCTGGTCCAGTCAATGCTCGAAGCACATTATAAATATAATTCCTGTAATTCTCCTTACAACCCTATGAAGGCATTACTCTTACTTTCCTCAATTTGCAGATGAAGAGACAGATGCAGAGAAGCAAAGTGATTTGTCCAGGGCTACATAGCTGGTGAGTGGTGAAGCCCTAATTGCTGTGCACAGCCTCTAAGTAAGATTCATGGGGCTGTTTCTGTGTTATTTGTACCCATTGTTGACTGGCACCTGTTAGGATGGATGAAGATTCCCATCTCTTAAAGCCTCGCCTCCAGCCCAGTCCTTCCCTGCTTGCACACCTGCCCCTCCCTCCTGCCTGGGCTACTGCACAGTCTTTGCTTAAGCCTGTTCTCAGGGGGGACTGTGTATAATGGGATATGCCCTATGGGGTTTTTGCTGTCTTGGTTCTGGCTGAGCCTGGACAATAGATATTGACAAGAACCCCTGGTGGCCACCTTCGAAAGTGGGGCTTTAGGTACCTAAACTGAACTTGAGTTTCGAGATCCTTACCTGGCATACACTGGGCTTGGGGTGGTTTTCTCCAAAGAGGGGATTTCTTTGGAGGGAGTTGTTGAAGAAGCTGTGATGTTTTCTTCCCCTGTGCCAGACGGGTGGGGAGGGAATTACTTTCTCCTCTCCACACCTCAAGTAAGGGGCTTCTAAGAGGTCCACTCAGAGAACCTGGCATAGTCCCTGAAGCTGAGGAAGGACTGTGTTCCTCGGCATCTGATGGTGTTGAAGAGGAAAGCAGTGGCAGAGTGAAGGGGGTGGCTGCACCACTGCCATCTATGAAGGGGCAGGGGGTTGTGTTCTGGAGGACCTGCTGGATGGCTTTTCTCAGACCTACCCTCCCTGCCCAAGATGGCTTCTTACCAGGCAGAGGCGAGAGAGACTGGAGGCGTCCCACAGGGTACAGTGGGGTAGCAGTGTCTGCCGGCCAGGGGAACTCTCCCACCCAACATCTGAGTCCACAGAGCTCCCACAGTGGCGGGAAAGTGAGCCCCTTCCTGCCACTGCCGTAGACAGAGTAAGGGGACCAGAAGGAGACATTGGCCTTCGCCCTGCCCAGAGTCCCCAGCCTGGAGCAAACCCAAACTGTGGGAGGGGAGGAGCTTCTCTGTGAAAGAAGCTCAGGGTTGAGATTATTAATCTGGATGGGACATCTTAATAACTCAGCTGAGACTGTTGGGGGCTGAAGTGTCTGGAAGATGTTTTATGATCTAAGGATAATCCAGCAAGTTACAGGGACTTCCAGAGACTTCTCAGGTTTGGAGGTGGGGATCGGGAGCAAGTCAGCAGGTTGGATTTTAAAAGGGACAGTTGCGGGGAGGTGGGACTTGGGAAGGGGGAGGTAATGATAAATTGTGTCTCTAGCCCTTTCTGGGGTCCACTTTTTCAGCATAGTGGTTACATTTGGAACAGGAGGTGGAATCAAGTCCTGTACTGTGGGAACTTCTCCTTTGGAGTACAATGTTGTTTTCCTGGTGTTAAATATCACCTCTTTCTTCATTTGCTAGTCTTATACTTATGTATCTGTTACCATTTTTCCCTAAATATTCCATCAGTTTTGTCAAGCACCTGACAATCATGCTTTCCTCAATATGCTCAAAACGCGTCAAGTTATCTTCATTCCGTGTGTCCCTCGGCTCAACAAAGAAAGAGAGATTCTACTGCACAGCTGACCTCCTGGGACCTCCTGGGACTCCTCTTTGAAGCTCTCGTATGTAGGACTTCCCATTTCTTGGTTCACATCTGTATCATGTGCTGTAGCTGGTTTAAGCAGAAAAGAGTGTTTATTGGAAGAATTCTGGGTGGCTCTCATAATTGCCAACTAAGGCTAGAGAACTGGGCTTGGAAGCTACATAGCCAAGAACCTTACTCCAAATCCTACCACAGAGGCTTTGCAGTGAAAACAGTGGGTGCCAGACACTGGCAGCAGAACTGTGGTCCCTAGTCATTGGCTATCGCTGACTCCTTGTTTCTACTTCTACCGCAGTTGGAGGCTGCAAGAGAGGCTGGGAAAGCATGTCTTTGCTTCATTCACCAAGTTTTTTATTGAGCACCTGCTATGAGCTAGGCACTCTTCTAGATGCTAGGAAAGTAAGCAAAGAGGAAAAAATTTCTGCGTTCATGAAACATATTCTTTTTTTTAAAGATTTTATTTATTCATGAGAGACACACAGAGACAGAGAGATAGAGAGGCAGAGACACAGGCAGAGGGAGAAGCAGGCTCCATGCAGGGAGCCAGACGTGGGACTTGATCCTGGGTCTCCAGGATCATGCCCTGGGCCGAAGGCAGGGCTAAACTGCTGAGCCGCCTGGGCTGCCCGAAAATTATATTCTTTTTTTTTTTAATTTTTATTTATTTATGATAGTCACACACAGAGAGAGAAAGAGGCAGAGACACAGGCAGAGGGAGAAGCAGGCTCCATGCACCGGAAGCCCGACGTGGGATTCAATCCCGGGTCTCCAGGATTGCGCCCTGGGCCAAAGGCAGGCGCCAAACAGCTGCACCACCCAGGGATCCCCCGAAAATTATATTCTTAAAGAGGGGTGGGGAGACACGATTATGAAGTACATAAGTTAAATATAGTTTACCAAATGATGGTACATACAGGGAGAAAAAGCAGAGGAAGGTGTGGGGGAACCGCTGCTTGACAGTATGCTTATGATAGGGGACATGGAGCAAAGACGGAGGATGTGAAGGATCAGATATTTTCAGCTTCTGTGTGTATTTTCATTGCGTGTGTGTGTGTGTGTGTGTTGAAGTGGAGTTGGGGGATATGCCTTATAAGATGAATGATTTTCCCAGTAGAAGAAAGCTATTCAGATGCTGGGCACCCAGAAAGAAAAGCAAATGCCCTTTGCATAGTATTTTCTTCTTTTCTCAGTTTAACCCTTAAAATTTGCTGGGGCGCATCCTCCAGCGAGTTTATAAGAGGTCAGTAAAGATGTTTGTCTGAACAGTGTCTCCTTCCTGACTGCCTGGCTAGGGACTTCTGTTAATAACTAAAGCTTCAGTGCTTATTTCTATGTGTTAGGCGTAGTTCTACGAATTTGACTTGGATTCGTGTCCATGAAAGTGGGTGGTAGAGACTATTATTGTGTTTATGCTACAAAAGAGGAAACCCAAGATCCAGCGAGGTTAAGTAACTTGACCATGGTCACACAGCCAGTGAGTGGCAAGGCCAGGATCAGAATTCAGGCGTCCGGCTTCAGAGCTGATCCTGTTAAGAATTGTGACAATACTGTCCTGTTGTCTTATGTCTTCCCTCCTTGCTGTGGAGAAGTCTGCTGCCATGATTCCGAAGGCTCTGCCTAGGACCCGTCCCCCTTCTATCCCCCCATCTTCTTTCTAGAAGATTTCTGGATATCCTCTCCATCCCTGGTGTTGTGAAAGTTTCCAGTGATGTGCCTTGATGTGGATTTTTTCCCATCAATTAGACTGGGTGCTTCATGGGCCCTTTGTTTGCATCACAAATCTGGAGATTCAGATTATTTGCCATGCCACATGTCACTTGTCTTTTTCTGGAAATCCCATTAGTTGCAGGTTTGCTTTCTGTATCGATCCTCTAATTTTCTTATCTTTATTTTTTTTATCTGTTTTCTGAGAATTTCCTTGACTTTATCTCCCATTTGTTTTTTATTTTAGTTTATAAAAGCACCTAATCTCTAATGATTCCTTTTCATGCATTGTCTCTGTTTATCAATGCAGTATCTTAGCATACCTCTCTGAGGAGATTGTTAGGATTTTATTTTTTAATTTACAATGTATTATTATTGATGGGATTTTTTTTAAAGATTTTATTTATTCATGAGACACACACACACACACACACAGAGAGAGAGAGAGAGAGAGATTGGCAGAGACACAGGCAGAGGGAGAAGCAGGCTCCATGCAGGGAGCCTGACGTGGGACTCGATCCCGAGACTCCAGGATCATATCCCGGGCGTGAAGACAGGTGCTAAACCGCCGAGCCACCCAGGGATTCCCCGATTGTTGGGGTTTTTAAAAAATATTTTATTTATTTATTCATGAGAGACACAGAAAGAGAGGCAGAGACATAGGGAGAGGGAGAAGCAGACTCCCTGAGGGGAGCCCGATGTGAGACTTGGTCCTAGGATCCTGGGATCATGACCTAAGCCAAAGGCAGATGCTCAACAATGAGCCATCCAGGTACCCAGTGGTTAGAATTTTAAACCATCTTTTCTCCTGTGCCCTGGGTTCCTGTTTTCCATTTGGTTGACTGGGTCATGCTTCCAGGTTCCATGCTGTGACAGTTGTCTCACCTTATAAAGACATCATGTTATACTAGCCCTCCTGCTCTTCACTTGCCCCTGGCATCTTCACTGCCCACCTTGCCTGCTCAGAGGCGGTCATTACAATCACTGTCCCCAAAAAGCTGTCCTCACCGTCAGGCCCCAGCCCTGGTTGAGGCCGCATGCCCACACCCACATGTTTGTTGGATGGGGCTGGAGGAGACCCCCTACATGCCTGAGGATCCTGTCTCATCAGCCCAGAGCTCCAGAAGGCTTCTCCATGGCTCTCCCCCAGACGCTTCCTCACTGGGTGAGGGTGACAAGCCCTGCTTTTGTCAAAGGCCAAACCATCTGCTCTCCTTTCTCTCTGAGACTTGGCCTGCAGTTTCCTCTCCTGCGGTGTGCATTTCACCTGCTCCTGGGGTCCCTGCTGTGAGGACCCATCCATGCTGCAGAACCTACAGCCAGTGTCCCTGCCTTAATGGCATGGTCTGTCCTGCACCAGCTCCATCTCTGCTTTTACTGAAGGTGAAATTACTCAGGGAGTTGCGTCAGTTTGTGGTCTCCCTCCTCTCGTTAGTATGGCCCTGCCTACTGTGTCCACACGCTGCTTGTCCAGGTGGGCTGTGGCCTCCATGTGGCCTGACCTAGCCATCTTGCTTGTTCCCACGCCGGGACCCTGCGGCAGGGTTTGGTACAGGGACCGCTCTGGGTTCTCTCTGCCTGCTGCCTTGCACTGGCTGCCCCTTCTCCCGGCCCCAGCCGGCTCTCCACCTGTAGTGTCAGAGTTCTAGTCCTGCCAGGTCTCTGCCACCACCTGCGCCCTGCCACTTCCCAAGGCCTCTCTCCTGCGAGCTGTGAGGACCGCCTCATTGGCCTCCCTCACCATCCTTGCCTCACTGTAGTTTGTTTTGTCCCCTGAGCACAGTAACTTTGCTGTTCCGTTAGGGCCTCTACACGGCCTGCTCCCTCTGCCTGGTGTGCTTTTCCAGTCCATCCTCTCATGGGGGACTCAGGTGTCAGCTGAAATATCGCCTCGCTGACCATCTAGTTCCTGTCTGTGATTTTACTGGGTGACATTTTCATCATGGCACTTTCGTTATTTCCTATAGTCTTGTTCATGGTCAGTCATCCTTCACCTTCAAGAATGGAAACTGCGAGAAGCAGGTACCTTGCTGGGGCCTATAACAGTGTTTGCAAAGAGTAGACTCCTGACCTCAGGTGAGTGGAGTGCGTTTCTGAGGCTGCTGTCCATCTCTGGACATTGTCAGTGTCCCTGGAAGGCCAGGCTGCTCTTCATCCATCTCTGTACCCCACCCATCTGTGCATGGGACCTGGCACAGCATCAGTGGATGTGGGTCCCTGTTTGTGGGAAAAAATGCATATCTTGTTATTCTTGTGTAGGCCTTAGTTTTGATGCTGCCTGCAGCTAGTATAATAGAAAAGGTGGAGGGCCAGGGTGCCTGGGTGGCTCACCCAGTTGAGTGTCCATCTCTTGGTTTCAACTCAGGTCATGATCTCATGGGTCGTGAGATCGAGCCCCGTGTTGGGCTCCTCGCTTGGTGGGACTGGGGAGTGGTGTCTGCTTGGCGTTTTCTCTCTTCCTTTGCTCCTCCTCCCCACTCTCTCTCTCTAAAATAAATAAATAAATCTTTTAAAAAAAGAAAAGGCAGGGGGCCATGGTGGACCTGAATTCCTACACAGTCTTGAGCACTAGGGCTGCTGTGTAAAATGTCTCCATTGTCTCCTCTGCAGAATGGGATGGTAATCCATGCCTGGGGGTCCTGTGAAGTGGGTAGGAGAGGACCTAAAACAACTAATACAGAGGGGACTTGTGTAGCCCGTTCTGCAGTTCAAATGTAGTGACCATTTAGGAGGCACCTACTGGGGCTGGGATCAGCTGCCGTTCTCCTGTTTCCATAACTTGGTGGTTTTGCTCCCGCAGAAGCTGAGGCTTGGAGATGACTGACTTGCTGGTACCTCATAGAGCTGGTCGTGCCTCTGTTTTTAGACTCAGCTCTGTCTCCTACTAGCTTCAGAACTTGTTTGTCTTTAGACCCCCCCACCACCACACACCACCACCAATTGAAATTGCTGGATTTTTTTCTGTTTCTTTCCTGTCCTTCTTCATGTAGTAGCTTTATGGGGGAGGGGAGGATTGGGGAAGGTAGGGGAAGTGAGGACTGCCCCTGTCCAGCCCGATCCCCAAAGTCAGGGGCATAGGTGGCGGGCATGGCAGAAAGAGGCTGTCCCACACCCTGTGGGTTAGTGCCTTGCTAGATGAGTGAGCTGCAGTCTTAGGGGCTCTCTGCTTCCCTCTTGTAAAACAAATCTCTTCTCCCTCTCTCTCCTTTCCTTCTCTCTGGCATATACTCTGTCTGTCTGCCCTTGGCCTTGATACTTTCTCTTTTTCTTTTTTTAGATTTTATTTATTTATTCATGAGAGACACATAGAGAGAGGCAGAGACACAGACAGAGGGAGAAGTAGGCTCCCTATGGGGAGCCTGATGTGGAACTCAATCCCAGGACCCCGGGATCACGCTTTGAGCCGAAGGCACAGACACTCAACGGCTGAGCCACCCAGGCGTCCCTGATCCTTTTCTTCTGTCGCTGTTTTTTTTCCTTCCTTTTTGGGGTCTCTCTTTATACTGTTTCTACTTCTTCCTCTTTTTGCCTCTGGAGCTTTCCATGTCTTTCTATCTAGGCTTCTCTCTGCCTCATCGCCTGTGTTTTGTCCTTCCTTCTCTCTGTTTCTGTCTTTCTGGGTCCTTATTCCCACTGAAGTCCCCTCTACCTGCTGTTTCTGGCAAGTGCTCCTTTTGTGGTAGCGTGAATGAAGAATCTCGGTGGTAGCCCATGACAGCTCTTGCCTGTGCCTGAACTGCCCTGCTAGACACCTGTGAAAAAACAGAACTCTGGCAGAACTGGACTAAGCCTCACCTGGTCCAGTCCTGGGGGCCGGTTGGGAGGAGCACAGGCCTCTGCAGGTCCCTCTGACTGCCGGCCCCTGGGGGCAGGTCTGGGAATGACCCTACTGCCTGTGACCTTATTCCATTAGAGGATGCTCACTGACCCTCCCTCTGTTCGGGTTCTGTGTCAGGCACTGAGACAGTGTTCTGCCCTAATGGGGCTTTTGGTAGAGACATGGAGTTGGAAAGCGATTGTTGTGGTGGGTGATGATCAGTTAAACCCACAGGAGACCTGCAGGGGCTTTATGAATCCTGCTACAGGGGCAGGCTTCCCAGCAGAGGGGTTGCTTGAGCCAGGCTTTGAAGGATGAGGAGGCCTTTTACTGGCTGGGGAACAAGAATAAGGCCTTCTAGGCTCCTTTCTTTCTTTCTTTCTTTCTTTCTTTCTTTCTTTCTTTCTTTCTTTCTTTCTCTCTCTTTCTCTCTTTCTCTCTCTCTCTCTCTCTCTCTCTCTCTCTCTCTCTTAAGAGAGAGAGAATGGGGAGGGGCAGAGGGAGAGGGAGAGAGAATCTTAAGCAGGCTCCATACCCATGTGGAGCCCCACATGGGGCTTGATCTCATGACCCCGAGATCATGACCCGTAGGCTCTCTTACTCAAAGCATGGTATGCAGGGACGCCTGGGTGGTGCAGTCCACTGGGCATCCAACTCTTGGTTTTGTTTGGCTCAAGTCATGATCTCTGGGTCGTGAGATCAAGCCCCATATCAGGTTCCTCATTCAGTGCGGAGTCTACTTGAGACTCTCTCCCTCTGCACCCCGCCCTGCCACTCTCTAAAATAAACAAGTAAATCTTAAAAAACAACAACAATAACCCAACAAAGTATGGTTTGCAGACTAGCAGCAAGGGCATCCCTGGGAGCTTCTTAGAAATGCCGAATCCCAGCCCCAGAACTACTGTATCAGAATCTGCCTTTTAACAGATTCCCAGGTGGTTCATGTGTCCACCAAAGCTGGGGAAGCATTGCTCTGGGCACAGACTGTGCACAGGTCCAGTTGTGGGGACAGCCCAGGTGTTGAGCAATGGGGAGGAATTTGGTGTTGTAGGAGTAGAGATGTGGCTGATGGGGGCTGGAGTGAGGCAAGAAGATTGCTCGCAAACTGCACTGGGCCCTGAATGACCCCTCTAAGGACGAGAAGGGAGCTGAGGCTACGCCTGCTGCTTCCCAGACCCATCAGACCCATAGACTGACAGGCCACCATGTGCAAGAAGAGCTTTCAAGATCATCAGGTCCTGTCTTAGAATGAGATGAATGGGGGAAGCTAAATCCCAGAGACTCCAGGTGACTTGCTTAAGGTCACACAGCAAATAAGGGGCGGGATGGGACAGCTGGTGCTGTTTGGGGATGTATTTGTTTGTGATAAGAATGCTGTTTCATGGGCAGCCCAGGTGGCTCAGCGGTTTAGCGCTGCCTTCAGCCTAGGGTGTGATCCTGGAGACCTGGGATCGAGTCCCATGTCAGGCTCCCTGCATGGAGCCTGCTTCTCCCTCTGCCTGTGTCTCTGCCTCTCTCTCTAAATAAAATCTTAAAAAAGAAGAAAAAGAATGCTGCTTCGTAAGGTCACTCTGTAGGCCAGGTGTGGTATCGGGTGCCTCCCATTGGGCTAATGAAACAGGTC
Source organism: Nyctereutes procyonoides (assembly GCF_905146905.1). Classification (NCBI taxonomy): domain Eukaryota; kingdom Metazoa; phylum Chordata; class Mammalia; order Carnivora; family Canidae; genus Nyctereutes; species Nyctereutes procyonoides. Next base: position 34,303,149 of record NW_026575140.1, on the reverse strand, counting down.
TTTCCCCTTTTGTGATCTGCATTTAACACATGGGGAAACTAAGGCTCCAAGAGGTAAAGTCACCAGCTTAAGAACAGAACTGGGCTCTGAATTTATGTTTGGCTGACTCCAGGGCCCACTGTGGCCTGCCCACCTGAAGCATAGGCCAAGAAACTGGAACATTATCTTAGAGGCAGTGGGAAGCCACGGGAGGCTCTTGAGGAGGTAGGACCCTGATTTGGGGAAGATTGCATTAGGGCGGTGAACGCTAAGCTCTTTGGGTGGCCTAGGGTGAGCAGGCTCCTTGTTTTTGATTTCTCACCTGCTGGATTTAGGCGGCAGTTCTAGTAGAGGGTCTTGAAAGTCCATTCTGAGTCTGGCTTTGTGTATGTCATGCTGTAATGTGTATGTCAGAGCTGTTGGGGGGTGGCTTGGCCCTGTCTCCATGAGCGTTTTCCTGTTGACCTGTAATCAGGTGCGGGTAGTTCCAGTCCTGGGGTGGGAGGCAAAGAAACAAGGCTTCAGGAAGGCCAAATGGGTGGCAGCAATGTCAGGGGAGGAGCTGACCGGCCCCTCCAGCTCGGCCACCATGGCTGACTCCATCCCACATGTGATTCTGATTAGGCGGCCTGTGTAAAAGTTACCTAAACACCACTCTAATTACTCTGTTTAGGAACATTCACATGCGTGGGAGGGTGCCTGGCACTGGCTTCCCACATGTGCTGGGGGTCTGTGGGGAGCACCACATTTGCACGAGCATGACAGGCACCGTGTTGGAGCTTTGCAGCCACCCGGGGATGGGGCTCCCGCAGCACGAGCTCAGGGGGTTCCTCCCAGGGGCCTGGCAGGCAGTCAGGTAGGAGTGACTCCTTTAGGCACTTGCTTGTAGAGGGGAGCTGGTTTGGTCTCTCATCCTCCATGTGAAGTAGGTGGCATTGTCCCCACGGGGAATGATGCAGAGTCTCGAAGGTCTGTGTAGCAACAGAGCACAGATTTGGATCCAGAGTTAGCCAGACTGGTCCTCTTACTGTATGGCCTCGGGCAGGTCCCTTCACCCCTTTGAGCCTCGGTTCTCATCTAAGACCATCTGTCTCGCAGTCTTGTTGTGAAGATAAAATAAGTGCCACATGAGAAGACCTGAAATGTGTGACCAGTGCTGTCATATAGCACAGCTCTGCTTGTGGAGAGCACAGCCTCTGTGAGCCTCACAAGTGACAGGTGGGGCTATTTATATCATTTACAGTTTTTTTATTTTTTAAAAAATTTATTTTTATTTATTTATGATAGAAAGAGAGAGGAGAGAGAGAGAGAGAGAGAGAGAGAGAGAGAGGCAGAGACACAGGCAGAGGGAGAAGCAGGCTCCATGCCGGGAGCCTGACGCAGGACTCGATCCCAGGACTCCAGGATCGCACCCTGGGCCAAAGGCAGGCGCAAAACTGCTGAGCCACCCAGGGATACCCTCATTGACAGTTTATGGGGGAGACTGGGTATGATTTGGAGTGCCCCGTGGAGATGGAGAGGGATGGCACTGGGGGGCCCTGGCTGAGCCTCGAGCAGCATCCAGGACTCTTGGAGCGTCAGGAAGGAGCCCCTGAACGGTCAGTCCCGGCTGGTGTATGCAGCCGGCGGACTGTCAGTTTCCCTGCTGCTTGGCTCGGATGTGGGAGTGTGCGGCATACTATCCTATGGAAAATGATGACGTACGTAAAGATCTCTTGTACCTTGCACTTTGCCTGCCCAACCTCCCTTTTCTGTCCACATACTTCACTCCCCTGTAAATCTGTGGATATTCCCATGTGTCTCAGCACCTGCCCCCAAACGATAGGGCATTCACCCATCCAGGCCCACAGCGATCTTCATGCCTGTTTGTATGAACACCCAACATTCACCAACCCCATCATGTCCCCTGCTCTTGCTCTGCACTAGATTACCCTCAGCTGAATCAGAACTGCCTCTTTATGAGCATTCGTTGGAGGTGGGTCTGGCTGTTTTTGACATCAGGGAAGGCTGTAGACTTCTCGACTCTGCTTCAGAGATAAATCAGATCAGAGTAAGTCTAAAGGGTCTTTCCTTCCCAGCTTTCCTTCCTTTTCTGCCTACTTGTCCATTTATCCATTCACCCATTTTTCCGTTCATGTGTCCATCCATCTAACCGTCTCTCCACCCATCTTTATAACCAATCACGAAACCATCTCACTGACAGACTCCACCCAACTACCCTACTACCTATTCAGCTATCCATCTACCTCTCGATTCATTTACCTTCACAATGTCAGCAAATAGGTTTTTAAGATTCCAACACGTAAGAGGCTCTGTATTAGATTCTAGAATACCAGCCTGATACATGACCTGTGTCATTTGAGTTACTGGAACATGCTTTTAGCTCTGATATTCTATAAAACATGGACATCCAGGACAGGGACCCTACCCTCATTTATTCAACAAATCCATATGCACGGCATATGCTGAGTGCCTACTGTACCTGACAATTTTCTAGACACTTGGGATCCTGTGGTGAACAAGACAGACAACTTGACCTCATAGAATTTATATTCTAATATGGAAAATAGATACTAAGCAAGTAAACAAAAAAGTAAAGATTATTATATGTACTCTGTGTACCAAGTAGGGGCTAGGCTCCCTAGGGAGTTTCCAGTCTGGTTGGAAGTGAGACAGGTCTGGGAAAAGAGAATATTCCCAGGCTCTGTGCATGTGTGCTGTGTTCCAAACCGGAATGCACTTAAATAGGAAGGACCACAGGTGCCCAGAGGGGCAGCCAAGGAGGACTTCCCCAGGAAGGGAGGCCAGAGTTCAACCTAGGAGGTCACAAAACCGGAACCTACTTAAAACATGCAGACCAAGTGCCATATGACCCTGAGTGCCATCCCAATGCCCTGGATCCAGTGTTGGCCTCCATACCAACTTGCTGGGTAAAGCCAGTCATTTGCCCACACTGAGCCCCTGTCCTAGCACCACAAAATGAAGGGGTTGACTAAAAAAGCTATAAAGTCTTCTGGATCATGACTCTGACATCTATAACTTTAATTAAAAGGGGAGACATATTTATATTATGTTTTATGGTGGCATTCTTGAATACACCATTTTGAGTAATAATCCTCGTAACGTTCTTGTGGGGGAGGAGGTGCTACCTCCATTTTGCAGATGAGAACACTGAGTTTTTCCACTCTGTCAAGCCACCTTCAGTCTTTCCTTTCCTTTTTAAGATTCGGGAAAAGCTTCACTGGGGATGGTTGAATGTGTGTGTGTCTGAAAGGGTAGGTATTAGGATACCTGAGCCCCTCTTTGTGTAGTGCCTCATCTAAGATGGCAAAGGCTTATTTTCATTTCTGTTTGAGGAAAAAAATATCAAAGAATGGTTTTGATGTCTTAAATAGCTGGAACAGTGGACCAGAAGGCATTATAAATAACTGCTTTCCTATCATACAAACTCTTGGCAGCAGCCACTTGGTCTTTAGTGGCAGAGCTGGGACTCAAACCCAGGGCTGTTTGATGCCCTAAACCTCCTCTTCTTTCCACTGTCTCCATTTCAGGGCTCTCTAAACAGCCTAGGAGAGTGCCAGGGAGGAAGGAGATTGGAAGAGTAGGGGGAAGGCTTTTATTGCACCATCTTTTCCAATATCCCCCATATGAGAAAATTGGGGTATGTGCTCTCTCTCTCTCTCTCTCTCTCTCTCTCTCTCTCTCTCTCTTTTAAAGAAGCTTCTTTGGCTTTCAGAGTCTTTTTGCAGTGGAAACAGCAAGGCTTTGGTCCAGCTAGGAATGCTTTGTGATTTAGCAGGTGCTGTGGAGGCAGATTCTTTTGTTGAAGGGCTCTGTGTGCACTCACACTATGCAAACGGGCCTAGCTCCAGCCTCCCTATTAATTACGAACATTTAGAAATGTTCCTGACTATACCCAGAGTTCCCTCTTGTGAAACTCCACAGGTCAGAGGCCACACATGTTTTGATTTTCTTATTTGAGGTATTATGTGTTCAAGGTAGATTTATGCTACAACCTTTGTTTATTGACTTGTACTTTTCCCTGTGAACCTAATGGAACATGACAGACGATATTTACAAGGCACGTGTTTCCGATTAAATCATGTGAGACATTAAAGCCCGATAAATGAAAGCCCCTTTGAAAGGCCAGGTTCAGAGAGAAGGAGGCAGTCCCTGGTGGAGCCTTGACAGTGGAGTTACCCCCTCAGCTGTGGCGGCAAGGAGATGCGGAAGGTGGCCGGCAGTCCCTTTGCTTGGATGGGTCCTCTTCGTCATGCTTCCCAGCTGGGAGCCAGGGCTGCACGGGGGTCTGAAAACATGGACACGAAGAGCCCCGCTTTCTCTTAACAGTCCATGGAAAAGAGAAGGGGGACAGTCTTTTTTAGATCGTCAGCTGTGTGCCAGGCTCCGTCATGTGAGTGCTTTCCTGCAGAGGCTACCTGAACCTTTCGACAACCCTGAGGTTATTACCTACTGGAGAGGAATCAGAATGGCACAGGTTAAGGATGTTGACTGAGCCCCCAGGATGGCTTGCAGGTCCCCGATAGCTCTGCCATCCAGTGTCTGTGACTCTGGGCAAATTACTTAATCTCACTAAACCTTGGTCCCTTCATCTGTAAAATGGAGACAGTGGTAGTGTCCATTATTATCCGTGCTCCATGGTACGTCAGCCAACATCACTATCCTTACTAAATGGAGGCACAGAGAGGCTGAGTAACCAGTAGCCCAGGTCACTGCCAGTAGGGAACCCAGGCCTTGGGTTCGAGAGCCTTTCCCACCACTGCTCAGGTGGTTTTGATGGAGCCGAGTCAGGCACCCTGTGGCCCGGGAGGGCAGCTTGCCTGCTGACTCCTGCACGGGGACATGGGGTATTCCCTCAGCCTTCCCCAGACTTCCCCGGAGCATTAATGGGAAGGCTCGGTAGGCAGGATTAGCCTAATCGGGAGTCTTTTCATGGAGGTCAATTAAAGGATTTGGGTAAATGCAAAAAGTGGAAACAGCTTGGGAAGGCTTCCCTCACCTCTCCCCTCCCTTCTTTCCTTCTCCCTCCTTTACCCTCCCCCCTCCCTCCCTTCTTCTGCCCCCTATTGTCTCAGGAGGGGTCTTCGGGATACTGCTGACCCAGGGACTGAGCACAGCCTGAAGACTCACTTTTTTTTTTCCTTATCTGGACACCTGGTGGCAGGCGACTTGGGAACTAATGAGAACAGATTGGATTTTTTTATGCTTCACATTTCTTTTTAGGACCTCTAATTTAGCTCAACTGCTTTATAGGAATAGGGATTGACAAAGAAGAGGAGGGAAGATGCCGACCCCCTTCCACCTGGCATAATGGAAAAGCTTGCTGTTGGAAACACGGGCTTCCTTTCTACGTAAGAGTCTTTATTGACCATCACCTGCCATTTCCTGAGAGATAGGACATCTGATTTCCACCAACCTGAAGGGGACGGGAGTGATCTGAGGGGTTGTGGGGAATCTGGCTTTGGAGTTGGCTGGCTGGGATTTACCCTCTGGTTTTGCCACTTGCCAGCTGGGTGCCTTGGGCAGGTTGCTTTCTCTCTCTGAGCTCGGTGTCCTCATATGATAAATAATTGCCATAGTAGACGTGAATGTTCTTTACTAGGGTTGGCACTAAGTTAGAATTTGCCAGGTCTTCCGTGAGGCACATAGGGCCTAGGAAAGGCCACAAGAGGCAAAAGTCCTCCTCTGCTCGCTGCCTAGTATCCTGTTATGTGTGTGTCAGGAGCAGGTGTGAGAGTGCAAGCTTGCCCTGCTTATTTCCCCTCCCCTGGCCAGCATCCTTTTTCTGTCTCATAGGAGGGAATCCCAAGAAAGCACTTGAAACACTGCAGACCATACAAATAAGTAATAGTGATGATGCTTCATGCTTCGCCTGGAAGGTCATGAAGACCTTTGCCTCCTGGAAACTCACAGCACTCCTCTGGGCTGCGCGTTATTTCTCACTGTGAGGCAGTGCTGGGAGGGGAGGGGACCTGCTCAAGATTTGGGGGCCACCAGGTCCCACAGAGCCAGGAGCTAACCTGAGGTCTGTCCCCCTGCAAGTCAGGCCTGCCCTGTCCTCACCCTGATGCCCACTCTCAGAGAGCGACCCTGGCTGCCAGGAGGCAGAATGGGTCATTAAGTGGGCAGCTCCTCTAGCTACCTCTGTCCTAAATGAACACTCTTTTCTTTTCCCCTCCTTCTCCTCTGCCAGTTCATCTGCTCACCCAGACTGAGGTGATGGGACTCAGGGATGCAAGATGGGGAGCCCACTGAATTAAAAGCTCTGTGAATGAACAACCCTGCTACTGACTTCGTGTGTCTGTGGGCAAGTTACATTCCCTCTCTGTGCCTTGATTTCTCCATCAATAAGACAGGATCAGTCTACTGATCCTGCCACAAATTTGTTACAATGGGGTAAACGTGCAGACAGTGAACAGGTGGGACCCCATTCAAACTTCTGTTAGGCAGGGTGCTGAAATGAGCACGGGGGTTCCTGGGAGAACACCCCATACTCTGTAGCCTCAGCTGTGAGCAAATGTTTCTTCCAAGTGAGAAGGATTTTAAAGGCTACATACAGTCTTAAATGCACAAATGGGACTGAGGGAGAGAGTTTTGTTTCTTTAGTGGGTAACGCTGATTCTCAGAACAAGCTAAACAAATCCCCCCTTATTGAAGAATGTTGCTTGGGGCTAGGCTTGATTAAAATCGGAAAATCTAAGAGGCTTAAATGTGTGCGGTTTGGGTTGTGGAGGGATCTGGAGTGCTTTGCCCTGCCCTGAGTCTCCCTGGCCTTGGTTATAGAGTCATGAGGCCACAGAGGTTCTGTGGCAGTGTTGGTCTTTCTCAGTCTGTACCCATCCAGGACCCCATTTTACCAGCAAGGAGCTGGAAAGCTTTCCTGGCTCTGACCTGCCTTGGGGCGGGAAGTTTGTATTGAGGGCTGCATGGGGACCAGCTTGCTCTATGGGCTTTTCTGGGACAAGGGCTTTCCTGTTACTCTCAGAAACCCCAAGTCCTGCTCCCACCTACTCAGGGGAACAGTTCCAGATGCCAGGGCCTGGGCCACGTCCCCTGTATATGTTGTCTCCTGTCCATCTGTCTTGTTTCCTTCTCTGTGAAACATGGGTGATAGTAGTGTCTATTTCACAGGGTGATGGGAAGGTAAAATGAATTAATACATAGAAAGAGCTTAGAACATTGCCAGGCACAGGGTGAATGCAGGGTTAATAGGGGCTTCCATGTGGACCCTGCCAGGAAGGGATGGAATTGCTTTTAACATGGACTGTGGCTGAGGCTTACAGAAGTGAAGTCATTTGCCCACACTGGTGAGTGGCAGAGCTGGGGTTCCAGTTTAAGTCCAGTTGACTCTGAAGCCAGTGAACGTCCTGGAAGATGAGAGCCTTGATGCCACGATGTTCTGCAGGCAGCAAGAGCATCCGTGCAAGGTGTGAGCTGTAGTGGTCTCTGGTGCCATTTTCCCCATAAGCCCTGTGGTCGGGCTAGGCATCTGAGGACAGGATCCCGAGGCCTGTGGGAGGATTTTAGCAGACTGGTTAGTGTTGAGTCTTTGCTTAGAGTTTTAAAATGACCATGCAGAGGCTGTGGCCAGAATCTTCTGTGACTAAGGTCTCAAGACAGACAGTCCCTTGCTGACACAGTTGTTCCCCATTAATTGGGCAGGGTCAAGTTTCAGAGCAGACTGTGCAGTGGCATAACCTCACTCTAGAGACCATCCCCAGCCTCGCATCCCTGCTACCTGGGGGTGCCATTAGGGGTGCCCTGGTCCTGAGTAGTGAGGATGACTTGAGGGTGAGAAGGAAGCTCTGGCCTGCAGTTGAGGGCTCAGGGTTGGCCACCTCTTTTAGCCCTGGTCCTACCTCAGTTGGGAGGCCCTGCTTTCCATCTGCCCCCCTTCCACTGCCTGCAGACTACAGATCTGTGCTCCCTACACTTTCGCAAGGGGGCAGATGCAAGGGGAAGGTTCCCTTGTGAGATCTGATATTTATAGTACATTTATCCTGTGCCTGGTGCTGTTCTAAGTGCTTTCTTTATATTAACTCAATCTTCACCGTAACCCTATGAAGTAGGTACTAATATTATCCCCATTTTATAGGTGAGGAAAGAGCCTTGGTATCTTGGGGAGGAGGAGGAGCACTGGTCTTGGAGCCAGGACTTCTAGCCCTAGCCTCCTCTTCCTCCTCCTCCTCATCTAACTTCTTCTTCTCCTTCTCTCCCTCCTCTTCCTTCTTCTGCTTTTTTTTTGTAGTCACATCACCAAAGTTACTATGATTTTATTGATTATATCCCCTGTGCTGTGCTTTTCATCCCTATGGCTTATTTATTTTATAATTGGAAGTTGTATCTTTTCATCCCCTTCACCTGTTTCACTCATCCTTCTCACCTCCTTCCCTCTGGCAACCACCACTTTGTTCTCTGTATTTATGAGTCTGTTTCTGTTTTTTTTTTGTTGTTTAGGTTCTACATGAGAGTGAAATCACGCAGTGTTGGTCTTTCTCAGTCTGACTGACTCACTTAGCATAACACCCTGTAGGTCCATCTATAATGTTGGGAATGGCAGGATCTTATTCTTTTTTTATGGCCGAGTAATATTCTGTTGTACGTATATACCATATTTTCTTTCTCTACTCGTCTGTCAGGAGACACTTGAGTTGCTTCCATAGTTTGGCTGATTAGTCATGTTGCATTAAACATAGAAGTGCGTACTCGAAGTAGTGTTTTCATTTCTTCATATAAATACCCAGAAGGGGAATTGCTAGATCATACGGTGTTTTTGCTTTTCACTTTTTGAGTAATCTCCACCCTGTTTTCCATAATGACTGAAACAATTTACATTCCCACCAACAGTGCATGAGGGCTCCCTTTTCTCCACATCCTCATCTGCATTTATTTCTTGTCTTTTCGATACTAGCCATTCTGATAGGTATAAGGTGATATCTCAGTGTGGTTTTTATCTGTGTTTCCCTGATTAGTCATGTTGAGTATCTTTTCATGTGTCTTGGAGCCATCTGTATGTTTTCCTTGGAAAAAATGTCTTTTCGGGTCCTTTGCCCATTTTTAATCCAATTATTTGGTGGGATTTTTTTTGGTGTTGAGTTGTAAGAATTCTTTATATATTTTGGATGTTAACCCTTTGTCATATATGTCATTTACAACTATCTTTTCTCATCCCATAGGTTGACTTTTTGTCTTGTTGATGGTCTCCTTCACTGTGCAAAAGTTTTTTATTTTGGTGTAGTTCCAATAGTTTATTTTTGTGTTTGTTTCCCTTGCCTGAGGAGACCAATCCAGAAAAAAATTGCTAAGGCTGATGTACAAGAGATTACTGCCTGTGTTCTGTTTTCAGAGTTTTATGGTTTCAGGTCTCACATTTAGGTCTTTAATCCATTTTTTAATATATTTTTTAAGATTTTATTTATTTATTCATGAGAGACCGAGAGAGAGAGAGAGAGAGAGAGAGAGAGAGAGAGAGAGAGGCAGAGACACAGGCAGAGGGAGAAACAGGCTCCACTCAGGGAGCCCAATGTGGGACTTGATCCCGAGTCTCCAGGATCACACCCTGGCTGTAGGCGGCACTAACCAGCTGAGCCCCCTGGGCTGCCCCTCTTTAATCCATTTTTTAAAAGATTTTGTTTATTTATTGAAAGAGAGCATGAGCTGGGGAGGAGAGAGAGAAGCATACTCCCTACTGAGCAGGGAGCCCGACATGGGGTTGGATCCCAGCACCCTGAGACCATGACCTGAGCCAAAAGCAGATGCTTACTGACTGAGCCACCCAGAGGCCCAAGTCTTTAATCCCTTTTGAGTTGGTTTTTGTGTATGGTGTAAGAAAATGGCCCAGTTTCATTCTTTTGTGTGTAGCTGTCCAGTTTTCCCACACCACTTTTTTTCTTTTTCTCACTCTCAAAAAAAGAAAAAAAAAAAGAGTGCATGTGTGGGGAGAGGGAGAGAGAGAATCTTAAGCAGATTCCATGCCCAGCATAGAGCTTCACCTGGGGCTTGATCTCACAACTCTGAGATCATAACTTGAGCCAAAATCAAGAGTTGGATGCTTAACTGACTGAGCTACCCAGACGTCCCTTCAGCATCATTTATTGAAGAGACAATCTTTTTCAAATTGCATACTCTTGCTTCCTTTGTCAAAGATTAATTGACTATATAAGTGTGAGTTTATTTCTGTTCTCTGTATTCTGTTCCATTGGTCTATGTGCCTAGTACCATACTGCTTTGATTACTATAGCTCTGTAGTATATATCTTGAAATCTGGAATTGTGATGCCTCTCGCTTTGTTCTTTCTCAAGACTGTTTTGGCTCCTCAGGGTCTTGTGGTTCCATATAAATCTTAGGATTATTTGTTCTACTTCTGTGAAAAATGCCATTGGTGTTTTGATGAGGATTGCATTGAATCTATAGGTTGCTTTGGGTGGTGTGGATATTTAAAAATATTAAGTCTTCTAATCTGTGAGCATGGAGTAGCTTTCCATTTATTTGCTTTATCTTCAATTTCTTTCATCAGTGTCTTCTAGTTTTCAGAGGACAGATCTTTTACCTCCTTGGTTACATTTATTCCTGGGTATTTTATTCTTTTCTATGCAATTATAAGTGGAGTTGTTTTTCTAATTGCTCTTTTGTGCTTGTTTTTATTCCCCTGCTCCCATCTTGACCCTGTAGTGGACAGAAGAGTGTACTCAGTGAGTGAGAGTAGGAAAGGGTTGAGAGTAGAAGTCACCTGTGTGAGCAAATGCAGGGAGGGAGAAATAACATGAAGGCTGTCTGCTGCCTCCTGTAAACATTTATTAAATGCCTGCTATTTGCTGGGCACTGGGATGCCCCTGTGGAGGAGGCTGAGCTTTCTGATAGTAATGGCTGATGGCAGTATGGTCCTTTAGTTTTCAAGCAAAGTGTGTTTCCAGCATTGTCTTTTTTAACTTAAGAAGCGGAAGATTGTGGTGGTTAAGAGCCAGGCTCTTAGATTTGAATCCCTCTTCCACACTTAGAAGCTTAGGCAATCTCTTTTTATGCCTCTGTTTCTGCCTCTGTAAAGTGGAGATGATAATAGGGGTTAGGATAGTACCTGGCACATCATGAGCACTCTAAGTAAGGTTTTCTTTGGGTGGGAGAAGAGAGTATGGGACAGGAGGGGGAGATCAGGTGGAGCATAGTCTGGGAGACTTTGAATCCCAGAGTTCTTTAAGGGAGAAGATGACTGTCCATGAGTCAAGAGTTTGTTTGTTTGTTTATTTTTTTGAGTCAATAATTTAAAGCACTGCCCAAACCACAGCGAGATGCCATGGCACACCCACCAGGATGGCTCTAATCGACAAGAGAGATAGTAACAAGTGTTGGTGAGGATGTGGAAAGAGTGGACTCCCCATCCTACAATGTTGGTGGGAACAAGAAATGGTGCCATTGCTGTAGAAAACAGTCTGTCAGTTTCTCAGAAGGTTAAACATAGAGCGACCACATGACCTGGCAGTTTCACTCCTAGGTATATACCTAAGAGAATGGAAAACCTACATCTATACAAAACTTGTGCACAAATGTTAATAGCACTGTTAGTTGTCATCCCCAAAATCTATCAAGCCAGATGTCCATCAGCTGATGAATGGCAAAACAAAATGTGATTTATCCATGCAGTGGAATATTATTCAGCCATAAAAAGGGTTGAGCTATCAAAAGATATTATGACCTGTGAGCCTAGAGAACTGTTGCACTAAATGAAAGAAAGACATGAAAGGCCACATATTACACGATTCTGTTTATATGAAATGCCCAGAGTAGCAAATGTACTGCAATAGAAAGTGGATTAGTGGTTGCCAGGGGCTGGGGAGGCAGCAGGGGAAACAGAGAGTGACCGCTAACAGGTTACGCAGCTTGCTTTGAAGTTGATGAAAGTGTCTGGAAAATTAGGTTGTGGTGTTGGGTGTCCAACTCTGGGAATATACTAAAATCCATTAAATAACACTTAAAATGGGCAAGTCTTATGGTATATGAGACTCGATTTAAGAAAAATAAGAAAAACACTTTCACTGGGGACATGCATTTCACTCTGTGCTCCCGGCAGGAATACCTAGTGCAACCAAATCTGGGCTCATATGCTTCTCCATCCCATTCTGTTCGGCAGGCTGTCTGTGGCCAAGAAGTAAACATCTCATAGATGATATCATGGGAAGAAACGCAGAGCTTTGGAGCCACTGAACCTTGTGTTCTTGCTCTTTCGTCTGGATCTCTGTTTCCTCACCAGAAAACGTGGTGTAGGACCATTGGGAGGGGAATTCAGGGCAGGCCCAGGATGGGTATTGAGAGCGGGATCATCGGAGTACTCCATTATTCATTAGTTCCACCAGGCCAGGTATTCTATGCACTGTAAGTATTCCAGGATGTTTGGGGTTGTGTAGGACAATGGTGAGGCCAAGGCCCTGGCTGACCCGGTAGCTGGGCTCTACTATCACCAGGTAGAGGCAACCCACCTGAGTCCCTTCTATGGATTAGGGAGGCCTAGATTGGAATCCCAGCTCTTTCTTCTGGCTGAGTGACCTTTTGTAGATCACTCGACCTCTCTGTGCGTCAGTGTCCTCTTTAATAGATACAAGTTTTGATAGGCCTGCTATGGACTGTATGGTGTGTCCCTCCCCTACCACCTCCCAGTTCATATGGTGAAAACCTGTCCCCTAGTGTGATAGTATTTGGAGATGGGGCCTCCTCTAAATTAGGTTTAGAGGGGTCCTTATGATGGGATTAATGCCTTATATGAAGAGACACTAGAGAGCCCTCTCTTTTTTCTTTCTCTACCATGTGAGGACACATCAAGAAGGTGGCATCTACAAGCCAGGAAGAGAGTGCTTGTGAAATCAACCATGTGTCAGCCTGATCTTGGACTTCCAGCCTCCAGAACTGTGAGAAATGAATGTGTGTTGTTGAAGTCAGCCAGCCTGTGGTGTTTTGTTACGGCAGCCTGGGCAAACTGAGACAAGCCATTAACAAGAATGATGGATATAAAATGCGGAGCACAGCGTTTGGCATGTAGTCAGCACACCTGCTGTTTTTAATAGGCGGCTCCATTTAATGACTGTGATGGTCTTTCGTAGCTGTGGGACCCTGGGCGAGTCACTTGCTTCTCCGAGCCGTTTCCTCCTCCGTAGAATGAGGTCAAGATGCTGCCCACGCCAGGCTTGGCAAGGCTCAGATCAGATAATCTAGGTCGAGGGGCTTGTAAACTGTGAAATGGCATGCCTGTGGAAGGGGCTTGGTGTTTATGGAGTAGAGACGGTGGGAAAGCCTGGCAGGGCAGTGTGGGAGGAAAGTGAACAGTGCTGTCACGGCAGCAGGTCTGAAGGGTGATCCTGGCTGCGACGCTCTCCACAGGCTCCTCTGAGGAAGGGACCATTTTGTAGCTGCATCTGCTCACCTGTACCCAGGTGGCAGCACCGAATAGAGGTCCCTGGGCTCGGCCCCAGGTGGGTGCTTTGCACTCACAGGTATGTAATCATGGAACAGGGAGCCTGGTGGAGGGAAGGAGGACCAGTGCCCAGAGGTGGCTGTGCCTGCCCAAGATGCAGTGAGGGGACAGCCCACAGGTAGCCAATGACCTTGCCACTCAGCATCATCAGAACCTAAGTGAAGGAGGACCTTGGGTTACAGAGAAATCTCGTAGGCTGTGGCCAAAGCTGCCTTTAGGGAGAGGAGTAGACCTAGAAGCACGAGCCGAGTTGGCTCTATTCCTGCTCTGTGACATCAGGGACTCGGAAGTCTTCGAGGGGAAAAGCACTGTCTGGAGCTCCTTCTGCGTCACCCTCTGGAGCATGTCCCAAGGGGCCATTGCTGGTTGCATTTGTCTTCAGAGCTGTGGGGCTGAGTTGTCTCCCAGCTCAGACATCCCGAACAGGAGTGACGGGAGGGGTGTGTTCCCAGGAGCGTTTATGGGATTTTCTGGTTGATTCTTTAATGGAGGTCCTGTTTGTTTGCTGTCTGGTCTGGGCTGATGGGGTGGGTGGGGTGGGGAGTCCTGGGCACACAGAAGGCCTCTCTGGGGCAGAGGAGGGCAGACGTCAGAAAACAGACAGGAAGGTTTTCAAACGTAAGGGGTAAGGTTGCTGGAATAAGTGGGCTAGCCCCACCCCATAGATCCTTGTGTTTCAGAGAGGCATTGGCTGTAGTGCTTACAACCACGGGCTCTGTGCCCAGGTTGGCCTCTGGTGAGCTCCGTGACCTCAGCAAGATTCTTAACCTCTCAGTGCCTTTATTCTCTTGTCTGTGAAATAATAATAGTAGCACCTACCCCATAGGTTGTTAGGATAAAGCCAGGCGATATGTACAAAAAGCATTTAGAACAGTGTCTGGCACAGAATTAATGCTAAATAAACATGAGCTGGGCTGTGCGAGAGGCCTGAGGATGGGTAGGTCCTTCTGACAGCTCTCTCTCCTTCTCCCGAGTTCCAGTTTAGTTGGGCTCCACTGGCGCTCACTGAGCCCTCTGTGGGGCCAGGCTGTCCATGCTGAGAGAGGAAGCCGTTCTGGAGCCTGGCCTCCCAGGAGTACTCCCAGCTGGAACAGACCGCCCCACCCCCACCCCACCCAGGACACAAGAAACAGGGAGGTGCCAGGGGATTTTGTTTTGAAGGATGACAGCGGCTTCCTTGGTGGGGGGGGGGGCAGTAGCATGTGCAAGGTGATTAGGAGGTGCAAGTGGAGAACCAGGTGATGAGGCTGGCAACCGGCTCATAAGTTAAGGAAGTTTGAACCCTGCCAAGATAGTCAGGGAGCTGCAGAAGGATTTTGGATCTTGTCTTTCCACTCACCTTCCTCGGAGAGCCAGTCGTTATATCCTTCTTGGGGTCATAGGCCGTGTGACTGTCTACCTGCTACCTGGTTAGTGTCCTGCCTCCTCCCAGCTGCCCTCTCTAGTCTTGAGGGAAGGAGGCTCAGTAGTTCCTAAGGTCATTCATTGGTGCACCCAGCGAGTCTGGAGGCATCTGGTGTAAAACCCCGGGCACATGTTAGGCACAGCACATACAGACATAGCACGTACAGAGATGTGTGGTGATACCGTGTCAGAGGCATTCTGTTCCTGGTCTAAGTGGCCCTCCCATGAAGCTGTCACCAAAGGTCAAAGGGGGAAGCTCTTCACAAGGCAGAGAGTACCCTGAGAGCTCCACAGCAGATGGCCTGTTCCAGCAGGGCCGTCAGGCCAGGCATGGAGCATTGGAAGGGCATGCCAGGTGGTGCCATCTGCACGGGCAGAGCATGTGTGAGGAGCGGCCAGGATCTCTGCTTGGCTGCAGCAGAGGGTCTGTGGCAGGAACAGAGAGAAACCTATGAGCTTGGAGGGTCTTACGTGCCAGGCTAAGTGAGGCAGGGTGCAGAGGGAGAGGGGAGTTTTGTTTCCCTGTAGACACAGGGAGCCTTGGAGAGCATTGAGCTGTGCTCTGGTTCCCTTATGTTTTTTTACATAGTACGGTTCTTTGGAGAAGGGGCAAGAAGTGAATCGGTCGGTCTTTAAGTTGGATGGGTGGTGGATCCTGTGTTGGCAGAAAGGTGTGACCTGTTATGACACCATCATAAAAATCCTCAGAAGTTTCTGCCTTAATGAAGGAGGCATTTTTTTCTCCCATAGATTCTTGAAAACTTGGGTTTCAAGTAGGGAATAGCAACACATAATTTATTTCTCCTGGTGCTTGATCTGCGATCCCATGGGAAAGAACAGGAAGGAATTAGTGAGCTCTATATTACAATTTAATTGCTTGAAGGAAAAATATTATTTTTTATTGTTAGCCATTAGCTGCTTCTAGTTTTATTAAACTCAACCCTCTGCCGAGCATAGCATTAGCCACTTGGAGCTCTCCAGCGCCCCGAGGGAAGGAAAACACTCAGAATGGTCCCATCTTATAAAGCAGGGGGTTACTGCCGGGGTCTGAGCAGCCGGGGATTCTTGGATTTCTGGCATCTCTATACTTGGAAAGCAGCATTCTGATGGCAGATCTAGTCCCTGTCCTGTCTGCTGGCACAGGGGACAGAGGCCAAGAAGGGCCGAGGAAAGGTTCCTGGCCAGTGCCTGGGTCAGGCCTGAATCTCTCCTAAGATGCGTGAACTTGGCTGTATTGTTCTGGTTCCGTAGGTGGGGTTTCTATAGAGGGGCAGTTGCCAGGGCTAAGTGAGACTATGTAAATGGAACACCCTGGTATTTAGTAGGTGCTTGATAAATGCCAGTTAATGGGTCCTAGCACAGACCACCTTTCCTGGCCGTTGCCCTTTCTTTGTTCTAGCTGCCGATTCACAAGTTCTGGCCTACATAGTCCCACCCAGAGGGTCAGCCCCACCTCAGCCCTGATGTACCAGGTGGAGGGAGAGGCCCCCGCTCAGCCCGATGACTCCTCCGAGGTGTGGTCAGCTTCGTGCTGGCTGTGTGTCGGCACCTGAGAGAGCCATGCCTCAGACAGGCCTGGGCTGTCAGAGAGCTCCCAGCAGGGTGGATGAAGACAGATGAGTGCACAGTGAGGGTGTGGAGCCGCCAGCGTGGGACCTCACCCTGCCTGGGACGCTTCTGATGCATGTGCCGGGGGTAGTGCTGAGGGGCCAGGAAGAATGGGCTTGCCTGCGGGGAGGACTGCCTTCGTTCCCTGTCACACGTGTGCCACCCCCCAACTTCGGGGCACACACCTTCTCCTGGTTGGAAGGTCTCTACTCGTCCAGCCCTGCAGTAAGTATCTCTTTTTGATCTGGACTTCCTCCCTTTGTTCCTTAACTCTTCACCTGCCATGTGTGCTTTGCACACATCTTCTTGATGGACTTGGAGGCTTATCACTCCCTTTTACAGGTGAAAGGTCTCCTAGCTGGGGATCCCGCCAAGGCCTGATAGAGCACAGCAGAGCAGGGGGCTTTCCTGGGCCCTGCCTGCCCTGGCAAACCAAGTGTAGGCTGACTGTGGATTGTCCCGTCGTCGCTGACTTAGCTTCCCTAACTCACTGGGAACCATGTGCCCTGCCTTGGAACCTGGCCCTGATCCCTCGTGTCCCTCTGGGGGAGGCAGTGAACTGTCAGTGTTTTCAGACGGCCCCCTCCCGCCCAGTGACTTGGGCTGCCCCCTGCATCAGAGCTGATGCCTGTACATTTCCTGCTTGTTGAGTGGCCTTATGGCCTAGGATTTTTCAAGACAGCTTCAATTCATTTTAATAAAGTTTAGCTTCCACTGTTGAACACTGAATCGTGTGTGTGTGTGTGTGTGTGTGTGTGTGTGTATGTGTATGTGTGCACAACGATGGTGAAATCCCTCTCTACCCTTCTGGACAATAACTCTGTTTACTGCAAGTCCAGGGTCGAGCCCCAGAGTGACTTGCCCAAGGTCACGCAGTTGTTAAGAGGCAGAACAGGGCTCCTCACAGTGTCTCTCCAGCTTGGGCTTTCTTCCTGCATGGCGCTTCTTCCCCTTCTGTCTCTCTGTGGCTTGATCTTAATGGACTGGTCCAGAATATCAGGTTGGTAGAGCTCCCCTGGAACACTGGGTCTTGGTGCATCCAGAAGGAAGACAGGAAGAGTCCATGCAGACCAGGGTCAGCTAGCTTGTAGAAAGGGAGTATGGAGTTCTGAGCTTGGACCTAGGTCCCGGTGGGTGAGGGATGGGAAGAGCATGGCCATGTCCTGCACACCTACCATGTGCCGTGTTGTCCCTCCTGGTTGCCCCTCTCTCCACCAGCATGCAGCTACACTCACCCTGAAGCACGCACTACCTCTGTCTCTATGCCTTCCCCCACATTTGTCTCTGCCTAGACTGCCCTCACCTCCTTCCACATTTGGCTGATTCCTGCTGGTCTTTTATTATTTTTTAAATATTTTATTTATTTATTCATGAGAGACACATAGAGAGAGAGAGAGGCAGAGGCACAGGCAGAGGGAGAAGCAGGCTCCATGCAGGGAGCCCAACGTGGGACTCTATCCTGGGACTCCAGGATCACGCCCTGGGCTGAAGGCGGCGCTAAACAGCTGAGCCACCTGCGCTGCTCCCTGCTGGTCTTTTAAAACTCCTTTCAGGACCACCTTAAGAGGCTTGCCTTGACCCCCAGGTTGGGCTGGAGCCCCTCCTCAGGCCCCTGCAGCCCCCTGAATATCCCTCCCCACAGCACTGACCACCTGTGTGGTGGTCGCCTGTTCGCTCTCTGGCTCCTCCATCAGGCACTAGACCTTGAAGTCCAGGATGGTGTTTATTCTCTGTCCCCAGGGTTCCCCATCAGGCAAGGGAAATCTTGTCCAATTTGATTAGTAATGAGAAAGTCCCCTGTCGTCCATGTTCCAAAACACGTTCATGTCCATAGTCCCGTTGAGCCTCCCGGCCGTCAGAGTTCCACATAGTCATGGCATAAGGTGAGGAGACTGAGGCTCTGGAGTTCGCACTGGCTCCCCCTGCCCCGCCATGCCCTAGAGGGCGCCTTGCTTGTGATGCCCACACCCATGGCAACCTGGAGGCCTGAGCCTCTTGTAATCAGATTGCCTTCCTCCCCACTGAACTCATGCTGCTGAGAGAATGGAAATTTGCTTCAGTGGGTGGGGGTGAGAGGCTGGGTTGGGGGGCGGCTCTGGCTGGGGTGCTTGGAGACCTAGACAGGGTTGGCAGGGTTGCTGGAGGGGGCCAGATGGACACGCCAGGACCAGACTTGGTGGTTCTGCCCTCTGGCGCTGGGGGCTGCTGGAAACCATCCCACGTGGTTGGCCAGATGCCTACCCCACATGTCTGAGTGTCCTGAAAGTTTGGGATGGTCAGTAGCAGCAGGGACACAGATTAGCCTGCTCTGGCCTTTTGGGGTTAAGCTGGCTGTGGTGGTGGCTTCCAGGGACTGATGGCTCCCAGGAAGACCTGGGTTCAAGTTCTGTCTGGTCAGTGATGCTGCTGAGTTGACACAGGCCATGTCAGCTACTTACCTTCTCTGTGCCTCAACTCTGTCCCCTGTGAAAGGGGATAACTGCATTCTCAGAGGGGGCTGCCAGTGCATCATATGATTAAACAGCCTCTGAAACATACTGTTACCATGGTTACTTCCTTCTCTGAAACAGCGATGTGTGCTACCCTGCTTAGCTTCTTGGGTTGAAGCTATATGCACACTGTAAACCACCAGACACACTTGTGTTTTCCCAGAAGGGGGGTAGATATGAAGGAGAGAGCCTGCTGTGGAGCTGCCTCCTTGGGAGACTAGGCCACTTGGAGTCACGCAAGGGCCAGGCTGACAAATGGGACAACCCTGCAAAGACTGAGCACCTTCAGCCAGAGTGCAGGCAGGCAGAAGGTGGGTTCGAGGAACACTCAATAATTGTTAGATGTTTTGTTATTGTTATATTCTTCACATTATTACATCATTCTTTCCACATACATCCCAAGTACCATTGGACACGTCTTGGTATTTTCTGGTTGTACTGAGTGTCTTTATTCTTTGGGCGATGGGGAGCCTTGGAGGGTTCTTGAGCAAGGGTATGGCATAGAGCTCGGCTCTGAGATGACTAATCTGGCAATGGGTTGAAGCCTCCTTGTGAGGTTTGGTTAGTTCAAAACGAGGATTTCTTGTTTTGTGATATTATTTATTTATTTTTAAAATATTTTATTTATTCATGAGAGATGCAGAGATACAGGCAGAGGGAGAAGCCGGCTCCCTGTGGGCAGCCTGATGTAGGACTTGATCCCAGGACCCCAGGATCACGACCTGAGCTGAAGGCAGACGCTCAACCACTGAGCCACCCAGGTGTCCCTATGATATTTTTAAAAATAACTCCTCAAATCCTCTTTAGTTGGGGGAGAAAAGAGAGGTTGGATGAGAAGGAAAAGAAAGGCCGTGTTAAGAAAGTAATAAGGCAGTTGCAGGAGGGGTAAGAGACTTAACCAAGATAGGAGGAGGTGCAGAGTGGGCTGCAGACCACGCCTGGGGGTGCCAGACAGTGTCCCCAAGTCAGGCTGAGTGTGGAAAGAAATGTGGGACTTGAGAGTAATCGTGATATGAATGGTCATTGTGCCTTCAGGGCTGCAGACATCGGGTGAGTCTGGTTTGCTGTGGAACTGGTAATGCTGGTGGGTGTGACTGGATTGGGGTGGGCAGGGAAGGGAGGTTGAGATTGACTATGAAAGGGATACAAAAAAAAAAAAAGGGATACAGAGGCCACTTAGAAAAACTGGACGTTTGATAAGGTAAGCTGTCGAGAGATGAAGGACCCTTTCTTAGTAGATCCGGAGCTCAGCCAGTGTATGATTCGATGCTGGCTGAGTGGCTGCAGGGAGTGGCCAGTGGAAAAGTTGGAGGGGAGAAGAGGGTGGGGGCGATTGGAGAAGGAGGGAAGTTCAGGGAGATGGGGGGTGTGGGTGAGTAAAGGCGCTCAGCTCCTCTGAATGTGTGTACATATGGGACCCTGACCCTGAGCCCAGAGGTCTTTCAGGGTTTATACCTCATGGGTGGACCAAGAAATCTGCATTTTAAACAGACTTAAAGGCAGAGTAGTAGGTTCTGAGAGGTACTGATTTAGGATTGCCTCCAATTCCCGCCATGGGTGTATCGAGGGGATAGTATGACAGGCAGGAAGTGGTGATAAGGGCTGGGCCTAGGCAGGAGAGACTCCCAGTAGAGGGGCTGAGGGAGGGGTGGACCTAACCTAGGGGAGTGGGAGTGAATTTTTGGAAGGCTTTGGTTAGAAGCTGGTTGCGAGAGATGGCAAAATTGAAGGTGTGTGGGGATCTGCGAGCTGGATGAGGACTGGAGAGGGAGTTGTCCAAGGAATCAGATAGAGGGGTCAGAAGCAGGGCTGCACGGCTAGGGAGACAGAGGAGACTGGAGCACACCTGACGATGGTGTGGATGGTGAGAGCATGGTGTCCTTGCCCATAGAGCTAGGGCTGAAGTCGCTGCCCTGAGGGCCTCACTCTGGGTTCCTTAAAATCCTCCCAGATGTTCTGGTTGGCAACTGGCTGGGTCCCCGAGCCTGGGCAGGGGCTCATGTGCTCTGCTGTGGGGTCAGTGGTCCCAGGTGAGGACGGCAGGTCAGGGAGCTAGTATTACAGGTGGGGAGAGATGCCGAGGCTCTCCATTCATTCATCCACTTGTTTGCTCATCAAATATGGATTAAGGGTCAGGCTCTGAATAGGGTGCTGTCACATGCTCCCTTCCTTTCTGAGAGGCAGCGGTGTCTGGTGATTTGGAAAGAACACAGCCCTGGAGCCTGAGCATGCGTCATCCCTGCTGCTTCACCTGCTGGCCGGGCAGCCTTGGCAAAGGTACTTAATCTTTGTTTCCTATGTCTCATCTGTAGGAAGAGGGAAATAACTGCATGTACCTCCAGGATTAAATGTTTAAATCCGTGCAGAGGCCACAGTGGCACCTGGCTTTGATTCCCACTCTGGCCATAGCCTTGGACAGTCCATGCTCTGTGGCCACTATGTGTCCTGCCGCTGCCAGTCTCTGCCTAAATGCTCTTTCCTCCCAGCTTTGCCTTCTGAGGCCCAATTCAAAAGGGCCACGTTCTGACTCTCGTTCTCTTAGCTGAGAAAAGGGGTTAATGGTTCCTGCCTTGCCCACCTCTCTGGACGACAAAGGGACAAGGGACAGCTTTGGGTGCTTAATGGCGCTGTGCAACATAAGCTGCTCCACAGTCTCAAACTTGTTTGAAGATGGAGAAATTGGGACTGAGAAGCGTTTACTGCGTTAAAGGCTCCTTCCTCCATCTGGGAGCTTGGCTGGTCGGTTCAGGCTGAAGTCACTTTGCTTGGTGCTGGGAGGAGACCCTGCCGTGTCCTGTGTGAGAGCACTGGAGTTGTCCCAGCGGCACCCCGCAGCACGGGCCTGCAGAGGGCCTCGGAGATCACCCCTTCTCTGCCACAGTGCTGAGGGGGCCTGGAGCCTGACTGCTTTGCCCAGTTTGGCTCAGGTGTCACCTCCTTGAAGCCTTCCATGAGACTGCCTTCCCTCTGAGTGGCTATGGCCCTCTGTGCTCCACCCCCTCCTTTTCTCTCTGTCTTTCTGATGTCTGTGGAATGCATTGATTGTGAGCAATCAGTGACTTTGGGCTGGTCTCAGTCTCCCCCGTCCCATGGAGATGGTGTCTGTGGAAACAACTCGAATAACCTGAGAGGAAGTATTTCAGTTTTCACAAAGTACTATTAAAATCAAAAGTGGGGTTATCATTTCTAAAATTACGATGACTGTGTTCTATCCTCTCACTGATCCCTGGCGTCGGGCGGGCCTCTGAGCTAGCAGCCTGTGGCTAGTTCAAGGTCTTCCCATTTCCTAGGCCTCAAAGTTTCTGCCAACAGGTGCCTGTTCCTCTACAACAGTTCTCTGGGTACTTGCCAAATGAATTCTCCACCATTCAGTAAAAACTTGAAGACTTTCCAAGTGATGGCACTGACTTACTCCTTTAGCAGATTTTTTCTTTAGCGCCTACTGTGGTTCATGACACTTTATAGGCACCTGCCCTTGTAGAGCCGTTAGTCTAGTGGGGAAAAGCAAGTTCAGACAAGAGAGGAAGCGCATGCTGTGGGAGCATCTTCCCCTGTAGGGGTAAACCAGGGAAGGCTTCCTGGAAGAGGGGCCTTTGGTCTGGGGTTTAGCGAATTGAAGGGTTTTAGTGGTGGTTATGGGAGGGAGCGCACAAAGCGTGGAGGGAAAGGCAGGCACAGAGGTGTGCTGGAGACCTGGGGTGGAACCCCTCGTGCTCAGCTCACTGGCTTCTGCAGGAGGAAGGAAGGAGACCCCTCTCCCCTCCCACCCCTTCCCTCTTGCCCACCTTTTCCTTGCTAAGTGCTCAGAGCATATGTTATAGGGACTAATCAAAATAGAGACTCAGACAGATTTATCCCCAAGAGCCTACAGTTGCATTCCTGGGCACAGGAGGGGCGGCAGGCCCATGGAAATGTTTGCAGAGAAAACAGAGCCTAATGAGAGTCTGACGAGGTGCTCGAGGTGCTCGCAGTGAACCAGGGACTGGGCAGGCCTTGCCTGCCACACACAAAGGGCTGAGCTGGGCAGGAAACACTGCTTACCTGCCCCCCACCCCGTGGGGTAGCCCCCAGGGAGGGCAGTGAGACTGGAGTCCCACAGGCTTGACAGCAAGACAGGCTGGCCGTGTGGCCCCTGGCAGTCTTGTTTACTTGTGCCATGGCTTCCTTACCTGAGAAAGCTGCCTGGCCTCCCCAGGTCAGAGTGAGAGAGTTAGATTCAGGGAAGGGGAGGAGCCACCCCAGAGCCTGTGCCTGGAAGCCTCCACAGGTGGGGGCAGTTGTCATCATCACCTGGTGACATGGGACTGCCAAGCCCAGCTAACTGGATCCCCCATTAGCCCGAGTCCCTGCTTTACCATCCTCAGCATGGAGGAGAGGCAGCCGGAAGGTGTAGGAAAGACCCCCCTGGGCTGGGTGGTGAGAGACAGGGACTTCAGTCTAGGGCAGACCCATCATTTGTTGAGCGAATGTGGTAGATTGAGGAAGACAATAAGCAAGCACACCCACTCTCCAGCTGGGCGACCTTGAGGATGTTCTTGGCCTCTTGTCCAGGTAAGGATAGCAGGGATATGCTAGTATGTACCATGAGACGTTATCGTGGCAATTAAACTATATATTCCTGATACAGAGCCTTAGTGCTGCAAAATTTGGTAAAAGCTGAGTTAGATGGTTGGACCAGGTGGTAGATGTTGCCTCAGAGTTTTCTAGGAATGGCTGGGAAGAAATAATTTGTAGAAGAACCCCATGGGAAGCCCTTGGGAGATCCTTACTTTATTCCTCCTTCCTGTCACCTTGACCCAAGACCACGTCTGAGAGACCTAGGCAGGCAGCACCTGAAAGGGTGTGAAAAGTGATGTGAGTGAGTCCGCTTCCAACACTTGGAAACAGAGTCAGTGATGTCTGACCAAATGCAAGCACCATTTACCCTTCATTCTAGTTTTTGACTCTATTCTCTGGTTCTTTGGACAGGCTTTGAGCTTCCCAGAGACACTGAGGAGGCCTGACTCGCCTGTGCCTTTGATGCCCACCCAGCTCAGGGCCTGGCACAGACCAAGCAAGGACCATTTCCCTCTGCTCATGAGGGGCTTTGTTCCATTTCTCACCTTCTCTTTGTTTCCTGTTTGGAGGAAGAGAGAGTGCTGTGGGTGAGAATGAAGCAGTGTCCCCTGTCAAAGAGGCATCAACACTGGTGGGAAGTGGAATGGGGCTGAGGCAGGGAGGGTGCAGCTGTGCTTTGTGGAACGGAAAGGTGAGAACGGGCCATTGTCTGACCTGCCAGTGTGCTCTCTCCATAATGGGCTGCGCATGAGCACCTAGCTGGTGTCAAGCCCTGTCGGCTCCCCAGTGATGATTAAAGAGCCTCTGCCTGAAGGGGCTCACAGTTTGGTGGGAGAGATGGAGGAAGCTGTGCCCTCAGGACCGTGGGAGCTCAGGAGCCAGCCTGGCAGCCTGACATGAGCTTTAGGGAGCTGTGAGCTAGTGAAGGGGCCCGGTGGAGGAGACAGTGGAGGAGAGGGCATGCTTGTCACAGAACCTGTGGATGAGATGTAGCAGGTCTGCGGTGGTGGGGAGGGTTGCAGATCAGTTGTGGGGGTCAGGGAGCAGTTCTGAGGCCAGATGGTCAGGGGCTCCCTTGGCAGGATCAGGTGTGGATCGGAGTGGCCCGAGGCTGGCAGGGAGGAGAGGTGATGGTGGGTCGGGGCCACTATCTGAGACAGGGCATCTGACTGCATGGGGGCGGTGGAGATCATCATGGGCAAGTAGGGAAGTTGACAGTTGTCTCAGGAAATAACTTGTTGGAAGAGAAGGGAAAACAGAAAGAACTCAGCAGGGATCTCTGGAACCGGGGCTAATTTTGGCTTCGCAGAGCTAGCCCTGCTAATCACATTGTAAAAATCAGGTACTGGGCTTTTTGCAGAAAATGAAACAGATCAAAGCCAGGGTCGATTAGGCCCTGATTAAACATTGCCGAGGAGGGTCACACTCATTACCGAGGAATGTACACAGGCCGGCAGCGCTGACGGAGGATAATAACAGATCGCACCCGGCAGCGCAGACACCACGGCGCTCTGGGGACGCGGTGCTCCACGGCGGGGTGGCCACAAGGAATGGGATGTCCCTGGGGCACAACGGTGGCAGGGGGCACGTGTGGACGTCTGCTCACCCTGCCCGCGGCCGCGGGGGTCGGGACCGCTCCTGCTGGCAGGGCGCCGGCAGAGGTCGGCCAGAGCATGCGCCTTGCCGATTTCCACCTCTGCAGTGCTTGCTCGTGTGTCCAGAGCCTCCTTCACCCCCTTCTATCTTAACCTTTCTCTCTAGGATCTCCTCCAGGAAACCTTCTCTGACCCCTAGCCTGGGTCCCCACAGCTTCTGTCATTCTGGATTGCCATCATCCGTGTCAATGTGTGTCTCCCAACCCTCTCCTTAATGTGAGTCCCTTGATGGCAGCATGCCTCTCGGTGACCTGTGTGTCTGACTCAGGGCCGGACACAGAGCAGATGTGTGTTCATTGAGCTGGGCACAGCCAAGTCCCTGAAACCACAGGAAAAGAGCAAACCAAGGTCAAGCTCTGCTTACCTGCGTTGGAAGTAGCTCTAGGACTTCTGTGGAGATGTGCTCATGGATGGGCTGGGGTGCAGGGGGCCTACTCACCTGGGTAGCTAGTCCCCAGGTGTCAGAGTCGCCTGCTGCCCAGCTGAGGACAAGCAGGTGGCTCCACGAGGCTGGAGTGCATGCAGATTCATTGGAGGGGAAGTGAGAATGAGTACCAGGCTGAAGGCCTGGATCTGACTCTTGGGGCTGTGGGGTGCCATGGAAGGTTTGGTTTGAGGCAGAGATAGAACCGGAGCTATGCTTCAGGAGATACCTCGGTTTCTTCTCCTGTGAGAATGAGATCCCTCTGAACTAGCTGCCCTGGTGGATTGGATTTCTGTTAGCTGTTAAACCTGGCAAGGTAAAGTGAGGCACGCCTACACTGGTGCTCATATGTGGCCCCAGGGAGCCCGGGCAGGTCTTGATCACACAGAGGCCACATCAGCCCAGGAGTGAGAGGGACCAGAGCCAGCCTGAAATCAGACTGAATTTGGTTTCCACACTCCACAAACATACACCTACCATGTGCCAGCTCTATGCTGAGCTCTGGGGATCCTCTGAGGTTCCGGCAGCCTGGCTCCCTCCAGAGACAGGAGGAGGGACTAGAATACAAAGACCTGGGAGGGGGGCACCCATCTGAGGAGACGTGGATACCCCAGGCCTCGCTGGGAACGTTTGGGGTTTAGAAGGAAGGAACACAAAAGCCTGTAGCCTCCCAGCTGGAATGTGGACACTTCATCCATCCTGCTCTTCTGTCCCTCCTCCAGCCCTATAAATGTCCAATTTGGGGAAAGGATTCAGCTCTAAGCCCCGGCAGAGTAAGGTTGATTAAGAAACTGAGCTCCATAAAATTGTCCGTGCTCTGGCAGGCTGGTGAGTTGGGAGAGTCACTGAACCTCAGGCCTGGAAAGGACTGTACGAAGCCCTCATCTTTCCAGGCCAGGCTTTCCCAGGGCCCCAGTCCTTCCTGCAGCGTCGCCACCAAGTGACCATCCCGAGTGTGCTTGAGTGTCCCTGCTAGCCACACTCTCGCACTATATACTCACTTCAGGGCATAACACTCATTATCAGCTGAGCATTTACTGGGCCTCTGGCTGGTTCCTTCTTTCCACAAACCTGCCCCGTGCCAGGCCTTCTTCCAGCACTGGCAACGCTCATTCACTAGGGCTGGTACTAGTTGTGCTCACTGGGAGCCAGGCGCTGGCTGACACATGTGCTGTGATGCTCTCATTTGATACAGGCAGGGACGATCCCCAGCAGGCGGCACCATCATATCCCCATTTCACGGATGGGGCCTCCAGAGGGAGGATAACTCACATGGGGTCGCACAGGAAATGAGAAGCACAGCTGGGGCTTTGAACCCAAGACTCAACCCATGGTCTCTGCTCTTGGTCTTTTTTTTTTTTTAAGATTTTATTTATTTACTTGAGAGAGAGCAAGAGAGTACAGAGGGAGAAGAAGTAGGTTCCCCACTGAGCAGGGAGCTCGAAGTGGGACTCCATCCCAGGACCCTGGGATCATGACCTGAGCCAAAGGTGGATGCTTAACCAACAGAGCCTGCCAGGCGCCCCGAGTAGGGGGTCTTTGTGAGGGTTGCAGGCTCTGGAGACGGCCTGGAGGGGTTCTTAGTCACATCTACCACTTCTTTTACTATGATAAGGAAGTTATGGGGTGTAAGTGCTCAGAAGAGGGCCTGGCTCTTGGTAAGTGCTGAAGGGGTGTAAGTGGTATCTACCAGCAGTACAGGTTGGGGAGTGAGAAAGTGGACCCTCAGATTGCACATGCCAGCACCGGGCTTGTCTAATCCTTGCCTGGTGTCCCTGGCTCGCAGTTCTTGGTGGCAGCTCCCTGACTTGCCACCTCCACTCTGTCTGTAAGCCCTGTCATTTTGACCTCCTGGATTTCTGTTGAGCATGTCCACTTTTGTCCTCATCCATGGTTGCCACCCTAATCTAAGCCTGGCCAACTGCAGTAACCCTCCCATCTGGTCTGTCTACCCACCTAGACCCTTTCCCGCCCTGTACTTAGGGTGACCTTTTATAACACAAACCTGTTCCTGTCATATACCTTCACCTTGCTTAAGACTTTACTACCTTGCTACTGTTTTTGGAATAGCACTTATATTTTGCACCTTAGTCCACAGGGTCTGGGCGATATGGCCTGTGAGTGCCTCCGTGGCTTTGTTCTTTGGTGACTGTGTGCTCATTTTCCATATTTTAGCCACACCAGTCCCCTTCCCATCCCTTCCCCTCCACGTCCTGCTCTGCCTCGGGGCCTGTGCATGCGCTGTGGCCTTGACTTGGAATGCTTTCCCTTCCTCTGCAGTGACCTTTGCTCATCTTTGAGTCTCAGTTCAAATGTCACTTTCTGCAATTTGGGAGTCTTCCCTGACTTCTGTCCTGTGCTCTCACGGCTCCCTAGGCATGCTCTTCACACCATGCACAGAGTTTGTTTTGCATTTATTTGTGTGATTCTTTGCTTCCTCTCTGACTTCGTCGCTAGGTGCTAAGCTCAAGGCAGGGCCATGTATGTAGCTCATCATTCTGTCCACAGTGTGTGGCACATAGTAGGCCCACAGCAAATGCTTGCTGCATGTGAGTTCAAAGGAAAGAAAGGGAAGGTGCCTGCGGGTCTTCAGGAAGAGAGGAAGAGACCCCAGTGGAGCTGGCCTGGGTCTCACAGGTGGTCAGGGTTTCTGGGGACCTTCTCTGCAACAACTCTATGTCATTGTGACTTTGCTGGGAAGCTCACTGATTATGGATTTCTTGGGGTGGACCGACATCCTCTTTCAGCCACCAGCACCTTGCACTGAGGGATGCAGGAGCAGTCTGGAGTCATGACGCCAGCATTGACCTTTGTGCTGGGCATCGCACTTTCCTGAGCAAGTCCTGTTCCTGCCTTCCTGGAGGCCTGGGGGCAGCTCCTTCTCTTTTCTGAGGCCTCAGTCTCCTCATCTGTCAAATGGCAGGGTTGTCTGAGATGATCTTCAAAGACCCTTCCTGCTTTCTGGTAGTCTGACTACCAGAAAATGAATTACTGCCTTTTTTTTTTTTTTTTTTTAAGTAAAAGATCCTCATAGATTAACCAAAGGTAAAAGGGCCTCTCCTCATCCTTATCCTCCTTACCTGACCTTCCTGGCACAATGGTCACCACTCAAAAAAAAATCCATTCAAACAGGAGCATGGAGGTATTATAACAAGTGAGGCCAGATCCACCCAGGTAAAAAGTTACCAACCTGTAGCCACCCGCAGTAGGGTCACTGCCAGGGCCCTTGGCATCTTTACATGTCCCTGCATTCCTCATGGGGACACATGTTAAAAGGTAATCCACAGAGGAAGGCCCTGTTCTGATTACGCTCCGTTTCTTTCCGTCACCGTCACATGTTTGGGGTGAGAGGTGATTGGCCCTTGGCCTGCCCAGACTGTGAACTCCTCACTCAGGGCTACAGGAGGGACTGTGCCTGGTTCACCTCATCCCCCGGCCTGGCCCAGGGCCCACCGCCAGGTGTCAGCTCTGTCAGTGGCTGCTGGATGGCTGAGGGAGAGATTGAATGGTTGCAGAGCGGGTTGTGAGGTTGGGGTTGTTTGAGGGGTGGCAGAGAGGGAGAGAGGCTCCTTACCTTTACAACAGGAAGCATCTGTGCAGGGCTGGTGCTGAATCTGCCTGGAATGGCCTTCGCTGGCCAGATGCCAAGAGTTTATTGCATGCAACACAGCAATTTCAAATTTCCTTTATTCTCCAAGAGCCGATGAATTAGCTGAGAGATTAAGAACACTTGCAAAGTAGCCGACAAAGTGGTTTAAGTTAGCATAGTATAAACTCGGCACAGGAGTGTACGCGTCGGTCAGGGGTGGGGAGTGGGGCTGGTTGGGGAAGGGCCTGAGACGCAGAGCAAGGGGCTGGACGGGTGTGTGTGGCTCTGTACAAGGAGATGATGGAGGATCAGAGAACAGGGCTTTGAGCCCAGCTCTGCCGCCTACCTTCTCTGTGAACTTGAACCCATCCATTAGCCTCTGAGCTGTTTGGGAGAAGAAGAAATGTCCATTATAAGTTCTGTGAGGGCAGGGGCCAGGTCTGGGGGCTTCTCTGTCCCAGGCATCTACCTGTTTGTGGGATGATGGGTGGTCACCGAGGGGCCTTGTCACCCCCTCTCCTTAGTGGTCCTCGAAAAGCAGTCCCCTCCTGGAGCTGTGGAGGGAGGTCCGGTCCCCACTTTGCCCGGAGACAATGCGCATGTTCTCTTTCTTGGCCACCTTTGACTGGAGACCTTGGCCCTGCCAGCAGCATCCATTTCTCTCATTGTGCTCACAGTTTTACATGACTTCTCCCAAATCTCTTCTCGGATCCAGGCCCCGCTCCTGGCTCTGACCGGCATATTCCACCCAACTTGGCGGCATCCCTTGAGCTGCGAGGCCTGTGAGGAGCTGTTGCAACAGCCCAGGCAAGAGATGATGAGGCCCTGAAGCCCTACCCTGATGGTCCCTGCCCACTACGGGCTGCAGTCCCGGTTCTGGTGCAGAGGGCGCTGTGTGTCCCTCACCCTATCCGGTGAATAAAAGCTGGGCGCACATCTTCACACAGCCACGGGTTCCAAAGAGAACCCTGCTCTCATGATGTAAGGGCAGATCCCCAGGCAGCTGTGAGAATGCTTTCATCTTCCCTTTCGACTAGTTTTAGAAGATGGTGTCTTGCATGGCCTCTAGGCTGGGAAAGAGGGGCCTGGACACCTCCCCCTGATACCAGCAGATGGTATCAGTGTGGTTGGGCTCGAGGCCCAGGAAATGTTCCTCCAGCAGTGTCCAGGGTTGAGATCACCTGGCCAGTGTGTGCTGCAGGGTGGAGAGTCAGATGGCGGTAGATGTGTGTGCCATGTCGGAAGAGGTTCCTCTCAGGTTCCATAAGGGGTGTAGCTCTCCCCCATAGTTCTGCTCCAGGTCTTCAGAAATGTCTCATCCTGCTCATTGGTGGACGATTTTATTCCTGCTGCTTAGTTCTTAGGGTGGGCTGGTACTAGAATACATTCAGGGGGCCTGAACAGCTTTGGTTTTGGAATGCCATTCATTCATTCATTCATTCATTCATGCACTTGCCCATTCAGCAGGTCTCAGGAGCATCGCACACACTCACCTAGACCTAACCCTGCCCCAAGGAGGGCTGATTTATTTTCTGGCCAAGTGAGTGTTAAAACCTGCTGTGACCATCAGAGGATGATAATCCTTCAAATTTCCATGCTGTTTGCAGTTCACAGACCACTTTCCCTTCCATTATTTCATTTGATGTTTGTGGGGTGAGGGGCTTTTATTACCTTGATTTTGTTGGAGAAGGAAAGTGAGGCTAAGAGAGAGAAAGAATCTTGCACACGGTGACACAGCTCTGTCAGTAGCAAAGGTCTGTGGCCATCTGTTCTCCCCTCCGTATCCTGATGTGGTCCTGGTGCCACTGGGTGGCAGGCCCCACATGGACAGAGCAGGATTTGTGAACAGGAGAGTACGTTTTCTGAGTTGGTTTGAGTCTTGGTGTTGCCATCTATGAAATGGGTGGGATGGAAATCTCACCCCCTGCCTGTCCTTGGGAGGGCGTCAAGGACAAACATCATATTTGATACACAGAGGTTTTAAAGCTCTTAACCACTGACACAATGGACAGTCTGTGCCCGTCAGACCCTTCTTCATGTAACACGTAGCTGGAAGCCACTGCTCTGGGCTGGGAAGTGAGGACCCAGAGAATCCCACCGGATACCTGACCTTGAGTTCACAGAACAGGAACACTCTTCCAGCTGCTCAGAGAAGCCTCTAGTCAGTCACTTACTAGAAAAGACCAGCGAGCTGGAGGGAGTCATGGAGCAGCAGGGCTGGCATCACTGTCACTGAGCCCCCTGCAGCCAGCACCATGTCAGGAGCTCCCCGGGCTGCCTCCTGCCCTCTCCTCACAGCAGTGCGGGAGGTGGGCATGTGCACTCCCGCTTTTACAGTGGAGGAAGAGGCTCAGAGCAGCAGAGTGACTCCTCCAGGGCTGCACAGCTGTCATTTGGATGTTCATCTCTGTGATTCTGTGGCTGAGACTCCCTTTTGGGACACCTTGCCTCTGAGCAGCTCTCCACGTAAAAGGGGGAAGTCGACAGATAGAAGTGGAGTGCTTGGTCGCATCCTGGGCCCGGATACCTTGAGACTGGTTTGGGGCAGGGGTCTGGGTCTCTGGGTCTTGATCGTCTCATTCTAGGCGGCCCTTTCCCCTAAGCATGCCGGGACTCCTGCTGGAGCCGCAGATGCTGCAGGTCAGATGTTCAGCCTCACATCTGGTCTCCCTCCTACTTTCATCTGAAACCCAACTCGGATTCTCAGTAAACAAACAGTAAATTCAACAATACAATCTTCTTGAAATGCCTTGTAGTTATTTTAAGGCTGTTTGGGGGTTTATTTTAATTGTGGGCTCAGCTCCCACAGTCATCCAACTGCTGCTAGGGGCACTGGCAGCAGCTGCCTCCCTGCTGACCCTGTGGACCCCATCCCCTCCCAGTGGAGGCCCAGGGTGGCCCAGAGGTAGGGAGGGAGATGAAGCAAAGTACGGGGCTACTCCCTCCCATGTCCCCCATGCTGAGAACCCGAGAGGCTTCAGGGTCTGAGGCCAGATCCAGGCCTGGCGGGAGGAACACATGGAGGTGAGGGGATGACCTCCCGGATGGAGGAGGGGTCCCTGGGGAAGGAGCAGTCAGGCATGGGTGTAGGTTCACACTCTGCTTACTGGGATCACACACACCTCACTTTCTAGCTGAAATGGGCTGAAAGTTGGGTACAAATAAATGAGATTTTGCTGGCTAGAAGGGACCTTGGGGGTCTGGTCCAGTGCTTCCCTCTTACAGTTAAGGAGACTGAGGTCCAGAGAGGGAGAGGCTCCCTTCTCCTCCTCCCCTCCCCCAACTCAGAGGTATCACCCTCACTCAGGTCTCAGCTCATCCTGTCTGTGTCCCAGCTGATAGTCCTGGGTATGAACCTCCACCCCACACCTTCGATGATGTTCCATTTAAGTCAATGCCTGTGGAAGTCAGAAGCCTTCACCTATAAAGGGCTCTTACAGTGGATGTTAGTACTTGGACAGGCCGTGGACTGGTGACTCTGTGCCAGTAATGCATCCCTCTGGTGGCCTTCCCATCATGGCCAAGGGGGAAGGTACCATCTTTTGGGAGTCCAGGGACCTGGTTTTCTGCATGATGCCAGGCAACAGGTCTAATCCCTCTGGGCCTTGGTTTCCTCATCCATGTCATGGAATGAAACAGCCATAGCCCATTATGAGGCAGCATCTCTCAAGCTAAGACTGATAGTTGGTCTCTGTGTTTTGAAGACAACTCTGCAGCAAAGCTCTTGATGACAGGCTCCCTCTGGGGGTGTAATGTGCTTCTCTGTGGTGTGGATCTCCAGGAAGGGGTGGCAGGGCATCTCCGGGGAGCAGATTTAGGAATGATGGGGGTGCTCATGGCCTCAGGACTGGGCTCAGGCAGTGTTTCCCAAGGAACCTGACCATGCTGGGCAACAGTGAAGGAATCCCACATGTTGGGGCCATTGCCTCCATGCCAGGCACTATGGTAGGGACTTGGGGTATTTTTATTTTCATAGCAGCTCTGACAGGAAGACGCCTTTGTTCCCACTTCACATATGAGGAGACTGAGGCTCAGAGGGAGACTAAGGCGTGAGCCCCTCACAGCAGGGATGTGGGAGGCAAGTGCCAGAGATCTTGCTCTGCCCTTGGCCTGGGTGAAAAGAGCCAGGAGTTCTCCCCTAAAATGATTAGTGCTTGAGGTGATGACAGAGAAGAGGGAGAGGAGGTGAGGAGGCACCACAGACCCCAGAGATGGCGTGAGAGCAAGGAGGAAGCAAGGGTATGCCGCACAGCGCCCGGGGCCAGATCCAATCGGAACGGGGCCCAGGCCCTGGGAGACGTCTGGTCTGGGCCTGGCTGAGGCCTCTCTATTTATTTGTACATCACCAGATGTAAACTAATTTGTTTAGCAAGAAAAAACACATTTTTATTGCCTTCCAAACAGAGCTGTTTTCCCCCTGCCGGCGTGCATTGAATGGCCAGGCCAGGGAGCAGAACTTTCGGGAACATGCCGAGGTGTTGGTGAGGCGAGGTTGTCACTTGCAGGGTGTTGGGCTCCAGAGCTAGCAGACCTGAATTCCAGCCCGGCTCAGTCACTGCTGGCTATGCGACTTTGGCAAGTCGCTTGGCTGCTTTGTGCCTTCATTTTCTTACCTGGAAGAGGGGGTGGCCATGCATCCTGCCTGGAGGGGGACCACCCGGTGCCACCAAGCTTGTTCATCGATGAAAAGCAGTTTCAGCAATTGTTAACCCCCATAATAACAATCCTGCAAACTGTACCCTGTTAATGGAACTGTTAACCCTAGCACGCAGCTTATTCTCCTACCGTGTGTTTGTAATTACGAGCCGCAGCTAGTGTGGGGCGCTGTCCTTGCTGGGAGAAACCAAGGAATATACCTTGGGGGTGGGGAGGGGAGGAAGGAGGCCTTTAGGTGTCCTGGGTACCTGCCATGTGCCAGTTCTGCTGTGTGCAGCATTAAGCAGTGGCGTATCGCTTAATCCCTAAGACCCTACACAATATATATTACTGATATTTCCATTTTGTAGATAAGTCTCAGAGAGGCCTTATCAAGGCTGCAAGAGAGGTAGGTGGGTTTCGAAGGCATCTTTGTCCAAAACCCATGCTCCTTTGCGTATGAGGCAAAAGTGAGAGAGACATTTTAATAATGTCAAGTTATTAAAACTCCCAGCCCCTGGATGAGGCCAAGGAGGGGTTGCAGGGCATTCTGTGGGAGGTTGGGGTGGATGGTACTTCTGGCCCCAGGACACAAACATCCAAAACTGGAAGACTCGACCCAAGGGTTGGAGAAGGAGTGAGTGCCTTGCTTGTTTCAGCCTGATTTTCCTCCAGGAACACGTGACAGGCCCAGTGGGTGGGTGACTTCAGACTGAGGACACGCTGTGGACAGGCCTGTGTCTGGCATGGGGACTTGCCCATGGGGTTCCGAGGTGGGGTGGGGGTGTGTGGAAGGATCATCAGGAAGATCGAGGCAGCTGAGGGAAACGTGGTTGGAATTCTTAGGCTCAGAGGATCCAGTTTGGGTGTAGCTGTGCCAGGGTGTTGGGGGGGCAGGGGGTAACACCAGGCTCCATCCTAGCAAGCTGGGGGCTGGTCCAGTACTCAGCCTGGCTGGAGGAGGAGGAGGAGGAGGAGGAGGAGATGATGATGGTGCTGGGCAAGGAAGGATCCTTCTTAATCCAAGCCGGGAACAACTCCTGCCTGGATGTCTTTTCTTAAGGCCTGTTCCTCAAACAAAGTCATTAAGGCTGAAGCCTTTGGGGCCTGTGGAATGAGGTATCCCCAACTTTTACTTCCCACAGACTTGACCAAAAACCTCAACCCCAAACCAGAGCAAACGGTGCTAATTTGCTGAATCCCAAACCAAACCCAGGGCTTAATTTTTTTTTCCTGAACTGTGAACCAAGTCTGTGATTTCTTCCTCAAAATAAAAGGAGGTTCTGTTCAAGAAGTTTTGATTTTTAGCTGTGCCTCTTTTTCCCCTTCTGCCTCTGCCTGGGGATTCTTGGACAGGGTCCTGGTGACTGCTGGCTCTAGGTTGGATGCTCTGGGCCAGGTAGAGAGAGGATAGAATAGGGTGGGGTGGGGAGGGCCCCCGTTGTGGGGAGTGGTTGGAGGAGGAGATTTGGTGAAGGGGGTGGCAGGACCACGAGAGCCCTGATAGAAGGGGCGCTCTAGCTTAGGAGCCAGAAGACCCGGGTTCAAGTTCAGGCTATGCTGCTCTGTGCTCTGTGCCCTGTGCCCTGTGACAGCGACATGTCTCTAAACTCTGTTAACGTGTTACATGCAGGATCTTGAGGAGATGAGCCTTGCAAGTATCTGTGCCTTGTAGCCAGCAGTGAGAAGTGACCAGACAGTGACACCTGCATGTTTGCACATCTCCTTGTTTCCATCTTCTCTTTAGAGTTCTCCGGACAGGTTTGGGAGACAGATGATACTCTCCCCACTGGCTTTGGGGAATCTGGGTTCACTCAGAGTGGGGCTATGACTTGCCTAATCTGGGGCCTAATGTGGGGGTCAGCCAGGTATAAACCCAAGCTTCTAATTCAGGGAAGTGATAAGAGCCCCAATGGAGCACTGAGTTTCGGTGTCAGACCACTCTACTGTGCCTCTCTTGAGCTGTGTGACCAGTCAGGTCATGTAACCTCTCTGAGCCTCATCTCTAAACATAGAATCATAACCCACATGAATGATTTTCTTGTCCGTGCTGGGATTAGAGCCTGGCACACAGGAGGCACTAGGTAATTGTCCAATGAGTAAATGAAGAGAGTGTAAGAGTCAGGAGTGGGAAGAAGCTATTTAGAGGAATTCCAGGTTGCTGGAGTGATCCAGGCGCCTCCCCCCCCCCCCCCGCCCTTAATCTCAGTCCAGCGAAGCAGGGGGCCTGAGAGAACCAGCCATCACCAGGGAGACACTGTGGCTCCTCACTTTGAATGTCCACCCACCTGAGGCTCCTGGCCAGGACTGAGTTTGGAGTACTGAGTTGACCCCTACTGTGTGCAGGCAGCCTGTCCCCCTGCTCTTGGGCTGAAGTGAGTGAGGGTTCCTGCCGTGGGCACTTCTGCTTGAATCCCTTTATCCTAGTTTGGCTTATCCACGTTGCCTGGGTAACAGCAGGCCAGCCTTGTCCCTCTGTGGCCTTCGTCTTGTGTCAAATGGAACTTGTAGGATCCTGTAGGATCCTTTACAGGGACAGCTTCAGCTTGATCCCAAGGGCCTCTGGGTCAGCCATGCGATTTCACTCACATGACTGCAGCCACACTGTTGAGCCCTGCTCAGGTGTAGTGTGGCTTTATCCTGAGCCTACGCTTTGGGGAACAGAACTCTGGAGGGCAGGCTGGGGCTGTATCTGCTGCATCTGCATCCTGCCCAGTCCCTCAGGCCTGCTGGGCTCCTGGTATAAGCATTTAGTACCAACAGCGGGCCTGAGAGCATCCAGAGCACATTTATGGATATCGTCTCCATTTTGCAGAGGTGGAAGCAGGGGCATAGAGGACATCAATAACTTAGACTTGTGATCCAAATCAGTGTTTCTCAAAGTTTTCCTGTGCAGAACAATCACCTGAGGAGCTTGCTAAAATCCAAATTCCTGGGTCCCAGTGCCCAGAGAATCTGTTTTAATGGGTCAGGGGTGGAAGCCTGGGAATTTGCATCTCTAGCAAGTTCCTAGGAGATGCTGATACCGCTGGACCAGGATCCACTCTTTGGGTGGCCCTGAACTAAGCTGCCCTCAAACAGATATGTGCACGGTTTTCATCGCCATCTGCAGTGATGCTCAGCACAGCCCTGAAGAGCCAGGCTACACAGGTTTCCATCATTCTTGCCTTCATTCAGCTGTTAGCATCTGCCTCACACCAGGTATTGTGCTTGGCACTACAATTAAGAGTGGAAGGAGGGAAAAGAAAAGAGTGGAAGGAGGCTTGTTCTAAAGAAAAGTAGACGCCAAGAATTGAACCTTATCCTTTTGCTTTCCTGTCCACCTGTCCATCTAGCAGATACCCCCTGACGCCTGTCTGTCCCAGGCTAAGCTGGGTATCCTTGACTGGAAAGAATCGCCAGTGTAGCAGGAGATGCATAGGAAGCTCGAGGAGCAGTGGGTGCCCATAGATAGGGGTCAGTGTGGGGTCGGAGGGGAGGGGATCCTGGAATGCTCCCTGGAGGAGGTAAATTTCCTAAAACCGCATGGCTGATAAGCATGGAGTCAGGGCTTGAGGCCAGGTCTCCCCCGCACCATGCTGCCTCTCTATAAAACCTTCAGGCTCATTTTCTCAACATGATCTAACTAGGATCATGGAGTTGTTTTTCTATGTATCTAGGGTTGGGTTTTCCCTGGGCAAAGGGCCCCAGTGCTGATCCAGGCCCTTTCAGAGGCATTTTATCACTGCTATCTCTCTAAACCACTCCAGTGTTCCACTAATAAAAAAAATGTTGTGTGGAGATGGTGCGGACAGGAGGTTAAAGACATAACACTTATGGTCCTAAAGTGAGTGTGGGCTCCGGGAGGCAGAGGGGGCCTCATGGGGATGCAGACTGGAACAAAGCTGCCATGACCACTGGCGCCGCTCTGCCTTTATAGGCACGAGATTGTAGGGAACGTGGTGTGCTTGCCAGTGCAGGAAATAATGTACCCAACACTGGAGTGACCTGGCTGGGCAGAGACCTGGGGACAGTCTGGCCAGACCAGGCCTGGGGATGGCTTCTGCATTGCCTCAGCCTGGCGGGTGGGGTAAGGAGTGGCTGAGGGCCAGGTAGCACGGCGAGTCCCAGCAGAGGGGGAGGGTGGAGGTTGCAGCTGCTCCAGTGCACTGTCGATGTCCTGTACAGATGGATTTGGGGAGGTGTGATCCCGTTCCATGCCTAGCCCTGAGCTGGGCGCTGTGGAGCATAGGAGGCAGGGCTCATAGGGAGAGATGAGGAGAGAGAAACAGGTAGAAAAGTCCTCTCAGAGGCTGCAGGCCAACTTCAGGGATCAGCAAATGTAAACCCCTAAAGGCCACATTGGTTTTGGGGTTGGCAGAGAGGCCTTGTTGTCAATGCAGCTCACCAGCCTGCACAGCTGGATACACATGGAACCTGCTTCAAGATCCACAAATAAATAATCCAAGCACAATGGATGTTCTGAGTCCTAGAGGAACACTCACTCTGGGCCCAGGGTTAGGAGGTGATCAAGGAAGGCCTCATAGAGTAGGTGATCCCTGAAGGATGTGTAGGAGTTCACAGGATGGTAAGAAGGCATTATAAGTGGAACTCCACGCAGCTCTCATTGGGACCAGGTGGGTGGAGTGGTTCCATTTTGCACAAAGGTAGGCAAGGCTGAGGAAGGTGGAGAGGCTTGCCTGAGATGGAAGCCAGACCTCCTCCTGATTCCTCATCTGGTATTCTGCTCACTGGACCACACTGCTTTCTCAGTCTACTCTCAAGCACCTGCTGGAGCCTTGGGAAGACCTAAAATATGCCCTGGATTTCTGTTCCATTTCGGCACCTGGACTGGTGGGAGTAGCTTGGCAGGGTTGCTTCAGGGCTGCCTAGAGGCAAGACTCAATGCCCTTGGCCTTGGCCCTCTAGGGGGTGGGGGGGTGTGCTACTGCCAGCTTGGCTGGGGCTTGCTGCGTAGCTCACGGATGGAGCAGTTGAGAATTTTTTTTTCTTTTTTTTTTTTAAGATTTTATTTATTTATTCATGAGAGACCCAGAGAGAGAGAGAGAGAGAGAGGCAGAGACACAGGCAGAGGGAGAAGCAGGCTCCATGCCGGGAGCCTGACGCGGGACTCGATCTCGGGACTCCAGGATCGCACCCTGGGCCAAAGGCAGGTGCTAAACCGCTGAGCCACCCAGGGATCCCTGAGAATTTTCTTATATTCGAGTATAAGGAAGGCTGAATTAGAATTCAGAGTCCCTTCCTGCTAGTGGATGAAATATTTGAATGAAAAGCAGGGGGTGAGGGAAAGGATCTTCACAGTTGGGCAGATCTCTGTTCTAATTCTGGCTCTGCCCTGGCTGGCTTTGAAAGCTTGAGCTTCTCATTTCCCCTTCCTGAGCCTCAGTGTCTCCTCATCTGAAAAAAAAAAAAAAATCTAGGAAGATTAAATAAAAGAGTATGTATTTAAAGGGCCTTCCGGGGATCCCTGGGTGGCTCAGCGGTTTCATGCCTGCCTTTGGCCCAGGGCGCGATCCTGGAGTCCCGGGATCGAGTCCCGCGTCGGGCTCCCAGTGCATGGAGCCTGCTTCTCCCTCCTCCTGTGTCTCTGCCTCTCTATGTCTATCATAAATAAATAAAAATAAATCTTTAAAAAAATAAAAATAAAGGGCCTTCCAATTTATAGAGATGCCCAGTAAATATAAATTCCATCTCTCCACAGCATTACATTAATCTGCTGGTCTCCTGAAAATATTCCCAATGGAAGGTCTCCTGTCTGTGCCTGAACACTCGTAGTGATAGGGAGCTCTCTACTTTCAAGACAGTTCTTAGACGAAATGAAGTCTGGTCCCTGTAGCTCCCCTGTTGGTCCTGGTTCAGTTCCAGGAGGCCTCACACGCTGGTGGCCAGGGAGCCTTCTCTTGCTGAGGAGCCACGTTCACTCTTCTCAGAAAGTAGACTACCCAGGCTCCTTTCAGAACTGTGCCAGGAGCTGAGTACCTCGGGGTGTTCCCTCGTTGGGCCTGGGAGCAGAGTTTTCACAGCTGAATGTTTCTAGCAAATGCAGTTTGAGAGTCCAAAAGCTCGTTGACTCAGGGTAGACAGACCCCTCCGAGCTTCAAAGCCCTCTATCCTTTAAAAGGGTCTTCTGCTAGTCAGGCAGGCTCCCATTTCCTGTTCTTGTGTAAATTATTTTAAAAGAATTCTTCCCTGCTAACGCTATAGCAATAACTAATTCAAAATGAGATGCAATTTCACAAATCCGCCCCCCCAACAGAAAAAGTCACATTTCTCCTGCTCATTGATCCTTTCTGTCTACAGGCATGATTTAAAAATACTTTGAATCCAGGGGATCCCTGGGTGGTGCAGTGGTTGGTGCCTGCCTTTGGCCCAGGGCGTGATCCTGGAGACCCGGGATCGAATCCCACGTCGGGCTCCCGGTGCATGGAGCCTGCTTCTCCCTCTGCCTGTGTCTCTGCCTCTGTGTGTGTGTGACTATCATAAATAAATAAATATCATAAATAAATAAAAATTAAAAAAATTTAAAATAAAAAAATACTTTGAATCCTTTATTAGCTGCTTCAATAATAATAATAATAATAATAATAATACCCACACTAAACAGAGTTTGAATCCTGGCATAGATGCTGCTTTTATATTCTACTTCGAACTTTCTCTTCGTGAGCCACATCTTCTCAAAATAGTGCCCACATAGCATTTCATTACCTGGATGCACCCCGACACATGGAATCTGTTGCTGGTCGTTTAGGTTGTTTTCCGCTTTGCACTCACTAAGGTAAATAATAATGTGGGGGACCTCTTCATTTAACAAAGAACCAGTCAGCTCCTTGTGTGGGCCCCGGGCCATGCAGGTTGCTGGAGGGCAGAGATGAACAAAACACCTTGGAGGATCACGGTCAGTGGGGCAGACGGAAGTATGAAAAGATGATTAGACCAGAGTCTGGTTAGTTCTCTGCTGGGAGTTTACACAGAGGCTGGAGCTCTGCTTGGAGGACCCAGCATGGAATGTGAATCTCGTCCTGGGATTGTCATGTACTTGGGGATTTCATCTGGCTTGTGTCTGAGAGTTTGAATGGAAAGTATCTTCCCTTTAGAGAATTGTTAAGTTGTGGAAACAATAAATTTTTATTAAGCACCTGCATGTACTAGGATCTGGGGCAGAGAAGAAATGAGTGGGGCTCATCCTTGTCTTCGAACTCGTCACGGTCTTGTCGGTAACACAATGTGGACACCCCAGAGGATATGTTCACAAGTTAGGGGGCTTAGAAGAGGGAGACGTCAGGTTGGGATTTGGGGATAGAGCCTCACTTTGGGGGGATCTGTAGTCTAAAGTGTTGTTCCCTTGCTTGTGAAACCTTGTGCCTCCTCAGCTGTTGGGTTTCTGTTCAGCCAGGCTGTGTGATTCGGGAAGTCATCTCTGCTCATGGGAGATGTGGTTTCAGGCTGGGGGGAACACTCAATTCTTGTCAGCTGAGCCATTTGTGCCCAGAGCTGATTGAATATTGAATCCAGAGAGATAGATCCAGTCCAGAAATAGGACTCCTGCCTGGACTGGGGCTGCTGGGCCACTTTTGTTATATGCTTTGGGTCACTTAGATAAAAGCAGATATAAAGCCAGACTAATAATCTCCATTCGTTATCACGGAGGCTGTTCCATTTCAATTGTCTGCTCCCAGCCTGACAAAGCGACACTGGGCTGCAAGCTGCCCTGGCCAGGAAGTCCTCTCCAGACACCCCTCATCCTGATGCTTCGGTGCACCATTTGTTTAGTTCAACCAGTAGATGGTCTCAGGGCCAGTCTCTCGCTGAGCGCTGGCTGTGGGGACACAGGAGGAAGCTAGACCCAGCCTCTGCTTTCAGGGTGTTTTCAGTCTTCATGGGACAGATATATACGAGACGGTGACCATGTAATGGGAGAGGCTGGGACCGAAGGAGGCATGGGGGCCGTGGAGGCTGGACATTCCACCAGCCTATAGGGTACTTGGGGACTTGGTTATGTCTGGCTTGTTCTCCACACTACCTCTAGCACCTAGCATGCTGCTTTTTGGGCAGAATAGATGCTGAGTAAATATTTATAAGATGAATGGCTAGGTGTAGTACCTAAGCCAGCCTGGGTCTGCGGGGGGACGGGACCAGTCACCACCCAGTCTTACTTAGTAGAAAAAGAATCTTCCCCCTGCCCCCTTCATTTTTCCTTTCTCTCTTTCTCCCATCTGTCCCATACTGAGCACCTGCTGGGATCCTGGCCCTGTGCTGGTAACTGGGTATACAGAGGGGGCTCTGTTCATACCCACCCCATCATACCCCACTTGTCTCTTCAGTGCATATCTTATGTCTTTGCCTCTCCCCAAGAGCTCCACCAGGACAGTCAGGGATCCAAGTATAGGACCAGGCACATAGGACATATTCAAGGGCCATGGTGAAGAGATGAGAAGCTCAGAGAAGCCGCTCCTGAAGCTCGGAGCAAGGGAGGGCTCGTTTAGCTGAAGACTGGGCTGAGTCTTGCTTTTCCAAACCCTGAGCAGCCACGCAGCCTTGCATAGTTCACATCCTGACCTGTCCCTCCATTGCCTCATCTAGAATGTGGGATGCCTCCAAGGGATGTGAGGAAGTTTCAAAGGAGACAGTGGGCACAGAAGCAGCATGTACCATGTCATGTGTCTTTTAAAAGTAAAGGGTACCAAGGGGACCCAGACCCGGTCCTATCTTCTATCTGTCCATCTGTAACTGTCTGTCTATTTATTGTGAGCCTTGCTGAGCCTTGGTGCTGCTAACATCCTGCAACGCACAGGACAAACCCCAGGACAAAGAATTCTCTGGCCCTAAATATCTGCAGATCTGAGGTTGAGGAGCCCAGCTGTGACTGGAGGGAGTTTGAGCTGTGTTTCCCTGGAGAGGATGTTTCCCTGGTGTAGGATTTTTACCCATGGACAGCAGAGAACCACTGAAGGCATGTGAATCTGGAAGAGACAAGCAAGACGGTGTTTTGAAGCTTTGCATGGATATCAGGCAAATGTACCATTGGGCCAGCCTGGGTCCTGAACACCCTAAACCCTCTGGGGGACCCCGGGGAGCACTGCCCTGATCTAGGCCTCATATTCTTCATCTGTAGTGTGGGAATAATGAGGCTGACCTCAGGAGTTGTGGAAGCAGCATGTAAACTGTAGTGGCCATGACAAAGCCGGGGGAGAGGTGGTTTGGACGGGAGCTTATATTCAGAAGAGGAGGGTGTGGGGTGATGAGCATCATACCTGGCGTGGACCAGTACTGCTGCGGGTGGGCAGCCAGCACTGGGCTCATGGGGGAGGCTTGGGGTGGCCTCATGGTATATACATGGTACTTGATAGTTCCCACAGTGCCTTAGCCCTTGGAATCTCTTTTATCCTCACTCTAGCACTAAGAAGGATACATTGTCATTATCTGTGTACTATCCAACAAGAAACCCAGCCTCAGAGGTTCCCCAGGAGAGAATGGATGGATGAAGCAGCGTAGGAATGGGCAGCACAAGAGGGGTTCATGAAAGGAGGTGACATGTTCCGGGGACAGAGGCCAGATGGAGCCACATGGTGGGAGATGGCTAGTCCCTGGCTTTGGGGTGAGATGGACCTGCAGGGAGAGGCAGCATTGCCAGACTGGAGGCATGAGGCATGAGGCCGAGGCTGACTTCCTCACTCCTGTCCTGTGGTTCCCCAGCCTGGCTGAAAACCAGCATCAGGGAAGGGGTTTGGTAAAGTATTGTAGAAGTCATGGGGTGGGGGGTGGTTCACATGATGATCTCCTCTACCAGAGGCATGCCTCTCTGTGCTGGGCTTCAAGTCTGCAGGGCAGGGGTTTGGATCCTCAGGAGGGACTGACTATATTGGGGCAAGGAGTGGAGCAGAAGATGAGGCTGGAGGGGACCTAGACGCTGCAGGGGCCCAAGAGCTGTCCACGGTGCTTGGGCTCTTTGTCAGTGTGTGGGTTTGGAGAACCCCACATCGAGATGGTTGGCTTGTTTCCCACCCAAACAGAGGGTCTGATCCAGGGGGACCTGGGATACCACCCTGGAAGCTGTGGATGAAAGGCACAGGCATCAGAGTCATCCTGACCTGGGCCTTAATGCTGGTCTCACCTCTTGCTAACTCCAAGCCTGGGTTCCCACATGCACGAAGTTGAGACAGGCCCATGCCTACTCTGGGCATGACAAGCCTGTAGTAGGTAGGGGGGTGGGGAGACAGAAGGCTGCTGGGTGGTGTTTGTGAAGAGCTAGCACTGGCACATGGCAGGTGCTCCAGAAACAGGTGACTGCATGCACATGAGCATCACCAATGGCAGAGCAGGGTGGTTGGGACCAGAGGCCCTAGAGCCAGCCTGCCTAGGTTCAAAGCTTGGCTTCACACTTGCTGGCTCTGCTGCCTCAGTCACTCCGGGTAGCCGCTTTTGTGTCTCTTTAGTTCTGTTGTTTTAAATTTGAAACTATGAAAAAAGTCCCACTGACCTCCTAGGATGGTTGTGTTACACGAATTAATAACTTCTTGTCTTCCATTCTGTCCTGGATCTGCTCTCACACAGACTCTCGCCCCATCATGGGGTCGCCAGGGCCTCTGTGTTGCTGGAACCAGGACTTGACCTTCTGGTACATCTGACACAACTGTTCACTCCCTCCTTGGGACACACTCTTCATTTGCTCTGAAGACACCTCTTGGTTCTCTTCCGATGCCCCTGGTGGTTCCCTCTCATTTGCCTCTGCTGGTTTCTCCTTCCGATGTCCCGATGTCTGGGAGCCGGAGTTCTCCTCTCTGCCTGCACTCACTCTCTGGGTGATCTCTGCTTCGTGGCTCTGAATAGCATCGTGAGTCCCAGTTTCTGCTTCCAGCTTGGTCCTCGTCTCTGAATTCCCAATAGCCTTGCTTTGCAGCTGGATGTCTGAGGGGTGTCTCCAACTTGGTGCATCCCAAGCTGAACTCCTGGAAACACCACCTGCAGTGTGACCCCAAGCACCCCCATTCTCCTACTAGTTCCTCAGGTCTAAAGCCTTGGAAAGCCCCCTCGTCACTCTCTGTCCCCCACATCCTTCAGCAAACCCATTTCCAAATCTTGCTGGTTGCACCTTCAGT
Source organism: Nyctereutes procyonoides (assembly GCF_905146905.1). Lineage (NCBI taxonomy): Eukaryota > Metazoa > Chordata > Mammalia > Carnivora > Canidae > Nyctereutes > Nyctereutes procyonoides. The sequence continues at coordinate 34,258,233 of NW_026575140.1, read as the reverse complement.
ACAGATGCGGAATCCAACTGCTTTCTATCCTTTCCTTGCTGTCAGCCTGCCCCCCCCCCCCCCGCCATGATTCTTCCTTGGCTTGTTGCCCTTGCCTCTAGTCTGGCTCCCTGCTCCCATCATCCTGGCCTCCCTGCAGCTAGCATCCTGTTCTGACATAAGCTCAATGAGGTCCCTCTATGGCTTGGAACCCTCCAATGGCTGTATACCAGAATCTCTGGTGGGGCTGCGCTGTCCACTGGACTAGGGACCACGCAAGCCCTGTCAGGGTTATTTCAGACCTTCTGGCTAACGGGTTCAACTTGGTGAAGAGCATATTTTTGGTTGCCCCTTTTTCTGAACTGGGTCCCTGGCCACCTTCCCAATCAACTGGGCTGGAGAAAGCAAAAGGGGCTTGAGTGAGCAGGGAGGGCCAACCTGGAATGGGGCTGCCCAGGCCCGTCCTGTGCAGCACTCCCAGCTCCTTTAAGAGGTGTCTGGAGTCACATCATAGGAGGCTTTTCCGACAACATGAGCCCATAAATTGTGGCTCCTTGTAAAGGCCAGGGCCTGGGGCCGCCCAGCCAGAGGGAGCCACAGCTGAGCCTCAGAACGTCTTGTCTTCCTGACCCCTGGCCCCATCACCGTCCCCTGAGAGAGACCTCCACGGAGTGTGGGCAGCCAGCATTTCTTGAGCTCCAGCCACATGCCAGAGCTAGGCCAGCAATTCCATGATACTCGCTCCTCTGGGTGCTCTGACTACCCTGCCAAGACCAGATGGCTTGCCGCACAGAACAGACGAGGAAACCGAGGCATGAAGCCGTGAAGAGCAGTGAGGGGGGAGCACAGAGGTGAGCCTCCCTTCCTGTCCTAAATTATGCCCATCACTCACTTTTGCAGTCTAGAGGAGGAGTCCCGAACTGGAGGAGCAGAAGGAGCCTCGTTCGGTCGAGTGGCACAGTTGTAACTCAAGGGGGTGCTGTGGATGAAATGGGATCATGCATGAGACATGCTCAGCCTGTGCCTGGCACCCAGGGGCCATCCGTTGGCTGCCTGTGGCTGCAGTGTCAGCTCTAGCAGTCCCCAGGCCTCCCGGATGGATTTGGATTTGGTGTGGGTCAGTGTTTTCAGTGCTCACTGATGCTTGCCTACTTTGAGACCAGCAGTTGGAAGCCTAGAAAGAACCAGACAGCTCCGAACCCTTGAGTTACGCTTGGTGTGGCAGAGTCAGGCGGCAATACAGGCTAAGGGAGGGGCTTATGGCCTGGACTAGGGTGGTGGCAGATGTCACAGAGCAGAGTGGAGAACTGGGAGATGTTCAGCAGACAGAAGAGGTAGTTCATTGGCTGAGCGTTGTCCAAGTTCAAACTCTGGCCCCAGTAGTTTTACCAGCCGTGTGACTCGGCCAGGCTACTTAGCTGCTGTGCCTCAGCTTCCTCATCTATAAAATGGGGGTGTTAACAGTGTTTTGTTCTGAGAGAGAGAGAGAGAGAGAAGAGCGCACACTGCTGGGGGAGGGGCAGAGGGAGAGAGAGAACCTCAAGCAGACTCCATGCCCAGTGCAGAGCCTAATGTGGGGCTTGATCCCAGGTCCCCGAGATCATGACCTGAGCCGAAATCAAGAGTCAGATGCTGAACCAATGGAGCCACCCAGGGGCCCCAACAGCGTTTTCTATAGGAGGGATAACCTTAAAAGGGCTTACAGCGACCTCAGCATGTGTGGGGGGCACCATGGACAGTAGATGTCATTATTGCTGTTGGTGCCTGGTGGGATAGGGGGCGGGACAGAGGGAGGCATGTAGGATGATGCTCCGAGAAGCTGGAGATGGGGAGGGAGGAGCAGGTATGGGAGTGGTGCGGTGACAGGGGGCTTGGCCGGATCTGGGTACCTGTGAAGCACCTCATGGAGATGCAGAGGCTCTTCTGGGGTTGACCAGGCCTGTCAGAAACTGCTTCCCAGCCGCCCCAAACCAGGAGGCTGATGGCCCCACAGGTGACAGGTCTGCCTTCAGGATCTGCAGCTTGATTATTTTGGGCCGCTTGGGATCCCCACGGCGGGAGATGGGAGAACAGCGATGGTCATCATCACCGCCGTCATCATCATGATAATGGCAATGATAACTACCATTTGTGTGGGGATTTACATTTTACAAAGTGCTTTCTCATCCATTACCTCATTGGGAACACATGGTTCCAATAGAAGGCCGAGGATGCATTTCTCTCGGGTCCTGTGGGGCCCGCTCCTCTGAAAGTCTGTTTCAAATGATAATAATGCCGTGCATTTTTATAGTGCTTTGTACTTTCCAGAGTGCCCTCACGTCCACGCTCCCATTTGGCCCTCACTGTGGCTCCTCACACGGCTCATCCGCCAGGAACGAACATCCCCTTTGACAAAATCTGAGGCCCAGAGAATGCCAGTGACTTTCTTAAGGTGTCCCAGCTTATGAGGCCGGGACTTGAGTGGTAGAATGGGAGGCCGATGGGGTCTTCATGTTTCAGTTTAGCCTTCCATACAGGGCAGGCCTCCCTTCTGCAGTAACAGCTCAGACACTTGATTACATACCCCTGGGGACGGGAAGCTCACTACCTAAGTTGAACAGAGGTCTGTCCCCCAATCCAGGGCTCTCTATCCCTTCCATGGGTCCTAGCTGTGCAGTCTGGTGATGCACAATTTGGCTGAGACATCAGGACGAGAGGTTTGTCTCCCTGACATACAGCCCCTCAAATGGCCTTTTCAGTGACCTTCCAGATGGCCAGGTAGGATCCAGCCCCTCACCAATTTAGTCCTCATCTCTGTGGTATATCTATCCCACTGTCTTTGCTATCTTGCCCCCCATTAGGGCACATGCTGAAGATACCCCAGAGAGGGGGCAAAGTAGAGACCACGTGGAGGGTGATGGTGAAAAGGAGCCTAGGGCTGAGTGTCTGGGGGTCTGGGCTCTACTTGACCCCGACAAGTCAGCACCTTCTAGGCCTCATTGAATTGGAAGGTCTTCAGGTCTCTCGGGAACCCAGAAATTCAGTTGTGCCCCTACTGGCCCCTTGGCTTTAAGGTTCTTCCATCTGAGTGAGCCTGCATGAAGTAGTCTAGGGGATTTGAGAAGATTAGGCATTGGGGGGGGGGTATGTCGATGTTGGGGGGCTGTTTTTGATAAAAGCAAATTAAGCTTTTTTGGGGGAATTTTGTTCCAGGACAAGACTCGCATGTGTAGCTGAGCACACAAGCCATCCATGGTGGGCCTCTTTTTCCTCTGCCCCTCTACCCCAGATGCGCTACCCTCAGGTTCCCCACCCCTAGTCTTGCTGCCCAGCTCAAATACCTCCTCCTCCAGGAAGCCTTCCTTGAATTTCTGAACCGGGTAAGGGACCTCATATAGGTTCCTGCAGTCATCAGGCATCTCTCCTTTACCAAGCATTTGCTTTCATGTCTTCCCAAAAGGCAAGACTCCAGCCTCGTCCCTGATCCCAAGGAAGCTAACACTAATATTCCCCACCTTGCTCCTTTCCCAATTGTGTCCCAGGAGCTGGGCAGCCCTGAAATACACACACATGTAGTAGGTACAAATGTGTCTGTCTCTGCTCAGTCCTACAAGCCTGTGGGGTGGGCACTGCCCAAGGCCACTCAGTCCTAGAGAGTCCACAATTCAAACATGGGTCTGCTGGCACATATCCCACCCCACCAGGCCACCTCCCAGTAAATCCTGCCATGGCATCCACCGAGGTCCACCCTGACTCACCAGGAGAGCAGCCCACTGGTGGGATGTGCTTTGGTTTGCAGTGACCCATGGCTCTTTGTAGTCCTCCATCTCCACTGAACCCTGGGGGGCATAGTCCTATAAACCTGAGCAGGCATAGAGCTCCCACCACCTCTGTTCAGCCAGATGAGAAGATGAGAGAGAGGAATGTCTAGGCTGGCCTTGGCTCAGGGGTCCCCTGGGGTCACTCTCCCCCCTCTCCCTGCCCCACTCCAGGCTGAGCCAGACCCTCCCCCTTCCCCACCCCAGGCTGGCAGTTGAGTTCAGGGAGACTAATGTAGGCTCTCTCCCTCTTCCACCCTTCTTCTGCCTTGGGTCCCTGGAAGGTACCTGACGGTGGAGTCTGTGCTTGAGCACCAGTCTCTCCCCTGTCATGTCCCTGTGTGACCAGGGCTCAGTCTCTTCCCCTCTCTGAGCTGGCTTCCTCGGCACAAATGGCATATGCTGTCCCTGTTCTTGACTTGCGGTGACAATTAGTTGAAATTACATAGGTAGAGGGCCCGGTGCCCTACCTGGCACATAGTAGGTGCTGAATAACTGTTGTCCTTACTCTATCCATGAGAAACCAGCCTGTTCCTTGCTGAGAAGGGAGGATGCCTGAGGGAGACAGGTGTGGGGTGGGGGTGAAGTGAGCCAAGTAGGACCTTGCCAGAGATCTGGAAGATGGAAGAGGCAGTGGATCCTTGGCACCTCCAAGGAAGGCCCTAGTGCTCCTGGGATGCTCCCTGACCAGAGGTGTCTGGAAGAGGGGCGTGGCTTCCCATATGCTGATGAGATGGCTCCCCAACACCAGGAATGCCTGGGAAAACCTAAAGTAGATGATGCAAGGGACTGTTGAGCGGCCCAGGCCCTTTGCAGTCATTTAGCTACATTGCTTACTTCAGGGACAGAGGGACTCAGGGAGTGAAAGAGGCCTTCCCAAGGCCGCCCGGCCAGAAGGCAGCACAGCTGGGTCCTTTTCTGTTTTAGTGCCTCAAATATATGGTCAAAAAAGTCAACCACTGACATTTACCAAGCCCTTGCAACATACTAGGACTGTTCTAAGTGCTTTTCATCTTTAATCTCGTTAATCCTCACCTGAACCCTTGGAGGTGGGACCTATTATTTGCATTTTGTAGATGAACAAACTGAGGCCCAAAGCAGCCAAACAACTTTCCCAGGGAGGTATGACCATGGGGCCTTGGGGTTAGGATTCAGCATCAGTGGGAGGGGCCAGGGGATGTCTGGGGTGGGGTGTGTCTGGAGGATCCCTCACAGACGCCACTGGCTCTGGGTCTGCGGAGGAGGACCTGTGGCAGAGAGGTGTCTTGACTGGCAGACCAGGGTGCATGTCTCGCTCTGTCATCAACTCAGCGTGTAACCTCGAGCAAGTTCTCTTGCTCCTCAGGGCCTCCGTTTCCCTGTGTGTACAGTGAAGAAGCTCGGAAAACCCTCTAGCTCTGACATTCTCTGTTCTAAGAGGTTACCTGTCACTGATCACCTCGCGATGGGCAGCTCACTACCTGTCTGGTTGACCGATCTGTGTGCTGGATAGCTCTTCTCTGCAGGGAGCCAGACTCTCTGATGCCCAGGGGTTTCTCCGCTGCCTGCTCTCTGGATCCCCTGCTCCAGTGCTCCCTCCATGCTGGTGGCAGCCACGCCCAGGGTGCTGCCCACGGCTGCTGCTTTGGAAATGTTTCTTTCCCTTTCCTGGGCCCAGAGGCCTTCCCCAGTGTCAGAGCACCAGGAGGCCCTCGGGGCCTGGGGTCATCCCGCAGCGACTCCCTGATGCCTGGATCCCGTTGCTGTGCATCAGTACGCACACTCCATGCCAGAAACACCTTGTATTCACCGTGCCACAATCCTGTTACGGAGCACAAGCTGTGGCGTCCCATAGCCAGGATGGTGGTGCATGTGCCCCCCAGCTCCTTGGCGTGTTCTTTGGACCTAAACTTCATCCTTCCCTCCCTATTCACCCCCTCATTCATTTCGAAAGCCGTGCTTGGGGTAGAGCCTCTGCTGGTCCCCGTCTCTCCGGGGAGGAGAATCAGCCCTGGGAGAGGTCAGCTTGTCTTGGAGCCACAGCAGTGAGAGTGGTGGGACATGTGAGCAGCCCTGGGATGCAGTCAGGGAGCGTGAGGGGCAGCCTTGGCCCAGGGGACTCTCTGGGAGAGCTCCTGGAGGAGAAGACCCTAACACCAGGATGGTCCGCCTCCAGGAAGTCCTTCCTGACTACCCAGGCCCAGCAGCGTCTTCTTTCTCTGACCTTGAGCCAGTGGTCACTGCCGTGTGCCTTGTCAGAACTCTTTGTTGGAATTCAGCTTTTCATTTTCCCTCCCTATTGACAGCCTGGAATCAGGACCTGCACTGGTCTTTCTGCATCATGGATTTGTTATTTTATGAATTTATTCAATAAAAATCCGTTGGATTCTATGCCAGGTATCATGTTAGCACCAAGCCATAAAACCCAAGAGGTTTTATGCTCTTTTCAAGCTGCTTCCCAGTAGCATATATAATGACAGTGCAGGATGGTGAAAGCAAAAAAAGCCCAGAGGAAGGAGACAACAAATGGCCTGGATTTGAGTTGGGCACTGAAGGGTAAGTAGGAGTTTGCCAAGGGCATTAGATAAAGGGAGGTTTTCAAGATTATGGCATCTGGGGAATGCTGAGAATAGGATGGGGAAGAGGATAGAGGGCACTGTGGTTGGAGAGGTGATTAGGACCTCACAGGGCTTTGAGATTGGGTATGATCAGAGCCTCAGTTTAACAAGGTCCTAGAAAAGCCAGGGGGAGCATGACTAGCAGGGGACCTCATGGGACGCTAGGAACCCAGGCCAGGGTGGTCCTCTAGGCTGAGATGATGAAGCTAAAAGAGGGGAACAGTGAGGATGGGGAGGAAAGGGGAGAGGATGAATAACCTACATAAGAGCTACCCCAAAACTCAGTGGTTCAAATCACCAAACATTTCACTGTGTATTGTAATTTTGTGGGTCAGGAATTGGGGGCAAGTCTCTTTGAGATGACCCTCCTGCTCCATGTGACATCAGCTGGGGTCACTTTGGTGGTATTCAACTGGCCATAGGCCTAATTGGAGAGTCCAGGACAAATTGAGCACCTGCTGGCACATGGGTGAGGATGGCTGGAAGACTGGGCTTGGCTGGGCCCTGCTCCCTCTCATATAGTCTCCATGGTCTCTCCTGCCGGGTATTCAGGCTTCTTACGGGGTGTTTCTGGTCTCTGGGAGACCAAGAAGGAAGAGGACAATCCTTAGAAAGGTAGGGTCCCAAATAGGCACAGCATTGCTTCCCCATGTTCCATTGGTCGAGGCAGTCATGGGCTAGCTCAGGTTCAACAAGAGGACACAGAGCCACCTCCTCCTAATGGAGGACTGTCAGCCCACATGCAACTCCCACCATCTCCCTTGGAGAGATCCGAGCCCCTCCTGGAAGATGGAATCTTACTGATGCTGGGTCTCAGCCACTAGGTAGAGAAACTTAGCTCTAACATAGATTTGAATCTCTGACCTGTTAGCACACACCTCAGCCACTAGGTAGAGAAACTTAGCTCTAACATAGATTTGAATCTCTGACCTGTTAGCACACACCTCAGCCACTAGGTAGAGAAACTTAGCTCTAACATAGATTTGAATCTCTGACCTGTTAGCACACACCTCAACTGCTACCTCATCACACACACACACGATCCTCTAGCTTGTTAGTGTACGTCAAGATCACTGAGAGTTTAACATACACCTGTTTCCTTCAATGCCAGAGCACGCCGCTGGCACTCCCGCCCTCAGCACACACCACAAGGCCACCCAGTGCATGGGCCCAGGGTTGGCCACTTGCTAGTACTGCCTGGAGAATTGTGTTGAAAAGAACTCTGAGCTTAGCAGAAAAGAGAAGTTGTGATCTATTAGTGATGTCTGTCCAAGGCATGGGGGGTGGGGGGCAATGTCACTGTCCCTTCAGTCACTATTGTGTTGTTCTCTTTCCCCATTAGCACCTCCAGGACCACTGCCATGAGGGTCCCTCCTCTGCTCTCATCTGGCCGTGTATAGCCACTGGGTCAGCAGATTTGCATATACCTGTCCCTTCAGAACCCTGTCAGCATGCCTCTGTCCCCCAACCGTTGGCCACAAACTGGCCTTCCAGCCCAGTGGCATGAGTTTCGGATGCCCCAGCACACCCGGCCCATCCCCTGCCAGCCAGGACCTGAGCAAGGCAGACGCCCAGCTCTCCGGGTGCTAACACCAGCCTTTATCAGCCTCGCATCACATTCCTTAACTTCACCATCTCCCTCTAGCCCCTCCAAGCCCTTTCTCAACCACGGAAGGTTTAATTGTTGCAAATGGAATCCGTGTTCTACAGAAGTCCAATAAATCTGCAGTCTGTCTTCCTGGTAATCAATCACAGATTGCAAATCGCACGAGGAGAAGTCTATAAGATGTGTTCTTCATGTCTAGTATGTTGGGTTATTTTCATGTCTTGTGGTTTGAATTTGGCCACTGTCATTTTAGAGGAATTTCCTGCCATCTGCGTTCAATTGAATTTTCTCACAGATTTGTGCTTGCTTGTAAATACTAGGGGCTGGCAGAAAGGGGAGCTTTGTTCTTGGTGACATTTCAGAAATCCGTTAATGCAGCCTCGCCAGCCGATCTGCAGCTTGGCCTGCAGGGAGGCGTGAGGTGAAGGGAAGGTGCGGATTCCCAAGCAGCAGTGATGCTTCTCTGGCTCAGGCCAGGCTCAGCTATGGGGGGCTGGGGTGGAGCAGGGTAGGGCCACCAGGTTAGGGTCTCTGCCCCTCCTGCCTTTCCTGCCTACACCCAGCTCTGTTTTCCTCTGTGCATCTGCTAATTATGAGGCTGTGTGTGTGTGTGTGTGTGTGTGTGTGTGTGTGTGTTTGCCCAGCTAATCCTTCCCTTTCTACTGGGAGCAGAGTGAACAGTCAGGCTAAGAGCCTGCCCCTGCCCCACAAGCAGCCAGACCCTGGCCATATATTCTGACTACACCTCTGGTGATGGGGAGAGGTCATTAGCCATGGGACTGGGATGCAAACGCCCCAGCGTGGACTCCACAATCTGCTGTAATATGCTCTGCGACCTTGAACAAATCACTTTACCTCTCAGAGCCTCCATTTCTCCCATTGAAAAATCAAATACTGATCCCCACCTCAGTGATTGTCGCAAGGATTAAGGGATGTGCAGCTCACAGTTGGGCCTCAACAAATGGTGGTTCTTTATTCCAGCAACAGTTTATCGTCCACCTGCTTCATGCCAGGCCCTCTGCTAGGCATCGGAAGTGAAAGTGTGAGTAAGAAACATGTGGTCCCTGTCCTTGAGGACCTCACTGTGTGGACCAGCGATCGCTAAGGTGGGGCACCAAGACCATCTTTGAGTGGGGGAGAAATACCAGAATGTAATTGACATTATGACATGTCTAATTTTTTATGAAGTAATAATGAAAATGATGGTGGTCCTATGTTTCAGGCACTGTTCTGAACACTGTATGTGTTTTTAACCCATGTGGTCTTCACAATGATCATATGAGACAGGTTCTCTTATTAGCTCCTATTTTGTGGATGGGGAAACTGAGACACAGAGAGGTGATTACTTGGGCAACTCAGACACGGCCACATACCAAGTATGTGGTAAGATAGTAGTTTATGTCTATGATTTATAAATGAATACATTTTTTCCTGAGAGGGATATGAGATCAAAAATGTTTGAAGATTCAAGGTCTAGAACAGGGATTGTCAAACTGTTGTGTCCTGAGAAACACTTAAGGAGCAGGGTAAATGTAGATAGATAGATAGATAGATGATAGATAGATAGATAGATAGATAGATAGATAGATAAGTAAATAAAGGGGCACCTGGGCAGCTCAGTTGGTTAAGTGTCTGACTTTTTTTTCTTTTTTTTACTCATGAGAGACACAGAGAGAGGCAGAGAAACAGGCAGAGGGAGAAACAGGCTCAGTGCAGGGAGCCTAATGCAGGACTTGATCCCAGGACTCCCGGATCATGGCCTGAGCCAAAGGCATGCACTCAACCGCTGAACCACCCAGGCATCCCAAGTGTCTGACTCTTGATTTGGGCTCAGGTCATAGTCTCGGGGTCATGAGATGGAGCCCCATGTCGGATTCCATGCTGAGCATGGAACCTGCTTAACATGCTTAAGATTCTCTCTCTTCCTCTCCCTCTGTCCCCTCCTCGCTTCTAAACAATGAATGAATGAGTGAATGAATGAATGCAGACTCCTGCCCCACCTTGGGGGGCCGAGGAGGTGTTTAAGGAGGGGGCAGGTGGGGCAGGAAACTCCCGGGTGATTGTTCTGGAGATGTAGGTTAGTGGTTTGCAGCCTCAGGGTCCTTGTTTGGAAAAAAGAGGATGGGGGCCCCTGCCTGGTGGCAGGAGTGTGTGGCCCCACATGGATGAGCACTGGAGCCTCTCACCTGCTCAAGGACAGGGCCCCAGCGGCCTGGCTTCTCCCAGGCAGCAGCTTTCTCTGCTGAGTCATCCCCATGTCCGCACATACAAGCTGTTCTTTCTGCCATAGTACAAAACAAAACAAACCTCTCAACCCACTTCCCCCTTCTTTCCTTCTCTTTAGAGCAAAGCTCCTTGAAAGAGTCAGCTGTGCTTTTTTGGGTCCCATTTCTCCTCTGTTCCTTCCGAGCACACGCGAGGCTCTCACGTCCACACGACACTGACACAGATACTCGAGGGGCCCCGGGGCCTCCGTGGTACTGGGACCCCCATCACCCCATGCCCGTCAGCAGGTTAGCCTGGGCTCACTGGCCTCTCCACCGACTCCATGCTCCCCACATCTTGTGGCTCCTTTCTCTGTCCCCCCTCATCTCACCAAGCTCTCTCCCTCTCTGTGTGATCTTGTGTGGGCCGTGGCTTTGAGGAACGGCTGTTTGCTGACCCTCACGTTTATGTGTCCAGCGCAGCGCTTCCCCTGGAGCTCCAGCTTGTACATGAGGCCGCCTTCCCTGCATCTCCACAGGCATGCTCAGGCTGTGCGCCAGACTTAATGTGGTCAAAACCGGGCTGGGGATACTCTGGCCTCCGTACCCCGTCGCGGTGCTAGAAGCTCTGTCAGCACTGTCCTTGCTGTTTGGATGACATACGGTGTCCTCTCCCCCACCAGAAGATCAGCTCCACATAACCATCTAGGTTCCAGAAGCTAGAGCCATGCCTGGCACAGAGGAGTGCTCACTGAGTATTGGCTGAACCGATGGACGGAGTGTCAGGACCTTGGAAATTGTGAAGTGCTGACCTGTGGGTACAGGTGACTCACACTGCTATTGCGTTGAGGTGTCTTGCTTGTCCTGGTCTCAAGGACAACCCAAGCCAGTTAGACTTTAGTGCTACCCCTCCCAGAGAGACCCCCCTGCTTCTGTCCTGTGGCAGAGGTGGTGGTACTTTGGCTGGCAGACCCTTAATGAAAACTAAGCTTGTGGTCCCTTGGCACCTGTTCACTGGGGTCTAGTCCAAATGGACTCCTCCTTGCCACTGCTGGCATCCAGAAGGGCTCGGCCAAGGGAGAGCCAGGGGTGGGAGGACGTGTGAAGTAGCAGGTGCATGGGGCATGGCGGGGGACTCCACGCCCTGCAGCTTGGCTCACAGCTGGGCGTCCCTCTTCAATGGGATGTCTGCCTCACCCTGATCCTCTCCCTCTGCCTGCAAGCTGTGTCTCCTTGGTTAAAACACCTGCAGGCACATCTGTGCTGGTGGAAGTAGGTTTCACAGGAGAATTGGGAAGATGACCTGGTGATAAGGCAAAGGGAAAGAGAGGGAAGAAAGAAGAGAGGCCAGAAAGAGAGGCAAAGACACCAAGAGCGACAGAGAAGGAGACTCATCTACCAAGAAAACCAGAATAGGAGAATGGGACAGAGAAAGAGACCTGGAGAAAGAGGCCAGAAGAAGAACAACACCTTCTAGGAAGAGATAACAGACACGGTGGGAGAGCAGAGCACTGGGGTCATGGCAAGAGTGTGGGCCGGGGTCTGGGTGTTCATGGGACAGGGCACAGCAAACCACCTCTGTGAGAGAAAAGGAGAACTGAGAACTAGAGGTTTGAATCGTGCCTGCTCTGTTGATCATTCCTTTTTCCCCATCTGTATGTCCATCTGTCCACCTGTCAATCCAAGACCTAGTAAGCTTTTCTATCCCCCCCCCCCACCTCTTTCAGCCTTGCTGGTGCTCAGGACCTGCATGCTCACCCCCAGGCTGCCCTCTAGTCTGGGCTCATCCTTGCAGGCCACAGAGCCTGACCCACAGCAGGTGCACAGTCCATCCAAATCTGCTCAGACAACACAGACAACGAAGGAGAGAGAAATGGTGAGGCTCACGTGTGTTTGCCACTTCTCGTTCCCTCGTAATGTCGTTTGAGCCTGTGGGCCATGCTGAGGATGCAGAATTGCAAGCTTGGTGACACCTCCTCCTCCTTTTTGGTTGCCTTAGGCTGTCCTGGCATCACCCTCCATTACGGTGCAGGCTTCATTTTTGGGTGACCCAGGGGTGACCCAGGAGGCTGTCTTACACAGGGATCCAGGCTTCCACCCAGGATGACCTTCCTCCTAAACCATAGGAAACATGTGGAAGATGTGGTTGAGGACTCTTTTGCTTATCAATAACCTTCACTAAGACTGGGCACTGAGGACTCAGAAATAAGTCCAATACTGTCCTTGCCCTCATAGGGCTAACGGTCATGGGACTGGGGCAAATGGTTTGGGGATGCCAGAGAATCCTTGGCCATGTCATCCGGTATGGATTCATTACCTGTCCCTGCCACCCCCTTTCCTGCTCAGCACTGGTCTGAGTGGCCTGCAGCTGAGCATCCCCCTTTAGGAACGGAAATGGCCCAAATGAGACTGGCCTCCCATCACAGCCTTCTCTGCCCCTGAGCTCCTCCCACGTCACACAGCGCCTCCTGCTCTCATGAGCTGGTTTTCTATGGGAAGCACTGGCCAACTCCTCTCTGCAGCCTGAGCATGGAGCTAGCATAGAATGGGGGAAAGGGGCCCAACCTCAGATGACCACCAAGCCAAACGTGTGCTGGGTTTCTCTGTGTCCAAGGACACATTGGAGTTCGGAGAACAGCCCCACATGATAGATGAGGACGCTGAGACCCTCCAGCTAGGAAGTGGCATGTGTGGGATTTGAATCCACGTCTGTGTGCCTTCCAGTCCTGCAGTCTTTGCCCTTTACCAGCTACCCAACAATGGGAGCTCCCTTCAGCACTTGGTGACCACCTTTGTCCTGAGAGGCTTGACTTGGATTTGTCTCATGCACCCCAAGTCCCTTCCACCGTACAGTACTTGAGTGGAGCATCCCCTCCCCCAGTCAACTGATGTGGGACAGAGGGGGACCAGCATCCTGCACCAGCCCTGTGGCACCAGAAGGCAGCCGACCCACCCAAAGACTGCATTACAGGGACTTGGGTCTCAGTTTGGGTTGGATCTGCACACTCCTCCTGGTTAACGTGTCTCAGAACAACAACACTGCGAAAGTGTTCTTGGAAACTCTGTGGTTGATTCTGTGTTTTTGTTTCGGCAGGACTGAGAGTAGGGGCCCTTATTAGTATCAGTTTGGAAAAAATACTGAGGCATTCACGGCCAACTGCTTAATAGTTTTCATTGAATTAATTTTAAAATGAGAACCTTGTTTCCTTTATTTAATAGTAGAAAACGACTTCCACATTCTGCCTGGGTAACAGCCTCGGTTACGGGCTCTCCACAAACAATGTGCACATTAAAGGCATCGCTCTGCCCATATGTGGAATGGATAATTTTGTGCAAACTATTTATTATAAGCACACGATGCACTTAAACTTTTTTTTTAATTTTTATTTTTTACTGTCGTGGTGACAGATCTAGCCCAGGACTGGACTGTTAAAAAGACTCTGGCTCTTTCAGGCTGTGAAAAAACGGACTAACATTTGAGAAACGCCATAGGGCTGAAAGGAAATTGTTAACTTATTTGGCCCAATGACCAGGGCTCCCTGGGCCAGAGTGCGTTCCCGGAGAGAGGGCGGTGAGGGGTTTTAATAAAGCCTGCGCTAATTAGGCCAGTGCTGGCCAAAAAGAAACGTTAAGTACCAGGAGATGATGCTGGTGGATGGATGTAGTGAGATGAGCCTTGGGGAGGCATGTCCTACTTCACCTAATTCATTTGTCCCTCCATCTTTTTTTCCCCTAGTTTTACTGAGACATGATTGACATAACCGTGTCTTAATTTAAGGTGTAACAGATTTTGATTTGATATACGTGTATATTGCAAAATGATCAATAAATTTAGTTAACACATCATCTCATATAGTTACGTTTTTGTTTTTTTTTGTGGTGAGAACTTTTCAGATCTACTCTCTCGGCAACTGGCAAACATGAAATACGGTATTATTAACTGTGGTCACCATGCTGTACCCAGTACCTCCAGGACTTATTTATCAGAGATCTGCCTTGTTCTAGATGCCGAATACAAATCAAGAAAGTCCTGCTATTTATTTTAGTCTACCTTTGATAGGGCACTACACCACTTAACTTAGTTCACGGCCCCATGTGGAAAGTGGTGGTGTTCTGGTTCCAGTGATGATTTCCTGAGGGGTGGGTCCTTTTTATGTATTTATGTTTTTAATCTTAAATGCTCAGAATTGGACCAAGCACCATGGTTTGTGTCCCTGTCTTCTTTGGGACCCCATTAACATGCCCTCCTATCTCCATCCTCTTTTCTGCCCCTCCCCCCACCCTGGCCATCCCCACTTGAACACTAAACAAGAAAATACAGTTCCCTGTGTTTTATCCCCCATCTGGTCTCTCTGCTTCCAGTCTGGAGGTTATCACTTCCCTGAATTTCTTTCCTGTCGTTATATTTTATTTTTATTTTATTTTATTTTTAAAAAGATTTTATTTATTCATGAGAGACACATACAGAGAGAGGCAGAGACACAGGCAGAGGGAGAAGCAGGCTCCCTGCAGGGAGCCTGATGCGGTACTCAATCCCAGGACACCAGGATAACGACCTGAGCCAAAGGCAGACGCTCAACCACTGAGCCACCCAGGTGCCCCTGTCGTTCTATTTTAATTACACTCTTTATTAAAGTAAATCTTGTATTTAGAAAAGTAGATAAACCTTATGTGTGCAGTTTGATGAGTATCACAATGTGAACATAACTGGGAAATCTGTACTCAGGTCAAGAAATAGAATATTCCCTTCACCCCACAAAGCCCTGCTCACACTTCGTCTCAGGCTCTGCTCCCTGCCTGTTTTTTCAGGGTACCTACAGGTCTGCCTTCCAGCACAGATTGGTTTTGCTTGGTTTGGACTTTATATCGCTGGGGTCATACAGTATATACTTGCTATCTATGTCTAGCTTCTTTCACTCACCATCATGTTTCTGAAATCTGGTCATAGTATTGTATACCTGTGGGTTTTTTTTTTCTTTTCAGTTGACACATAGGTTTATTGCTCTTTTCCACTGATGGTGACCACTTGGGTTGTTTCCAGGTTTTGACTGGTTTTTTTTGACTGTTAGGAGTAATGATACTATGAATTCAAACGTGTGTTGTAGGACGAATGTATATTTGCACTGATGCTGGATGTGCATGAAGGAACGGGCATGTTCATCTTCAGTGTGCAATGCTGTACAGTTTTCTGCAAGGACTACACTGTTTTAAAACTCCCACCGGCAGGGCAGCACAATTCCTGCTGCTCAGCATCCTTGCCACACTTAGTGCTGCTTGTTTTTAACATTTTAGCCTTTCTGATGGAGGTGTGGTGGTATCTTACTGTGGTTTTTGGTTTGCATTTTCCCGTTAACCAGTTATACTGAGCACTGTTTCCCATGGGTTTTTTTGACCACTTGAATATTCTCTTTTGTGACGTGCCTATCCACATCCTTCAAACATTTTGGGAAGTATTTGCCTTTTTAATGTATAGAAGATCTTTATTCTAGATCTAAGCTCTTTGTTAGGTGTGCCACAAATATCTTTTCCTACACTGGCTTGTCCTTTTCTTATCTTCATGGTGACTTTTGATGAGTAGCAGCTCTTAACTTTTAAAACAGTCTACTTTATTAATCTTTATCTTTATGGTTAGTGCATCTTATGTCCTAGTTAGGAAATCTGTGCCTACCTCAAACTGTGAAAGTGATCTCCTGTATTTTTTTTCTTGAAGCTTGGTCATTGTACACCTCCCATTTAGCTCTCGAATCCATCTGGATTTGATTTTGGTGTATGGTGTGTGGTAGGGGTCAGGTTTCATTTTTGTCATATATAAATCTGATTGAGCCACTAGCTTCTATTGAACACACCGTCCTTCCTCCACTCTCCCTTGCCATAAATCAGTGAGGCAAGTAGGTCAATATCTGAATTCTCTACTCTGTTCCATTGTTTATTTGTTTATCTTTGTGTCAATTCACAATCTGCCGTTTTACAATAAGGCTTGCTGTCTAGTCCTGGAGGTTCTGCTACTTTGTTCTTCTTCAGGATCACACTGGCTCTTGTTGGCTATTCGCATTTTAATATAAATTTTAGAATTTATAAAATATAAATTTTATATTTTTAATATAAAATTTAGAGTTGCAAGAAGAACCTGCTGGGATTTTGAGTTGGACTGCTCCTAAATCTCTGGGTAAATTTGGGAAGATAAATTTGGAATTTCCAAATTCACGTGTGGAATTTTTCTATCCATGAATATGTATACCTCTCAATTCATTTAAATCTCTCCTAATGTTCTGTAATTTTCTATGTGGAAGTCTTGCCCATCTTCTGTTGGATTTATCCCTGTGTATTTGGTGTTTTTTGATGTTATAAATATCTAAAAAACTTCCTTTTTCTGTTTGTTGCAATAGACACGCGCAATTGATTTTTAAATATTCACCCTCTGTGTGTGTCTTGTCAAATCCACCTATTAATGATAATCATTTACTTCTAGATTCTTTTTGATTTCTGATTGTCATCAGTGGATAATAACCATTTTCTTTCTTTAAATCCTTACATATTTTATTTCTTTTATCTCTGCCTATGTACTTGAGATAATTTTGTCATTCTATTTCTTTTTTAAAAAATTATTTATTTTTTAAGTTTTTAATTCCAGTTAACACAATGTTATATTAGTTTCAGCTATACAATACACTGATTTGACATTTATATACAACATCCCGTACTCATCACAACAAGTACATTCCTTGATCCTCATCACCTGTTTCACCCATTCCCCCACCCACCTCCCCTTTGGTAACCATCAGTTTTCTATAGTTAAGAGTCTGTTTCTTGATTTGCGCCTCTCTCTCTCTCTCTCTCTCTCTCTCTCTCTCTCTCTCTCTCTCTCTCCCCCTCCTTTTTCCTTTGCTTATTTGTGTTGTTTCTTAAATTCCATATATGAGTGAAATAATGTGGTCCTTGTCTTTCTCTGACTTCGCTTATAAGCATTATGTTCTCTAGCTGCATCCATGTTGTTGCAAATGGTAAGATTTCATTATTTTTTATGGTTGAATATTCCACAGTGTGTGTATCTCACACTTTCTTTATCCATTCATCAGTCAATGGACATTTGAGCTGCTTCCATAACTTGATTATTGTAAATAATGCTGCTATAAAATCAGGGTGCATGTATCCCTTTGACTTAGTGTCCTTGTATTCTTTGGGTAAATACCCAATAGTGTGATTACTGGCTTATAGGGTAGTTCTCTTTTTAACTTTGTGAGGAACCTCCATACTGTCTTCCACGGTAGCTGCACTAGTTCGCATTCTGACCAGTAGTACAAGAGGGCTCCCCTTTCTCCACATCCTCACCAACGCCTGTTGTTTTTTGTGTTGTTGATTTTAGCCATTCTGACAGGTGTGAGGTAGTATCTCATTGTAGTCGTGATTTGTATTTCCCTGATGATGAGTGATTATGAGCATCCTTTCATGTGTCTGTTGGCCATCTGTATGTCTTTTTTGTCATCCTGTTTCTTTAGCTTTTATAAAAAAATTTTTTTAGTGTATGTATCTGTGTATATGTGTGTGTACTTAAACAATATATTGTTTAGTTGTAATTAATGTTATGAATCCTGGGACCCACTTTGAAATTCAGCGTCATGTTACTGGTCACTGCAAGTGCCTTGAGTTCGTTTATTTCCACTGCTATGTAACATTCCCTCATATGAATAGAGCACAGTTAGTATTATCCACTCCAGTCGGTGAATATTTGGATTGTTTCCAGGTATTTTTTTTCTTTTTTCAATACACATGGGGCTACTACACAGACTCTCTACACATGTATTTTCTGGGGCACATATGCAAAGGTTTCTCTAGGGTGGTAGTTCTTAAATTTTTTGGTCTGAGGATCCCTTTATACTCATAAAAATTACTGAGGACGCCCAAAGACCTTTTGCTTATGTGGATTATATCCAGTAGTGTGCTAGTAAATGTTTAACAACTGGATCTCTGAGGAAACAAACTCTGACTGTAGCGTTTGCTAGTTTCTGTGGTCTGCAGATTCTATCTTGATAACCACCGTTCTTAAGAATCACCGAGGTGCCGAATCCCCGGGCTGAAGGCCATGTGAATTCACCTTTACAAGGTCATGGTTGGCTGGTTTCCAGAGTAACGGACCAGTATGCATCCCATGAGCAGAGCAGGAAAGATGCTGTACCCATAGCTTCTCCTATGCCTGGTATTGTCAGACTCACTAATTTTTGCCTATCAAACAGGTGTGGTCTTGACTCACAGCTTCCTAAGGCATCTCACGAAGAAGGCCTTCCATGACCTAACTCCTACCTCTAACAGGTCTCTGTCCAGACCACACCACTTGCCTCCAGGCCTTTGCATGTGCTATTCCATCTATGAAATGCTCTCCCTCACCTCAGTCTCCAGCCCCATGCTCACTGCTGCTTCCCCAGGAGCAAGCTCAGGATTAGTGCTGGCCTGGCAGGTCAGTAACCTTAGATTGAAAAAAAAGTAGAAGGAGCCAAATAGACCTGGGTTCCAATCCCAGTACTGCTGCCTCCTCAATCCTCTAATCTTGGGAAAGTTACTTCGCTTCTCTGAGCTTCAGGTTTTCCTCTTGAGTGAAATGGCGATGATAATGGTTTGTGTGATTAGTGTGAGATCACTCACCATGAAACAGCCTGGCATGGATGGTGAAGCCCTTCCTTCTGCTCTAGCCTCTGTACCCGAAGCTGTGATTGGCAGGGCGTCTTGCTGTTTGACAGGGAGTCCACAGCCATCCCCTGCCATACTGCTTCCTGGGGTTGGACCAAACACCAGGCCAACCGAGTGACTCGGAAGTTCAGCAAGCATTGACTGGGATCCTGGTATATGTCAGCAACTGTCCTAGACACTGGGATTTAATCAGTGAATAAAAGAGAAAAACGGATGGAGATATAGTAAGAAAGGAAACTGTAAAGTATGTCATTTGGTAACAGTGCCACAGAAAAATGAGCAGGAAAGAGAGGTAGGACTGCACCAGAGGGATAGTTGGCATATCCTTCTTAAATAGCATGTCTAGGAAAGGCCTCAGTGTTCATGTGATGTTTGAGTAAAGATCTGAAGTGTGGGAATAAACAGTGAAGATATCTTGGGGAAGAGCATTCCAGGCAGAACACACAGTAAGTGCAAAGGCCCTGGGGCCAGAGTATGTTTGGCATGTGTGAGAAACAGCCAAGAGGCTGCTGTGGCTGGAGTGCATGTTTGTTTGTTTACTTAGCCATTTCACAGACATTTACTGACAAATATGTGCCAAGCCTTGTTCTAAGCACTGAGGAGATGATGCGGATCAACTCAGATCAAATGCTGTCCTCATGGATGTCACAGTTTGTGGAGGAGAGAAACAACAAACCAACTGTCGAGACAGTCTATTCTTAACATAGCAGCCCGAGTAATCCTTTTATACTATGAATCCAATCTGTCACTTCTTTGCCAGTAATACTTGCTCTTGTGAAATGATACCCATTTCACTCAGAGCAAGAACCCGGGTCCTCACAGTGGCCAAGAGTGGCCTGGGGTCCCTCTGACTGCAGCATTATTTATTTTCCTCCTCCTTACTTCCTCCACTCTAGCCAAGTACATGCCCTACTCAGGGCTCTCGAGTTGTCTGTTCCCTCTGCCTGAATGCTCTTCCCTCTGACATCTGCTGGGCTAACTGCCCCCACTGCTCTATGGTGCCCACCCCAACACCCTAATTAAAAATGCCACAGAGGGGGATCCCTGGGTGGCTCAGCGGTTTGGCACCTGCCTTTGGCCCAGGGCGCAATCCTGGAGTTCCGGGATTGAGTCCCACGTCGGGCTCCTGGCACGGAGCCTGCTTCTCCCTCTGCCTATGTCTGCCTCTCTCTCTCTCTTTCTCTCTCCTCCTCCCCCTCTCTCCCCCCTCTCTCTGTGTCTCTCATGAATAAATAAAATCTTTAAAAAAAATGCCGCACCCTCCCTGACCGTGGCATACATGATCCCATCACCCTGCTCGATTTTTTAAATGACTTTTCATATTCTAACATACAGTATACTGCCCATATATGTGTCATGTTGGTTACTTGTGGTTTGTCTTCCTCCTGGTATGTAAGTTCCAGGAGATCAGGACTTTCATCTGATTTGTTCACTGTCATTTCCCAAATGTCTACAACAGCTTCTGGTACATAACAGTACTCAGTTAATAGGTGTTTAATGAAAAAAAAATGATATTATGTCTGGTAGTATGATATATGGTGATTTTTAAAAAAAGGGGGTGAGAGGCTGGAGTCTGGTAGGGTGGGACTCTCTGAGGTGGCCTCCTCCAGACAGAGGCCTGGTGGAGTGAGGGAGGGGGCCCAGCGCTCTGTGGGAAAGGGCATCCCGGCTCCTGACCACAGTGGGAGCTAGTGACTGGGGGTGAGGTGAACAGAAAGAAACAGGCAAACCGATGGACCCTAAGTGGTTGGTGTCTTTTAGACACATCTTCTAATATACGTGAGTTGACTCTAAGATGGATTCCCCCTGCCCCCCTCTGCTTTGTTCCTTCTTTTCTAAACAGCAATATTGGTCTAGAGCATCCTTTGTCAGGGAAAGAACGCTGGGCTTGGAATTGGGAGTCCAGGGCCAGGCCCAGCTGGCTAAATTTCAGGCAACGTAAGGCCCCTCTGCAGGCCTCCTTTCTCTCATTGCCAATGGGGGAGCCAATGTACCTCCCAGCTTGTCTGAGGGATGAATTTGGACAGTGGATTTAGAAGGACCTGGTTTCCACTTGTCAGCATTTGATGGCTGAGGGTGGTAGGAGAAGACCCAGGAACAGAGTGGAGAGGGCTAGTGCCAAGCGCTAGTCTACATCTGTGTCCAGCATTAACCCCCCTGGTGTCATACTCACTCTGGGAGGCAGGCACCGTCCTTACCCAGTGTCCCCATGCCAGAGGTGGACAGAGCCTGGGTCACAGCTGGTGAGATGACAGCCCAAAGTTACTGTGCTGGGCCATATCCTTGAGCATCAGCACTAAACTCCTTCCTGTGGCACCATACAGAGGGGGAGACTGAGGCTTGGCAGCAGAGTCACTGGTATGCACACCACGTGCAGAGCAGAGCCTGTACTATGCCCGGGTCTCTCGGCCTCCAGCGTATGGCTCTCCCCAGGCGCCACCCCTTGTACCTTGTTCAGGTGACTTTGATCCACAGGGTTGACCGGAGGGCAGGAGCATTTGGGAGCCCCTTCCCATCCCCCAGTCATAATGGGCAGTCTCCTGTGGCTCTGAAGGTTTGTTCCCAAGGCTTTGCTGGGGCAAAGGTAAAGCTTTCTAGAGCTCCTGGAAAGAAGAAACTTCAGTGTAAATCAGGTTTATGGCTTGGATCATAAAGTGTCTGTTCCCAACTGATGCCCTTGATTCCTTCCATATGAAGCCCTCTGCATTTGGGTCATAGCAGCCCTTGGTGGTTTCATTTATTCAGTTACTAGAAGCTGGGTTTTCTGGTGAGTCTTAGACGGGATAGAAAGGACTTAGACACAGTCTGTGGAGGATTCTCCTGCCCTTTGGCTCTTTGATAGTGATTGAACATAACTTCTTCAGCACAGAAGACTTAACTGTGTGCCAGGCCTGTGCTGGGCATCACAGGCAGAGAACTTCTAGGTTAGGATAGGACACGAACTTGCAAACTGATAGTTAACAGTATGGGGCGGGTAGGGGGGCAAGTGCTGGGGGCTGGGAGGTATGAGGCAGCATCCGAGGCAGCCTGGTGGCAAATCAGGCAGAGCTTCCTGGAGAAGACCTCTAATCTGAGACAAGAGAGGTGAGTTGGATTTATAGCTGCAGGGAGAGGGAATGGCATATGCCAAAACATGAGAAAAGACAGAGCTTAGCTCTGTGACGCTAGAGAGAAACCTTATAGCAGGAGGAAGGTGTGCATTACTGTGTGGGATGCTCAGAAGGCTTCCTGGAGGAGGTGGCATTTGAGCTGGGTGTCATAGGATGGCTAGAACTTCATCAGCATGTAGAATAGCCTTTGCAGAGGCCTGGAAATGTGAAATGGCACAGTGAGTATGGAGCACAGTAAGCAGTCTCAGCGGGGTGTTACAGACATGCAGGCTGGGGAAGTTGGCTAGACCCATTGATGGAAGGCCTTGCATGTCATATAGCAACTTGAAAGTCCCTCACAGTGTTGCTGGGAAGTCTGTGCAAAGGACCCTGCCTCCTCTTGCCTGCAGTGTCAAGAATAATCTAAGTCGAGTTGCTCTGCCGCTCGTCCTCCCATCAAAGCAAAGCAGCTCCCTGAGCCCAGATTGCCAAGCAGCTGATGTTTACAAGCGACAGCATCCTGCCATCACAATCCTTGTTCAGGGATCCCTGGGTGGCGCAGCGGTTTGGTGCCTGCCTTTGGCCCAGGGCGCGATCCTGGAGACTGGGGATCGAATCCCATATCGGGCTCCCGGTGCATGGAGCCTGCTTCTCCCTCTGCCTGTGTCTCTGCCTCTCTCTCTCTCTCTCTCTCTCTCTCTCTCTCTGTGACTATCATAAATAAATAAAAAAATTTAAAAAAAAAGTTAAAAAAAAAAAACAATCCTTGTTCATCAGACTTCATAGGCTTGACTTCTTTGACAGGCACTGATCCTTGCTCGTAATGGGGAACAGAAACAAGGCAGCATGCTTGCTTGCATTTCCCCAAGGGTATTTGTCAGGGTGAGTGTGGGATGGCTCAGGGGCTCTGGGCCTGCTGGGTGACTGAGGTATCTTGGCCCTGGCCACCTGGCACCAGGAGCAGCCCGTGAGGCCGACGCCTGGCAGTGCCTGTTGGTGGGGGAGACGCTCTGTGAAGGAGAGCTTTGGGATTAGCCTAGGGTGGGAAGTATGGAAAGGGAAGGCTTTGGGATGGGGCTGCCCTGAGCATGAGACCTGAGTCAAGTACCTCACCCTTGGCGTGAGAGGTAGTAGGCACTCCTCCAGGCGGGGGGACTAAGTGCGGTACTGGCTGGGGCAGTTCTCATTCCAGAAGAAGTGCTTAGGGATCATCAATTCATCTCCTTTTCCCCAGCACAGAGGGGCAAACTGGCTCTTCCTGCCTGAGAGGTAGCCACATGTCAGGAAGATGTGTTAGGGAAATCTGCCTGCGAGCTTGCCTGGCCCCAGCACCCCACTACCACCATCACCCCTCCACTGTCCTTACCAACTAAAACTCCGTAATTCACAAAGTGCCTCCATATCCTCAGTCTTGTTTGATCTACATAACACTGCACAGGGCAGAGTTAGTCACCCACAGTTTTCGGGAGAAGAACCCAAGGCCCAGAGAGGGGAAGTGAGTTCCCTAAGGTCACACAGTTGGCAAATGATGGAGTCAGGACCTGTACCCAGAGCTTTTTCTCAGAGTGCTGGGGCCCCTCCGGCTCCCCCACCTTCCTTCCTCCTTCCCCAGGCAGTACTGGGGCTCTTCCTGCAGGCCCTGGGATGGCTTATTTGTGGGAATCAGCAGGGGGGCAGAGTGGCTCTGCACTGTGCAGAGCAGGGCACCAGAGAGGAAAGCACAGGAGCCCAGAGGGGTCAGGAGCATGCCCTGGAGGAGGTGGCCACAGGGCCAACTTTGTTAGAGTTCTCTGAGAGGAGGAACTTTCCAGGCTCAGGGACCAGCATGGGTACAAAAACCAAGAGGCCAGCTTTTGTTGAAGGATGAGGGTGCTTTTCGTTTGTGGAGGGACAGCTGACATTTCCAGGACTTTACAGTTTTCCTCCTTATAGATCCCTTTTGGGTGATGCTCAGGAAGGGAAGTAAGGCTTTTTGTCCAGATGGATGGGTCAGTCCAGGGAAAGGGATGGGGCTCACAGTCAGATTTGGGTTTAGAGCCTACTAGCCTAGGGTGGACCAGGTGTCTTCGGGCAAGTCCCTCTGCCCCTTTGGACCTCTGTGTGAGACATGAGCCAGAAGAGCCTCATATAGGAGGGGGGTTAATGGTCTGATCTGTCCTCAGGTGAGGCCCTGGATTTCACGAGAACTGAATTGTGGGATTCTTGGGCCTTTGGGTTTAGGTTTCTGTAAGTGAAAAGTAGGAGAAGGGATATTTGTTTCTGAACAGCCCCAGAGAGAAGCCTTTGGCCAGATGCCCTGAGGTCAGGCAGGGGAAGAGACTGGAGGATTAACAGGGTTTGATTCGGAGGCACTTCTGACTTTGTTGGGCAAAGGAGAATGGGGACCATGAGTACTTTGGCTGAGTAGGGGAGAGGGCACCGAGGAGTACATGTGGTAGCGTGGGACCTGGCCCCAGGGATGGTGGACCACACACAGTTGTGGGACACACACCTGCAATTTTGTGTTTGAACCTGCTATGGTTCCCAATGGCCTCTGAAAGCCACAAGCACCTTGAGAGGCAGGCAGAAAAATGGCAAAAGGATGAGCACCAGGGGCAGATACACCTGAGTGTGAGCCTTGGCCCCACCTCTTTCCATGGAAAGCACTTTGCACAGGATCTGGCTCCAAGCGTTCACTTTGAGGGTTCCAGTGCCCCCGGTCTATCCATTTGTTTGTCCAGAGCTCACACAGCCAGAGCGACCGACCCTCTGGAGCCGGGAGGCCTGGAAGCCACTGGTTGTCAAGTCCCAGCTGGGCTGCTCATTGTTCAGAAGAGCTGGGGGCTCTTTCAAAGGAAACTGCAGTCAATTAGTGGAGAGTGGAATTTGAAAGGCCCAAATCCCTTTTTTCCCCCAAACTTCAAATCTGGTTTTCGTCAGCGGCTTTGAAAACAAATACCAAAAGAACCCTTTTTTTTCCCCCTCTCCTCTTTTCCCTTCCCTCCCTGTGTATTCTTCTTTCCCAGGCTTTTATCTCTTTGCAGAGTCCCCTCTAGCAGCCTGGCCTGCCTAGCCTGGCCACACCGTGGTGCTGAGCAGGTGGCCATTGGGACATCACAGCCCTTTCCTTTCCAGCTCTGCGGAGCCCCTCTGACTCATCTCCATACTCCCTGAGCCCAGCCCAGAGAAGGTGTGGGTGCCCTAAAGGAGGGGTGGGTGAGGGAAGTGGATGAACAAAATGCTTTCAGGGCACAGAGACAATATTATAGTGGGGGGCGGGGTGCATAGAGCCATGGCTTCAGGCAGGTGTCTGGCTTCCCGCCCCTGCCTCATCCATCCATTGAGTTCCTGACTCATTCATGCCAGACATGTCTACCGAACACCCATTCTGGGCCAGTGCCTTTGCCAGGAACCCCAGGTGAATAGACACAGCGTTAGCCCTGGAAAAGCCCAGAGTCTAGTAGAAAAGAGTATGCACTGGCTGTGTCAACCCAGAGTGAGCAGGATGGAGAGAAGTTAGGAGCAGCCGGAGCCAGAAAAGGTGCCAGCCTAGCTTGTGGTAGTCAGAAGAGGCTTCCTGGAAGAGGTGGCTGCTGAACCCAGTCCTGAAGGATGAGTAGGAGTTTGCCAAGGAAAGGAGTGAGGGAGGACGTTATGGGCAGAGTGATTCAGAGAGCATAGGCCCAGAGGCAGCAGAGCCAGATTGCTCTGGAGGATGTTGGATAGAACTGTACTGTAAGAGCAGGTCATGGTGAGAGGTTGGCAGAGGCCTGTGGGGCCTCAAGGGACAGGCTGAGACCTGTGCTATCTACATCTTGGTATAATTCTCTATTCTTGGCTGTCCCATTAACTTCTAAGGGAAGGGGGGGTGTATCAGGTTGATCTCTGAAACTGTGTGTCATCTGGTATTGTTTAAGCTGTAGAATAACCCTCTGAGATACGTGTTTTATTCCCTTTTTATAGATGAGAATACCGAGGCTCAAAGATAATGAGGTCATAGTCTTGCCATGAATGTCAGCTGAGCCTAGACTCTGAGAGCTGCCTCAGCATAGCCCTGGACGTGTGTGTGGTGTGTGTGTGTGTGTCTGTGTGTGTGTGTGTTTAGGGGAACAGGGTAGGGGTAGGGGCAGCAGAGTGCCTCAGACTGCCTGGGTTTTAAATCCTGCCTTTCCATCTTTGATGGCTTTGGGCCAGCTATTTAACTTTTTTGCACGATAAGTTTCCTCCTCTGTAAAGTGGGCACAGGGGTGGTGCTCCCGACGTCATGGGGCTGCGGTGGGGAGCTGGATAGTCTCAGGGCTCAGCATGGTACCTACGCACAGTACTTGCTTAGTACCAGGCTGTGGTGGTTAGAGGTCCCCCCCCCCCCCCCCCCCCGCAGACAGGAAGCTTCAGATCCAGGGCCCACAGAAGGGCATAGTACTGGGGACCTTGGAAACCCTGCCGACCCATGAAAAGCTGACACTCAGGGAGGGGCAGGTCAGGATTTTTGCCAAGAAAGGTGTGGAGTAACTGGCCTGTTTTTAAACCAGACTCATGGCCTCAATTTTATACTCCTCCCGTTTGGTTACAACAAAAAGTAGTTGAGTCATTAACTGGTGCTGGATGCAAACTCAGGTATTTTTCCTTCTTTCTGGGCGTTCTTCATAAAGGAAGTCTGGGATCTTGGAAGGATGAGTTGGTGTTCACCCTGCCCGAGGCCCGGCTGCCCAGGAACCGGCCTCTGACTTCGGCTGACCTATCCCTGCTGCGTGGGGTGGCCCAGCACACAGGCGCACTCGTGGTGGTGTCCTTTCCTTTCCTCTGCTGCTCCTTGACTGGCTGCCCTGGTGCCCCCTGTGCTGAGGGAGGGACCAGTCAGTCCAGTCTGTGGGCTGCCGAGGAAGCTGAGACCGGCCTAGCCCGCGGAGCCAGCCAGCTGAACTCTGGCTATGCTGTGACCTCGTCACGGGGCTGCTATGTCCCTTGTCTGAGCGCTCACCATACTGGTAATACCACCAGTGACAACTTACCAAATCCCTAAACTGTGCTGGGCCCTGGGTAAGCTAGTCATGCGTAGTATTTCATTTTAGATCTCGTCTCATGATGATCTGTTACGTGTTGTGATCCCTGCTTCCAAAACAGAACGGAAGTATACACACTGGGGCTCCGTGAAATGTCCGAGCTGCGGTGAGGACCCAGACGGTCGGCAGGAGAGCCCGCCTTCAGCCAGGTCCATGCACTATGGGTTTCCTCAGGCGGAGCCTCATGGAGGGCTGTGAGGAAGACGGAGTCCTGGGGGAGAAAGTGTTCGCCCGCCGGGGAGCCCCGCGGGGAGCTGGCCGGCCTCCTTCCTGGCTTCCCCAAGCCCACGGGCCTATAAATACGCACTGAGTAAACGTGGGTCTGCCCCGGGCCCAGGAGAGAGGGCTGGAAAAAAAGAACCCCACCCTGTCTCCGAGGTAAGACAGGAAAGAAAATATTATCGTCACCCTCTGGTGGATCTAGGCCCGGCCCTGTCAAACTCTGAATCACCTGAGAGGGTCTGGTTTCACGGCAGCCGCAGAGAAAGGGAGAAAGGCCAGGGTTCCAACCCAAACAACTTGTGCGCATCTGCTTGGAATTTAGTGATTGATTTATGGGGCGCCTCCTGCCAGCCCTGAGGAGATGGACAGGGCCTCTCAGAGCTGCCACCCTGAGGGACAGGGGGAGACGGGAAGGCCAAGGAAAACTCTGACTGCAGCGGGGAAGCCGGCTGTGGGCCTGAGAGGTTTCCCCAGCGGCCTGGCACGAGGGCGGCGGGCTCCGCGGCAGCAGGGGCCCGGCGGGGCCG
The DNA here is from genome assembly GCF_905146905.1 of Nyctereutes procyonoides. NCBI lineage: Eukaryota > Metazoa > Chordata > Mammalia > Carnivora > Canidae > Nyctereutes > Nyctereutes procyonoides. The sequence goes on along the minus strand of NW_026575140.1, from coordinate 34,230,488 downwards.
CCAGCCACCTCACCCCAGCCTTACCGGGCTGGCTTGCTGAAGTTCTGGAGAGTGTGGCCATTGTCACACGGCTGCTGTGTGTCTGTCTCCTGGTGTGGTTCCATCTCCAGAACGGCCCAGGAGGGTGGTGGTGTTCCACCTAGTTTACAGACGAGGCTGACGAGGCTCAAGAGCATGAGGATCTGTTCCAAGCTACGTGGTTCCGAGGCAGATCCTGATATTGAGGCTTGGGCTGTCAGGATGAAGCTGCAGGGCCTTGGAAGCATCTGGTCCAACTTGCTCCCTCTGCCCTCCACTCCCTGCCCCCTTCGTGTGACTGAGGAATTCCAGGCCCCAGGACCCTGGTGGCCCTCTTTCCACTGGGTCTGCTGCCTGGTTTCCAGTCATTTGGTCAGGTCCCACTTCCTCCTCCAGTGACCTCCCTAACCACTCCCTTCCAGGGTCACTGCTGGTTGTGTGCTGGTTGGCTCCTTCTGCTCATCCCTCCTTTGGCTTCTGGGTAAATGAACTTTTAGGGCGGGAAAGGGGCTTCCTGACAGCCACCTGGCCTGAAGTGACAGGGAGAGGAGCTGGCCAGCAGCACACAGGGAGTACAGCGAGGACACGGACAGAGGACACGCTGCTCCCAGATCCCCGGAGCCTCGCTATTGCTCTGTGCTGCCTCGGTGGCCCTCCTGGGGGTGGGAGGCAGGCAGATTGGGGAGAGGGGGAAGCCTGGATCAGGTTCAGGACTGGCTTGGCCACTTCTATGCTCTGCGGTGCTGCCGTGATGGCCTCTGGTTAACCCTGTGGGGGTCTTGGCCTCATCTGTCAGCTGAGGGAGGGACCGGGACTTCTGACCAGCTGGGCCTAAGCTGACCTGGAGGAAGCTTGTCCTTTTAGGCCAATATCTGTTTTGCTCAATTTTTCCTTCCTACGGCCAACGCCCAGTGGAGTTGCTGTGACGGTAATGAGGAGGCAGGCACCCTTGCCTTCCGATTTTTGGTGTACGGCACCAAGCTGGCCTATAGTTATTATCTATCAAGATGAAGAGACACAGAGAAACCTCTTTGCCTAGAGATACCTTTCCTGGCCTCCTCCTAACCCCTCCGCATGCACTGCCTTGAACATAGTACGGCAGTTACCTCCATCGTGTGGGATCCCTCTTCACACTCAGACATAGTGATCTCTCTAAGCCCACATTGGAACCTGGCTGTCTCCTGCCCTCAGGATAGCAGCCAAGCTCTAGGATCTGGCCCACAGGGGCCAGCGTCTCCGGGCATGTCCGGTCTGTGTCCTGACATCAGATCCTCCAGCCAGGCCTCCCGAAACACCAAGCTGTTTCACGCCCACATCCTCTGCTCACACGTGTCCTGTTTTAGGAATATCCTCTCCCCTGCCTGTTGGCATATGCCTACCCGTCACTGCTTGGCACATGGTAAGTGCTTAGCAATTTTGGTAGTGGTGGTGGTGCTCACGGGGCAGATAGTGACATTTCCCTCCCCTTGATGGAGTCATTGGCAGGCCTCTGTTGGACACGCTCTGCCCTGTGCTGTGAGCCAAGGCTTGCAGGACCCTTGCAAACTGGAAGTAGAGCATCTCTTCCAGCTGGGAGGTCAGTCTCAGCCTTGCGGGGGGCGGGGTGTATTTTGGATCCTAGCCAACATCATAGACAAAAGTGAACAAGTGAAGCTCAGTTGTACTATTCATCCCTAAGTCTGGAACAGTTTGATTTTACCACCCTTGGGATACAGTCCAGATTCTTAGTACCTGGGCTTCAAAGTATGGGTGCAATCTTGTGCACATATTCATACATTTTTCTGGGAGGGATAGTCTACAGTTTCATATGTTACAGGAGTGACCCCTCTGGTCTCAGTGACCCCCCCCCATTCCTCGTTGACACTTTATCTTCAGGGACCCACTTGTAGCTCCCCAGTCCCAGACATCCTCTCTGACCCTCCTTCAAACACTAATACCCGCTCATTGTCTGTTGCTCAGTTTAGAAGCCTCCTCCTCCTGGAAGCCTCTCCTGACCTTACAGGCTGGGTCAGACACCTTCTTGTTCCCTCCATCCCACGTGGCTACTGTCAGCCTGCTGGGGAGGGGCTGAATCTCAATGTGCCCCTGTGTATCCCAACAGCCACCCAGTGTGGGCCCAGCGTAGGGCTAGTGCTGGGCATCTGCTCAGTGAATAGCAGCAGGAATGATCTCAAAGATGGCAGAAACTGATGGGTGTGGGTGAAGTAGGAAGTTCCTAGGAAATGGAACTCTGTGGCTACTGTCACAGTCCGCTTCTTCATTGCTTGGCAAGCACTGGCTGGGTCCTGCTGCAGGTGCAGTGTTAGGGGCACAGGTGAAGCAGACCTTGTCTTGCCCACGAGGCACTAAAGAAGCAGAGGTCAGGACAGTGAAGCCTGCAGAGGAGTACAAGAGTGGCTCCAGTCCCCAGAATGTAGGGGAGTATAGACAGGGGAGTCTAGAACAAATCACAGGTAGAGAGCAGCGGTAGGTCGTGAGTGGGTTCACAGATGGCCCAGCGAGCTGCTTGCTGAATGACTGAGTGAGGGAGTAGAGGCAGGATTAAAGGCTGGTAAAGCAAAAACAAAAACAAAATAAAAACAAACAAACAAAAAACAGGTAAAACTCAAGTTGCAGTGAGAGGTGGGAACACTGTGTGGGCTAGAATCAGAAAAGCCTGGGTGTGGATGTCAGCTGCATGCCTGCATTCTACATCTTTGCATTTCTTTTTCTTGCCTTTCCATTCTGGCTAGGACCTCCTTACTATAACATTTAACATTATTATATAAAATAGAATATAGACTATTGTAGGAGTGGAAGGTGGAGGATGGAAGAGAGAATATCCTCGTCTGCTTCCAGCATCAGAGGGAAAGCTTTCAACGTTTTACCACTAACTGGTGGCTTTTCGTAAATACTCCTTATCATATGAAGAAAGCTCCTTTCTGTTCCTGATTGACTGGAAGTTTTCTTTTTTAAATCATGGGTGGATATTGAATGTTATCAAATGCTTTTTCTGCGATTATTGAGATGCTTAACATTATTTTTGTTTTTAAATCTGATGTGGTGAATAACATTAAATGACTTCTTAATGTTAAACCAATTTTGAATTCCTTGGATATACTCAATCTGGTAATTATGGTTTTTTTTTCCATTTACCTACTACTGGATTAAATTTGCTAATATTTTAGTTAGAATTTTCCCATTGTTGCTCATGAATGAAATTGACTTGTAATTGTCCTTCCTCATACTGTCATTTTTGAAATTCAATAGCAGTGGTTTTCTTAGCTAGTGAATTGTGGATTATTTTCTCTTCTAGTTTCTGGAAGAATGAGAGATTAGAATTATTTCTTCCTTGAGTGTTGGGTAGAAATCACTGGAAAAGCCATCTGGACCTGGAATTTTCTTTATGGGAAGATTTTAACCAGCTAAGCCACCCAAGTGCTCCATCTTTGTAAGAAGATTTTTAGATCATTTTTTCAATTACTTAAATGCCTGTAGAATGATTCAGGTTTCTACTTCCCTCAATTTTGGTAAATTATATGTTCCTGGGAATTTGTCCATTTTGACTGCCTTTCAAAATTATAGGCATAAACATATTCATAATATTCTCTAAACATCTTTATATTGCCTGTAACATCGAGTGTGGACTCACCTTTCATCCTTGATACTAGTTTTTTATTCATGTTGTTTTTCTCTTGTGATCTGTCTTGTCAGTTGTCGATCTTACTCATCTTTTCAAAGAACCAACTTTAATTTATTGATCTCTATTGTGTGTGCACATGTGTGTATATTTTCTATATTATTAGTTTCTGCCTGTATCTTTGTAATTTCTTTTTGCTTTATTTCGTTTTTTAACATCTTGAAATGGCTATTTATTTAACTCATTAAAATCTCAATACTTCTTTTCTAATAAATGCTTTGAAGACATTAAAAAACTAATATTTCTTGATCCCTTGACTTCTATCCTGTAACCTTTCTGAAGAAGGCGGGGGGGGGGCCCGGGGGGGGTAGCATAAAAAGCTCATGCGCGCAGCCGCAGAACAGCAAGGGAGAGGGGACTCTACAGAGATCGCAGATTGCAATGATTTAGGATAACAATTTGTGACCAGACTTGCGCCCAAGGAAGGTGGAAGTGCAGCCTTCTCTAAACTACTCTGAGGCAGGGGGTGCGGAGGATCATTCTGATTGACCAACAGTTAAAGAGAGGGATTGGATTACCTCTGGAATCACCTGGGATGTTTTTTTGTTTTGTTTTGTTTTTTTTGTTTTGTTTTGTTTTTTTACCTGGGATGTTTTGAATGGCAACTCTGACCACCCAGCCTTCTGGGCCCTCCCCCCATGGCCAATGGAAAGCCTGGTGATCCCAAGTCAACCCCAAACTAGAATCCACCCACATGTCCACCATCAGTAGAATGGATAAATAAGTTGTTGTGTGTGCATGCAATGAGATACTACACTGCAATGAAAATGAACGAACTCCTGCTACAGGCAACCTGGATGAATCTCACAAACACGGTGTTGAGCGAAAGGAGCCAGACAGAAAAGAATGCAGACTCTCTTCACAGAGGTCCTCCAGGATTAAGGGGACCAATGATTCCACCACTGCTGAGCCTCCCACCTCCTCCCAGGGGCAGAGGCCCAATCCGGGGAGGCCTGGGCCCCAGGTGCGGCCCATATGGTCGTGGCTGGTGGGGGGCCAATACTGAACCTCCTTTTCCTGGTCCAGGCCATGGGCGTCCTTCCAGAGGAGGCTTTCACAAAGAGCAGAGAAATCCCCAAAGGCTCAAAAGTTGGTCTCTTATCAAAAATACCTGCCTGCCCAAGGATGGCCCCCAAGTTATGGAAGACAAATCAAACCGCCCTGTCTGCCGACACTTTGCCAAAAAGGGCCACTGTCAATATGAGGACCTCTGTGCCTTCTACCACCCAGGCGCCAATGGGCCTCCTCTGTGAGACTGTGCCTTCCCATCCAGGCTGGAAGGAGCCCTCTGACCTAGCAGCCATATATTTCCCTGTGGCCCTGTGACGGCTACTGTGAGGCTGTTCCACCCACCACCCTCAGTCAGTGACACTCACCCCCATCTCTCACCTCCCCCATTTGGGGTCCAGAGTTTTGTTTCATCACTGGTGCCCAGCGTGTGGGCTTTCTTCCGATCCAGCCTCCAGAGACTCGCCTTCAGGACCCCACCTTTGCTCTCTTCAACTGCCTCCTGGATCCTCTTCCCCTTCGCTGATTGCTGAACAGGAAACCTCTTTGGTGCTATTTCTTGTGCGTCTGTCCACCCAGCCCTCGGCACTGCCCTCGATTCCTAAGAGCCCTGGAGCAGTTTCCTACCATTCCCTTCTTCTAGCAGCTTGTTTTAAGTCCTTTTTATGTGACAAACCCTACCCCCAAAGTTGCCACTTGCTCTGTGAAACTCACCAGGTTGACCTGGGGTCAAGTATGGATGACTGGTGCAGAGTTACTCCCTGAAAGGCCACTCTCCCTGCTTTTGGATTTTGTAGATCCTGCATCAGTAGCATGATCCCCACCACTCTGGTCTGTGATCACTGTGCTTTGTGAAACTGTGCATCCCCTTGTACGTAGCCTTTCTCAGTGTCCGTGGCATCATTGTGACTTCCCAACACTAGAGTAAGTTTTTCTGCCAAAATGAGTGAGGCTCTTGATGCCCTCTAGACTTTCCACACCTCCCAACATGGGAGAATTGTGAAACTTTCCGCAAGACTGCCTCCCTGGTCTCCCCATTCTCCTGGTGTCGGTTTTTTTTTTTGGGTTTGACACAAGCCCATGAGATGTCCTCTAAAGCCTCTTACGGGCTATCCTATCTCCTCTCCAGCCCACTTTAGTTAGAGTACATCATTGTGAGGCCACCAGCCCTTTCATCTGAATTCTGTGAATCTCCACCTGGCCTACCCTTGGGTGGAACCTGGACGGTACTGTCACCCTTGTCTAACCTTCTTCCCTGCATCCCTGGCACTGGTTGTTTTCTGTAAAAATGGCAGTGAACAGGTTCGGTTTTGCACTGGCCCTGAGGAAATGGGTCAGGAGTTGTGTGGGCAAGAGGGAAGGATGAGAGCTGTTAGAGAACTGAGAATGAATTTTTTTTCTTTTTAACATTTTTTATATTAGTAATATATTGCAGTGGAAACAAAAAAAATAAAAAACTAATATTTTCTTAAGTACTGCTTTAGCAGCATCTCAGAAGTTTTGATATGTAGACGTTTCGTTATCAACCAGTTCAAAATATTTTGTAGTTCCCATTGCATCTTTGAGTCATGTGTGGTAATGGGACATGTTCTATTCATTTAAGTCTTTTGAAATTTATTGAGAGTTGTTTTGTGGCCCAGTTTGGACTGTGGACCCTCTTCTCACTTTCTCAAGAACACCATCGCTCTGGTGATTCTTCCCTTTTGTCCTGTATCAGTTTTTGCCTCCCTCCCGGCTTGTTGCCATTACCATACAAGCCTGCTATTGTTTCTGACATCTTTTAAAAAACAAATCACAATCCTGTCCTGACTATGTATCTACCTCCAGTCTGCTTCTCTTTTCCTTCCCACCTGTCTGAGCCTGGTTTTCCCTGCAGGTGGAGATTTTCATGCTCTAGTATAGGTAGTTTCCTTGGGAGGTGATTCCAGGGACCCCCAAATGAGAGATGGGGGGTGAAACAGGACAGAGGCGGAGGGATAGCTTATCGAGAGCCCCTCCCACATGCATCTCAGAGCACTGTCAAGGAGGAAGTATTGATTCCTGGGTACCTGTACCCACTGGCCAAGGATGGTCTGGAGCCTTAACCCCTTCCCATGTTAGGGTTGGGTGTGTGAGGTTGCATTACACACGCTTGTTTTATAGGAGGCACTGCAAACCACACTGCCTGAGGCCCTGAAGCAGTGACCACAGTAAGGGGCAGTGGGAAAGATGTCAAAGGAGCAAAGGAGAAGTCTGGGGATGCATTTTAGCAAGCTGGGAGAGCTGCCTGCGCTCAGCATCTCAAGTTTCTCTCCTCTCGTTACTTTGTGAGTAATCTCCAACCAGCGCTTTACACTCCCCCAGCAGCTTTGGTTCAGGTTTCTGGTGGCTTCCATGTGGCCAAATCTAGGTGACAACTCTTAGTCCTTACTTTAGTTGTCCTCTGAGCAGCTTTGGACATGATAGATCACTCTCTGCTCCTTGAAACAGTTCTTTCTCTCAGCATCGGGATGCTGCTGAGACTGGTTTTCCTTTTGTGCCTCTGGCCAACCCCGTCAGCCCTCCAACCTCTAAAGCTGGTGTGCCTACGCTTAGTCCTTGGACTGCTTTCTTTGCTGTTTATACTCACCCTCTTGGTGGTCTCATCTATATCACTGCATTTCAAATACCATCGATCTGCGCTTGGTCCAAAGTATGTCCCTGGCCCTGATCTGCCCCCCTGAACTCCAGACCTGTCAGTCCAGTTGCTCTTCAGCATTTGCATGTCAGAAAAGACCAAGACAGACTTCCTGATGGTCTCCCCGAAACTGGGTCCTTCTTCTGTGTTTCCTGTCCCCGTAAATGGCAACTCCATCTTCATAGGTCTTGAGGATATAAAATGGACTCTTCTTTTTCTTGCATTCCCCATAGGTGCTCTGTCAGTAGATTCTGATGCCTCTACGCTCACCACATAACCACAATCCAGCCCCTTCCCACTGCTTTGGCGGCAGCCAGTGTCATCTCACTGATGGATTGCAGGGGCCCCTTAGCTGGTTCTCTGTCTCTGTCTTGCCCCGTCAACACGGTGGCCTGAGAGATCTTATTAAAGCAGTGGTTCTGAACCAGAGCCGTTTTGTTCTGTAAAGAACACTTGGCAGCATCTGAAGACATTCTTAATTGTCACAACTGGTTGTGTGTGCATATGGGTGCATGCATGCTACTAAGGATGCTGTTAAACATCCTGCAATGTAGAGACAGCCCCCCAGGACAAAGAATTATCCAGCTCGTAATGTCAGTAGTGCTGGAGTTGAAAAACCCTGTGTTAAAAACATTAGTAATGCTGCTTTTTTGCTTAAAACTTACCCAAACAAATCATCTTATCCAGATGTGGAGGTAAAATGAGATCTGTTTAAAGCCCTGTGAGGTCCAATGTGATATCCACACACATATACACCCTTCTATACATCTCTCTTATTACTCTGGTCTCTGGCTCCTCCTTTGTGCCCTCAGGCTTACTCCTCTCCAGCCACACTGGTTTGCTGCTGATTCTGGAGCATGTTAGGTTTCCTGCTGCCTCAGGGCCTTGGCACTGGCTGTTTCCTCTGCCTGGAATGTCCTCCTCCTCTCAAGCCCTAACATCCTGAGGCTCAGTGCCTCACCTGCTTCAGGTCTTTAGCCAAGTGACACTTCTTAATGCAGCCTTCCCTGAACATCCTATATAGAAGTACATTTTCCCCTCAGATACCTCCTCCTGTTTTATTTTTCTCCTTATGACTAATATTCCATATAAGTTAAGTTTTCATTTTACTTATCTTACATCCCCCTTTAGAAGATGTGCTCTGTAAGAGCAGAGGTTGTTACCCATATTATTCACTCCTGTATTCCTAGCACTGAGAATAGTCCCCAGTGCATAGCAGGCACTCAACAAAAATGTGATGAATGAATGATGAATGAATAATGTTTTGTAAAGTGTAAGTACATGCATGTGATATTTGTGATTATTATTACACTATGGTGCTACTAAGGGAGATGGTAGAAACTCTGCCATAAGGTCTTGAAAAAAAAATAACACAGATGGGGACAATTGGTTAACTATTTGGGGAAAAAAATAAAGTTAAATCCTCACCTACATTATCCTGCAAAATACATTCCAGATGGATTAAGGAGTTAAGTGTGAAAAATGAAGCCACACAAAAAAATTAGAAGGTATTATAGGGAAATATTTATCTTATGTCTGGTTGGAAAAGGACTAGCTTTACATAAAGCCCCTGGAAATGATCTCAACCAGGGACTGTTACATTGGACCGCGTGAAAATTTAGAGCACTTTCACATGTAAAAATTTATAAACAATAAAAGGCAATCAACAAAGCGAGTAAAGCATTTGCTACAGAGAGCAAGCCTGATGTCTTCAATACATAATAAAGCCACCCCAAGGGCAGCCCCAGTGGTGCAGCGGTTTGGCGCTGTCTGCAGCCCGAGGTGTGATCCTGGAGATGCAGGATCAAGTCCCATGTCGGGCTCCCTGCATGGAGCCTGCTTCTCCCTCTGCCTCTCTCTCTCTCTCTCTCTCTCTCTCTCTCTCTCTGTCTGTCTATGAATAAATAAATAAAATCTTAAAAAAAAGCCACCCCAAAATGATAAGAAAAATGGAGAAAGAACAGGAACAGGCTATTGACAAAAGAAGAAATGCAGTTAGCATTCCCCACCTTGACATTAAACCCCAAATAAAAACGGAATAATCATTTTGGTGTCACAAATTAGCAAACACAAAGGAAATCCTGTTCCTTCTCGCTGCAATGTGCAATGAAGGCGGCCACCTCAGCAGTCAACTGGTGTGAGTATGAACTGGGACCGTCTTTCTGGAGGGCAGCCTGACAGTATGTTCCACAAACCTGGAAAATATTCAGTCTCGTTGACTCAGGAATTCCTCCTTTTGGAAGTTATCCTGAGGAAGCATTCAGACATGCAGACAGTGATTTATGTTCAGCAAATAATACTCATCACAGCATTATTTATGACAGTAAAAAACCAGGAACAACCTAAATGTCTAATAATAGGGAATAACTAACTACATTATAATGAATCCCATAATGGAATACTATGCAGCCATCCAGAAGGGATTTGTTGTTGTAGTTGTTTAAAGATTTTATTTATTCATTGGAGACACACAGAGAGAGGCAGAGACATAGGCAGAGCAAGAAGCAGGCTCCCTGCGGAGAGCCCAATGCAGGACTTGATCCCAGGGTCCAGGGATCACGCCCGGAGCCAAAGGCAGATGCTCAACCACTGAGCCACCCAGGTGCCCCCAAGAAGGGAGTTTTTGAGGGACCCCTCATGGCAAGAGGGAAATGCTCATGATTTGTGTACAAATACTAAACAAATGTCGGTATGTAGTAAGATGCTAAATATTTGTATATGTATTTGTACATGTATACGTCTCTATGCACAGACATGTTCATACACATAGGTGTAATGAAAAAAAATGAACCTATCAAAATCTAAGCGGTCTGAGAGATGAGATTATGGAAGTATTTCTAATTCTTAAAGGTTTTCCTCCAAAAATTCATCATAAATCAACATGTACATTTAGCTGCGGATATATCTCAGAAGGGAAAACCCAAGGTCACATATTGCATGGTCTGTGACGGCTTTCTCAAGGCTGTGTGTGTATGCAGGAAAAGAACAAGAAGGCTCTCCGGGCTTTCTAGAGTTCACTTGTTGTAGCCCTTGATGATGTAGTCAGGGAGACTCCTTGCCCTCATGGAGCTTGCATTCCAGTGGCGCAGACAGTGAGCACATAGAGGACATATAGGTAATAGCATGAGCTAGGAAGAAAATGGAAGCAGGTGAGGGGATAGTGAGAGATTGGGTCTAGGGAGGGTGGAGAAGGCCTCTCGCGGAAAGTGAGATCTGAGTGACAAGAGGCAGCCATCCATGACCTGTCTAGTGCAGCGCTCGTCAGGTGGAGGAAACAACGAGTGCAAAGGCCCAGAAAGAGGAACAAGCTGCCAGTGTGGGATGGGGCCAGCATGTCTGTAGCGTGGCAGGGAGAGTGCAACAAGATGCAGAGGGATGTTTCTCCTTCTCTTACCTTTGTGGGGTTGCCTGCTCTCCAAGACCATCTCATGACTCATTTGTTTCCAGAGCACCATTCTGAGCCAGGCACTGGACCAGGAAGGGAGGCTAGAGGGAGAACTAGAGAGAGAACCTCAGGCACTAACTTCAGGGGGCTTGGGGTGGCTTATTCATGGGGAGATCTAGGAGGGCTTCAGGGAGGAAACATTTGAGCTGGGCCTTGAAAGATAAGTAGGAATGAGTTGGCCATGTTGAAGTGGCTAGAAGGGCATTTCAGGAGAGGGAAGAGCATGAAGCAGGGGATGGGGTAGGCATACACGTACAGGTCTAACAGGGAATGGCAAAGTGCTGTCGGGCCTGCACTCTGACTCTGCGGGGGTGCGTTGAGTGTATGTGCATGCAGTCTTGGCAGATCAGACCAGAGATGTGGTTTGGAGCCAAGCAGTTTGAAGGGCCTTGACTGTGCCAGGCCAGAGAGGTGAGACTCTACTCCTGAGGATCGGTGGTGGCCAGATGCAAGGTAGGCTGGCACCAGACTGTCTGCAGCAGGGTTCTCTGGGATGCTCAGAGAAGTGCATCTTCCCAGCCCAAATCCCCCGAGATTCTGATCTGATTTGTCAAAGGCAGAATCCAGATATATTGTTCAAATCCCTGGAGTGATTCTCCTGTGCCAGAGTTTGGAGCCCACTGCTGTGGATGAGGAGTTATAGAGTAGTATGAACAGGGAGAGTCAGGACTCGTCCTTCACCCTGGGAGCCCTCCCTGGTGGTCACCCCTTCTGGCCTCTCGGGGGTGTTGTTTCCTGTTCCTGTATTTGAGCCTGTGGTCACTACGTCTAACCTGTCTCTGCATTTTGTACGACTAGCCGCTGATACTCAGCACATAGTAGAGTGCACTTGGGCCGGCTGTGCTGGCGAGGGAGGCGGGGCTCTGATAGTGCAGGGAGGGCCTGTGGCAGAGGTGGCCTGGATGTACCTGCTTGATTGTGGCTGAGTTACTTCACCTTCTGAGCTTCAGGTTCCTTGTTTGGTAGGTGGAGGGTAATTATCTCTCCTGCTAGTTAAATTAGTATATAAAGTAGCTGGTACTTAAGATCTGCCTAAGCCGAAGGGAGAAGAAATGTGTGGGAAATATCAGAAAGGGACACAGAACATAAAGACTCCTAACTCTGGGAAATGAACTAGGGGTGGTGGAAGGGGAGGAGGGCGGGGTGTGGGGGTGAATGGGTGATGGGCACTGAGGGGGACACTTGACGGGATGAGCACTGGGTGTTATTCTGTATGTTGGTAAATTGAACACCAATAAAAATTAATTTATTAAAAAAAAAAGATCTGCCTAAGCCCTATGTCGGCATTATGTCTGGTTCTTGGTTCTATCCCTGCTGCTGGTAGAGAGTGGGCATCAAAACTGTGTTGAAAGAAACAGTGAGGTGCTCTAATATACTAGCTTCCTTCCCTCGTCATCCTCCTCCCTTGGTGGATGTGATCCTGGTGTTCAGGTGCTGGGGCATTGGGGAATTCAGTTAAAACAGCATAGATCATCTCCTGTGTGTCTGTGGGAAGATGCAGGGATGGATAGGGTCATATCTGTTTGAGGCAAGACCTCTGGGGATCAATAAGGCAGACACAAAAATGCTCTAATTCAGGGTATGCTCGTGAGGGCAGAGACCAACCAAGGCCAAGTCCTGGCATGATGGTGAGCTCAGGAAAGGACCACTGACAGCACCCCAAATAGAGAGCATGGGAAGGCCAAAAGGACGAGTGGTGGGCAAGGACACAGGTGTCTTGAAAAGTGGGACCTTCAGGGTGCCTGGAGCTCATGCCCTTGTGGTCTGCCTCTCTCTCTCTCTCTCTCTCTCTCTCTCTCTCTCTCTCTCTCTCTCTAAGATTTTCTGTGCTCTCACGTCAGGCTGTTTCTTTTCCCATATATTCTGTTGAGTGGAAAGAGCAGAGCTTTAGAGTCAGGGAGGCCAGGCTGTATGGCTTGGAACAAGTTCTCTTGGAGCATCTTAGGGTCCTCTTATATAACATGGGGACAGTATTATGTTCCTCACGTGACTGGCATTGTGGCTGAAATAAAACTCATACCAAGCCCAGTGCCTGGCACACAGCAGTTACATAATTAATGTCAGTCCTTATGTCCCTCCTCCCTTCCTGTCCCACCTCTCTTCTGGTTGACAGTCAGCCTTGGGAAGTCCCCAGTGGATTTCCCAGCCAGGCACATTGGCCCTGCATTCTGCTATCTCTTCAAGATAATAAATACGAACAAAACCGAAATCCATTATTAGCTTCTTCTAGACTGTCTGCATGATTTATGGCTTCAAAGTGTCTCTAGTTAATCTGTCGAAAGGGATTTTAAATTTCATCCGTCTTCCCTGCTGGCAGCCTCCTCTACCTTGAATTCAGCTGTTTGACATGTCTAGTACCGGGGTCCCATTTTAAAAACATTTACAGTGGGCCGGCAGGGAAAAAAAATCAGAGATGGAGCGGCAAGCAGGAGGCTCAATTTGGCACATCTGCTTTTAATTCTACGCATCTCCAAAAGTGCAAATAACTTGAAAGTTCGCCCAGGGAAGAGGTCCACTGTGCCCACGAGGGCTGCCTTAGGTGACTTTAAAGGAGAGAGGGATAATTACTGAAAATGAATTGTCACTGAAATAGAACCCTCCCGATCGGCCAGGCTGACCATCTGCTGCTCACATGTGCGGGCAGCATTTCGCGCCTCCCCCACCCAGGCCTGCAGAGCTCTCAGCGCTGGGGTTTTCTTAACCTCTGCCTCCCAGGCCGCTCAGGTAATTGTTCCAGATTCATGCCAATTGTGGGAGTGGCTGCATAGTTCCAACGCGTGGCTGTGGTCGTGGGACCCGGAGTTAGGGCACTGGCAGATACTGCCCAGAATTCGGTTCAGCAGATATATGGTAAGGCCCTGTGACCGGCAGGGCCTGGAAAATGTGTGTGTGTGTGTGTGTGTGTGTGTGTGTGTGTGTGTGTGCGCGCGTGTGTGTGCATGCCCATATGTACTTGCACATAGCACTCTACAGTTTACAAAGCCCTTGTACACATATCATAGGTGGGAAAGCTGAATTCAGTCCCTGAATACACAGGCCAGTCCCTGTGTGGGGTGCTGGATGTGGAGATGAATCAGCCACAAGCCCCGCCCTCGGACACCTGTGGGAGAGAGGGGGTCTGTACCTCTGAGCGAGCTGAACAAGGGTATCCAGACGGGTTTTACTGGGAGGCGCCACTTAAGCTGGGCCTTTTGGGATTTGTGCATGTGACAGGTATTTGTAAATTGCTGTTGTGAGCCAGGCTGTGTTCTCTGACCTGGAAGGTGATCAAAATAGACCAAGTCTATGCCCTCAGAGAGCAGAAGATCAAAGACATGAGCAAAGAAACAAGATGCTGTTAACACTCGTTGAATGTCATAAAGATGGACAAACAGGATGGCATGACCCATGAGGCTCCCAGCACATCAGGGAGGGCTTCCTGGATGAGGTGGGATCTTCATGTTGAGACTTGAATGGTGACCAGAAACTGCTGTATGAACCTGGAAGAAAAGAGGCCAGAAAATGCAAAGCTCCTGAGGTGTGTTTGAGGACAAGGCAGTTGTCTTAGTTGGTTCAGGCTGCTAATAGCAAACATATGATGAACATTCTTCTCTCACAGTTCTGGAGGCTGGATGTCCCACATTCAGTGTCTGGTGAGGGTCTGCATCTTGGTTCATAGACAGCTGTCCTCTCACTGTGTCCTCTTATGGAAGAGAACAAGAGAAGCAAGCTTCCTCTTGTTTCTTCTTAGAAGGGCTATTCATGGGGCCCCATGCTCATGGCTTCATATAATCCCTACTACCTCCCAAGGGCCCCATCTCCAAATATACCATCACATTGGAGGTAGGGTTTCAACAGATGAATTTGGGGGGTACACAAGCATTCTGCCCATAACAGTGAGTGTACCAGAAGCAGAACAATGAGGGACTGATAAAGAGGTGGGGAACCATCAGACCTAGGAGCTGGGGGCCACTGAAGAAGGTTTGGAGCAGAGGTGAAGGTTCCTGGGGGGAGGTGGCAGTGTGCAAAGCCTGTAGCTATTGGGCTGTCAGGGTCAGATGTGGGGGAGGCTGCCTCCTAGGGAAGTTGTGGGTTGTTTATCTGACTTGCCTATGATTGGGTGGATGACCCCACTAGCTGCAGTAATGGGAAGCTCCAGGATTCGGCCAGGTTCTGGTCAAGACCACCAGGAGTGGAGGAGACTAGACCTTGGCACCATGCCCTGCCCCCTTTGCCATTCCCAAGAGCAGCCACTACTCAGGCTGCAAAGGGATAGTGCATCCATCGTTGTGAGTGACTGGAGATGGGAGTGCCAGAGGTGGGACTCACTGTTTCTCGCTGTCGCTCCAAGGTCACTGAGCCCAGGCATCTGGGAGCCCACCTAGATCTCTTCAAGGGAAAGGTGGCTCCACCTCTGATGGAAGAGGCAGTCAGGGGCAGGCAGGTGTGAGCTTTCTAAAGGCAGCATTGTGATCACTTGTGCCCCCTACCTGTCCCTCCACCCCCACCCCCACCCCCAACCCCGTGTGGATCACTAGGCCTAGCCTACAGCCTGCACTTGGGTACTGTTTCTGCACTGATGGACAGATTGATCGGAATAGTGGTTTGGAATCAGATAGGCCTGGGTTTAAATCCATTTCTTATCTGAGCTTCTCATTTCTTCATCTACAAAATAGAGAAAACATTAGGATTAGATGAGATTTTGCTTATATAGCCTCAGACCCAGTTCCTGGCACACAATAGGCACTTACTATATAGGGGCTGCATATCCCAGAGAAAAAGTGAGGACTGGGAATGGAGATCCTCCCTAGGCTAGGGAGAGAGGAACATTAACAGCCAGGTGCGCAGTTAATGTTTGTTGAATAAAAACTTGAGTAAATGAAGAATGAATGGATAATATAGCTTACATATTGGGATTTGGTCCAGACCTGGGCCAAGTGATAAATCTATAATTCTGTCATAGTAGAGGATAAAGTCCAAGATTACTGAAGTGGCTCACAAGGTGCGACCTGCCCCAGCTCTGCTCATCTCACTTTCTGGGCTTCTTGGTCCTAGTTCTGAAAACTTAGCAACTCCCAAATACCTGCTGCTGTTACATGTCTCTGGCTGGATGATGATCCGTGCACTTTTGATGCTCTTCTTGCCCTGTCCTTCTGGCAAGTAATCTTTCAGGATTTAGCTCAACAGTCATCCCCTCTAGGAGGGTTTTCCAACTCCTTTCTGCCCAGAAGCAAGAAAAGAAGCTTAATACCAGGTGTGTATCCAGACCCGAAGCTTCCAGAAGCCGGGCTTGCATTTGTTTTCTCTTTAAAACTGGCCAGCAAGAAGATGGTCCTTCAGTGGGTCTCTGGGTTACCAGCATACCAACAGGCCAGTGATTGGAACCGCCGCTCCCCCTGTTTTATTTTCATTTCCCTGATGACTAAAAATTTAGAGCATTTTTGCATCTGCTCGTGTGTATTGGCATATGCATATCTTCTTTCAAGCCGTGAATACTCAAATCTTTTGTCCATTTTCAGTTGCATTGTCTATCCTTCTGTTATTGAATCGTAAGAGTTCTTTGTATATTCCAGATACAAGTCTTGTTAGATATACGTATGGGGAATATTTTTTCCTATTTGTTGTCTTCCCTTTTCATTTCCTAAAAGGTGTTTTTCAAGAACAGAGGTTCTTAACTTTGAAGCAGTCCAGTTTATCAACTTTTTCTTTTATATTTCTTGCTTTTTATGTTCTTCTTTTTTTAAGATTTTATTTATTTATTCATGAGAGAGACACAGAGAGACAGAGACCTAGGCAGAAGGAGAAGCAGGCTCCCTGCGGGGAGCCTGATGTGAGACTCAATCCCAGGACCCCGGATCACAGCCTGAATCAAAGACAGATGCTCAACCACTGAGCCACCCAGGTGCCCTGCTCTTATGTTCTAAGAAACCTTTGCCTGGGGATCCCTGGGTGGCACAGCAGTTTAGCGCCTGCCTTTGGCCCAGGGCGCGATCCTGAAGACCTGGGATCGAGTCCCACATCAGACTCCCAGTGCATGGAGCCTGCTTCTCCCTCTGCCTGTGTCTCTGCCTCTCCCTCTCTCTCTCTGTGTGACTATCATAAATAAATAAAAATTAAAAAAAAAACCTTTGCCTGTGCCAAGTTATGCCCTCTCTTAGAAGTTTTATGGCTTTAACCTTAAGTTTAGATTGATAATGCACTGAGTTGATTTTGGGGTATGTTGTGAGATCAGAGTCAGGGTTGTCTTTTCCATACAGTTATTCAGCTTTTCCAGAAACATTTGCTGAAAAGACTTCTTTCTCATTGGTTTGTCTTGGCAATATTCATAGTAGTGTGGGTTTATCTGTAGGCTTTCCATTTGTTCCATTGATCTATATGTCTGTTCTTATACCATCACCACCACCACACTGTCTTGCTTACTGTAGTTTTATTTAAAAAAAATACCTTGAAATCAGATAGTCCAAATCCTCTGACTTTGTCTTCATTTTTAATATTTTTTGACTATTCTAGATCCTCAATATTTTCACATGTATTTTAGAATCAACTTATCAAATTTTGCCAAAAAGGCTGCTGGAATTTTTATTGAAATGGCATTAAATGTATAGTCAGTTTGGATAGAATTGAGATCTTAACAATGTTGGCTCTTCCATCCATGAACATAGTATCTCTCCTCCCATTTATTTAGGTCTTTTCTACTTTCTGTCAATGGTATTTAATAATTTTCAGTGTAAAGGGTCTTACACAACTTTCACTTTGTTCCTAAGCATTTTATGTTTTTTGATGTTGTTATGTTACTGTGTTCTAAGAAACTTTTTCCTATCCCAAGTCATGCTCTCTTGTTTTATGGTTTCAGCTATAAATGGATTATTCCTGTAAATTCCTTTTTTGCTTAATTTTTTCTAGTATATAGAAGTATAATTTATATGTTGACCTTGTATCCTGTGACATAGCTAAATTAATTTATTCTAAGTTTTTCTGGAGGTATTATGCTGAGTGAAATAAGTCAATCGGAGAAGGACAAACATTATATGGTCTCATTCATTTGGGGAATATAAATAATAGTGAAAGGGAATAGAGGGGAAGGGAGAAGAAATGGGTAGGAAATATCAGAAAGGGAGACAGAACATGGAAGACTCCTAACTCTGGGAAACGAACTAGGGGTGGTGTAAGGGGAAGAGGGCGGGGGGTGGGGGTGACTGGGTGGCGGGCACTGAGAGGGGCACTTGATGGGATGAGCACTGGGTGTTATTCTGTATGTTGGCAAATTGAACACCAATAAAAATAAACTTATTAAATAAATAAATAAGTTTTTTATTTTGGAGATTGTTTAGGACTTTCCATATAAACAGTCATGTCATCTGGGAATAAAGAGTTGTGCTTTTTCTTTTCTTATTTTCATGCCTTGCCTAATTGCACCACCTCGGACCTCTAATAAAATGTTGAATAGATGTGGTGAATATGGACATCCTTACTTTGTTCCTGATTTAGGGGAAAGCATTGCCATAAAGCATGATGTTAGCTATAGTTTATCACTGGTTTTCCTTTATTGAAGAAACTCTTTTCTATTGCTAGTATGCTGAGAGTTTCTTATCATGAATAGGTATTGCTTTTTTTTGTACCTGTTGAGCTGATCATATGGTTCTTCTTTATCCTTTAGATTTAGTGAATTATGTTGATTGATCTGGAACCTTGCATTCTGAGGACCTTACTTGGTGGTGATGATCTATTCTTTTTGTACATTGCTAGTTTTAATTTGCTAATTTTTTAAAAGAATAGATAACCAATTTGATACACTTTAATCATAAATATGAAATTTTAGAGAAAAGAGGGATCCCTGGGTGGCGCAGCGGTTTAGCGCCTGACTTTAGCCCAGGGCGCGATCCTGGAGACCCGGGATCGAATCCCACGTCCGGCTCCCGGTGCATGGAGCCTGCTTCTCCCTCTGCCTGTGTCTCTGCCTCTCTCTCTCTCTCTCTCTCTCTCTCTCTCTCTCTATCATAAATAAATAAAAAAAATTAAAAAAAAAGAAATTTTAGAGAAAAGAATAAGGAGTTATTTATAAACCATAAAAAGTCCTAAAAGGTGGGTAAAATAATAAATACACTAAGAACTCTCATACACAGCCTTATCACAGTTATGTGTTAATTGCTAGGGATAAACTCAAGCCAGTGGGTTTCTTGAGAAATTAACAAAAGAACCCTCACAAAAACAGTAAGAGTTGACAAAAACAGAAAATGGTATAAAAGAATGATTTTAAAAATGTATATTAGTTTCCTGAGGCTGCTGTAGCAAATTACCACAAACTTGGTTGCTTAAAAACAACATTTCTTCTCTTACCATCCTGGAAGAGTCTGGCATCAAGGTGCTGGCTCTGGAGGCTCAAGGGTAGAATCTGTTCTTTGCCACCTCTATTTGTGGTGGCTGTTGGCATTTCTTGATCTGTAGTTGGACCACTCTTAGTCTCTGCTCAGTGGGCACATTGTCTCCTTTCTATTGTCTTACATAAGGATGCTTCTCATTGGCTTTAGGGCCCACCAGGATAATCCAGGAAGATCTCCCCATCTTAAGACCCTTTACTTCATTTCATCTGCAAAGACCTTGTTTCCAAGTGTGGTCACCTTTACACATTCCAGGAATTTGATGTGGACTTATCTTTTCAGAGGCCACCTTTCAACCTATTACGCAGTATAACTTTAAGATTTCCTGTATGAAACAATGATTTTTGATTCCTGATAATGAAATAAGCTGAATAAATACTAAATAAGACTAAATCAACTATGATCCTTGATTTTGACCAAGGAATACTTTTAAAAATGCTACTCGGAACACAAAATTTCTAACTCAAACTAAAACCATCTCCTCCAACACAAATTGTCATCTTTATAAATGGTTAAAATAAACAAGTTTTGGGTAACTGTTTGGGTAATTTGGGAATATAGCCATTTGGCGAAGTAATTTGTGGCTAATTGGCTTTTGATGAATTGGTCATTTGACACGTTGATTTTTGGCCAACTGGCTCTTGGAGAATTGATGTTCGTCAAGTTGGACTGCCTCCCACATGGGCCTGGGGCTTGATGTCTGGGGCCAGGCTGTGAGGCCCACATGGGCGCCTGGCAGGCTGAGTGCTTGGTCCAGGATCCAAAGATCATCTTAGATCAGGAGGGGAGAATCCCAGAAGACCTGGCCATCCCCCAGCCTTGGCCACCACTCCATCCTGAGACCTTGCTCCAGGCGATTTGGGAGCTACAAATAATAACAGAATGAGAGTGACCTTTTATTGACTGTGTGCTGGGCCCTGAGCTGAGCATCTATGGGCATTTTAACCTGCCAGCAAGCATCTGCAACAAGTGTGATTGTCTGCATTTTACAGATAAGGGAAGGGAGGCTCAGAGAGCTTAGGTTACCTGGCCACGACCACACTGGCAGATGAGTGGCAAAGTGACGATTCCAGACCAGGTAGGTTGTCTCTAAAGCCCATGCTATGAACTGCTTGGTCAGAATGGATCAGATGTAGTAGTCCATGTCTTTAAGCAGTTGCCAGCACAGTCAGCTCATTCAGAAAGAATTTCCGTGGGCCGTTGCAGCCTGCCAGTGAAGCCCTTTCCTGTTTCTCTAGATGAGGAAACTGAGACCTGGATAAAGTGTGAGATCTGTGGAAGGTCGCCCAGCTGATGAGCATCAGAGCTGGGACTGGAACCAGGCAAGGTCTCAGTCCTCCTGTCTTGGCCACCTCCACCTCCAGCCTGGCTCCTGGATTTCTCTGCTCTTTTGTGTCCTTTGTGTTGTCTCTGAAAGTGGGACAGACCCCAGAGGCCCCCCCCGCCTTCCATCCCCCAGCCCTCCTTGTTTATGTCCGTGTTAATGGGCCTTTGCAGGCTGGTCCAGCTGCCGGGTGTGAGCCAGCAAGCCACCTGGAGCTGCGTCTGCCACAGAATGTTTACGGTGCTCGGAGCCGAAACGAAACAACATCCATCTTGTTGACTGCTCCCAAACACTGCACTCATTCATGGCCAGCCTGCTGACAGGGTCCCCGTGCTTGGCAGTGAGCTGCCACAGCTCACCCGGCAAAACCTGGCAGCAAGCAGGGTGAGGAGGAAGCAAGCGGACTTTGGGGAACTCATGTTCTGAGCCCAGGGCCTCTGCCCACTTTCTGTCCACTCTCTTCTGAGTCAGATGCATGTGTTAAGATGGTACACCATGATGTCAGGCTTGGCCTGAAGAAACGATGCCAGGTCACTGAGCTGGCATCAGAAGCACGGGTCAGTGCTCACCATAGGCTTCCAGGGAGGCCCGGGGAGACCATCTATGGAACTGTGAGGTGCCCATGGCCAAGGTCAGCAGGCCGACAGCCCGACATCCTGGAGGGACCCAGGGCTTGACCCCAGGCAGAATTTCCGCATGGTCCTCATTGGTTCCCAGATTTCATTTCTTTCTCTCTCCAGCAAGGTTAATGATGACCTCTGTCCTGCAGAGCCGATGGGGGAATCTTTGAGATACGCTTATAAACCAAATTGTTCCTATAAATATCTCATCTCTTCCAGGCTCCTGGAGAGAGTATTACCCCGTTCGGCTGCCTTTAAGAGGCAGAAGGGAGGCTCTTTGGAGTAGTGCCTCGTGGGGACTCTAGAAAACTGCGTCTGTTCCTGATGTGGCCATTGTCTGTGTGAACTTGAACTATGCGGGCCTCAGGGTCCCTTTCTGTTAAAACAGTAGCTGAGATTAGATTATCTTTCCTGTAGAAATTTTAGTGTGTTTTAGCCCAGATATATTATATCAGGATGACTGAGGTATATGTCTCCTAGGATGTATGTGTGTGTTCCCCGTGGGAATGGCCTCTCCAAGCCTGTGGGCAGCCCTGCGGGCAGGGCATGAGTTGGCCACTGTAATCACAGCCAGTGGATTATTCCACACCTAGAATCATCAGCCCTGAGCCCAATCCCAGGCCAGCTTGCTTCTAGGTGTGTCACTCAGGAGAAGTCACCTCACCTTCCTGGGCCTTGGTTTCCTCACCTGTAAAATGGGCTAATTGATCTCTTTTAGCAGGACTGCTGAGAAGCTGACATGAAACATGTAGCCCAGTCCTCTGCCCCACCAGGAACTGACATAGCTTACATCACACAGTGAGGGCTGCAGGAGAGGGACTCCTGGCATTCCTGGGAGCAGCTGATCACATGGGAGAGGGTGGCAGGGTCAGGGCAGGCTTCATGGAGGAAGGATAAGGGAAGGAAGGTATGCACCCTTGTCCTCGGGTGTGGGGGACGCTTCAGTCCCGGCACTGATCCATCCTGATGTCCTTTTCTATTTTAAGGTCCATATGAGTCACCAGGCTGTGAGTTCCTGAGGGCAGCACAGAGTCTGGCTCGTCTCACTGCCCAGTACCCAGGTTTGGTGCACAGTGGGAGTGTGGCAAGAGGAAGTGTGAAGGGAGGAAGAGATGGATGGGTGCTGTTCTCAGCACCTTCCATAGAAAGCCCTGGCTTCCCGTGGGAAGTGGCAGACCTGCCAGGTAGTGAGGATCCCCCAGTGTCAGGGCCTGGTGCAGTGAGGGAGGCTTGGGTCCTGTCCAAGACCAGCTCCTCCTCTGGGTCATGAGGCCTTTTGACAGGAGACTCAGTATGGCTCGCTGGGCCTCGGTAGAACATGTATAGAGGCACCTCCAGTGCACTTCCCTTATTTTATTTTATTTTACTTTATTTTATTTTAGATTTTATTTATTTGTTCATGAGAGACGCACACAGAGAGAGGCAGAGACACAGGCAGAGGGAGAAGCAGGCTCCATGCAGGGAGCCTGATGCGGGACTCAATCCCGGGACTCCAAGATCATGCTCTGGGCCAAAGGCAGGTGCTCAACCACTGAGCCACCCAGGCGTCCCACCTTCCCTTTTATTTTATAGGAAAGGAAGCTGAGGGATCCCTGGGTGGCGCAGTGGTTTGGCGCCTGCCTTTGGCCCAGGGCGCGATCCTGGAGACCCGGGATCGAATCCCACGTCGGGCTCCCGCTGCATGGAGCCTGCTTCTCCCTCTGCCTGTGTCTCTGCCTCTTTCTCTCTCTCTCTCTCTCTCACTGTGTGCCTATCATAAATAAATAAAAAAAATTTAAAAAAAAATTAAAAAAAATAAAAAAAAAAAAAAAAGGAAAGGAAGCTGAGACCCAGGGGATGGGAGGTGCTCAAGATATACTGTGAGTCTTCAGGGAAGCCTAGGATGCCAGGCCCTGCTTCCCTGCCCAGGAGGCTTTTCCTCAGACTCTTGACCTGAAGTGTGAGAAAGGGGGTTGGCATTGAACACGGGGCCACTGGACTGAAGTACACAGACTGCATCGATGGTCTACACTGAATGCGAACCTGCCTCCTTCCCCAGGGAGGTGAAATGTGGCCTCATGGGCAGGCCTCCTGCAGCCCCAGCAGCCAGGGGCGTGCGGGGTCCTGGAACATGGCTGTCCCTCATCAGCTGCATTCTCTAGAAACTCTTCCTTGCAGCCCCTGAAATCAGGACCGGCAGCCCAGCGCAGAGCAGGGGTTGGGCCAGGGCTACATGCACACACACCTTTGCCACCTCATGCAGGCTGGCTCCTGATGGGAATGGAGACCCTGCTGGTGCTGCTTCCCGGTCCCTCAAACACGCTGTGGAAATGTTCATGTTTCCATCCCCCACCTCTCCGGGGAAATCCGTGGGGTTGAGCTAGTAAAGCTGGAATGGCTGGAGTAGGGTCTGCCAACTGGTCGGCCCACCCCCGCCAGGGCTGCATCTTAGAGAAAAGGCTTCTTGTCTCTCTTGTCTTTCTAGATCTGTCTCTGCTGGCAGCGCAGTTCATGAGTTACTCAAGTACGGATGTGTTCTCTTGTGCATTTGCTCTTCAGACTTTCCACCTGAGTCATGCTACAGAGTGCAAGGGGGGCTCTGACGGGGACACAGGGCTGGGGGCTGGTGCACGGGGGAGGTGGTGAGGGCACGCATGGTGGGGAGGGCAGCAAGGGCACTCAGGGACAAGGAATAGGGTGAGTCTTTGAGCAGCTGGGCACAGCCACGGCAGGGAGGGTGGTGGGAACCAGCAGGAGCGGGGCTGGAGCAAACAGAAGGTGCAAGATACTGTTTCCCTGGCTTAGAGAGTCAGACGTTATCTAGGGGGTTGTGGGGAGCTGTGGAGGCTTAGGAGGGGGGTGAAGCTGGTCAGACTTTCCCCACTTGGGAAAGACCACCTGGAGTGGAGGGATTGCGTTCAGGAAGGAGGGGAGACTGTCATCCAGGTGAAGAATGTTAGTGGTTTGAACTGAGGCAAAGATGGGGAGTGGGGGGAATTGAAAGTGGTTAACTGCAGGAATGGAGGCCAAGGGAGAGGAGAGAGCTCAGTTGGGGAATGCTGTAGGAGAAGGGGAAAGTTTGGGGTGGGGGATGAAAAGCATGGGGAGATAAGCTCAGTGTCAAGGTCGCAAGCCCCCTCCCACCCCACCCCTCACCCCCGGGCCTCTGCTGATCAGCCAGTGCTGGGGACTGCACCTGCCCCCCACCCCCCGCCTGCATCTCCTGGGGCTTCCCTGGGGACCCCCATGGGAATCATGTGTCTGCCTTCTAATGGGTCCTTCTGGGCTCAGGGCCGTGTGTCACTGAGTCTAGAAACAGACCCTGGGATTCAAAGACATCAAGTTGGTCCTGGGTGTGTCTCAGCACCAGAGTCAGACACGCTTGGCCCATGGCTCTCCCATCCTCGCCTCAACTGTGTGACCATGAAGGAGACCTCTGTTCCCCATCTGAGATCTGAGGGCTTGGCTGGGGGCAATGGTTCACATCAGCGCTTCCTTTAGCTAAGGAGGCCCTTTTTGTCCTGCCTCCTTTACTCCCCTAAAATGAAATTCATAGATACTGCAACCCACCTGCACCCTGACTTTTTAAAATTCCATATAATGTTTCAATTGTATTATAAAAAAGAAACGAAGGACACCTGGGTTGCTCAGTTGGTGCAGCTTCTACCTTCAGCTCAGGTCATGACCCCGGGATCCTGGGACTGAGCCTCACATCTGTTTCCTGCTCAGTGACAGGAGGGGTCTGCTTCTCCCTGCCACTCCCCCCACCCACTTGTGTGCTCACGCTTTCTAGCTCTCTCAAATAAGTAAGTAAATCTTAAAAAAAAAAAAAAAACACCAAAATGAAACGAAAGGGAAGTAACTCGTAACTCATGTGTATCTCCCTGTTGAGCCAAGGCAGGACTGTGCCAGGAAGTGGGATGAAGTCGCCAGTTGCCTGCACCTGTGTGCGGCACCCCAAGCCTGCCAGCCACAGACACACACATCACAAGCTAAGTGACCGAGGTGACGTGATTTTCTGAAAGGGTGAACAACTATTGGTCAAGTTCCCAACAAAACACAGTACAATCCTTCCTCAATTTACAGGGTAGTTCCATTCCTGGAAAATTCGGTGTATATTAAAACCATGAAAAAAGTTGTTTATACGTAAAATGGGGCTGTGTTCTAGGCATAGATAACCAGATTGCTCATTTACAAGCATTTTGAATATCTGGAAAGATGACCAAAAGTTAATGGAGGGCTGACCCTCCCTTGGGCCATCTCTGGCTCCTCCCCACTAAATGACAGTGATTCCCAGTCATTGTGACCACCAGAAATTTCCCCCAGTGATATTCAGTGTGCCCCCCCCGCAGGGTGGAACCTCCACCCTGGAGAGTCCCTATTACAGTCATGCCTCTTGTGCCTGGTGGGTGACAGTGCAGACTGGGACACTGGCTGTAATTGCTCGGGGAGGGCAGAGGAGGAGAGCAGAAACCCTGTGGGACATGGCCAGTCAGGGAGAGCTTCTTGGAGGAGATGCCCTGGGAACTGTGTGATTTCAGATCTGGGGTCCCACGGTGGGGGATTTTTTCAGAAGTCAAAGCAACTTCTGTGACTTCTTAAGTAGGCTTCACCAGCTTTTCTGGCCATACTGTGAAACAAACCATCTTTTCCCCAGAGTCTAAAACTGAGCTTCCCTGAGGGATGAGGAGAGGTCCCCTCTGTCTGTTCCATGCTGTATCCTAAGATGCACCATTTCTGGGAGGTGGAGGTGCCTTCCTGCAGAAAGGTGGTATTTTCTTGGCCAGAACAACTGAGACCCGAGGTGTCCTGAGATGAAGGAAGGGGATTTTTAGGGTGTTGGTGTCTCTCATCCTACCCCAACCCCCAACCCGGCTGCCTGGAGCTAACCATTTCTTCCCATTGTTATATCTTCCCTCTTGTTTCATATACTTTTGAGCAGTTAGGGGGAAAAAACAATTGGAGTATAGGAATTAATTAGCTTGAAAAGGGAAGGAGTTTAAAAAAAAAAAGCCAAACATGAAATAATAAATGTATGCCTGACATAAACATTTATAGTCCTGTATTTACTGAAAAAAAGACAGATGGAATATGTTTGTCTTGGAGAAGTTTTTATAGATTCAACAGCCATTTCCTCTGGATTTCTTGTCATCCCATTACTCTCGGGCTGTTTGGGGCTTGGACAGAAACAAATAGGTTTTGGTGATCATCACTGTTGCTCCCCGATGATTTGGGGCAGGCAGGGGGCTTGTGTGGGCTCAGAGCACTCTAGGTAGTGGCAGGACTTTTGATCAGAGACGCATGGGATTTTACAACCTGAGAACCAGAGACTCTCCTTATGGCTCCTCTGTGATGTCACTGAGAATCTTAGAACCCTAGCCACCGAATTGCTTATTAGCTTTGGAAAAATGGATCATCGCAGGAGGAGAGAATCGGGGAATCTTAGAATCCCACATGCTTGGGAATGTCTCATTTTAATTTTTGGAATCTTGATGACTCAGCATGAGGAAATGTAGAATCTGAGAATTTTAAGAGAGATCAGAGTTTGTTAGACTTTCTCCCACCCCAGACACTTACATGTGCTAAGTAAATGCCCACAGTGCTTTCCCTCACTTCTGTGCTGCAACCTCCCCACTCAGCCTGGAATCTTCTGTCACTCCCGGGGGGCGGAGGTGGGGTGGGATACCAACAGTCATTTGCAGCGGGTGTGGGTGCAGCTCTTCAGCCCTGCCCAAGAAGGAGCTGGGAGGAAGAGGAGGAGGAGCAGGGCAGGCCCAAAGGCTGTGAGACAGCACAGGGAAGGCAGAGGCTCCTGCAAGACGCCCCACAACCAGGGGAAGCCCCGAGTCCTGAGGATGTGCTGGGTGGTGCAGCTCTCCTGTCAGCTGCCTTCCCTCCTGTGAACGTGCCTGTGCCCTGTAGGGCTGACTTCTTCTGGAAGCCATTAACAGGAAGGGTACCCAGAGGTCCCCTGGACGCACCTACACGCCCCTTGCTGTGGAAGTGCTGGTGGTGGGCTGGGAGGGAAGGGGACCTGTTCACAGACCAGTCCGCTGGAGGATGGCCTGTGTTGCATTAGGGACAGCAGATTAGCCCACCTCTGTCTTTGCTCTAGACTCACAAGGATGAATTTGGGCACAGTTGGTTTTTTTATTATTAAAACAATAGGAAATATTTAGAAATGTGTAACACAGAGGTTTTTTTTAATTATTTAAAATTTTCCATAAGGTAAAATTTACATTATGTGTGAGTATGAACGGTTCTGTAAGTTTTGACAAACGAATAGTCAGTACATCAGAAGTGCAAATGCCATTACTATAAGCAGTTGGGACAGTTTTCTCACCCTGCAAAAAGAATGATAAGTTTAGAAAACATTCCTATAATGAAGTCATAGCTCTCCCTGCATCTACTCTGTTCATTCTAAGGTCTTTTTTTAAACACAAAACTCAGACATGGTCCCACAGCGTAAGTCAGGTCTGGTTGCTCCTGCCCTCCCCAGTCTAGTGGCTTCCTGCTGCATTGGTATAAAACCTAGATCCTCACCAGGACCCCCCAAGACCCTCCTAGTCAGGTCCCACTTCCTCATCACCTGCCTCTTTCCCCTCCTCTGTGGGCTCCAGCTATACCTGGACGTCCTGTGATCCTACCCTGGAGAACACTCCTACCTCAGGGCCTTTGTGCTTACTGCTCTCTCTGTGTGAGTGCCTTCCTCCTGGTTCCACCTGGCTCCTGCGACCCCTCAGACCTGTCCTGACCGTGCCCGTCTCTCTGCACTTTCTAGCTCCTTACCCTTATTGTAATTCACAACATTTATCTCTGCCTGATACTATAGTATATGTTTGTGTGTTTACTTTTGAAATTGTCTTCTCTCTTAACAGAATGTAAACATCGTGAGAGTAGAAACCTATCTTTCTAATTCATCCCTGCATTCCTGGTGACTGGTACTGGACCACTGCATTTCTGGTGCCTAGTGCCTCGTCCTGACACATAGTAGGCATTCAGTGTACGTACCTTGAGGGGATGAATAAATAAATAACATTTGATATACATTTTACATTTGATATTATTTTTTTAATGATTCAGGTTATTTTAATGTATATGAAATTTTGAATCCTATTCTTTTCATTCTACATAATTCTTTTTTAAAAAAAGATATTATTTATTCATGAGAGAGATGGAGAGAGGCAAAGACATAGGCAGAGGGAGAAGTAGGGTCTATATGGGGAGCCTGATGTGGGACTTGATCCCAGGACCCCAGGATCACAACCTCAGCCAAAGGCAGACATTCAACCACTGAGCCATCCAAGTGCCCCTTTCTATGATTAATATTAATATTTTCCCTTCTAACTAAAACCTTTAGTAAATCCAGTAAAACCCCTGATATAAGGTGCCTTATAATGAGGCAAATTCATGGGCAGCCCCTGTTGCTCAGCGGTTTGGCACTGCCCTTAGCCCAGGGTGTGATCCGGGAGACCCAGGATCGAGTCCCATGTCAGACTACCTGCATGGAGCCTGCTTCTCTCTCTGCCTGTGTCTCTGCCTCTCTCTCTCTCTCTCTCTCTCTCTCTCTCTCTCTCATGAATGAATAAATAAAATCTTTTTAAAAAATGAGGCAAATTCATATAAAATATTGTTGGCCCTGGCCTCTGCCCTCTGTCCAGCCTCTTCACAAATAGAGCAGTGAGACTACTTGTTTTTCTGGGGCTTTCAGGGCATGCTGGCCTTAGGAACTAATTGCCCCATAACCATATGAGACGTTCTCAGTTCTTTTTGTGGTAACGGGCTGTTTCCAATATATCTAATAAATAAAGACTTTTTTTCTCCACACATTAATGGGAAAAACCACCAAAAGTATAATTTTTACATTTTGTTATAACACAGTTCTTCACTTTTAAGTAATTAGAGTTTTGGGGCCACACTGTTGTATTAGGGTAGGGTTTTACTGTATCATGTTTAATGGATACAATTGCTGAGGAACCTTATTTACCATAGTTTACCTAATCATTCTTCTATTACTAGATATATAGCCTGTCTCCTACTCTTTTCTGTTACAATTGACCCTGAACTGGTAAATGAAGAGATTTTTTTTAACAAGAATACCCAGAGTGGTGAGAGTGCAGGGGAGTAGTTGCTTTTCTATACTCCTGATGGTATAAATTGATATATTCCTTTTGGAGAGCAGTTTGAACTGCAGGTAGCAAAATTCTTAGAATTTTGCATGTCCTTTGACTCAGCAGTCCCATGTCTAGGAATTTATTTTAAGGCTGTAAGTATGGATAGACATAAAGACAGATCTATAAGGGCATTCATTACATGATGGTTTCTACTTTTAAAATTTTCTAAACAATCTTAATCCCAAATCTGGAGGAGAGGTTAACTAAAGTATGTATAATCATATAATGGAATATTGTACAGTCATTGAAATTATTTATTGGAAAGGGCTTTTTACATATAGTTATTCCAGACCTTCCTTCTAGATAAAATATAAAAACTAACTGTTTGAAGACATCAAAGGACTACTAAGACTTCCAGGGCTTGAAAAACCAACATTGTAAAGAGACAAGAAGTGCACTGATGTGGATCTGACACTCTGTGCTACTTCTTCCTTTCAGGTATTTTCCAGTTTACAAATGATGTAGAACCAAGAGTCAGGGATCCCTGGGTGGCGCAGCGGTTTGGCGCTTGCCTTTGGCCCAGGGTGCGATCCTGGAGACCCGGGATCGAATCCCACGTCGGGCTCCCGGTGCGTGGAGCCTGCTTCTCCCTCTGCCTGTGTCTCTGCCTCTCTCTCTCTCACTGTTTGACTATCATAAATGAATAAAAATTTAAAAATTTTTTTTTTAAAAAAAGAACCAAGAGTCAGGGAGCTAAAGAGCTTTCTACAGCCTTACTTTGTTGGAGAGACAAGAACTTGAGTTTAGAGTTCCCAAGATAGGAAGCTCTAGAAGAGCCAAGATTCCATGGAGACAGGAAGTGGCGAAGTGCAAGTCTAACATTCAGTATGTTGCTTTGACTTTCAAAATATTTGTTGCTGCTTAAGTGGCACAGGCTAAGTGGCTGAGAGATCAACAGAGTATAGCAGTTGAGAGGCTGAGAAGTTAGGAAGAGCTTTCAATAGCCTCAAATTCTAGGAAGGCAAAACTGAAGTTTAGTGTCAAAAGAAGAGGAGGAGCCCTTGGATCCCAGGCTTTTAGTTGGCTCCTCTGGGGTGTAGCATCCTAGGAGAAAGGATAAACAAGAAACAGGGCAACTTTTACAAAGCCTTAAACCCAGCTTTGAAATAGCTAAAGCCTAAACTGGATAAAGATGATCTGGCCCTCTTTTAACTACCTATAAGAAGCAAAAGAAAATTATCTCTTAGAATGGTAACATCATCTGGGGCCTGTACAAACTTCATGCACAACATTGGGAATTTATTCAGAAATTACGAGGGATACAAGAAGGCAGGACCAGGAGGGGAAAAAGTCATGATAAAAACAGACTCAAAGGTGATCCACATTTTGGAGTTATCAGACACAAGATTTAAAATAATTGTGATGAATATATTCAAGAAAATAGATTACCAAGTGGAGAATTCCAACAGATATCTGAAAGCTATAAAAAATTAGTGAAATGGAAATTTCAAAACTAAATGATAAAATAAATATAAGAACTCAAAAGGTAGATTTCATAATTAGATACAGCTTAGGAGAAGATTAGTGAATCAGAAAATAGGTTAGACAATATCTAGGCTGAAGCATGAGTTAAGAAGATGAACATTACAGAAAAGAGCGTAAGAGATTTATAGAACATGTTGAAAAGGCCTAACATACATTGTTTCCCGAGAAATACAAAGGGGAGATAATGGACAGAAGTCATGTCTGAAGCGATAATGGCCAGAAGTTTTCCAAAATTGACAGAAAAACATTAAGCCACATATTTAAGAAGCCCTATGAACTTCAAGCAGAATAAATACAAAGAAAATCACGCCTAGGCATATCCTAGTCATAGTCAAACTTCTGAGAACTAAACATACAGAGAAACCTTTAAATGGGAGTGATGGGGACGCCTGCGTGGCTCAGCGGTTGAGCGTCTGCCTTTGGCTCAGGGCGTGATCCTGGAGTCCTGGGATCGAGTCCCACATCTGGCTTCCTGCATGGAGCCTGCTTCTCCCTCTGCTTATGTCTCTGCCTCTCTCTCTGTGTCATTAATAAATAAATTTTTTTAAAAAATAAAAATAAAATGGGAGTTATGGGGGCAATGTAGTATCTTGAAATACAGAGATGACTTTTCAGTAGCAATGCTGAAATCCAGAAGACAGTGTAATGAATCTAATGTACTGAAAGATGGTGACTGCCAACCTAGAATTCTATACCCAGTAAAAATATCCCTCAGAAGTCAAGGTGAAAAAAAATAACATTTTCAGACAAGCAAAAGTGAAGAATTCCTTGCTAGAGACTTACAATTTTTCTTTTATTTATTCATGAAAGATCCAGAGAGAGAGAGAGGCAGAGACACAGGCAGAGGGAGAAGCAGGCCCCATGCAGGGAGCTCGATGCGCGACTCAATCCCGGGACTCCAGGACCATGCCCTGGGCCGAAGGCACATGCTAAACTGCTGAGTCACACAGAGATCCCCACGACTTACAATTTTTTAAACATCTGCATGAAAAAGGAAAATGACTCCCATTTGGAAGCAGGAGGAAGAGAAAAAATTGGAATACATAGATACTATATGAAACATTGATAACATCTAGTGAGTTTTAAAAATATATGTAGAATTAAAATAACAAGAATAACCCAGAGAGAGAGAAACAGAGAGAGAACATGTGTGCATGTGTAAAAAGTCCTAAGGTTCTTACACTTTTCTGGAGGTAGTAATTATACTAATCTGTATTAGACTGCAATAAGTCAACAAAGGATGCTATAATTGCTGGAATAACCACTAATAATAAAAGATAATGTGTGTTTAGCCAGCTAATAGAGATAGAAAAGGTATGATAAAAAAATACTTGATTAATCTGAAAGAAATGAGAGAAAAATAATATGGAATAGGAAGGACAAATAAAACATAAATAGTAAGACTGTAGATTTAAAGCCAAATATAAGTTACATTAAATGTAAATGATAGGGGCAGCCCAGGTGGTTCAGCGGTTTAGTGCTGCCTTCAGTCTAGGGTGTGATCCTGGAGACCCAGGATCGAGTCCCATGTCAGGCTCCCTGCATGGAGCCTGCTTCTCCCTCTGCCTGTGTCTGTGCCTCTCTCTTTCTCTCTCTCTCTCTCTCTCTCTCTCTCTCTCTGTCTGTCTCTCATGAATAAATAAAATCTTTTTTAAAAATGCAAATGGTATAAATGGACTAAATACTCAAAAACAAAGATTGTCAGAGTAGATAAGAATTCTTCTCTTGAAGATTATTGTATTAATAAGGATGCTTTTGGTTGTAAGTAACAGGAAACCCATCTGGGGCAGGCTTAAAACACTATACAAACTTCACTCTTCATACAAAAGGTCCTTGGTGCCAACAATGCTCTGACTTAGCATCTCTTGGCTTATTGCCACTGTCTTCCAGCCAGCTTCCCTTGGGATGACAAGATGGTTTCCACTAGCTGTCAAGGCATCATGCCTCCTCATTTGTATGTAGAAGAGGAGAGACTGCTTTTTCCCCAGTCATCAAACAGAAGTTCTGGGACTCTCATTAAACTGACTTGTGTTGGGATCCCTGGGTGGCGCAGCGGTTTAGCGCCTGCCTTTGGCCCAGGGCGCGATCCTGGAGACCCGGGATCGAATCCCACGTCGGGCTCTCGGTGCATGGAGCCTGCTTCTCCCTCTGCCTGTGTCTCTGCCTCTCTCTCTCTCTCACTGTGTGCCTATCATAAATAAAATTTTTTAAAAAATAAAAAAATAAAAAATAAACTGACTTGTGTCATGCACCTGCCTCTGAGTCACTGTGGCACTGTGGCACTATGGCTGATAAGAGGTCATGCTGACTGGTTCAGGCTTCCACAACCCCCTCTGGAGTGGAAATGGTATTAACAACAGCAGTGAAAGCAAACACTCACATAATATCTCCCGGGTACCAGGTATACTATTACAGGCACCAGGCACTTTACTTGGGGTATGTGAACCCATTTCCACTTCATAAACTGGCCCAAAGATGTTAAACCATTTGACTTAGACAAGGTCACAGCTAGTCAGTGGCAAAACCAGGATGCCACTGTAGTCAGGCCCCAGAATCTATACTCCTACCTGCCTCCTTCTCAAGCCCTGTAGATAGATACAGGAAATATGGGAACATATTCCCTGTTAGGGAACAAATACTGACTGTTATGGACTGGATGTTTGTGCTTCCAAATCCATATATGGAAGCCCTAACCCCCAGTATGACTGTAATTGGAGATGGGATCTCTAAGGAAGTCATTACGGCTCAATGAGGTCATAAGAGTAGGGCCCTGGTACAGCACAATTAGTATTCTTATAAGAAAAGGTTTTGTGCATTCCCTCTTTCCTCTCTCTTCTCTCTCTCTCTCTCTCTATCTATCTCTATCTCTGTCTCTCTCTGTCTCTCTCTTACTCACTCTCTCTGCATGCACTGAGGGAAGGCCATATGGGAGACATAATGAGAAGACCACCATCTACAAGCCAGGGAGAGCGCTCTCACCAGAAACCCAATCAGTAGGAATCTTGATCTTAGACTTCGTGACTCCAAAGCAATGAAAAAACAAATGTGTGTTGTTGAAGGCAGCCAGGCTGTGATGTTTTGTTATGGCAGCCCAAGTGGGAAAGCAGTCAGTGCATTGACTCTAAATCCCTTCATGAGGTGGAACCATGTCAGGCCAGTGCTGCCTTCCAAGCCCAAGAGAGCTGGGGCTCGCATCTCAACTCCACCCTCTCCCAGCTGCATGACCTTGGACAAGTCCATTACTCTCGCTCTGGAAAATGGTGTTAGTGATTCTGGCTTGGAAAGAGCCTACCAGTGTTCAGGTTTCACTAGCCTGAGTCCCTGTAAATCTAGCTTGGCTTTAAAGGGCGAGTTTATAGAGTTTTTGTGATGTGGGATAAGAGACGACAGGCAGCCATAAGCCTGCTGTGAGGCCTTGAGTGTTGGGCTCTGTAGCTCCAGAAGCCTGCTGAGGTTACAGGCCTCCTGGTGGCTGTGAATGCCCCAAGGCGGCTCCAGGCTGGGGGAGTGGGCCTTGGCTAGCCCATCCCACCCAGGCCACGGAGATGAGAAAGAACCTGGCTGCCTTCCTGCTTCTCCTCTTTCAGAAGCCCTCACCTCCTGCTGTTTGCCAGGCCTTTGGGGCTGGTGAGGAGGGAAGAGGGGACAGTGCAGCCTAGTGAGGCAAAAGGGGTCCTGCAGGGTGGTGACAATGCAGTCTCTTATTCGGCTGCGTGTCCTGAGAGAGCCAGTCTCCCTCTCTGGGCCTGAGATGTGGAGCCCCTTATCTCCCACTCTGTAGGACCCTTGACATTTGTCCTGTCCTGGCCCAGCACTGCCGCTGCTCAGAGGGAAAACCCGAGGCCCAGAGTGGGGGTGGAGCCTGCAGCACCCAGGCTCAGACTCAAGAATTAGCCTCAAGTTGGTCTTCTTTGGGTGTTAGCGCTCACTACCTGGGAACACACCTCAGAGAAGCTAGGACTATGCGTCCTCTGCCTGTCAAGAACGCTCAATGGTTGAGCATCTGCCTTTGGCTCAGGTGATCTTGGGGTCCTGGGATCAAATCCTGCATCAGGCTCCCCCTCAGGGAGCCTGCTTCTCCCTCTGCCTATGTCTCTGCCTCTCTCTTTCTGCGTGAATAAATAAATAAAAATCTTTTAAAAAAAGAAAAAGCAAAACAGAGAGGGCTTTACTAAGATGCTGACTGTACCAGACCCCACACCTCTACATACATGGACTCATTTAATCCTCACTGCATTTTGGGGAGCTGGGAGTCTTCCCCATGTTTTACAAAAGAAGAAACCAAGGCTCAGAAGAGTGAGGCAGCCCACTGAGGATCAAATATCCAGAAAGTTAATGGTAGAGCCAGGGCTTCGACGTGTGAGTGTCACGGGAGCAAGTCACAGTGTCTGCCATATGGTGGGCATGAAACTTACTTGGAGACGGTCCTCCTAGCCACCCATCTTCCCAGTGTTTCCAGGCACCTACTGTGGGGTCTAGCCGTGTGCTAGGAATGAGGGGGAAGATCCCCAAGGGGACAAGCCTGTCCTTCATCTGGGTCCCCATTTTCTGTATGAGTAGTTAAGTTGAACAAAATCATGTCTCAGGGTGCATTGACATTTAGCAGCTCAAGGGCTCTGTAACCCCTGTCCTGTAGGATTTTATAGACCTGTAGGGGAGGCAAGGTTTTAACTGCACTTAAAAGCATCCATGTAGTTGTATAGAGCATTACAATCTTGATTTTGTGGTGATGTTGTGAAGATTTAGAAATAAAACATTTCAGTTATTTAGCATGTGCCAGGTGTGCATAAGGGACACTCTGAAGGGCAGCTAGTTCCAGTGACTTCTGTGAGGTGAGGTGGGGAAGCTCAGGGATGGCAGGGAAGATTCTGGAAGGAGATTCACTTCTACCAAGCTCTGGGGGCCCAGAGGAGTTTGGGAGGTGTCAGGCCTCTCACTGGACGGGCAAGGATGTGTGCAGCATAGCAGCAAAGTATCGTGGGAGTGCCAAGGTAATGCCCAGGTGGAGGGGTGAGCCCAGGCTGTGAGGGCCCCGCATGAAGGCTGAAGTCCAGCCCTATGTTCAGTGTTAACAGTGGTTATCACCTCATCAACTCCATCCTCAAAATTCTCCCCATTTTGCAGATGCAGGAAAGTATGATAATTTTAGATTTTGAATCTCTGTCTATTTGTAAAATCCTGTATCTGAATGCTGCACTAGCTCAGGGCTTGGCAAATTAAAACCCCAGAGTCACTGAGCTGTTCTTTTAGATAAGGTTTTATTGAAACACAGCCCCATTCATCTGTTTATATATTGTGTGTGGCTGCTTTTCATTTTTGAGAAGTTGTGGCAGAGACTCTGTAGCCTGCAAAACCTATAATATTTAATGTCTTGCCCGTTATAGAAAAAAGTTTGCTAGATTAAAAATGTCTGCTAGACCGGATAGCTGAGTCAGAGGATTGAGTGTAGGTCTGAGCCCGACACTTACTATAAGAGCATGGGCAAATTGCTTGCCCCTTCTGAGACTGGCCAGCCAGCTCTTGGGGGCTGTAGTAAAGCTCATAGGTGATGGATGCACGCTGTTTTGTAGACTGTAAAGTGTTGTACCTTATCACCAGCCTGGCACCTGGTGGGCACTAAAAATCTGCTTGTTGGTGAATGAGGAATCATCACTGTGCAGGCCTTGCTAGACCAGGCTGCTGGCTGCTCCTGGTACTGCAAGGAGGTGGCATCTGGGCCCGAGATGCTGAATGCATCATTGTTCTTCTTATGCAGACTTGGCAGGTTTGAGCATAAATTAAAATTCTTGTGGGGAGTCACCTTATATGTGGTACCACTTTATAGCCAAGTCATTACGGTAATTTGCAAAACTCTCTGGTGTGTAACTGGAGTCATTTGCTTCACATTTGCTGGCTGTGACCTCATTCAGGCTGCCCGGTCCTGCATTTGGTGACCCCTGAGCCTTGAGGACTTATCCTTCTGGGTCTGGCCTCAGGGTTATCCAGACCTGACCTTCTGGGGATAGAATGCAGGGCCTGACCTCCCACAAAAATTAATAGGGGAAGAAATCATTACGGTTACCATCCTCATGCCTTTCTGAGTGTTTGCTGTGAGCTGGGCACCTTGCCAAAGGCATCGTGTCCATAATCTCATGGGATTGTCCTCACAGCCTGTGAGTAGCTATTAGCACCATTTTACAGACGAGAAAACAATTCAAGAGAAAAGTAAACCAAACTCTTACCCTAGTCCCAGGGATGCCAGCCAGGCTGTGCTGGGGACTTGCTGGTCCTTTCTTTCTCTGAGCCTCAGTTTCTTCATTTATTAATGAAATGGATGGGCAGTCAGTCCCAGCCCTGACATTCCAGAATTTCTAACTTGTAAAAATTGACATAGGACTCCTCCATCCTCCAGTTCTCCAGAGAAGCTTCATTTCCATCAAAGCCAGGTCCGGGATCTGCTCTTGGCTCCAGTGGCACAGTGGGGAGACATGGCTGTTGGGTGCAGCCCCTTCCTGGGTCCCCCCACCCAGCCTGCCTCAGGGCAGGGGGACCAGTGTGCCTCTCTCATTCCCCTGCCTCTGTAGAGAAAGACTCCATCCTTACTCCCCAGAGATGGAGAGTGAGCAAGGGTGAGTCCTTTGATGCTTTGGGGGACATAGAACCAAGATGCCTGTGGCCAGGAGGGCCTTGGGAGGTCTCCTACGTGACCTGGGCCTGTGGTGGGCAGTGGTGACACTGCCCACATCTTTTAAGTGGTGGCAGCATCTTTGGGGCACATGTTATAACCTCTGGTTTAATTTCCAACCTTTGAGAAAGCAGATGACTCAGGGAAGGGTCTGGCATGGGCTTTGGGAGCAATTGTCACACAACCTGGGACAGTGGCTTGCCAGCTCTGGTGCTCACATCCCTCTGAAGTTAGGAAGGCTGATGGATTTATCCAGGGTGCTATGAAAGTCACACATGAATGGTCTTGGAGCCCCAAGCATTGTCAAACTATGACCTGAGGGGCTCTGTCTTTCCTCCCTCCAAGAACTGGCTTGTTGATTTATTGTAGGAAGACCTCTTATACTACATCCAGTGGAGAAAAAGCCAATGCACCTCAATTATTTGAAAAGTGATAACTTTTTTTTCTATCACAGAGGTGATGGGTTTTCATCTCACGTCTGCCCCTTACTCCCTGTGTGACCTTGGGTAAAGCACTAGACCTCTTTAAGCCTTCATGTGCTTGTCTGTAGATGGATTGGTCCTACCAATCTGGCAGAGCTGTCATAAAGACTGGGGTTGGGGGGTCATTGTAATGGTTGATTGTACTTTGACTTCTCTAAAGGCTCCCCAACATGATCTTCATTGGAGTCAAAGGTGGGAATACTTGTTTGGGGGTCACCAGTTGTTCATCAGTTGCCTGAGAGGCAGCAGGACAGGCTTTGAAGCCTGAGAGATCTGGGTTTGAATTGTGGCCTCACCTCTTGTAGCCCCTGAGCCTAGTCAGAGGCACCTATCTCCAAACCTCAGTTTGTCTCACCTGAAAAATGGCTGGAATGAGCCAACCACACAAGGATGGACAGTTAGAAGGATCAATGTGCCTGGTGCCTCAGAAGGGCTTGATAAATGCTGGGCTCCCCGGTACCTTCCTAGGGGCCCACCTTTCCTCACTCTACACATCCTCCTAAGTGAAGGAGGGTTGAGTAACCCAGAGGCCTCCACTGGGTCTGGTGGGTTTTTGAAGGACGCTCAGAGCCACCTCCCTGACCCCAAAGATTCTGGGAGAAAGACCCTGGCAAAACAGCCCCGTGTGATGATTAAGCTCTCTTTGCTCCAAATGCTATTAATGGTCATAAAATTATCCACAGTTTTCTGAGGCCCAGGCCCAGGGTTTGCCTCAATGAGACAATAAAATCGCATGCAGAAACGATTTGGAACAGGGAAAGAGCGCCAAGCAGAGATGGAGCTAAACGAGCGGCAGCCTGCTCTCATTAACTCGGCCCGTTCACATTTGTTACCAGGGATTTCTTTTTAATTAAAAAACAGCCAAGTTATTAAAAAATAAGCTTGTGAGGGGCTGGCCCAGCAGCAGCCAGAGCCAGCAGGAGTGAGTATTCCTTGCAGCAGGAATGAGCCTGGCTTGGCCTGGGAAGGTGAAGGGTGCCCGGGCATACAGACTCATCTGAGCCCTTCCCCTGCCCTGAGACCCTAGCAGTGTTGCATTCCCATCTGCAGACCCTAAGGTGCTCAACAGGTGGATGCCTGGTGCCCGTCAGAGCTGTGGGCATGTGGCAAGTTAGCACTGAGCGTCCAGCCTCTTGGGCGGAAGGGGCTGCCTTTGGGTTGGGTGAGGTGGATCCTTGAGGATGGGGTTGGGTTTTTGTCGCAGAGGCCACTTATTACAGCGCGATTCAGAATTGGGGCTTGCATGTGATAGGCCTGAGCCGAGAGCCAGCCCAGATTCTTAAAGCCATGTGATCTCAGGCAGGTACTGTAAGCTCCTCGAGCCTCTCTCTCCACTCTCCAGCGAGGGCGAGTTCCCTCAGAGGGGCAGTGCAGAGGCTCCAAGGAGATGGTGGTGTGAACCACCAGTGCCCGCACATCTTGCTCAGCAAACGTGCCCCTGCTATAGTTGCCCTCATCCTCAGTCTCAGGGAGGAGTCCGAACCTGGTGTCAGCTGTTGATTGGCTCAAACTAATGGCTTGTCTTGCTCAGAGCAGACAGTCCCTGGACAACACTTAGGCCTGTTAATAATGCCTTATGACATCTGTAGGTTACTTTATGCTTTCCAAAGTGCTCTTTGACAATAAGAACGATCTCCATTCCTGGAGCATACCTGCTAGGTGCCCGCAGCACCATGCCGGGGGCTCTGCACCTCAGCTCTCAAAACCTCACGGCGTCTCTGGAGACCTGGTGCGGCTGTCTCCAATTTACACCTGGGAGCTGAGGGTCAGCCTCAGGGAGGGATTTTTCTAAGGCACAGACTTGCTTGGGGGTGATTGGGGTTCACACCTAAGTCCATCAAGGCCCCGAAGTCCATGTTTTTTCATCCTTAAAGTTATCACTGGCAGGTGACAGGACAAAAAGCCTGAAAAGGTAGTTTCCAGATTAACCCACTTCACACTGTAGAAGAGACAGCTGAGACTCAGAGAGTTCCAGGAAGTAGCTTATAACAACTATACCTAACAGCTTTGTTACACTTTATACAGATTTTCTCAGGGTTTAATTCACCTTCTCCCTCAATTAGTCTTCATAAAAACTCAGCAGCTAGCAAGGCAGGGCATGCGACAGGCTGTCAGAGAACCGTGGAGAATACAGAGGTGTGAATAACGGTGTGCCGCATTTCTGTGGTGTAATGCAGTTTGGGAAATAATGTGGATTAAGCTCTGGTAATAACGAGCAGATGCTGTGCAGTGAGCACCTGTTCTGTGACATGTGACGTCTGGATGCTCACCGGCCTGCCCAGCAGTAGCAGCAGCCCCAGCCCAAGTCGTGCACCTTGTCCCGGGAATGCTTGGTGGCCAACGTGAGGGTCAGAGATTGTCAGCTCCCAGAGGCAGGAGCATGTCAGCCTGTTTCACCGATGTGTCTTGCCCCTAGCAGAGTGTTGGTGCATCGTCAGGGGTCCGTGCTTGTGAAGCAGTCATTCCACCAAAGGAGCCCAGTGTCTACATCTGAATATTGAAGCTTTTGTTCGTGATTCCACTGGTGATCATGGAAATTAAATGACAGATCCTGGGTGCCTTGAGTGCAGCAGGGGTTTAGCGAGTGTGGGCTCAGGGTGGCCGTGGCCCACACTGTGCCCTAATGACTGCCCTCTCCCTGCACCCCGCTGTGGCTGTACCCACTCATGCTCTTTCCTCTCCCTGTCTTTCTTTGCACAGTGAATGGGAGCTACGGCCACTGCACCCCAGGCTCAGAGAAGAGCCTGCTGGACCTGGACCTTGCAGAGGGCCCTGGCCCCACCTGCTGCCAGGGCCTTTTTCTCCCTGCGGGCACGCCACCACCCCGGGGCCAGCCGCCCGCCTGCGAGAGGCTCCTGCACTTCCCCCACCCGAGCAGGTAGGTGCTCCATCCTCACCCACAGCTGCCTTCTGTTGATGCTTCCTGAAGGTCGACAGCTGAGGGCCTCAGGGCCTTACCTGGTCTGCCCAGTTGTGGGATACACAGGACAACTGAGGCACGGGAGGGCCAGGGACCAGCCAGAGGCCAGTAGCACAATGGTGGCTGCCCCATCTAGGCCTTGAAGTGCCCCTCTCTTCCCCTGCCATGTGGCAGTGCCTCACAAGACACAGAGACGGTTTGATTGAGGTGTGTTTCCCCATTGCAGAAGCTGGGTGGCTTTTCACAGAGAGTCAGTAATTTCAGAAATGGAAGGTTCAGGGGTGGGATAGGAAAGGAAAACCCAGCTCAGGATTCATACACACTGTAGTGTCAGACCCTGGACTGACTACTCATGGAGTTGGAAGATGTTCCTCCACCTGGAGCCATCTCCTGCCCTCGGAAGCCTGCCTCACAGAGCCCTGCCTGGTGACCTGCATTCAATGCCTGCGTGTCTCCAGCGATGTCCACGTGTGGACACATGTTCTGTGGGATTGCATCTTAGGCTGGAATCTGCCTCCTATTGGCTCTCCCAGGGTCCTGGCTGTGCCCTGTGCCCCCAGCTCAGCCCCAGGCCTGTACCTTATTGCCTGGGCATGCTTGCTGAGGCCTGCTTCACAAATCAGACATCTAAAAACTGCCCCAGTTGCCTGTTCACAATTCATTTTTGTATCCGTCATTTATTAAGTGTCTGCTGTGTGCTGGACACTGTGGAGTGCTGGACATGCCTTAGCAAAGGAAGCAAAGATCTCTGCAACAGAGCTTACTTTCTGGTGAGAGCTTTGGGCAAGAGATTACTACACAGCAGGATGCTGATGCTTCCCACACAGAGCCACTTTCTCTGAGAATGTAGAATCCCTGTGGCCTTCGGTGACACTAGTGAGACTTTTTTTTTTAAAGATTTTATTTATTTATTCATGAGAGACACAGAGAGAGAGAGAGAGAGGCAGAGACACAGGCAGAGGGAGAGCAGGCTCCATGCAGGGAGCCCGATGTGGGACTTGAGCCCGGGTCTCCAGGATCACGCCCTGGGCTGAAGGCAGGTGCTAAACCGCTGAGCCACCCAGGGATCCCCCCTCGCCCCGAGACTTCTGATTTACATGTTAGTTTGCGTGGCCTGCCTTAACTAAACACCACAGCCCAGCTTGCTAAAACAACAGACATGTATTTTCTTACCATTCTGGAGGCTGGACATCTGAGACCACGGTGCCCCCAAGTTTGGCCTCTCCTTGACTTACACATGGCCTCCTGGCTGGGGTGTCCTCACACTGCCATTCCACTCTTTGCATGCTCTTCATCTTATGAGGACACCAGTCAAACTGGATTAGGGCCTCACCCTTACAACCACATTTAATCTCAGTTACCTCCCGAAAGGCCCTATTTCTAAAGACCATCACACTGGGGGTTAGGATTTCAACATACAGATTTTGGAGGTACACAAATTCATAACAAGAAGCGAGCGTCTTTTAGATTTAGAACTGTATGTTTTCAGTGACAGTCTAACGCATATATCTGTTTGATTATCCCCTGAGGCTCCCCCAGCAGCATCTGTTTTTTCTTTTTTTTTTTAAGATTTTTTAAAAATTTATTTATGATAGACACAGAGAGAGAGAGAGAGAGAGAGGCAGAGACACAGACAGAGGGAGAAGCAGGCTCCATGCTGGGAGCCCGACACGGACTTGATCCCAGGACTCCAGGATCGCACCCTGGGCCAAAGGCAGGCACAAAAGCATCTGGTTTTTCTAGGGAAATTCTTTCTACCTCAGGGTAGAAGGGTGTTAAAGGGAAAGCTAAAGCAAGTGGGTTTTTGCTTTATTAATTTTTTTAATTTTAATTTTAATTCAGTT
Organism: Nyctereutes procyonoides; assembly: GCF_905146905.1. Lineage (NCBI taxonomy): Eukaryota > Metazoa > Chordata > Mammalia > Carnivora > Canidae > Nyctereutes > Nyctereutes procyonoides. Next base: position 34,187,833 of record NW_026575140.1, on the reverse strand, counting down.
TAGTTAACATATAGTGCAGTATTAGTTTCTGAGGTAGAACTTAGTGATTCCTCGGTTGCACGTAACACCCAGTGCTCATTACATTATGTACCCTCCTTAATGCCCATCACCCAGTTACCCCATCCCCCACTCCCCTCCATCGACCCTCAGTTTGTTTCCTAGAGTTCAGCATCTCTTACGGTTTGCCTCTCTCTCTCTACTTTTATCCTATTTTATTTTTCCTTCCCCTACATTCATCAGTTTTGTTTCTTAAATTCCACATAGGAGTGAAATTATATGTATTTAGCTTTCTCTCACTTAATTTCACTTAGCATAATACCCTCTAGTTCCACCTACAACATTGCAAATAGCAAGATAGCATTTTTTGATGGCTGAGTAATATTCCAGTGTGTGTGTGTGTGTACACACACATACTACATTTTCTTTATCCATTCGTCTGTCAATGGACACCTAGGCTCTTTCGATAGTTTGGCTGCTGTGGACATAGTTTCTATAAATATTGGGGTACAGGTGCCCCTTTGAATCACTATGTTTGTATCCTTTGGATAAATACCTAGTAGTGAAATTCTTGGGTTATAGGGCAGCACTATTTTTTTTCATATAGATTATATTTGTCATTTTGATCACTTAGAACATAAGAGCCTATACCTAGAACCACACGCCAGCATTAACCTGAGCTGCTGCCATTTCTGCTACTGATTGGGCATCATCACACTCCCTCATTTTCCTAAAGCAGAAGAGGGCTCCAGCCCCTGTCCCATACCCAGTCAGATCTTGTTCCTTCTCCTTCCCACTGGATTGCTTTGGGATGAGGACCCCTTCTCTCCTTGCTGCCCCCTCCTTCTGATCTCTGGCCCCTTGATCCACTGCCTAGGTTCCTGGAGAAGATTGCTCCCACTTTATGAATACCTGCTGCTTCTGCACATCTCTCATTTAATCGTCACCACTTATAAGTGACCATCCTGGAGTGCTTGCTATGTGCCACACACTTTTCATGTTATTAACTCACTCAATTCCCATCTGCCAGAGGGTGGGGAAACTGAGGCCAGAGAGGCCACAGAACTAGTCTGAAGTCATCCAGCAAGTGGTGAGAGTTTCAAGTAACTTTAGCAATACCCTGATTCTGTCATTTCTGTGCTAAAAATGAGTGGAGGAGAGTCTCCTCCACTCTGGTCCGTGGAATGTATTATTACATACAGTTTGAGGCTTAGCTTTCACTGGCTTTCTGGGTGACCTTGGGCATGATGCTGTCCCTTTCTGGGCCTCGTTTCCTTACCTGTAAGATGAAGGTAGAAACACAGAGTACACAGGTCCCCAGGTGTGCAGGAAGGTGCCCTGTGATCTGGGCCCTCCCTGCCTACCCATCACACTGGCCTTTTGGCTTTGGGCCCAGTGAGCCACACACTTTCACATCGTCATGCCTCAGCCTTCAGTGGCCCCCTCCCACCCTGGTCTCTTATGTTTGCCAGAACTCTGCCCACCCTTCAGCAGAGTTTAAGTGTTCCCATGAGAGCTGGTCCTCAGTCTCCTCCATGAGAAAGGAAGCCTCTGAAGGGCAGGGACCTGGTTTGTGAACCATCTTGTGTCCCCAGCATCACCTGGCACAGAGGGAAAAGCTTGCAGAGTGACCTCTCTGGCCCTCAGCCCAGGATGTGCTGTGCAACCTATGGATGCACAGACCCCATGAGATCTAAAGTCAGCGTCCTGTCCCCTTGAGCCTCTGCCGGAGGAACACTGGTTTCCCCAAGTTTAGCAGCTCCCCTCCAGGACCTAAGATGACAGACAGAAGAACATTGGAGTCCTTGACACTCAGAACGTTGAGGCTGCCAGGAAACATAATAGTCATCATGGTACATCATGTTACTGGGGAGGACGGGGCCCCTGGCAGCGCGGTGTTGTGGGAAAATCCTGGGCTGCTGATTTAGATAGATCAAGGTTCAGATTCCTGCTGTTACGCTGCTTGCCTCTGAGGGCTTGGGCAAGCTGCTTCGGTTTTCCCAAGGATAAAACAGATGGTGGGCTCTCCCCTGAAGAATTTGGTTATGCATTCAGCAGATACCAGGCATTGCTCTGCTGTGGTGAGGCTGCGTGGGTCGGCCCTTGGGAAGGTGCCTGGCCTGCGGGGTGCTCAGCAGTTCTTTGCTCTGTCCAGGGACTCCTGCTCACAGTTTCCAGAGGCGTGATGGGAGGCGCCTGGGGGCCTGGGGCTCAGCGGCAGGCAGGGCAGGAACCGTGCCAGCCTGCTGGGGCAGAGGGAAGGCAAGAGCAAGCAGGGGGCTGCCTCAGCTGGCCTTTGAAGCCAGCAGACACCACAGCCTGAGCTCTCCCCACCTACTGCCATGTGAGGTTTCGTTTGTCGTATTTGGGTAATTCAGTCACGGGTGCTGTAGCTGTTCTCTTCTGCTGGTTGTTTAGCCTGCTGCTGTTTTTAAATGGATTGTTCCCAGCAGATGCTTACCTGGCTGCCCATCGCTGTCGGGCTCAGGATGACAACCATGCAAGGAACAGCTATGCTTTTTTTTGATTTTTAAGTTTCACAAAGTCACCACTTTTATATCAGATCTTTAAGCTCCCAGAGCTTTCTGCCAGCAGTGGTGGCTCAGCATCCCCAGGGCCGGAGAAGGGGGATATGCATTTGCTATCCACTTTGGAGTCCATGTTCCTCCTTTCACCCAGTGACCACACTCTGGGCAGGAAAGAAACGTCTTTGCTAGGTGAGGCAGAGAATTGGTTAAGTGTGGCTGAGCAACAGGAGGGACCTTTCCACAAGCCTTTATCCAGGGAAGAGTTCAGGTCTATACAGGAGAAAGGCACACCCCCAGGAGAAGGGGAGCCTGGCTCCTAGTCCAAGCCCTGTCGCTGACTTGCTGCTCCTGACTGTGGGCAAGCCCTCTGCCCTCTGGACTCCTTTCCCATGTGTGGTCATGGGGTTGGAGCTCATGTTCTCTGAGGGCCTCTAGGCTCTGCCTTTCCCCACTCCCACCCCCTCCTGAGTATCAGTGCTAGGGCTGCCACAGCTGCAAGGAGCCAGGGAGGGAGGGAGGGGGGCTGCAGGCCACTTGGAAATGAAGGACAGGTGATGACCCCACAGTCCCTCTGCAAAGAGCTCCAGAATGGTGGCAGTGATATGGCAGTATGAAGGCGGCCATCCCCTTTCCAGAGAGTTCTTGTGGCATCCTCCATCCCTCTTGATCCTGGCACCTAGTCTCTGAAGCAGTGAGGGTTAGTCCTCGCTTCATAGGTGAGGAAACTGAGGCTCAGACAGGCCCAAGGTCACATAAGGTGTCCTGGTCAGGCTTTGGGCACATAAGCAGGCTTCCTGTTCTGCCAGCCAGTCAAGGGGCTCCTTTGACCCTCAGTCCAGCATCACCTTGCTGGTGGCTGGAGGCCCTGGTGCCTCTGCCTGCACTTCCTTGTCCTGCATCAGGAAGGCCCCTTTCTAGGAACGTGTATACCACACACACGATGAAGACACCACCGCACCCAGCCTTGCGCATCACACCACCACCACTCCCAGGAGGAGGATCGTTCCAGTGTTGGGATGAGGAGAGAGGCCTTGCCCCATGTTGTGCAGCTGGGAGTGGCTGAGGACAGCCTCAAACCCCGGTCTCCAGCCTACCCCATGCTGCCCTCCCACCTGCCTGCCCAGCAGCCTCTCCCTAGAGTTCCTTTCATGTAGTCACAGTGTCTGGGCTTGAAATTCTGGACCACCCCACCAGGCTTGTCCTCAGTCATCTCTGGGATGCACCTCCCTCCCCGTTACCATGACATGTGTTTTAGACCCGTAACCCACAAATACTCACTGTGTTTGCTTAGGGCAAAACATCACATCGTGAACATTTCTAGAAATTAAGAGAGATTACAAAAATTAAGATCTAAGGGACAAGTGGGCAGAATTTATTTATTTATTTTAAAAATTTTATTTGTTCACAAGAGACACAGAGAGGCAGAGACATAGGGAGAGGGAGAAGCAGGCTCCCTACAGGGAGCCCAGTGTGGGACTCGATGCTGGAACTCTGGGATCACACCCTGAGCCGAAGGCAGACGCTCAACCCCTGAGCCACCCAGGTGTCCCTGTAGGCAGAATTTAAAACAAACTGGACCTGGATGTCCCTCCAAATGCTAGCCTCAGCTGTCTTCCTCCAGAACTCACTAGAAGTCATGGGGAAAAGGTCAGGGCAGACCCTAGGGAGGCCTCAGCAACAGGCCAGGATGGCATCCGGGGTGGGGGAAGGCAGGCTAGATTTGGTAAAAGAATGAAACGAGGCTCTTTCCTGGCATCCTCTTCAAACCTCTTACCTTCCTCTAACCTCTCCCAGCCCCGTCCTCCTCCTCTCTCCCTTTTTCCCCATATTCTTCCCTGCTGACCAGACCTCCAGCCTCCAGCTTCTCTCTCCCTCTGCTTCCAGCCCTCAGCCTCCCCCTGCTCTGAGCTTCCCATCCCTCAGTCCCAGGTTCCCTGCTATCCCCTCTGCCACCGGGGCCTCTCCATGGTGGACTGCCACCCTCTCATGGCCGCTCTACTCACTGTCTTCCAGGTCACCCAGACCTCAGGCCGCGTATGTGAATGGTGGCCTTCCGGCCACACAGCACATCAAGCAGGAGTCCCTGCCTGACTACCGGGCCATGACGGAAGCTCGCCCACCCCTGTCTGCTCACTGCCGGGCCCCACCAGCCACTGGCCTGCACACGGACCTGGACCTGCCGGACCGAGGCCTCACTAACCCCACACCTTCCTGCTACCTTCTGGGCAGCGACCCCGGCTCTGGCCTGGGTCCCCAACCTGAGGCCCACCTCCCTGAGGGCAGCCTAAAGCGCTGCTGCCTCCTGGGCCTGCCCCCCACCTCCTCGGCCTCATCTTCCCCCTGTGCCTCCGACGTCACCTCCATCCTCCGTTCTTCCCAGACAGCTCTGGTCACCTGTGTGAATGGACTCCGGAGCCCTCCTCTGCCAGGAGACCTGGGGGGGCCTCCCAAGCGGGCCCGGCCTGGCCCCACCACCACGGAGAGCCATGAGGGCAGTTTGCAGCTTGAAGCCTGCCGGAAGGGGGGCTTCCTGAAGCAGGAGCCTGCGGATGAGTTCTCAGACCTCTTTGGGTCTCACCAGCCAGGCCTGCCACCCCCCTACCCCGTGTCTCAGTTGCCGCCCGGCTCAGGCCTTGGAGGCCTGGGGCTGGGCCTGGCTGGCCGGGGGGGCACTGGCCGGCAAGCTTGCCGGTGGGTGGACTGCTGCGCAGCCTATGAGCAGCAGGAGGAGCTGGTACGGCACATCGAGAAGAGCCACATTGACCAGCGCAAGGGCGAGGACTTCACCTGCTTCTGGGCGGGCTGTGTACGCCGCTATAAACCCTTCAACGCCCGCTACAAGCTGCTCATCCACATGAGAGTGCACTCGGGTGAGAAGCCCAACAAGTGCATGGTGAGTTCCCATGGCCACCAGGCTGGGCCCCTCCCTGGCCAAGCAGAGCAGTCCCACCTCAGTCCTAGGAATGGCTTCTGTGGGACTCCTCCTCTGGGGGCTGGCTATGGTCCCCTGCAGTCGAGGACGGAGGGACCAGTGTGGTGGCAGTACCCCTGTCATGGGGAATCTTGGCTCCTCTCCTCACCAGTGGTCTCATCCCCCATTCACATACACACGATCACACACACTTGTTCAGGTGGTGACGACACACGCTCTGCGGTCAGAGTCTGTCCGGCCAGCCTCCTCTGTTACATGCAGATGTTCAGTGTCTCACCCACCAGTAGTCATGTGAGTTGTGGAACACATGCTTCCCTCCAGCGTGGGGCCTTCCTAAGGCAGCCTTCTGGGGGAGGCTCTTTGAGCCTTGGAGCAGCCCACAGGCTTGGCTTTCTCCAAGGAGCACTGTGACCTCACAGGCATCCAGCTTTAGAGATGTGGGTCCCTTGGACAGGTTTTAGGGTAAGGCCAGGGTTAACCTATAAGGCCCTGGGGAGCACTTGTGGTGCTGTGGCTGGGGTTGAACCTCAGGTTTCCGGGAAAACACACACACACACACACACACACACACACACACACACACTGTGAGCCCCAGTCCTTCTGACTGGTCATTCCTGTGTTGTGCTGTCATGGTGGTAGAACTCCCTATCAGAGCCTTTGTTCCTGATATTCTCAGCCGAGCTGCCGTGCCAACCTCCAAGGCCCAGCTACCTTACCAGGAGAGGTACCTGCCTGGGAATGGAAGGGCGGGAGGAGCCGCCCAGTCTTCCAGGGCCCAGCTCCGTCTTTCCAGCCACTGGGGCATTGGTGAGGCAGGGGAGGAAGCAGTGTGTCTGGTCTACAAGGTCAGTGTTATAGGCAAGGTCGAGCTTTCCCAGACTGGCATGCGGTCACCGATGCTGGACCCCACTTCATGAAGTGTTTGGTTTGGGAAGGGGTGAACCTCTGTCTCTGCTCAAAGCCCAGGGCAGTACTTGGAGGGGCCACAGTGGAGGCAGGAAGCTTCGGGGAGTGGCAGCATGAACTCCACCCTCCTGGGACCAGGTGCCTGTGGGGCCCCTCTGCCAGTGGAGCTGTGGTCTGGGCATGCAACTGGACCAGCTTATTCAGCTCCAGGGGGCTGGGTCTTGAGGAGGAGGAGGTCACTTTATAGACAAAAGTGAGGGACAATGCATAGCCTCTACAAAAGGACAGGAGGAGGGAGCCTGTGGGCAGAGGCTGGACTGCGCAGGCTGAGAATTCAACTGCATCGTGTGTCCTGGGGTTGAGGGCATGCTGGAAAGAGCTGGTGGCTGGGCCAGTCCTGGGGATGCCCCTCTTCATCTGAGGTGTTAGGACACGTGGTTTGCTGAAAGGCATGCCCCTGCCTAAAGGAGGTGACCGGCTGACCACAGGAATGTGAAGGGGCCCATCTCCCTCTGAAGCTCTGGAGCTCACAGCTGCGAAGCAGAGACCTTAACGTCTCCTCTCTTGTGGGGGGTCCTCCCAGTGTCCATGGGGGCCTGGTGTGGAGGCCCACACCTGGCTCAGTGTGGTCAGTGGTGCCTGTGTTGGACCGCAGGGACCTGGGGGATAATCTGGCCTTCCCTGCCTGTTTCCTGGGGAACAGAGCCCTAGTGAGCGGGTTGGAGAGGCCCAGCTTATGCAGTGTGGTCTAGCAATCTCTCTCTATGGTTCTTTCTCTCCCAGGCCTGCCAGGATCTCACTTGATTCAGTGGACTCCTCAGAACACTGGCTTCTACCCAGCTCATGCCTGGCTCTGGGGTCCCAGACCTGGACTTTCCAAGGTCTTTGTCTGCAGGCACCCATGGTCAGCGAGGGGTGGGAGACGGGTGTGGACAGGTTCTGGATGGAGTTTGCATAGGCCCAGGGATGGGTGGCCTAGAAGGCCTTCCTGGAGGAGGTGACATTCCAGCTATGTCTATACTCATCTGTGGTTGCATTTAATCTTTACAAAAGTCCTATAAAACCAAGGTTTTATAGATGAGGAAACAAGGATTCAATGGAGTCCAGCTGACCTTCTGCTTGCTACCAAGAGAACACTTTATTTTGCCTCCTAAGGGGCTCAGGCTTATGGCGATACTACTGACAAACAGCTTCTCAGTGTTGACTATGTGTGGGAGCCATTCTTTTTTGGGGGGAGGGAGGGGCAGAGGGAGAATCTTAAGCAGGCTCTATGCTTGGCACAGAGTCAGACACAGGGCTTGATCTCATCACCCTGAGATCATGACCTGAGCCAAAACCAAGAGTTGGATGCTTAGCCAACTGAGCCCCCCAGACCTCCCAGAGCCATTGTTAGCAATAACTCGGTGTGGTCCTCATAACAACTCTATCAGGCAGATACTTTTAACTCCCATTTTACAGATGAGGAAACTGAGGCTCAGACTGCATAATGTACCCCAGGTCACACAGTGAATTAGGGGCAAACGATAATAACGACAGTATGGAGGCTAATAATCATAATAGTAACAACAGAAGTAACTTGCCCAAGGTTGCACAACTAGAAACCATTAGGGCGAAATCTGAACCCACATCTTTCTGAAACGTGATGCCTTTGTTTGTATAGATTGTCCCATCACACCCCTCCTTCTCTGGGGTCCTGGGCCCAGCCCTGCTGGGTGCCATCATCTGGAGAGGCAGCAGAGACCTCCTCTGGGCCCCTCCTCGCCAGCCAGGGGAGCGCACCTCCTTTCTGCAACGCTGGCGCACTAGGTGACCTGGGGGAAGGGCAGGCCCCAGCCGGCACCCAAATAAATAAAATCTCCCTTCCCTGTAAAATTATTAATTTCTCATGACAGGCCTCTGCTACCATGTGCTGTAATAGACAAAGGAATTTTGGACTCGGATCCTCTGGAGAACAGGAAATAGATGAGACACTTTGATTGAAGAGTAAATGGCCCACTAAAATAGCAGTTAATCCTTTTATTATCTTTCCAGCAGCCGTGCGCACAGCTCTTTCATGAGGTAAGCCTTCCCCGCCCCGTCCGACTGAACACTCCGGGCCCTGCAGCTGGTTTCTATTTAGCCTGCGGAGCCTCCGCTCACGCACCAGGCAGCCCTAGGCGCGGCGAGGAGCCTGCTGCCCTCCGCCCGGGTCACCCGTGCTCAGGTGGGCGCGGGATCGGGTCTCGGCTGTGGGGCCCCGGGCTAGACCCGCCGTCCGGCCACCCCCCCTGCCCTTGCCGCGGCCCGTCCACGCCATCCAGAGGAAGCTCCCTAATCTCTGTGCAATATCCTGTTATGTTTCTTATGTTGTCCGGGTTGTCTTAGCCTTATTAAATTTGGGGTTTCATCTGCATTAGGGTAGCGAGGATCCGTCCAAGCCAAATAACTGCTGCGACGCCTCCAAGACGTTAACTTTGGAAAGATTAGTTTCTTGCTTTCTTAGGTTGGCTCTCCTAGACAGTTGGGATTCTGATTGTCTGAGACTGCAGAAATTAGCAGGCTGTGTAGGGTGCATTTCTGAACATCAAGAAAGAGCAGCAGGACGAGGAAGGAAAACCTTTCATAACCTTGGGTTTTATAAAGTAACTGTGATAATGACAACAGTCCCTGCTTTTGTGGAGAGCTTTCCCGAAGCTGTGAGTGTGGTGTGGAAGGTGTGTGTAAACAAGTGAAAAGCCAGGGTCGACCCATGTCCCCACCTGGGCCTGCCACGTAGCAGCTGTGTGACCTCAGGCAGGTGGCTTGGCCATTCCGAACCATAGCACTCGACTGTAAAATGGAATAATAATAGTACTTGCCTTTTAGGACTGTTGTTGTTAGGATTTAAAGAGATGACATAGGGTGGTGCTTAGTTCTCTTGTCCCCCATCACGCTCTATCCCATCGACCATCATGACAAGATCATTTACGGCCATCTTACAGATGAGGAAACCCAAAAGAGCCAGTTAGTAGCAGAGCCTGGACTTGAGGTCAGCCAATTTCCGACAGCCTTTGCTGTCGGTGAGCTGGGCAGGCTGGGCTGTCACCCATGCCAGAGGCCTTGTCAGGTGTCTGCCAGCAATGAGGAGCACCTGCTCTTGTACCACATGGTATCTGCTCAGGGTGACTGGAACTAGAAGGGGGAACTGGGGCAGAGGCACAGGGAGGAGGCTCTGGTCCCTGCCCTCACAGGCCTAGGAGCCTCGAGGCTGAGCTTACATCCTGCCTGGGTGCCTCTGGTAGCTCTGTCTACACTGACCACTGGTCCCCATCCCTTATGCCCCTCTCCACTATTTGCCAGTCTGTTCCCGGTGCCATTAAGGAAATACATCCCCACTGAAAGTTGAGCATTATTGATTGGCTGCAATCAGCCAGCTGTCTGGGCCTTCTGGGAGGGCCATGCCCACCTCCCAGGGTCCCTGGGCATCTGCTCTTCCCCTACCCCACGTCCTGAGACTAGCCCCGTGGGCTGGCTGGGTTTCTGGGCCAGCAGACACCCCTGACTCATGTCAATATCTCCAACTCCTTCTTGGATGTGTGAACAGGTGGGGCTGCCTGTCCATCTTGGTCATGTGCAGAGAAGAGCCAGGGAAGGCAGACCCTGAGAGGATAGTGAGGGGCCCAGGATCCTGCCACAAATGGGACAGCTTTAGTGGACAGATTCCTGAAAGGGGAAGGTCACCAAAAAATGTTGGGAAAGGTCAGACTGTGGGAAAGTGACCTCAGAGGAGAGGAGAGTCCGCCCCAGAAATGCCTGCCTCACTTGAAGGACAGGTGTCCCTGTGTGCTAGGCCTCATGCTGGGGGCTGGGGCTCCTGAGACAAAGATGAGGTGATACGAGACTTCTGGCACCATGGGAAGGACACCAGCTACCCTTGACTCTCACGCCATCATTACTGACTGAGGGAGGGAAGGGAGCCAGGAGCTGAGGATTCAAGGCCCTGCCGCGTTACCTTGTCTAAGTCGGTCAAGGAGGCTAGAACATCATTGGGCATTTTTCAGCTTCTATCTAGGCTTTCACACACGCATTCCTCAGAGTGGAAGAAGAATTCCTGGGGACTGGAATCATTATCCCCATTTTACAGTTGGGGAAGGGGTGGCCCCGTTCATGCCCAAGGTCAGGTCTCCAGTGCATCATCATAGGGTCAGATTTGAACCCAGGTCTCAGGCCGACTCCAGAGATTATGTGCCAGCCATGACCCTAGGCCATCTCCCAGGTAGAGAACCATCAGTCTGCTTATAAATATCAAGAAAATACCCAGATGTGAAACTCATTTCAGCCAGCTGTCACCGGGTACCTCATATATGTCAGGCCCTGGTGGGCCATGGGGTCACAGAAGGGAATGGAGGAGCCCTCGTTAAGCAGAGAAATGGATAGACGTTTGTATTTAACTGTTTTCCTATGGTATTCCTCCGTCACCTTAAAAGCCTGTTGCACGTCCCCTGCCTTGCTGATAGGGTGAGACCTTTGTTCTGTCTTGGAGAAGAGGCCATTTGTGGGATGAGGAGTGAGACATTTCACCTTCTTCAAAAGAAATAAGCCACCTGAAGATAAGCTTCCTTTCTGGAGGCTGGGGTTTCCAGTGAGATAAAAAGCTACAAAATGGAGCATGGCTTAAAGTCCTTGCCCTTGAAACTCCTGTTATAAATGAGCACAGAGAGGTCAAGTTGCTCCAACAAGCCTAGGTGCCCAGTCCACCCACTTTGGAAATGGGGCCTGAGCCTTACCTCCTTGTTCTAAGGTGGGAAGTGTCTCGATAGGGAAACTTTTCCAGGCAAAGGCAGCTTTTAAGTTGGCCATGCAGATGTGCCCTTTTTAGCCACCCCTCCTGGGGTCCCTCCTAGGATCATGTCAGTTCTCGCATCTATGTATCATCAGATGGAGAAACCAAGGCCCAGAGAGGGTGCATCCATGGCCCAGCATCACCCAGTCCTGGGATGCCTGCTATATTTCTCCCAGCCCTGAGGCTTCTTCTGCTCCCAAACTCCTAGAGAGTCTGCACATTCCAGCTCCTTTTCACTCATTGTGGCCTTGGCTTTTGCTGGTCCCCCTGTCTAGAATGCCTTTCCCAGCCCAGCAAACTCCTAATCATTATTCCACAGCCTAAACCAGAGGTTGTCCCCTTCTCCAGTCCCCCTCCCTGTCTCTGGCTCTCCCCGCATGTGTTATCCCACGTATAACAGTGTTTCCTGGTGTGGCCAAGTGTCTTGGGGACCACATGCCCTCTGATGTCTGGCCCAGCTTTGGAGGCAGAGAAGCTAAGCCTGCTCTCTGGTGTGGAGACTCTGCCCTAGTGCCGACCTGGTCTTCTCATTATAAGGCTACGTGAGTTTCCTGCAGAGTCACCAAATTGGCAGGGCCCTAAAGCTGGGCATCTACACACCCTCTAATGTGATGCTTAAAGCTTTTCTGCAGGAAAGCCTGAACTTGAAACTTGGCTTTGCTCCATGATTGTGTGTGAGTAACTTGACTTCTGTAGGGCTCCGTGTTCTTACCTGTGAAGCAAGTATGGGAACAGGATAGTTGGGAGGCTTCCGTGAGATGCCATATTTGAGGTGCTTGCGCGATGCTTGGCACATCGTAAATCGCCAGCAAATGACCCTAGTTTGGACAGTTTGCATTAGGAAAAGAGAAAAGGGAGAATCTGAAATGGATAGTAGCCATGCAGTCGGGAACATCCTCCAAAGGAGCCAAAAGGGCTGATGTAAGTCACAGGTTAGTCATGGACCGGCCCTGTGGCTGTGGCCAGGTCACCGTGCTGTGCTGAGCCTGCGTTTCCTGAGCTGTGAAATGGGAGAAGTCTAGCACTCTGTTCAGTGGGAGTCCAACAGATACCGGTACCTGTCTCCCTCCTGAGTGCAAGGCTCCCCCGTCACGGAGCTTGGCTCAAACTGGGAAACCTTCCTCGCTCCTTTAGTTTTTAAGAATCAAAGTCAGGGGGCTTCCTAAGTAGGAACTTCCTGGAAGCTCTGACCTTGGTTAGATCTAAGCCCTGTATGGGGGGAAAAAGTAAGGCCCCGGATGGAAGTGATTTGTCTGGGGGGGAAGGAGAGGGGACCTGGACACCGATGGGGTGGGGTGCATTCCAGCTCTGCTGCTTGCTAGCTCTGCCACCTTGGACAAGTCACTTCACTGCCCAGTGTCTGTTGCTGAACCTGTAAAGTGACTGCGGGAACACCAACCCCAGAAGAGTCTCTGTGAGGGGCGGCAGGGCCACGCCTTATATGGACACAGAGTGCCCTGCACGCAGGAGCATGTTGACTTCTGACTCTCAGTCCAGTGCTCCTGCTCGCAGCCAGACCTCAGAGGACACAGCCACCCTCAGGCACATTCCTGCCATCAGGCACCTATGTGTGAGCCACACACTCCCCCAACACAGTTCCCAGCCTACAGCGCTCCTGGCTCCTCCCTCCCTGCTCCACAGCCCCCTTCCTCACTGCCACCGCTGCCCCCCAACCCCATCCTCCCATCCCCTACCTCATCTCCATCCCTGCCCACCCCCTTCGGTCTTATTTAAATTCTGACTCAGGAATCCATGAGCCAAGCTGGACGCCTAACCAGCCTTGAGACCTCAAACAAGTCACGTGGCCTCTGGGAGCCTCAGTTTCCTGTGTGTGTAAAAGGGAGACAGTTGTGAGATTAAATGAGATCATGCATGTGGAGCGCTTACCTCATGCCTGGCAAATACTTGGCGCTTGAAAACAGGAGCCCTTGTGTTGATTTTTTGGGTTTCTTTTTCTTTCTTTTTTTTTTTTTGAGTCATCAAACCCAAGGTCTAACATTCTAGGAGCACCAAACTTGAGGATACAGGAGGACGCTGGCCAAGTTTTGTGAACTCAGCACTGCTTTATGGAATATGAAAAAAATTAAGGATAAAAAAACATGACCGTCTGAATTGAATTTAAAATAATAAAAGGGGAGAAAAAAAGCTTTTTAATTTAATGTAAATGGAATTGAAATGATTCTCTTATTAGAATGAGAATGTCAGATAAAATCAACAGTGACTCTAAGAAAGTGTCCAGACCATGTTTTCTGAGAGGAACATTCTGGAAACAGTAAGCTTCATGATTAAGCATGAATAGGCTCTGTCTTTGCTGGACGACCAGTGGGTGAGCTGAGCTCAGCTGCGCAGTAGGACCTCAGCATCCTGTCCTCATCTGTTTGGTGGGCGATGGTCAGGTAACTCCTCTGGCCTCAGTCACCTTGGACACTCCCAAGACCCAGGATGCCCTCAGGAGTCCTTACCTGTGCCCCTCCTGCAGGAGAGAGCCTGGTGCTCATCAGTGTTGTCTCTCTACTCACACCAATCTTTCAATAACTTTGTTGGCACCCACACTGTGCCAGGTGTGATGCTAGAAGCAAGGGGTACAATGTCAAAGGAGGAATGGTCTGGTGGCAAAGGAATTAAGACAGAGGGGGAGAAGCTTCCCCCGGGATGTCACGAGAGCTGGGCTTTAAAGGGTGAGTAGGAACTTTCCAGGTGAAGATCATGAGGGAAACCTTTTCAGGGAAAGAGAACAAAGCACAGAAACGTTTTGAAATGTGACTGTCTTCACCCTTGTGGAAGTGTAGGTTATCATCTGGCGCTTGGAGTGTGTTACCTCCCTGGGGCTGGGAGCAGAAGTGGTAGTTGGAATTGGACCTTGAAGGGCCTCCATGTTCAGAATAAGGACCTTGGTCTGTACCCTGAGGGAAGTGGAGGGAGTAGTGGAAGGGTTCTGAGCGGGAGAGTGACCCAGTGAATGTTAGTGTGGAGAGCGTGGGTGTGTGTGGTATGTGGTCCTCAGAGGGGGGAGTGACAGCAGGCTGAGGACACAGAAGCTCAGGAAGGAACCTTCATCCCCAGGTCCACCAGGGCCTCCCAGACCGGCTCTGTCGCCCAGCCAGCATGACTTGGCTATCAGCCAGGGCCTGGGCACCCCGGGCTAGGCCAGCTCAGCCCAGCAAAAGCCCTACCTACTGGGGTAATGTGTCCTTGAGCTTGGGTAACTGAGCATCCAGCACATTTACCAGTGGGAAACAGGAAAGGCATTTCCCATAATGTGGCTCTGTAAAGTTTGCACAACTGTTCTTTGTTTTCCGTCCATCCCCACAATAAATCTTCCTCCACTGCCAGGGCCGGGGCCTCCGTGGTCTGTAAGTGATTAGGGCACTGACTGGTGCTGCGCTGCCTCCTCATGATGCGTTCTTCTGACATGGGCACTAAGAAAATGGGAGCCCGTCACTGGGATGCTGTGGCTTCGCAAGTGGCGATTTCCAAATAGCTAGGAGGTGGCCACCTGAAGGCAAGCATCCCACGCCTGCCCTCCACATGCCCCAAGCCCCCTGGCCAAGTGTGCCGTATGGGGCATAAGCTGGGGAGGGCAGGAGTACACCGTAGTCCTGGGATGTGCATTTCTTGCAGATGGGACTGTGGGACTGGGGTCTCCATGGAACCGCATTTCTGGGGACAACACCTGGACGTCTCTGCTGGCCTGGAGCAAGGCAGGCATCCAGTCAGTGTCTGTTCATCTGATGAACCATCCACAGCCTGTTTTACCGTAACTGAAAAGCATAGGATTTTTGGAGTCAAAAGTAACATTTGCACCTTCCTCGAGCCTGGGCAGGGCCCTGGGATGCAGAGTTTTGATGGGCAGGTCCTGTGCTGAGGGCGTGCGCAGGGCAGGGGCAGGATCCCTGCTTTGTCGTGAGGTCCCTGAAATCCAGGGCTGCTGCTGCCTGGCCAGGAGTCTGGGACTCCACCTCATCTCCTTGGCTCCCTGCTCCATGATCTTCCCATTGCACATGGTTGCCTTCGTAGCTCCATTTATCCGTGAGTCTCTGCTTTCCAGAATCTGTTGAACCCAAGTTTTAAGAGTCATTGTGACCTATGAGGTCATTTCTGACCAGGGTTAGTTGCCAGTGACTACGATAGCAATTGGAAGAAAGAGAGTTGGCTCTGGGAAGAAGAATGAGTCCGCTGCACCTCAGATACTTCCTCAAGCTCTTCCTCCCATCCCTGTCCCTACTACGTGCTCCCATTCCTTCTCCCCAGACCTCCAGGACGACAGGAGGTGGCTCATTGAGGCCATAAATCCGAATGCCTGTTTGTAGTTTTGCCATTTGCCTGTGTGGAAACAGCCCCTTAGAGAGGATTTGGCTCGTTGAAGATCCCAGAGCAAAGGAAGGAAGGCCCAGCTCTTTGGGCTCCCAGCCCAGTGCCCTTCCCACTCTACAGAGGCACTAGCTGTTGAGGACCTACTATGTGCTAGGCCCCATGTTGCAGGCTGGTATGCACTGTCTCCATCTCTACCATCACTGTTTCCCATATCCTGAAAGAACACAGGTCTGTGTGGTGTTTGCACTGAGGAGGAACCTTCCAGGAGATCTCTGCTGCAGGAGCACTCTTTGATAGGTGGGGACCTGATGACCCTACAGGTCACTGCATGGGGAGTGACTTGTGTCTTGTGCAGCCCATGTGTGTCAGCATCACCTTCCCTCCCTGTAGGGTCTGGTCCAGGAAGCACAGCCCAGCAGGCTCCGGGGAGACTCTGGCAGTAGGCTTCAAACCTCACATGTCTGCATGCATTGGAAAAGCATAGTGATTGATTGCTGCAGGTGTTGGGCCCTGAGAAGCCTGGCTTGTATGGAAGCCCACAGGCACTTCCCCTGCTGCCCCTGACCCTTACTTTCTTCATATTCTGACAGAGCCACCTGGCCTTGGGATCTCAGTTTCTTCATCTGTGTGATGAGGACTTTGCTTAGTTCAAAGCTCTTAGGACTCAGGACCCTGATTTGGTCAGGATGGGTAGAGACAGCGTGACCCTGGGGTTCAGAGCTCAGTTCCCTCCCCAGCTCTGCACTCAAACTGCCTTGTGGCTCTGGGAATGTCCCCAGACCCCTTTGGGTTCTCAGATTCCTCATCTATAAAATGGAAGGTCTGGACTCCAGGATTTATTTATTTATTATTTATTCATTCATTCATTCATTCATGGAGTGGGGGCAGAGACACAGGCAGAGGGAGAAGCAGGCTCCATGCAGGGAGCCTAACGTGGGACTCGATCCTGGGTCTCCAAGATCACGCCCTGGAGGGAGGCAGCACCAAATCACTGAGCCACCCAGCTGCCTGACTACAGGATTTCTAAGATCCTTTGAACCCAAGACTTTCAGAGCCCTGTCTTTATCTTTCTGCATTCCTGGCAGGGCCCCAAGGAGGAGGAAGGAGACAGAGGACAAGGAGGCAGGTGTACCCCTTCTCCACCCCCACCCCCCCAGGAGCCTTCTGGTCTCAGCTCCTTGCACACTTCTCTCTTGCTCCACTCCAGCCACCTGGCTCTTGGTCGTTCCTCCAGTGTAGTCCATTCCCACCTCAGGCTCTTTGTCTGGCTCTTCCCCTCTGCCTCAGACACTCCTGTCCCATCCCAGTCCCCTCTGGGTGCATGTGGGCCTCTGCTCCTGCATGCCGCTGCCACAGCCGGGCTCTGTCTTTCTGACCGTGGGCCCAGAGATGGAGCGAGAGAACAATTCTGTATTAACTGATGACAAAAATGCATTACAGCCATGAAGGCAACAAGGGAACTGATTAAACTATCCCCAAGCAGCTCTCTTAAAGAGCGAGAAAGGAAGGAATGTGGCATTTGTTAGGAAGGCGTTCTCCTCTAGATGCCAGATTCAGCTCTTTGTGTTTTCTCAGTGACTTTTTGATGTTGCCGTGACCACCCCATTTTATGGATGAGCCAACTGAGCCCCAAGGAGTGAAGTGTTGGGCCTTCTCCCACTGCTCCAGGACACCCCGTGTATTCACATGATTTTCTGTAATTGAGTGCAAACTGATTACTCCTTTTTTTCATTGAGCTCACCCCAGAGGACACCTGACAAGAAAACTGAATTAGTTACTGTGTCTCCTCAGAAGCAGTCACAGGGGATATGGGCTTTTCATGGGTTTGGAGCTGATCTTTCCAGTTAACCTGGATGCTGGGTGGTGGGGAGGGGTTGCTGTATCAGGAGTCAGCACCATGAGCCCAGTTCTCATGTCCCCCTTTCAGGTCTTCCATGTGTAGGAAAATAGCCGACCTCACAGCTTAGGGGAGACTTGTAGGCATCAGAGGGTGGGAGGGGTTTGAGGGCAGCTGCCTGGTGCTCCAGCCCTGAGAAGGGGTGAAGAAACCAGATCAGGATGGAAGGGCTCTGTGGCTCACAATGGCAAACACTGGAGTGGAAGAGAATGTGGGAGGTCCTATAGCCAGTAAGAGTTGGCATTGAGAGTTGAATCCAAGTAAGCCTGCAGGTGTAGCCACTCCTTAGGAAGACCTAGACCCTGCCCTTGAGGCTCCTAGAATCCACGTTCCATGTCCAAGGTCTTGCCTGGGCCCTTATTTGCCATGACCTTGGCTGGGCATGTTATTTCTGCATTCTGGTCTCAGTTTCCATATCAGTTTGGTGGGAATGATAATCCTGCCTTATCTGGGTGGAATTGTGTATGGCTCTTCACCTCATGTCACCCTCATAACAACTCCATGCCTTTGGAAACATTGTCCCATCTTCACAGTGAGGACCTTGGGGCTGGACAGGCTGGGTGGCCAGCAGAGGGTCACACAGCAAGCCCACTGTCATACCCAGGGACACACGGGGTCAGCAGCCATGCCCAAGGTCACACAGTGGGTCTGCTCTCTTGCCCAGGGTTGCACAGTAGGTCAGCAGCCGTGCCCAGGGTGGCAATAGTTCTGCTTTCATGCCTAGGGTCACACAGTGAGTCAGCAGCCATGCCTAGACTCATATAGAAGGTCAGGGGCCATATCCAGGGACACACAGTGGGTCTGTAGCCATGCTCAGGGTCTCACAGTGGGTCTGCTCTCATGCCCAGTGTCACACAGCAGGTCTGTAGCCATGCCCAGGGTCGCACAGTGGGTCTGCTCTCATGCTCAGGGTCGCACAGCAGGTCTGTGTCCATGCCCAGGGTCGCACAGTGGATCTGTTCTCATGCTCAGGGTCGCACAGCGGGTCTGCGGCCACACCCAGGGCAAGCTCCTCCCTTACCACACTTCTCCTTTGAGCCCTGTCAGCTCCTGTGCCCAGGGATGACGCTGTTTCTCAGGCCAGCTCTGCTGCTGCTGCCCCACAGGAGTCCAGCCCAAGGGCTGGGGGAAGACGAGGTGTGGTCCTGAGGCCTGAGGAACAGAGGGTCTGCCGCCTGCAGTCAACACCTCTGTCAGGAAGTTCTCCGCTCGTGCCTTCAAAGCACCAGCCTTTAATTGTCTCCACATTGTGAACCCAGGAAGGTTTGTCCTGACAACTGGTTGGTGAAATCAGCCAGGAGATCCCCCTTCCCACAGCCTTTCAAGAGCTGTCTGAGGTGGTTACCAGAGGGTATAAATTAGATTCACCTGGCAAGACCCCACATCCCTCTGGAATATTCCTGAAAACGCTCCCATTGGATCCTGTCAGAGAAGCAGGGATTAGGCCTGGGCCCCCAGGAAGCTGGGCAAGTGAGAAGTAGGTGCTCTGCATACTCACTGGTGAGGTGGTGAAGGGAACCGGGCCTCCTCATGGCATTCGCCGACCCTAGCACTTCTGGCTTCGTCTTCTTCCTCCATAAAAACACTAAAAATTACATTTTATGATGGCATTGGCATAAAGACACATTCACATTATGTGTTAAAACTTTTTCTTTGACCTAGAAGTTCCTTTTTTTCTTCCGACTTTAAATTAAAACATTTTCATGAGTCCCTGAAAATACCGTGGACTCGAGCCACTGTGCTAACATGCCTTGTGGGTAAGTCAGCCCAAAGCCAATCTGCAGAGGCTGGAAGTGTTTGAAGTACGATCCATGCCCTCGCCTCACCCTTCTCGTTCTCTGGGCTTCAGTTCCATCCTGTGAAGAGGGTTAGGTAGAGGAAACACCAGAAAATCCTGTTGTGATGTCTACTCTGTTCCTTCCTGTACTACTACATTTTTTTCCTGATTGAATTTTTGGTTTCCATTAAGGATTCCTGGACATTCACAACAAAAAATCTATATGTAGCTGAACTGACACAGATGAGAGAAAATGGCATAAACAACTGAAAAACCTAAGCTCATTTAGTTATCGTGATTGAACCCTGTATTTTCTTGGAGCTTCCTAGAAGCCAAGGCAAAGAAGGCAACTTGTTGAATTGTGGAATTCTGGCTCTCTGGGAAAGGAAGACCACGAAGCTTGTGCATTTGGAGCCCGTTTTGTCTGGATCTCAGATCCCTGTGAGGCCATGGTGAGAGTCCCCTGAGCTGATGGCTGGAGGAAGGCGGTTGAATTGGTTCATGATAATACAGAATCACTGAATGAAATAACCCTGATTTTCACCACTGATTTTGCTGTGTTCTTTGAAAAGAGCGAAGGGCAAGTAGATACTGGCAGTGAAGGAACTTACTTGTGTTCTCTAGGCTGTGTTGTGCTTTTAGGCTGTCTGTGTCCATTTCACAGATGGAGAAACCAAGTCTCGGAGAAGCTAAGTACCCGACCCTGATCATCCAGTGGGACCGGACTTCTCTGGCAAGTGGCCTTTCTCTGCAGACTTCACACTTCGGTTCATGCCTTGGGCGGATTCAGTCCCATCTTCAGGGAACTTGTAGCCTAGGGCACTCGATGGATGCTAAAAAGAAGAGGGCAAGACTGTGTGCTCTGAGGGAGCTCAGGGGGAGCTCAGGGGCTGCTGAGGGCCTAAGGGAGGGGAACAGAATAGCATCAGGAGGAGGTGAGACAGGGCATCCCAGGAGGCACCAGTAGCATATGGGCCAGGAGGTGAAACAGTGACCCCTTGGTCAGAGCTGTGGCAGAGCAGAGAGAAGAAGCTGCCTGCCAGGTTTCCTACGTATGAGCAGAAGAAACCAGCCCTAGCCTTAGCCCTATGTCCCTCCATCTCTCCCCTGCTCCCTAGAATGTACCAGAAGGCCCCTGTGACTACAGAGGGTCTCTCTGTCTAAGGAAAGAGGAACAGATTTTGAGGACAGGTGGGATCTCTGTTTTCCCAGAGGCCGGGAAGCAGGGAGCCTCCACCTGCTTCCCTAAAAGACGACAGACAGTCCAAACACCAC
The DNA here is from genome assembly GCF_905146905.1 of Nyctereutes procyonoides. NCBI lineage: Eukaryota > Metazoa > Chordata > Mammalia > Carnivora > Canidae > Nyctereutes > Nyctereutes procyonoides. The sequence goes on along the minus strand of NW_026575140.1, from coordinate 34,167,406 downwards.
TGTGCTCTTGCTCGAGGGCCAAAGCTGTAGCAGGACATCCCATAGGACAGGCTTGACCCTGGTCTCCCTCAGCCTGACACAGTGTTGCTTCCTCTTTGTGGTGCATCTGTTAGCAAAGAAATGATCGGATCTGAAAGATACCCAGGAGAGACAGGGGACAGAAGAGGTGGAGAGGTCTGTAAATGAGGGATTAGTGCTCCACCCTGGCCTGGATTCATTGAGTGGACTCTGGCATAACCTTGGCAGCCCAGAGGAGGAGAGTATGAGCTGGTTTGGGGTATGCAGGGTTGGGCGGTGCCGCCAGAGGACCGCTGGGTGGGGGATATGCAAGGAGAGAGGGTGTCATCAGCCTGAAGGTAGACCTGGTCAGTGACATGGGAGAGAAAGCCTTTATAGGATGGGGGAGAGGCTAGGGCCGAGGGGGAGAGGCAAGGAGTTTGGGTAACCAGGTAGGGCAGAGTGGTGGGTGAAGAGTCAAGTAATGAATTTGGTTTCCAAAGAAAGAACCTTGGACTTGGAATTTGAGTAAGATGGGCTGGAGGAGAGCAAGGAAGTTTTGGAGAGGCTGAGAGGGACGGTGGAGGGAAACTGCCTGCATGGTGGGTTAGGTGACTTGGGTGGAGGAGGGCGTGGTTCAGGGCGTGTGTGTGCACGCGCATGCGTGTACGTGCGTGTCGTGGTCATTTGCTCTCTCTCCTTCTAAATTCATGCCTGCAAAGCTGTTTTGTGGATTTGCTCTGAGAGTGGGATTATACAGGGGAATGGCCCAGAAGCTGGGGAAGACAGTGAGAGGCATCCGAGCTGGGCAGGGAGGAAATGAGGGCCAGAGAGGCCCAGTGGGTGGGAAGCCAGGGCAGACAGGAGGACAGTGGGTGAACTAGCTGGAAAGAAAGGTAGCTGTGGCCACCGTGCTTGGGCATTTTATATGTGTTATCTTGAACTGGGAGACATGTTACTAGCTCTCTTTTGTGGGGGAGGAAACTGAGGCACAGCAAAGTTAGGTAGCTTACCTGTGGTCACACAGTTAGTGCTGAAGCTAAGTCTGTCCCTGCAGTCTGACCTCCTACTCGGATGTGCGAATCTACACCCGGAACCCAAAGTGTGTGTGTTGGGAGGTGGGTTTGAGGTGAGCAGAGGAGGGAGGATTGGGGGCAGAAGACCAGTGTAGGAGATCACCAAGATGAGTCTGGCCCTGGGCAAGGGAGCAAGCCTGAACTGGCGATGAGGGACTTTGCTGAGTGTGGAACAGGAGGTGCCCAGGAAGCACTTCTCCAGGAGCCTGGGAGAAAGAGGGGTGGGCTTCCAGAAGGTGGGAAAGGAATACCGAACATCTGAAATGAAGAGGCAGAGAAAACTGGGGTCTCCCCACTGAGAGCGTTTAGTGGCATCATGGGGGGAGCAGTGAGGGAAGTGTAGGGTGATGGTAATTTGGGTCATCCTTGCCTTGTGGACTGGCTGGATCACAGAGTAGAGGATGGCTTGGGTGGCTCACTCATCTATCCCCTGTTGACCAGGCATGCCCATTACCCAGAAAGAGGTAGACTGGAGGGCCAGGTACCCCTTCATTGTGCAGGGGTCAAGGAGGGCCCTTGCACAGTCCTCTGTGCATCAGCTCCTGCACCATCCACCATCCCAGGGCCCCAGACTGGTACACGGCCCAGCTCAGAGCAGCTTCCATGTGTGACCGTTCACTGCCATGGATCTGTTCTGTGTGGAGTGTTGGCCACACAGCAAGGAGTCCTGCCCTGGAGATGCTCATAATCCAGAGAGGGGACGAACAGGGGCCCAAGTTACAAGACCCCCCCCCCATAATGAATCCCCTGGAGGAAAATAAATGGGAACCCAGAGGAAAGGATTTAATCCAGGGTAGAGAAGCTCCTGGAAGGAAGCTCGGTAACACTTACCCAGATGCGGGACACCTGAGTGGCTCAGTGGTTGAGCAGCTGCCTCTGGCTCAGATTGTGATCCTGGGGTCCAAGGATCGAGTCCCACATCCGGCTCCTCACAGGGAGCCTGCTTCTCCCTCTGCCTGTGTCTCTGCCTCTCTCTCTGTGTCTCTCATGAATAAATAAATAAAATCTTTAAAAAGTTACCCAGAAGCAAAAGGATGGGAAGGGTGTCCCAAGGAGAGGGAACAGCATAGGAAAAGGTCTGGAGATGAGAGTTGTGTGTGAGTCGGAGCATGGATGGTGGGGAGGTGAGCAGGGCCGTGGTGGAGACCTGGTGGGTCACATGGAGGAGCCTGGCTTCGCCTACAGGGCTGCAGAGACTGCAGAGTGGGTTGAAGCAGGAGAGGCGTAAAGTTGTGTGAACACGTGTGTATGTTGCCTCATGGGAGCCAACACTCATCCCGTCATGCCGGAGCACCAACTGGGTGCTCTCTGCCCCACTCTTTTTAATTACAGGTAACTACTTGATTCTAGAGGCTTTTCCAAGAAAGTCGTGTCTTTGGTTATAGTTTCTCAGGGTTTAATAAGCCCTTTTCTCCAGATTTTTAGGCTGCTAGACAATACTGTGCTGGCAAGCCGTTTTCCAGCTTGGCCCAAGAACCCTCAGTGCCGAGCCAGGGTGTCCAGTGAGGACCCCTAGCAAGATATCAGGGCCTGACAGGGCCACTGGCTCTGCACTTGAAATGATTGTACCGTTTGTTGAGAGGGTCCCTCCCCAGGAGCCCAAGCTTTGGGTCAGCTGGGCCTCCCCCAACTGGGAGCCTATGGTCAAACCATGGCCAAACTCAGTGCTTCTCCTTTTGGCCATATTCATGTCTAGACCCCATGGCCAGGTGAGGATCACCATGGCCCTCAGTAACAGTACGGCTGGAACCATGGATAGGGCTTGGATGCGAGGGCAGTGTGGGGCTGCTTTCCTTATTAGAGACCCCAGACATCAGGACCCCAGCAGCCTCCCCAGTCAGATAAGGAGTGGGGAGCCACCGCCCCAAAACTAATCCCCAGGGACTGGCTATGCTGTGTGACATTGGGAAAGGTTTTTTTTGTTTTTTTTGTTTTGTTTTGTTTTGTTTTTTACCTTTTTGAAGCTTCTGTTTCCTCCTCTGTAAAATGGTGCTTCAGGGGGTGTCCAGAAGCAGACCCTGAGAGAGGTGGCTGTGTGTACACGTTGTCTCCCAGGGGAGACAGAGTGCGTGTGTGTGTGGGGGGGGTCTGCCCTATGTGGCAGTGTAGTGATACCTGTCTGTCAAGGTGGAGAGGGGTTCGTTCATTCATTCAGCAAGCATTTACTGAGTCCTTGGAAAACACTCAACAGTGTGTGACATGCCGGAGACAATGTGGTGAATGGTACCTAAGAGAAAGCCTAGGTGGGGAAGTGGCTGGAAAAGCTGAGCAAAGGCCCAGAGACATCTGGAGAAAGGGAGTCTCAGAGCTGTGCTTGACCAGGGCCTTGGAGAGGGTGACCTTCAAGGGAGTCTGAGCAGAACCACAGGAGTGGAGGTCAGCAGTGCAGACGGTCTGGAGGTAGGCTCACCCTGTCCTGGATCACAGTGTCCTGCTGTCTGGAGTGCCTGTAGCCAGGTGGCAGGGCCAGTGGGGTCAGCTTGCCCAGGCTGACTGATCTGTAACAATTGCTGCTCTAATTGTCATTGTCTTGTCATTTGTGCAGCAGCTTGCATGGCAGGGGATAGAGCAGAAGCTATTGCCTAGAATCCCTGTTTCTGCCATTTTTGAAAAGCGCCTCACATACCGGACTTGCAGAGCGGCCAGAGGGAAACCTGTGGTCTCTGGCATGAGCCTGAGCTGCCCCCAAGGGGTGTGTTCAGGGTCTATCAAGTCCATCTCTAGGAAAGCATGGAGCCCTCATCCCCTAAGGAGCTCTGACCTGGCTGGCTGGGTTCCAGAGTTCCCATGTGCCTCTGAGGGCCTGCATTTGTATGTGTTTGCCTGTCTCTGGGTGCTTATCACCATGTCTGTAACTATATGTATTTGTAGGATGTGTGTGTGTGTGTGTGTGTGTGTGTGTATACGTACCTGCACACACACGTTTGTGCCTGCACATTACTATCTGTGGGCACATTTGTAGGTTGACTGTGTCTCCAGGGGCCAGGGTATCATGTATGTTCCTGTGAGTGAGCTGGTTTATGACTGTGACTGTATAAGGGGTGTGTATCTGTGGTTTTCCTGGCCATAGTGGCCAGGGGGGTACCAGGGGCAGTCTGGATTCAGGCCCCAGGGAGTGGGCACAATGAGGGGAGAAGCTTCTCCTCCCCACTCTCTTTCCCCTGTTCTCAAAACTCAGAAGCGGAAACCATCAGGAAGCAAGTTCCACCCAGTACCAGGAACGACTTTCTAACAGGCAGGACCTTCCCTGGTGGAGGGAAAGGATGAGGTTCTCATCCCAAAGTGTGGGCACAGCAGCTGGCCTGCCACTTGGCAATTTCATTCAGCAAACATTCCCTGAAACTTCTTATTCTATACTAGCTCTTGCTCTGGGCCCTGAGAACAGTAATAGTAGTAGTAGTAGTACTACTACTACTAATAATAACAGTAAAAGAGGTGGAGCCCTTATTGTGCAAGGCAGTGTTCTAAGCTTACTAATGCACTTCAGCCAGGTGCTATGTACAAATGGGAGACAGAAGCCCGACTACTAGAGCAGCCTGCCTGGGGTCCACACAACAAGCAGAGGCACAGCGAGGAGTGGAACCTCTAAGCCTGAGTCAAGAGGACTCGAACTGCCAGCCCCCCTCCCCTGCTCCAGGCGATGGTGCCACCCAGGGCTTGGAGGAGGCTCATTTCTGTCCCCAGAGCTCATGTGCATCCAAGAGGTGCCCGGGCCATCCCGCCTGTTCCCTGCCAGCTATCCTCTGAGGGCTCTTAGCACTGGGGCCAGGTTATTCATCACCAAGGCCCAGAGGCCTCTGCAGCGCTGTGCCAGCTGAGGATTTTAATCCACCAGGAATGTGAAGGGCCCCTGACTGCATGGGGGCTGTTGGCCATGGTGTTCCCTCATGCAGTTGCTCCTCTGACAAGGCCTGGAAACAGCACTGTGCTGCAGCCCTTAGGGGCCCAGGGGCATGAGGCAGAGAGGGCAGCATGGAAGGAGTGTTGCATTGGGAGGTGCAGGTGGCCTGGGCCCCTGCCCTGACACTATGTTTATCATTATTAATAGCAATACAGGTTTCCATCACTATTAGAAAGTAGGCTGTTCCTATGAAAACTTTTGTAAACCAAAATGCAGATCTTTCAGAAATGCCAAGTGGCATCACATGAACTTTCAGAAAGCGGGGGATACTTGACAATAAAAATAGCAAACGCTTACTTACGCTTAGTACATGGCAGATACTAAGCCAAGGTAGGATTGGCTCCCAACACCCCAGAAGGGAGGTGTCCCTGTCCCTGTTCTACAGATGAAACAGAAGCTTGGGAAATAGAAGAGAATTGCCAAGGGCGCACTCTAGGGGGTAGAAGTACCAGACTTTAAACCCACATTGATTAGCCCCAGAGTCCTTACTCATGTTTACATTTTTAAAAATTGCATCATATTTGATACAGTCAAAAGAATACATGCAAATATGTGTACATAATAAAGCGTAGCAAAATGAACATCCATGAATTTCTGGAACCACTGTTCTTTTTCTGCTTAGCATTCTCTGCTTTTCCTAACATCGTTTCATCACACGTATATATCCATAAACAATGCGTTGTTTAGTTTTGCTTGGTTTAAAACTTTATAAAAATAGTATTGTGTTGTATGTGGTCTCTGCAGTTGTTTCACATAATATTATGTTTTTAAGATTTTATCCTTCTTATTGTATGTAGCTGTAATTCATTCATTTTTACTACTGTCTGATACTACATGGTGTGAATAATCCAAACTTCAATCCTTCTCTTATTGTTGGACGTTTGGGTTGTTTCAGTTTTCTGCCACTTTGCGATGCTGCTGTGAACATTCTATTCATTTTCATGTGTCTCTGCCTTTCTCCATGTCTCTCATGAATAAATAAATAAAATCTTAAAAAAAAAAAAAGCTGAAGAGCACCTGGATGGCTCAGTCAGTTAAGTGTCTGCCTTCAGCTCAGGTCATGATCTCAGGGTCCTGGGATTGAGCCCCATGTCGGGCTCCCTGCTTAGCAAGGAGTCTGCTTCCCCTTCTCCCTCTGATCCTCTCACCCTGCTTGTGTGAATGCTCTCTCTTTCTCTCTAAGAAATAAATATATTCATAGGTTACTTTCAGTTCTTGTTGCTGATACTAATTAGATCTCTTTTTAAATTACCTCTTGTTTCTGGCGAATAGAAATACACAATGGCTTTTGCATATTTATCTCCTATCTGGCCATCTTAAATTCTTTTATTATTTTGATTAGTTTTTTCAATTTTATTTATTTATTCATGAGATACACAGAAAGAGAGGCAGAGACATGGGCGAAAGGAGAAGCAGGCCTGATGTGGAATTCGATCCCAGGACCCCGGGATCACGACCTGAGCCAAAGGCAGATACTCAACCACTGAGCCATCCAGGTTTCCCTATTTCAGTTATTTTTTAGTGTAGATTCTTTTGGTAATTCTATACAGACTTTTATATATGGAAGTAATAGTGATTATATTTCTTTCTTCTCAGTCTTTTTTTTTGTGTATTTTTTTTATTGGAGTTTGATTTGCCAACATGTAGCATAACACCCAGTGCTCATCCCGTCAAGTGCCCCCCTCAGTGCCCGTCACCCAGTCACCCCAACCTCCTGCCCACGTCCCTTTCCACTACCCCTTGTTCGTTTCCCAAAGTTAGGTGTCTTTCATGTTCTGTCTCCCTCACTGGTATTTCCCACTCATTTTCTTTCCTTTCCCCTTTATTCCCTTTCACTATTTTTTATATTCCCCAAATGAATGAGACCCTTTAATGTCTGTCCTTCTCCAATCAACTTCCTTCACTCAGCATAATACCCTCCACGTCTAAGCAAATGGTGGGTATTTGTTGTTTCTAATGACTGAGTAATATTCCATTGTATACATAAACCACATCTTCTTTATCCATTCATCTTTCGATGGACACTGAGGCTCCTTCTACAGTTTGGCTATTGTGGACATTGCTGCTATAAACATTGAGCTGTCCTGCCGTTTCACTGCATCTGTATCTTTGGGGTAAATCCCCAGCAGTGCAATTGCTGGTCATAGGGCAGTTCTATTTTTAACTCTTTGAGGAACCTCCACACAGTTTTCAAGAGTGGCTGCACCAGTTCACATTCCCACCAACAGTGCAAGAGGGTTCCCCTTTCTCCACATCCTCTCCAACATTTGTAGTTTCCTGTCTTATTAATTTTCCCCATTCTCACTGGTGTGAGGTGGTATCTCATTGTGGTTTTGATTTGTATTTCCCTGAAGGCAAGTGATGCGGAGCATTTTCTCATGTGCTTGTTGGCCATGTCTATGTCTTCCTCTGAAATTTCTGAGCCGGGGGCATCAACAGTGCCGGATTTCAGGTTGTACTACAAAGCTGTGGTCATCAAGACAGTGTGGTACTGACACAAAAACAGACAGATCAATGGAACAGAATAGAGAATCCAGAAATGGGCCCTCAACTCTATGGTCAACTAATATTTGACAAGGCAGGAAAGACTATCCACTGGAAAAAGGACAGTCTCTTCAATAAATGGTGCTGGGAGAATTGGATAGCCATGTACAGAAGAATGAAACTAGACCATTGTCTTACACCATACACATAAATAAACTCAAAATGGATGAAAGATCTAAATGTGAGACAAGAATCCATCAAAATCCTAGAGGAGAACACAGGCAACACCCTTTTTGAACTTGGCCACAGCAACTTCTTGCAAGATACATCTATGAAGGCAAGGGAGACAAAAGCAAAAATGAATTATTGGGACTTAATCAAGATAAAAAGCTTCTGCACAGCAAAAGAAACAGTCAACAAAACTAAAATACAATCTACAGAATGGAAGAAGATATTTGCAAATAACATATCAGATAAAGTGCTAGTATCCAATATATATAAAGAACTTATTAAACTCAACAGCAAAGAAACAAACAATCCAATCATGAAATGGGCAAAAGACATGAACAGAAATTTTGCAGCCTTTATACTTTCCTTTTTACCTCTTTGAAAAGAAATAATGATAGTGGTGGACGTCCTTGTTTTATTGCTGATTTTAAATGTTTCTAACATGTTATCATTAGTGTAATGCTTCCTGTAGGATTTTTGTAGATACCTTCTATCAGAGGAAAGGCATTCCTTTTTTAAAAATAGATTATATTTTTAAGAGAAGTTTTAGGTTCACAGAGAAATTGAGTGGACAGTACAGAGTTCCCATGCATTCTCTGTCCTCCCCAGCCTCCCCAACTATCAACATTCTGGACTCCAGTGTACATTTGTTACAGTCAGTGAACCAACGATGACACATTAATATCATTCAAAGTTCATAGTTTACATTAGGGGTTTACTCTTGGTGTATGTACATCTATGAGTTTGACAAAGATATAATGACATGTATCTGCCATTATATTATCATACAGAATAGTTTCAGCGCCCTAAAAACTCTATGTGTCCTGCCTATTTACTTCTATCTCTTAACCCCAGGAAACCACTGATCTCCATAGTTTTCCCTTGCCATACAATTGAAATCACAACATGTAGCCTTTTTTAGGTTAGCTTCTTTCACATAGTAACAAGCATTTAGGTTCCTCTGTGTCTTTTCGTGGCTTGATAGCACATTTCTTTTTGGAACTCAAAAATATTCCACTATCTGGATAGATCATGACTTTGGTGTTGCATTTTACCCAAGGTCAACAAGATTTTCTCTATGTTATATTATAGGAATTGTATAGTTTTGCATTTTATACTTAGCTATATTATCCATTTATAGTTAATATGTGTGAAGGACATAAGATATGCATCTAAATTTTTTTGTTTTTGCAGATATCTAGTTGCTTCAACACCATTTTTTGAAAAGATTACTTTTATTTCCTTACTTTTTTTTTCTTACCATTGTATTACCTTTTTTCCCTTTGTCAAAGATCAGTTTATTAAATTTATGGGAGTCTATTTCTCAGTTTTCTGTTCTGTTCCATTGATCGCCTTGTCTATTCTTTCAACAATATCACCCAGTCTTGAACACTGTAGTTTATAGTAAGTCTTGAAGTCAGGTAGCATTAATCTTCCATCTTTGTTCTTCTCTATTGTGTTCAGTGTTCTGGATATTTTGCCTCTTTGTATAAACTTTCAAATCAGTTTGTCACTATCCACAAAATAACTTGCTGGGATTTAGATTGGGATTTTGTTGAATCTGTAGATTGAGTTGGGAAGAATTGGCTTCTTGACAATGTTGAATCTTCCCATACATGAACATGAAATATCTCTGCATTTAGTTCTTATTTCTTTCATCAAACACACACACAAGTGCGTAGTTTTGTCATATAGATCTTGTACATATTTTGTCAGATTCATATGTAAGTATTTCATTCTCGGGGCTTGTGTGTGTGCTAATGTAAATATTATTGTGTTTTTGATGTCAGTTCCATGTGTTGATTGCTGGCACTTAAGAAAGTGATTGACGTTTGGATATTAACCTTGTATCCTACAACCTTGCTATAGCCACTCATTAGTTCCAACAGTTTTTTTGTTGATTCTTTTGGATTTTCTACATAGATGATCATGTCACCTGCAAAAAAAAAGACAGTCTAATTTTTTTCTTCCTTATCTGTATTTTCTTTCTTTTCTTTTCTTTTTTCTTTTCTTTCTTTTCTTTTCTTTTCTTTCTTTCTTTCTTGCCTTACTTCATTAGCTAGGACTTTCAGTGTGATGTTGAAAAGGATTGGTGAAAGGGGACATCTTGTCTTGTTCAAGTCATTCATTTTTATTTCTGATTTGCAAGGAATTTTAGAAAATAGGAGCATTGAATTTTATCAGATGGTCTTTCTGAATCCATTGAGGTTATCATACATGTGCATGTGTATAGTTTAAGTACTTCAATTTGTAAATACGGTAAGTAAAAGTTCTAGATTTTTTTATGTCAAATCATTATTATATTCTTCCAACTTATATTCTCCAACCAACTTAATTATGTGCACTTTATATAGATAGATCTCTCTCTCTCTCTCTCTCTCTCTCTCTATATATATATATATATATATATATATATATATATATATATCAGGATCTTTACATCTTTATTCATGAGTGATACTTGCCTATAGTTCTCTTTCCACATACTTTTCTCATTTGATTTTGGTATCAAGGTTTTGTTTGGCTTCATAGAATGAGTTGGGTAGTATTCTTCATTTTTTTCTATTCCTTGACAAGTTGTATGTGATTGTAATGACAAGTTCTCTGAATATTTGGCAACACTTGCCTATAAAACTGTCTCGGTCTGGAGTTATCTTTGTGGGAAGATTTTGAACTACTGTTCCAATCACTTTAGTTTCTATTTCTTCTGAAGTCAGCCCCCCCACCGCCCCCAGAATTTTCCCATTTTGTGTGTGTTGTCAAATTTATTGGCATAAAATTGGTCATTGCGTTTTTATTTTTTTAATCTTTCCTGGATCAGTGTTATGTCTCCCTCTTTATTCCTAACATTATCCTTTTTTTGTGTGACTTCTCTCTTTTTTTCTTAATGCATTTCACCAGAGGTTTGTCTCTGTTATTAGTCTTTCCAACAGCTAATTCCTGGCTTTGTTGGTTCCTTCTATTGTATCTTTGTTTTCTACTTTATTAATTTCTGCTTTTGTATTTATCATCTTCCTTTTATATTTTTTAGTTTGTTTTGCTGTCCCTTTTCTAATTTCTGAAATGGGTTGCCTAGCACATTAATTTTTCAGACTTTCTCTTTTTCTAGTATAATCATTTGCAAAATAAATTTCTCTTTTAATGCTACTTTTACTGCATCTTAGACTTTTTAATATGTAGTGTTGGCATTATTGTTCAGTTCTGAGTATTTTTAATATCCATTATGATGCTTTGATTTACTCAGTGAGTCTTTAATTTTCCAGACACAGGGAAATATTTGTCCCTTTTTGTTATTGACTTCTAATTTAATTTCATTGTAGCTGAAGAATATTTCTTTATATGCTATCGATCATTATGACTTATAAGGCAGGTTTTTTGTAAATGTTCCATAGGGATTTGAGAAGAATGTGTTTTATTTTCATTCAGTAGATTGATAGTCTTGTATTATTCAAAATTTCTATAGCCTTACTAATTTTTCTTTGTTGGACCTATTAATAATTGAAAGAAAGGCTTTGAAATCTCCCACCCAGATGGTAGGCTCTGCATTTCTATCAATATTTGCAACATCATTAGGTTCCTAGATGCTAAAAGCTTTTATCATTTAGATAACTCTATCCCTAATTATTTTTTGTTTAAATTCTACTTTATTTAATATTGATATGGTTGTATCAACTTTGTTCTGGATACCATTTGCATGATCTATCTTTTTCTGTCCTTTAACTTTTAACTTTTTCGCATGCTTATGCTTTAGGTATGTTTATTGTAACTAGCAAATAATGGAAGCTATGGTTTGTCTCTTTAGTTCATTCTGACATGCTTTTTTTTTTTTAATTCATGATAGACACACACAGAGAGAGAGAGAGGCAGAGACACAGGCAGAGGGAGAAGCAGGCTCCATGCCAGGAGCCCAATGGGGGATTCGATCCCGGGACTCCAGGATCGCACCCTGGGCCAAAGGCAGGCTCTAAACCGCTGAGCCACCCAGAGATCCCCATGACATGCTCTCTTTTAATTAGAGTTTAGTCCACTCAGTAATTGCAGTTACTAATGTATTTAGATATATTGCTGGTATCTTAAATTTTGCTTCTCCCTCTACTTTTTCTATGCTGATTTTTTTGTTTATTTTGGGGTGGTTTTTTGTTTTGTTTTGTTTTATTTTGCCTTTTGATCAACTGAGAGAGTGTTTGCTTTTTCTTTTTTTTTTTTTTTTTTTTTTTAGTTTTGTTTTTATTCTTTATTACCTTTCTTCCTCTGCTGATTTGGAAGTTATAGATGCTAATGCCTTTCATTTAGTTATTACCATAGAGTTTTCATCATGTATTCTTCACCTAAGGGAGCCTAAAATTCGTACCTTAATTCTTACCCCAGCAACACAAAGACCTTAGAACACTACCTCTAATTACTCCATCCAAACTTATATCTTACTGTCATCCAGTATTCTATTTCTCTTCTTGTTTCAGTGCCACAAATTAGCATTCTTCATTTGTAAGACAATGTTTGCTTGGCTCTACCTACATATTTACACATTTATCTGCCCATCATTAAGTCTTGCACATTTTAGACCCTCTTTCTGAGGTCATTTTACTTCTTTCTGAAGGTCACCCTTTAGAAGTTTCTTGACTGAGTCTCTCTTTCCCTCTCATTCGTTTATCTGAAAATGTCTTTTCTTTTACCCTCATTTAGAAAGGTGGTTTTTTAAGTACCCAGTTCTGGATTGGCAGTTATTTTCTGTCAGCATTTTAAACATATGATGCCATTGCCTTTGGTTCCCATTCTGTCATAGAGAATCCTGTTGATACAATTGTCATTCTTTTTGTGGGCTTATCGGTCTTCTCTCTCTACTATTTTCAAGATCTTGTACTTCAGTGTTCTGAATTTTCACCAGTCTGTGAGTAGGTGTGTACTTGTTTTATTTTTTCCCCCATCTCTGGAAAATCCTTAACCATTATTTCTTCATATACTGCTTCTTTTACATTCTTTCTTCTTTGCTTTTGAGGCTTTAATTAAAGGTATCTTACACCCTCATATTCTGGCCCCCACACACCTCTTATTGCCCAAGCTACACATCTCTCTGGTCTGAATTCCTAAAATTTCTTCAGCTCTTCCAGGTCAGCTGTGTCTGATCTGCTGTTTCACCCATTTCAGTTTTTAAACATTTACTTCAACAATTACAGTTTTAACTTCTAGAAGTTCTATTCAATCCTTTTCAAATCTCTGCTAGTTGTTTTTGACCATCTCTTATTACTTGTGCATATTTTGTGATTCCAGCCTTTATTTCTTTAAACATTTCACCTATATCCGTTTGTATTCAAAGTCTGATAGTTGGGCAGCCCGGGTGGCTCAGCGGTTTAGCGCTGTCTTCAGCCCAGGGTGTGTGTGATCCTGGAGACCCGGGATTGAGTCCCATGTCAGGCTCCCTGCATGGAGCCTGCTTCTCCCTCTGCCTGTGTCTCTGCCTCTCTCTCTCTCTGTTTCTCTCATGAATAAATAAATAAAATCTTAAAAAAAAAGTCTGATAGTTTTAAACTATGAAATCCTTGGCGAGGAGCATCTGATTTTGTGTTGTTTTATGTGCTCAGATTCTCCCTCTGCTTGTCTCCTTGCCCCTTGGAAAGTTGAAGTGTGAGTTCATGTGGTTAGTGTTTGTGTCTGCGCACACTGGAGACCTGAGTTGACTGTGCTTTCCTCCCCAGAGGATTAGTGTTTGCTTTTGACGGAAACCGGGGAGCACTCAGAAATCAGGTCACCCCAAACCCCAGCCAGACTCCAAGCTCAGTCAAGGAGTCAAAGATCCAGCTCCCCCACCAACCTTGCTGCAGCCCTGATGTTAACCGGGCAGTTCCACCCTTCACCTATCTAGTCTGAGCTCATGGCTTCTTGCTTTTGTTTCTCCTCTAATTTCTAAGAGTTTTTTTACCTTCTAGGATACAAGCAACTCAACAAAAACTATTTTATGCATAATCTGGTTCTTTTGCAGCAGAAAGGCTTAGAAGCAAAACCTCAGTTTCCTCATCTGTGAAATGTTCACCGATAATAAGAATAACAGCCACTCCACAGTTGTTGTAGAAATCATGGGGAGGCATAAATGCCAAAGCACTGTAAAAATGTTATTTGAAGTGTAACTACCATATGTTGTTGATCTTTTACGGTGCTGAGTGCTTTACATGCATTATTTCATTTAATCCTCCAGCAGATCTGGTTCTGTCATCACCTCCATTGTACAAAGGAGGAAATTGATGTTTTAAGTGGTTAAGGTTCATTTGCATCACTGTTATTATTATCATTGTTGTGTTGTCGTTGGAGAAGAAAATGAGAATAGCTGTGGGTATATGAGGGTCTAAGGAAGTGGGGTGTGCTGCCTACCTCTTCGTTGAGGGGCAGTGTGGTGCAGTGGGGAGTTCAGAGCTGGGACTCAGGAGAAGGGGTAGAGTTATGGCTCTGACAGGTTTCTGCTGGGTGATCTTGAGCCCGCTCAGCACATGGTCTGGGGTGCTGGCTCATCCCTTAGGAGCAGAGAGGTGAGCTGGGTGCAGGAGTGTGTTTCCATCATCATGAGTCACCACGGAGGTGCAGCTCTAGTTGCTTCCCTGGTAGAGTTGCACTTCTCAGATGTTCCCAGGTTCCTTCTGTGTCTCATTTCTGTGGGCAGTGGAATTCTTGGTGCTCTGTTTTCTGTTCATTCCTTAGCTCCCTGAATGATAGAGTTTTGTAGTCACTGATTCTTCTTGGCTCTTTGTCACCTGGCAAGGGCCTAGTGCACTGCAGGTGTTCAGCAGATGCCGATTCAAGGGTAAACAATGGATCTTCTCTGCTGTATCGTGCAGGACCCCCATCTACATCGATAGCATCTTCATGAGCCTCTGCTCATTCATCTCTGGGAAGATCACTCCAACACTCCAGCATTGTGTCCTAACATCATCTTATGTTCAAACGCTCTGTCATGTTGCCCTCGTAATCACCCTCGTACGTGTCAATCCTAGTGGATAGATTTTTAGTTTGGCAAATATCTGTAACACATTTTCCCCCAGGCCCTCTCTTCATGTGAGACATTGAAAAAGACTCTGGAACCAGGCAGCCCTGCATCCAGACTGTGGCTTCTCCACTTGCTGGCTCTGCAGACAGATACTATAGCCTATGTGAGCCTCAGTCTCTCTACCTGTATAATGGGAAAAGTAAAGCCAGCCTCCCAGGAATGTGGAGATTTGCATGATGTAGGTTCACAATGAGGGTGAGTTCCCTCCGCTTTCCCTGGCTGGCCCCTGGACGTGCTGTGTGCCAGCACGTTCCACTTACCCAGAATCCTCTGGCTCCCAGCCTAAGCTCCTTTGGTTCCACTCCTTAGGATGACTAGTCTATGGGCTGCTGGGCCCATCAGCCCCCGCCAAGCCCAGCATGTTCTGAGGCTTCCCATGTCCGAGCCCAGCCCTCACCCTGGGCCCATCTCTTTAGTTCTCGAGGCAGCTGCCAGCCAACTGTTTACCTTGGGAGCGCCATCACTTCTCCAGCAGCATTTGCCAGCCATGGAGCGAGGGCAGATTTATGAACTCGGTCACACAGAAACTATTTAAGGCCCTGGTTGGCCAACAATAATGTAAAGACATACAGTACTTGTTTGAAAAAAGATTGCATGTAGGTACCCACACTTTGGTCTGATTTACAGCATAGGCCGAGGATCCAATTAGCAGTCACAGTCGTCTTTCAGCTGAAATCCAGCGCCTTCCAGGATTATGCAGACTTTCCAAGGTCTGGGCTATGATGAAATTATAGCTGGAGGCTTGTAAAGTTGCACACCATTTATAAATGCAGTATATTCTTAACTGCTTTGCTGCTCAGCTTACCTGAAGGCCCCTATGGCCTAGCTGCTTGTTAAAGTGACCCTCAGAGATTATTAGAAGGAGGGACCTGGTTTCAATCCTGGCTCTCTACTACTTGCTGTGTGACCTTGGGCAAGGGTTTAGCCACTCTGAGCCTAACTTTCATCTATAACTTGACTAGTGTGGCAGAATGGGAGTTGGGAAGAGTTGAGTAGATCACTCTGTGTTGTGGAGATCAAAAAAATGAGTACGGGCAGTAGAGAATCCATCACAGTTCTAGTGCATAGTAGCTGCTCAACGATGGGTGTACATTAGGGTTCTTGAAAGGAGCAAAATTCCAGTGTGGGGCTGGCCTCTCTTCTGGGACTCTGGCTGACCACCTGATGCCTGGTGGGGCAGGGGCAGGAACATAGCTGGCAGCAGAGTGTGGTGCACTGCCTGTGGTCCTTCGGGCAGAAGGGCCCAGAGCCCTGAGGTCACGAGCCTGTCAGGGGGCTGCTGCAGGGGCTGAGATAGCTGGAGCTGGGTGGAGGATTAGCAAAGGGAGAGACATTAGCTCAGAAAGGCCTCAGGATGAGGACCTTATGCCTTATTTAGGCAGGTAGGCTTGATTCTGAGAACGATGGGAGCCACACAGACAGAATGGAGAAGAGGGGCAGGCCCAGCAGCTGGATACCAGTCAGAACCTGCCAGTCATCATCCCAACTAGAAGTGGCTTGGCAGGATCAGGGCAAGGGCCGGGCAGATGGAGGAATGTTCAGAAGGACCATCACCAGGATTGAGGTATTGGCGAGCAGTCAAAGGAGAAGACATGGGTGGGGACAGGGACCCGGAGCCCTTCTATCAGAGAGTCCCAAGTCCTGGGCCATTTCTGGGATTGGATGCAAGTGTCTTTGAGGCCCTGAGGTCCTCTCTCCAGTCAGCAGCTCCAGTGCCTGTCCACTGTGCTCCATGTTGGGCTCTGAGGGGGGTGGACACAGCCAAAATAGGTCTCTGCCCCTAGAGATGCCAAAACTTGAAAAGATAGGATTTTGGGGTTTTTTTTTTTTTTTTTTTTTAAGATTTAGAGAGAGAGAGAGAAGGCATGAACAAGGGGATGGGACAGAGCAGGGAGTCGAACTCGGGGCTCAGTCTCAGGACCCTGGGATCATGACCTGAGCTGAAAGCAAACATTTAACTGACTGAGCCACTCAGGTGCCCCTGGAAAAATGGGGTTTATGCAAAATGGCAGAGGCCAGCAAAGCCCACTACATTATGAGTTACTATTTCTAAGAGGGCCCGGAGTTCTAAATCCTAGAACATTTTCTGGGCTCTCCTGGCTGTGTGTCTGATTGTTCTTTCAGCTACAGCAAACACTCACTGGTTTGGGCTTTGTGCCTCTCCTACTTGTTGGTTTCTGGGACAGCACAGACAAGTCCAGGTTTGTGCTCTGTTTACCTACAGACATTATGGTACTATGACAAGTTCTAGGTGGCCTAGGATGGAAAAACAAAGTATACACTCACAATGTCCTGTATGTACAGGGTCCTGAGATGAGCAAGGTAATTGGCTTCACCATAGGGAAGGTGCATTCATTCACTAAAATCACTCAGCCTTTGCCAAGAGCCCCTCTGGGCCAGGCTCTGGGCCGGTGCTGGGCATCACAATACAAATGGGACACCCTTCTCAGCCTTGCCTTGAGTCTGATGGGGAAGCCAGAAGCAGAGCAAGGGGACTAGACATGTGGATTGACCCAAGGGGTGGGAGTTTGTCAGGAAGAGAAGGGGGGACATTATGAGCAAAGGACTGTCAATTCTGGGACTGACTAGGAGTCTGCTGGGGCCAGAGTATAGGGCCTAGGATGGAAACTAGAAAGGCCCTGCAGGGCTGGGTCACACAGTGCTTCAGATGCAGAGTGGCTGGGACATAATCTTGGAGATCCACAAAGGGGTGATAGCATCACCTTTCTAAATATCATTTTGATAGTGATGAAACAGTGACTTACCACAGGGATGGCACTCAGCATGGGCCATTAGGCTACCTTCTCTATGCTGGACCCTTTGAATGTGCCCCCCTGCCCCACTGCCAGACTCTATTTTTGCACTTCCTGAGCCCAGGCTCCCAGCACATTATTTACACATTTTGTGCTTTTGATAGTGTGCCCTCTGCCTGACAAGCATTGCTCATTGCAGGACCCCATCCCTCATCCAGAGCCCTGTTCCCAATCTAATTAGTGGCTCCATCCTGCTTTGATTGGGGCTCTCCTAAAGACATATGATGGGCAGTAACTGGAGTCAAGCATAAGCTCATGTAGAAGGGCAGATTATTTACGTGTTTTCTGCTGTTCTGTTTAACAAGGACTCCAGAGGGGCATATGGAACAGATAAGAGATTATTTAGAAATCAGAAATTTGCAAGAGACTGGAAAGAACTTGATAAAAACCATTTAGGTACTATAACGTGCTTCATTTGAAAAAGATATATATTTACCTAGTCCATCTGATTTGACAGGAAGTGAATTAGGAGAGGCATCCAGAAACGTAATTGGAGTGACAAGATACTTCATGGTAGCTGCCCGTGGGCACCACGCACTCCTGCCATCTGCACCGCGTCTGCTTCAGGACACACCTGATGGGGTCAGGGGTCAGAGGCCCTGTTCTTTCCCAGTGGCCTCCGCCACAGGGTGTGCTTTCCTCTGCATCTGGAAGCCCGCCACTGTTCCCCTGCCTTTCCTTCGGAACCCCCAAGAGGCTCTCTGAACCCTTCTTTACTTTCTTACATCTAGTGGGTCACCCAGTGCTCATGACCTGGCCTCCGAGACCTTTCTCTTGAGCCAGACTGCTTTAGTCAAATGCCAATGGCAGCTCCTTCCTGCGAGCGACTTACCAAACCTTCCTGCTTCACTTTCTTCCTCTGTGAACGGGGGACCACTCACGCCCCCACTGGAGCTGGTCTGAGGACACATGTGTGGCCAGATACCTGTAGTTTGTAGTTTCCAGCCCCAGCCCTGGCCCTTGGGATCGTGGGGAAGGGGGGAGGCAGAGGGGGGGCGTCAGATGTGAGTGGGCTATGCACAAGGCCTGCTGAGCCCCTACTGCCAGCCCTGAGGTCAGTCACAGAGTCACTGGTGAACAGGGTCCTGACTCGTAGCTCTCCTCCTGGGGCTTTACTCCAGGGCTCGAGTAAATTCTGCTCCTTGTCTTGACTGAGTGCTGCTTCCTGATGCACCTGAGCACTTCTGTTTCTCAGGCCTGTCTTGAGACTCCATCCACAGTCCCTCAGCCCCCGTGCACGCATGTCTGCGGTATACCTGCACACACACACACACACACAGACATACACACACTTGGCTGCACAGCCTCCCTTCAAGTCCATGCTCTGTGCTGCAGCCAGGGCGGCCATGCCCCATCCCTTTCAACAGCCTTTGGAGCCACAAACAAGGGCTGGTGTAGAGGATTTATGGAATCATAGCAGCCTAGGAGACTGTCTTGTCTCAACACACTGCTTTGTAGGGAAGGGAGTGACTTAGTCATCTGAAGGGAGAGGAGGCATGGCCAGGCTTTAGATCTGAGAGTCCCTGTGGAACTTTCTAGAACACACCAGCTCTACAGATTGCTGAGCCTAGAGAAGCCACCCAGTGACAGCATTTACATCTGCACAGAGCGACGGCTTTAGGGGCCTGGGAACTGCCAGCCCTTCTCAGATATCCAGGTCCTCTGCCCTTCTTGCAAGGTCTTATCTATCCTGCACTGCAGAGTATGTCTCTTTCAAGCCTCACAGGCCCTGATAGAGCCTGAGAGGACAACAGAGTGTCCTTCATGGGTGGCTTCAGCAGGACCAGAATGGATGTCAAGGGTGGGGAGTCCTCCTGAGCCCTTGAAGCAGTGGCTCTGAGAAGAGTATCCTTCAGCTTCTCAGAGGTGGCCAGTGGGTCCCAATGACAGGTCATGGGGCCTGTGTCATTATCTCCCTGATGTGACGCCTCCCCATCTACCCCACATTCTTCACCTGGTGGCCCTGGTGCCACCGGGCTCAAACCTCAGTCCAAATCAGCATCAGAAGGGGAAATTTGCCTGAACAAACAAGCTGCTTGTTAAGTCCTATGTTGCCAGACTTGAGTCAAGTCCTGGCTCCTCCTCAAATTTGCTCTGTGACCTTGGGCAGGTTACCTCACCTCTTTGGGCTTTGGTTCTCTACTACAGCACTCCCACCGTATCACAAGGCCAAGTGCTTTTTGCCCATAGCATTACATGGTCTGACATTATCTTATCTGGCTGGTCTCTATATCACCCCACTAGGCGTGAGCTACACAAGACTCTGTATGGCAGAGGCCATATAGTATCTTGTTCACTATAATATCACCAGCAGCTGAAAGGGTACCCAGCATCTTGCAGGCACTCAACATTAGATGGATGATGGATGGGTCAGGGTGGAGATGGATGAGTCGTGGTTGAATGGAGAGGTGGTAGCTAGTTAGGAAAAGGCTGCCTGAGGTGAGGGGGCACCATCTCAGCAGGTGTGTAAGCCAAGGGAAGGGTCCCTGGCAAGGAGGCTGCAGAGTGGATTCCTGCCCTGGGGAAGGGTTGGATGAGGTAACCCCACACATCCTTCCAGCCCTGGCTGTGCTTTCCTGGTGTCCTCTAGATCTGAAGCACAACCTTGTTCAGCAAGTCTTCCGGGGGTGGGGTCAACTGTACCTGCCTGACCAGCCACTACGGCCAGCTAGGAAGGAAGGGCCAAGTGTTTTAAAGGCAGAGAAGGTTGGTGGTCCCCTTGCTCAGGCAATGGAATCAGCTCAGACACCAGCTCTGTATTGCACTGGCTGAGGCCTGCCGCTAGTTGAGGACTTGAACAAGTTATTTATTTATTACCTCTAAGCTCAGTGTTTTCGTATGTGAAGTGGGAATAACATTAGTACCTACCCTCCCGGGGGTACTAGTTTGTTCAAAAGGCCTGTTTAAATAAATGGGAGCGTCTTTCTTTTCTGTCACTGAGGTGGTTCCACTCTGCCTACCCAACTCCCTCCTCCAGGGTTGATGATAAAACTAAAAATAGTAAAAGTCTCATAGAGATAGTGTCACATGGGACTGCAGCCCTGATGCAGCCAGATCCTCGTCCGGGCCCTCAGCCTCCAAGTGGGGAGCCATCCCTGGGAATGAGCCGAGCCTGCAGAGGCTGGTGGAGGGAGGGGAATGTTTCTATTAGGCCACGGGAATGTTTGCTTTTCTTCTCCAAGAACTGGTTGTGGTCATGTAAATCACCCTGGAGGAAAATCAGAGGGTCCCCAAACGCATCTGTTGGTTTTTATATTAAAAAAAGAAAGAATGAACAAAAGACAAAGACAACAATCTTTGTGGTTGGCTTAAAAGTATTTTAATCATCAATGAATGAGGGCAGAATAAATCCCTGGAGCAGGCAGGAATGTGGCCAGGGGACCTGAGGATGGAGGCCCGCTGGGGGCTGGCCGTCATGGACTATGCCATGCAGAGCTGGCCCGTGCGTGCAGTTTGTGTGCAGACTTGCAGCGACCTGCCTGTCCCACTCCCATGGGGGCATAATCCCCACCCATAGAAGTGTAAGGTTGGGGTGTGTGGTGAGGCCTGGGGAGCCACGTGGGGAGAGTCCAGGGGTGTTCTTTCTCTGTGCGTGGGCAAATGGTCTGTGAAAGTGTGTATGTGTGTGATTGACTATGCCTGGGTGCACGTTAAGCATTGCATGGATTAGGAGAGAGTGGGTATGCATGTTTGTGTGTTTAGATCTCTGTGGGTTTGTTGGGGGAGGTAGGTTGTTTGCAGTAGGGTTAGAATGTGTATGAGTTCAGAGTATATATATATATATATATTTGAGACTGTAATGGGGGGTGTGGAGTCTGGTGTGGGATGGGGGTGTTCATACACTTAAATATGTATATATTGGTGATGTGGTTGGGGGAGTATGTGGTGGAGATAAACATACAGCCATTGTACACCCCATGTACCCTACACATCAACATCAAACTCATACCCAGACACCCCCAATACCATACCCAGACACACGTCCAACACCTAGTGAACACCCACACACCAACATATACTCACATGACACACTGTCAAGCACACTCTTCCAATAGTGTGCATATATGTGCCTGTGGTTGGGTTGGATGAGTATGAGTTCAAGTTTGGGAGGTAGTGTGGTCATGGCATGTGCTTATGTTGGGGGAGAGTAGTTTGAGAGTGTGTTTGAGTGTTTGGGTATGGTATGTGTGTGTATGTGTGTGTTGGGTGTTGATTATATATTGGGTGTGCATGTGTGGTCAAGGCATGCATGGGTTTGGAGGACTTGTGTTTGAGAATATGTTTTCTGCAGTTACATGTGTATTGGGTATGGGAATGTGTGTTGATGTTGGATATGTGTGTATTTAGGTGTGTGGTG
This sequence comes from Nyctereutes procyonoides, assembly GCF_905146905.1. Taxonomy (NCBI): domain Eukaryota; kingdom Metazoa; phylum Chordata; class Mammalia; order Carnivora; family Canidae; genus Nyctereutes; species Nyctereutes procyonoides. Next base: position 34,145,517 of record NW_026575140.1, on the reverse strand, counting down.
GGATGTTGGATGTGCACCGGGTGTGTGTGTGCATGAGGAATAGAGCTTGCACTGGCTGGGAGACATGAGTGTACTGGCCTGACCCAGCTATGGGGTTTGAACGCAGCAGCTTGTAGCCCCCACTCCTTCCTCCTCAAGTCGAGGACCATGTGAAATACTGGAGGGGGCATCTAGGAAAGTTTCAGGGAGATGGCCAGAGCCTAGAGTGATGAAGGGAGTACGGGTGCCCAAGGACATTGGAGCTGAGGGGCCAAGAGAAAGGAGGTCACGCAGGGCATCTAGGGAAGCAGTGGGCATGGAGTGTGGAGTGCCAGGTGAGAGAGAGTGGAAGGAGTGACTCTTGGGCCATCACACAGGGACTCTGAATGTCAGGCCACCAAGCAGAGACATGATTCCATGGACAGCAGGAAGAAGAGATAGATGGAAGAGGTACAGTGTGCTCACAGAGGTCACGGGTGGGAGAGGCCCTCGGAGGGGCAGTACGCACACGTTGCCATGCTCTCTGAAGTGTTCACAGGGTCCGTGGGAAAGGCAGCCCCTTCACCAGGCCTCTGTTGGTCTCCTGGGCTCTGCTCTGCCTGCAGTAGGGTGACTGACCCGGCACCCTCTCAGGCCCCCGGGATGGCAGTGGGGCAGAGATGGTTACCCCATTGGACTGAGGAGGACACGGGATAGGAGGGAGGAAGTGGCCTGAGGCCTGGACATCTCCCATAGTCTGTGAGAGGCCTCCATCCTGGCCCCAGAATGCCTGGTGTAGGTGGGCTGCCAGAACACTGCCTCATGACATCCCCAGGCTTTGCTGCAACCCAAGAGGGTGGGTGTTTTGAATTTCTTTGTATGAATGTGACATAATCATATGGTAGAAATTTTGCAAAACCAAAAAGGGAGCGGACGACTGTGGACCACCACCATGCAATGTTTCCTTTGGGCCCATTCCCATCTGCCCATGACACAGTGTCTGGCACACAGCAAGTGCTCAACAGGGGTGACTTCAGATTCATTGCTGGGATCTTAGAGGGAAAAGGGTCCAAATCGTGGTCCAGCTCTCGTGTCTGATGAAGTAGTTGCCTCTCTGTTGATTATTAGGAATCAGGATTAGTGAATTTCACATTATGGTTAAGGAGCTTCCTGTGATTGCATGGCTTGTCACAGCCTGCAGTTTTCATGGCAGTATTCTAGTCCGTCATGTGGGTGGTGGTACAGTCTGCTCTGCTCTGCTTGTGCCGTTGGATCTAGGTTGTCCCGATGTCCCACTCCCATTTCATAATAAGAATATTTCATTAACTACTTTCTTGCATAAAGTTTGTGTGAGATCTAGCCTGGAGGGTGCCCAGAACCCAGAGGTCAGGATGCAGTCAGAACCTGGCACCGTGTGAGTCTATGCTCACCCTACACAGAGTCACCCTGGGGGCAAGACTTTCTCCTATCTGGGATCGCTGCTACCCCAGCACCACTGCCTGCCTCCTTTGGGCCCAGGCCTACTACACAGGCCATGGATGCTCATTTGCTAATGTGCTAATGGGCTCGGTTCCCTCTGGCACTGACGGCTCAAAATCTCATCATCCGTGATTTGCAGTGAGTTGGTTCCCTAGCAGTAGTTTGGTATCTCCTGGGAGAAAACCCCTTTTCTACCCAATTTGAGCCTACATGGCTATAAGGAAACTGAATCCTTCCTGAATAAAATTAAACCCAGGTCTCCCAAGGTTGGCAAACAGACAAAAAATCTCATGGAGTGGACACAACCTGGTGGCCCTGGCTCCTGTCAGGAGCATCTGACAGGGGTCTGCTCTAAGGGGTCTCTTGACTCTCTGCCCCATCTCAGCCCCAGGAAGCACCATGACCTTCCTTAAAGCCCCAGAGTGTCCACTGTACCACTTCTAGATGGGTAATCTGAGCAAGGGACTGCTCTGTGACTCTGTTTACTCATCTGTAATATAGGAATGATGACAACAACAACAATAATAATCATACATACCTGCTTCATGGAGTTGTGGTGGTGATTAAAACACTCCTTATCAAAAAAAAAAAAAAAAAAACACTTCTTATCTATAAAGCACCTGCAGCAGGGCCCACCACAGAGTAAGCACTCAGTGCCTGTTAGCTGGTGTCCTTATAGCTTGAAAATGATTTAACTTTTGCAGTCACATTTTGATAAGGGGCATGTACCCAGAACATATTAAGAACTCCTACAATTCAATAATAAAAAAAGATAAATACTCAATTTAAAAGTGGGCAAAAGGGGCACCTGGGTGGCTCAGTCAGTTAAGCATCTGCCATTGGCTCAAACCATGGTCTTAGCATCCTGGGATGGAACCCCGCATGGGGCTGTCTGCTCAGCAGTGAGTCTGTTTCTCCCTCTTCTCTATCCCTCTTCCCTCCCCCCTAGTCATGCACTCTCAAATCTTGAAAAAAATGTTTTTAATAAAAAAATAAAAGTGGACAAAGGATTTGAATAGACATTTTTCCAAAGAATACATATACATGGCCAAAAGCACATGAAAAGATACTCAATATGATTAGCCATCAGGGAAATGCAAATCAGAACCATAATGAGATACTACTTCACAACTGCTAGGATGGCTACAATGAAAAAAGATGGCTAATAACAGGTGTTGGCAAGGGCATGGAGAAATTGGAGCCCTCATACACTGCTGATAGGAATATAAAATGGTACAACTTCTTTGGAAAGTAGTCTGGCAGTTCCACAAACAAATACAGTGTTACCGTATGATCCAGCAATGCTGCTCCTGGATATATACTCCAAACAAATGAAAATATATGTCTATATAAAATCTTGTGTGTGAATGTTCATAGCAGCATGATTCATAAGACACAAAAGGTGGAAACAAACTAAATATTCATCAACAGATGAACGGACAAATGAAATGTGGTCTCCATACAATGGAACGTTACGTGGCCTTAGGAAGGAATGGCCTTAGGAAGGAATTACATATTGATCCATATGCTATAGCACAGATGAAATTTGAAATCATTCCACTAAGTGAAAGAAGCCAGTCATACTAGGTGTGTCATGCCAGCACCAGAAGGGACCTGTGGGATTATTTTCAGTCCTCTCCCCTTTATCTTATAACTGGAGAAACTGAGGCCCAGAGATGGGGGGAGGTGCTACAGTAGAAAAGAGGAAGTACTTTGGAGTCAAACAGACTTGCATTGAGTCGTCCTCAGCCTGGACTCCTGCGGTGGCTTTGGGCAAGAGTCGTCTTTGGAATGTGGAATTGTTGGGACACCTGGCTGGCTCAGTCAGGAGTGCATATGGCTCTGTATCTAGGGGTTATGAGTTCAAGCCCCGTGCTGGGCATGGAGCCTACTTAAAATAGTGTGGAGCTGTGGAGAAGGTGAAGTGAGCAGCCCCGGGGGCTAGGTAGAGAGTTTGGCAGCTGGGAGAGGTCATCCCACGTTTAGCAGAAACTGTGCCAGTGTGAAGAAGCAACAAAGGAGGCAGGCCAGCAGGGAGGTGTTGGAGAAGCAGGAGCATTCTGTCGTTGAGTTTTTAAAAATCAATATTCATAGAAGTTTTATATGCTTGTGGTAGAAAACGTGGAAGACAAAATAGCATAGATTTTAAGAAAATAAAAGTCCTCCCTGCTGCCTCCTTACATAAAAAAGACTCTCAAGTTGGACCTCTGTGGGATGCTCCTGGCTTCTTTTTTTTTTTTTCTTTTTTTTCTCCTGGCTTCTTGAGTAAGATAGAAATGGACTTTATGAGGGGCACCTGGATGGCTCAGTGGTTGAGCGTCTGCCTTTGCCTCAGGTCATGATCCCAGGGTCCCGGGATCGAGTCCCCTATTGGGCTCCCCGCAGGGAGCCTGCTTCTCCCTCTGCCTATGTCTCTGCCCCTCTCTGTGTCTTTCATGAATAAATAAATAAAATCTTAAAAAAAAAAGAAGTGGATTTTATGAACCATATTTCTAATGAGAAATTAGAATTGCCAGAATCCGGTAATCCTGGCAGCTCCAGCTTGGCTCACCACGAAGGGAGAGGCAGGGAAATGGGAGTTTGTAAGACCCAGTCTGAGCCAAGTTCACCAAGTCTGTGTTCCAGCATGTACAGTCATTCCAGAGATGATGAAAACCCACTGTGGTGCAGGCACTTAGCAAATGTGTTTTAAAGCAGGGCCCTTGCAGATCCAACCTTGAGTGGACCTGGAGCACCCACCGGAGAGCCCCAGCTGTTCGTGACATTCTGGAGGGCTAGATATATTGGGGGATTTGGCCTGGGTCGTAGCCTAAGACGTGGAACGTTACAGAGATAAGTAACACTACCCATCAGTTAAAGGTGGGAGCAGGCAGGGAAAAGTGGAGTAGAGCTAGGGACCCAGTAGTCTAGAGCTAGTTCTGTGAGGATGCAGGAGGAGGAGGAGATGGCTTGCTGCCCTATCTCTGGGTGTGAGGGGGAGAGTACCCTTGAGGCCCAAGATTAGGGAACATTGGGCTGGGAGTCTGAGGACCTGGCTCCCTCTCTTGGTATCACCACTGACTTCACGGGCAGCCTTGAGCCAGTCTCTTCTCTTTCTCTGGCCCCCATCTCCTCATCTGTAAAATGGGGCCAGACTTCCCCTAACACCGCTGCCAACTCAGACCTATGATTTTAAAAGAACCTTTCTTTTTACCCAAGGATGCGAACAGACAAGGGTGACTAACCCGGAATGAGCAGATTGTTCCAGTCAGCAAACGTGGCTTGAGCCCATGCTGTGTGTCCAGGCCGTTGCTGGGTTGAGTAGTGAGAGGTTGGTCAGTGGGACCAGCATCATCCTCTGTCTGACTCACACCCCCAGCTGGCAGGAGGAAAGGACGCAGAAGTCAACAGTTACAATCCTGACTCCTAGGGGCTATGATGAGGGAAGGATGGGACTGTGGAACCCCAGAGGAGCCTAGCCCTCACAGTGGGGGAATCAAGGAAGGCTCCCTGGAAGAGGCAGCATCTGAGCTGAAACTTGGAGGATGAACAGGATTTTACCTGCTAAAGGGGCAGGAGAAGGGCGCTCTGGGCGGAAAGTGATGGGAACAGAGGCACAGACTGCTTGTTGTACAGCTGAGTGGAGCCTGTCCCAACCCCAGAGATGGTGGACCCTGCCATCTCTTATCTCATTTGGCCCTTATAATAAACGCACCCAGGAAGGCGTGTTAACTCTCTTCAGAGAACAGTCTGGGCCCGTGAGGCTGAGGACACAAGCCAGGGAGCAGCAGAGCTGGGACTTGAACCTTGGTCTGCCTGACCCAAAACCCACCCCCATCAGCTAGCTCAGAAGTGTGTCTTCAGGCACTGCGCTGAGGCTGTGAAGACGGGTATAGGAGCAGCCCCCTTCCTGGTCCTCTGCGCTCTTGGCTGCTGCGGGGAGTGGGCTGCAGCCCTGCCCTCCCCCATCCAGGATTGCGGCTTGGACTTGCCTGCGTGTCCTCTGCCCTAGGAGGGAGGCCGCCCATCACCGCTATTTAATGAAGCTGGCCACCATCTCCGGGGGCTCTTCAGTCCTTCCCGACTACCATGTGTGTGACAGCTCGGTGATAGCACCCTGGGAGGAGGCATCTGTGCCCCTCAGGTGCATCCAATGGGGTGGGCCCCATCCATGCCTTCCTTGATCCTCAGATCCCCTCTGGAAGTCTTCATGTTGTCCCCATAGACTCCTGTGGGAGGGAACTGAGTCCAGAGGGAAGTCCTTTGCCCACATCCCAGACGACAGGAGCAAACATCACGTCCAGACCTGACTCCAATCTCTCTGGCTCCACATCGAGGTGGGAGCCTCTTCGGAGTCCTGTTCCCCAGAATAGCTTACCCACGTCCACATGTAGAACTGAACAACCTCAGTCTACCTATGAAAGAACACACTGCCCACTGTGATTTTTTTAAACTTTAACAAAACACAATGGTATAAAATATAAAGTTAAAAAAAAGTGACATATCAAGAGGTAGAAAGTAGACAAGGAAATACAAAGAAAAAAGGCCAAGTTACTCCTCTCTACACCACTCAGTAATACCCACTGTTGAACAATGCAGAGAAGTTTTCCAGAATTCTCTCTGTATGCATATATGATCATTATACTCTTTCCTAGAATGGAATCATACTGTATTTACTGTTTGTTGACTTGCCCTTTTCACTACGGTGTATCTTGGACACTGGTTATGTACACTTAGCTGAGCGAGCAAGCGAATGAGGAAACAAACAGATGGCTGGTGAGTGACCCAGTGAGCGACTGATTTGTGTCACCAGACAAATCAGGCTTTGTGAGCTGTGCTCAGACTGCCATCCTGAAGCCAGGAGAGTCTGACTCTGTTCTTACACTGACACCCCGACCTTGGTCACCTCGAACCTCAGTTTCTCCATTTGCACAGAGGATAACAGGTGGTGATGGTGGGTGTTCTGGCCGTGGCTGATGCTGACTCCACAGCCTGCGAGGGAGGAGCCTGCACTGTCATTACCACCCCTGTGATGTCAGCTGATGATGCCGAATCCCAGAGCAGCTAGATGGTTTGCACCTGTCAGGGAGTTGGAGGGGAGTCACAACTTGAACTCAGGCCTAGGTGGCACAAGACCACCCTGTACCCCAATATGAGCCTGTGGGAGCAGAAAGAGCCTACCCTAAGAATCCAAAGGGACCAGAGCTGGGGCAGGGGGCCGGGAAAGCTCTGTCACCCCTGCCCTCCCTGGTCCGCTTCAGTATCCCTATCTGTAACACGAGGTCCTCACATTGAGTCTTGGGTTCCTACACAGCCTGACCCAGCACCTCCTGCCTTTACCCCAGGGGCCAGAGTAGACACAGAGAGGAATCTGGCCTGGGACCTGCCCCAAAGCCCAGAGCTTCTGCAGAGGAGCTGCTGTTGGAGCTGAGCCCGATGCCTGAGGGAGTTTGAGGCTAAGGGAACAACATATGCAAAAGCTCCGAAAGTGCAGGAAGTTCCGAAAGCCCAAGAAAGCGATGTAACTGGAGTCTAGAGAGGAAACAGGAGCTTGGGGAGCCAGTCACAGCTGGCAGGCCAGCAGATTCAGACGCTGAGCGGCTGGAAGCATCCAGACCTGAAGGCCTTGGGTTGTACCCTGAAGGCAGCAGGGAGCCATCACTGGGTTTTGAGCTGTGGCAAGGACAGGCTTGCTATCTAGGAATGTGTCTGACTGCAGGGTAGGTAGTGGGTTTGGGGGCAGTGGCCAGGGTGGAGGCAGGGAGGTACTGGTGAGGAACGTGGCAGGGTGGCCGTGTGCCCTGGCACCGCCTTGGGGAGCGAGTAGTTGGATGGTGTCACCTGGGCATCAGGCCTCAGCCCCTCCAGGACCCCCAGTTCCGTCCCTCCCCCACCACCCCTTGAACCCCCGGGGCCCCCAGGTCCTCCCAGCCCCTCCCAGGGCCCCCTACCCCCGCCACCTGGCCCCTAGCCCCTGCCCCTGGGGCCCCCACCCCCTCCCAGCCTGCTTGCCCCAGGACAGAGCTACAGACTCCTCAGTCCTCAGTCCCTGGACTGGGCCCGAGGGCAGCGCAGAGCCGCGTATTCTGTGCTGGTGCCCAAGTCCCCGCTGCGCAGCTCAGCACAATGGCATCCCTCTCGTTTGTCCTCCTTCGTTTTAGAAGCCAAAGCTAAATGTTTTAATTTTACATTATTCCTGACATAATGCTAATGAGTTCCAGGCATCCCCCTGAGTCGGGCTCAGCTCTGCGGGGCCAGGCTTCTGGGGGGGCCCTGCTCCCCGGAACGCCCCTCCTGCCACCCCCTCGGTCCCTGGCCAAGTGCCTTCCGGCAAGTTTCTGTTTAAGGCTCCCTTCTTGTTTTATCATATAGTTACACTTTCTTTCAGTTTCCCCGGTCTTCTTTCTCTGCTGACCACAGGGTGTTTGCGAGGTTGTCCGAGGGACAGGAGGCTCCCCCCGAGGGCCCGACAGCCTGCCTGGCCCTGCAGAAGCTGCATTTCCCCTTCAGGCCCCTGGGGCATCCCGGGCACAGGTGAAGGGTGGGACACCTCCCCCAGATTGCTCCAGAGTTTTCCTCCTGTGCTGGGCTGAAGAGCGGGGGAGCTGGGGTGCTCTCGGGGAGTCTGAACAGCAGCCTGGTGGCTGTTCGTGCTTGTATTTTTCCCTGCTGATACGAAACGTTTAATTCTTTCCTTTCCATCCTTGCTTTCCCACAGCCTGGTGTTTCCTAACCAGTCTGCTTTGTGTTGAATGCGGTGTAAGAACAGGGCTAAGGGCTTTGGCGTCAGCCACCCCTGGGTTCAGTCCTGATGCCGCCCCTCTGCCCCGTGAGTGCCCTGAGCCCAGGCTCTCTGGGATCCTCTGTCCCCTTCTCTGTGAAAGACGATGCTGTGGCACCTTCGCGATCTGCCCAGGGTGCCCTGCAGATCCAAGAAGGCAGCGCACAGAGGGTGCCCGGTTGACTTATTCAGGTCGGGTTCCTCCAACTCCAGGGAAAGAGAATGAGATGTGATGTGGATGTTTTCCACGAACTCCCTTCCCATGCTGAGCACCCACGCGCTGGCATCTCGAGTACTGCCGTCTTCTTTCTTAGTTGTGTCCAAGTTCCCAGGTGGGGGCATACGCTGAACCACAGAGTCTTCAGGCTGGGCCCCACTGAGCCTTCCAGCGTCCCACCCGGTCTGTGGCCAGAGTGTACCTGTGCCCCGTCCATCTGGAAGGCTGCCTCAGGGACAGCTCAGACTCAGTCTCCCCCATGGTGCTGGGCTTGGTACCTCCTGAGACATCTGGGGCCCTCCCCCATGGCCCATGGGGGAGGGCCCTGCTTCAGGTTCCACAAGCTTAGCTGGGGGTGCTCTCGGCACACCCAGAGCATCCCCTCCGATGTCCCTGAACGAGCTGGAGCACTGTCTCAGGAGTGGGGACATAGGACGCTTTGCTCTTACTCCTGACAACACTTGTCCTGGTCTCTACTAATTGGGGATCTCCCCACCCTGCCCCACACTTCCCTCAAGGCTCAGTTATTTGTTACTTGGGTTCTTTCATTCATTAGCAGATATTTACAAAACCCCACTATGTGCCAGGCCCTGTGTTGGGCACTTCTAGATGGGTGTGTGGCAGAAAGATCGTTTGTAATATTAACTATGCATGACTCAGATCTGTCTTCAGAGATCTTTCCATTCGGCCCCGAAGCCTGGGATGTTGAAACCCCAAAGCCAGAAGCTCATTCCTGTCTGCTCTGCTTTCTGCTAAGTTATCTCCTCCCTGAGGCACCTGAGTAGAGGCATTTGACAGATGAGAACTGAGGCTCAACAGGGAAGGGCACTGTCCCTGGATGCTGGCCCATGGGGCTCCCCTGTGGCTGACCAGCTGGGAGCCCTGCTTATGGCCGATGTCACTGCACACAGTGTAGCAGCAGTGGACAGAGAGGGGCCCTGGCAGCCATCCCAGCTATGGAGAGACCCCACAGTAGGCCTGTTGAGTCCCAGGCCTGCCTCCCCCAGGATCACTGTATTGCTGGAGGGACCAGGGAAAAGAGGTGTTCTGAACACCGGAAAGGTTTGCTGTGTCTCTTCGTAACATCTTCTCTCCAGGGGTTGGATTTCATTTGGGTTTTTTGTTTGTGTGACTTGTTCCTTATGGTAACTGACCTTCCTTCACCAGCTCGAGTATAAGTACACAACCATCCCCTTTCCCTCCCTCCACTGTTACTAAGCATCCATCATGGGTGTAGGCACTGGGTGGGATCGGTGGGAGGAAGGTGTGGCATGTTCACCCGTGGCCCCATTCAGGGTGTGGCCTGATGTTGGGTGCACAGGGTCAGCCCACCCTGGCACCCCTCCGTTGATCAGTGGTGGTTGGGCTCCATGCGGGAGTGGGGAGTGGGGATGGTGCTGAGGCAGTCCTGCCCATTTATATCACTGGGCCTCAGGTGGCAGGTCCACCCAGTTTAGGGCTGGTAGCTTTAGGAGCTGTCTCCAAGCAGCTCTGATGAACACAAAGTTGCCTGGTGGGTTCCTCCTAACACCAAGCACAGCCTTTATGACTCCCCCACCAACCACCATGGTCCCTACCACCCATACTGGCAGTCTGGCCCAACCCTGCCCCTGCCCCTCACAGGCCTAGATCTGATCACTGCCCCTCCAGGTAGGGGCCCAAGGCCTCCTAGGACATCCTTGTGGGATCTACATCCCGGGTGCACACTGGACAGGTCGCTCCCACCCGCCTGTGACCTTAGATGGGAACTTTGCCTATTGTATATTTGTAATGATTCCCAATGATCGGACATGAGGTTTTCTTTCAGGAAATGGGTGGGATGCCTGGAGTCTCCTTCCTCTCCCAAGCAGCTATAGGACACTCGCTGGGTATCATGCACCTGCCACCTGTACCACTGTCCTGGTGTGTCTTCACCCGCATGGTCCCACCTGTCTTGGGCAGGCAGCCTTGTGGTGACAGGCAGCCCAGGGAAAGGAAGTGACCGATCTGTGACATAGCAACCTGTGACAGAGCCAGGATTGGCATCGGGTCTCCAGACCCTGATGTTCTCACAGATGAACCCATCCCTGCTATTTCTGTTTGGAATATGGGGGAAGAGCCAAAAAGGGGCCTGTCCTGTACCCAGCTACCAGGGCATGACGCCCTGTTGTCCATAACAGACAACTGAGACCAGGAGAGTCACCCCGTTTGACAGTGGGAATGCAAAGCCTCCAAGGGGCCAGGAAGAAGAGGGGCCAGACCTGAGCCCCAGCTGTGCTGGCAGTGGGGAGATGGCAGGTGCTCATTTGAGGGGAGGGGATGTCGAAGCTGCTGGCTGGATAGGACCCTTTTGTTCATCATGTTCCCTCTCCCTCCTCCTCCCGAAGCAGCACTTGGGGCCTTACTGCAGCCTGTACAGTCAGATCCTGCACCCTGCTACAGAGGTGTCTCCTCACCTAGGGAACCAGGTGCTCCTGCTTGGCGGCTGGCTGTGGAGATGGGTGGGGTGGGCGACCATGTGGCTCTCTGGCCTGTGCCTGCCTGCCCTCCCGGAGGTGAGCTCCTACGGGCTAGGCCGGGCAGCGGGCATGGCCCCAGAGTGTGTGAAGTGTGGGCCCAGTGTGGGTGAGCAGCAAAAGGTGTGCACTAGCACCAGGACAGTGGCCAGGCGGAACTTGGTCCCCGGCACTCAGAGCATGGCAGAAACAGGATGAGGGAAGGATTTGAGGAGAGGAGCAGACATGAGGCCTGAGCCCAGCCTTAGAAGACAGGGAGGAGAAGACAGGTGAATAGAGGGACCTTGTGCCCAGGGAACGAGCCCAGGCCCAGGTGCAGAGGCAGGAAGGTGTGGCTTGTGGCTGAGCAGGGGCGGAGGACGGAGCACTGGGCTATAGGTCACTGTGGCCACGGGCTATTCTTGCCCTTGATTTGGGTTCTCTGAGGCCACATGTGCCCTCCCCAAAGTCCAGCCAGCCCAGCTGCCAAGGGAAAGTTGGGAAATACAGTAGGCCCCTGAGGGCCGCCTAATGCTGTGGAGAGAGGTATGTGGGGGTGAGTGTCCCCAGGTCTGGCCAGGTTGGGTGTTTCAATGCTGTGAGGCACATCTTCATCCATTGACCTCTTGGAAGCCATTTGTGGATATGGTCTCTGTGCCCACACAACGTACGAGGGGTGGGCCAATCTCTGCACGAGCTGTGCTATGCATGGGGCTATCATGGGTATACCGGGGTGCAGGAGTGGGTGTGTCTGAGCCTGTGGGGGGCCTGGGGCCCAGGCATCCTTGTGTAGATGTGTGAGCGTGTACACGCCAACCTCTGTGTATCCCTGACATGAGTCCTGTGTGTGTGAGCATGTGTGTGCATCAGTGCTGCATGTTGTTGTCCTGGGGTCCTGTGTCTGACCCAGGGCTTGGTCGGGAGGGGAGGAGTCAGCAGTGCGTGTGTGTCCGGCTCTCCAGGCCTGTGGCTGGGGGCCGGGCCTGTGTCTGTGGCAGCCTTTCCGGGCTGCCCGCTTTCCGCCAGGCCGTGAGCCCTCGCAGAGCCGCTCTTCACATCTCCCGAGACGTCTAGCCTCTGCTCCGCACCAGGGGCTCCCCCGGACCCTCCCTGAATACTTCGTGAGCAGGCTCCGTGCCCCTTTGCTCCTCCTAACTGGGGGCTCCATTCATCCCTGGAGGGTGGCTTAGCTCTCTTGGCCTGTGCTTGCTGAGAATAAGAACCTACTTTCTTGCCCAGAGACTTTGTGCTGGAGAGATCCCAGCCAGGTGCCTTCAGTGCAGTCCTGGTGAGGTAGGGATAAGGGGTCTGCAGCCCTCGCCCCGCCTGGGAATCTCCCAGGGGCAGGTACACCCCGACTGGCTCAGAGGTGGGATGGGGAGGGTGGTGGTCCCTGAAGCCCATTCTCCCATTGCTCTCTGTGTCCATAGCACCTCCCCCCTGGCCCGCCAGCCTCTCAGGATGGTCATGAAGCCGCAGAGGGCTGAGCAGGTGTGAAGAGACCCCCACATGGGCCTGGGACCTTGGTCATGGCTGCCCAAGACACTAGTATGGCCCAGGGCATGGAGCTCAGGCCCTGGAGGCAAACCCCAAACTCCATCACTTAGGAGTTCTGGGAATCTGACACCTAGACTCCCTGGGCCTTGCTGTTTGCCTGTGTGATGAGAGAGGGATTGTCCCAGTGTCCTGATGGGACAAAGGAGATCGTGTTTAGGAAGAGTTTGGTCCAGTGTGAATGTAAGTGTGAGAGCTGCTGTTCCGGTCCCAGTTTCCCTCCTGCACACTTCTGACAGCACCTTCATTTATTCAGACAGCCCTGCGTGCCCAAAGCCCAACCAGACCTTCGTGGGCTCACAGAGCAGAGTCCAGGCTCATGTCCTCGGCCTCACCTCCCAGGACTCTCTCCATATCTGTCCCTCACCTTCTTGCCTGGACCCCCTGAGCACAGGCAAAGCCCAGGCTCTGTGGAAACGCCCATGGAAACCCCAGGGGCCCAGAGGACAATTACCTCAGGGCCAGAGTCCCCCTGCCAGGGTGCAGCGGGGGAGAGGAGTAGACCCCCGCTCCCGGCTAGCTGGCCTTTCAAGCTGGCCAAACACAGAATTATTTGACATCTTGGAGAAGAATCTGGCACCACAAGTCCAAATCATTGTTATAAAGTAAGTTAAAAGTTTGCAAAAATATGAGAAGTTGATCCGTGAATGGCCTGCCAGGCTGTTGTAACCCAATATATTTTACCCTTAAACCAGAAATGTGTTTGTTTAGAAGCAAGTCACTGGCAAATGCCAAAACTGGAGGCGTTTCATCCCCTGCCCCCACCCATGCCCTGTTTCCCCAAACCCCCCGCCTTGCCCTTTATGTCCACATTCTTAGCCAGAGCATGAGAAACTGGGCCCTCTCCCCTCTCTGGGCCACAGCAGCCATAGGGAGGGAACTTGACATTTATTAGGCACCCACTGTGTGCCAGTTCCTCCCCTGGGCATATCCTCGTATTTACTTCTGACAGTTGTCAGTGGTGGCCCCATTTTAGAGAGGAGACAAAATGAGGGCAGAGAGGGCACATGATCTGCCCAAGTCTGTGACTGCCGCTGGCAGAGCTCTGGCACAAACTCCAGTCTGCGTGACCATGCTCTGCAGCTTGCAGCACGTTGCCCCTGCACCTCACATGGGGAACAGTGTCCTTGCTCCTTCCCCAGGGGCCAGAGGGAGAGAAAATCTTGCTCAGCACCAGCCGCATGTCTGGCTTAGCCACCCCGAAGAAGGGGGCAGACGGCTGAGTGGGGTGGGCCCAGCCCTGCTGGACCTGACCTCTGACCCAGGGCCCTCCCCCTCACCCAGCCAGAACTTAAAGGGTCCTTGGGCTTGGCCTGCACAGGGATGTGGTGGCCCCTCCCCAGCTCCTGGGATGGCTCCCCTGGTCTTTCATCTCCTGCCCTTGGTTCTGCGAGCAGCACGCAGCCGTAATGGATTGCAGTGGACTTTTTTCAATTAGGTTCTGATTTTCCCCTGCCTGTTACTATAAAACTCCAGATGGTCTAGGGCTTCACGGTTCCCAGGGTATTTTCCCCCGTTATTTTAATCTTCTTTTGTAACACGCCCCACATGTGGAAACTGGGCCTTTCAAGACTCTGCACACTCTGTGCGCATCAGCCGGGGCTCTTTCTTCTCTGCTGCGCCGCCTCGTTTTTCCTTTCTGGGTGGTGGCATCTCCTCTGTCAGAGGGGCCAGCAGGAAGGGTGTCCTCCTCTCCCAGCGTCAGCTCTGCATCCTGGGCTGGGCCTAGTCTTTGCCTGGAAATGGAACCCAGGATGTGGGCCTGGTTGGAAGTCATCGTGAGAGCTGCTGAGTGCAGCCCCAGTTTTGGTGCTTTACGTAGGGCTCCTGGGGCCGTGGCCCAAGTGTTTAGGGATGCAAAGACACAGACCAGCACATCAGCCAGAATCAAGACCAGATCCCAGCTCTGCCGGTTACTAGCTGCGTGACCTGGAGCCACTGGTGTCACCTTTCTGTGCCTCATCCATACAGTGGGGCTAGGAAGAAGCCTTCCAGCAGAGCGTGTTGTCACAGTTAGTGACACCACGTGAAACACACGCAGCAGCCAGCCTTTGGTAGGTGTCTTGGAGGGTGTCACCTGGCCACTTATATCATTCTTAACTCACCCCACTGTCGCCTGAGAATATATTTTAATGTTCATACATTTTAAAGTAAATAAGAAATATCTAACACCCATTCTTACGTCTTTCTAGACAGATGTCTCTACTGCTTTTCCTTCGCCTCTGTGTCCTCTCCCCTCCAAGGCCACAGTATTGGCTTCTCTGTTGCCCATGGCACGTGGGCTTTTGTTTCTGGCCAGATGAATCCATTGTGTGTTTGGTTATTTGAGCTTGTGTATTTCAGATTCACCCCAAATAAGACAGAATAGTGCACACACTCTGTAGCTTACAGAGAGCACCCACCTACCATGTGCCCAGGGTGTGCCCAAGCAATGCCCCCATTTGTGGTTGAAGAATCTGGGCTCTGACAAAGGAACTTGCCCAAAGGTCAGAGTCCAGCTGGGAAGTGTGGATTTGCATCTGGGCTGCTCTGATGCTGACACACAGTGGTGTGGATGCAGGAGTTGGAGGGGGCAGGCACCACCAAGCCATCACCAGGGGTCAGAGCACACCAGCCAGGATGCTGGGGCAAGGATTCATGCTCACCGAGCACTCGGAAACTGTGCAGGATTTAAGCAGGGAGGGAGTCAGCCAGACCTGCTAGGTGTGAGTCTTCGTTCTAGATACCAGATACCATATGGGAAGGAGTTGGGACCAGAGGGGCAGGAGGCAGGATGGTAGCTAGTGCAGTCACCTGGGGTGAGCAGTGCTGGGGTGTGGACCAGGGCAGCAATGAAGAGAAGAGGGTGCATGTGAAGGGTGTTTTAAGACGTGGCATCTCCCTGGTTTGGTGGCTTTTTGGATACAGGGGCCAGAGAGGATGGAACAGGTTTCTGGCTCAAACATCCAGGTGGGAGGTGGGAGGTCAGGGGCAGGGGAGTCCCCCAAGTGAATAGCCTCATGCCACGTCATTCCCTAAGCCACATCAGTGCACAGGGCTGTTTCAGTGCTGTTCTGGGGAATCAAAAATCCCCATACTCATCTGTTTCAGAATGAATCAGTATTCCATGGATTGTAATGAAGGGAGCTCCCCAAATCCCCATTTCTACTTCCACCTCTCCTTCCCCTCTTCCCTTCATTCCAGCTTGGCCAATCCTCGGCTATCTCCAGAATGTTCCCTACCCTCCCAGTCTTCCCACCCTGTGTGTCCAAACCCTGACTGGGGATCAAGTCCTGGCTCCTTCAGGAAAGCTTTAGTGACCCCGGGCCTTCCCCAGCTGGAAGCCCTCTGAGATCAGCCCCAAGAAGAATTCTCTTTTGTTTGGATTCACAGCCTTCTGTGGTCTTTTTTTGCCTAAAGTCCCAACTCTCAGCATGTGGCCAGGCACACAAGGGCAGCTGAGCGAGACAGGAGGATATGAATCAATGTGCAAAAAGATGACAATGAAAGTGAATCCCAGAAGTAAGGATGTGGAAGGGTGGGCAGATGCATGAGAAGTGATGGGGTACCGGCAAGCCATGATAAAGGTGTGGGGTTAGGTTGTGGGTAGTTGGATGGGGGTGTGTGAATGACTTTCAGAGTTGTGGGCTTTGCCTGACACTGCTACCTTGTGTTGAAGATCAATGAGTGACTTCTTTCTACAAGAGATGGCAATTCTGACTGTGGCTTGCCCTTCTGGCACAGTAGGAGCAGTTCCCTGTCTACCCCTGTTGCAACAGAGTGAAGGATGTCCCAGGAAGTCTGCTCTGCAGGGTTATACACCTGGATATTAACGGCAGGAGGAAGGGGTCTGTCTAGGGCAAAATGCGCCCTAGAGCGTCAAGGGATTGGAGTGTTCTGGGAGGAATGTCAGGAAGGCCTGTGTGTGTTCTCCCTGGGGGATGGACCCCATGGAAGCATCATTACACCTTAGGGTCACAAAGACTCCAAGTCAGGGATGCACCTGTTGGCGCACCTGTTTCTGCTGCAAGACCTATGTTTCCATTCTGGCAGCACCTGTACCCCCACACACACAGCCGTGGGGGGGGCACCTCCCTGTGCTGCCCTCCAAGCCCCCCTGTAGCCAATGGATGGGGCTCTGTCAGGCCATTCCCACCACAAAGGCTGCCTCACTTTCATTAGAGGCTGTTTCTGGCACCCAAACGGATTGACGGAGTTTTAGGGCCAGACCAATGGCAAACCTGTCAACCAGAGCACTCTGTTCTTTAGGTCTGGGGTCAGTAAAACCTGAGCTACACTGGTGTCTTTTCTGAAGACAAGATAAGAACAATCACCACCAGGTGATTATCACCATAATAGTGATGACATTTATAGAGGATGTCCTGTGTGCCATGTAGATACGCATATCGCCTTGCCCTCACACCAGCTCCAGGAGCTGGTTTCTGTCTTCATTTTACAGAGAAAGAAACTGAGGCACAGAGGGCACTGACTGGCCAAGATCACAGGGCTATCTGCTTTCCAAGTCTCAAAATTTAACCCCAGGTTGTGCCACACCAACCCTGGAAGGCTTCGAATGCTAAGGGGGTAGATTGGATGTCAGAAGGTATGATGAGCTTGGAGAGTCTTGAAGGGGGGTGACCCCAGTGATAACACAGGACCCAGCAGAGTGAGCTCACATAAGTGTGAACTGACGAGTGTGCCATCCTCCTCTCTCTGCCTCTGTTGGCCGTCTGTGTGGTGGATGAATGGGGAGGACCTGGGAACCCTTGGCAGCAGCTGCAAGCAGAGCCCACGCCCTTGCAGTCCCTGGCACATCCGGTGCTGGCCTGACGGGGCATTGCTCTGCAGTAGCACCTGCAGCATCATCACCCTGGAACAGTCCTGAGCAAGCAGTGCCGCTTCTCCACTTGCTGCTGCCTCTCGTTCTACCTGGGGGGATGGGCATCCCATCAGGGCACCCTCGACGGCTGCTTGTTGTACCCCAGCCTGAGATTCAGCTCTGGGAGGTCCTGGGGGTGTGGGGTAGGACAGGGCTGGGCCAGTGCACGTAGGCAGGACACAGACAGGGGGTGTCTGGGTACTTTGATGAATGCTGCAAGGAAGAGGGTGCTTTCACAAGGGTACATGCTCCCCAAGCCTGGGAATTTCTGTTCTCACTCCCATTGGATTAGGTTTCTAACCCATCCTTTGTCCCATGAATGAGAGAGATGCCAGCCCTGCCCTCAAGGAACTCCCAGACCCTTGCTAGAGGCATGACAAGAAGGCAATGGATGGGCAGCAAAAATCATCTAACCCATAAGCTCAGGGTGTGAGCAGGGAGGAGCCGAGGAGACCAGGGAAGGCTCCTCGGAGGAGGCAGTGCTTGAACACCATGAGTAGACAAGTAGACATCTGCAAGATGAGTGAAGGAGAGAAAAGCAGCGCGGCCTCGTGCAACACAGAGGCTGGCTGGACAGGCCTAAGGGCCTTGTGGGGGAACGGGAGGAGCTGCTGTACCACACAATAACCCCGACCGGCGTGGCTTGAACGTCCCTCCTCGGAACCAGAGGTTTCACGTGGTGATCCCGGCACGGGAGGAGCTGCTGCTCCTCTCCTTCAATGTCTACCCCTGCAGTGCGGGCCAGAGGAGGGCAGAGGGATCAGCTGGGTGCCAAGAGGCAGCCGGCTTCCCAGCTGTGACCCCTTTACCTCATTTGGGGTGAGCTTGGCACTAGGCCATCACAGGAGAGCAGAGGAGTAGCTTGTGGCCTATTTACTCCCCAAACAGGATTTCCTCCTGGTTTTGATGCCTGGAAAAGGCACATCCTCTGGGAACAAGAGGCAGGACGGTCACTAAAACCCAGCTGCAGGCTGCCTGCGTTGGATGAGCCCCAGCAGAGCATGGCCAGGCGTTGTGGCCACCTTCAAGGGAGAGACAGGGAGGGAGCTCACCCCAGACCAGTCGCTGTCCATCCTGAGTCCCCATCCTCACGTCTCTCCTAAGCTGGGGGATGGAGCTAATGGCTTAGGCAGAGGAGCTGGTTCCTCTGGTTTCCTCCTCCTTGAGGGTCACCTCCCCCTGCCCTAGGAAGGCAGTGGCTGTAGCAGAGCCACCTGGCTCGGCGTCAGATATGGCCTGCGTCCTGTCTTGGCCGTGTCACAGCACCGGGACCACCACACAAAGCCTCTGGCTCTGAGGCGGGAACGTTGAGGCCACACCGGTCAGGGTTATTGTGTGGTGCAGCAGCACCCTGCCCCATGTCGGATGGACAGAGCGGGTTCCCCCTCCCACCCCCTGGTGCACACCACGGGAACGCCGGCCTCGCTGGACCCGCCGGACAGGAGAAGCAGAAAGAACAGCCGATCACATGCACACACCAGGGAGGGTGCCACAGGGCGGCATTTGAGCCAGACTTTGAAGGCTAAAGGGGGTTGGATGGATGGTGATGAGACAAAGGACGTTCCTTGCTGAGTGACTTGCCAACAAAGGCTCCGGTGGCCCAGTGGGCTCACGCTGTTGCGAGGATGCGGGAGCAGCCTGGGGTGGGGGGAGGTGTGGGGGTCCAGGGCTTCAGGCAGAGCAACAACTGATTCTACACCACAGAGCTCCTCAGGTGGTCTTGGGGACGGGGTGTGGGAGGAGTGAGAAGTCTGGGGATTCTGGGAAGAGAGGGGGAATCTCAACCAAGGCTACGGGGCGGAGGCCGGGGCAGCCTGCGACTATGGGAGGAGGCACCGTGCCTGTTGCTCTGCCCACCCCTGCCCTGACCGGGGCCATCGCCATGTCTGCGCCTGCTGCCTGCCCACTGCCCAGCATGGGGCCTGGTGCATGGTGGGCACCAGACAAACGGCCAAATGATAAATCAGACCCTGCATCTACAAATTGGTTGTTATTCTGATGGCAGTCAGCACTGATGCCACACTCCAGATGGACAAAGCCCTTGGATAGTCAGGGTCCCCCAACCTTGGAGCCTTCACATCAGCCCTGAGTGGTGGTCACACCGTCATAAGTTCGTAGGCAAAGAAATGAGGTCAGGGGCGCAAAGCCTCCCTAAAATCCAGCACATGCTTGTGCTGGCAGCAGCACATCATTTCCTTGTGCCACTGAGGATCCTTCCAGATCCAGAGATGGAAAGACTACTTGCTTCTCTAGCCCAGAGGCCCTTTCTAAGTCAGGGGAGTGTTTTTTTCTGGCCCCACCAGGGTTTCCCAGATGGAGTCTGGGTCCTGGTCACTTCATGAGGAGCTAAAGTGGGGGGTTTACCTAGAGGCCTTGGGCAGGATGGGGGTGGGCAGGGAGGGGGCAGAGGATGCTGGGGCCATTTCTAGGCTGGTGGTGGGCTGTCCAGGGGCTGCAGAGCACCCCTCACTCACCTCTCCCACAGTTTGAAGGCTGCAGCAAGGCCTTTTCACGGCTGGAGAACCTCAAGATCCATCTGCGGAGCCACACGGGTGAGAAGCCATACCTGTGCCAGCACCCAGGCTGTCAGAAGGCCTTCAGCAACTCCAGCGACCGTGCCAAGCACCAGCGTACCCACCTTGACACGGTAGGCCCCAGGGCAGAGGCCGAGGGGCAGGGGGGAGGTGTGCACATTCCCTCACCTGTGAGATGCAGGGCCATGGCCAGAGTACACGCGGAAACCTGCTTTCGTCCTAAGCCCTGGACAGTCTGGGCAGGATGACTGTCTGCAGGGAGAGAGGAAAGCCCTTTCGTTATAGGGTGTTTATCCTATAGATAGGAGCAGTTTTCCATCTCCCAGTTGTGACAAATGTCTCTTGACATTGCCAAATATCCTGAGGAAGAGGAAGTAAAGTCTCGTGAGTGGAGAGCCACTACTTTAGCCTGTGGCTCCTGACCTGGGCACCAGTGTCAGGCACAGCCCCGTGGAGAGAGTGGGCTCGCCATCCTGCATCCTCTCCCCAGACCTGTCAGCCACCTCCAAGCAGGCTTGCCCTGCCCTGCCCATCCCACACCTTCCGTGGAGACAGGCTGGAGCCTCTCTGGGGCTGCTCCTTACCCCTAAGCACAGTGGGTGAGGGGTTGAGGTGAGCAGGGCCTGAGACTGTAGACCTGGGCCCCAGATACCTATATGTCCACTCCCTTTCCCTTGTTTGGGCCAAACAGCGTGATAACCTGCAGCTTTGTCACAATGTTGGTGCATACAGACCTCTGCGGTTGGCAGAGCACTTGCTAAAACATTGTCTCCCACGATCTCATGCTGACCCTGCCAGTCAGGGGGGTCACTAACCCTTCTGACAGGTGAGCAAAGCAGGCCTCCAGGAGGTTCGGTGGCCTTCTTGGCTGGCAGAGCCAACTCGGAACTGGGCTTTGCATCTGCCTCAGAGGGCCGGTGTGGGGGTGTGCAGGCAGCCTGGGAGGACCCTAGCCCCCATGTATAGTAGGAGACAGTCTGCATCTGGGCTGCATGTCTGGGCCCCCGGCCTGTATCTCTGCTCTTTGGGAAGATGCTTAGGAAACTCTGCTGATGGGAGGCTGGGAGGCCTGAGTGGCCATCTGGCCCAGCCTGTCTAGTAGACACACATGTGAGGAAACAGAGGCCCACGAGAGCAACTCACTCCTCCAGCGTAGGTTGGAGGCCACAAAACAGCAGCCAGGGCTGGAGGCCCTCTGCTCCAAACCCTTTATTTGAACCGGAAAAAGCTGAGAACGCCAACACCCAGAATTTGGGGGGCAGGGGGTGGCAGAAAACAGAGCGAAGCCACGTGTTGGGTGCCGATTAGGCCCTGGGCAGAGTGTTCTGTTCTATACATGTCTTTCACAACCAGTATCACATACGCTTTCCCCCAGTTTAATGCTGGTAACAACCCATGAGGTAAGGGCCACTATCCCCATCTTGCAAAGAAACTGAGATTCAGATTAAGTCACCGACTTATCGCACAGATGGTAAATAGCAGCGTCCAGTGGCCCTTGCTGGAGAAGCTGGTGTATCAGCCCCCCTGGAGAGGTGGGCTGAGTACAGGGGACAGGATAGGAAGGAAGAGCCCTGTCCCCAGCTGAACCCAACCCTTCTCTCCACCCCTCCCCGTCAGGCTTCATTGTCACAGGCTGTGTGGGGCCACGAAGTGAGGAGGCATTCTAACAAACCCCTGCCTTCATTACGTTCTCACAGGTCCAGCCCTTGGGGCCCTTGGCCCCCACCCCACCCAGGCTCTGAAATGTGCAGTTCGTGCCCACGCCCCCTGGTTATGTCTCCCAGAGACCACAGGGCAGCAGCATTACCAGGCCGCTCTGCACACCCAACCCCCGGCCTGAGCAATGTCCCTCCAGGCCTCTCTGGGTCACCTACTCTGACTTACCCCCTTCCTCCCTCCCTCCTTCCTGCATTTTCTGGACCCAGCCCCAAAGCAACAGGCCTCTGGCCCCCACTTGCTGTGTGAACAGAGCTGAGAGGACCAGGTCAGGTCAGGCCCAGGATGGGCCCACGGGGTTATCTCAGGCCTTCATCTCCCCAAAGGTCCTGGTGAAGCCCTCTAGCTACAGCCACCCAGCCCAGCCCCCACTCCTGCCCATCCCCACATAAACAGCACTGGCGATCGTGCACAACTAGGTTGCTTTCCCAGCATTCACAGCCCAGAGGCCAGCAGGTCAGCCCTCGCAGGCTGCACCTTGTTTTCCAGGAGGGACCCAGTCATCTTCCCAGCTCCCATCTGGTGCCAGAGAACGTGGGATTCTCCCCATGGGGCAGGAAAGTGGCAGAACAGACTAGCGAGAGCCAGCCAGGTTTGAAGTCTGGCTCTCCAGACTCAGTTTCCTCAAACACCCACATCAGGAGGAGACATGGGGGAAATCAACTGAAATAATGCGAGTATAGACCTAACATGCAGTCTGCATAGCAAATAGGAGTCCCTCCTTTCCCTCCTCTGACTTGCTGACTGAATGCTGGGCAAACCCTGCCGAGTCCCCAGGCACTCGGTGTGGGCTTTGAGTCCTGATGGCCACTGCCCTGGGGGGCGAGCCCCTCTCCTTTCCCAGACAAGGGGAGGCCTCCTTAGAGAACCTCATGGACACGCTCTTACT
The DNA here is from genome assembly GCF_905146905.1 of Nyctereutes procyonoides. Lineage (NCBI taxonomy): Eukaryota > Metazoa > Chordata > Mammalia > Carnivora > Canidae > Nyctereutes > Nyctereutes procyonoides. The sequence continues at coordinate 34,123,078 of NW_026575140.1, read as the reverse complement.
GTGAGATCTTGGGCAAAGCGTCAGCCTCTGTTTCCTCATCTGTGCTTCTCCCACAATAGGTATGGGGCTGAACTGAAGGGCACTGAGCATGGCCCTGCAGGGCTTTGGGAGCTGTTGCCCTCCATCCTCACCACACCAGCACCAGTGTCCTTGTTACTAACGAGGCTTTGGAGCCACGGCAGTGACTCCAGGCCTGGGGCTGGGCAGCATGCCGCTTGGGACAGCCACAGGGTCTCCTGAGGGCTCGCCGGGAAGCTGGGCTGGAGGAATGTTCTGCACACGTCAGGCCCTGGAAAAATAAACACGGAGATGGGCCTTGCGCCCTTTCCAGGCTAGTGCGCCTGCACACTCGGAGCTCTGTTTGTTTGCTTTTTGGCAAAAGCGTGTGGATTTGTATCAGCGTCCCTGAGGGATGGAGCCTGGGGCAGGACCGAGCCGGGCCCACGAGAGAGAACGTATATGTGTATGTGTGTGCACGTGTCAGGGTGGGTGCAGGTCCCCAAGAGAAATGGGGCCGGGGGGGGTACATGTCTGTGTGTTGCGCAGCTGGGGAGGGGCAGGTCTGATGCAGGCCCTCCACCCTCCTGCCTGTACCTTCCTCTCGGCCAAGCCAGCCTCTCACTTCTCTGTCTCTTTCTTTTTGCTCTCCTCCGTTTCTTTAACCTGGCAACTGTCCGTGGCAGCTCCAAGGTATGGTCGTCTCTTTCTGCTTGCCCCTCCCCACAAGGTCCTTGGGTCTGTGGTTGGACTGGCCTGTCCTTGGGCCAGCAGGGACAGGAGTTGCCGTGAGGTCAGGGAAGGTGGTGGTGGTTGGAGGGGTTCCATATGAGTGTGTCTGACAGGGACATAGCCACCCCAGTACCTCATCAGGGAAGCACCACCTTCTCCAAACACCCTCCCATTCCCTGCAGCCACTGTAGAGGTCAGAGGGCCTGGAGAAATCAGAGCCACTAGGTATATTTAAAACGGGAAGCCTTAGGGATAGATTATTTCAAGCCCCAGCAGCAGCTGAAACCCCAAGCAGGTTCCTGTGGGAGACCCTACACGAGAGCTCAGAATTCAGCTAGAGTCAGTCCCTGGGACCTGAGACCAGTCAGAGGGACCATACACAACCCCCCAACCCCACCTCGCCCCCAGCCCCCAAGGAAATGCTCCACCTGGTGGAGAAGGACATTGAAGGAACCCAGCAGTACAGGGTGCTCAGTGCTGCCCACAGGAAGATGGAGGTAGGAAGGAGATTCCAGGAGGGCTGGGCAGGTGGGCGCCCAGGGACAGGGGCAGGAAGACAGCTGGGAACTTTGGGGGCCGAGTCCCAGAGGGCCTTCAGTGCCGGTAGGTGGGCTGTGTCAGAGGGCACAAGGGAGCCATGGAGGGGATTTCAAAGGTGAGAGAATGGCTGGGGCTGTGAGAAAGGCCTTCTGGCTGTTGTGGGAAGGGAGATTGGAGGGCAGTATGAGGCTCAGGCAGGAACAGCAGAGGTATGAATTGGTTCTAGGTGAGCAGTGGGAGCCCCCCCAAGAGCAAGATTCACAAAGGGCACACACACACACACACACACACACACACACACACACACACCCCTGCCGCCGCCTCTCCAGGCCTGTGTCTGAGATCGAGCTCCCTCCCTGCCTCCAATTTCTCATGAACCCAAAGCAGTCTGGCGTCTCTGAACCTGCTGTAAGGTGTGGTTAGTCACTCGTAGCTTGGGCCTGCCATACTGCAGCTTGGCCCTGTGCTGTCCCCTCTCTTCCCCATCCCTGCTTTCCTCCTCCTTCCCCCCTCCTCCTAGGAGCCGCTGTGCTCCTTGTCCACCCGGTGGGCTCAAAGGCTGTGCTTTTCTCAGAGCCAGTGTCAGAACTGGGAAAACCCTTAGAATTTCGTTGGCCCCATTTTACAAGGGAGAAAAGAGACTCAGAGACAGGAGGTGACTTTCCTGAGATCCCTGAGGTCCCGGCATGAGAGGAGAATGGAGACACAGTCTCTCCTTCACTGTGAGGCCCAAGGGCAGGGCTGGCTGGGTCAGACCCCTCCAGGCTGGGGACACAGGGGGAGGGATCTGGTGTGAGCCTGCAGCCTGCCCCCTCCCTACTGCGGATCACACAGTGCATGACCTCGGGCCTCCCTCACCCCACCTCCATCCCTCTGATGTTCCAGAAGCCCTACGCCTGTCAGATCCCTGGCTGCTCCAAGCGCTACACGGACCCCAGCTCCCTCCGCAAGCATGTGAAGGCCCATTCAGCCAAAGAGCAGCAGGTGCGTAAGAAGGTAAGACAGTCCCCATTCCAGGCCCAGCCCCCCCAGGCCTCCAGACACCTGTCCAGCAACAAACCAGGTCTCCGCACGCCTTGCATGCATTCACCCTTCTGCACACCCAAGGATGCTGCTGTCCATCATCCATGACCTGCCTCTCACCTGGCCGCCGAGTTCACTTCCTCACCTGCAGCCGGCCAGACATCTCTCCACCCCCAGACCATCCGGCCAGCTTCTCTGTCACCCATCTGCCATCTCACTGTGGCTCGCTCAGACCCAGTGTAGGCATCAAGGATAGAAAAAAGGAAAACTATGTGCCCTCCTCCATTGGGGACCTGAAAGAGAGAGACACATAAAGAGATCATACAGTAGAATATGCTAAGTACAGCAAGAGTGGTGTGCAGAGGATAGTCAGGGGCGCAGAGGAGGGGGCCTTAGCCTCTCAGGGTGGGAGTGGGAGGGTCCACAGAAGAAATGACAGCTGTGACAGTGGAGCATGGTCGTGTGTGCTCTGGAGCCAGCCTGCCTCTGGCCTCAGGCTCATCTCTCAGCGCCTTTGTTCTTCATGTTCCTCAACTGTCACATGGGGGCAACAGAGGACTTACTTGAGAGCCTTGTTGCAAGGATTGCATGAGTAAATGTGCACTAAGGGTGTGGAACAGTACTTGGCCCAGAGTGAAAGCCCAGAGCAGAGGTTGGCACATGCCGTCATCAAATCTTGAAGGGGTGAGCAGTGGGCAGGTGAAGAGAGTAAGGAGAGGGTGTCCCAGGGAGTGACTGAAGCTGAAACAGTAGGCACCCTGCCTGTCCGAGGCCGAGCAGGCCTGCAAGGAGGAAAGGCAGCCTTCAGGGAGCAGACCTGACAGGCCCAGAACTCTACTTGAGGATGGTGGTGCCATTGGTGGGGGATGGGGTGGGGGGGGATCTTAAGCAGAGAATGTCACTGTGAAGGATGGCTCTGGGGCCTTTGTGGGGAATGGGTTGGAGAGAATCGTGAGGCAGGGAGGCCACTACTGGGGAGCAGGAGAGGCAATGGAGGCTGGTGAGGGCAAAGTGGGACCAGATGGGGAGAGAAGGGGGGTGGCGGAAGAGTAGCAGAGGTGGACTTCGGTGGGGGGACAGTGGTGGGCCCCTTGACCAGGACAGATGGTCTAAGAAAGAAGCAGGCTAGGCTTGCAGGAGAAAGCAGTGATTTCTGTTTTGGACAAGGAGGGTGTGAGCCACAGAGAGACCCAGGGAGCCCACCTCTGGGCCCAACCCACATCTCCAGAAGAACACTGGGGTGAGCTCTTGAGTGCAAGGGAGGGCAGGGGTGGGGGTGAAGAGCAACACCAGGGCCAATCTAGAGACATCAGCCTGACAGCAGAGTTTGCACTGCAATATTTATGGTACACCTACTGTTTTTCCAGCACTGTATTAAGAACTGTGGCTATGGCAGTGAGTAAAGCAGAGAAAGGTCCAGAGGCTGGAGAAAGCGGCCTGCTTTAGCCCTGTGGGGTGGGGCTGTACTCGATGGGTCTGGGACCAGCAGGCCTCAGCTGGAAAAACACGGTTGGGGGACAGCCAGGCTGGAGGCTTCAGTCTTCATCCCACAAGCCCTAGGGAACCCCCCCAGACACAGCAAAGCAGAAAAGGGACATGGTCAAGGCATGTACCTGAGCTGGCCGGTGGAAATAGCACATCCAGCACACCAGTCCTCACTCTGACGGAGGGAGGAGCCTGGACCCGGTGCTGAGCCTGGTGCTTCAAGTGCTGTATCTCATTCAGTATTCGCTCTAGCAAAGAGCTGGGCAGTTTTTAATCCCTCATCTTAGAGATGTGGAAACTGAGGCTCAGAGAGTTAGCAGATCTGCACAGAGTCATGCAGCGCAGGAGTGACAGAGCCGGGGCCCACCCCAGACCTGCCTGTCCCTGGGGCCTGAGCGGGGATGGGGAATGGCCCAGGCTCCATGCCAAGGAGGCTTTTCTCCCGAGCAGACTGGTGCCCAAGGACCAGAATCCTGCCCTGGTTTCCCAGGCCTCATGCTTGGCTCGCACGGAGCCCCAGGGACCTGGGGCCGCAGATCTGCAAACTTCCCAACCATAAGCGTCCATTAGGAGCCATCGGGGATGATGTATCTTTCTGGGTAAAGCGACCCTTGTATTATGACAGCTCCTTGGCAGCCCTGCTGCGTTTCAGAGAGAATTAGAAATGCTTTTCTTCCTTAATTCTCCTCTCCTGCTGCTCCTAATCCGATCGACATTGCGGTCTGCGAGAACATGCCTTGGCCCTCTTTTGCCAGAAACTGAATTTACATGGAAAGCAGCTGCTGGGGAAGGGAGCTGAGGGCCCGTCGGGAGGCTGGCTATGCCGTCCTCGAGCCAGGGTGCTGGCCCTCTGGCCTGGGAGGCTGGGAAAAGCCTGGGGGCCGACTCTCAGCTGCTGTGTAATGTGGGACAAGGTTCTCACCTTCTCTTGGCTGGTTGAGTCCCAGGTCAAATGAGAGTCTGGACAAGTCAGTGTTCAGTGCTTTGATAGTCTGGCTTTGGGATTACCCTGGGAGAGGGGGCCCTCCCCCTCCAGGTGCACACCAGCCTCATTGCCCCATGTTGCAAGGGCCTCAAGCAGCCCTTCCCTGTCCCTGTCTGGGGAGGTGAAGAATTTCTGGGGTACGGAGCTCATGTCTGCCTTTAGGACGGCTGAGGTTTGTTGGTCAAAGATTTGCTGCCCTAGGCTTGCTCTCAGCCAGCAACCTCAAGTCCCTATATGGATCCAGGGTGCCCACTGTCACATGTGGGACTCAGCCAGCTGGGGTCAGCCAGCCCTTCACATGGTGCCTACAACAAGCTCATTCCTACCTGTCGTCTCATACCACACACAGCAGACTGGGCTGGGGGGCGAGTATGGTGGCTCCTTACAGGCAGAGGGCAGCACGAGAGGTTAGGTTATTTGTTCAGGGTCACACAGGGAATAAGAAGTGGGTTGGAATCTGAACCCAGATCTTCAATCACTAGCCCTAGGCTATTTCCAGTGTGCCTTGTGCCAGGAAGAATGAAGGATGGAGGGAAGGCAAGAGGAAGGAAGGACACTTGCTGTGCACACAGTGTATTTTACTCCACGCACAAGTTCACCATGGTGGCCACGAGACGGCTCCTTGTGGAAGGCCCCAGCTGCTGCACTTGATACCCATCTGGGCCCGTGTGTGAGGCCGTGCCTCCTGTAGGCTACTCCCAGCCAAGAACAGAGTGTGACAGGCCCTGCAGGGATACTGAGGCAAGACACCTGCCTGGGAGACACGGAGTCCCCTGACTTCACCACACCTCGGCTCCCCAAGGACTCCTAATCTAGGACGCTTCCACCAACCTCCTTCCCTCGGAGTCAGACTTGGGGCTCGGCCAATGGCTGCCCCAGCCTGCCCCGCTCTCCGGTTCCCTCTCAGCCAGGCACTTCCCCTGATAAAATCTCTGCCTCTTCACTCTTGCCTTGGCATCTCCTTCTCAGCCCTGAACGAACCCAACATACACAGTTAGCTCCATTCTGCAGGTGAGGAGGCTGAGGTGTGGTGAGGTGAAGGGCCCTACTCTGAAGCCTCCGTCCTTCCTGTCCTGCCCCTACGTGGAGGGTGGCCCATGGACAGGTGGTCTCACTCTAACACCATCTCTCCATCTGCTTGCTCCTCAGCTGCACACAGGCCCCGATCCTGAGGCCGACGTCCTGACCGAGTGCTTGGCCCTGCAGCAGCTCCACGGGTCCACACAGCTGGCGGCCAGCGACAGGAAGGGGAGCCGCACCCTGGGCCAGGAGCTGCTCCCAGGTATGTGTGCAGGGAGGCAGGGCCTGGTGCACGGCCCTGCAGGAGACCACCAAGCTCTGTAGGCTCAGGGACTGCGGGGGCACCAGCTCCTCTGGCATACGTTCCCTCAAGCTCCTCTGTGGCTCTATGGCCCATGGGAGGAAGCCCGGGGTCCCTTTAGCCTGGCCTTTGAGGCCTCAGGGGCCAGGGCATCCCTGGTGGCTGCCCACCCCAACCTTGGCACATCATACACAGTTCCCTGAATGCCTTGTCTCCAAGCCTCTCATATTTGCCTTGCTGACCTCCTGACCCCAGCCCTTCCCTGAGGTAGCCCCTGCACTTCAACCTGACATCCCACGTGCTCCCCCATCAGGGCTCCCTGCACCACCACACTTACTTCAGGGGAGAAAACCGGGCTCGGCTCCTAGAGGGTGGACCACTGGGCCATAATCACTTCCGTCTTGCTAAATAAACTCTACAGCCCAGAGATGGAGCCCGGTGACCCCTGGGACCGTACAGGCCCATCTAGCCAGACACTCAGAGCCTCTGTCACCACTGAAGTAGCCTGTCTGTCCTCCCAGCAGCTGCTGCACAGGTCTCAGGCCCCAGCAGGATCCTCGCTGCGTGGCTGGCGGGCAGGGTGGCCTGCGGATGGATGCCAGCTGACAGGACTGCTGCTCTGCTGTCCCTGCCCCCCAAAGAAACCACAGTATCAGAGCAGAGAGCTCCTCCCACCCTCTGGGAGTTCTTGAATTACTCTAGCCATTTGAAACATTTTTTATTTTCTAATTTTTACTGCTCTCCCCTCAGCGTTGAAGTAGCAGCAAACTTAAAACAATGCCAAAGCACTTACCAAACAACCTCAGGAAGAGAAGGTGTTGATGCTTTCTCTGCGTTGCCCTTCACAGGGGTCTGTACTCACATAGGTCCCCAATGGCAAGCACACCCTGGGAGGATGGGCCTGTGGAGAAGGGATCACACCCTCTCCCGTGGGCTGCTTCCCATGAGGTCAGAGCTGCTAAAACAGCCAGTGAGGGGAGACCCCAGGGATAAGGGGATGTGTTGAGGATTCTGCGGCTCAGCAAGAAAGAGGCTGTGCCCACTGTGCAGTGGCTGCCCTTGGGGCACAGGTCCTATAGGCCCATCGTCTTGACCCTGGGGGTACTTAAGATGGGGCAGGAGAAGGACTGATCTAAGGTCATACGGAGAAGTTAGCAGCAGATCCCGGCTGAAAGTCCCAGAGACCAAGCCGGGGCCTACCCCAGGGAGCAGTGCCGGGCCAGCAAGAGACATGTCTTGAGCACCGGCATGGGCTGGCTGGCCACTGAATCAACGTCCTGCCATGCAGTCCCCTTGAGCCCATATGCTGCAGATGAGAAGCAAAGTCACTGAAGCAGCATCGTGGTTGGGAGGAGCCCGCCTGCCTGGGCTGCTCAGACAGCGAGCGAGAGCAGTCTTCCCTGCCTCGAGCCTCGGTTTTTCCCCCAGACCTGCTGTGACAACAAATGTGATCGCTTATATAAACCCAGTGTGACAGATAATTTTATCGTTATTATCGATGTTGTTGTTGTTGTTCATAGTGACTGAGAAGAGTGACTGTTTACTCACCTGTCTCGTAATAATGCACGGCCCCCTCATACTGAGTATGTTCCAGGAGCTGTTCTGGGGACAGTACGTGTAGGTTAACCAAGTCCTCACGTCATCCTCATAAAGTACATGCTCCTGTGCGCTTTCTTTTCCAGATGAGGAGACTGAATCCTGGAGAGGTGAAATACCTTTTTGCTGAGGTTCCATAGACAGTAAATGACAGAGGCCGGACTTGAACTTGGGCCATGTGGCCGCAGGCCATGCCCTTAATCAAACAGCCTGCTGTCTTCCTGCTGTTGATGCCACACCTCGCTGTGGGGCACCTGCTGTGTACCAGACCGTGTGCTGGTCCCTGTCCTTGGGCTGCTTCCAGCACAGGCCAGCCCGGAAGTCCTGGATCCCTCTGGGCTTCCGCCATTAGGTTCTTCTGTAGGCCTCACAGCAAGTGCTTGAGGCACATTTGGAAATAGATGTTAGGGCCAGAGGTTCAGCGCTCATGGCTGATGATTGATGACACTGATTTACAGCCTCAAATGGTGCATTTTGGGGAGAGGCCAGCGGGCTCCCTGGTGTTCCCATCCCACCACCCCTCATGATGCGGTGACTCCCTCATTGCCATCCGCTCTCCATCTGCATACTCCGCATGCCTGCTTCACATACTCAGTGGCCCACTGTGTGTCTGGCGTGGGGTGGACAGGGCAGGGCAAAGGGCAGGGGGAAATGGGACAAATTCAAGGAGTGTTAGGACAGAGGAGTCTGGAATAGAGGCATGAGGGCAAGGGAGAGCTGGCATCGTGACACTGAATTTTCGCTAACAGCAGGAAACTCCCAAGAGCTTGTCTCTCATCAGCTAGCCCCAGCTCTCTTCATAGGAAGCCCTTGGAAGCTTATCTGGCAGTCTCCTTTAGCAGACCTGGGTAACATGATGGGCAGTGAAGACGTGAGAAGCACGAGGTCAGCGTGGCTGAGGGAGAGAGAGCAGGATTTATCAGGATTCTAGGCCTTTCTGGCTGACAGGCCCCCAAATTGGTTCAAGATGGCAGGTAAATAGGTGCTCAGGAGAGTGGTGAATGGAGCAAGCCATGAGCCCCACCAAGCCAGGCTGTGTCCTCAGATACCCATCTGGTGCCTTCCTGACCAAGCTAGGGAGGGGGGTGTGGTGAGGTGGCGGGTGGATGGGGGTGGGGGCTGCCCGTGGGAGCAAGGTGGGACAGGGTAAGGATGGGGCTGAGAGGCAGAAGGCCCCCAAGAGCCCCTTTGGAGCCCTGGGGTCTCACAGTCAGCCCATGGGAAAGCCTGGGCCATAGGCCCCTGCGTGGACATGTAGGGCAGCCTGAGCTGCAGCCCCCGGCTAGTTCCCAGGCCTGGCTCTACGTGGACTTCGTTTTGGTATCACTTGGGAGGCACGATTAGCTGCAGTTGAGGCTTTGAGCTGGCCATCCCTGCCTGGCCCTGCTCCATTCCTGGTAGCAGCTTCCTGAATTGCAGGACTGGACGGACTGGGATGGGCTAGCCTTGGAACCCCAGCCACCAGAGAATGTAAAATTCCTTCTTTACTCCGTCCATGAAGAGAGTATGTGGTGTGCTCACATGGTCCTCGTGATACAGAGCATTGGGTCTGGATCCACGATGACGGGAGTGCTGTTCAAAGTGTAACAGCTGACCCAGGTGAGCTCTGACCAACCAGTGTGAACACTGCCTCAGTGGAGCACTGGGGTGGCCCTCAGGCCTGCAGAGTCTTCCCAGGGTATCAACTCAATGAGTTAATTTTGAGGAAAATCCTGTCAACTTCTATTAAAATTCAAATAAATGTGGCCAGATTTAAAAAGGGAAACAAAAATTGGTCCCATGTTTTTTTTCAGATAAACTAGAGAAGAACTTGCAACACCTGCTGTGTCCATCTGAGGCTGGAGTCCCAGAATAGGGATCAATTCTCTCATCTAATTGGGGTTCCTTGGCACAGGCATTTGGGAAGCACTGGCCTCAGACCCTCAGTTAGGCCCAGGGAGCAACACCTGACTATGACCTAATGTCCCCCATTTGATTCATCTCCCACCTACCTTAACAAGGGTAAGACCCTGGGGAGTCAAAGGTGATAAAAGGTGGCATCACCCTGCAGGGGTCTCCTAGAGATTTAGAATTGTAGATTAGAGTATGGCTGCCCCCTCTCCTCAATCGGGACCCTTGTGTAGTGTACGGCCTGTACAACCATCTGCGGCATCCCTTCTCATAGGTCTCCTAGGCCAGCCTGCCATCCAGCTAGCACAATCACTGTCTCTTTGGAACCCCTCACAGTGGACATCCAGGCTGTGTTTGCACACCTCTGGAGATGAGTAGCTCATTTCCTGCAAAGGCAGGACCTTACAGCAGCTCTCCTATGAGAAGTAGGCCGAGCCCTCAGTTTTTCTCAAGCTGCTCTCCATTCCAGGATCCCTGTCTGCTTCTGAGGCTACACAGAACAAGCCTCTTCTTTCCCAGAGCAGTCCCAGAGACTTGAGGCCGCACGCACGCTCCATACAACCCCCCATCCCCAAACATGCATGCATGCCCACGCGTGATCATGTGCATACATGTGCACACACATGCAGTCTGAGCATGAATGCTTCTGACAGTCCCTGGTCAGTTCACCTCTGCTTCCAGGATAGGCCTCAGCCCTACACACAGCCCTGCAGCTGGGGCGTAAACAGAGGGAGCATCTCCCTATTTGGGCTGCCGACCTTCTGTTAGTAGGACCTTGCTGGTTCCCCTTTGAGTCTTCTCTGTCCGTCAGCAGGCACACACTCCTGGGTTGCTCACAGCCACCTCTGGGGAGTGGCCGAAGCCCAGGGATACTCGTTTGCTTTCCTGCAGGTGTGTATCCTGGCTCCATCACCTCCCACAACGGGCTCGCATCAGGCATCCTGCCCCCCATGCACGATGTCCCTTCCAGGCACCACGCGCTGGATGCCACCACCAGTTCCCACCTCCATCTGTCCCCTCTACCCACGGCCGAGTGCACCAGGGATGGGTACGTACAACAAGCCAGTCCTCTGGGACAGTAAGCAGGCACCTGGATGGGAGGCAGATGAGGGCAGGCATCCTGCACACGCTATGATTGTTACTGATAATGAGAATAATGAGCATTTATGCAGCGCTTACTGTGTACTGCACTCTGTACCAAACACCTTCCGTGCATAGTTTCACTGGCACCTCACAGCCACCCATCAGGTCGATGGTATTGGCACCTGGACTTCTGGATGCTTCACCTCCTACCTTCCTCCTGCCCCGTGAGGGCACCCAGGGAAGGCACTGTGCTGCCCACCCTCACCCCCCAACCCCCATTTTCTGGACTCCTATACTAGGCCTCCTTGGCAGCCTCACTCTGGGTTCTCTTAGGCCCATGCCATGTGTTTGGTGAGCAGACGGCCTGCTGCCCACTCCACAGGTGTTCATCTGGCCCTCACCCCTGCTTCTGGCCATTGCAGCTGGGGTCACTGCCCCGACTATTGGGGCTGTCCAGGGGCTGGTACTGTAGCATCACTGCAAGGAGGAGCGGCCTCTTCCTGTATTCAATGTGATTCCCATTGTGGCCACTTAATTGGCTGGAAATGGTAAATGTGCTAATTGCTGGCCCCTGGTGTGGCCAAAATCTGTTTTCCTTGCAGATGGGCAGAGGAAGGTCACATGGCCCCACCGCCTGCCCTCCCTGCCACTTTCACTTACCGCTAGCAGGACTTGATCAGACTTGTCCCCCGAGGCCTGGCCTGAGGACCTTCCTCCTCCCCTGCCCTTCCTCCCCACACCCCATGGCCTTGGCATTGGCCTGCCTGTGCCTGGGGCCAGCCTGGCTTCATCACCAGATTTGTTATTCAGGGCTCCTAACTCGGCTCCTTCTGCTACTCACTCAGCCGTTCACTCAGCACCCAGTTCTCAAGCCCCTGGTATGGGCAGGCCCTGGGCCCAGAACTGGAGCCACCAGTGACCCCAGTCCTCGAGAAGCTCACCATGAGGAGGGGAGATAGACCCACAGGGACTGGCCATGCAGGCCGGGTGCTCTGAGGGAAGGAGCCGGAGGGGCTGTGGAAACCCAGAGGAGAACCCAGTGCAGTGGAAGACAGTGTCAGGGAAGGCTTCCTGGAGGTGGTGCTAGGCCAGGCCTCCAAAGTGAGATAGCAGTTGACTGAGTGGAGAGATTGGGAGAAGGAGCAGAGAGAGTATAGAAGTGGTGAGAGCTTGGTGGTTCTGGGAAACAGGCCCCTTCGTGTGGGGTGACGAGCTCAGGAGGGAGGTCGCCAGGGCCAGATCACATGGCCTGTGGTGGGACTGTATCCGAAGGGTGCTGAGCAGCGATGTGGTCAGTGTGGGAAGGACAGTGTGGCTGTGGCATGGGGCTGGTGGCCAGGGGCAGCATCGCATGTGGGTGGATGGCAGCCTGAGCCAGGGCTGGTGGGTGGGTAGGAGGACCACCAGAAGGCATTAGTGCCATGGCATTAGCAGGCCTCGGGGAAACTCTCCCGGGTGGGGAGAGGAGGAGGCCCTGCGTAGGCAGAAGTGTCGTTCATGGAGCAGAGAAAGACTGCGGTGAGTGGGTGGAGAGCCATGAAGAGGCAGCCTGGGGGGCTGCAAAAGGGGACCAGAGAACCAGGCCTCCTTACCCTCAGTTTCCTCCTCTGTAGATTGGGTATTAAAGTATCCTCCTCTAGGATGGTGATGAGAAGCAGCCATGCCTGGCATTGTACGTGTCATCTGGTGCAGGTTACATAGACACTAAGTCCCTGGACCCCTTTCACCCCTACCCCCCGTCGGCTCAGGCCACCTGCTCACCCACCAGCCAGCCCAAAAATATCTCCAAGCAAACTAAAATAAACCACAGAGACCTTTCCCCGCTCAGGCCTGTGCACTCTGCTCCGCCTCATTCATCACCTGCCTGCCGCCTGCATAAGTGCCCGTCAAGAATTCCTGCAGCGAGAGGCAGAGTGATGACAAGACCAGGATGGCCCAGCCTGCCGTCCACCCGCCCATGCCTGGGAGTGAGGGCTCGAGTCACCCCCACCGGCCAGGCGCCCGGGCTCCTTCGACTGGGCTGAGGGAGAGGAGGGCCCTCCAGCCTGACACCAGGCCCGGGCCCAGCTTGAATGGGTTTCTTTTTTCAGCCCCTGAGAAGAGGAGCAAGTTGGAGGGAAAGGCCTTCAGCCTCCCCTTCCTGCCAAAGTCAACAGGGAAGGCCACTCACGGCTCCCCGGTGGTTTGCTGGGACGTTTAAATAGCTTGACAGAATTATCTGATTCACTCGAAAATATGCTAAGAGGGCCTGACTTCATGACCAAATTTATTTACCCTGGCTCAGAGAAGACGCCGAAAAGGGTGGTTTTTTTTTTTTCCCCAGCCCCATACGAGGTCTGAAGCCCTCAGTCTGCCAAGCCAGTGAGGTTTTATATTAATTTTTATAGGTTCCAATTGAAGCAAAAATATTTGATTTAGGAATCATTTGCATGACTCAGAAGAGGAGCTCCAGATGATCTTTTTTCCTTTTAAAAGAGTTCAGGTAGAGCGGCGTAACCTCAGCCTCATGTCTGCTGCAGAGAGAGTCGTGTTCTGTTTAATTTCACTGGCTGTGAAGGTGGCAAATGTGAATTTATGGCAGGTTTGAGACAGGAAAAACAAACGTTGAGAATGCATGTCTTCCCCCTCCCCCCACCCCTTAGATCTGGTTCTCCTTAATTCTGCAATGCTGTTAATCTCTGGATTTTGTAGCTGAGCGATTAAGAAACCCATTTGTTAGTATTTATCAGCTGTTTGCCGTGTGCCAGGCCCAGTGCTGAGCACGGAGCGCCGGAGAGGTGGGGACCTGGCCCGTGGGGGGCTCCCAGGGGAGGGGACCGACGATGTCAGGGAGGAGCCGGGCGTGGGTGCCAGGAGGGGGTGGGCGTAAGGCAGGTGGGCAGCACGCCGCAGGCCTACAGGAGGACCATCCGCCTTTCTGGCCGCGCTGCAGCCAAGCCTCAGCTGGAGAACTGGCTGTGAGGACACCCACCTTATGCTGGGCCCTCCACAGCCGATAGACACAGCGGTAAGCCTTGTCCCGCCTACAGGTCCCGAGGGGGAAGCCTAAAAATATTAACGGTGATGCTAATGAGAAGTCCCAGAGCCTTGGTGTGGATTCTGTTCGTTACCTTGAGGCCAAGGGGGTACCTCCCATGTGTTAGATGTCAGGCTGGGGACCCGGGATCCAGCATAGAGCCCCACCCCTCCTGCCTTCTGCCTCCCCACAGAGGTGGGGGTCCAGATATTGAATAAAGGCTGCACAGCAGGGGGGCAGAGACCGAGGGATGCCCAGGCTGGAGGGAGCAGAAGGGAGTCCTAGCAGAGCCACAGACATGGAGCCCACCAGTCTCTCCCCAAATCTTTCTCTGTTTCAAGACAGTCTTGCTTCCCTCAGAGAAAGGCACTGATCTGTCCCCCTTAACACATCGTGTTTCAGAGGGTAAGCAAGGGTCGTAGTCCTGGCCTGAAGCAATCACTTGTAGCTGCGACACTGAACTTGTGGGGTGTGTTCATGCAGACAGTCCAACAGATCCACAAAGGCCAGCAAGAAGATGGACGCGCTGAGCTCCCCCCGCCTCTCTGCAGTGTGCATGTGTGCTCTATAGGCCGTGAGCCTTCAGCCCGGCCCCCAGAGCCCCCAGACCCCCAGGGCCCCCAGGGCCAGGCTGGTTCCTGTGAGCAGACCCCAAAGGCTGAGGTGGCAGCACGAGGAAGGAACCTGGTCTGCATTGACATGCAGTCCAGTTAGACGACCTGCAGGGGCTCAGCTGAGTTCAAGGTAACCGCACAGCTCTCAGCTGCTGCGGCCTCAGTCCAGAACATGGGCTTCCAGAGAGCACAGGCTCAGGCCTGCACCCCCTCAGGCTCTGTATGAAGGGAGGTGGTGAGCCCCCCATCAGAGGAGGTATGCAAGCCCAGGGATGGAGACAGAAGGTCCCTGAAAGCACACTGTGCAGGGGAAGGAAGCCCAACTTAGACCTCAGAACATGATGCTAGTTTTCCTTCCCTACATCTTTATAATGATGTTGATGATCCATGGAGTGGCTAAGAATCTGACCTTAGGCATTGGGTTCTTTGACTACTTTGATTTACTTAATTGTACCCTCATCCTAACCTGTGAGGCCAGGACTGCTGGGTGAGGCCCCTCTCTGAACCTTGGCGTTTTGAGACAGACCTGTGATCTGTGAGGTGAGGCAGAGGCTTCACAGGTGGTGACTGGTGGTGCCATGGGCCATTCTGCTGAGGAGCTGCCAGGGCATCGGTGCTCCCATTCCTGGGCCAGAGCAGCGAGTGCAGGGAGCGGCAGCAGCCAGCAGGGGTGGCTGGTACTTTACCTGGGTCAGAAGAGGTCCCGTGTGCCAGCGGGAGAACACGGCAACCCCGGGCGCAGAGTGAGGCTCAGAGACATGAAGCATCTTTGTCCAAAGTCGTGCAGCCAGTGAGAGCAGATGGGGTTTAAACACGGTTCTGTCGACTTGAAGGTCCAGCTGATAACTAGTCCTCAATACCACATAGAAGTTCTTTACTGATTTCTTTGGCCTCTCAAGCTCAGAGGACATTCAGATTTCATTACAGTTTGAACACAATCAGAAGTAAAAGCATCCTCTTCTAACTGCATTGTCTTAAGTAAGAACAGTTCAGGTAGTGAGCGCAGCGTCACTGGAGGGAAGCAAGCAAGCAGCCAACGTGCCTCTGGCCCCCACAGGCCCCAGGGCCTATCCTACTGATGACTGTCTCTGTTCTCTCCAGGTTGGGGCCCGGCCTCCTGTCACCCATGGTCAGCCCACTGAAGGGGCTCGGGCCACCACCACTGCCACCGTCCTCTCAGAGCCATTCCCCTGGGGGCCAGCCCTTCCCCACACTCCCTGGCAAGCCACCCTACCCGCCCTTCCAGAGCCCTCCCCCTGCACCTCTGCCCAGTCCACAAGGTGAGCTCAGGGCGGGGGCGGGGTGGTGCCTTCCGCATATACCCGCCTACTCCTGCTGGGGTGCCCAAGAGCAGAGGGAGGTGGGTGGGGACTCGGAATCACCAGGGAGCACTGAGCCCAGGAGCCAGGTGACCCAGCACGCCTAGTGGGGGAGGGCACTTCCCGGGGGAGATTCCGTGCAGGGTGTGGAAGGGCTCTCCCAGCAGAGGGAACAGCGCTGGCAACTGGCGGGGCTGCCTGGAGGAAGGTGAGCCAGCAGCACCCCCGGGTGGACGGGCCCCCCCGCCGTCCCTACCTCGAGCAGCATCGGCCACGAATGCCTGCAGGCAGGTGGGCCGCGTGAGGCCGCTCTTGCCTGCGCCGCCCAGTGCCAGGCAGAGCTGGGGAAGGGGCCCAGGGCCTCCCCCCGCGTTGACGCGGCCTGGCCGCCCCTCCTGCAGGGCACCAGGGCACCTTCCACTCCGTCCAGAACCGCTTCCCCTATGGCGACTGCTACCGGACAGCCGAGCCGGCGGCGGGTGGGGACGGCCTGGCCGGGGAGGCCCACGGGTTCAACCCCCTGCGGCCCAACGGCTACCACAGCCTCAGTGTGCCTCTACCTGCCACAGGTAAGCCCCACTGCATGCCGCCCTTCCCTGACCCCCTGCCGAGGCCCACCCCTACCCCGGGAGCCTTGGGACAGCCGGGGAGGTGGAGGCCTCCCTGCTTCACAGGAGGGGAAATGAGGCTCACCGAGGTCCCAGGCCCCCACAAAACTGGGATTTGCATCCTGCCTGCCTCGTTGTCACATGGCCGATATGTGCCTGCCCTCTGGTGGGTCCCGAACACAGAGAAGAATCCGACTGGGAGCTTGTCAGTTGGTGTTTCCCTTTAAATATTTATTGAGCACCTACTGTGTGCCAGGCTTGGCTGCAGACCCTGGGGCCACAGCAGGGAAAGCGACAGAGCTGACCTCTGTCTACTGATCCGGGAACCGGGGCCAGAGTGGTCAGACTGGGAAAGGACAGAGCCTGTAGGTTGTGCTTGTTCTTGGGCCATGTCCGTGTCCCCCAAGAGTCCCCGGTGAAGCCCCCGCTGCGAGGGAGGCGGCCAGTGGGAGCGGAGGGTGGCCCACAGCCCGGGGTGGGATCAGGCTTGGAACAGCAGGTGGTGCCCGTCAGAGTCAGGGTGTCACATGGGTGCGGCCAGACCTGGACCCTCGGCGAGCTCCTAAGCCAAGCCCCCCACCTCCCACATCAGCCTCCAGGTCTGTGTCCAGCTAGGGCCAAAGGGCCTGGGCAGCATGGGGGCCACAGACAGAGGCGAACCTGACCCTGTCCCAGAGGCCTCTGGGGTGGCCGTGGCAGCGTGTGCTGCAGGGGTAGAGGGCTGGGGACGTAGGGACAGTGACAAGGCCATTGACAGGCACACCAAAACCTGCAGGTCTGTCCACGTGTGGATCCGTGTGTTCTGTTCACACACGGCTGTCCTGTCTTTCTTCACACCCTGCAGTGCACGTCTGTGTGTGCCTGTGCACGGAATAGGGCCAGCACGGGTGGGTTCCAAGCAGGGAGAGCCCCTGTATTTGAGGAGCTCACAGGGCACATGTGCCCAGGTCTGCCAACGTGTGTGTGCATCACGCCTGTGCTGATGTTCATGCCCCATCAGTGTGCACCCAGATGTTCCCTGTCCCCTATTCCCATCTGTACACACGTTGTGCTACCCTGAACCCACCCCCCGACCCCCGTCTGTGTGCACAGACTGTGTTCAAGCACTGCGTAAGGACATCTGTGGATGGACGCATGTCACATACATGTGTCACAGGCAGATGGGGACCCAATCCCAGGGTGTGTGTGGGTGTGTGTGCCCCATGTTTGCACACATACAGGTTGGTGTGTGCCGAGGCACTGGCCACCATTCCCAGCACTGCCAGGTCTCACGCCCTCATCCTCCCTCTGCTCTGTCCAGCCCATGGCAGGACTTCTTGGTGGAGCAGCAGAAATAACTAACTCCGAGGGGCCAGAGTCAGCTTCCCTGCCTGTGCACCCCTTCTTCCCTGCTACCTGCTATCCCAGGGGTCGGATCCCAGTTATCCCACCGATGAGCAGGTGACCTTGGACAAGTGTCTTGGCCTGTGTGAGCCGGTCTTCTCAGCTGTAAAATGGGGTGATGACTCCTGCTTCTCGGAATTGCTGAGAAGCTTATGTGAGAGGCTTCGAGAGCCCTGAGAGCCCGGGGAGTGCTGCTCTGTTTGGGGTTTCCTGTGTGTGGTCAGGTGAAGGAATGTGAAGGGGTGGGCAGGGGCTGGGTTCCCTCTGCCCCCACGAGGAGGAACCGTGCTCACCCACCCCTCGCTTCCCCACACTCTGCCCTGCCATCCGGCCCTGGCTGACAGGCTGCCCCGAGCCCGCCAGCTGTCTCCCATTGCCCTGGGGCCCTTGTGAGGGCCTGGCGCGTCTCCCCACTGCCAGCCCCCCTGTCTGAGAGCAGGGGCTCAGAGTGGCCCTGCTAACCAGCAACCCTGGGCAGGAGGCTGTGGCCGGGGGGCTGGGAAAAGATGATGAGGCCTAGCCCCTGCGTCCTGCAGCCTGGACCCTGTTCCCCACTGTACCCACAGGCTACGAGGCCCTGGCCGATGCCCCGTGCCCCACGGCACTGCCACCACAGCCATCCGAAGACATTGCGTCCAGTGGCCCCGAGGACTGCAACTTCTTCCCCAATGGGGCCTTTGACCACTGCCTGAGTCACATCCCATCCATCTACACGGACACCTGAAGGAAGGCCTGCCCGCACCTGCCCGCCCTGCGCCACAGACACTACCTTGCCCACTAGCCACCCGTTCCCACCCTCCGTGCACCCAGCCTGAGCAACCGGGCTGAAGCTCCCCACAAACTCAGGGCACCAGGTCTGCAGCGGCTGCCCTGTGCTGGCCGGGAAGGATCGCCCAAGCCCGAGCTGGGTGCTCCGAGGTGCCTGCAGGATCCGTGACCTGCGACATTCTCTTGACTGTTTTTTCCTTTCCTCGCCCCAATGGTTTTGAAATCACAGACCTCGTGTATATAACATGTACAGAACTTGTTTTCCATTCCCCTTCCAGTTTTATATTTTGGGTTTTACAAGAAAAACATTAAAAACTGGAAACAAGACGGGGGCCTGGTTCCGCCTATGAGTCAGCGTCGAGGCCGAGACCAGCAGCTCTGTGGAGGGGTGTGTCATGGAGCCGGGGGTGGGGGGGTGGGGGAGGGCTGGGAGGCCTGCACCACGTGCCAGTCCCAGGGCCACACCTCAATGCAGGTGAGCAGACCAAGGCTAGGTCTCAAATTGGGACCCAGATCACCTGGCCTATACTTCTGTCTGCACTGACTTCTCAGCTGGTAGAAGAACATGCTTCCATCTGGCGCTGGCTTCAGGTCAACAGGGAAGGCCGTGGGAGGGAGGCAGGCCTTCCAGACACAGGAGCCCAAGCGGCCTCCTGATGGCGGGGCCCAGGCTCTGAGAGCATCCCTGGGACGCACATCCCCACCCCAGAGCCCAGGCAGGCTGGGAGGGGGGGAGGAAGCCAGTTCTGAAGGCGTGGAGCCCCACTGGGGGTTCCATCCTGCCCTGCCTGTCTCCCTCCCCATCACCCAGGCCTGTGCCGATGGCCTGGACAGGGTCCCACATCTCACTGTGTCACCCTGAAGGTCACCAGGTAAAAAGTCCTCCAGGAAAACTGCCTCGGCTCTGCTGCAGAAAAATGAAGCAAGGGAAGTCTTTTTACTGCACACCTGCTGTGTGCCGGGCCCTCCTCCTCGGCCGCTCTGTGGAAGAGCTTCCTGCCCCTGTTTAGGACAGGTGGAGCCATCAGGATTCAAACCCAGCTCAAAGGAACGCCTCTTTGTCCCACATGGCTTGGGGCGGGTAGGCAAGGCAAGATGGAAAGATCCAGTCGATCCCTTCTTTCTCTTTTTTTAAAAGATTTATTTATTTATTTTGGAGACAGAGAGTAGGGTGGGGGAGGGGCAGAGCAAGACTCTCCAGCAGGTTCTACACCGAGCGCAGAGCCTAACATGGGGCTCAACCCCACAACCCCGAGATCACAACCTGAGCTGAAACCAAGAGCGGGACGCTTAACCAACCACACCACCAGGCACCCCCATCCCTTCTTTATGGAGAAGAAAACAGGTTCAGAGAAGCCTCCAGCCAAGTGATGGAAGAACCAAGACTGCCACTTGTGTAGGTGCCCCGTCTGTCCCCTCAAGGGGAAGCCGTGAGTGCTGCTCTGTGTCCAGAGCCGACCTGCAGGGCCTGTGTTGGGGCTCCCTGCCCTCTGGCCCCAGCCACTGAGGAGCCCAGTGTGGGAGGAAGGGGCAGAGCAAGAGCTCTCTGTGGGTGGGCGCTGTCCTCACTCAAGACCCCAGCTCCAGCCACATGGCCGTCCACACTGCAGGTCACGGCAGCGGCCCTCCTCCCCTGTCTTCAGGCACAGGCTGGGGACTGGAAGTGCTCCCACCCTTAGGAAAGTCAGGGCACCGTACCATCCCTTGTTTGCCTGCCACCAGGGCCCACCCCACAGTTTCCCATGTTACAGATGCGGAGACTGCGGGGCCCGGAAGGGAAGTCACCTGCCCACATGGCATAGCCGGCAGGTGGCAGGGCAGGGACTCAAACCTGGGGGTCGGGCTACAGAGCACACACTGTCACTGGCTGTGCTTCCAGCCCTGGAGGACTGGCGGCAACCTGGCTCCCACCTCCTGCCCCCCGAGCGGGCCCAGGCCAGGCCCCCAGCGGGGACATTGTGGCCTGATGTTGCACCGCACGTGGGCATCTGGGATGAGGACCCAGGGCTCCTGACAGCCAGGCGCCCCAGCCCCCTAGTCCCATCCTCCCCCGGCTTTCTGGAACTAATTAGGTCAGAGGCGCAGGGGAATCGGTCCTGCCCATCCCTGTAAGCACGTCATCCACTCCAGATAAGCAGAGTTAAGCTGCACAATGAGCACATATTTCTGTTAATGAAGGGCTGAGCCTCGAGCAGGACACACAGGGAGCTGCCAGTTGGATCCCATTTAGTTTCTGAGCGAGGGAGACGGGAGGGCAAAGCCGAAGAGAAACAAAGGAGGAAGAAAAGACGGACAAGTGAGCGGGAGACGAAGGTGAAGGCGGCACCGTGGGGACTCAGTCACAGAGGCTTCGTCCTGCCCCTGAGCTATGACCGTGACTCTCCCGTCCCTGCAGGCGAGGCCTTCCCGTCTGCACACCCCAGGCCCCAGCCCAGTGCAGTAGGCACAGCAGAGGGCGGCCCCGCAGGACCCGCTGAGACACTGGGCCCAGCTCCCTTCCCGGCCACGCTTGCGTCATCCCTGGTGTGGAAAACCCTGAGAACCGCGGCCCCTCCCGAGCCCTGGCCACGTGCCGGGAGCGTGCTGCCGTCACACGGCGGGGTGGTGACCAGCCACCCTCGCACAGGCCTTCGGGTCAGGGGCCCGGTCAGCATCTCTTACCTGGGGAGGCCCTGGGGCGTGGACCCTGCGTGGGGCCCTGCAGGGTCTGTAGGGCAGGGGCCTCAGTCTGTCAAGAACCCCCCCCGCCCCCCCCCCCCGCGAGGGGGACCGAGAGGACAGGCCTATGCCCGGGGCTGACGGTGACCGCACAGTCCCTCCAGCCCAGCCCCTCCGGGCAGCGCCTGCAGCCCTGCCCTTTGTCCAGCCCAGGCGGAGACCGGCCCACTCTCCCACCCTGCCTTGTGCCTGTCTCTGTCGGGGCCCTCTGTCTCCTGTCCCCCGTAGCCCTGTCCTTCTTTCATCTCTTCGTGGCCCTCTGTCTCCCATCTTCCGTCCCTCGTCCTCCATCCCCCTGTATTCCATCCCCCTTTCCCCTGTCCTCTGTCCCCCTGTCCCCCTATCCTCCATCCCCCTTTCCCCTGTCCTCTGTCCCCCTGTCCCCTGTCCTTTCATTTCTTCTTGGCCCTCTGTCTCCTGTCCTCCATCCCCCATCCCCCATCTTCCATTGTTCCCTGGCCCTGTCTGCTTTCCCTCACTGCCCTCCTGGCCCCCCAGCAGTCCTCTGCCCCTCCACCCACCCCCTCTGTCTCCCTGTCTCTGCAGAGCCCTTTGTTCCCCCATTTCTCTCCTTCCCCTCTTCCTCACTCCTTGTGTCTCATTTTTTCCTCATGTCTTTCTCTCACTCTCTTTAAACTGCGGGTCTCTCCTTTGTGCCCTGTTCTCCTTGCCTCACCCCCTCTTCGCTGACTCTTCCCTCACTGCATAGGGCCCTAGTGACGGCGGGCGGGGGCGGGGGGAGAGGAGACCATAAAGGGGATCCTAGAGGGGTGACAGTGGGACTGGGCCTTGGGGCAGGGGCCTGTGGCCACTTGACCCCACCCTCAGTCACCTGCCAGGGTCTCTGGGGAGAGTGGGTACCCAGATCCCCCTTCTGCCCTTCATGGGCACGGGGAGTCCCCATCCCTGGATCGGCCTGGACTCCCTCTGACTCCAGATTCTCTGGTACTGCTGGCCCTTGGGGTCCCCCAGGATCCAGACCATGAGAACAAGAGGCCCACGGAGACCACGGGCCCCGCCCCCCTGCCTCCAGGGATGGAGAAACCCCGGGGACATGGAGAGTGGGCCACCAGGCAAGGGGAAGCCAGGGGTGCCAGGCCCACATTATCCCCCAGGACCCCCTGCCCCCGGTGTTGTGCAGGGAGCTGGAACCTCAGGAGGCAGGTCTGCTCCCCCACTCAGTGCTGACTGCCCAGCACCCCCGCCCCCCACACACACGCCGCGGGTGCCCGGGGCCTGAGAGCCGGGGCGTGGGAAGCAGGGCCCGTCGCCGGGCAGATCAGGGCCACGGCAGGCGATGTTCGGCTCCCGCCCGTCCCGCCCTCCCTTTCCAGAAGAGAAGACCCGTCCTGGGAGTGGGACGCAGCCAAGCCTCCGGAGCAGGTCAGTGACCAGCGGTGGCCGGGCCTCAGGGTCCTAGCGGACACTCTGCCCGCCACATCCCGTCGGTGCCCCGAGCACCTGCGTGTCCCCTGCCCACAGCTCTGATAGAACCACGCGTCAGGCCCCCGCCAGGCACATGTGACCAGCCCATCCTGCGTCCGCGGCTGAGGGCAGAGCTGGCATTCTGGAGCAGGGCTGTGACCGCAGCCCCGGGCACCACCCCTCCCCGCCCCCACGGAGCGCCCCTTCTCTGCCATCCACAGGGAACCGTAAGGCTTTTACGAGTCCCAGTTTATGTACTCTCCTGGCGTCAGGCCTGCCCGGGGCTTAGAGGTTCCTAAGCGATGGTGTCTCTGGAGGGAAACGCAGACGGGACGTGAACCAGGAAGGAAAGGCTGCCACTGCGGAGCCAAAACGCTTTGGTTTGTTTCCAGGGGCCCCCCGGGCCTTGGTGCCCCAGACCCTGCAGAAGGCCCGTCAAGGGGCCGGTGAGGAGTCGGGCCTCCAAGGAGCCGTGGACCGGGCCCCCCCACCAAGGAGCTGTGCCCTGTGTCTGCAGGACGGTGGGGCTCCTGGGCTCCCACAAGGCCAGGAGCATGGGCCACGGTGTTGGGTTTGGTCGGAGCAAGGGGAGGCAGCCAGGTTTCAGTGGGGACAGTGGGGGTGTGGAGGGGATGGACACAGGCTTTGCCTCCCGTTGAAAATGTTGGGGCCGGAAGACAGGCCCATGGTACCGTTCTCTGGGGCTGCTTGTAGGATTCTCTGTACTTTATGGTACATTTGACATTTTCCAGAAAAAAAGACTGACCCAGGCCCAGAGTGGCCAGACTGGGATTGCCTTGCTCACCTGGCAGCCTCGTTGGGTACAAAGGAGGCAGATTCAGACACGGCCCTGGAGGAGGGTCTGGGCTTCACCATTACTGTGGGACTGTCGCGTCAGACCAGGAGCCACGCTGGAGACCTTGTGTCCCCAGGACCCAGCACAGGGCCTGGCACACCGTTGGCTCTTCAGATGAACTTGCCAGTGACAGATAAAGGTCCGTGCAGAACAAGGGCCAGGACACCTCACACCTGAGGGTGGTGCAGGTGCTGGAGATATGCCTCAGAGTACAGGAGACGGGAGGACTTGGAGCATGATCCCACAGCTCTGCAGAGTGCCCTGGAGACAGGATGCTGACTATAGTGGGAGACCCCTAGGCAGGTTGGGGCCCCAGAGGGTGGGGTTGGAGGCGAATCTCAGATTTCTAAATGCAGAAACCATCTAAAGCAGAATGGACTGCTCTGGGGATGAAGTGAGCTCCCCGTCCCAAGATGTATGCAAGCAAAGGTGGGCAGGTAGCTATGAACCGTCCTGTCTCTGGATCAAGGGCCGGACTGCACAACTTTCAGAGGCTTCTCGGGCCCAACCTGAGACGGCAGCTGTCTCCTGCCTGCCCAGTTGGTAGCGGGGGCCGCCACCCCAGCATCATGCCTGAGACTGGCCTTGGGACAGTGTGTGTCCAGGGGATCAACTGCGCAGCCGCAGGGAAGGCAGGGGGCCGAGGCTGGGGTTACCGCCTAAATATTTTCCCAGAGGTTCGCGGCCGGCTGACCTGACATTCGGGCAGCCCGGGCGGGCGGGAAGGGGCCGCCGCGGTGGGGGCCGCTGCTCTGGTGTTTCCCTCCACTAGGAGCCCGCGAGTGAAGACACCACACCTTGTCTGGAGGCTGCGACGAGAGAGCCGTGCTGGCCCGGGGCTGCGAGCTGGAGCCGCGAGTTCCGCCGGCCTTGGAATCTGGAAGGCGGCCAGGCCACAGGCGGGACAGCACCTCGCCAGCATCTCCCCTCCCAGATGGGGAAACCGAGGCTCAAAAGTTCAGACTGGGGATCCCTGGGTGGCGCAGCGGT
The DNA here is from genome assembly GCF_905146905.1 of Nyctereutes procyonoides. Taxonomy (NCBI): domain Eukaryota; kingdom Metazoa; phylum Chordata; class Mammalia; order Carnivora; family Canidae; genus Nyctereutes; species Nyctereutes procyonoides. The sequence continues at coordinate 34,098,729 of NW_026575140.1, read as the reverse complement.
TTGGCACCTGCCTTTGGCCCAGGGCGCGATCCTGGAGACCCGGGATCGAGTCCCACGTCGGGCTCCCTGCATGGAGCCTGCTTCTCCCTCTGCCTGTGTCTCTGCCTCTCTCTCTCTCACTGTGTGCCTATCATAAACAAATAAAACAAAAAAAAATAAAAAAAAAAAACAAAAGTTCAGACTGGCCCCCCGGGGGGGGGGAGCGCAGAGGGATGGTGGGGATTTACGAGAGAAGAGTTTAGGTCGCAGAGAGGGGCAGACTGTGGCCGGGACAGCTCCGTCGCCCCGTGGGCCAGATGCGCGGCCGACAGCCGACCGTCCTAACCCCCCTGGAGCACACGTTGGCATCACCCACGAGTTTCCACCTCCTCACACGGACCCCACCTCTGAGCAGCGGGGTGGCTCTCCAAGGGAAGGCTGGGCTCCTGCGTGTGAAAGTGTCCCCACGGGGCTCGGGTGCACGCAGGGAGGGTGGGACACTGGCCCAGAGGCCTCACTAACGCCCCCCTGATGTTGGGCGGGGCGCTCTTGAACCTTCCCGGCCCTGCAGGCCACGGCCTGCCATCAGCCCGGGTTTGCAGATGAGAAGGCTGATGGCGCAAGAGGTGAAGTAAACCACCCAGCCAGGCTCCGGGCTCATGTCCTCCTGCCTGCGAAGCCCCCGCCCTGGCCAACCTCTGCGGCCCCGCACTTTGCAATCCCCAGCGTGCTGGGGCACCTTGTGATGGGTTCCCGGGATTCGGAGTCCATCCCAGTGACCACCTGGGGGACCAAGAGCTGGGGGGGATCCAGAGACCTGCCTCGTGAGGGGCTGTTCTGACTGACTGGGGACATGTGGCAACTTGGTGGTGGTGTTTCCACCCACGTTTGGCACTTTGCCCTCACGTCAGATTTCCTCTATGTCAGTCTCGCCTCTACCATCAGGCAGTGAGCAACCTGAGGTGGCACCGGGCAGGGGGGACTAGAGCCTGAGCCCCCAGAAAAGCAGTCCAGGGGTTTCTCCTGCCAGGAAGCAAAGAAGGAGTGGAGGACAGCCCCAGAGTGCAGGCACTGAGTCCTGCACGAGGCCGTCTGCCAGGCCAAGCAAGGCGCTGCGTGTTGTGCCACCGTCTCCACGGAGCCTGGCTTTGCTAGGTGGTTCCACCCCAAAGAGGCCTGGAATATGACGGGCACACGCCACTCTTTTTACTGATGGAGAAACTGAGGTTCAGGAAGCTTGTGGCTCTCAAAAGATGGGGAGGGCTAGGATGTTGGCAGCAGGGGCTCTGGTGTCTCCTGAAACGTTCTAAATGGGGCTGGAGGCAGGTCACCTTATTGAGTCTGGGTTTCTATTCTGTGAGGTGGGACGACAGCCCTCCCCCGGCCTGTAGATTAGATGGGGCTACACTATCACATAGTAGGTGCTCAAGAAATAGAACCATGTTGCCTCCATTTGAGGACTGCCTGTTAGATGCCCCAAGTAGTCTGTCAAAAACTCTAAACCAACCTTCATTTTGCAAGTGGGGACACTGAGACCCAGAAGGATGTTCTGATTGACTAGGGACATGTGGCAATTTGGCGGTGGATCTGATCTCAGGATTCCCAAGACTCACATACCCCCAGGCTGTCTTGGGCAGGGGCCTCCCTGGTCAGAAGACCCTGGCCTGTCTACTCTGGGTTTGTGACTTTGACTCAAATCCTGGCTCTGCAGCCTTGGACAAGATTTCTCTGGGCCTCCACGCCCTCACCTGAGAAATGGGAAACCACGGTCACACATAAGGTGTATACTGAGGAGCAGGTAAGAAACCAGATGCGGCCCCAGCACTGGGCAACCGTGGAGAGCCACGGTGTTGGGGGAGGGGAGGCAGCCACCACCTATCAATTCAGCAGTTGAGTAATTCATTATACCTTACTTTGTTCTAAAAAGAATTTGAGGCTGCTCCAAGAATTCTTATATCTGCCTGACGAGATAGGTTTCTGGAAATGTGTTTCAGGGCCCAGCACCCAGAAGTGTCCCTAACATGACCTCCCTTCTCATAGCTTGCAAATTTCTGCCTTCTCCCTCACCTTCTTTCTGCGCATTTAATGTTCTCTTGAAACAGATTTTCCTTTTTGGACATATACCCAGGGATGGGCACTGCTCTTAACATCTCCCTGCGTAGGTTGATAATTTGGGAGAGAAAACTCTGCCATTGCAAGAACAAATAGAACGTGACCCTGCCAGCTGATAGGCCTGACTGTCTTAAAAGCAAAGCCATGGCTCAGCGGTTTGGTGCCTGCCTTTGGCCCAGGGCGCAATCCTGGAGTCCCGGGATCAAGTCCCGCGTTGGGCTCCCGGCGTGGAGCCTACTTCTCCCTCTGCCTGTGTCTCTGCCTCTCTCTCTCTCTCTCTCTCTCTCTCTCTCTCTCTCTCTCTCATAAATAAATAAATAAATAAATAAATAAAATCTTAAAAAAAAAAAAAGCAAAGCCATCACTCGAGGGTCAAGACATCCTCTTTGGTCCATGCCCCAATGTCCAGGACTTTCTCACTACACATTACGGTAGTTTATTATTCCTGTGTTCCAGCCACCTGACATATGTTAACTCATTCTATCTTGAAACAATCTAGAGAGAAGGAAAGAGGAACTCTAGGCTGAGAGCACCAGAGAGGTCTACTGGACCCTGAGGTCCCACCTCTTTTTTACTAGAACAAACTGAATCTCTGAATCCTACGTCCTCCAAACTAACCTTCATTATTTGGTTCAGTTCTATAGCTACCACCAGCAGAGTAGAGTGATTCCTCAACAATTCACTTTGATGGATTTGATCCTATAGATGGATCAAATGGAACCTGACTAGAGGTTCTAGCCAGGGTTACTAGGTGAAGAAATCCATCAAATCAAGGGGTGTGCAAGGGCTCGGGATGGGCTCCTAGCTCCTAGTCACAGGCTCAAAGCCAGGAGACAGAGAGGAGGGGTGCCCACCAGGTCACTCAGCAAGTGGGAGAGGGGCAGAGGCTGGACTCACAGGTCTCCAGACACCTTGCCAGGGCTCTAGGACTCCCACAGCCCCACCAAGCTGGTCAACCTTTCCATCACCTTTTTCTTGGGGTGTCTGAGCTCCCAGTGACAGGGAGTTAGTTGATCAAGGTCAACTTCCTCCCACACAACAAAGCATCAGTATGTCACACAGCATGGATGCCAACTGGTTGGCTGACCACTGCCACATAGCTGTTGCCCTCAGACACCACCCCCTCCCCCCAGGTGATGGCCCCAAGTCTCAAGGCTGAAGCCTGTCCAGTGGGTCCATCTGTCAATAAGATCTGGAGTTTCACCCAGGCCATCTCAGAAAGGCCAATTCCCATTTCACAGATAGGGAAAGGGAGCTGCCTCTGAGTGTAGAACCCAGGCCAGGACACTTCTGTCACAAGTCCTTTTCCTGAAGAGATCCAGCCCAGAGAGACTTTAAACTCAGCTGTTTCTCATTTTCCTCTTGAGTCCCTTGGCCCATGCTGATCAATTCATCAAACTGTCTCCACGTCTTCTCTGAGCTGGGCACAGGAAAGTGAGATTCCTCAGTCTGGTCCTAGCCCTGGACAGCCTCACAGTCCAGGGGAGAAGACAGGCTCATAAACAGCCTCCACTAGAGCTCTTGTCACATTGTGCGAACCAAATGCTATGCTCACGCACCCCCACTGATGAGATGCTTACTACCAATAAGGCAGACTCTTTTATCTTTGTTCGGCTCTGACTGTGAGGAAATCTTTGCCTCAATATTTTGGGTATGTTATATAGTGCAATAAGGCAGTATATGTGGTCTGAAAACAATTTTCTAAAAATATATACACGTCTAGAAGAAAGTTTAGAAGAATGTATTTCCAAAGGTTAAGAGTGGTTTATCTTTGGAAGATGGGGTTGATGGTCACATTTATTGCTGCTTCATGCTTATTCCTACTTTCCAAATATACTCTACCTTTTTTCAGCCTTAGTTTCCTAAGCTATAAAATAAGGACAAAATTTTTCCTTACTGGCAGTAATGTAAATGGGACATCTGAAAGTGCTAGATGTATAGTAAGCATTTAATAAATAACACAATATTAGTACTAGCTGCAGAATGCCAGAACCCAAAAAGGTCTAAAGAAAATCTTAGCAGCTCTAAGTCCCAATTCTCTCATTTTAAAGGTAGGGACACTGAGGCTTGGAACTGTTGCCCAGGGGAGAAAGAAAAGGGGAGAATGACCATTTGACAGAGCCCAAGACATGCCTCTTGCTTTCCTTGCCTGGGATCCAGAAGGAGCCTGGGGGAGAAGTTATTGTTCTAATATTTTTTTAAGTCTGTCCAAAAATAATTTTAAAACAAAACAAAAAAAGGTGGAGAAGGTAGAGGTACTAGAGGTGGAGGGGTATATGTGATAAAAGAATCAATCCATCAAGAAGATAAAACAATTATAAACATATATGCGCTGAAGAGCAGAGCCTGAAATACATAAAGCAAACACTGAGACTTGAAAAGGGATACAGACACTTCAACAATAGTTGGAGGCTTTAATACCTCACTTTTAATAACGTATAGAAGGCAGAAGCTCAGCAAGGAAATAGAAGAGCTGAACAATACTATAAACCAGTAGACCTAAGTGACATCTATAGGATACTAGACGTTCTAGCCAGGGTTATTAGGTGAAGATATGAAAGGAATCCAGTTTAGAAAAGAAGTAAAACCATCTCTATTTGCAGATGACATGATTTTGTATGTACAAAATCTTAAGGAATCCACAATAAAACTATTAGAGCTATAAATGAGTACACAAAAGCGAATTGAATTTCTATGCATTTGAAATAAATAATCCAAAAATGAAATTAAGAAAAAAAGTCCATTTCCCATAGCATTAAAAGAGTAAACTACTTAGTAACAAATTTAACAAAAGTACAAAACATATATTCTGAACTACAAAACGTTGTAGAAAGAAATGAAAGAAGACCTAAACAAATGGAAAGACATCCTATGTTCATGAATCAGAAGACTTAATATTGTTAAGATGACAATATTCTGCAAGTTGATCTACAGATTCAACCCAGTCCCCATCAGAAGCCCACTTGGATTCTTTGCAGAGGTTGACAATCTGCTTGTAACACTGTATTATATACAAGGAACCCAGAACAGTCAAAATACTCTTGAAAAATAAGAACAAATTTAGAGGACTCACACTTCCCAATTTCATAATTCACAACAGAACTATATAGTAATTGAAGCAATGTGGTACTGGCATAATGACAGATGTGTACATCAATAAAATGAAATCGAGATTTCAGAGATAGAGCTTCACATTTATAGTTAATTGATTTTTGGCAAGGATGCCAGGACAATTAAATGGGGAAGGAACAGTCTTTTCAACAAATGATGCTGGGACAACTGGATATGCACATGCGAATGGGTGAAGTTGAACCCCTTTTTCACATCATATACAAAAATTAATTTAAAATGAACCAAAGACCCAAAAGAAAGACTTAAGACTACAGAATTCTAAGGAAAAAATATAGAAGTAAATTTTCATGACCTTAGATTAGGCAATATTTTCTTAAATATGACAGGAAAAGCACAGCAGCATTAACACAACAAAGACAAATTGAACACTAAAGCTATAAAATTTGTGCTTCAAAGGACACAAGAAAGTGAAAAGACAATCCATAGGCTGGGAGAAAGTGCTTGCAAATCGTACATCTGGTAAGGGACTTGTATCTATAAGGAGCTGTCACAACTCAATAATAAAAAGAGAAACCCGATTTAAAAATGGGCAAAATATCTGAATCAACATTGCTTCAAAGAAGATTTACAAATGGCCAAAAAGCGCATGAAAAGATGCTCACCATCATTAGCCTCTAGGGAAATGCAAATCTAAACCACAATGGGATACCACTTCCCACTCACTAGGATGGCTATCGTCAAAAAGTCAGACAATAACAAGTGTTGGTGAGGCTGTGGAGAACTCCACAAACCCTCACACATCGCAGGTGGGAATGCAGTAGTGCAGCTGCTGGGGAAAACTCTGGCAGCTACTTAAAAAGTGAAACATAGACTTAACATATGACCTAGTCATATGTTAGGTGGAATAAAAACCCAAGAGAAATTAAAACACATGTTTACACATGTTTACACAAAATCTTGCAAGTGAATGTTCATAGCAGCATGACTCATGATAGCCAAAATGTGGAAGCCACTCAAATGTTCATCATAAACAAAATGCGGTATGTCCATACAATGGAATATTATTTAGCAGTGAAAAGGTGAAGTATCCATATTGTCATGATATGGGCAAACCTTGAAAACATTATGCTAAGTGAAATAAAGCCAGTAACCAAAGATCATGGATTGTAGGATTCCATTTATACGCAATGTCTCAAACAGGCAGATGTATAGCAATAGAAAACAGATTCATGTTTGTCCAGGATGGGAACTTGAGAGAGAATGGGGAGTAACTGCTAAGGAGTATGGGGTTTCTCTTAGGGGTGATGAAAATGTAAAATTGATTGTAGTGATGGCTGCACAACTCGGTGAATATGCTAAAAACCGTTGAGTTGTACACTTTCAATGTGTGAATTGTATGGTATGTAAATTATACCTCAATGAAGCCATCATTTTTTAAAAAGAGAGTGTCTGTGTGCTGGATTTCTTATAGACCTCTTAATGATGACAAAATACCTGCATTCTAATAAGTGACCATCTTGGTGACAGCACCAAATGACTATTATTTTTCTCACCGGCACTGTGTTTCTCATCAGTATGACACCCTGTCCCTTGCTTGGTCAGCTGTCTCACCTCCAAAATGGAGAACTAACAGGTTAGGCACATATTATTTAAAAAGAAACAACTCGGGACACCTGGGTGGCCCAGCGGTTAAGCACCTGCCTTTCATGCCCAGGCAATTAATTTTTAATTAATATTAATTAATTAATTAATTAAAGAATCAATTGATTCTATTTTGAAGATTCACATGTGTTTCATGTATATAAAGGCAAGGAAAAGACAGTTCCAGATTCAAAAGCGATGTTCTGTACAATTCATATGGTGGGGTTGAGGGGGAAGGGGCCATAGAACCCACACCCGAACATATACAAAAATAACTGACACGGGGACCCCCTTCAGCAAGGATGATGTAGCTCTTCCCAGTCCCCAGGGCCAGGGGGGAGGCACATTCTAGAAAATGGCACTGTGGGAGCTAACCAGTGCGAGCCAAGGTGCTGGGGGGTGGGAAGGGGTGCCAGTCCAGAGGGAGGAAGGCCTGCGAAGGGGACTTGAGACGGTTGGCGGCCGAGGGGGCTCAGGAGCTTGTCCACCCTGGTGCGGGTGCAGCACAGCCCGAGTTCCTCCCGCCGGCTCCGGGGGTACGTGCGGAAATCCCCCCTCTCGTCCATGCAGGTCACGGCTGCCATTAGTGGGCACAGGATGAGCTCAGTCCTGGAAGAAGCTGACTTGCACAGAGCCGTTGCTGCGGGGCAGGATGGTGGTGCTGCGGGTGCAGAACCAGTTGCGCAGGTAGGGGAGCCGGGCGAGCTCCTCACCCTCCAGGCCGTGCTCTTGGCACCTGCCTTCAGCAAGGGTTCACTCGAGTCGTTCTGGAAATACTTTAGGAGGGTGATCTTCTTCATCAGGGAGTTGGGATGGGAACTCACGGGGAGGTAGGACTCCATGCCATCATGCTCCATATACAGCAGGCTGTCACCATCATCATAGAGGATGAGGCGGGTCGAGTGGTTGAAGAGCACCCCACACTGCTGCCCCACAGCTGGTACCCAGGCCGGACTTTCGGAATAGTCCACCCACTTGCTAACCCAGAAGATGGGGATGCAGGTGGGATCCTCAGCCTCCTCTGGCCTCACCAGCCCCCGCTCTCGGGGTTTGGACGCATTGACACTGTGTAACTGCTGCATGTCCCCCAAGTGGCAGTCAACCGCCTCATTGGTCTCCCGGGATCGAGTACCACATCGGGCTCCCTGCATGGAGCCTGCTTCTCTCTCTATGTCTCTGCCTCTCTCTCTCTCTCTCTCTCTCTCTCTCTCTCTCTCGAATAAATAAATAAAATCTTTAACTAATTAATTAATTAATTAAATTTAAAGACTCTCCTCAGTTAAAAGAAAAAAAAGAATCACTTGGAAGGCTACACATCCCAGGCACAGGCTAAAGTGAACCTTTTATACAAACCAAAATTAATAAGGGAAAGGGCTTTTATTTATAGAGAAATCACAAAGAAAGACTGTGGAAAGATTCCCTTACAGACACAAAGGTTCATGGGAGGTGAGTGAGGGCTTTTGCCCCTGTCCCCGTCCCGTCCCCTGCCTTGGGAGCCTGGGTAATCCCTATTCTTATAAGCAGGCTTTCCCCTAATGTCCTTTGTTCCTGTTCCAGGGGAACAACCTTTGCAAAGGTGTGGAAGGGAGAGAGAGAACATGGGACATGGAGTGAGCAGAGCACTGGGCACAGTTCAGTCCAGTGCAGTGGGTGGGGCTAGGGGGAGGGAGGCTGTAGAGGTGGGCCAACCAGACCACCCAGGGCCCTGACTCTAGCTGAGGAATGGCCTGGACTCACTGGGTGACCTTGGGCAAGTCACACTCCTCTCTGGGCCCAGTTCCATAGCTATGATTTCCCTCGTTAGGGTGGTAAGAAGAACCCCATGACATAAGACATTGCAATGTACTGCATGGTGCTCTTGGAACAGAGCAAGCACTGGGCAAATTTTGGCTGTTATATTGACAGCAGTGTTTCTTCGGCACCTCTGACTGCCTGACACAAGCTATGTCTAACTGAAATAGCGGAGAGAAATTAGACAGTTGTGTTCATCTCAACTCCTTCTACAGCTCCATTAAGGTGATAGTATAGAAATAACAGGAGCGTTGCCAGTGGAAGGTGGGGCTGATGGGGAGTGGGGCCTGAACCAGCAGGGCAGAAGCAGCTCAATGTCTGCCAGACACAAGTAGCCCACAGAGTTCCAGAAAGGCTCAGGAAGAGGAGGGGGGAAAAAAGGCGGGCTGATGGCAAGTCAGCATAGGAGCAGTTAGACTCCGAAGTACCCCCTTTGCCAACCTGCAGAGCCACTCCCAGGAGACCAGGAGATGAAGGTCACTCTCCAGAGACAGAACCAGAGGGGATCCTGGCCCAGAAACACCCAAGCGGCTGACCTCCCGCAAACACATATACAGGACAGGAGGATGGAGAGTCTTCTCTCGAGTAGTTGGCCACTGGAAATGGGCATTTGGAGTCCTCCCAAAAAAAGCTGACTTGCCACCAGTCATCCCAGTGAAGGCGTCGTGTTCCTCCCCCACTGAAATCAAGTGCACAGTTTCCTCTGGGTGTTTTAGGGCCTGCGAGGATCTCCAGGAACAGTCGGGGAGAAACCCTTGGAGGAGACTGAGACCACGCAGGCGGCAGAGCAGAAGCAAAAGAAACAAACAAGAGAACTGAAATGAAATCTCTGACAGAAATTGTGCAAGGTAGCATGAAGGAAATTGCTCAGAGAGCATGTAAAAAGCCCTAGAAATCAATAACAGGAAAAAAATAAATAAGAAGGATTGAAGATCAACCCAGAGTCAATATCTGACTAAGTGTTCAGAAAGAGATAAAAGAGAAAATGAAGGAGGGAAAGTTACCAAAGAAGCATGATAAGAAAAATTTCCAGAAAGGAAGGATGTGAGTCTCCAGCGTCTAGGAGCACACTGAGCACCCAGTACAGCGGATGAACACAAGCCCCTCACCAAGGCACATCATTTGAAAACTTCAGAAAACCAAGGATAAAGGAGGGAATCCTTAAAAGAGTGGGAGGAGGAGGAGAAAAAGAAACCCCCATACAAAGACAGGGAATCAAAATGTCAACGAATTTCTCAGAGCCACACTGGGAGATAGACAAGTGTGGAGCAAAAATCTAAAGCACTCTGAATGAAGACAATTTTCAACCTAGAATTCCATGCCCAGCTAAACTATAAACCAAGGGTGAGTGTAGAACAAAGATATTTTCAAGCATGCCAGTTTTTTCAAAAAGTTACCGGAGACGGGGCGGTTACCTGGGTGGCTCAGTCAGTTAAGCATTTGCCTTCAGCTTGGGTCATGATCTCAGGGTCCTGGGATGGAGCCCCACATTGGCTTCCTGCTCAGTGGGGAGCCTGCTTCTCCCTCCACCTCTGCCTGCCGCTCCCCTGCCTGTGCTCTCTCTCTGTCAAATAAATAAAATCTTTTTTTTTTTTAAGTTCCTGGAGGATAAACTCCACTCAACTGAGAGAATAAGGCAAAGACAAAAAGACATGGGACCTTACAAAGAGGAGTTCCAGTGCAGGAGGCTGTCACAGTGAAGGCCAAGCTGACAGCAGTGCAGCAGGGCTCTGACACGTTTGGCCATGTGGATAATGGGGGGGAGAGGTGGTGTGTGTGGCTATCAGCAGGGTTAGGGAGGGGGACGCCTGGCTGGCTCAGTCACAGCCTGCGACTCTGGACCTCGGGGTCGTGAATTCAAGCCCCACGTTGGATGTAGAGATTACTTAAATAAAATTTTAAGGAGGTGGTTTGGGAAGAATTAGCACTAGGAACATAGAAAACCAGATAAGTGAGACAACAAGGTCATAATGAATTCCAGAAAACTGTAAAAGTAAGAGAAAAAAGTCCTCAGAGTACTGTGCTTGGAGGAACTGAGTACAGTTACGTAGTCATGATAACAGTAATCCAGAATAGCTGCTTAATGAAAACGTATGTGCCTCAACTACTGGGAGCCCGGGAAGAAGGAAGTGTGCGAGCACCGGAGGAAAGAGCATCACTGCCCTCCCCAGGAAGCCAAGAGAAGAGAAGTATCTCAGAGGGAGGCGTCAGGAATGAGCGGTTAACACACTGTTTAGAAGTTCTGAAAGGGAACAAGCAGAAATGGCTTCAGGATTTGAATGGAGCTGCCTCTGGAAGGTGGTGCCGAGAGTGGGGCCGGGTAAGAGGGACGATGCGGGGACTGGCGATTTTTGTTTGCAGCCCACAGTGTACTATTTGGTTTCCCGAAACAGCGTGTTTGTATCACTTTGAGAAAAACAGAAACGGATGAGCAGTAGGCTTAATTAATGCCTCTTGGTAGGAGAAGACAATGAAGCTCAGAAGACACGGATTCTTGGGTGAGTGTCTAGCACGGCCAGCTTAGGGTGGAGCTGGGTCCCCCAGGCAGCTCTGGGGGCCCGTGACTGGAAGTGACGGGCACAGGAAAGGAGAGGACTGGAATACGCTACCACACTGAGTCTGTGGAGGACTTGACCCTCCAGTGCTGGAAGGATGGTTTGGAGAAAGCTCAGTCCGTTTGTGTTATGGCTGCTGAAGCCAGTCGAGTTCAGAAGAAACGTATTTGCATTTATTTGATCCAAAAGCTTTACTTTCAAAGAGGGGAAAATATGGGACCAGGGGAAATTCTTCTCAATGACCGTGAATTCCCAGGCCACAGAGCAGAAGAGACAATTTCCATAATATTCCACCTTATTCTGTACACGTTCCCAAGCAGCCTTTGATGCTGCAGTTTAGAAAAGCAGCCCAGAGCCTCTTGCTCTAAAACAAATCAGCTGCTGGGCACCCGCCCTCCTCCCTGGCCTCTCCACCCCCTCCTCAACTGCCCACTTTTGCTGCTTCAGCTCCCACCCCTCTCTCCCTGGCCCCCTCCCAGCCCACATTCCAGCGGGGGCAGCTCAACACTAGGGGATGGTGTTAGAGGTCCGGGGGTGCGCTCACCCAGTTAGCAATGTGAGCCCCCAGGCTGGTGGAAGACTTTCATATCAATGGATGGTTGCAGGGACACCTGGGTGGCTCAGTGGTTGAGTGTCTGGTTGTGCTCCAGGGGTCCTGGGATGGAGTCCCACATCCGGGTCCCCACAAGGAACCTGCTTCTCCCTCTGCCTGTGTCTCTGCCTCTCTGTCTGTATGTGTCAATAAATAAATAAATAAATAAATAAATAAATAAATAAATAAATAAATAAAAAAAATCTTAATGGACAACTGCAGACCCGTGAGAGACCTCCAAGCTCCCCCATCCCTAGTGGAAAGTTCAAAGTCTCAGCAAGGCCCCAGGTCCCCCATATCAGAGCCTTGGGCCTCTTCCTGTCCTCCATTCCCTTCTCAATCTTTCAGTTCTGCCTCTTGCTTCCAGGCATTTGTTCATGCTGTTCCCTCTTGTCTGGAACACTGTTCCCTGAACTTCCCAAGTCATGGCACCTGGTCACATCTCGGGGGCCCGGTCTGCAGTAGGAAGGTGGCTCCTCACCTCTGCTGGGCAGGTACAGCTGGACAGGTAGTGGTTTCTTGATGGCGAGGGCGCTGGAGGGGGCTGGGGGTCCCCACACCGAGAGGGGGGCAGGGAGTGTCAGCAAATGAAAGAAGAAAGGAGCCTAAAGGTGGCTGCTGAGCTTGGCTGCGTCCAGCCCCAGAGCCCTCGGGAGACCTGACCCAGAGGCCCCCACAGGTGGGCGGGCCAAGCAAAGGGTCACAGCCACTTGGGAGGGGGAATCCAGGCAGTTGGGGGCCCTCTCCTTCCTTCACCCACCCAAGCGAGTAAGGCCCCACCGTAGACCAGGGGGAAACGGTCCCAGAGAGCCCCGGCAGGGCGGCACGAAGCCCCTGGCAGACTGGGAGGGAACCAAGCGGGGCCTGCAGCGTCCTCTCAAGGACAGGAGAACCCCAAACCTCGGTAAACTGAAGAACAGCGGCTTAGAATCCAGACTAAATAAGCAGCCGGGAGCCAGGCCAGGAGCAGCTGCTGGGCTTGGGTCGTGGCGCCCCCTCCTGGCTGTTCCTTCAGAGGCCACACAGGCTGGTTCCTAATCGAAGACCAGTGGCAAGGCTGAGGGTCCACAGGCTGCAGGGGGCTGTCTCTGGGGGAGGAGCACCAGGGACCTGGGTCCCCCCTGCACTCACTATGAGACTTTGGACAAGCTCTTGAACACAACCAAGCCATTTAATGAGGAGGGACTTTGGAGGTTTACTAATCTCCCCCCAACTCAGGCCTCGGAAAACACGGGGCCACCTAGAGATGCTGGGCAGTTGTGACATGGCACAGGGGTGCTGGGGGGACACCATCCTGCACCGCTGGTCCTAGAGAGAGGGCTTCCAGAGTCAGGGAAACCAGAGAAGCCAGAGCCACCCCCCTGGCCCCCTACCCCTGCCCAGGACCCAGAGTCCTCTGGTCACCTCTCCCCTCACTGCCTCCACTGTCCTCCTCCTTCCCTCCCCCCAACTCCCAGCTGCTCTTCCTGCCCCAGACCCCCAGCACCACTGGAGGGTTGCCAAGCCCGAGGGCGAATTGGAGTTCCCATCCCATCCTCAGGACCGCCCAGCCTTAGGGCCTGGGCCCCCTCTCCCGGCTCCACACCCCTCCACTCATGCAGTGCTCACACACCAGACACCCCCAGCCGGTGACAGGCTGTCCTGGATCTCACAGCAAGCCTTCTCCCATCCCCCTTCTCTCTTATCTCCCAGACTCCCTCCCCAGGCCTCTGCTCCTGCTCCCCCAGACCCACCATATGATGGTGACTGGCCACAGACCCACAACCTCCCCCTCCTCCACGCCCTGTCCCCTGCACCCTCCAGCTACAGCCTTTCTTCGGCTCCTGTCTTGTGGGCACAGAGAGATGCTCTCAGCTCATCTTCATACACGCACAGCCCCCCTGCCCTCACCAGCCACTTCCTATCTCCGTCCTCCCTTCAGAGCCTGAGTACTCACTCCTAAACCTCCTTGCCTCACATTTGCCCCTTCACCCCTTGTTGCTGAACCCAACAGACACTTTTTCTCCCACTCTCAGCCCATTCACCTAACAAGCTGGCCAGACTCGCCTCGCACCATACTCTGCTCCTTTGGGTCTCTGGGCCTTTGCACCTGCTGTTCTTCCACCTAGAACTCCCTTTCCTCCCTCCTTCACAAACTAATGCCTTCTCTTTCTTTGACAGTAAGCCTGAGTGTCGCTTCCTTTAGGAAGGTTTCTGTGATGCCCCAGGCTGGTTTGGATATCCTCTAAGGGCAGCCCATGATTCGTGTAATCTGGTCCCTGGATCTTTCGGCCCCAGAAAATTTATTTTAGTTTCTCGAATATGAAGACCTCTTCCCAACCTCAGAGCCTTCACATGTGCTGTTTATCTGCCAGGGTCCATCTCTGTCCACACTGTCCTCAATTTATGTTTAGAAAAGTAGTGTCCCCTCATCCAGGATGCCTCCGTCTCTTCAAGCTGGCCAGGGCCCGTCACCGGTCGCACAGGTCCCAGGCTTCCTCTGCCTGGCTCTGATCCCTCTGGGCATCACAGAACATGTCCGTGGGTGTCTCCTACAGCTCATCCTTCCTGGATACTTTCTAAGTACTTTGCGTACATTAATCCTATAGCATATATAATAATCCTATTGTTATCCCTGCTCCACAGATGGACAAAGTGAGGCCTGTGTCCTTCATCCAGGGCCAGAGCTGAGTGTAAAGTCTGTACCAGGCAGGGCTTCCCAGACCCAGGGCTCTGCAAGAACAGATGCCTCCAAATCTGGTTTAAATGGAAACCAGCCTCTGAGCTGCTCCCCACCCCACCACCAGCCAGGGATGAAGGCTCTGCAGCCCCCCCCCTTCCATGCTGTTTATTCTTTTGAACAAATTGTGAGTTTTACAAGACATTCAGGGCCTGTGGTGGCAAACACATGCAGCCATGGTGAGAGCTTTCAGACCCACTGGGCCTCCAGCCCCGCTCCTGCCCTTGCTCTCCAGTGCGCTGCAGGCACCCTCAGGGCGCCCCCCACCCTGCCCCATGGGGCTGCCGGAGTCAGGGGCCACGACCCCCTAGCCCAGGGCACCCTCACGTGCACAGCTCCTTGCTCTGAGGACTGAGGGCCTCCCCAGTCTGCAGCAGCTGGACCCTCACAACCTCCTGGCACAGGGCACTCCTGTGATGTCTGCCCAGCAGAAGAGGAAGCCAAGGCCCTGAGAAGAAGCGATGCACCCGCAGCCAGGCAACTGGCCAGTGGGGAAGCTGGGGATCAGAACTCCGATCTCCTCGCCCCAAGCACACAGCTTTGCTGCTACCTTTAAGGCCAAGAGAGCAGAGAGAGTTCATGTGCTTCGTGGCCGGCCTGCTGTTCTCCCTTCATACTGTCCTGGAAAAGCCTGAAGGTCTAGGAAGCAGGGATGGCGTATTCCAGGCCTGGGCCTGCACCTGGGGAAGTTACTCAGCTCCCCAGGCCTCCATTTCCCCTTCTGAAGATTGCCAGGTCACACCAGGCTCTGCCAGTGATAAGGTCCTCCATCTCTCTTTTCTACCAATTTTCAGGTAACCTTCAGAATCTTCCAGAACACCGGAGCTCATTTAGTCCACTATGCATTTCCCAACTGAAACTTTGTTTTTCAAAATAAAGTAATTGAACTAGTGCGTGAAACCATGTGAAGACTCAAATATGAGACACCTCCCTCTCTTCTGAGGGATAAATTGGGGGGAAGACACCCTTGCCTTCTATTCAAGCATGTGTGGCAGCTGCACATCCTTCAGGCCCTCCTGAAGGAGGACCTGGCTGCACTAGGCTTCTTTTGGGGGTGCTGATCATAAACACTGTGAGAGCAAAGATGTGCAGGCCTCTTTGCCACGGCATTCCAGGCCTTCCTGCATCTGCCCTTGAACGGCGTCTCTGGGCCGTCTCTTAACCTTGTGCCCCTGTGCTCCAGCCATCTTTCCCTGAGCCGCCCAAGACCATGGGCCCATGCGGACAGTTCCTGGGAAGGGAGGGTTGTAGACCTAGGTGGGCCAGGACAGACATCTGAAAGATAACATTGCATTGAAACCAGATTGGCAAAAGCCTTCCAGGAAGAGGAAATAGCAGGTGCAAAGGCCCTGGGGCGGGGATGAGCTTGGTGTGTGTACAAAGAAGCCAGCCTGCTGGCATGTGGTAGGTGAGGGGAAGAGTGGTAGATGGTAAAGGGAGAGGTGGACCAGTAGGGACCTGGGCAACGCTGGCCCACAGCCAGACCCACACACCCAAGTGCCAGCAGGAGGGAGAGTGTGAGAAGCATGGGACACCATCGGGAGCATCACCCCGGGTGAAAGAAATGGGCTACAGCAGCCCACAGAAACATGGATGAGTGTGAGCATATAACATCCAGTGAAAAAAGTTTGCTCCAAAGACAATAGCCTAAAATAACTTTAAAAAACTAACCATTGAGGAATACATATGGATGTGATGAAATAAAAAAAGGAAAGGCAAATGAGGCACTGGGATTCAGGATGCTGGTGACCGCGGCTTTGGGGGGTGGTGGCAGTGGTTGAGAGCTGGATTGGGGACCAGATGGCTGGGCGGAGGACGCTTGTCTGGAGCAATGGATTCATGGGCACTTGTCACATTATCAAAAAGAAACAAACATCAAATCAGAGTGGTCATGCATGAACCGATGTTGAATTTGTCTCCTGGACCAGCCTGCGTAGGAGCCATTTGATCCAGAACCTCGGAGACCAGGCCTGGGGATTGGGATTTTATTTGGGGAGCAATGAGAGCCACTTCAGGGTTTAGGGTTGGGGAGTGACTTGACTTGATTCCTATTCTGCAAGGATCACTCTGTGAAGAACAGAGGAGTGGGGAGGAGAGGGAGGCTAACCAGCCTGTTAGGAGGCCACTGTCATTATTGTGCAGGGAGCGATGTGGGGGTTCGGGTGATGTGGGGGTACAAAGGTGATGTGGGGATATAGGGGGTAATGTGGGGTGCAGGGGTAATGTGGGGGTGCAGGAGACAATATGGGGTGGCCAGGGGCAATGTGGGAATGCAAGGGGCGATGTGGGGGTGCGGGGGACCAGCACTGGTTGTTAAGTGAGAGCTCTATTTTGCACTCAGGTTTGAGATGTGGGCTGGTTACTCTCCCCGTGCACCTCACACACAGATTCCCTTCTCCACACTTTGTGTCCAGAGGGGCTGACCCCATGGACAGCATCCTCTGGGTTCCCTCAATCTCTGGCTCCCAGGAAGAGACCAGAGGGCAGGAGGAGCCAGATTCTGGAATATCACCGCTAAAATGAAAGACATGGCTACACCTCGTACCAACTACTACTACGTAAGAGGCTCAGTACTGAAGGGGTCTCTCTGAATTTTGGAAGTTGTCTACACCATACCTGGGGGCCATTTCCTGGGGAACTGGCACACCTGCCAGTTTGGGATGGACCTGAAGTAAAAGAAGGCTCTGCATCGTGTGCAGATTATGGTGCCAGCTGCCCTGGCACCCAGGCCCCGTGGCCCAGCAGATCCAGCAGAGGGTGGATGGCCAGGGCAGGCTGGGGTGGGGTGGGGTGGGGTCCCTGGAGCCCCACAGAATCAGCACAGACCACTGAAGCTCCAGGGCCCGGCCTGCTCTCCTCTACTGACAGCTCCTCTGCATTAGAAAAGCAGCCCAGCTGGCTCTGGGAGAGCCTGGAGCCCACAGCCACTGGACACCCGAGGGAGGGATGCTGGATGTCCTCCTGGGCCTATGTTTCCCACCCACTGTCCTCTCCCTGCCCCGTGCTGACCTGTGGGGACTGTGTTAAGGGGCTCCTTTGCCCTCTGGCTTCTGGCTGAGCTCAGCATTGAGGAGCCCTGGCAGGAGCCTGGGTGGGGAGCAGGCGGGAGTCATAGCAGTTATTGTCCCAGGTCCCTTCCTCCAGGGTGTCCCTGAGAGAGGTCGCTGCTCCATCACAGCACACTTCTCTATATGGCTGTCTCCTTCCAGGTCCCACCAGCTGCTCTGTCCTCACACTTCTTCAGCCCTTCTTCAGCGAATGAAGCTCTCCAGTTACTGCACTAACCTGTAATTTCCTACTGCCTACCAAATTTTTTCAATTAGTTCCCTTATTGACACCCCTCCTTAAGTTACCTCAATCCAAGCTTGCTATTTCCTGCTGGGACCCAATAGGATGATAGGTATGCATGCAGAATTCCATTTAAATTTTATTTTTGAGAGAGAGAGAATCTCAAGCCAACTCCCCTCCGAGCGTGGAGCCAGAGCTTGACATGGGGTTTGATCCCAAGACCCTGAGATCATGACCTGAACCAAAATCAAGAGTCAGAACACTTAACCAATCAACCCACCCAGGTGTCCTGTGCAGGCTGAATTCTAAAATGACCCCAAGGGTCCTGCCCCCTGGTTTACACCTCCTGTATGATCCCCCTTTGCTGAGGCTCAGCAGGACACAACAATCACTCCTGTGATCATGTTATACAAGACCCTGTCCCAGCTGACTGGAGAGAGAATCTCCTGGTGGCTTTGAAGAAGAAACTAGCATTCTGGGAGAGATCTATGTGCTGACGTCCAGAGGGTGGCCTCTAGGAACTGACAGTGAGTCCCAATCAACAGTCAGCAGGGACACGGAGACCCCAGTGCTGCAACTGTCAGGAGTCAAATTCTGCAACAACCTGGATGGGTCTGGATGAGGACCCTAAGCCTCAGATGGCACTGCAGTTGATTGACGTTGGCAATCAACGTCACCCTGATTCTTGCCTGGTGAGACACCCAGCAGAGAACCCAGTCGTGTTAATTACCCAGGCTCTGACCTACAGAAACTATGAGATAATAAGTGGGTGTTGTTTAAGCCAGTAAGTCCCTAGTAATTTGTCATGCAGCAATAGAAAACGAACACGCTGGATTGGATACACTCCTGCAAATCGTGAAGCTGGGTGTGAGCAGCAGCACTCCTGCATTTGATGGTGGAGGCGGGCACAGAACTGGGCGGGAGCAGGTCCAGGAAGCACAAGTAAATGAAATGAATGTGTAGCTTTGATGCCATGGAACCTACTACTGGTGTTCTGACATCCCTATGGGGGCATTCCCTTTGACCAGTCAGCAGAAGGGAAACCACTGGGAGCCCCATGTTGACAAATGAGTGTGCATCAGACTGGATGGAGGTGAATCACAGCCCCACTTGGGGCTGCACCCAAATTTCATGAAGGGAGAGTCTCCCATGGGCAGAACTTCTTTCTTTTAAGATTTTATTTTTATTTATTCATGAGAGATACACAGGAGAGAGCAGAGACAGGCAGAGGGAGAAGCAGACTCCCCAGAGGGAGCCTGATGTGGGACTCGATCCCAGGACCCCAGGATCACACCCTGAGCTGAAGGCAGACACTCAACCACTAAGCCACCCAGGTGCCCCATTCCATGGGCAGAACCTCAAGTGGTGCCCCAGTGCCCCCTTCAGCAGAAGAGATAGCCTGGGGCTTGTTTGCATTTACACTGATCCATGGGTAGAGGTTCCTGGGTTAGCCGTCTGCTCAGTGACTTATGAAGATCAAGATCAGAAAGCTGGGGGACAAGGAGTTGGGTATGTGGCCCAGCCTCTCAAAATAGGCAAGGTGCAAAGCCCTCATCTCATGTAAGTGTGCACCAGAGGGTAGCCACTGCAGAAAGAGGCTTCCGTGAACTACAGGGACAAGATGACTCTGGAGGTCAGCTCCGCTCTCTCCCCAGCTAGTCTTGTCCTCGTTCAGGGGGCTCATGAACAAAGTGACCATGGCAGCAGGTGTATTAGTCTGCGCGGGCTGCTATAACAGAGTAGGGGCCTTAAACAACACAGTTTCACTACTCATAGTTCTGGAGGCTGGGGAGCGCATGATCGAGGTGCCTGCAGGGTGGGTTCCATTCCGAGGCCTCTTCCCTAAGCTTGGAGGTGGTGCCATCTTGCTGTATGCTAACATGACCTCTCCTCTTGGTGTGCATGGAAAGGAAGAGAGGGGGAGCTCTCTGGTGTCTCTGCTTATAAAGACACTAATCCTATGGGATCAGGATCCCTCCCTTAGAACTGCATTTAACCATAACTACCTCAGTAGAGGCCCCATCTCCAAATACAGCCACACTAGGAGGTGGGGCTTCAACATATGAATTATTGGGAGATACAATCCTTCAGTCCATAACAGCCAAGGCTCTGTTATGGCAGAGGCTTCTCACAGGCTTAACAGCATGGACTTTGCCCTACAAAAGCTGATTTAGCTACTGCCACTGTTGAGTGCCCAGTCTGTCAATAAGACAGGCCCATGCTGCCCACTTTGGGCACCATTCCCCAGGGAATCGTGATGATGGCAAGTTGATCACATGAGGAGTGCATCGATTAATCCTCATGGAATGTGGGTATAGATTTGCCTTCTCTACTGGATACTTCCACCAGGACCACTATCTGTGGCCGTGTAGAATGCTTTATCCACCACCAGGGCATGCCATACTGTATGGCCTCCAACCCAGGAATGCAATTAACAGAGAGATAAGTTTGTGGCAGTGGGCTTGCACCCAGCAGCTAGCCTGCAGGGATGGCGGGGTGGCCTTCTGAAGTTTCCGTTACAGCACCAGCGGGAAGCTAGCACCCTGTGAGGTAGCAGATCTGTCACATAGGATGGGGAGTGTGCCTTCATTAGTGACCAGTGGATGGTGCTGTCTCCCACCAGGAGCATCCCCTCTCACTTTTTAATTTAAATAACAGCTTGCTTGCATCGAATTCATATGCCATACCATTCATCTGTTTCAAGTGTACAATTCACTGTTTTTTTGAGCATGCACGGTGGTGCAACCATCACGGTAGCCTGCTCACTCTCATGCCCCCATAACTCTCTTACAGAACTTTCATTTCCCATCTTTGCAACATAGCAGATCATGTCCAGCTCTGCCCAGGTTCCCTTTTTCCATGTTCGGGCCCTTCCTGAGTTCAGCGTGTTTTTGCATCCAAATGCACCTGAGGCTCTTCTTCGAAGAACATCCCTTGGACTCCCAGAACGTACTTGGCCCAAAGTCTCAGACAGCTGGAGGTACCCAGACATGTACATCACTTTCAGGCAGCCCTTAACCCGTGACTGAGAGTGCTGACTACCAGAAGGCAGGCAGAGAAGAGAGGGGAACGTGGCCACAGATGGAGGAGCAGCAGCCATGAGACAAGAACAGAGGAGAAAGGAGTGTACTGGAAGTCCAAAGAAAGGTGTGAAAATGTGTGAGGAGGTCAAGGGAATAGAAGACAGCGAACTGACCACTGGATTTGGCCACAAGGTCACGACTGGTGACTTAAATGGGTAAGTTAGATGTCAACCTTACCTGTAATGAACCCAAAAAGAGGCAAGTAAATGACGTGAAGTCTTGGAGGATGACATGCAGGCCATATGTGGCATCAAAGGCAAGCCAGACTGGACTCCTCATGAGACTCTGAGCAGCCCCCTCGGAGGTGGTGGAGGTCCAAGGAGGGGACTGGCCTAGCCAGAGGACACTGCCCCAGCAAGCCCTAGAGGCATTTAGGGAAATTCTAGTGCAACAAGGACTAAAGGCATAGAAGATTCTGAAGAGTCAATTGGGTTGTGGGTTCCAAAGGCCTTGCGGGTTGGCCTGGGGAGCTGGGCCTTGGTCCTGGAGCAGTGGGGAGCCAGAGAAGGGTTTAGGTGGGGTGTTAGGATGCCCAGGTCAGGATCTGGGAGGGAAACACTCACTTCATCTTAGGAGCAGCACAAGGCCATGCCCACTGGAGGTGTCTGATAAACGCTTACTGACTCTGGCATCAGAACACAGGCTGTTGCAAATGTTGGAGATGGTGGTTGACATCACCCCATGACTGATGTTAATATACTGCGGTAGTAAAAAATTTACTTCAAATTGGAAAAAAAAAATCTAAAAGCCAGATGCTCAAAAGCACTGTCTTAATTACAGACTGACCGTGAAATAGCCAGGGTTTCAAAACCAGGTATGTTCCACACATTTCAAACTGAGGTGTTATGGCTTGTTTTCCCAAGTAGGGGGAGGGGGAGCAATTGTTTTGGCAAATGGCTGACGATGTCAGAAGGCAACTCAGTGTTTGCCGGGGAACTGGCTTAGAGCTGGGAATTAATTGCCCATGAATGTGGAAAAACAGCCAAGTCCACACAGAGTGTTCCATGGACTTTGTCTACTACCCAGAAGAAGAAAGAAAGAAAGAAAGAAAGATGTTCTGATTTCAATTATAAAAAGAAAAAAGATGAAGAAAAGACACCACCCAGCAGCTAATTACTGACAGGCCAATGCCTGTGCTAGCTCAAACACAAGAGCTGACATGATAGAATGTTAGCATCTTACTATCTGCTGTTAATAAAATGTAGCACAAAGGCTCAGAGGAGCTGTACATCTGCTCACAGGATGCTCCACAGCTCGGGGAACCCTCCCCAGCCCGCCTACCCACTGGCTCACCAGGGCTAGAGTGGGATCCCGAGCCTGGGGCTTGGGGACAGGAGTGAAGGATGCCCTGGTGTGGAGAGCCAACAGCTCTCAGAAGGAAGGGGGTGAAGGCTGGAACCGGCTGGCCAGGATGCCCTCTGCAGATCTGCTGGGTATGTGTCACCAGCCGAGGGGCTCTGCATGCCAAGGAGTCAGCTGCACAGCCCCGCTTGGGAAGAAAACCCCAGCAGGAAAAAATACTTATAAAATCAAGTTAACAGTCACAGGAAAAGATTGGAAACAACCTCAGACTCTCGTAGCAGGACACTGGTTAAGTAAGTGAAGAGGCATCCCTTCGATGAAATACTACACAGCTGCTAACAAGAACGAGGCAGCTGGGAGGCTCTCCAAACTTGAACGCAGACGTTCACTACTGGGGTCGGGAAGAGAATTAAGGGCCCTGTGAACTTGGCGGGGGAAGAATTGCATCTTGATTTTTGCTAACCTCTAACTGGAATTTAGTGTTTCCTTCCATTATGAGTGTTGGCCACAGACCCCGGAAGAATTAGCAGTGACCTGGTCACCAGAGAAATCACAGATTTTCTCCTATGGCTTTACAGTTGCTGCAGGTATGTCAAACATATCCATGACATCACGACTTTGAAACTACTAATAATGATTACACCCACTGCCTGATCTTGTTATTTAATGCATTAGTAAAGAAATACATGTATTACTAAACCACAAATGTATTTCTCTATTTTGACAAGTATATTAAACATAATTGGTTTCCTCTGTAACCTTATATGTTTTATTTTATCCATTTAAAGCACTGCTCTGTGAAGAGGTCAGAGGCTTTCCCAGACTGACAAAGGGATCCATGGCTCAAAAAAGACTCAGAAGCCTTGATCTGGCGTTAATGAAAAGAGAAATGAGCAGAACAGCGTGGATCAGATGCCACCATTTGTGTGTGTGTGTGCTTTAAAGCAGATCAACGGGGGATCCCTGGGTGGCTTAGCGGTTTAGCGCCTGCCTTCGGCCCAGGACATGATCCTGGAGTGTCGGGATCGAAACCCACATCGGGCTCCCTGCATGGAGCCTGCTTCTTCCTCTGCCTGTGTCTCTGCCTCTCTCTCTCATGAATAAATAAATAAAATCTTTTTAAAAATAAATAAATAAAGCAGATCAATGGAACAGATTAAAAACCTGAGAAATAGACCCATACAAGTAGGCCCAATTAATGTTTGACAAAGGTGTAAAAACAATATGGTGCTAGAGGCACTTAGACATCAGTGGCAAAAAAAGAGAGAGAGACTTCAACCTAACTTAACACTTTATACAAAAATTAACTCAAATGTAACATGTAAAAATGAATCTGAATAAATTGGTTGGACTGTATCAATGTCAACATTTTGGTTGTGATCTAGTGCTATAGTTTTGGGGGAAACGGGTCAAGTGTCCATGATTTCTCTTATTTCTGACAACTGCATGTGAATCTATAATTATCTCAAAATTAAAGATTAAACAAAATAAAGCTTGTACAAATTATCTCTGGGAGGAGACAAACAAAAAAGGAGGACATCGCCGAGGAGAGAAATGAGAAGGGACAACAGAGGTGGGGGAAAAATCTGTTTCTGGCTTATACTTATAAATTGTGTATGATTTCCATGCATTCCTTATATTCACAATTAATTATTTTTAAAGAAAAACAAATAAACATCTCCTGGAGAGAGATGAAGAAATGAGCATGAAAAAGAAATTATCCCAGTAAAAAATCAAAACTATTTCCTAGGTTACACGTGAATTGCAAGCATTATTATTGATAAATTTCCCAGCAGCCTTGTGAAAGGATTTCGATTAAAATTTTAATATGCTATTAATACTCATTTCTTTAAAAACTGACTTCATGCTTCCCTGTTCATTTTCAAAATGAATTAAAAGGTCTGGAAAAAAAAAAACATTTTAATGATTTCATTCCTTGTGTGAGAGCACTGAGCTGGATTGCTGTCTGTGTGCAGCCTCTCTGTCTTGAAGACCAGCTGGGCTGGGTGCACTGCAGTGGGCAGTAAGTCCCCGGAGGCACCACAACTCCCCTGAGACTTACAGCTGTCCCTTGCTGGGGAGCGGGAGAGCACCATGTGGTTAGGAACTCCAGACTCAGGTGGCTCCAGACTCAGGTGGAACTCAGGTTTAACCCTAACTCTGCCACTTATAGACAGTATGGCCAAGCACAAGAACCTAGCATTTTTAAGCATCAGTCTCGCTGGGTATAAGATGGTGCCTGCCTGGGGGACTCGCTGTGAGAATTCACAGAATTTGTGGAAAGTGCTCAGTAAATGCCTGGTGCAGTGGGAGCACCAGGAAGTAAAGAGTCACAGCCATGGGGCTTTGCAGTTGCTGTCAATCATCCAACAACACAGGTACCACATACACTGTACACCGAGGGGTGGTAATCAGAGGTGGCATTTCACACAAGAGCTCTCTGCATTCTCAGCACACCCAATGCTACAGGGAGGAAAGGGGGGCAAAGGGAGGAGATGTGATGTGCCCAAGAGCACATGGCTAGGAGAAGGCAAGGAGGAAGAGCAGGACCTGAAGACCCTGGGCCTTGGCCAATGAGAAGAGGCCACAACTCATCTAGGGTCTCTGAGCAGCTCCTCAGGAAGAGAACCTGGGCCCAGGTCTGCCAAGACTAGAGCACCCAGAAGTAGAAGGAGCTGTGAGGATCTCCAGAGCTGCAGCAGGAGGGTCTCGTCCCCTGCCCTGTGTGTTTTTGTCTGCAAAAGGGTGCAGAGCAACCCCATTCTCCAGGAAAACCAGGGGCAGCATGGTGGGAGAGCTTCTCTCCAGGAGGGTTTGGGAGACCACACTGATCACCATGATGCCTACATTAGCATTTTCTTAGAGGACTCTGTGTGCTGTGGTCAGTAGAGTGGGCAGTGGTTTCAAGAGGCAAACACGTCCTTAGGCCGCTCAATCTGCTCAGAAACTAGGGTGCATTCACATAGTTAAAAAAAAAAAAAAAAACACCTGAAGGTAGTAACTCAGGAAAAAATGGATATTAAAAACTCTGTAACTGGTGCCCAGGGATGTATGTGGCCCTCCGCACCTCTTTGGTCTCTTAAAACCTGTGTGACTTTGGGCAAATCACTATCCCTCTCTTTGCCTCACTTTTCTTCATAAAATCGGGATAATACTACACCTCTTCCCGGGTTTGTTGCAAGGATTTAACGACGGAAGGGGTGCCAGTGCTTGGCCACAAGTACAGTTTCAGTGAAGGCTGACGCCCTGTTCCTCTGCCCCCTGTGGGGGATCCCAGCCTGGAAACAAGGCGAAAGATGCTGCCTTGTGGCCAGAGGCAGGGCAACTCAACTTTCCACCCAACCGCACACGGTGTCCCCGAGATGCAGCCATTCACTCTCTAGCAGGCACTCCAGGACTACTTGCCTAACCAATGCTGAGCCCACATTGGGACAAATGGCACCTTGTCTCTACCTCCAGGAAGCTCCAAGACTTGTGGGAGGGACATCTACACAGTGGGATCCGTGCAAGAAGAGGGCCGGCGATAAAGGGCCCGGACAGGCCCTAACAGGGTCTCCTAACCTAGGCTAAGGGGCCTGGAGGAGGGGGGCAGCGAAGCTAGGTCTGAAAAGGTAAGTAGGAGAAGAGCAGGTGACCCAGGAAGGAGTCTAGGTAACCGACTCAGCACATGCAAAAGTGCAGAGAGGAGGGAAAGGAGAGGACCGAGCCGAGGGACACGGTGGGGGGTGGGCGGGGGTGTCGGGGTTGGGGCCGGTGTCTGCAGACAAAGACAGAAGGGCCTCTATCTCCCAGGCAGGGAAGCACAAAGAGGGTTGCTAAGCGGTGTGCCATCTAGCCTCGCTCATCGTTTTTGATTTCCCAGGGTGATCGCAGGTCTCTGGGGGGCGCTGCAAGCCCGGCGCTGCGCAAACCCGGTCCTCCAGCCCAGCGGGCTGCGGACCTGCGCGCTTCTCGGCCGCCGGTCGCTAGGCAACAGGCCCCGCCCATAGCCGCTGCCGCGCGCCCTCTCCCGGTGGCGCCCTGACAGTGCGTTCAGCGTCAGGCCAGCCTGCCAGGGGCTGCCTTCCAGAACATTCTCTCAGTTTACGGCCAAGCCTCGGTCATTAGGGCTGGGCAGTGCTGCTGGCTGCCAGTCTCTCCCTTTCCTTCCTTTTCTGCCTGGACCTGGCCGACTCTACCCCTGCAAGACCTGTGCTGGGCCAGCCAGTGAGGAGGAGGCTGGAGGGGGCCAGGCCGACTGGCTTGAAGATGTTGGCCTCGGAGCAGTAGGGAGCCATAGAAGGTGTGCAAGCAAGGTAGCAACGCGAGCAGATGTGGTGTTTCAGCCTCACGCTGTTGCTGCTGAAGGACCACAGGATGGAACAGGACATTCAGGGAACATAATGGATTGACTGGAAAGGCTACAGGGAGCAGGGGCCCCCTGACCTTAGCACGGTGAGAACGAGGAAAGGATGAGCCCGGGCTGTCAGAGCTTGGGGTTCACACCAAGGGGGGGAAGAGAGGAAGCAGGTCTCCAACCCCGCCCCGTGGCTGTCTTGTCACTGCAGCTGGCACCCTCAAGATCCCAGGGAAGAAGCTAACTAGGCTTCGGAGATTCGTCAGATCACAGGCCTATAGGAGAACCGAGCATTCCTCCCCTCCCTGGAGTTCTGTGGACACGGATTTCAGCAACAGGACACTGTCCTTCTCAGCCTCCGGAGCACCCCTTCTCAACCCCACAGACTGAATAAACATCCTATTTCCTTGCCCCAGTCTGGAATGCTTTGGAGTCCATGTGGCCAGACTCTCAGACCTGTGTATTGCAGATCAGAAATACTTTGATTAATGCAGCTTGGGTGAAAATCTTTAAAACAGGGAGTCTAAGATAAAGCAGTGTAATGAAGGAGTACGGAGGGGCACTGATCCAGCCCTACTTGGCCATACTGACGGGGCAGGGTGAGGCCATCTGGAACCCAGGGCTCCTCAGGGCTGTGGAACCCAAGACAGGACCAGTGCTATTATGCAGGAAGCATTGGGGGGCTTCAGCCTCAAAGCCAGGCTAGTCCAACGTCACAGCATCAGGCAGAGACAAGACAATGCTGCCCTGCAGGCCTCAGAGTGCCTGGGTCGGCCCTGCTAGGACTGCCCAAAAAGCAGGGACAGAAACCTTCTAGGACTAGATCCTGCTCCAGTGCCAACAGAGCAGGCCAAGGCCCAGCCAGGACACTCATGTTGGGAGAACAGAGAGCATTTCTCAGCGATCATCTTGCCACTTGTCCTGGGGATTCTGGGACACCCCTGCCTACAAGCCAGGTGGCATGCAGACTGGCCTGTTTGAGTGCCAGTCTGCCCCTGGACAGAGGACAGGACACAGTGTCTCACCCAGAATCCTTCACTCCAGGTCCCTTACTCTTTCTGCACCCACCCCCCAGGAATGCCTACTTTCACCTTTAAGATAGAGTTGAGATCCCAACTTCTGACCACCCCCACAGCTGAGGGAAACTAAAAGAAATCTTTGCATCTTGTGTGTCTGCAATGTCCTCAAAAGGTCTCCACTGCTTAAGAAAAATGGTGGGAATATCAACGACAGTCAGAAATCTAGTAGCCTGGCCCAACCCTCTCCCTTGGCAACAGGGAAAGGGGGAGGTAAGCCAGGGAGGGACTTGCCAGGCCCAGACGCTCTCCCCAAAACCACCTTCCACAAGGACTTAAAGAAAATGAAACTTGCACGATGATTTCCACTGCTTATTTTATTTCAACAGTCAACTGTCCCCAGAGAAGAAATGGATACATAGATGATTTAGAAGCACCATTCTCTTCTGAGAACTGCATCAGTGCTTACAAACAGCCTACTTTTTAAAGTTGGCAATCACTATAAAAATATCAAATAGTCAAACTTTAATAGATTTTTTTTTTTTTTAACCAGAAAAGATGCCTATAGTGGCTTAAACTTTATGGAGAGGAGAAGAGGCAGCCCCAGCAGTCAGAATGCTTGGTGCAGCCCCTTGGAGAAGGGGCGAGAGGCAGTGGCCAGGCAGCCCTCACAAAAGACAGAGCAGCAGGGAAGGATGCTGTAGAACCTGCTGTCAGCACCCGGTCCCAGCTGCCCACACAAACCACCTGGATATGCTTGGGGCTCAGTGTTTGTGCTGCCCCCAGCTGGGAGCAAGCAGAGGCGGAAGCAGAAGGCTGAAATAGATGGTGCCTCCTGTCCTGGAGCAGGCCCGAGGAAATCAAAGACCGCATCTGGGAGTGAGTCTAACAGCAGCACAACCCAGACTCAGTTAAATTCATTCCTAAATGTGAGCTTCCACCAGCCCCCCAATCCTCAAAGCCCTGGCCCTCCCCTGCTAACCAACCTCCATGTTCTTGGTCAATCCCACGTCTCCGGATAGAGAGAACCTTAGAAATCACCTTCCTCCCTCCTGTCTTGAAATGGAAATTAAACTGCCATTTTATGTCTACTACTACCCTTCCTCCCTACACATCCCCAAACCCAATAAGAACATCATTGCTGCAACACCCGCAACCCCCACCCCGCTGGCCCAAGCATGCCAGGGCCTAGTCGGACTGTTCCTTGGAGGGCAGCTGGCTGGGGTCACTGGGCAGCGCCTCCGCCTCCGGCGCCTCCGCCTCCGCCTCAGGGGCCCCCGCCTCCGCCTCAGGGGCCCCCACCTCCGCCTCAGGCACCCCAGGCACCCCGGGCTCCTCTGGTACCCCTGCATCCTGGCCATCTGTGAAGGACAAAGAGGGGCTGGATTTACAAACAGGGGAATTACCTACTTTCAGATGCAAACTTTTGGTCAGGCATTCTCAGGGTTCCCAGCCCCTGCAGAGAATGCCTTTGCCCTCCATGGGCCAGGTGTCTGGACCCTGGCAGCCTAGCCCCAGCCCCCCAACACAGACTCCAGCTCACACTCTGGCTCTGCCTGTCGCCAGCTGGGTGGCCAGGAGCAAGCTACCCCGAGGCTCTGAACTTCTGCGCCCTTCTGGGGAATGAGATCTGCCCTCCCAACGTCAGGTCAGCAGGGGATGACAGGAAAACAGGGAGAATGAACACAAATGCCGTCCTGGGGTGCAGGTTCAGATGGGTCCTCAGAATCACCTCCTGAGGTGGGGCCGTTAAGCCCACTTCTGCAGAAGGTGAGGGAGGGGGAGGCACCAAGGACTGAATGACCTTGCCGTGGGTCACAAAGCTACTGTCTGGCTCTGGGGCCAGCATGCTTCAAGCCACACACCATCTCTGCCTATCTAGGCATCTCACACCCAGCACGTGTGTACAGAAGGCCTCACTTCCTTTTCCTAGGGAGCCTCAGGGAAGGACTGAAAGGAGGGAAAAAAAATCCTAGAACCTTTAAAGCTGCAAGAGCCCTCGTAAGAAAACCTAAAGCACTTTTACCTCTAATATTGACTACCACAATAACCCTGTTAACAGGACCCATTTTACAGATGAGGAGACAGGCCTCGAGTGAGTGGGAGGGCCTGAGGTCACCCAGTGCGCCAGTGGCAGAGCAATGAAGGACAGGGTCCCTGGCTCCTGGCCGGTTTCTCTCCACAAGGACTCATCCCTAGCAGCCCCCACCCAGGTCCAGCTGCTGCCCCAGCCTCAGCATCTGCTGCTTCCCTCTCCAGAATAGCCCCAGCTGAGCCAGAGCAGCCTGGCACGGCTGGTCTCCTGAACACACCACAGGAATGCCATCCTTCACATCTCTGCCCACAGGCCTTGATAAGGGGGGGGGGGGGAATTAGCATGAGCTCCGGAGCCAGACAGAATTCTGTGGAGATCCTAGCGCTGCCATCTCCCATTTACATATGTGAGAACCTCTCAGGGTTCCATTGGTTTTCTCACCTGAGACTGGGGAGCCCCTCTTGGATGCTTGCATATGGAATAAAGAGAGGGGTATAACTGAAGAGCTCATCCCCAGACCCAATGCATTTTAAATTCTGCTCTCCACATCCACTTTGTGATTAGGCCCCCTTCCTCCAGGAAGTCCTCCTGGCTCCCCAGAAGCTGAAAGCCTGGGGCCCTCTTACCAGTGGTTTCCTTGTCTGTATCAGACAGAATGGTGAGAGAGAAAGATGCCGGCGGTGGCGGCGGTGGCAGAGGCGGCAGAAAGTGGAGCGCAGACAAGAAGCCTGGTGGGAGAAATTGAGGCTGCGGTGGTGGTGGTGGTGGTGGTGGTGGTGGTGGAGGTGGCGGCGGTGGTGGTGGAGGTGGCGGCGGCGGCGGCAGCGGGTAGTAGCTTGGCTGGAAGTCTCCCACTGGCTCCGGGACCTGCATGGCGCCCAGAGGGAGAGGGTTAGCCAGACAGGCTGGTCAGACAGGCCTCAGACTGCTAAATGGGGGGGCTCCCGGGATCCCTGGGTGGCGCAGCGGTTTGGCGCCTGCCTTTGGCCCAGGGCGCGATCCTGGAGACCCAGGATCGAATCCCACATCGGGCTCCCGGTGCATGGAGCCTGCTTCTCTCTCTGCCTGTGTCTCTGCCTCTCTCTCTCTCTCTCTGTGACTATCATAAAAAAATAAAAAATAAATAAAAATAAATGGGGGGGCTCCCAAAGGGGCGAATTCACCTCTGTGACCCAATACCTAGGCACAGGGCACATGAAACAGGGTGTTCAGCAAATACCCACCCAGTGATTGAAGGCAAGAAGGAATTCAGGCATCTCAGGTACGCCTGGGCAACAGCTACATAGTCACACTGAGCCCTTCTGACCCTAGGAGGGAGGTTCTAGCACCATCCTCACTGCAATGAGTGTCAGTGGGGTGAAGCTTCAGGCCGAGGGCCACAGAGCTGGGCAGTGAGAGGCAGAAGTGGGTCCTGTGGCTGCTCTGTGCTGGGGAAGGTGCCAACACATCCCAACCCCTGTGGTTCCTTCTCCTGGTACAGCTAAGGATGTAGACACCAGAGTCGAGGGCCTTATTCCCATAGCTGTGACTGAGGCAAGGGCAGCTGGGAGACCACAGCAACACGGCTCCAGTGGGCAGCTTGTGCATCTGCTGCTTCCTCGGCAACCAAGGGATAAGCTCACCCTACAGGACCCTACGGCTGGAATGGGGCATCTGCAGTGATGGCCACACCACTCACAGCTTAACAGAGAAAGACATGAATGTAATAAAAAGTGGTAATACATTTCAGATGTAGGTCCTAGTATTTCCTTCTGCATCAGATACTTCAGAGCAGCACTTTACAAGCTGTGTTTTGGAGAACCCTAGTGTCCTATAAGGTATTTTACGTGCTCTTAAGTGTTCTTTGTCAAGGGACTGGAGTACCCACACACTACCCCACACTGGTGAGTCATGTATGAGCACACTGAAGCCTTGAGGCAGTCTGCATTTTCTAACAAGGAAGGGAGAAAGCCCACCTTTAAGTATCCAGTACGTGCCAGACCCCCTGCCAGGCACTTCCCATGCATCACACCTTATTCAATCTGTCCACAGCCCTGTGAGGTGGGTACTCTTTCCCCTACTGTTCAGACAGAACCTGAATCAGACCCTCAGAGATCAGAGGACTTCCCCAGGCCATATGGCTGGGAAATAGTGGAAGTAGGGTTGGATCCCAGGTCTGTCCAACTCCAAGCTTGTGCTGTTTTGTGGGAAGAGAACAGAGGAAGTGAAGCAGCAGCAAATGGGGTAGGAACAGGAGTAGGATGCTGAGGACATCCACGGGGAATATCTCAGAGCCCGGTCAGGAGGGACAGCAGGACAAGGATGAAAGCAATTCATAGGCTCTTGGGTTTGAAACAGCTTCAGAAATAAATGCCTGATCCTCTATCCAGACGTGAAGGGGGTGGGAAGGGGGATTATTAGTGCTTTAATTCCAAGCTGCTCAGCCAAGTCTCTCCCTGGATCACAGCTTCTGCCTGGGGCCTGTGGTGGCAGCTCAGGCCCAGATAAACCAACTGAGATCACACTCTTAACAAAGGCCGTCTGGCAAGCCTGTCAATCAGAGCTCCACCCTGGACGCCAGGCTCCATCCAAGCTTCTGTGTGAGCAGACGGTGGGTGCGTGCTCTACTTGGCCAGAGGCCCCTCTCTTTGTGTGAAGGCTGGAGGCGTTGTGCTCTCCTGGAGTTGCAGTGGGGTGGCCAGCGTCCCCAGAGTTCAGGTGTAGCAGGGGTGGTGTAAGAGTCAAGGGCCGTGTTTGCTCTGCCTCTCATGACATAGATACCTTGGAGAGCAGAAGTTAAGTGCCAGGGCCCCAGAGTTGGGGTGACAGCTCTGTTCTGATCAGCTATGTAATGTGAACACCAGTCCTTCACTCCCAGGTTCTGTGACCATGAACAAGTACTTAACTTTCTCTGAGTCGTCTTCCTCTATGTTTCCTCACATTACATAGCTGATCCTCTGATCCTTCACTCCCAGGTTCTGTGACCATGAACAAGTACTTAACTTTCTCTGAGTCGTCTTCCTCTATGCTAGTGGGGTGATACAGCATACCCTGATGGCTCACAGGAGGGTCACAGGCACCCTGGAAATTATCAAGACCAGTGGGTTTCAAAGCTTTTCCTTAGAATCAATGGAAAAGGACTTCTAGAAAACTTAACAATGTCTAAAACAGACAGAAGAGATGCTGCTGGGGCTGCAGCAGGAGTGGGGACCCTGTCCCCGGTGTGCCTGACCTGTGTGAAGTCCCTCACAATGGCTCCACACACTGCAGCTAAGACTCTCCGTATGTAAATATCAAGCATTCCTTTCTTCTCAACCGCTTTTCACAAAAAAGCATGCTCTGTCCTCACTCTTCTCTACCTGCCACCCAAGAGAAATATCACTCTAATACCCAGGGTTAGGCTTTTAGCCCTGAGGGAGAGAGAAAAGGTAATGGTGGCTTACATTTCCCTGAACTTGAGCTGCATTAGAACCGACCTGCCCCACAGATCCAGTCTGATGGGGCTCCATCAGGACTGATTACCCAGGCCTCTGCAGTCCTGACAGGCCTCAGGGTTGTCAAAGGGGAAAGGGCTTTTAGCCACTCTGGTCTGGAAGGAGCTGGTAACCAAGGCCACAAACCTGGTCACCCCAACTTGTACCTCATACAACAGGGACGGCCTGATTCTTACATACCCAGTATTCAAAACACAGGCTTAAAGAACACAGCTGTTAGTAAATGACCACTGGTCTTATAAAAAGATTACATCTTGTCCATTCTTTCAACAAATGTTTCCTTAAGGTGACAGGTGTTTGGAAGAAGGCTTCCATATTTTTCGAGACTAAGCTTAAATTCTTCCTGAAAGCCCCCCAGAAGTCTCAAGTGACCCCTATCTTTTGGCAGGGGACCTACATGTGCTCCTGGCTTTGCCCTCAACAGTGTGGTTCCAGGAGTGATACTTTCCTTCTGGTACCCAGCAAGATGAAGCACCCTTCCAGCTCCAGCTGGTGGTCACTCACTCAGGCTGTGGTACTATGTGGCTGTTCCCCAGGTGTACCCAAGATGTGTCTGCAGTCCTTACCTGAACCCCTAGCTCTGAATAGCACATACCACAGCACAGACGGCCCAGGCCAATGTGCTGACACACAGATGGACGTGCCTACACGTGTTCACTCCGAAAGGTGCACACCGCACGAGGTCAGTGTTGTACCTGTCCTACCAGTGCTCAGGCCCTGGCACAGACGGGTACTTCAGTTCACTTACTGGGACAGAGGATCCAAAATAACAGCAGCAGCATCTGGGATAAAGAAAAACCAGGAAAGGAATGGGGGATGGGACCTACCAAGCCTCCTCCATGGAAGTGGCTGCAGGACACATGCCGGAAGCCCCGCTGGAGGGGGATCCCCGGAGTCGGGGATGCATCCTGGTAGCCCAGTGGGAATGGGCAGTAGGAATGCATGTTGGAGCAGCTGGGATACAGCTTGGAAGGCTCTCTCTCCAGGTACTCAGGCCCCACCACACAATCGGAGTTGACGCTCAGAGGGAGCCCTGAAAAGGTAAGCAACGAGGGAAGCGTTAAAAACACACAGAATAGGGCACCTGGGTGGCTCAGTGGTTGAGCGTCTGCCTTTGGCTCAGGTTGTGATCCCGGAGTCCTGGGATCCAGTCCCACATTGGGCTCCCTGCAGGGAGCCTGCTTCTCCCTCTGCCTCTCTGTCTCTCGTGAATAAATAAATAAATAATTTTTTTAAAAATTAAGTTAAATCATCTCTCTCTCTCTCTGTGACTATCGTAAATAAATAAATAAAAAACCTTTAAAAAAAAAAAAAAAAAAAATGGGATCCCTGGGTGGCGCAGCGGTTTGGTGCCTGCCTTTGGCCCAGGGCGCGATCCTGGAGGCCCAGGATCGAATCCCACATTGGGCTCCCGGTGCATGGAGCCTGCTTCTCCCTCTGCCTGTGTCTCTGCCTCTCTCTCTCTCTCTGTGACTATCGTAAATAAATAAATAAAAAACCTTTAAAAAAAAAAAAAATTAAGTTAAATCAAAAAATAAAAACACAGAACTAGGGAAAGGAGCGTATCCCTGTACAAAGGTAGCAGTACAACACTCAAATCCACTTACAAAGAACTGCCACATCCATTATGGTTTTGATCCTCCCTGCTTTTAGAGCCTTCAGCCATGTCCCACTGCTCTTAGAAAAAGCCTTTGGCCCTAAAGCCCCATGAGAGCTTGTTCCTGCCTCCACCCTGGCCTCCTTACACACTGTAACCTCGCATCTTCTTCTTTCTCAGCAATCTCAAGGCCTTGGCATCCGCTGTTCCCTCAGTTTGGAAGTCTTTTCCCCCAACCTCACTGTGCTTAAATAAAGTCCGCAACACCTAGCTCCCACTCTTCCTTCAGACCACAACTAAACCATTACCCATTCGAGCTCTACGCACTGATTTGTGGGATTCCTTGATCTGTGCTGTCCCTCCCACAAGGAGGAGATCCTTGAAGGCAACAAATGTGACTTTCCCCGTCACTTCTTCATCACTAGTGTCAGGCACAGTTACGTGCTCAGTCCCTGTTGAGATGGAACAGAGAAAGGCACTGTCTCTGTGGAAAGATATCTTCTAGAATTGCTGTTTCGGGTCTATCATCCCTCTCTAGTTTCCCAGAGACCTGAGTTCTCCTAGAATGTCCCAGAAGGCAGAAATGGCCTTCAGAGGGCATCTAGGCCAATCCCCTTAGCACAGCGGGGAGAGGTTTCCACAGAATAGCTCGCCTCCTGTGCTTTCTACCACACCGCCATAGAGAAAAACAAAAGAAAAAAAAAAAAAAAAACCCCACGTGTCTGCACCCAAAAGGAGCCTCGAGTCTGTATGTGACTTGAAATTGTACTTTTAATAGTGAAGACCGCAAGACATAAAGAACCATGCATTTACCAAGAATTATGCATATGGCGGGAAGGGAAGGAAAAAAGGCAGTATCAGTAGACCACCTGTTCTCCAGGGGGGCGCAGAGACCGCGCTCCCACTCCCCGGGAAAGCACGCACGGGGCGGGGGGGGGGGGGGGCAAGGTGCGCACGCGCAAAGATGGCTGGGAGGAGCCTCCCGCGGAGGCGAGGGGAGGAGTGCGCAGGCGCAGCCCCGTCGAGCAGGCCCGCGCACGGGGGCGTCCTGAAGGAGGCGCCAGCAGCCCAAGAAAAGGGCGGGAAGAAGCGCGCAAGTGCACTGGGGCGCGTCTCCCTAGGGCGTCTTCCTGGAGGAGGAGCCACGGCTCAGGCGCTGGGGGCCATTTTCTTTCTCTCAAGGCCGGAAGGCCCGCGGCTAGCTGCGTGTTAAGAGCCTGCACAACAACCGTATTTCTTTCTAGCCTTTAATCTTTCGCAGAATGGCACCCAACCCTGGGCTCTAGAGAACGTCTGGAAAGCATTTACCACCCCACCCCCCACCCCGACCCGAGGGCCCATGGCCGCGCCACCCACCCCGGGGGCCTGGGCCGCCGCGGCGGGATCTTACCGAAGTCGGCGAACGGCGGGCTGGGCACGGGCCGCAGCGGCCTGCGCAGCTCCGAGCGGCCGGGGAAGCCCTTGCCGGCGGCCTCGGGCCCGAGCGGGAGCCCCAGCGGACCCGGCGCGGCCGCGGCAGCTCGTGCGCTCAGCCCCGCGTGGCCGCGGCCGCCCAGGACCGGCTGGAAGGCGCTGGGCCCGGGGCTCGGGCCGCGCGGGGGCCTCTCGGGGAAGCCCGCGGCCACGCGGCCCTCGGGGCCTGCCTCCCGCTCTCCCGAGGCGGCCGCCGGAAGCAGCTGGCGGAGGCTGGGGCCCGGGGGCGCGGGGGGCGCGGGGGGCGCGGCGGCCGCGGCCCCCGCCACCAGCTCGGGCCCCGGCGCGCCCAGGGCCATCTCCTGCTCCTCCTCCGAGGCCTGCTTCTTGAGCACCTTCTGCGCGGCCATGATCTTCTGGCGCTCGGTGATCAGGTAGCACTTCTCGCAGGTGCACTGCTTCCAGCGGCACTTGCCCGCGTGGCCCTTGACCGGCACCAGGAAGCCGTGGTTCCGGCACCGCGAGCACTTCGGGGTCCGCAGCATCTTGTCGGCCAGCCCGGCGGGGTCTGCCTTCATGGCACAACCGCCACCTCCGGGAGCCGCCGAGCGAGTGCAGGAGGACGAGCGGCGCCCCGCAAGTCTCTGGCGCCGGGGACTTTGGATACACTTGTAACGAAGTGGTTCTCGTAGGTCCCGGGAACTGCACAGGACCCTTGCATTTTCCCTCCTTTTCTTGGAGTGCAAGATTTGGAGGCTTTCTGTGTCTTAGTTAACTGCATGCAAAGGCTTGGGTGGAAGAGAGTCTTCGGGGAGTGCTAGTGCATGTATGTCGTCCAGGTTATCTCAAGTCTTACCCGTTTAATTTTCCGAACTTTCTGTTCCCGCCACAGCGTGGACAGAAGAGGTTTGTGTGACTTCAAAAAAGGCGGAGTGATATTCAACGGTCCAACAGACTTAAAGCCCCTGAGGAACAGGCCTCTCCTCTCCGTACACACCCGTTCCAGGAGAAAAGCATTAAAGGGGGCAAACCATGTTTCTGCTTCCAAAAGTTTCTGCTTCTGCTGGATTTCGTTTCTCTCTCCTGCTGAGAAGCAGCGGCTCACGGTGATGCTTCCAGAATATTCTCCGGAGCTCAGCGCAGTGTGATGGTTGCTCAAGGGTGTGCCCTACTAGCAAGATAGAGAAATGCATTTCTGGCAAATGGTGCGTTGCTGTTGTTGATGGCTTCCAAGGTAAAGCATGCTTTAGACAGGACATTTTTTTTTTTAAATTTTTATTTATTTATGATAGTCACAGAGAGAGAGAGAGAGAGAGGCAGAGACACAGGCAGAGGGAGAAGCAGGCTCCATGCACCGGGAGCCCGACGTGGGATTCGATCCCGGGTCTCCAGGATCGCGCCCTGGGCCAAAGGCAGGTGCCAAGCCGCTGCGCCACCCAGGGATCCCTAGACAGGACATTTTAGCGGGAGCTTTTATCCTTTTTAACTTTGCCACGAATTTGGTTGTTCCCTGTAAAGCAGCCCAAATCTTGGTACATCTGAAAACTGGCACAAACTTCATAGTTTTCTAATGCTACTAAATTAATTCATTCTTGTTTGAAAGAAAGGTATGATACTCTGAGGTCTTTTTTTTTTTTTCTCTCTCTCTCTTCCAGGTCCAAAAAATCGGAAAATTAATCACCAACACCTACATTGAAAAGCTTATAATCACAGGATCAGACATATTTAAGAAGGTGGTTACACTTAAAACCTGGCTAAAATGTGTGTGTTTTAAGCTGACTTTTTTCTGAAATTTTCTTTCTGCTAACAGAATGGCAGAAGCCGAGGCCTGGTGTCCACCTTGATTTTCTGGAGCTCTTGGTTGTGGCTGGCTCCTTTGCATTTCTCACCAGCGGCCTGACAATAGGGAATGGTTGCCATTCTGAGGCTGATTAGAAACCGGGACCTGAAAAGAGGTTTGTAAAGCCCTTTTCTGCTTTAAAGAAATATATTCCTCATTTAAATAAGAGGGCAAAAGTATATGCTTCCTGTATTATTTGGCCCTTCAGGGATTTCACTGGTAATTTTACATCCATTTAAAGAGATCTAGGTTGTCTCTGCTTTGCTCTAACACCCCTAAGTCTTAGTTTTTGATTTAAAAAATATGATCCTGTAGATAAAAGAACAGGCATGCTCATTTTCTGACCCCACCAATTCAAAATGTCTAATTTTTTTCACTGAACTTGTCATTCGAAAGTGGTACTTAAAAATCATAGTTTCAATACTACTGTCAAAAAATCTGGGGCATAAGCTGCATTGTTTCATGATAAGGTCATATTCTGCATTATCAGATTTAAATTTTAACATTCGAGGATAAGACAAAAAAGTACTGCTCTCATTTACATTTCATGCTTGACCACCCAAGCTCTCTTCATTTTCCTATTAATGATTTAAAGGAAAATCCTATTCAAAGCCAACTATTCGAATTAACATATTTTGGCCTTGTTAAGTACAAAATGCTTCCACATTTACTTCATAGCTTTAGGGGCAGAATATACCCATAGGTGATGTGAATTTGCATCATGCTTTGAGAACATTAATAAACAACCATATATCTTTTTAATCAGTAGTCACATTATAAGATGCAAAAACCCCAGGGTTTACAGAGTAAACAAATCTAAGAAAAAAGAAAAAAAGACTAGTTTATTTCTCTCTTCCCTGGGAAGTCTCAATTTGTGTAGGTAAATTCCAACAGAGCTTTATTTATTTCACTCTTGGAAATTCAGGAAAATTGATAGTTTTTTGTTTTATTTAGTTTGATGACTGATTACTTCTTAGGCTGCTGCTTTTTTAAAGAAATATATACGTTTATTTAAGTTGTTATTTTTTAAAAATGGTAAAAATGAAAAACTGAAGTCATAAAAAGATGGAAGCCAAAGTATATAGTAGACTCCCTTTTTTTTTCTCCACACTTAAACCTTAGGATATTTATGTTTAAGAAAGTCTGCATCCGCTTAAGCAGTGGTTTATAAAATAACGAGTCATAGTGGCTGAGGAATCACCAGTTTGACTAATTAACCACAAAGGAGCGGCTTGGTGGTCATATGTGACTCCCAGCTTCAAGCGAGGCTCCTTTTCCCTTCAAGTCCCAAGCTTCCTGTCTTGAATAATGCCTCTTCTTTTCAGTTAATATGATTGCTATTGGTACTGCTTAATTTGTATTCATTGTAAAGAGTCTTGCATTATACAATGCATGGAGGTATCATTTATAATCATTAAATATTGCATGCACTGTAATGCTTCCTTACTGGGAGTACACAAGAGTAAGAAAGGGCTTTTTTTTTTGCCTATAGCTTCTTTCCCCTAACAGTTATAACCCAGATAGCTGCTATCTTCCCCTCTTCAAGCTCTCTCCAGTGAGCAATGAAAACTTTATTGAAGATTTTGTAGAGGATGAAAGGGAGGATTTACATGACACATCCTATAGCCAATGCTTGAAAATCCTGTCTTAGCATCCTGCTGTGCTATTGGAAAGAAACTGGTCTACTCCCTCCCTCCACCCCCAGCCCCCAGCCTCTCTGGCTTCTCTCTTTCTTGATTTTTTGGGAGCCCTGTAACAGCTGTGACTATCTTATTTTCCTTTATGTCTAGCACAAAATAGACATTCGGTAAATATTTGTTAAATGTGCAAATGGCTCTTGCCTCCCTCTCCTGCCAGTGTCAAAATTATCTCATCTCTAATTGGCACAGTAAATTAGCTTGGCTTCAGCAACTCTCCCCAAGCATACAAAACAGAAAGCCCACGGTGAGTGAACAGGACCACTCTCTGACAAGCAGAATTTGGTGATCAGCTTTGGTTCCTTGAGCTCACCCCCAACCCCTGATGGTTTACTAACAGTAATAATAACAGCTAGCACTTACTGTTTCTATATGCAGTCATTTTTTAGTCCTTTGAGGATTCATATAATCCTCACAACAGTCATCTAAGGTAGGTGCTGTTTTTTTCACTCCCATTTTACACATTTTACACATGAAGAAACTGAGACCTGGAGTAGTAATTTGCCCAAGATTTTCCAGCCATTGAGTGGCAAAGCCATGATTCAAAACCAGGAAATCTATCCTCAAAGTCCATATTCTGCTAACTCAATATTTCTTCTACACAGATACAGTGCTCTCCCTAAGAAAGCTTTAGTGTGAATAGAAATTGTCTTATTATATATACCATTACAGATGGGGCAAAGGGGGGTGAAGGTAGTAGCAACCTGGGAAAGCTTCCTAAGATGCCCTGCTCAGTTGCTCTCCTCCACCCACAGCCAATATTTATTGAGTGCCAACTATGTGCTAAGTGTTTGAGACACTTTATAAATAAAAATTCAGAATCCTTACCTTAGGCATACATTCTAGCTGGCAAATCAGACAGTAAACAAATAATTCCAGATAAAAGCTAGGGAATAGGGTACAGGGAGAACCAGGATGCTATAGGAACACATAAGGGAGCCTAACCTGCATCAAGAAAGCAGCTCCCAGGGGCACCTGGGTGGCTCAGTGGTTGAATGTCTGCCTTTGGCTCAGGTCATGATGCTGGGGTCCTAGGATTGAGTCACGCATCAGGCTCCCCTAGGGAGCTTCTCCCTCTGCCTGTGTCTCTGCCTCTGTCTGTCTCTCTCATGAATAAATAAAATATTTTAAGAGAGAGAGAGAAAAAAGAAAGAAAAAAAAGAAAAAGAGCGAGCAGCTCCCAGGGCACCTGGGTGGCTCAGTCAAATAAGTGTCCAACTCTTGATCTCAGCCCAGGACTTGATCTCAGGTCGTGAGTTCAAGGCTGGCTTTGGGTTCCACGCTGAGTGTGGAGCCTACTTAGAAAAAAAGCTCCTTTTAGGGGCTTGTTTTTCTGCTGAGGCTGAAAGGATGAGTAGGAATTAGGTACAGGAGTAGGAGAGGGGTATCTTAGACAGAGGATGTTTGAAGGCCTGTAATTAGGTACAGGAGCAGGAGAGGGGTATCTTAGAGCATGTTTGAAGCCCTGTAATGTGGCTATAAAGTACAGTGAAGTCAGGACAGGAGAGAGAGAAGGTATAAAAGTTGAACAGTAGCCAGATCATGGAGAGAGTCCTTGGGGAGAAATTATGGGTGTAACTAAGACTAAGGAGAGGCCAAACTGGAATCCACATATCCAGACATGTCCGTGACCTTGGTTTTTCTTTCAGAAAGTAGAACTAATAGAAGTAGTCCTAGTAAGTAACTAAGACTCATATAGGTATTGCAAGATTAAAATGGAGTTGAGTAGGGATCCCTGGGTGGCGCAGCGGTTTGGCGCCTGCCTTTGGCCCAGGGCGCGATCCTGGAGACCCGGTATCGAATCCCACGTCGGGCTCCCGGTGCATGGAGCCTGCTTCTCCCTCTGCCTGTGTCTCTGCCTCTCTCTCTCTCTCTCTGTATGACTATCGTAAATAAAAAAAAAAAAAAATTAAAAAAAAAAAAAAAAAAAAAAAAAAAAAAGATAAAATGGAGTTGAGTATGGTTTTTTTTGGGGGGTGGTTGTTCCCGATGGAACACACACCCAAGGCTAGCCACAGCCCTGGACTAACAATATGCTAGCCACCTGATTCTCCTAACCCTGCAGCCCTCTTCACTGATGCGTGTGACCTCTCCTAGGAATCTCCTAAGAATCACAAAGTAGCAGTGATGGAAGACAAAAGAGTGACAGAAAAATAGAGTGAGATGAAATCAAGCAAAAAGCAGTTGGAAAAGTTTTGTAGATAAAGACTAGAATAAACAATTCTGTGGAACAAACGGAAAGTATACAACCTGGGCAGAGATGAGGCATACTCCAAGTGGTACAGTTCACTGAATTAGAGCCAATAGCACTGACCTTTGTTTTGTTTTCACTTCCTAATTTGATGAAAAAATATTTTTACATACAGAAATTTTCACATATAACTATTACAAGTACTATCAAATTTCAATAAATTTCAAGAAAACTTTTGTCTTAAAAGATAAGAGGCACATGTCCCATAAATACGTTGTTAATTGGGAATAAATAGCCTTAATATCTCTCTCTTTTAGTAAAATGCAGATTTGGTTTAACACAACATACATGAACTTAATGTCAATAAATGCAAGGCACTGTTCCCCAATAAAATGAGAGTCTAAAAGAAGAAAGGAGCAAAGAAAATTAATCTTCCAAAAAAAAGAATATTAGTCTTCCTCTATGTGTATGTTCCTTGTCTAGTTTTTTTTAAAACAGTAAATTCTTATTTACACAAAACAAAACACCCAGAATTTCCCCCTAAATTCTGCTTCTATGAGAATGGCAAACATATCAGGAATTTATCTTTCAAGAGACCTTTTCATTTTAAGTCACAGCATCAGTACAAATTTAGCCCATATTGTAACTATAAACAGATGGCAAGAAATAATTGCTTTAGAGACAGGCAAACTGGATGAGAACTTGATCATTATTCATTAGCTCTGTTACCTTGGCTAAGTCACTTAACTTCTCTGTACTGCAGTAGTACAAGCAGTAATAATATTTGTATAATGTGCTACAAATTCCAAAGTACATTTATCCACATTAATCCCATTTAATATTGTTAATATATAATGAATGCATACAGCTTTGCAGGTGGAGGGGTTCAGAACAAGGCTCCTCAAAATGTGCTACTGTTGGCTCTTGAGCTGAAGTCACTCAAAGACCCTGAAGGCTTAAGAGAAACTTTCTACCCTTCCTAAACTACCTAAAAGAATCTAAATTGAGGGGTTTTGCCAGAATAACAATTATTATCAGAAATGTTTTATCTGAATGATTGATCTGTACGACAGGGCAAACACCTAATTACTAATCTGCTCTTACTGCCCTCCTCCCTTTTGAAGCCCAGACCTCTACCTTATTCCTTAGCTCAGGATGTCATATGTGCCTCATTTAAATTTTCTGTTATTAAATCCCTCATGTATTTGAGGATTCTCATGCATACAAAATTTTTTTTTTCTCCTGTTGATCTGTCTCGTGACAATTTAATTCTTAGACCAGACAGAAGAACCTTTAAAATGTAGAGAAAAGGGCAGCCCATGTGGCTCAGTCGTTTAGCGCTGCCTTCAGCCCAGGGTGTAATCTTGGGAGACCTGGGATAGAGTCCCACGTTGGGCTCCCTGCCTGGAGCCTGCTTCTCC
The DNA here is from genome assembly GCF_905146905.1 of Nyctereutes procyonoides. Classification (NCBI taxonomy): domain Eukaryota; kingdom Metazoa; phylum Chordata; class Mammalia; order Carnivora; family Canidae; genus Nyctereutes; species Nyctereutes procyonoides. The sequence goes on along the minus strand of NW_026575140.1, from coordinate 34,055,576 downwards.
CTCTGCCTGTGTCTCTGTCTCTCTCTCTTTCTGATGAATAAATAAATAAAATCTTTAAAAAAATAAAATGTAGAGAAAAAATTTTCCTTCCCAACATAGGCATAGTCTGATTTAAATCACAGAAGAACAACTCTAAGGGAAGTACTTTTGTTATGTCCATTTGACAGATAATAAAACCAAGGATTAGAGAAGTTAAGAAATTTCTTCCCCAAGGTAAACAGGAAGTAGAAGGAACATGTCTGAATAGCTCCTCAGTCTGTCCTCTTAACTATTATGCTCTTATTGTTATTATTTAGTTATTTCACTTACTTTATACATTTAAGATCTCTGACTCTTACAGGATTATAATGCCCAGCCCAGTGTCTGGGACTGGCACATGGTTAGCATGCATTATATGGTACCAAAGAGGAAGAAGGGCAAGGGAATGGGGAATGAAGAGAAAGAAATAGTATCTCCACCTCCAACAGATTTAATTCAGTTGCTCAACTTTTCCGAGTGGCTTCAAGCTTCTCCAAGCATAGATTAAACCTGAGCTGACCAAAACCATAGCTTTACTCCCATGTGACTATTGAGCACTCTAAAGTGTGGCCAGTCCAAATTAAGATGTGCTAAAAATATAAAATACACACACCAGATTTCAAAGACAGTATAAAAAAGAATGTAAAATATCTCACTGATAATTTTGTATAGATTATATATTGAAATAATGATATTGTGAATATTGAGTTAAATGACATATTTTAACATGGTCTTTTACTTTTTAAATGTGGCTTCCAGAATATTTCAGAATACCTATATGTCTCACATTGTATTTCTGCTGGACAGCACTGAAAGAGAGATTTGTCTGTGTAGGCCTTCTTCTACTTCCAAGGAGCAAGATTTTTAACAGTAGATCAAATTCAAGCTGTTACACCACTGTCCTGTAAGCCACTTGGATGCATTCCTTCCTCATGTTGATTAGATTGCCTTCACTAACTTGAATCTACTCTTTGTTATTTAGGGCCTTTCTAATGGTATCTGTCTCGTGCTTTAGAATTGGAATTATTAATTAGAATATGTCAGCCAGAAGAGTCTAATAAAACTCTAGTTTGCTTTTTTTTAATTTTATTTATTCATGAGAAACACACACACATACACACAGAGACAGAGAGAAAGAGAGAAAGGCAGAGACATAGGCAAAGGGAGAAGCAGGCTGCCTGCGGGGAGCCTGACAGGGGACTTGATCCCAGGAACCCGGGATCACAACCTGGACCAAAGGCAGATGCTCAGCCACCGAGCCACTCCACCCCTCTAGTTTGCATTTTGAATCTTTAGCTGCATTGATGTTATTTTTATAGGAATATTTTCATATTTATCTTGTCAGGTATAAATTACTAGTAATCTGTAAACTAGAAAAGAAAGAAGGATATCATTATATATCAAGGCTAAACCATTCCTTTAGATTCTCCTAAGATCCCAATCAGAGGGCATGGATCAGTTATGAATATGCTGCTTGGTAAGTGGGGATAAGTGGAGTCCTTTGGACATTTAAAATTGTTAAGAACTTTGGAAATTTTATAGAAAATTACTTTATATATGCCCTTATCCCTCAGAACCCACCCCAGATAAACAACTGCTACTCTAGAAGTACTAATGTTGCTTTGCACAAATAATTCCTTAAACAAGCAAAAAGGCATGAAGATTTGTTATGAATAGTTTTCATCTAAACATCTAGGGATTATTACTTCCCACAACATTTTCTTTAAACATGGTTAGAACATATTTAGTGTAATGAGTTTGGGGATTGTTGCTTTTTCCCCTACAACTTGCCAAATAAATCAGAAATAGTTATTTTCAGAGACAGTTTAAGAAACTCCGTAATTCCCAGTCTGTTCAAGTTTTACAGTAAATCTTAGTTGAATGGCTGTCATTGTTTCCAGTCTGGTCAAGCAAAAAAGAAAAAAAGGCATACAATTCATCAGAACAATTAGTTGATTGGGGTTAAATAATTCTAGGAATAAACATTTGACCCCCTGGCACATCATAAACCTCCTGGAGTGAGAAAGATTATAAATTAAATGTACATGATTTAAAATCATCCAGATACACCCTGAACATTATTGCAGGCATGTGGGACACATTTAGATAAGTTAAAACCAAGTGTGGGTTTAGAGTTTATCTTTGATCAGTGGTTTACTAAAGCTTTATTGCTTTGGTGTGAGGAGTGAAGGGAGGAATAGTGGCAACGGTGCCCCCTACTGCCTGATGGCCACCTCCTCTGTTTCAGGGATTTTTAGACATCCGGTACCCCAGGAGATCATGAAACTCCTAAGTATAAGGAGGTCAGGAAGGGGGAAAACACCTAACGTTCTTTGAGGGTCCATGTCCTTGCAAGCACTCATTGTCATTTAATTTAATGATAATATGAAGTTTATTACCAATTCAGGAAAGAATAGGATAAAGCTTAAAGAAACTGAGATTCAGCAAAGTTAGATGACATTTACAGGATTTGTAGTTAGAAATGGGACAGGCCGGGATTTAGACCCAGGTCTGTCTGGCTCCCAAGCCAGGAATTCTTATCTGCAGTATGCTAGCTGTGGCTGGAGGCCCTGGGCACAGCTGGGACTTGTAAAAGTATCAGAACCAACCATCCTGATTGGCCTGGGACTGAGAGGGTTCTGGAGTCACTGGACTTTCAGGGTTACAAATGGGAAAGTTGAGGGCAAACTGGAAGCTGGCTGCCCTAGATAGAATTCAACTGAATAAAGCACGAGGCTAGGAGGGGCAGTTTGGAAAAGGAGGAAGTCTACTCAGTTGTGTCTGTCCTGTTCCTCTCTATGGCCCAGGCCGCTATGCCACAGGTGAGCAGTCTCCGTCCTATTTATTTTATGCTGTGACATACCCTGGGGGACTGTCACAGAAGCTCACATTTCTGCCAGTTATGATTTCTTCATTTCCCATCCTAAATCATCAGTCAGTTGGAATTTAGTTAACTGCTCAAGTGGAGGGGAAAGAGTAGAGACTGGGGCATCACAGAAACATGAATTCTGTGAGGATTAATGAGGGCCAGAAAAGGTAGGGGAGTAACAGAACAAGGACATTCATGGAATGCTTATTAATGCACAGGGCGCTGGGCCAGGTATTTTGTGCACATTATCTCATCTTTTAACAACTCTAAAGGTAGTTATAATCAACCCTAATTACAGATTTTTAAAATAAATAAATGAAGCTCAGAAAGAGGCTAACTGTTCAGGTCACACAGCTAGGAAAAGTGAAAATTTTTCATACTGAAGACTCTTAAATTGTTTCCCTTCAACTGGTACTTTTTCTTGAGCAATATTTTAAGGGTACAGAACAAGTATCTCCTATGAATGAGATAAATTGATTTAACCTCTGTTTTCATAACCAGTGACCCATGCATGCTACATGTTAGGAAAACATCCAAGTTATACCTTTAGGAAATAGAGGCCTAAGTAAATGGTACTGCTATTATTATTCTAGCTTCCCTTACTCTTTATTTTCTTTAAGCTCTATTTTTTTAAAGATTTATTTTTTTGTTTTTTTGTTTGTTTGTTTATGATAGACACAGAGAAGAGAGAGGCAGAGACACAGGCAGAGGGAGAAGCAGGCTCCATGCTGGGAGCCCGACACGGGACTCGATCCCAGGACTCCAGGATTGCGCCCTCAGCCAAAGGCAGGTGTTAAACTGCTGAGCCACCCAGGGATCCCCTTTAAGCTCTATTTTGACAGAGTTCAGCATTTCCCAAAATATGTTCCATGGAAGACTATGTCTGTGAAATGTGAAAAAGTATCATATAAAAAGGGGTTCTGAGATCTAGTAAAATTAGGAAACCCTATGTTAGAAAGTTAAAGTGCTTTACTGTGGAACGTCTCACTCTGCAATATGTTCAGGTGCCCTGTGAAGCTCCATGAGGAAGCTCTAGTGCTGTGTTCTCAACCTGTTATTATTCATTATTGGCACTCCCATCTCCAGAAACCTTTTTAGATATTCCCCTAATTGCCCCTTTCTATCCACCTGCCCCTCCACCAAATTAACTACTAAGGAATAAGACTTTGGTGAGTAGGATGAGTTTTAGGGGGACACAAACTATTGTATTGAGGGTTTTTTTGTCCTCAGTGAACTAATTTTTGCCCCATTGGGGTTGATACCGCTTTACTTGAGAATGAAAGCTCTGGTATGAATGCTCTTCAATCGTGTTTGAGCGACCACTGACCTTTTTCAGGTGGACTGATATTCCCAGGAACATACTTTGGGAACCCTGATTTATTCAGCATGAGATAGCTTAACATTTTGTTGTTTTCTTATGACTCAAGGTGAGAATTTTTTCTTTCATACTTAAATTCCTGATGTTATAAGATACACTGAGACATATTAAAAGTTTTAAGAGTTTATTTGAGCAAAGATCAATTTCAGTTGGGCAGTACCAACCAAATAGGAAGTAGTTAGATGCCTCTGGTGACAGGAACTAGGGAAGACTTTTATAGAGAAGATCACAAAGCAAACCAAAGAAATGATTTGATTGGCTGTTGCTCAGGTGGTTGCCTTACTTGGAAAAGACTAGTTGGCCATTTGTGCCTGGCTGTCCTTAGTCTTCAGTTTTTTAACACTGATGGAACTGCAGGCTTAGGTTTTGGTTTCCTCACATAGGCTGCTAAAATTAAAACCACCTTAGTCTATTTGCCTTGTTTAATTAATATAACACTGGTATAAGACTACAATAAGGACGGGACTTCAGGAATGCCTGGGTGGGGCAGCAGTTGACTGTCTGCCTTTGGCTCGGGGCTTTGGCTCAGGGCGTGATCCCGGGTCTGGGGACCAAATCCCTCATCAAGCTCCCTGCAAGGAGCCTGCTTCTCCCTCTGCCTGTGTCTGTGCCTCTCTCTGTGTGTCTCTCATGAATAAATAAATAAAATCTTAAAAAAAAAAAGACAGGACTTCAAAAAGACTTGATTGAGAAATTCTTCTCTCCCAGTGGCCATCATCCTCAGTTTGTGATTCGAATTTTATACCACCAATTTTTAAAAAATGGCAAAACACATAAAGTGTCTAATGTTCACTAATCTTAAGTGTAGAGCTTGATGAATGTGCAGAGTTGTATACACACCTATTTCCAGATAAAAGTATTAAATTCTTGATCAGAGAACCTTTAAAAAAAATCTTTGACCTCCCATCATTCACATACTGTGTTTTTCAAAACTTAATGAAGTTTAATGAAGAATCCACCTAAGGGAGCTTGTTACAATTGCATATTCCTACCCTTGAGGATTCTCATTTAGAGGGCCGGGGGCGGGGTGATTGTAGATTTTAAGTAAAGCATTACAGGTGGTCCTGATGCAAGTGGTCTACGGATCACACTTCTGAGAGATGTTGGCCTCCCTACAGGATAAAAGTCAAACTGCCGAACAAGGTGTTAAGACTTTCCCTAATTTGACCCCATTCTATTTTTCCAGACTCAACCCTTGTTTAATTACTCACCTCTCCCCAATAGTTCCTGCATTCATGTTTCCTCCAACCTAGACTTACCTTTGCATCTACTTTTTTTTCCCCTCTCCATCTACTCATTGTGACAGACTCCTACTCATCCTACTCATTGTGACAGACCTAGCTACGCTGTCATCTCCTCTGGGAAGTCTCCTTAATTAACCTCATGAGGCAGAATAGGTTGCACTCTCATTCATTCTTCATACAGAATTTTATTCAGACCCCTATTATACTACTTACCACACAATCCTGATTCTTAAATCTCTTTATTTAGAAATAAGCAAGAATTTGTCTAGCTCTTTTTTTTTTTTTTTTTTTTTTTTTTTTTTTTTTTTTTTTAAGATTTTATTTTTTTATTCATAGACACAGAGAGAGAGGGGCAGAGACAGAGACAGAGGGAGAAGCAGGCTCCACGCAGGGAGCCCGATGTGGGACTCGATCCTGGGTCTCCAGGATCACACCCCAGGCTGCAGGCGGCGCCAAACCGCTGCGCCACCGGGGCTGCCCTGTCTAGCTCTTTCTTAAACTCCTAATCCTGCACACTGCCCCGCACACAGTGGGTGAATGAATGAATGAATGCTACCGATTTACACGTGGGGTCGCTTAGTTCTCATTTCCCAGGCCAATGAGACTGAAGTCCCCCTAAGGGAAGTGAGGGTTTCTGACTCACTTTTGTGATTTCCAAAATTATGCCAGGGACTCAGTAGTCAAGAAAAAAATACCTAATGAAAATAATCAACAGACTCTCTGTCCCCCCAATTTAGTGAGTACCTCCATGCTTCTTAGGCCCTCACTTCAACTCTTGGTACACAGGAGTGGAGTGTGAGTGCTGGGGGGAGATGCCATCCATACATTTCTAGCACGAGAATGTTAGGTTAGGAGCCGCAGGAGTGGCCTCCAACACCAGGTTCCTGGTTCTCCTACACATTCCCTCCATAGAATACCCTGTTGCCATGGAGATGCCTATTGTCCTAAGTGGACACAATTAGGTGAGGACTCCAGAAAGGCAACAGTGCATGGCGACTCTCCGCCCCCTGGTCCAACTCCTTATCTATTTGTTCGCCTATTCCTGTGTCTACTCCTGTTTGTACTTGTTGATTTATTTCTTTAGCATCTTTGTAGAGCATTAGGCAGCTGGGCTGGACAGAAGCCACCTGGGCAGGCGAGGCCTTACCTACCGTTCAAGGTGAGACCTGGGGACCGCCGCCCGTGGGCTGCGGAGGGCGGAAGGACGGGGTTCCTGCCGTTCCCATTAGTCCATTGGGCCGAAAAGGTGAAGGGTGGGGCGGGGGGCGGTCCTGGGGGGGTGAAGGGCAAGGGGGGTGCTCCTCCCCGACCTCCCGGAGCCAGCCTCGGGCCGCCAAAGGGCCACCGGTGGGGCCCGCGCAGGCGCCGGTCGCGCTCTGCAGAAGCCCGACGGACCCCGGCTGCGTGGGTCGCTCCCACTGGCCCTTGGGTTGTCAGGCGCGCGGGGGAAGCTCACGCCACACGCGCACCTGCTCTGCGGCCCCTGCAGAGGCAAGAACTCGGGTGAGGGACGTGTGTGTCCGGCCGAGCACGCTCGTGCGCGACGCCGCGGGTTACCGAGCCCCGCAGGCGAGAAGCGCGGGCCGGCTCCCCGGCAGGCCCTGGGCGGGGCCGCCACGGAGGAGCAGAGCTGCGAGCACGAGCACGGCACGGCTCCACGAGGCATGCTGAGCTGCGGGCGGACGCACACGGCCATCGTGCGCCTGCACCTGGTCAAGGGCCGCGTGCAGGTGGACCCCGGCAGGTACAGGGGCAGCGGCAGCGACGACGGGCTGCGCGGCCTGGCCCCAGGCTGGGCCCCGACCCTGCAGGGCCTGTGCAAGTTCGGCCTCTACGAGGGCTTCAAGACTCGCTCCGCCGAGCTCCTGGGCCCCGAGGCGGCGCACGCGTGGAGGACCAGCCCGTACCCGGCGGCGTCGGCCAGCGCCGAGTCCTTCGCCGACGTGGCGCTGGCCCCCATGGGGGCCGTGAAGGTGCGCATCCAGACGCGGCCGCTGCCCATGGGGGCCGTGAAGGTGCGCATCCAGACGCGGCCGCTGCCCACCGGGGCCGTGAAGGTGCGCATCCAGACGCGCATCCAGACGCGGCCGCTGCACCACGATGAAGTTCGCCTGCTTGGAGCGCACGGCGGAGGCGCCGACGCGCGCGTGGTCCCGCAGCCGCAGCACCAGTGCACTAAGGCCGAGCAGCTGGCCGCCACCTTCGTGGCCGCTTACGTCGCCGGCACCTTCTGCGCGGTTGTGTGTCCGTCCTGCACAAGGAGAAGGCAGTACGGCCGTCGGAGTGCTGCACAAACCGGGCTGCGCGCGCGTGTGGAAGGGCCTGCTCACCCGCATCCTCGTGTTCGGCGCCCTGACTGCGTGCAGTGGTTCATCTATGACTCGGTCAAGGTCCACTTCAAGCTGCCTCGGCCTCCGGCCGCCCAAGCACCCCCAGACCAGGAGCAGCAGGAGGAGTGGGTTTGTCAACGCCTGGGGCCACCCTTGGCCCAAGGGCCCATCCACTGGGGGATTGTGTCCAGGCAGCAGTGCCAGCGCGTAATATGTTTTGTTTTCTGATTTGGGAGAGGTGACAAGTCTAGTCCAAGATCTCTTTAAAAGGGCCGATTCCTTCCCCTTTTTGGCAATCCTAGGCAATTGCAGCCGTTTCCTTTAGGAACCCGAACCATTATCTTTGGGGAGTCGGCACAGCTGCTTTAACTCACTAGCTCTCCAGCTACTGTAAGGAGAGAATTCTTAACAGGAAGTAATGTTAGGTAATTTAGGGCCTCTAGGTTGTTTCTCCTCTGATTCACCCTTCGGTGGAGATTCTTGAATAGCCTACTAATGAGGTCTTAAGGTCAGCACAACTATATGGGGCGGAGAACAAAGTAAAATTCCGCTGCAAGTTATCCACCCCAATAGAAATCGTGCACCTATTGAATAGATAAAGGACTCATTCTATGCTTCCTGTTCGTGTTCATTACAAGTAAAAATTATTAAAAGTTAAACTGTGGCTTCTATTGCCTGATAACTTAGACTGAATTCACTATTTTCAAAGAGACATGACATGAGAAGATCTGCATTTTCTCATTTTGCTTTGTCCAATTCTGTTCCTGATGTTGCTGATTAGAACGTAGCTCTCTCCAGGAAGTTCTACAATTGGATCAATGTGGAAATCCAAAATGAGATGAAGGGCAGGCTCTGGAAATAAATATGTAAAGAAAAGCCTCTGTTCTCTAAAAATTTCTTTTGTACAACTCAGCTTTCAACAACCACACATCCAAAGAAGATCATACCACCCTGACATTTAAAAACACACACATGAAACCCTGCAATTCCAGTTTTTTGTTAAATGTTGAAGTGTGCTTTTGGTGACTTTGGGAGGAAAATCTCACTTTTATATGTCACAAATGCCATTAATTTGATGTGGTGCATGTTGCCATGATCTCTTACGATGGTTGAAGTTCATAAAATTTACTGAATTATAGGGCACATTCTCAGTTTTCTGTATCCTTCATATCGCTCATTGGGAAAATTATAAAATTAGTGAGACTCTGAATTAGAGATGTTTGTAGAATGTAAGCAATAAACTTCAGTGTGATAGTTGATGTAATTTACCACACTGTTACTTGATTGCCTTAACTTGTGTTAAAGATGGCAAACTTTAAATATGTTGATGTTTTAACTATGTAATAAGAGTAAATTTAGGGATCCCTGGGTGGCGCAGCGGTTTGGCGCCTGCCTTTGGCCCAGGGCGTGATCCTGGGGACCCGGGATCGAGTCCCACGTCGGGCTCCCGGTGCATGGGGCCTGCTTCTCCCTCTGCCTGTGTCTCTGCCTCTCTCTCTCTCTGTATGACTATCGTAAATGAATAAATTAAAAAAAAATTTAAGAGTAAATTTAAATTGTTCAATGGTTAACAGAAGTTAAAAAGTGCCTAAATTTAACTAAGTTTTTTTGAACTGTCTTGATTGGATAATAAAGAACTTGGAGGAAAAAATCAGAACTTGTGAATGAGCTAGAATCAAATTTATATTTAATGCTTCTATTTTGTTTATTATTGGGGAAGAGGATGGGAAGGATACTATGTATTATTAAGACACTGACTTTCCTTAGGCAGTTGGTGTCTAGTGTCCAGGTTTTTGAAAAAGGAAGTTCTCAAAGAAGTTAGAATGATAAATTTCATGGCACTAAATTGTGCAGGTTCTTTCCCGGAAAATTTTAAGACAAATATATTTCTGTCTAGTGTTGCCTTATAAAATGTAGGAAATTTCTTTGGTCAATACTTTAGTAAGTAAAGTTCTTTCTTTTTTTTTTTAAGACTTTATTTATTTATTCATAGAGACACAGAGAGAGAGTGAGGGGCAGAGGCACAGGCAGAGGGAGAAGCAGGCTCCACGCAGGGACCCCGACATGGGACTCGACCCAGGGTCCCTAGGATCAAACCCTGGGCTGCAGGCGGCACTAAACTGCTGCACCACCGGGGCTGCCCAGTAAAGTTCTTTCTATCCATACTGTAATTTAGGGATTTGCTGCAAAATCTTGGAATTTCAGGATATCACTTGTTCTGCTGTGTCGTATTTCATGATTGTTCTATTGAGAATACGAGATAATTTCTGTAATATACACTGTATGCTTAGAGAGTTATAATCTAAGGAGAACTCTTGGCATGATTCTATCAGGGACATGGTCAAGGAAAATTACTTTTGGGTTAGCAGTTTTTCTATTCAGTTCCTAGATTTCTGATCACCTTTTTTTGTTGCTAGTTTACAAATGTCTGATTAAATAGGAGCCACGGTAGCTAACAATAAAGAATAAAAATTTAAGTAAGGTTAATAAATAAAGGTTAACAAACAAATATGTTTAAGTAAGATTAATAAAAGTTAATTAAGTAATTTAATGACTCTTACATTCAAAGTCATTGGGGATTTTTTTTCCTAGTTACTATTCCTTTGGAACAACTTAAACTTCTCAGTGTTTTGCTTTGTCTATAATTACCAGTCTGAAATTACATGAATCTGTTAGAATTAGAAAAGCCATAGTATATGTCTGTGAGTCATTTTTTTTAAGATTCATGTATTCGCCCAAGAGAGAGAGCATGAGCATGCATACACACAAGCAGAGGTGGAGGGCATGGGAGTGGGAAGGGGCAGAGGGAGAGGGAGAGACTCAAAGCAGACTCCTCACTGAGAGTGGAGCCCGCTGAGGGGCTGGATCCCCTGACCCATGAGACCATGACCTGAGCCAAAACCAACAGTCAAATAAATATTCAACAGACTGAGCCACCCAGGCTCCCCGGTATTGTGAGACATCTTTTATATGCATTTTCTCATAATCTCGATCCTTGAAGTTAGTACATTTTATATATAAAGAAACTGAGACTCCGAAGCTAGGTAACTTTCTCAACATGATATAGCTAATAAGTGATAATAGTCTGAATCAGAGTCCACGTTTTCTTCATTACTCAAGCTCAGCACCATGACACAACCAATAATTATCCTTTTCATAAACTCCTTTTTACAGTACCTCAAAAAATATTTTTAAAATTTCTAGTGTAAAAAAAGATTTCTATTTGTATATATTATAAAACTTTCCTAATTTTGCTCTAATGGAAAGTTTGTGTTTCAGTTGTGAAAAAACCTATGGATAATTGCTTAGAAGTAATCAAACTGCTACATACTTAAATATATTTAACTTAATATTTAATTTTTTTTTCATATCAGGTCAGTGCCTCAGTCCCAATTTGAAGGGACTGATGGTCATAAAAAACATTAGTCTTTTTTTTTTTTTTTTTTTTTTGGTAATTTGCGGTACTGCAGTTTCAAGGCTTTATTTCACCACATTTTCTAATTCTTTAATCTTTAGTTCCTACAGCTAAAAAAAAGCTTGTTTAGGCTATTTATCTTTTCCCCCAGGTGGTGATCAAAGTAGCTTTTTCAAGTATATGAAATTAATTTTGTGATAGGAAGCTGTAAACTCATCCATTGATCTGTCCTTTGAGAAGTGAATAAAGAGAGTAGATAAAATCTTAAAAAACAAAGGCCATATTTACATGTTAAACCACAATTATAAAGATTGGAAAGAATCAAGGTATTAATGTTATGAGTATTTTTCCTTGCTTTATAAGTGTGTCTTTAGAAAGCATTTCTTTGGAGCCTTTCAAAGCAAGAATAATCACTGAAGTCAGATCACATTTTGATAGGCAGCCATTCAATTATAGTATGCTTGTTCTATGTGCTCTTAAAGATCATTTTTTTTAAATATTTATTTATTTATGATAGGCACACAGTGAGAGAGAGAGAGAGGCAGAGACATAGGCAGAGGGAGAAGCAGGCTCCATGCACTGAGAGCCCGATGTGGGATTCGATCCCGGGTCTTCAGGATCACGCCCTGGGCCAAAGGCAGGCACTAAACCGCTGCGCCACCCAGGGATCCCCTTAAAGATCATTTTTTTTTAAAAATCATGAGCAAAGAACTATTTGAAAGGGAGTTTATTTATCTATCTGTCTATCTATTTTAAGTAGGCTCCACACTGGGTGTGTACTTAACTTACCACCCTGAGTTCAAGACCTGAGCTAAGATCAGGAGTTTGATGCTTAATCGACTGAGCCACCCAGGCACCCCTGAAAGGGAATTTACATTTTAATATTATTTTGAAAGCTTTGTCTTGTTTTGTCTTTTCTTTTTTTTAAATATATTATTTATTTATTTTTTTAGAAAGAGCATGAGCAGGGGGAGGAGCAGAGGGAGAGAGACAAGCAGACTCTGCGCTGAGTATGGAGCCCAACTCAGGGCTCAGTTTCACAACCCCCATCATCACCGGAGCCAAAACCAAGAGTCGGATGGTCAACTGACTGAGCCACCCATGCACCCCCGTCTTTTTCTGAATTTCATATTTGAGCAGGTGAATAAGTAGGGAAAGCTTTAACAATGTAATTATAACTGAAATTTGTATGTATGTGTGTCCATTTTAATTCATGTATTTTGAGACCTTCAGTGATAGAGTATCCAATTTTACAGGCAGTTTGGTAATTCTGCCCATACCCAGTCTATAACACTATTGATCAACACCTGTCATATACCAAGTGGTATGCTAGGCAGAAGGATTTTTGTGATGAGCATAATTCATGGACACTGCCCTTGTGAAGCTTACAGTCTAGTAGGAAAAATAATTTACAGTTTTGCAAAGTGCTGCGAAGAAGTACAGGGTGTTACAGAAGTAAGTTTGAACGTGTAAATCATATTTGAGATGAGACCTGGAGGCTAAGTAGAAGTTAGACTGGCAAAGAGAAGATAGATGGCAGTGGACACAGTATGTGCACCTGTCCTGGAGAGAGGAACTGAGAGAGGTTCATTGTACATGAAGGCTTCCATTTGTAGAGCGGCTGGTATGAAATGAAGTAGGAAAGGTAAACAGAAAGAGGGTCACTCCCAGCTTTGTAGTTCATGTTTAAAAAAATGGGACTTCGGGATGCCTTGGTGGCTCAGTGGTTGAGCATCTGCCTTTGGCCCTGGGCGTGATCCTGGAGACCCGGGATCGAGTCCCACATCGGGCTCCCTGCGTGGAGCCTGCTTCTCCCTCTGCCTGTGTCTCTGCCTCTCTCTGTGTGTCTCTCATGAATAAATAAATAGAATCTTTAAAAAAAAATGGGACTTCTTTGAGTGTTCGTATGGCCATTGGAAAAACCATGAAGGGCTATAAGCATAGAATGACCCTCAGGCTGCTATGTGGAAAGAAATGGAATAGAGGGAGAAGAGATTAGTTAAAATGTTGCTGTAATCCAGGCAAGAGAGAATTTATCAAAGCCTGGACTAGGATGGTGACAAAGGGGATGTTAAAATATCATGAGGAGCCAAAAGGTAGAAACAACCCAAACGTCCACTGATGGATAAATGGATGGATAAATTGTGGTATAGACATACAATGGAATATTATTCAACCATAAAAAGGAACAAAATATTGATATATGCTACAATTTAGATGAGCCCCAAAGACCTTACACTAACTGAAAAAGCCAGACACAAAAGGTCACATGTTATAAGATTTCTATAATACATCAGAATAGGCAAGTCCATAGACATAGACAGCAGATTGGTGGTTACCATGGGTTGGGGTGCAGGGAATGGGAAGTGATTACTTGATGGATATGAAGTATTTTTCTCAGGTGATAAAAAGTTTTGAAATCAGGGAGAGGTGGTGGTTGAATCACCTTGTGAACACATGGCACTTAATTGTACACTTTAAGATGATTGTGTATTAAATTAATTTCACCTCAATAAAGATATTGTGAGATGCTTTATTCATAGGAGCCCCAAACTGAAACAACCCAAATATCCATCAACCAATGAGTGGATTAAAAATGTTGCATATCCATACAATGGATGGTTTTCACCATAAAAAGGAATAAAATACTATTTGACATAATAAAACACATGCTACAACATGGATGAACATTGAAATCATTATGCTAAGTGAAAGGAGCCAGACACAGTCAAATATTGTATGATTTCACTTATATAAAATGTCCAGAATAGGCAAACCATAGAAAGTAGATTAGTGGCTGCCAGGGGCTGGTGTGGGGTTGGAGGGATGGGAGGGAAGAATGGGGTTGGAAGGATGGGAGGGAAGAATGGGGAATGACAGCTAATGTGTACAAAGGTTTCTTTTTGAAGTGATGAAAGTGTTGTGGAATTAGTGATGATGACTGCACAATTTTGTGAATATACTAAAAACACTGAATGATTTATCTTAAAAAGGTGAATTTCATGGTATGTGAATTATATCTCAATAGAGCTGTTGTAAAAAATGTCTTGAGACTGTTAAATACACTTCAAATATCTTTTCTTTCCCTGAGATACAGTCCTTACTTCTGTCTTTCTCAATCAAGTTAAGACTCTGGCTGCAAAGATGGTAACTAGATTTAATGTGGTGATCATTTCACAGTGTATGCAAATATTGAATCATTATGTTGTACACCTGAAATTAATATGATGTTATATGTCAATTATACCTCAAGTGAAACAATGAGAAACCTAGTGTTTAAAAAAAAAAAAAGACTACAGCTGCAAAAGTATACTACTAGCTGTCATTGTCACATTAAATTCCGTACAAATGAAGAGGGAGAAATCCATCACGTTATAAAGGCTGGAAATTGCCTCTAAGGAATGAATGATGTCTTAGTCTCTTAGTGATGCAGAGATCATTCATTTCAGAGAATCACCTCACAATGTGAGTTGAGCCACCAACAATTGCGCCCTTTATTGTAAGAAAGAAAGAGGAGCAGATGAATTTTGAGAAAAGCAGATGTGCGTATAATGTACAAGAAAACCTCAGTTAACCCAAATGTTCAAGAATTGGTGGTGTTATTAACTACAAGGTAACCAGAAATTTTTTTTTATCTTCTATTCTTGATGAATTTTTGTCTATACGCTTGATGACTTCTCTTTTATAATATAGTGAATATGATTAACAATCAGAGGTTTGGAAAGCAGGACCCCTGAGTGGCTCAGCGGTTGGGCATCTACCTTTGGCCCGGGGTGTGATCCTGGGGTCCCAGGTTCGGGTCCTGCATCGGGCTCCCTGCGTGGAGCTTGCTTCTCCCTCTGCCTGTGTCTCTGCCTCTCTCTCTGTGTGTCTCATGAATAAATAAATAAAATCTTTTTTTTTTAAAGAGGTTTGGAAAGCCTCGTGAGTTATGAAACTCAATGCTTATTGTCTAGCCATAGAAGGTGTAGGGCTTTTGGATGGATGCACACTGACCCTATACATAAGTGGATATGGATGTATGTGTGCGTTTAATCCCCAGCTCTACTTTGAAATCTTGTCATTTGCCTCTTTGCTGAAGCATAGTGAAGGAGAAAATCTGGTTTACTTTAAGATTACTTATTGAGTGTCTACTATATGATATTACTTCTATTCTGCTAGGTATTTCTATGTTATCTTAGTGTATTTTAGTTATCTTTGTGTTCTATTAGGTTGTTTCCAAAACTGGTGATTTCATATGCAAACTACATGTAGTCCCGTGAGTTACGACAGGGCTCACAATGGTAGGCTGTATCTAAGAAAATGATATCCCTCAGTTATTATATGCTTAATATATGTCAGTGTATCTTGCTCTCCCGCCACAAAGACATAATACATGCTTTTGGAAAATACTAGTAAAATTTGGTATTCTGGAAAGAGATTCGGTGGGTTGAAAGCACTCTGCCCCTTCGTAAGGCTGGTAATTCACATTCGCGTAATTGTTAGTGTTCAGACATGAATCCGAGCTGCTGACAGGGCGATTGTCCGTTTGTAAGAGGATGGACAGAAACCTGGCAGGGAGCCCCAGTCCTTTCATCTCCATTAACGTCCGCACTAGGACTGCAGTTACATCTTACTCCCAGACACAGGATTTGTCGCTGCAGTCATTGTCTGAGGCCTCCACGTCAACCCCGACCCTTACCAGAAATATAAAGCTTTTTTGTTGTGCTAAATCAGCACCATTCATTTGATTCATCTGTTGTGTTTGGAAACTTTTGTTCTCTTGGATCATCACCTGTGTCTGATACACGGTGTTACTAATATTTATAGCAAAAATTCACTCCACCAGGTAGTATGGTACATCAAAAGTGTCATGTATTTACAACCACCCTGTGAGGTAGGTATTTGTAGAAGTTTAGGTGTTTTTTTGTTGTTGTTTTGTTTTTACTGCAAGCAACACAAAACCCAATACACCACAGGGTAGACAATAAAAGACATTTATTATTAACGAGAAATCTGGAGATAGGTAAACCAAGTTTGGTTCAATAAAGGAGTGTTGCTCCAAGAACCTAAGCTCTTTCGGTCTGTCCACTCTGCCACCTTTAATGTGTCGATGATATTGCCCCTCGTTTTGAAGATATGGCTGCTGTAACACCAACCACCATGTCTCAGCAACAGCATCCAACTCAGGAAGCGAGAGGGGCAAAGGCAGCCCTCTTTCTCTTTGTTGTCTCTCTTATCAGAGAGGAAAATCTTTCTCAGAAGCTTCTGCCAGATTTCCCCTTTGGCCTCAATGGTCAGAATTAGGTCACTTGCTTTCCTGTGGACCCTGCAAACGGATCACTAGTAACAGCAATGGATGGTTTAGGTCAATGCAATGCACCTGCTGGGATTAGGCCCCCTGGGAGCCAAACAAACACCAGGATTTGTTGTTGTCACTGCTGTTAGCAAGGAAGAAGAGTGAACCAGCTCTTGGGCAAGCAAGCCTTGGGCAAGCAAGCCCTGCCCTTATATCCTCCCCTATTTCACAGACAAGGAATCGGAGGCTCAGAGAGATCAAGTGAGGTAAAACCATAGTGTCAAAACGAGGATTCACACCAGGGCTGTCTGCCCCCACAGCAGTTTGCTGTCACATTACTTGCTTTAGCTTGGAACTTGCTATGAGGCAGAGCTACTATAGATCATATCGAAAGAGATTTATTACTGAAAATGTCAGAAAAACCGCTTTTGAACAGTGACTAAATCATAATGAAGTCTCAAAGCCAGGAAGCTTCGGACAAGGGCAATCCGTGGATAATGAGATATGATTAAGTATAAATTCTGCTGTCAGGCCCTGAAAAAGAGAAAGTAGGTGAGAAAACACACACAGAGAAACACTTCAAAAGAAAGCAAATGTTTATAATCCTGTTTTGCAGGCATCCTCAGTCTTTTCATTGAACTACCCTTTTCCCCCTGTTGACTTTTCCAGGAATGGCTGATTTCCTTCAAATGCTGCATACTGGAAGAACCCAAAGGATTCATCAGACAAACAAATTTCAAAGTGCCACTACCAATTTTTTTCCTTAAGAAATGCATCAAGCATCTGATTTGCGCCTGATAAATTCTCTGTAAGTAGCATTATAATTAAGCACACACAAAACCGTTCTGTGTTTCCAAGAATACAGCTGGGCTGGCACTGAATCGGCGATAGCGCATGGGCAGCGATCGGGAGGGTTCCATTGCATCTCAACTACCATGTACCTTCTTTGTGTGGGGACCAAGCCGTCCCCCCTCCCTGCCCCAACACCCTCTGAATCTCAGGCCATTGCCCATTCACTCCATGTCTGTCACTAAGCTGGTTTATTGGGCACCTTCACTGAGCCTTGAAGCTGGCTGTACTGCTTCCAAGCCCTGGTCAGAAAAACATGCCAGGGAATCGAAATGGTGCACCTCTCCTAGCATGACTCCCTGCCACCCCCAGACTGGTAGACTCGGCTCATGGAAATGAAACAATGGTATGCAGCAAAACTGGGGAAAGAGAGCGACAGTGAGAGGCTGGGGATGGGGGGCAGGAAAGGGCTGAGTGAGTGATGAGACCAAGCTCCCAAACCTGGCTTCACCAGTGTTGGCTTGTGTGGCTTTGGCCAGTTACCTCACCTTCTGCTCCCCAAGTCTCGGTTTCCTCATGGGTAAAATGGGGAACCACAGAACCTACCTGGAAGACTGTGAGAATTAGCAATAATCTATATAAAACATATGGTATAAAATAAAAGCTCACCATATTATTATTATATTATTACTACCAGCTCCTTAGTAAACACTGAAGTCTGTTAGCAGAGAGAAAATTAGCCTGTATTGTTATTGTTCTTATGCTTGTTCTTGGATATATACAAGATATATTTGCTTTAATTTTTAATGCATCATAAAGTACATAACCCTTTGTGGGAAATGCAGTAGATAGGAAAATGAAAAGCAAGTAGCCTGGGGGTGTTGTGTGTATAAAAGCCAATAGTGGCAACCCCATCTCTCCCTGGCTTCTATGCAAACAGTTTCCTTTACAAATGTGTTTTTGGTATGCAAATCACTCTATGCAGATTTCTGTGTGCAAAATACAGCATAGAAAAATGGCCCTCTTGCCAAAGAAGATAGGAGATGTTGGCTGCTGTCAAATGAATTAGCAGCAAATTTTAGATTTCTTTTCCTACTGCTCTTTCTAACAATGGATGGGGTGAGTGTATTTTTTGGCACATTAAACAGAACTATTTTGGCTTTAGATTGTGTGTTCTCGTGATAAAAGTGCGCTTATTGAAGCCTGTAACTACTTTTTGAAGCTATAACAATGTTTAGTGGTATTTAATTTAGCATTTCACAACAGCGTGCCACCTCCAGTTAGGAAAAACGCTTGTTCTAAAGTCACAGATGGCTTCCCAGCTCAGGTTAGGCTGCTGGTCAACCTTACTGCCGACTTTTCTGTGAAGACTTGTGCTTACTAACAGATTTAAGTTTATGTTTTGGAAACGTCTTTCCTCATAATTAAGGTATGTCTTAAGGAAAGGAATACATTTAATATTAAAATCCTCCTTTTCTAAGGACAGGAACATGGGAAGCTAGCGCTGATTTCACAGGGCAGTGTTTTACCATCTAGGCAGATAACACATCTTTTTCCTGGTGTTCCTTACTATTTTCAAAGTCTTTTCCTTTTCTTTTAAAAGTCCTTTTCCGTTGGCTCCTCCTGTAAGGCAAAACTTGGTGGGAGGTCACTTGTAACAAAGGAGCCCGCCTGGGGGTTTGTTTTCTTTTCTCAGTGGTGCTCAGGGAAAAAAAAACGGCACCTGTTGGTCAGTGACCCACCATGACCCCCACCCCTTCTCGTCTCTCCTTTCTCTTCCACCCAAGCATCTCTTGCTAGTTTGGGATGTTTCAAATTTGCCAAATGAGACACTCATTAATTTTACAAAAACAAGGCTTAGGGCGGAGGCATTTTTCAACACAAAGGACCTCATCTGGGGGAGAGGACAAGTTAGCTTGCTTCCACTGGATACCGGGAATGGCCGGGGGAGAGGGAGGCGAAGGCATCTTCACTCATTTGTGCACTGATCCTGCGTGCGTGCATTCATTCATTCGACATGGTGCTCAGCATGAGCTAGGCCTTACCTCGGCACAGGAACACAGATCCGAACCTGATCACAACTACTGCGGGCTCGCTGTCTAGCAGGAGCGCAGGTGTAGACACAAACTACACCAAACTACACTGCACGGATGTCCCAACAGAGGAGGTACAACATACGAGGGCGGGACCATTAACTCCATCAGGGCCCCGGCGAGGAAAGGTTCCAGACAAGCTGCATCTGTGTTATGTTTTAAAGGACAAATGGGTTTTCTCCAGGTGGACAGAGGGTCGGGGGCCGGAGAGCCCTGGAGGCCGGGGGAACAGTAGGTACCCAGGCCCCGGCGCACCAGGGAAGGGTGGGAAGTGTTCCACTGGAGGAATGTCTCTGGCCTACGAAGGGAGAACGGGAGAGGGACGGGAAATATCTCAGGGGCTCCTGCATCTGTTCCCCCATCTGCATTCTCACTCCATGTTGGGTCACCGCAGAGTGTCCACACTGTTGCCAGAGCTTGGAACTGACCCTGTTGCCCTCAGCCTCTTTCCCCACTAACGTGAGAATATTTCCACTGAGACTCGGTTTCCCCAACCGCAGAAGACGACTGCCTACCTTGTACTGATGTTCTCAGGTGATAAGCAAGAGTATGTTTATGAAGTGCCTAACACATAGTCAGTCCTTGGACATTCGAGCTGTTTTTATTACCATGATTTAACCTTTTGGTGAAATTCAAGGGATGGTAACCACTTACCTAACTTGCTATGAGGATTGTATAAACTGATGAGCAGGAAACTCCTATGAACTGAAAAGCCCTTCAGATGAAGCTAAGATGATTGGTATCTCTTAACACATTCATCATCATCTTCATTCATTCATCCACTTACTCATTGAACATTTGCTAAAAATTCCCAATATTTGGTACATCCTAAACTCAGCATGGGGGAGACTGAGATGAATTTGAAGAATTCACTGGAGACTCACACAGGGAGGCAGTCAAGTCTACAACCAGGTGGGGAACCTGGGATCAGATTGGGCTCTGCAGAATAAGGGAAGGCTCCAGGCTTAGGATGTGTTCCAGAACTGCAGGCCCTGTGCTTGGGTCTGGAAGGATGTGGTGCAGGGGAGAGAAAGGCATGTCAGGCTCAGGGGCTGGATCACCCTGCCAGAGGGGTGTGAGATTGCTCAGGGTGTTGGGAATCTGCCACCAGGGCCAAAGAACGGGGTCTGGGGCTAATGGGTTAGAGAGTGAGGTGGGGCCAGGTGGTCCTGGGGGAATTGGGGCAGAACAGGGGAGGCCGGGCACAACCCTGGCCTGGGCTGAAGGTTCTCAGTGCTTGTGGCTGGGATGGTCCCAGCAGGGCTGAGAGCTCCTTGAATCCAGAGATCAGAAATCGTTTCAGTTCTTTTTCTTCCCTCATGGTTCTCACAGCCCAGCTCATGGGGCCCCGTGCTGAGCAGTGAGTCTGACAGACCATGATGGGATGTTCTAAAGTGCAGCAAGGACTGCCGCCCCAGCCAGCACCACCCCCCAGTTGTGCCCCCTGAGTCCCCAAACCCTCCTTCCTGGCATTGAGCAGTGGGGTTGGCGTGTTTTTACCAGGGAGCTGCAATACCCATAATGTAAAAATGCAAGTCAACAGGAAACTAAAGTTTGTGTTACAGAATTTCACTTTGAGTAAATTTTGCTCAAATGCATATGGTTACAAACTAAAGGACAGTCTGCCAAAGTGCTTTCAAGTTGCAGGAAATGATTCCCTGTAACAGTTACTCCCTTTAAAGCCTGAAGGACAAGGCCAACAACCACGTAGGTGTTAAAGTAAACACTAACTTGTTGATCACAAAACAGGTATAGGGTACTGATTACAAATTGCTTGAAGTTGAGGGTTAATGACCTTCCCCCTCCCCCCCCGTCCGTATGTGGAAAAATAAGCACTTGGAACAGAAACACCCTCTATCCAAATAGGAGGAATCTAGTCAGATCTGGTACTATGTTACTACCACCCTCTGAAGTTAGATTTTGAAAATAAACACTTGAAAGTCTGCCCAGATTGTTGTAATCTTATTAATCTAACAAAGAGACTCAGTAACCGCCTCAACCAGGGGGATCTGTGTTTACCATGTAATTTGCAACAAGCTGATAAACACACCCCTGCCCCACTTGCAAAAAAATCTCCTGCTCCCTGCAAGGAAGCAGTTGGCAGAAAAATAGTAATAAAGGATTAGAGACCAAAAAAACCCATGGTTTAGGTCCTGGGTAAATGTTTGCTCATCTCCCCTACCCCTGGCCTCCCAACCTCCTGCCATCTCCAAGCTCAGAGGTATGGTGTGTCATTTTTCCTGGTCCTGTCCTCCTAGGGGTTTTGTCATGATGCTTCTGGCCCTTCTGGGCAGTCTACCAAGTTCTCCCTATGAGGGATCTCTGCCCTGAGGTCTTGCTGGTCAACTCTGGAGTCATTCTGGATTCCCGCATGGATTTTTAGGGCTGTCTTCTCTCCCTAGACTGAGGGAGGTCCAGAGGGGCTGTGCTCCCTCCCCCTGGTCTCTAGCAGGCAGTGGTATTTGATAACACCACTAAGCATGGATCCTCTAAGAGTTCTTGGTTGCAAACCACAGGATGACCTCCTGCTAACTCAGCAGAAAAGGAATTTATTGTGAGAGCAGGGGCAGGAGCCCAGGAGGTTAGGCAGCCAGGGCTGTGCCAAGTTACCACAGGGCCAGTGCAGCTGCCCCAGCACATCACCCAGCCATTCCTTCTTCATGGCCACCAGCCCTGCAAATCATCTCCCAGTGTGGTCCAGCACCTCTATCTCACTCACTCAGGATTAAAACCGCAGGAGAGGGCATGTGTTTGGCTGGCCCAAGCCCACCTTCTTACCTCCTTTGGGCAAAGTAAGCCCTGCTTCCCAACAGGACCCACACAAGAGATTTGGATGCTGGGTAGTCGAAAGATGAAAAATGTCCACTTCACTCCTCTCAATAATAATAGCTAATGTTCACTGTGCCACACACTAGAAGGGATGAACTCATTCAGTCCTCACAACAGGCCTGTGAGCCGGGGCTTCATGTTACAGATGAGAAACGGAGGCACAAGAAACTGAGCAACATGGTCAAGATGACCCAGCTAGAGGTGACCAGAAATATAAGTGACACTTCACCAGTGAGGGTCTAGACAGGTCCACTGTCGTCTGCAGAAGCTCTGGAAGCTCCATGTAGACCTTGCCAAAAATCTGCCTCTCTCATATTAGCCAGCTTACTTGCTCTCCATCTCTAACCTCTCCTTCTTTCTGCCGTGTTTTGCTTTGCTTCCAGGCCCACCCACTCCCTCGCCCTCCCCATCCATCGTCCATCCAGGCTCTTGCCCAGGCCCGCTCACCCCCAGTCTGTCTGTGCAGCGCCCCTCCTGGCTCCAAAGAGTATGTGGCCCAAATCAGAAATGCATCAGGCTACAAAATGCCAAGATTCACTCTAATAAATTCCTCCACTGTTTTTTATATTTTATTTTTTAATGATTCTATTTATTTATTCATGAGGACACAGAGAGAAAGACAGAGACACGGGCAGAGGGAGAAGCAGGCTTCATGCAGGGAGCCCGATATGGGACTCGATCCCGGGACCCCAGGATCATGCCCTGGGCCGAAGGCAGACACTCCACGGAGCCACTCAGGGATCCCGCTTCCACAGTATTTTAAAAACTGTTTGTCCTTATGAGGGTCTGTTCCAGGATTGGAATCATGAAAAGAAAGGAGCATATTAACTTTTACAAATCTGATGTTTCTAAGTCTGTTTTTTTTAAATCTTATCAATCAATGATTATAACATGGATAGCAATAGAATTTGACATCTAGGGATTTCTTTTTTCTTTTTTTAATTGGCATGTTTGGAATCGGGTACATGGTGGGCCCCTAATCAACATTTTCTGCATTAAGAAACAAGAACGAGAGGTTTGTCACTCTGGTAATTACAGCCTTTATTGAAAGATTGACTTTTTTTTTTTTTTTTTTGTGAGCATGTTACAAACAAAGCCTCACTTTCAGTCTTAAAGCATCCTATTTTTTTAGTCCTTTATTTATTTCTCTGTTTATTACCTCCTTTTAGATTACTGATTACCTCTACTTGCACTGTTGGAAAGGGCTTTCTTTTTTTAAGTAATTTTTGTTCTCCGCCCCCCACGACACACGCAGCATGAGAGAATTCTTCATGTTGCATGCCATTACTGAAATCTAAACATGGCGATTTAGATTCTGAATCTATCAGGCAGGAACGTGTATGTCAGTTTGTCGTCTTCTACATAACCCACATCCCACTGTGATTTCTCAGCAAGACATAATAATTATCCGTAATTGTAGTGGGCATGACTCATAAAGTCTGAACATTAAACTCATCCTTCAAAAAACAAAAATATATGCAGCGCACTGTCTTTTGCAGTCCTAAGTTGTGGTTAAAGGTATCCCACAAGCTCCTTAAACTCAACTCTGAGTCAAGTTTCGAAAATGATAATGGGTCAATACTTTCAAAATAAATGTGTTTTAAATAAAAAGGTAATTTAAGACTTAAGATTCCAGGAGGGGGTTCCTGGCTGGCTCAGTCAGTAGAGTGTGTGACTCTTGATCTCGGGGTTGTAAGTTCGAGCTCCACACTGGGGGTAGAGATTACTTAAAAATAAAGTCTTTAAAAAGAGAGAGAGACTCCAGGAGTGATACAAAAAGGAAAGGAAAGGCCTCAAGATACCTTTTCCTAAATCAGAATGATTGAATTTGTTTCCACCAGCTTGATCCTTTCCTGAAGGCGGTGAACCAGAGGGCATCCAGTCACCCTCACACATCTCATCAATTTCCTGCCACAAAAATGAATCAGTGTTACATCCAGTCCCTTACCCTACTTCCCTCAGCCAGAGCACCTGCCAGGCTGCATTAGAAACGAGTGATGCCAGCACAGATGGAAGTCCACGCACTCCAGGGCTGGGGGGCCCACGGGAGAAGAGGAGCCCCCACAGCCCAACACTGCCTCTCCTCCCAGACACGTCGGGCTCACACTCCCTCCGGCGTGGATCTGTCACAACCCAGTGTCGGCAGCAGAGCAGCTGGGCAGATGTGCGTGTGGTCAGACGGTGGACATGCTGCCACAGTGGAGTGGCTGCCAGGGCAGGTTTATGCGGGAGGGTGCGGGTCCATCAGCAGCTTCCAGGCAGGCCCTGCCGCCAGTTGCTTCGGGGCTCATCTCTCTAAGAGGTCTAAACCCCATAAAAGTAGGGGGATCCCGGGGTGTCTCAGCAGTTTAGTGCCTGCCTTTGGCCCAGGGCATGATCCTGGAGTCCTGGAGACCTGAGATCGAGTCCCACATCAGGCTCCCGGCATGGAGCCTGCTTCTCCCTCTGCCTGTGTCTTTGCCTCTGTGTGTGTGTGTGTGTGTGTGTGTGTGTGTTTCATAAATGAATAAATTTAAAAAATCTAAAAAAATAAAAAAAAAATAAACCCCATAAAAGCAATTTCTTTAAAACTTCTCTAGGGTTGCTACTCATACTGTGAGCTCCTTGAGCGTGGCCACCTGGCCTGCCAGGGTGAATTTTTAGCAGGTGCTGCATCCACTGAAATGTCTGTGGCCCCAAAGCAGCCATCCTTCTTCTGCCTGGACAGGCAGATGAGAGTCTCCTGAGATCCCTGGGCGTCCCTGTGGGGCAGACAGATCTGGAGGTAGATTGCAGCACAGCCACCAGGGCAAGTCCCCTAACCCATGTGAGCCTCAATTTCCTCACAGGAAAAATGGAGATAATAATACTCACCTCCAGGGATTGTCATGAAGCTCAGAAGTGCCTAAGCACAGCACTTGGCATGGCACCTGGATGCCCTAGATGTTCTCATTTACTGGATTTGTTTATTGTCCAGAGCTTTCAGACGGCCACCCATGTGGCATTTAAGAGACTGTACTGAGGTCAGAAACAGCGATGAGCCCTGAGGGACTCCCAAGTACACAAGACTCTCCTTTCACTGAGCTCCCTAATGGTGTTTGGACTCCCACCTAGGCCCTGGGACACAGGCCTAGATTCCTCGGGGCTCTCCTTAGCTCGGTCTGTGACAGGGCTTGCCAGCCATCCTACGAGTGCTTCTCTTAAAAGCACTTCCCTCTCCTTTTGTGGGTGCGCCTTTCATAGTTGGCATCAATGACTTCCAAGAGCCAGAAGGGACCATACTGACCATCTGGCTCCCAGATGGGGTAAGTGAGGGCCGTGGCAGAGCTGTGGGTGATACCTCAGGCTCCCAGTCCAGTGCTCCTTCTGTTCCCCCATGCTGCCCTGGGCGTGCGTGTCCTGAAGTGGAGTTGCCAGGGAGACACTGTTCAGAGGTGCTCCCCCACGGGCTTGGCAGCACAGCTAGCTTTGTGCAGACGGGAAGGTGAGCAGTGAACGCTGTGCTTAAAGTCTCTGTTTTGGGGTCTGGCTGTGTTGCCTGGGGAGCCTCCCAGAAGGCTGGATGGGTCATCCTGGCCCCGCTGTCTAGAGACTTACATGACTTTCTCCCATGGCTCCCTTCAGATCCTGGGAGGTTTACACCCATGAGTGCACCCCTCCTCCCTGGCCAGCCACCCCTCCCCCCCGGCACCCACCTGCACACTTGTGTCCCCGGCCAGGCCCACCTCCCCGCACCCACCTGCACACCTGTGTCCCCGTCCTTCCCCCACCTGCTGGCAAGCCCACCCTAAGGACATCCGCTTGGGTGTCCTCCTCTGTGCTACCCAGGCTGCCAAGCGTGGCTGGCTTCTCAGCACTGCCGGGCTGTTCCCAGCTGTCACTGTCCCTGTTCCAGCCACCCCGCAGCTCCGCCCCTTGCTCCTCTCAGGAGCCCCCTGCCTCCTCCTCCGGGCCCCTGGCTCCAGCTCTCTCTAACAGGAATCTCAGCCTCCATGTTCCCTAAACTGCTGGCACCACCCAGCTGGCCCCCACTGCCCCTTCTCCTCGTACCTGGGGGTCAGTAGTCCTTGATCCCCTCTCCCTATGCTCAGGCTCTCCTTCCCCATTCCTGCTTCCCTCAGTCACTCTCGCCCTGCCTCCAGCCTGGCCCCTCACGCAGTCCTCCCCCGACATCCAGTAGGTTAGCAGGCCAGGTCAGAAACTCTCCCCGGCCATGACCCTCAGGGGTACCCTGGCCTTCTGGGTGGGGCCTACCCCCAAATTTGCCAACACCTGTGGCCCCTGTGCTCTGGTGTCCTCTCTTTCTACGCCCCCTTCCTCCCTGGGACTTCTCTGAGCAGGTCCCCCCCCCCAGCCCCTAGGAGTCAGCTGGCCAACTCCTGGCCACCCTTTCAGACCCAACTGCTTAGCATCACCACCCCCTGGGGCAAGACCCAGTCTCTAGGGTCAGGTTACAGCCCCTCAACCCCACCTTTCTGTCCAGCCTGGATCCCAAGCCGCTTCTGTCTCCAACTTCATCTTCTACTCCTCTCGACTCCAATGACAAGAATGGGGCTACGCAGCCTGACAGCCCCAGCTTCCAAAGCTGACTTGACCACTAACTAGTCCAGGGACTTTGGACTCTGGACTCTGGACAACCTCTCTGAGCCTTAGTTTTCCCATGTGTAAAATGAAGATGATAATGCCTGCCTCCTAAGGTTCTGATAAAAAATGAAAAGAGAGGATGCAAATAAGGGACTGGTAGAGGATCTGCATGTAGCAGACATGCGAAAGTGGAAGTTACTCTCCAAATGGGCTTTATTTTAGCCCGAGGCCTTATTGTGATTTTTAGGAACTGAATTCTATTGAAAGGCAAAAGACCAGCATTGGAAGGCCAAGTAAGTCAGCAAGTCCTTACCTGCATGCGTTTCCATCCATGTGAGAAGGTGACTTTCCTTCTAAAGGGGTCAGAGCTAATAATGCCCAAAACAGCCACTTTGGGAGTTTCAACAATGCTCAGCATCCCAGCAATCACCATGAATGGCTGGCAGGAGCTTATGTCTGCAAAATGCAGCCTTCTAGATGAAATTGGAGGCTTTAGACATCACAGTGTTTTCAAATATCATTATTACTGTTCTATAAATATCCCACGCCCACAGTGTATCAGGTGCCACATGGGAAATATTGGATTCAGTTGGAGATTTTCTTAAAAGACTCATAACAGGACCATATGCCAGTCATCTTGGATAATATTTATGTACATGCTGCAGAAGCAAAGATTAGCTGCTTACCAGTGTCAATATGTATAGAAAAACCCCACAAAAGAGTCTGTGGTATATGTATTATCTGCACTTATGATCAAAAGCATTTACCTAATTTGTTCTCTTCTTTAAGAGCTGTTTCACCCATAAACTACAGAAAGGTTGGAGGAGTGAAGAATTAATACAACAATAATCAAGGGGAAATTATCGGAGATCCCTGGGGTCTCCTACTACCACTAGTTCAGAGCCTCTGCAGCTAAACCGAGCAGTTCCATAGCTGTGAACAGCAATTAACCCTTCCATTTGCTTTTAACCCATGGGATTCAAACATAGTCCATTCCTTTGCAGTTGTCTTGCCAGCAGACCAAAGGGGAAATTGCTTGGGGGAAGAAAAGTTTTTGCATGGGAGCCATGCAAGGGGAAAAAGTATCCCCACTGATACGATTCCAAGTGCAAATTTGCACATGAGCACTGTGCAAACAACCAGCCAGCTATTTTAGTAGGTGGGTGCTATGGACTGAATTGTGGCCCCCTCTCCATACATGGGAACTCTCCCTCCCAATGTGATGGGATTTGGAGATAGGGCCTTTGGGATGTAATTAGGTTTAGATGAAACAAAGAGGATGGGGCCCCCTGATGGAACCAGTGTCCTTATAAGAACCAACAGCAGAGGGCTTGCTTCCTCTTTCTCTGTGCCATATGAGGACAGAGTGAGAAGGTGTCCTCTACAAGCCAGGAAGAGTGAGCTCCCCAGAACTCAACCCTGATCTTGAACTTCCAGTCTCCAGAACCGTGAGAAAATAAGTATTTGATCTGTTGTTTAAGCCCCTAGGCTGTGGTATTTTGTAATGGCAGCCCAAGCAGACTACCTCGTTGGGGTTCTCACATTGAGCTTTCATTGTAAGCAGTGATGAGATCAAATTCCGGGATTGCATTAAGCAAAGGGACTCACTCAAGTGGCCCTGCAGGCAGTCAGGTTACTGCCTTTGACAAACTGGTTGTGAGGGTGGGTGTCGCTGGTTAGAGCTGTTATTGACTGAGAGGATTGTGATGATCTGTTAGGGAATGGGTCCCAAGCTAAAAATATGAAATTGTTTACTTATTTGGAGAACAGTGCAGTACTAAACGTCTAATGGCACCGAATGGTTTGAAATTGAGAAGCACTATTGTGGAACCCAGGCGGGTGGAGGGCGGGCAGGGAGAGGGGACAACTTAGTTTATTGTGAATTGCATTTCTCGTTACTACACAGTTTTATTTTTAATTGCAAAGTGTCTGGTTGAGCAGTTATTACTGGAATTTATTTTTGTAATAAAAGCCATTTGTTAAATCACAGTTTTATTAACAGTGACATGAACTGGATTTTGCTGTAATAAATAAGCTGCTGAAGTGCTTTTAAAATTGGAAAAAAAAAAAAAAACCAAAACCCTCTGTAGCCAACCCCAAATCTTACTATGAGTGTGAGGCAGGAAAAGAAAAGTGACCTAATTGTATTATATGGGAATTCTTGGGGTACTTGTGTTGAGCATGTTGTGGGCTTGGCTGGCCTTAGGAGCCTGGTGTTCTGGATTCACCCTCAAAGAGCTGTGTGACGTAGGGCAAATCCCTTTCCTTCTCTGGGCATTGGTTTCCTCGTCTGTTCAAAACAAAACAAAAAACAATTTTATAAAGACGTTATTTATTTATTCATAAGAGACACACAGAGAGAGGCAGAGACACAGGCAGAGGGAGAAGCAGGCTTCCTGTGGAGAGCCCAAAGCGGAACTTGATCCCAGGACTCCAGGATTACGACCTGAGCCGCAGGTAGATGCTCCACCACTGAGCCACCCACGTGCCCCCAAAACAACACAAAAATTTAAAAAATGCCAGGAGGCCAGATCCTTCTGCTCTGACATTCTCCTCAGGAATTTGAGTCCACTCAATAGCAGGCAGCTCTGAAAGCTGGATTCCCGGACCTGGCAGAAAATGAAAGGTTAGGTACGAAACTGAAGTATAAGAACCATTTACCGAGGTGAAGAAACCCCAGTTTGTCACCACTATCATCTTGCCCTTCACTCCACGCTGGCGGCTGGTGGGGCGTTGGTGGGAATGGGCTCTAGGGCCACGTGTGGGAAGCTCCAGGTCAGGGAGAAAGGGCTCAGGCCAAGGGCTACCAAGCAGCTGGCACAAGAGTGGCCTGGTAAAGCAGGCTGTTCGGAGGTGCACTTTGGGCTGGTCCTTGGGGGCTAGATGACTCTGTGCTCCCAGCCGGCTGGGCAGGTGCCAGGTGAGCCCACAGCGCCATGTGCTGACTCCTGCACCCCAGCCTGAGCCAGCTCACAGCAGTCATTGAGGCCAGCCCTGAGAAGCAGACCCGGAAAGCTCCAGCAGCCCTCCCAGCCGGCAGGGCTTCTGAATGTTGGGGCTTGGCGGGGTGTGGTCGTTTGCTCAAGCCCAGAACAAGGTACCACAGGTCACATGGCTTAAACAACAGAAATTTATTTTCTCAGGGCACTTGGGTGGCTCAGTCAGTTAAGAGTCTGCCTTCAGCTCAGGTCATGATCCCCAGGGTCCTAAGATTGAGCCGCATCGGGCTCCCTGCTGGGAGCAGGGAGCCTGTTTCTCGCTCTCCTCCTCACTGGTGCTCTCTGTCGCTATCTCTGTAGCTATCTCTGTCTCTCTCAAATGAATAAATAAGTTCTTAAAAAAAGAAATTTATTTTCTCATAGTTCTAGAGACTAGAAGTCCGAGATCCAGGTGTCAGCAGGGTTCATGTCTCCTGAGGCTCCTCTCCTTGGCTTGTAGATGGTCCTTTTCTCCTTTTGTCTTCACATTGTCTTCCCACTGCCTATGTCCAAATATCCTCCTATAAGGTGTAGTAGGGATCACCCTAATCTCCTCATTTTCATTTAATCACTTCTTTAAAGGCCTTATCTCTGAATGCAGTTGCATCCAGAGGTACTTCGGACTAGGGCTTCCACACGGGAACTTTGAGCAGACACAGTTCAGCCCCATGACAGGATGTGCCTGGAGCTTTATTTTCATAGGGACCTGTATTAGGGTTTTCTAGGGCCACTGTAACAAATACCACAGACTGAGTGCCTTAAAATAACCTTAATAATCTCCCAGCTCTGGAGGCTAGGAGTTTGAAACCAAGGTATCGACAGAGCCCTAGCATCTCTGCAATGGCTCAAGGGGAGGTTCTTCTTTACTTCCCCCAGCTCTGGTGTTTCCTGGCAAGGCTTGGCATTCCTCAGCTCGAACCGCCTTCTCTCGGTCTCTGTCTCCCCTTCACAGGGCGCTGTCCTCTCTGGGCCTGTCTGCGTCTGGACCCCTCGCCTTACAGGTGCACCCTGACCTAGTATGACTACCCTTAACTTGGTTACACCTGCGAAACTCTATATCCTAAATTAGGTTACATTCACAGGTATTGGGAGTTAGGCCTTGAATGTACCGTTTGGGGGGACAAAATCCATTCCTCAAGAGACCTCTTCTCCTTATGCCCCTGTCCTCTCCTGGCCTTAGAGCTCCTCAGTTATCATTATTTTGCTGAAAGTTTCAGAAAGGGAGCTAACTGGTTTCCTTTATTTAATACTTTTTTTAAGTGACAAACATCTTTCTCTCTTCCTGGTCCCTTTTCTCCCCCTCTCTGCCTCTCTTTATCTCTTTTTTTCCCTCCCCCCCCCCGCCACCCCCGGCTCTGCCCTGTTTTTGGCTCTGCTCTGCCTCTTTCTCCCCTGTCCCCACTCTCCTCTTGGCGTCCCACCTTGTTTAGGTACCTGCCCAGAAGACATCATTTTTTTCTCAGACATGATGACCAGCAAGAATGTTTCTCAGATATTATAAAAATCCTGAATCTCTGCTTTGTCCCGGTGAGCAAGCAAAGGCTTTCCTTTCCAGTATGTCATGGCTTGGGGCTGCTTTTTTCTAGTGTTTTATAATAATTGTTTGGCTTTTCACCCTTCTGCATTCTTTCTGGAATTAATAAAGTTAAAAAAAAAAAAGACTGGTTGTTTCCTTCTAAGGAAGCCCCAAACTGAGACGGGTCAGTTAATTCAACATGAGTCCACTCTGTGCCTGGTGGAGGAGACAATTGCTGGT
Organism: Nyctereutes procyonoides; assembly: GCF_905146905.1. Taxonomy (NCBI): domain Eukaryota; kingdom Metazoa; phylum Chordata; class Mammalia; order Carnivora; family Canidae; genus Nyctereutes; species Nyctereutes procyonoides. The sequence continues at coordinate 34,024,036 of NW_026575140.1, read as the reverse complement.
CCCTTGTTAATAGGAGCCCTCTGTGGGCCGCATGTGGGGTTTGTACATAGAAACAGGATCATGCAATCCCAGCTTTTTCTAAATTTTCCTTGTTAGCACCCTGAAGCTTCTAAACCAGATGTTTTTCTAGACTGCCCCTGTCTATCTGGTTGGTCTATTCTGGATCCAAATCTTGGTTCATTGCCCTCAACAAGGAATACAGATGCTTAAGTCCCAAGGGAACTATTAGCAAAACAAATCTAGCAGAGTATTAAAAATAGGCCATGACCAAGTACGGCTTATCACAGGAATTCAAAGAAGATTCCAAGAAATGAACCACTGATGCACATCACACCATGGATAAATCTCAAAATCATTATTCTGAGTGAAATAAGCCAGACAAAACTAGGGTACATATAAAACTCTAGAAAGTGCCAATTAATTTAGAGTGATAGAAAGCAGACCCTGTCTGCCTGGGGAAGGGGGTACTGGGGAGAGGTCAGGAGGGAGTGATTTCCAAGGGGCAAGAGGAAACAAAAGGGCAAGGGGTATGTTCTCTCTAGATGGTGGAGATGGTCTCACAGAAGATATACAGGTGCCAAAACATCAAAGAACACTAAAAAAAGATCAAAGAAGATCCCATGTTTAAGAAATCTGTTAACACAGTCAAGTGTACAAGATTTGGTACAAGGGCTACAGCTTAGCCAGGGCCCCCCAGCGAGGACAAGCTGGGACTTGCCCACAACTCCCTAAGAACCATGAGTCCCCGCTTACTCAGACCCCAAGAGGCTCTTGCTGAGGGCACAGCTGGCCAGAGCAGGGGCTCCAGGTCTCTCCATCTCTCCGATCCTGTTCCTTTGTCTCTTCCACAGGGACCTGACTCCCACAGGGCCAGGCTTCAGGCTGAGGATAAGGGGGCTTTCTTGCCTCGGCTGCCCAGTCAGGGGAAGGAAAGAGAGCCTTGCAGTTGCCACCCATTTGGACAAACAGGGGTCCTCCTGACACCCCAGGAGAGGCAGGCATCATCCAGGAGAGTGGATGCCGCATTTTAAAGACCTTTAACACCTGCCCATTGAAAAAAGAACATCCACACAGAGAAAATTAAATGAATGCCCTGCTCAAAAGACTTTCGTTGGGGAAGGCTTTTGATCAGATCTGGGAGTGCAGCCAGGAAAAAATCATTTCCACAGCCCTGCTGGGAATGGAGACAATGACCCTGTTAGAGAGTCTTTGGGAGGGGCCTATCTTGATGGTCCCCTCTGGAAGGGGTCCCTACCACCTCTTTTATCCTGAAACCACATCATCTACACAGTTCTTTAGGACCTTTGGTTGTTCTCTTCTTGAGAGAGGAGCTGGTCCCTCAGCTGGGGGTCAAAACAACTGTGGTACATCCTTCCTGTGGAATACTACTCAGCGATAAGGAGTGGACGACCCACACGTGAAGCAACATTGCTGAATCTCAAAAAGAATAAGTGAAAGAAGCCAATCTCAGCCCACATACTGTATGATTGTGTTTCTCTGAGATTCTAGAAAAGGTAAAGCTACAGTGATAGAAAGTATAGGGGATCCCTCTGGGTGGCTCAGCAGTTTAGCACCTGCCTTCAGCCCCGGGTGTGACCCTGGAGACCCGGGATCGAGTCCCACATCGGGCTCCCTGCATGGAGCCTGCTTCTCCCTCTGCCCGTGTCTCTGCCTCTCTCTCTCTCTCTCTCTCTCTCTCTCTCTCTGTGTGTGTGTGTGTGTCCCTCATGAATAAATAAATGAAATCTTAGAAAGAAAAAAAAAAACCTACAGTGATAGAAAGTATAGATGGACCAGGGCTGGCGGTGGGGAGGCATTGATGGCAAAGGGTCCCTGGGGAACTTCTGGGGACAAGGGAAATGCTCTGTTTGTCAAAACTTCTCAAACTGTGTTAAATAGGTAAATTTTATTATATGTGAATGATCCCTTAATACAACACCCTGACGATCACTGAAAAAGGAAGGAAAGAAAGGAAAGGGAGGAAGGGCGAGGGTGGCTGTGGCTGCCCCCATCCCTGTCTTCACGATCACCTGGGAGGGGTTCCTCCCTGAGCTCTCTGAGGAGGAGCAGGCCTGTGGGAAGCCCTCGCCAGGCCCAGGACCCATGGGCACTCACACTTGGAGTGGAGGAGGGACTGCAGAGACAGCTCCACCGCAAGGTGCACCTCTGACCACAGCTCTCACAGACGACAGGGATGGCAGGTCCCTGACCCCACCCAGCAGATGCTCCCTGGCAGCTGCTGCCCTGGCTGGTTCCCAGGGACTGCCCACATCCTTTCCCCTGACCCCACTGAGCCCCCTCCTGGGTGCCAAGTCCCCGAGCTGGTGCCAGGACAGGACCCTTCCCTGGAGGTGCTCCCACTCAGCCAGGGAGGTGGAGCTGGGCGCAGACAGGCAGGGCAAGGCAGACGGATCCCCTTGACCTCAGAACCCCAAGGAGCCACCTGTCTTGCTGGGAGGCCAGAAAGGCTTCCTGGCAGAAGTGGTGCTCACTGGGCTAGGCTGAGAAATGGGTGGGAGCACCGAGCTGGTGCCAGGGGAGCATGAGGAACCGGGACAAGCAAGAGGCAGCCTGGGGTCGGGGAGGGCATTTGGGGAGCAGCAGCAACTGGTCCTTGCTGGAGAATGAAGAAAACGGCAGCTGATCAGGGACCTTTTGGTCCAGCGCCTGGACTTTGAACTGTCCGGAGGAGAGCATCGTCATCAGATTTTCCCTGTAGGAAGGTCCACGTGGCAGGACATTTAGATGAGCCCCAGCCAACACGCTGAAGACACAGCTGGCTCCCCCAGGACACTGAGGGAACAGACACAGAAGCAGTCTGCCGACTCGGTGCAGCTCTGACGACCCACCTCAGCAAGCGCTTGAACCCCATCTCACGAGGGAGGTGGGGAGTGGGGGGTTGGGGGGCACACGCGAAGAGACTTTCCCAGACTCCCAGTCGCTCTGTGGCAGGCCCACCCCAGAGCTGGGTGCATTTCTCTTCACTCTCTGCTGAAGACACGGGAGAAAAGGTCCTGCACACATTTCTGTGTTCGGCGGTTGGGTGTCATCAGAGGCAGCAGAGCCTGAGCGTCCCCGTGGGGTGCCACCTGCCTGCGCCCAGGAGGAGTGCCAGGCCCACGTGGAAGGCCTCGGCCTGACACGCGGAGCAGGGCTGCACCCAACCTCTGAACCTCTGACCCTGCTGTGGAGCCCTGAGCTCACCTAAATGCCATTTGGGGCCATGACCAGCAGGGGGCGCCCCAGGACCGACGAGTTCTTTGCACGGGCCCACAAAGATCGCCCAGAAATCCTGTCCTTCACACCCTTAAGACCGGTGTCCCTGCTCTCCTTCTTCTTCTCAAAGCCTCGAAGGTGACATGTCTTCAGTAAATCATGTTCAGACAAGCCCTTCTGCTCCTGACACTCTCCATCAGGCCCAGCCCTGAGGAGCAAGCCCTTCTCACCAGGAGAAGTTTTTCCAGACGATGAGCCTGTCCCATTTATCAAGGAAGGTGGACAGATAATTTCAAGTAAAGGCTGGGGAGAAAAGGTGCCCAGGGGGGGCCCCGACTAGCATTCACCAGGGCTGTTTCTCGAAGCCCACTCAACCGGTCCCCTCATCAGGCCCTCTCTCAGGGATCTGAATGGCAGGAGGAGTGTCAGAATCTTGGGACCCTTCTCCCACAACACCCACCCCAGGCAAGCTTGGCTCTGACCCAAGGCCAAGGGTTTGGGTCAGGTTTATCCTGACTTCAGTTCCAAGGGTGGCCCAGAACTGCCCTTCGGGGCTGGAGGAAATTAGTCCTTGTAGGGTGAGAGCAGACAGCCTTGCTCAGGAGCATGCAGGGTGCTGCGCAGATAAGCCTCAAGCAAGCAGAGTGTGGTGCTGTAATTAAGTCCTACGTACAATACGGTTAATCCCACACATGTGATGGCACTTGTGCAGCCTGCTAATTGGACAGAATAGAAAATGTTTTGCATGAAGGACTATAATTAACCCTGCTTTTGCTCAGCAAACCTTATCACAAACCTTCCTGTTCTCTGCTAGTGTTTTCCTGTCTAAAGTAGAGGAAACAGTTTTTCTTTCTTTCTTTCTTTCTTTTTTTTTTTTTTTTGACAGTTTCTTTTGACCAGTTTCATGTCCATCCTACCCACCTGAACAGAGACATAGATTTTTGGAATCTTCCTTTCTTACTTGTAGCCCTTGTGGTTTAAAGATTCTTATTTATTTATTCATGAGAGACAGAGAGAGAGGGGCAGAGAGAGAAGCAGGCTCCATGCAGGGAGCCTGATGTGGGACTTGATCCTGGGTCTCCAGGATCAGGCCCTGGCCTGAAGGCGGCACTAAACTGCTGAGCCACCTGGGCTGCCCAGTCCTTGTAGTTTAGGTGGTGCTGCTATCTCCATGCCCAACCTCAGAAGTAAGCATGTGACCCAGACATGCCCAATCAGAAAATTGCACACACCTGTGCCCCAGTGATCACTTTAGGAATGGGTATGCAACCCAGTCATAGTCAATGAAACCCAACCCTAAGACTTTGGTTAGATCTGTAGGGATGAAAGAAACCTCTCTTTCTGCTAGCCTTGATGTGGAGAAAGTGAGGTCAACCCAACTTATGGTGAGTGAGGGGGAGAATTAAGAAAAAGGCAGAGAGACCAGGTCCTAGTGACATCATTTGATCTCCTGGATCCAACCATGCCTGAAGCCACCATGAAATTTTTAGTTAAAAAAAATTCCATTTTTTGTTTAAGCCAATTTGACTTAGGTTTATGTCACTTGCAAGTAGAAGTCTCTTACATTAGAGAAATTTAAGGCCAAAGGAAGTGAGATGGAGAATGAGAGGGAATCAATCAGATAGGAGGACCTGAACTTGGACAGGTACTAGGAAGAGAGAGAAGTAGACAGATTTAAGAAGAACTTAATAGACATCATCTGTGGGACTCCCGAAATGAATGGATTTTCTGGGAGAGGGAGAGAGGAATGAAGAGGAGCCTGGGGGCGGGGTCCTGCTATTGTTACTATCAAAACCAAATGGAGACCAGCCTTGAAATTTTCCTGAATGGACAAAACCAGTTTAGTCATATAAGCAAAGCTTTATTTAGTTTATTTTGCAAGGCTGACTTGACCTGGGTCATTTCTTGCTTATGACTGTGGAAATTATAAGCAAAACTTGTTTTCCAAGGATGATATGAAGTAACCACTGACCAATTTCCTATCATTTAAAAAAATTATAATATTATAACCAATCACTGTGAAAAATAAGCAGTCATGGCTTTCTCACTAAGATAAGCTGTTTTACAACTACGTAGCCCTGAGCCTCATTCCATCCATGTTTTGGTTTGAGTGCTCGCAGTTTGCAAGCTGTCTTTTCTGATGTGTGCACAATAATTTTTTACAGACTACTACTTTGGTGATTCTTTGGTGTTATGTTGACTGTTCCTGAAACTTTGACATCATTCGCGGAGGCAGAGAGTATGAGGAGGAGGGGTACGTGAAAGCCACCAGCTTCCACTTTGCAAATATGTTGCTCAGGTGCCCTTGGGCAGCCAAATGGGCTGCTGGCCATGGGGATCTGAGGAGGCACCGCGGTAGGTCAGCAGAGCAGAGCATTTGGAGGCCTTGAGAGTAGAGATGCTGCGGGGGAGAGAGGATAGGAGGACAGGGTATCCTCAGTACTGACCTGCACCTGGTGTCAGGATCAGGAGCTTGGTGACTGCGCTAGATGAATGAGTGAATGACAGAAGGAGAAGCAGCAAGGCTGGTGGACTACAGATACAAATTTGGTCCAACTTCTTACCCCAAAAAAATCAGATTGGGCCGTTAGGACATCAGGTTGGCTTGTTGCTTGGGATGGGCACTTTGGCACCTCCAAGAGGGCCTGTCTCCTCCAAATCCAGGGCCAGAGTCCTCCCCCACCTCCCTCTCTCCCTTATGTCATCTCAAGTCACAGCCAGGAGGGAGCTGGCAGGGAAACAGGCCACTTGCTTTCATTTTCCTTTGCAGGAACTTGGTCTTCCCTTAATGTAGGTGCCTCTCAGTGCCTGGCTCTGGCTCCTCTGTCCTCTCCTAACTCCCTGGCAACTTGTCCCTCTCCAGACATCTTCCTCTGCTGACCACCATGGGGGCCTACTCAGACCCCGATGGCCAGTAGCCCGTGGGACAGGTGCCTGGCTGCCTATGGGCCCCCAAACCGCACATTTGCCACGTGGAAACTGGTCTGTCCATGTACCCTGTCCCCCTCCTTGTACTCTCAGCCTTGGTGAATAGCATGCCCCTGGCCCCTGGCTCATCTTCACTCTCCTCTTTGTCCTCTGACCCCAGCACCACATTCAATTACTCACCCAATCCCTTTGATGCTCTTGCTAAATTCTTCTGCCCACTTTGCTCTTCCTCAATCCCTGTCTGACCTCAGACCTTTGAATCTGACTGGCTCGCCTTCATTCTTTACCCTTCCTCCTCTACCCCCACGCTCCCCTGATGACACAACAGGTGGGAGCCAGAACCAGCCTCACCCTCATCCATCCCAGGACTGCAGGGGCTGCTGCTTTCTTCTACCAAGGTTGCCTAGGCTCTAGGCACTGTCCAGCCCCAATGCAGTTATTTGGGGTGCTGAGATGGAAGCTGTGGGTGGAGAACAGGTGATAGGGCAAACAGTGTCTTTTAAACCGCCGGGAGTTGGAGAGCCAAACTGACTGCACTGCCTGTGAACCAACATGACAGAACTGAAATCGAAGCCGTTGTGGTCGTTGTAATGTTACCTTGTGGTTTTAATTTGCATATGTCTATTAACTGATGACCTGGAGAACATTTGCATGTACTCCTATGCCCTTTCTATATCTTCTTTGGTGCTGTGTCTCTTCAAATCTGCTCAACTTTTGAAATTGAATTTTTATCATCTTATTGAGTGGCGAGAGCTCTTTATATATTCTAGATGCAAGCCTTTTGTTGGATATATGTTGTTTTCTTCACAGCTTCACTGAAATATAATTCACATACCATAAAGTTTGTCCTTAAAAATGTATAATTCAAAAAAATAAAATAAAATAATGTATAATTCAGTGGCTTTTAGTATATTCACAAAGTTATGCATTGACCATCACTATGTTGGATGTGTTTGCAAATATTCTCTCCCAGTCTGTGGCTTGCTTTTTCATTTTCTTAACAGATTCCTTCAAAGAATAAACCTTTATGATTTTGATGAAGTCCAATTTATTGATATTTTTTCTTTTGTAATTTTTAGTTTAAGAAATCTTTGCAAAAACCGAAGTCATGAAGATTTTTTCCTATGTTTTCTCCTAGAAGCTTTATAGTTTATCTCTTATATTTAGGTTTATGATCCTTTCAAGTTGATTTTTTTATATGGCATGAGATAAGAGCCAAAGTTTTGCTTGTTTATTTATTTTGTTGTTGTTTTGTTTTGTTTTCTTTGTCATTTTGGTCTTATAATTGCTCCAGCACTATTTGTGGAAAAGAGCATCCATCCATTTTTTTCATTTTGTTGAAAATCAATTGGCCATCTATGCATGAGCCTTTTTCTGGACTTTCTATTCTGTTTCATTGATTTATCTATTTTTATGCCAATACTACACTGTCTTAATCATTGCAGCTTTCAATAAGTCTTGAAACCAGTAGTATACAACCTTTAAGTTTGTTCTTATCGGGGCAGCCCCAGTGGCTCAGCGGTTTAGCGCTGCCTTCAGCCAGGGGCTTGATCCTGGAGTCCCGGGATCCAGTCCCACGTCGGGCTCCCTGCATGGAGCCTGGTTCTCTCTCTGCCTGTGTCTCTGCCTCTCTCTCTCTGTGTCTCTCATCAATCAATAAATAAAAACAAAAACAAACAAAAAGTTTGTTCTTCTCTTTCAAAAGTCTTTTGGCTGTTCTAGATTCTTTGGTTTTATATAAACATTTTGGAATCACCTTGTGAATTTCCACACACTAACAAACAAAGCCTGCTGGGTTTTTATTGGAATTGCCTTGAATCTGTACATCATTTTGGGGAGAACTTTTTAATTAATTAATTAATTTATTTATTTATTTAAGAGAGAAAGAGAGGGAGTGGCAGGGGGAGGGGCAGAGAGAATCCTAAGCAGTCTCCCCAGTGAGTGTGGAGCCCAATGTGTGGTTCCATCCCATGACGCAGAGATCAGGACCCAAGCCGAAACCAAGAGTCTGATGCTTAACTGACTCTGCCACCCAGGTGCCCCGGGGAGAACTGACTTCTTTTTTTTTTTTTTTTTTTTTTTTTTGAGAACTGACTTCTGAACAATACAGTCTTCTGATCCGTGAACACAGTTGATTTCTCCATTTATTCAGCTTTTCATTTTTCTCAGTATTGTTTCATTGTTTGGATCTTGAGTATCTTTTGACAAATTTGTCCTTAAGTAGTTAATTTTTTGAAATTATAGTATGATATTTCTTTTAAAATATCAATTTCCAAATGTTTATTTCTAGTATGTAGAAATACAGTTAGTTGATTCCTCTACATTGGCCTTGTATCCTGCAAACTTGTTAAGCTCCCTTGTTATTTCTGGTAGCTTTTTTTTTTTAAGATTTTATTTATTTATTCACGAGAGAGAGAGAGAGGCAGAGACACAAGCAGGGGGAGAAGCAGGCTCCATGCAGGGAACCCAACGTGGGACTCGATCCTGGGTCTCCAGGATCACGCCCTGGGCTGAAGGCGGCGCCAAACCGCTGAGCCATCCGGGCTGCCCTCAGGTAGCTTTTTTGTAGGAGATGTAAGATTTTCTACATAAGCGATCATGTCATCCGTGAATAAAAAAGTTTTACTTCTTCCTTTCCAATCTGTCAGCATTTTATTTCTTTTTTCTTTCCTTATTGTACTGGCTAGCCCCTCCAGGATAATAGTGAACAGAAGTGATAAGGAGGACATCTTTGTCTTGCTCCTGGTCTTAGAAGGTATTCAGCTTTCTTAGAAATCACTCAGACTTTTACTGTTACATATATTAGCTGAAGGTTTTTTGTGATGCCTTTCATACCAGGTTGAGAAAATTCCCTTCTGTCCTTTGTTTGCTGAGAGCATGAATGGAGACTAGGTATTGTCAAGACATTTTTCTTGTATTAAAATGATGATATGTGGGATCCCTGGGTGGCGCAGCGGTTTGGCGCCTGCCTTTGGCCCAGGGCGCGATCCTGGAGACCCGGGATCGAGTCCCACATCGGGCTCCCGGTGCATGGAGCCTGCTTCTCACTCTGCCTGTGTCTCTGCCTCTCTCTCTCTGTGTGACTATCATAAATAAATAAAAATTAAAAAAAAATGATGATATGTTTTTCTTTTTTAGTCTGTTGATATCTTAAACTCTCCTTACTTTCCTAGGGTCGACTCCACTTAGTCATGATGTTATCCTTTTTTTTATATACTGCTGGACCATTAAGAATTTTGCAACTAAGGCTGGTGGAGAACACAAATGATTCCCTGTTGTGTATGAGGGACATCGTGTCCCCTGCTCCACGTGGGTGGCTCTTTCCATAGCCTTGGGTTGTCTGCACACCACATGCCATGGTGAGTTCTCAGCGGAAGGCATAAGCAAAGCAGACCTCCAGAGCTTTCTTTCCTGGCTTCTCTTCTCTGGTGCCAGTGGGCCCTAGTATCATGGCGCCTGGACTTTGTCTCCTCAACTCAAGGGGACCAGGCTCCACCGGGATTCCCCTAAGTGTATCACAGCCTGAGCACGCTCTCCAGGTGGGAAGCTGAGGTAATCAAGGCTCTCTCCTCAGGGCAGGGATCCAAGGTCCTGTACTGCCTGTTGTTCGATGTCCGAAATCCATTGTTTCAGCTCTTCTGTCCAGTGTTTGTCTAGTGTTTCAGGTGGAAGGGTAAATCTGGTCCTTGCTATTCTGTCTTGAATGGACACAAAGTTCTTTTATGTGAGAACTGCTTTTAGGTAGCCAGAATTCTCTGTTTTTCTTACTCAGCATTTTAACATAAGCATTTTCATGGGATTATAAACGTTCCACAGATGTCACTGTGAGGGATGCAAAATCTATCCAGGGCATGGCCAAGTTTCATTGATCCTGTCCCCAAGTCTGGATAATCCCCAGCCCGCCACCCCCAAGTCGAAAGAGGTGTGACCCTTCCCACAGCAGGGGCTCTGCTTTCCTCCTCAGACTTTGCCCATCACTTTGACGCACTTCCTAACAGAACACATTTTGTGCCACGAACTTCAATGAGGTGGTGATTAAGGACTGCAGAAGAAGCGTTTTTCAATTTAAACCTTTTTTTTTTTTCCTGAATGGAGCAGGTGTCTGGAAGTCACAGTTACAGGAATGAAAGGATCACATTATTCACAATTTTCCTGTAATTAAACTCATCTACTTTCTGAATGAGGCCCTGTGCCCAAAATAATAATAACTAGAGCTCCCACTTGGGGAGCTCTCACTGTCTGCACCAGGCAACTTCTTTGGCACCCGAGCTGGGCTGTGGTTTGCTCCAGATACTAGTGAACCCCAAGAATACCTCTCCAGGAGCCCAGAGCAGGCCAAGGCCTGTTGTTAGCTGGTGCTTTGTTTCCTCTGGTGCTTGTGGAGATCTTGGGGAGAAGATAAAGGGAGCACGTTATGAAGGGGTTGATAAGATAAACTCAACAGCAAGGTAATACTTAATTACTACCATTTATCAAGACTCAGTGCTAAGTGTTTACTCCTCACAAAAACCCTGTGAGGGGCAGATTGGGAAATTACAGCTCAGAGAAGTGAATTAACTTCCTCAAGGCCACACAGCGAGTTGGTGGTATTCTTGGACAGTCTAACTCCAAAAACATTACTTTGAACTACTATGATTTGTTCAGCTAATAGAAGCCTCCCCACAGCACCCAATTCCCATCTACCCTTCTCCCCCACGAGAAGCCAGCGGAGCTTAGGGGACTGGATAGCCTGAGAAGTTCTGAGCCCCCAAGGAATCCTGACTACGAGTGACCTAAGCAGTGCAAGTCTCTCCTGCCCCCATACCCACACCCTGCCCCCAGGCCCCAGAGCCCTTCTCCTGCCCTGAGCTCTAAAAGAATCAGAAAGTTCTTCAGTGAAGTTTGTCAATTGTCTGGCTGACCAACACTCCCAGTGCGGTACGTTCTCTTTTGGAATTCTCAGGGTGTCATTCTTTCAACTTTACTGATGAGGAAACCAAGCCCAGGGGGTAAGGGATAATATGTCCAGAGAAAGTAAAGGAAACAGGAAAAGAAACAGGGAAGTAAATGAAAGGGTATTCAAACAGAGGCCTGCTGAGGATCCTGTCATGCCATGCTGAAAGATGACCCACTGGTGCCTTCATGTCTCATCTCATGTATCAATCTACACAAACTTACAGAGTGGACAACAGAAGGTGCTTTGTCCCCCTGGGGGGTGGGGTCCGGGGAGGCACATGGGGGATCAGACACATAACGGATATTACACTTTTAGTCCAAGGCCGCCCTGCCTACACATTGATTCTGAGGCTTTCCTCTAAACCATTCTGTAGATTAATTGTGGCACGTACCCTTCAGGGTTGCTGGTGAAGGACAACAAAAATGGGCTGGAGCAGTGTGGGCAGGGAAGGAGCTCATTGAGAGGATATTTTACAGTCAGAGCTGACCTCACCGAGCCCTCTCCGGACCCAGGCACGGGCCAAATGCTTGACTTGCATAATTCATTTTATAGATGAGGAAACTAAAGTTTGGTGAGGCAACGCAAGTTGCCCAAGATCAACACCCAGGACATGGGAGAGCAGGATTGCAATCTGGCCGGCTAGCCCTGGAGCCCACACTCCCAAAAACCACAGTTGCCTCTCTTGCTGCTATCTCTGTTGGTCTTCCTGCTTCGTGTCCCTCCTTCAGGAGCCAAGGTACCAGCAGAGCTTTGAACTAAGTCCATGTCCCACCTTTCAGGGAGAGGAGGGGAGACTATCTGTTCTGCCTGGGTTTCCAGAATGGGAGGCATGGCCCTGTATCTCGACTGTCTTGAGATTCCGCCACACGAGGAAGGTGTTTCAGACACTGGCCAATCCTCAAAGGGAGGTCTCACTGGACTGAGAGGACTCCCAGTGAAGACTGTCTGCTAGGTGCAGCCCTCAAAACCTTGCGCTGCCACGTAGGGAGCCAGGTTGTTCTTGGGTTTGGGGGTAAAGTGGGTAACTTGGAGCATGGGCTGGTGGTCCTTTATGGGGACAGTAGGGTTAGGTCCCCTCGATGTCCAGGAGCTGTCACCATACAGGCCGGAAGCCATGTTTCTCAGGATGGTGTCAGCATCGCTCAACCCTTTTTCCTGAGAAACGGTGGCGGCTGCTTCCTCATCCCTGGAGTCACATCTCAAGGAGAGCAGAGCTGCTATCTTTGTTTGGCATTTTTCAATGTCAGCAGCAGAGAAGCAAAATCAGCCCAAAGGGCTGTTTAATTGCAATATAAAAAAATCATGCTTTTTCAAGGGAAAAAAGGAGAGTCCCCACCCCTTCGGTTTCTAGCGCAGTACCGTATCTGCTGATTCGGCCTCATTCAAATCCAAACAAGCACATTCATCATCGCAAAAAGTGCCATTCAAGCGAATGCTCTCCACAGGCCTGTGTTTCGCCTGAAATGTTCCCAAGCCCAATTAGGCCTCCTGCAAGCTCCTGGACCCCAGCAGAGCGCTGTGGAGGGAGATACTACGGCAGCACCCTAGAGAAGGCTGGCTGGCTGCTCCGCGCTCCTGCCCCAGGGGCAGAAGGAAAGTCAGCAGGAGCCCTAGACTGAGTCAGAAGTCCTGGCCCAAATGCCAGCTTGGACCCAGGCTGTGTCCCTTCCTCTCTCTGGGGCTTGGTTCCCTATCTGTAAGATCAGAAGTCAGGCCAGATCAGGAGTAGCAAGTATGCGAACCTTGCACCCGCATTTCCCCCTCTCCTGCCTATGCCCACATCTCTAATTGCTCAAGGGTTTATATATTGAGCCCAGATTTGGTCTCCAAAACCTTTTCAACACAGCACTTCAGGCACTTGAGATGAAGTGCATTGCCGCCGCTAGGCTAGAAGAGTCTCCTGGGTGTCTTCCTGGTCACACACCTGAACTTTGAGAGCAGTAGTAACAGCCACCAGCCCCTTGCTATGTGCTTCCTGTGGCCAATCTACGTGGACACTTACTTAACCCACCATCTACCTCATGAGTATTACCATTGGCCCCACTTTATGGAGGAGGCCCAGACTTGGGTAGGAACTTGCCCAAGGTTACATAGCTGGTGAGTAGAGGAGTCGGGATTCAGACTCTGATCATCCAGCTAAGACTCTGAGCTCTAACCCTTGACGATGAGGTAGGTCAGACATCTAAGAGCCAGCCTCTGCAGAAAGGCAGGGCCACACCTGGGTCATCTCGGCAGCCCCAACATTCTGCACTCAATAAATGTTTGTCAAATCAGCAAATAAATGACTGAATGAATGAATGAAGTGAAAACTAGAGACGGCAGGGAACAACACAATAATAAAGACACTAAGGGGTTGCCACTTATTATGTGCTTACTGTTTGCCAGATGTATCCAATCTCCCCAACTCCGGAGGAGCTCACTAAATATTTGTTAAAAAATGAGGATAGTACTACTTGTCTCAGTACCTCCACGCCCCTTTGAGGTAAGAACCACATGGCTTCATTTTATCAGGAGGAAAATAATCCCCATTTAGTTTCCTATGTTAGCAACGAGCAGAGCTGGGCTCTGTGCCCAGGACTCCTAGTTCTGCTCCTTCTGGACTCTACCTAAATGCTAGGGGAGGACCGGGGAAGAGGGCAGTTGGGGAACTTGGAGTCTGGGGTGTCCTCGTTAACCTGCCTGGTGAACCCCTTCAAGTTGCTGAGAAAAAGCCAGTTAGGAGGCCAGCCTGGGGCAGCCTCCTGGTTTCTTTCATCCACACCTGGTGCTGGCTCTGCCTGGCCCCGAGGCAACAGGCAGGCTGGCCTGGCGGGGAGGCTGGCGGGGGGCACACGTTGTGTAGCAGAGCATGCGGTATCCCCTCCTGCCTCACCAGCAAAAGCCAGCTGCCAGGGAAGGGAACAGCCTTACCATGCTCAGGCAGCGGCTTTTCAATCCTTTTGACTGTGACCCACAGAAAGAAATTTGTTTTATATAAACACTTGGAACAACAGTCCTGCAAAACAATATTTACCCTTTCTCATTGCCAAGTATTGTGATGATTTTCTATTCTATTCTATCCAAAGAAACTGCTAGTGGTGACGCACTAAGTTGATTTCATGGCCCATTAGTGGGTTGTGAGATTTGAAAAACACCACTGTAAGGTCATATGTTAATTAATGGCTAATATTAATTGAGCACTCACTACCGCTGTGTAGCTAGGAGCCCATGTGACTCATACAACAGCCCTATGGTAGGTTATTCCTATCTCTGTTTTCAGGTGAGGGAACTTAGACCCCGAGATCTTCTGTGACTTAGCAGTGCATCGCGGATGCACCCGCCAACAACTGCCACAGAACGAGCAACCTCAACATCCCAATGTTGCAAGATAATAAGCATTTCTTCTGCCCTCACCAGTCCATGGTTGGTTGCAGGGGCCTTCCTGTACATGTCTCATCCTTGGCCTGGGACATCAGACCAGCCAGGGTACGTTCTCTCCAAGCAGGTGTAGGGTCACTCAAGCCCATGGCAAAGCACACTTCAAGCTCCTGCTTGCATCACATCTGCCAACTCCAACATTGTGGGGATGCACTATTGCACTCTCAGTTAAGGCTTTGGGCTCTTCAGGAGAAAAGAGACTCATGCATATCAGCTCAGCAGTAGTAAGCATTCCACTGAGACTGCTTTTGGGTACAGAGGTAAGAGGGAAGGAAGGAAGGAAGGAAGGAAGGAAGGAAGGAAGGAAGGAAGGAAGGAAGGAAGGAAGGAAGGAGGGGAGAGAATCCAGAGGGTGGACATGTGCGTGAATGGCCTCACATCTCTGAGCTGAAATTTTTTCACCTTTAAAATGATGACACAGGGGGATCCCTGGGTGGCGCAGCGGTTTGGCGCCTGCCTTTGGCCCGGGGCGCGATCCTGGAGACCCGGGATCGAATCCCACATCGGGCTCCCGGTGCATGGAGCCTGCTTCTCCCTCTGCCTGTGTCTCTGCCTCTCTCTCTCTGTGTGTGTGACTATCATAAATAAAAAAAAAAAATAAAATAAAATAAAATAAAATAAAATAAAATAAAATAAAATGATGACACAGATGAATATGTTTTCACATGCTGTTGAGTGACAAAATTAGGTTATGGCACAGCATGGAAAGTAGGATCTTGTTTTCACAGCTTTGTATTCATATTTAATTAATATATGCATATGCATATGTATTTAGGTGCACATATGTCTGAAAAAGGTTCACCTAAATCTTACCAGTGGTTACCTTGCAGTGGTGAGATTTGCAGTGATTTTTTATTTTTCCTGTTCACTTTATCTACATAAATATTTTTACCAGGAGCATGTATTACATACATCATCAGAGAAAGCGAAAAGGGCAATCATATTTTGCTAAACAAAACCCAAGTCACCAGTGCTTATGTCCCATCCCCGTTGCCCTCTGATGGAGGCAGCCCACCTGCTCCGTGTCCCTCTTTTGGTGCTCAGGCCAGCTATCTCCCAGAGAGGATGCAGACCCACGCACACTCCCTCCACATTCTGGCCTGTGTCCTTGTTCCTCCTACTCGCTGCCCTGAACACTCTGGACATCTTATCTGGCACATTTCATTTCCCTTCCCCATTCCCATGACCTTTAGCAACATGGAGTTAATCTCCACTAATACTCTGCGAGGTTGGAATTCATTTATTCATTTTTCCATATATTCATTCATGTATCCATCCATGTATCCAACATCCACTGGTACCCACTCTGTACTAAACTTTGTACTGAATTCCAGGAACCCAGGGATAAATCAGATGCTAGCCCTCAAAATTCCCAGCCCAGCACATGATATGTGCCAGCTAATAACATGTGCAAAATGCCACAGGAGCTCAGAAGAACACTTTAGTTCTCCAGGTCTAACCTTCAAATTTACAAATAGAGAACTGTTATCAGCTTCCTTCTACAGAGACGCACGACAGAGGTCCCCGTGTTAGAGGTAAGGGAAGGCCCTTACAGGCATCTATGAGGGATGGTAAATACGTGGCAGATGTAGTCTCCCTTCTCCCAGCTCATGACCACGGCAGACACTCCTGATCAAACAGGCTTCCCCCATGAACCTAGGGCACCTCTGAATCAACTTCTGCACTCTGATCCAAGCAGTCATACTGGGCAATGGGAGTTGGCCTGTGTGTTATCAAGTCCAGTCCTGGGTTGGGGAATAAATTTAGACTCAGGCTCAAGGGCACTGAAGGTCATTTAACAAGTTAATCTCCCGACTCCTTGCTTTTAGTACCCAGAGAATAGACTGCATAGGGGTTGTACCAGGGTTTACTAGGTGCTGTTCCAATCTGCCTCCCTGCCCTGACTGGCGAACTCTCAGCTTCCTCCATTCCCTGCCTCCTGGCAAGCAGAGGGGAGAGATGATCCCCGACTGTAGAAATCCAGGAGGCGTGGCAAGGTGGCTTTTTGGCGGGCTCGTAAATTGCCAAGTGGATTATGGAGGATAGATAAGCCGGAAGACGCCAGGCGCACACACGGTAACAGGCACAGCTTGGATGTATTTCATTTCTGATCACACCGGAATGGAGCAAGAATTATGGACAAAGTGCATAGACTCAAGCAGCCATGCTTGATCATTTACACTCCTCGCTGTCATTTTTAATCTGCGGTGTCTGCTCTCTCCAACCCCGAAAACACCAAACCCGGCCTCTTGAAGAACCTCTTCACTCGAGTCTTTCTCAATATGTTGAGCCTTTCTCAATATTTGGCATGGTTCCCATGGGAGTTTCCCCACCCTGTGACCCTGCTGCGGGGACTAAACACGAGAATGAGTCTGGTGGAGGGGGCACTTGACATCTGGTTTGTAAATTAACATCAACCACATGTGCATGTGCCCATATCCAAACTCCTTTCTCCAAAGCCCCATCACATTTTAGAGATAAAAATGAGTTGGGAGCATAAGCTTTCGGGTCATGTGGAATTGAACTGGAATATTAATCCCAACACTTACAAATGGTGGGAGTTTGTAGGGGACATTTAATCTCTCTCAGCCTCAGTATCCTTATTTGTAAATGGGCTAATGACATCTACCTTATGGAGTTTTTGGACACGTGGGGTTGTGTCCATGCTGAGAACATGCATCTGACACTTGGTAGAGTTCATGGTACCCAGTTAAGACTTTAAGCATGACATTTATTATCATGGTTATTGTCCAGACACAAGATGATGGACCTGCTCCCTGAGGCCAACTGAGATGCGTCCAGGCTTAGATTCACAGAGTCCATGACTGGACACAGGTTGGATGGATGGATGGATGGATGGATGGACAAGTGGATGGTTAGTTTTGTGGATGGATAGGTAGATAAATGCACAGGTGAAGGGCCAGGTGGTACAATATCTGAATAGGCTCTATTTTGGGCAAGAGAACATCAAAGCAGGGATTCCAGAAGGCCCAAGTTTGCTCTTCCTGACATTCCTCTCAAAGGTGACATTTCCTGCTTCCCTCAGTAACCCGTCACTCACCCACATTAGAGAATTTCCCTAAACTCTTCCCAAACTCGTCAGCAGGACTACACAGATTCAGGCCCACCTCTCACCCTGCTCTGCCCCATCCAGTCCAAAATCCTTACCTTAGCACTTAGGCCCACTGCAGCCAAGCCTGTCCACCCCACTCCCCCTGCAAGCTGGGCAGAGCAGGGGTCTCCATGGAGGGCAGGGACAGCTCTGGAAGAAGTCAGGAGGCCTGCTTTGCAGTTCCACTGAGGCATATAGGGGAGGATCCTGCCAGCAAGCAAGCGGGAGTGGGGTGAGGTTCTGGGCCCCTTCAAATCTACAGAGCTGTATGGGGCCTCTGGGTCTCATCGCAGCTGGGCCTGTGGGCACCATTCCTTCCCAACTTTAATCAAAGGCTGCGAGTCGCCCTGCTTGGCAGCCCACCGGCTCAGCAAGATGCCCAAGGCGGCGCAAGGCGGGGCCTTCCTTGTAACTCCTGCGGTCACTTGACACACAGTAAATTGCTTTTCATGAACTCAGGCAGGAGGCAGTCCGGAGGGAGCCACTGTCTTGTGACGAGTGACATTCGGAAGGTGCAATCTTTATTCCAAGCAGGCAGGGTTGGGGCCGCCTGGCACGGAGAGCCCACAGCAGCAGCTGGCTGCTATTCCCCGGCCCTGGCCCAGGGCCGAGCCCATCAGCGGGGGCAGGAGTGGGGGGCGCTCCTTGAGGCAGCCCCGAACAAAGACACAGGTGGAGGTGGGTGAGGTGCCCTGAAGGGAGCAGCGCTAGCTGCCTGCTGCTAGTTCCCCGGGCTGCAGTTTCCTCCTCTTTAGAAGCAATGGCTTCTCCCATTTCACTGCATAATTCTAAGGATCAAAAAGCAGAAGTCATGACAATCACAGCAACGCTTGCATTTGTACAGTATTCTACAGTTAACCAAGGCCCTTCCTTACCAGCAATCCGATTCAGTTAACGCTCCCCCCTCACCTGTGGACTGCTGCCTAGGGTTCCACCATGAGACTCAAGTTGCTTTATCCTAAGTCTTTTTTGCTTCCCTCCTGCTCCTTCTCAGAGGGCCGCACTTCGTATGCCCCCGAATAGAATGTTCGGGGAGAAGCAGCAAAGCAGCAGCTGGTGGCTCCCCAGCTAGGGCGCTCTGTACACCCTGCCGATCATCTTCCATCTTCGCTGAGGGCAGGTTTGATGAGGAGCATCGGGGGGTGCTGGGGGCCTCCCTCTGCGGGGGAAGGGCCAGCACAGGGGTTCTGGGATGCTACAGAGGAAGCTGGGGAGGATTGCAGGGGAAGGAAATGTCACCCTCAAGTGCCAGCTGTTTCCAGATACCTGCAGGGTGTTTCATCAAGTGTCATGTGATGCTCCCAACCACCATTCCTAGGTAGATCCAGATCAGTATCCCCATTTTACAGGGGCAGAAACTGATACCCAGAGAGGGCAGGAAGCATGTCCCAGCTACGAGGCTGGGAGATGGCCATGCCAGTATTTAGATCTGCTCTGAGGTGGGGGTGGGTCTTGGAAATGTGAATGGACAGGTGAGATGAGAATGGAAGGGTGGTGAGCAGTGAAAGGCCGAATTTGGAAGGTGCAGGTTAAGCCACAAGTTAATAGCAGAAGATTGAGTTAGGCCTCATCCCCACAGCACTGCATTCTCCCAAACTTCTCCAGACTGGGCTACAAAGGGGCTTCTAGTCAAGGGCAGGAGAGGCCTTTACCTGGGCACCATCTCCAAGAAGCTTGGCGGGGGTGGGTGGGGGGGCAGGGAGGGAGGGTGTGCCTACAGGGATGGAGAGAGAGTGGGAGCAAGAACATCAGAGGGGGGTGACTTCTTGCCAGTCCAACCAAGGCAGGTGGCCCCCTCCTCCTGTCCCCAGAGGTATGATGGCACAGGCAGAGGGACCAGTTGGCAGGAAATCTGTAGTGGGAAGTTCTACCTGCATGGAAATAGTATTAGAGGGACTCTGGTCTTCTAGAACAGTCAGCCTCACTCTTATTGGAATGGAAGGATGCCTATGCAGGGGAAGGGGTCCCATGGAGTCCCAGAGTGGTCCAGCCCTGAACTGCTTCCCCCCTGGGGGCCAGCGGCCTCCCCATGTCTCACCAGGCAGGGCTGGCCCCAGGATCGCATGTGCCCGGGCCTGGTCCTGCCCTGGTCCCTTTCCCCCGAGAGATTGCACATTAAACACTTCTCTTTCTCTGAGCCATGTGTTATTTTTAAATGTACTCATCTCCTTCCTCTTCTCCTGATCCATATCTGCAGGGACAGCCTTTCCTTCCAGTTGCCCAGGCTACTGGGGTCATCCTGGAAGACTCTGGCTTTGTCAGACACATCCAGTTGGTCAGATCCGTGACTCCTTCAGATTCCAGTGTCTCTCTCCGGGCTGAGCCCCCACCACTTGGGCCCAGATATTCATGGTAGCTGCCCATGGGTCTCTCTGTCCCCAGCAGTCTCTTCTCAGATTAGTGTCAGGAACGAGCCTGATCAAATCCACATTTGATCACAGTCCCCCTGAGCTCAGAACCCCTCTGAGTTCCCAGCTCAATTGAGCAAAAGCCAAAGTCCTTACAGGGGCCCCACCTGACCTGGTCCTGATCCCTCTCTGGTTCCTCTTTGCCTGCTCCTTGCTCATTCTGCTCCCACCTCACTGGCCTCCTGTCTGCTCCTGGTGATCTCCAGGCACGCTCCCACATCAGGGCCTTCACCTTGGGTCTTCCCTCAGCCTGGAGCACCCACTAACCTCTTCAATGCTGCAACCTGTGCCCCCGCCCCCACCCCGGCCTGGGCCCCCACACAACGCAGCACACCCAATCTCCCTCACCTGCTCTCCTTTTTCTGTTAGCACCTTCTAACAGCTGCATCATTTACTTACTTACTGTGTCTATTCTGCACTATTCTCCTGCTCAGGTAAGTCAGAGGCAGGGATCTTTGTCTTATTCATTCATTTTAAATCTAGAACAGTGCTTGGCACATTGTAGGCACTCGAAAAATATTTGTTGAATAAATAAAAGTCATTAGAAATGTTTTCACTCTGTAAGTAATCCACCATGCTATAAAAAGTATGAAAAACAAAAAAGAAGAAAATTAAAATTACAGTTTTACCACTCAAACACAGCTTTATCATTAATGTCTTGAAAGAGTGTCTTTCAGTCCCTTTTGTTAAAATTTTTACAGCAAGATCCATGAGTTGCTTGTCTCCTACAGACACTATCCTAGACCGTTTCCAAAGATGATCTTATTCACAACAAGCCATGTGATAGGTATCACTCCTATTTTTCAGAAGAGGGAACAGGCCCGGTGGGATGAAGAAATCTGCCCAACATTAAACACTATCTTAACGAATTATGTTTGTACTGGATACAACATTTTTTTATCCTGTCCTTTTCACTTAACAATATCATGATCATGTCCCCATGTGATTAACACTATTTGTAAACCTAATTATTAATGGCTACAGAATATTCTTCCCAGGGGACATGCTATTGTTTCCCTCATCATTCATTATTTAAAATTTTGGCTATTTTTAACTTTGTATTACTATAAATAAACAACATTAAGCTTTTCCCACTTTTGTTGTTGTTGTTACTTCCTTCATCCAGATTTCAAGAGAGGAAACTCCAGGTGTCAAGTTGTACAGACTTTCTAAAAAGTCTCTGGACGCCTGTTACTGTGTTGATGTCTGTGACGGAGAGGTTCTCAGTGTGTGAATTATGTGTGGGGTGGTCAACTCTGATGTTTTATGGTGGTGTCTTTGTCCTATTCATGGGCCAGAATGGCTCACATTTCTCTGGGCAAGGACTTTGCTCATTATTGAAGTCTCCACCCTCAGCATGGCTACAGCCAAGGCCTCTGACCAGCCACATTAATATTGTAGCCAGGGCTCCTGAGGACCTAAATATTTGATCAGAGAGTGTGTTGGGCTGTCAGTGAGCCACATTTGGAGCAAGTGAGAGCCTCCTCCTATTCTGCGCAAAGTGGCATGAGGCCTGGCCACCCTCAGACAATGCGGCCAGTTGTCTGTGTAAAGGTACTCGCTGCGGAGAAGGCAAGTTAGCAATAATGACACATATTACAGCAGCCTCAACATTTACTCTTTGATTCCATGTCTGACAGCTGGCAACAGCATCCGCTGTCTGGGTGGGAGGGAAAGGCAGGGTCCATGACACCAAATCAAAGCCCTGGAGCACAGGAGTCCCTCTGCATGGTCATCTGTGAGTATATGGCTTGTCCTTGGATGATGGGAATGTTCATTCAGTTCAGTCACTCAGCACTTATTAAGCACCTACTGAGTACCAGTCTTTGCACTATTTTAATTGCTCTCAGAAGAGTGTCTAGCACATAGTAATTTAAAAATAATTAGCTATTATAATGGTATTTATAAAAGTATAAGAGTAACTTGTTACTCTTATTTTTTATCTCAATTCTGTGAGGGAGGCATGATCATTATTCCCATTTTACAGATGAGGAAACAGAGGCTCAGAGACTTATTAGCTAAGGAGCCAGGAGGCTGACCACAGACCTTGACCATTCATTCTAGATCTAGAACTGAACGTGAATGCTATGGTCCTGGCCTAGGCTCAGAGGCTGCCTGGGACTCCATACTTGTCTATCCAGGCTCCTCGTGCCCTGGCTCCAGCCTCATGACCCCAGCACCAGCTCCTTGGCCAGCCGTGGCTACAGGGGGAAAGGGATAGGCAAACTCCTGGGGCAAGTGGACCTGCCTCACAGATCAACATGGCCCTGAGAAGAAAAGATCCTATTTCCCACAGAAGGACCCATAGGTCAAGCTGGCATCTTGCTTACTGCCCATTATGAAGCTCCATTGCCTGGGTGATAAGGACCTGAAAGGAGACAGTAGTGAGCTGTGGGGATGACTGGGAGGTGATATAGTACAGAGGTTGGTAGTGGAGGAGGCCCAAATCACACAGCTAGCTCTCAGGGACACATTTGGCCATGTGACACTAACACAGAGTTGGCAGCCTGAGATGAAACCAGCTGGAACAGCCTTGGGCTGGGTCCTGGTGAAGAGCGGAGATCCGCGCTACACAGTGGCCAAGGGGAGAGGCCAGGACTCACTGTTTGTGTAAGGGTCATCAGCTCATCACCCTGGACAGCCTCCCGACAGATGTGTCCCACTCCCCACGCTCTCCAGCTCTCTGTGTGACACCACGTGCCATCCCATGTCCCAAGAATACCAAGTGGTACTACCATGAACACAGTGGTGCTCATCATGGTGGTGGTAACGATAATGCTATATCCGTACGACTCCTCTCACAACGCAATCACTGACTCCTGCCTGCCTTCCTTCCTTCCTTCCTTCCTTCCTTCCTTCCTTCCTTCCTTCCTTCCATCCTTTCTTCCTTCCTCAGGCATGCAAAGAGTTAGCAGAATGTCTCTCCTCTACCTTAAATTCTGGAATGACTTCCTTCACACTTAAAGTAGAAATCGAACTCCTTACCTGGCCTAGAGGCCCTGCATAACTGCGTTCCTCCATTAGCATCAGCCCTTCCCTTTGTCTGAAACTCCCTGCCCCCCGCCCCCCCAATCCTGAGTGGTCTCCAGGTCTCAGCCCAGCCCTCCATCCCTGGCAGGACTGGTGGCCCCTATGCCCCCCTCCCTTCAGAACTCTACCCCAGCACCCTGTTTTAGTTGCTCAATAAATCCTTTTTTAGTAAATTTACCTGTTTGGTGCCTACTCCGATTTTCAAAGCCGCAGGAGCACGGGGCCTGGTCTTGTTCACTGCGGCCCGAGCGTGCGTGCTGATGGCTGGCCTTGCGGCAGGAGAGAGGGGGAGAGAGCCGAAGGCCAGACCAAGCAGCTTCTGTGTGAGCCGGCTCTGGGGGTACAGGTGAGGGGCGCAGCCAGCAGAGGCCGGGTGGAAGGGGGGGGAAGGGCGCTGCGTGTGCCTATTGTGCCCCAGCCCCGGGGGTCTCTATCTCAGAGAGGAATGGGACAGGTGTGACTTTGCCCCTTCTGCGGATGGGACGTGCAGGTGCGGGCGGGAATCGACATCGCCCCCGGGTTGCAGGTGCGGCCGGTGGGAGGAGGGGAGCGGGCGGCTGCTTGTCATTCCAGCCGCGGCTTCCTTCGCTCGCGCCCCCACCGCGCCAGGAGTGGGTTTGCGATAACGTCCGAATAAATTATTTAAGCGCCTTTCCGCGCGAGAGGGGATGAAACTCCGGGCTGCTGACCGCGTGGGGGGAGGGGGACCTGCAGGGCTCCCGCGCTGGTTGGCGGGACAGTGGCCGCCCCCGCCCCCACCCCCACCCCCCACCCCCCGCAGGTGCTCCGGCGGCTCCCCAGCATCGAGCCTCATTTAGGGGGCAGGCCGGGTGGGGGAGGCCACGGGGTGGTGGTTCCCTAACTGGGGCTGGAGAACCGCAGGCAGCCGTGGGGCAGGGAGAACAGGCCGGGGTCACAGGCCGAGAGAACCCGAGGGAGCGCCCCCCAAGCCCCTCAAACGGGAGAAGGCCCCTGGGGGAGTGGAGTGCAGGGAGGGTGGAGAGTGGAGGACCTCCAACGGGGGTGGGGTTGCTGCCAGAGGAAAAGCCTCTGAATTAGGGGCAGAAATAGAGCTGGGCCTCACTGGCCTGGCCTTCTCACAATGGGGACCCAGGTGTGCCTGTGGGATCCTGGCAGTCTTTCCACAGGACCCAGCCCGGGCTCCTAACCAGGGCAGGGGACTTAAGGCAGGTGACTTGCTGCCTGTCCATGGAAGATAACAGCATGTCCCCTCAGGTCACCCAGCGTAGGGACGTGGTGTAAAGCCTGGCCTGGTGACCACTCACGTGCCCAGGCATGTGAGTAGTACCTTACTGTTTTTTCCTAAGAATCAACTCAGTCTGCCCAAGGGGGTAGAAGGGGCCTTGTGGCTGAGGTTTGAAGTATAAGTGACGCCTGGCACTACATAGTCCTCCAATCCCCAGCTCCCGATGCTAGCTGGCCTCGCGGGTCTGGGCCATGTAGGTCCTCGGGTCTCGAAGGGGCTGGAACCATGTGCCCACTTCTGCCTGAGGTCCTGTTGTTTCACGGCCCATATGTCGTGTCCCCCCCCCAGGACTCCTGTCCTTTCCCTCTGTGGGAATTCCTCCCCTCCCCCTGCTTCCCTCAGAGTCCCCATCCCCACCCCCTAAGCTGAATTTCCTGGGGCTTTTTGAAATCCAGACCAGAAAGGGAAGTGTCCAGTAGGCAACTTCTGCTTGGGCCCTGCCACAAACCTCTCCTGAGCCAGAACAGAGCCCTTGTTCGGAAGAGGGAAGGGTGGAGCGAGATACCAGGAGAAAGACATCAACCATCAACCAGTGCCGTGTCCTCAGGGCACTGCCCAGACTTCATCCTTTCTCTGCACTGGGGTAGGTGACCGGGACGGCAGCCTGGTGGCTGCAAGGAGAGAGGCAGGGCCCAGTTGGCACTGGGCAGGAGCACTGGTGGGAGCAGGAGGATTCTTGGCTGGAGAAAGGGCACTTGAGCCCTGGGTTTCTTTCTGAGTCTTGGGGGAAGTGGGTGCCTCGTTGGTGGGCTCTGTTTAAGGTGCCCTTGAAAAGTTTTTGCCTGGGGGACACCTGGGTGGCTCAGAGGTTAAGCATCTGCCTTTGGCCCAGGCCTTGATCCTGGATTCCCCAGATTGAGTCCCAGGATCGAGTCCCACATCGGGCTCCCTGCACTTCTCCCTCTGCCTGTGTCTCTGCCTCTTTATCTCTGTGTCTCTCATGAATAAATAAATAAAATCTTTAAAAAAAGGAAAAAAATAAAAATAAAAAAAAGAAGAAGAAGAAGAAAAGTTTTTGTCTAGGAGATTGCTTGAGGCAAAGGACTCAAGCCAAATGGGTTTAAACCCTAGCTGCTGCGAGCCAGCTGTGTGACATTGGGCCAGTGTTCTGACTTCTCTGAGCCTCCCCCATCTCGTGTGTAACTTTTATGTAAAGCACTGTCATACTCCTCCTCCTGTGGCCCTAGACCTGCCCAGGCAGGCCTGTGTGAGTCTCTCCAGGGCTCAGCACATAGGAGGGGTACTGAGCCCCGAGGGCTGTGAGGTAGAGAGCTGCTGTGGTGGTTGATGTGCTGACCTAGGAAATGAGGAGACCAGGAGTGAATACTGGCTCCAGTATGTGGTGCTGTGCTCTTAGGGAGCTTTGGCCCCTTCCTGGGCCTCAGTTTTCCTTCTATTAGTGGGGATCAGAGCCCTTGCCTGTCCACTCACAGGACACAGATAAAGTAACAATAGCTCATCCCCTGGGCCTGTTCCTGGAGGCTCTGTTGCCCTGAGTGCCGTTTGTGTAGAACCCACGTATCCACATGACAGCCTGTGAGGCAAGTACCGTCACCCCACTTTACAGGTGAGAGCACAGAGATGCAGACAGTTGGATGATTTACCCAAAGACACAGCCCACAGTGGCTAACAGTGGCTAAGGCCAGCTGCCGAGTGGGCCCTTCAACCATCCCAGCGTGCACTGGGGGCAGGGGAGGAATGGAAAGGATTTGCTTTCCAAATTCTTGGGCTAGCAAAGCTAGCCCCTGACACTCCTGAGACCCAGAGACAGGCAGGACTTGCCAAGGCCCCAGGGCCTGGTGGTAAGCTCCACTCTGCCCCCTCAAAGTGTACCCAGACGAAGCTGAACACAGGAACTGAGGCAGCTGGGGAGGTGGGTGGGACTGAGGGGGGAGAAGGGAGGTCTGGGGGCGGGGGACAGACTGTCAGCAGGCTGCTGCCTCATCCCCACCCCCTGTCAAGGCACAGATCTGTGTCCCCGGCAGGGCCTCCCACCTCCTGCCAGAACCCGACAGTTGCTCCCTGGTGAAGAAGAGTGGCTGCCCTGGGGAGGGCTGTCTGTGTGTGGCTCGTGCCACGTGCCACGTGGGAGGCCGAGCGTCAGGGCCCCCTGGCTCCCGCTGCAGGGTGAAAAGAAGGAAGCATCACTCCCACCGAACCTCTGCTGGGCCAGGCCCCAGAACGCACTGCTCTTTTGATCCTGACAACAACCTGCAGCGTGCAATTGTGATGACAGCCCATTCGGCAGAAGAGAAACTGAGGGTTAGAGAGCGTGGAAAGAAAATGCACATTTTTCTTTAAAGATTTTATTTATTTATTCATGAGAGACACACACACACAGAGAGAGAGAGGCAGAGACGCAGGCAGAGGGAGAAGCAGGCTCCATGCAGGGAGCCCGATGTGGGACTCAATCCTGGGACTCCAGGATCACACCCTGGGCCGAAGGCAGGAACTCAACCACCGAGCCACCCAGGTGTCCTAAAAAGGTATATTTGAAGGCAAAGGGGGCTGATAAGCGTGCAGGGTTTGAAGGCCCCACTGGTGGCACAAAGTGGCAAAAGGGCTAAAGGCTCAGCACAGGCACCTATTTTGTCCCTGGCGATGTGTGGGGGCTGGTAGCTCCATTTTACAGATAACCAAACTGAGGTTCAGAGAAGAGAAAGTATGTCTCCCTCCACCCCCCCGGGACTGGGTCACACTGCTGGCTGTGTCAGTGCTGACTTGCAGCCATTCTTTGCCCTGCTGGAAGTTTCAGTCCACTGGGGAAACATTCATACCAGAACCAAGGCAACTGAACTGTGGTTGAGATGCACTGATTGAGATCAACTGATTCCTTTGAGAGACAGAGACAGAAGAGGGGGTGCCCGTCAAGAGCATTTCATGAAGAAGGAGAAGGTGTCTGTCTGGGTCATCTGGGCTGCCATGCATCAATTCATTTGTTTATTTATTTTAAAGAATTTGTGATTTTTTTATTGTAATTTTTTTAAGTAAACTCTACCCTCAAGGTGAGACTCAAACTCCTAACCCTGAGATTTAGAGCTGTACACTCTACCGACTTGAGCCCGCCAGGCCCAGCACCCCTCCCGTGCCTTTTTTAAAAAAGAATTTGTAATTTTTTATTGTATTTTTATATTTATTTATTTATTTATATATGCTGTGCAGCAGTTTAAAAGGCAAGGTGGAGGGTGTATTTCAGTTATGGGAACAGTGGGAGCAAAGCCTGGAGTCAGAGGGCAGGTCAAGGCAGCGCTCTGAGAATGATGTGGTGTCTGGAGGGAGCACTGGCCCGGAGCAGGGAGGGGAGGGAGGCACCATAGCCCCCTGCTGCGGTCCCACAGGGTATGCAGAGTCTCTTTGAGCTCTGAAGCAGGGAAGGCCAGTGGGAAATGGCTGGGAGGAAGATGAACAGGGCCCAGGCCGCAGAGAGTGAGAAGGAAGAGCTGGGTTTGGAGGCAGGCTCCTGTGGGGCTCCTGGGGTCAGCTGGGCCAGTTGTCTGGGGCTTAGGCTCCAGCACCAAGTACATCTGGGTTTGAGTCCTGGCTCTGCCCTTACCTGCTGGGTGGCCTTGGGAAGTTACTTGACCTCTCTGAGCCTTGGCTTCCCTCTATGTGAAGAACGGCCTCCTGGGGCCATTGTAGATGGTGGCTGTGAGCCCAGGGCTTTTCATTTAACCCTCTCCACCTAGGAGGTAGGAGCTTTCATCACCTCCATTTCACAGAGTGGCAAACCAGTGCCCGGTCATGGCTAGGACAGAAAGGCCCAGACATTCAGACCCACTAGGAGATAACTTAGAGGGGCTGGAGAGGCTCCAGGGTGATTAACACTCTGTGGGGCCAGCATTGCCCTTCAACTTAACTTCTCTGTCAGCTAATCTTGCTTCTGCTCCCTCCCTTCCCTGGTGTTGATCCCTAATAAATGCCCAACACATCACAGTCCATCTTGGGGTCTGCTCCTGGGCAACCCTACCTGCCACTGGGCTCCTTTAGATTCCAGCCTGCATGACAGTCCTGAATCCTGGTGGTGCCCACATACTGCTTTTGTGAGGAGCATGGCCTCAGAGGCCAGTCCTTGAGATGTCCCCACCCACATCCTCAGGAGGATCCATGGAAATGAGGAACCAGCTGAGCCCTGGAGTGGGGTGAATGGCAGCTCCCCAGAAGATATGTCCATACCCTGATCCTTGGAAACCTAAAATTTTACTTGATTTGGAAAGAGGGTCTTGGTAGATATATAAAGGTTGTGAGATGAAGAGCTCCTCTGGATTATTCAAGTGGATAAATCCAATTATAAGTGTCCTTATAAGAGTGAGACCGAAGGAGAGAGACACACATGCAGAAGAATGGGGTGTGGAGATAGGAGCGTGTGGGCACAAGGCAAGGAAGCTGGCAGCCCCCAGAAGAGGCAAAGGAGGAGAACTGTCAGTGCCCCGGAGGGAGTGCAGCCCTGCCATCACCTGGATTTCTCACTCCTGGCCCCCCAAACTGAAAGGGGGTAGATTTCTGTTGTTTCAGGTCGTTCAGTTTGTGGTAATTTGAGGCAGCAGCCACAGGAAAGGAATACAGGCCCCATATGTACTTCCCACCCCTCCCTCAAGAGGCTTTCCAGGAAATCCCCAGAGGTCCCCGGGGTCAGGCACTCTGCCAGCCGGGGCTGGGGTCAGAACGGAGAAGTAGGCTCTTCAGAGGACGTTTTCTTTACCTTGGATTTTGACTTTGACTAGGAAGTACTTATCAAGAAGGGAAGAGAGAGGAATATCGTTTGCCTGGAAGAATTGATCATCACAGTGCCTTCTAGAAAACTCAACTTGGAGACATGGTAGGAAGGGAATGTACCAGGAGGACAGAGGAAGCAGACACAACAGAAGGCAACGGCTTGATCTCAGAGGCCACTTGATGCTCATGCAAGGCTTGTTTTTCTAAACTATGTTTTGAAACAGTTTTAAATTTCCAGGACAGTTGTGAGGGTAGTACAGAGAGTTCCTAATCACCCAGTTTCTCCTTCCTCAGGATGGCATGTTGTTACGACTAACCAACCAGTACCAGTACATTGTGATTAAGTTAAGTCCATACTGTATTCAGATTTCCTTGATTTGGGGCAGCCTGGGTGGCTCAAAGGTTCAGCCCAGGGCGTGATCCTGGAGACCCAGGATCGAGTCCCACGTTGGGCTCCCTGCATGGAGCCTGCTTCTCCCTCTGCCTGTGTCTCTGCCTCCGTGTGTGTGTGTGTGTGTGTGTGTGTGTGTGTGTGTGTGTCTTGAATAAATAAATAAAATCTTAAAAAAAAAAAAAGATTTCCTTAGTTTTTACCTACTGTCTTCTTTCTGCCCCAGGATCCCATTCGGATTACCCTGGTTGTCAAGTTGGCTTAGGCCACCGTTGGCAGTGGCAGTTTCTTATCCTTGTTTTTTATGGCCTTAACAGTTTTGAGAAGATCTGTCGGCATTTCGTAGAACGTCCCTCCACTGGGATTTGTCGAATGCTTTCACCATGATTCGTCAGAGGTTGTGGGTTTTGGGGAGAAAGAGCAGAGAGATAAAGGGCCATGTCCCTGACAGTATAATGACAGTACTTACTGTCAGCACGATTTCTCCACTGGTGATGCTGACCTTCATCTCCTGGCTGGGGTAGTGCTTGTCGGGCTTCCCTACTGTTACTGGAAGTTGCCCTCCCCCGTCCTGTACTGTACTCTTTGGAAGGTGGTTTCCTATGCCCAGCCCTGCCAACGCGGGGAAGAGAGGCTGGAGAGGTGAGGGGTTTCAAACAGGAAATTCACATGGTTAGGTTTTTCTTCTTTAAAATACAGTTTTGGGGGGATCCCTGGGTGGCGCAGCGGTTTGGTGCCTGCCTTTGGCCCAGGGCGCGATCCTGGAGACCCGGGATCGAATCCCACATCGGGCTCCCGGTGCATGGAGCCTGCTTCTCCCTCTGCCTGTGTCTCTGCCTCTCTCTCTTCTCTCTCTGTGACTATCATAAATAAATAAAAATTAAAAAAAAAAAACAAAAAAAAAAAAAAGAAGCTTTAAAAAAAAATTTAAAATACAGTTTTGGGGACACCTGGGTGGCTCAGTGTGAGCGCCTGCCTTCAGCTCAGGATGTGATCCCGATGTCTCTACCTCTCTCTCTGTGTCTCTCACGAATAAATAAATCTTAAACAAACCCAGTTTAGACAGAGATGCGGGGAAATAGACACCCTTGTCTTCTGTTGGTGCAAGTGTAGATTGGACAGTGTTCAGCAGGACGATTTGACACATCCATCCAAATGCTAAATGCACATACTCTGACCTAGCAAGTCAGCCTTACAGAAATGCCCACTCACAAGCGCAGCAGTATCTAGACGAGAATGCCTGTGGCAGCAATAGTGGTAGCCATCGAAAATGTGAAATAATTGAACACCCACTGACAGGGAAATGAAAGAGAAAGCTGTGGTAGATTCATATCAGAAAAGACTAAGCAACCAGCTAAAAAGAGAGAGGTAAATCTATGTATGTGACGTGTGAAGTTCTCCAAGATGTGTTACAGATGAAAAATACTTGCAGGCTCTTATTTATGATACGATTTCATTTGCATGAATAAAACATATATGCACATATGAATAGAAAATGTGTGTCAGGACCCACAAGGAACTATCCACCGTAGTGTGGTGGCTCTGAGGAAGGGGATGCTGTGGGGGGCCAGAGGAGGAGGGAGATTTTTACTTTTCACTTTATAACTCTCCGTTTGACATTTTGCACAATAAGCAAGTCCTGCTTTCATGAGAAAATGTTTTCAATATTAAAAATACTTCCTTGAAGAACTTCACTGTAAGAATCCACTGTGGCTGCTTGTGAAGGATGCGTTGGGGGAACCAGGGTGGGGTGGAGAAACCAGTTCCCAGCTATCAGGGTGTCAGATGACAACTGGAGGAGACAGAAAAGAGGGTGGGTTTGGCAGTGATGGGGTCCGATTGAGGGGACTTGGTGACTATGGTGGCAAGGTGGGAGGCCTGGTGGGAAGCAGATGTGTACTCGTCAAGGGGGAGGTTTGGGGCCACCCCATCACTCCCAGGTAGGAGGAGATCTTTAAACACAGTTTGTTTTTTTGTGGAGGAGTTGGGAAGGGGTACTATCACCCCAGCCTCCAGGGGACTGGAGTGGCCACCAAGTCCTCAGAGGAATGACGATCCTGGAACAATGCCAGCAGGGTGTCTGTCAGGAGAACAGGAACCTGTTGGCACTGTCACACATTCTACAGGATTCTATGATCAGATTAGCTTGCAGGTGGGTCTGGGAAGGCTGGGAAGACTTGCAGGTGGGTCTGGGAAGGCTGGGAAGACCAGTGGGGAGAGAAAATGGCCCAGGGGAAGGCCTTCCTTCTGAATTCTCCTACTCTTGCCTCCCCACCTCCTTCTAAATCTTTACATCTCACCACCTAATCACCCTCCTCAACATTCATATGGGGAAACAGACCCAGCAATGGGGAAAGGACTTGTCCAGGGTCACACAGTATCAGGGATACTTTGGATATGCCCCAATTCTGTGTTTCTCTATGGGACCTGTTTCCTGGTCCCACTGGTGACAGTCTCATCCCCACCCCATAGAGTCCTCATGCATAATTTGCAGGGCCTGATGCAAAATGAAAATGTAGGATCCCTCATTTAATGTTATCATTTAAGAATTTCAAGGGGGCACCTGGGTGGTGTAGCCGGTTAAGCCTCCTCCTCTTGGTTTCAGCTCAGGTTGTGATCTCGGGGTCGTGAAATTGAGTCCCAAATTGGGCTCTGCACTGGGCATGGAATCTGCTTAGGAGTTTCTCTCCCTCTCCATCTGTCCCTCCTCGCCTCTTTCTCAAATAAATAAATAAATAAATAAATAAATAAACAAATCTTAAAAAAAGAAAAAAAGAATTTCAAGATGGTGACTACAGAGTACTAATCCCTTTGACTTCAGGGCCCTGTTTGAGGGCACAGATTGCAGGAAGCAGGCTCCACTGCTTAGCCCTGTTAACTCCTCCCTTCCTCCTGGTGCATCCCATCCCCCAATGTCCGGTGGGTCCCAGCCCTGGGGTATCCCTCAGCAGTACTGGGGTGAGGAGGCATCACCTCTCACCGTCTGTAAGCTTCCTGAAGGGCCTACTCCAGAGTCCCCAGTGCCCAGCACAGGCCTGTGGGTATGTGTAAGTGATTAAGCACATTTCTTCCCACTAGGACATTGGGGTGAGGGACAGCTTGGAAGCCCCCTCCCACTCTGGCTCCCCTGGGGGCACAGCAAGGAGAGCTCTCAGACACAGTGCTTCCTTCCAGGCTCACCAGGAGGCTTCCCTCCTTCTGTGTGTGTGTGTGTGTGTGTGTGTGTGTGTGTGTGTGTGTGAAGGGGAAGGGGGAAGGGGGAAGGGGGAGAAGGAATGAATGGTAGACTAAGGAAGATTAAGGTGATAAGGGGATTTCAAGAGAGTAGCTGTAAAACTCTGTGACAGGGGTGAGGATTAATAGATTAGTATCC
Source organism: Nyctereutes procyonoides (assembly GCF_905146905.1). NCBI lineage: Eukaryota > Metazoa > Chordata > Mammalia > Carnivora > Canidae > Nyctereutes > Nyctereutes procyonoides. The sequence goes on along the minus strand of NW_026575140.1, from coordinate 33,991,245 downwards.
AGGGCCAGGCCCCTGGCTCCAGACTCTAAACCTGCAAATCTTTGCTAAATGTGGCTGAAATTCAGGGAGTTCACAGAGTACATCTCCCTCCAGACAATCAATCTGGGACTGATCATTGATATTATTCCCTTTGTACAGATGAAAAACTGAGACTCAGAGAAATCAAAACTCTTAAAAGTGGCTGAGATGCAGTTTATTTATTTGTTTGTTTTTTTTAAATTTATTCATTCATGACAGACACAGAGAGAGAGAGAGGCAGAGACACAGGCAGAGGAAGAAGTAGGCTCCATGCAGGGAGCCCGATGTGGGACTCGATTCTGGGTCTCCAGGATCACGCCCTGGGCTGAAGGCGGTGCTAAACCGCTGGGCCACCGGGGCTGCCCTGAGATGCAGTTTAAACCCAGTTCTGGCCCGAACTGCCTCCCTGGAGTACTGGGACTGTCCCTTGCCCCAAGTGAGTCAGGCCCTGTTCCCAGCCTCATGGCACTCATTGTCTAGTGGCTGAGACATACAGTGTAGTCAGAGAAGGCTTCCTGGAGGTGGTGGGGGAGAGATGCATAAGCTGTCTTTGAAAGCGTAACATCCTCTCTTCAGGACAGGGTAAGGGTAGCTGTCATCTATAAACAGAGAAGCCTGAACAAAAGGGTGGAGGAGGATCAGTCATGGTGGGTTGGAGTCTGTACACAGGGTTTGATAGAACTGAGGTTCTGGAAGGGTCCCTAAGTGGGGAGCAGCCAGGCTGAAGAGTTTCGCCTCGGTCATCTTGGCCAAGGAAGCTCAGACAGGGGCAGGTTGGAGGCCCTGGGGGAGGCTATGATGAGGCAGGAGGCTTCCCTCTGGGCTGCAAAGATCAGGGACCAGCTTGGCTGCAGAATGGCTATGGGGGGGCAGCCCCAGTGGCCCAGCGGTTTAGCACCGCCTTCAGCCCAGGGTGTGATCCTGGAGACCCTGGATCGAGTCCCACGTTGGGCTCCCTGCATGGAGCCTGCTTCTCCCTCTGCCTAGGTCTCTGCCTCTCTTTCTCTCTCTCTCTCTCTATCTCTGTGTGTATGTGTGTGTGTTTCTCATGAATAAATGAATTTTAAAAATCTTTAAAATTTTTTTTTTAAAAAAGAAAGGCTATGGGGTCAGACTTAGGTCACCTGGAAGTGGCCAAAGGAAATAATCAAGGACCTGTTTCTGCAGAGTTCACTCTGCTGACTCCTTCTAGTCCTGCCTCATGAGTCTGTGTGGAAATCTCAGTTCTAGCAGGCACCCCCTCAATTGTTTCAGGTGGAAGCACACCCAGAAGCCCTTGGATCTGTCCTTCTGGCTTGGGTGCCTCACACGTGCCAGGCCCCAGAACAGAGTTACAGAGAGGAAGATGGTGACCAGCAAGCCCCCAGGAATGCCTGCGTGGCAGATGGGAATGTTGAGGCAGTAGGCAAAGATTTACCCCAGGCTATACAATTAATGAGGGAGTGGCAGGCTGGGAACATTGGTCCAGGATGGGTCTTTTAATTCCCACTAGGGACAGGAACAGTTTTCATTGAGCAGGCACATGTCAGGGGCCTGCGGAACAGGCATTACTGTCCATCCTGACTACTTGGCTGACATGCAAGCTTAGAGAGGCTAAGGCCCTGCCCAAGGGCACACAGGTAGAAAGTGGGCAGGTGACTTCTCCACTGAGCCTTAGATTCCTCATCTGTGCAAGAGGGGATCAGGCTGGAAAAGGGTCCCAAGGAGCAAGGGGTTTGGGAACCTCTCCACACTCGTCTGAGAACAGGCTCCTGGAAATCAGAGTTCCAGTGGTACCAGGCCCTGACACCTGGCCAGACTCTCTCTGTCCCTGGGGCAGAGGCTGGGTCAAAGCCAACCCCAGCAATCAGAGGCTGCCCTTGGGGCTGTAGTAAAACCACCTTATAACAAGGCTGACAGCCTCCCAGTCATCGCTGCTCCCCACTGCTGGACACACACAGGCCCGAAACCAATGGGATCTTTAAACCAACGGGATGAGTCCCAGCCCTAAGGAGCCCATTGTATGCACATGTAGCTGCTGCAGGGTTTCAGGAGTAGAAGAATGAACCTCAGGGACAAAAGAGTAAAGTGAAGTCAAAGTTTATTAAGTGAAAGTAAGAACAAAAAGAAAACAAAACTCTCCATTGAAAGGGGTCCTGAGTAGCCTGCCACTGAGAGCTTTTATGGTCTTTCATAGGAAGCTGATCAGGGGACCTGGTAAATTTCTTGTCACTAACAAGGTGGGTTTGTAAATATCACATCTATATTTGTAACCATCATAATAACAAACAAGATGTTCTTGTAAATATCATGAACACAAACAAGGTGTTCCCTTCTCTCTGGTTAATATCTCCTCCATAACATTTCTCTACATCAGGGATTTCTGGGAGCCTAGTCAGGGAGCCCCCCTACCTATCTTTCCCTACCTAGCCTCACCTGTCCCGTACTCATGGTGAAAAGGGCACATGTGTAGATGAAGGTGGGGAGAGGAGGGGAGGGGATCAGGGAGTGGAGAGAAGAAGAGTGAAGAAAGAAACCAATGGTCACTACAAAAGTGGGTCAGCACCAGGAAACATAAAGGTGAGGAAGCCCAGAGGAGGGAAACTTACCAGCCTGGAGATCAGGGAAGACATCTTGGAGGAGGCAACTCTGGGGGAGGAGAAGAAAAGCAGGGGAAAAGCATCATGAGCAAAGGGAAGAACAGAAACAAAGGTGGGAGGATGAGGACCAGCCTGCTATGTCTGGGGAGCTGTGGTAGTTTAGTGGAAGCTGTAGGCTGAGGGATAGGAAGGAGGCACAGAGCCTCAGAATCAAAGAGCCTCCAGTCAGAAATTGGGAGTTTACTCAGCAAGTGATAGGAAGCCACTGAAGTTTAGTGTGTTAAAAAAAAAAAACCAAAAGTTTTGTTATAGACAATTTCATATATATATACTAGTAAAGAGAACGGGATAATTAGCCCCATCTTTCAACTTCCAACGGTCATCTGCTCATGACCAAGTTGTTACCTTCACTACCACCCTCCTCTGCAAACTGGATTATTTAAAAGCAAACCCTTGATAGCATATCTTTTACGTTACAGTTTTAATGTAAAGCTTCAAGAGTAAGGATTCTTTAAAATAATAATAATAATCACAATTGTTACAGGCTGAGTTATGCTCCCCCCCCCAACTCATATGTTGGGGTTCTAACTCCCAGGACCTCAAAATGTGTCTGTATTTGGCTTTTATTTTTTTATTTTATTTTTATTTTATTTATTTATTCATAGAGAGAGAGAGGCAGAGGGAGAAGCAGGCTCCATGCAGGTAGACTGATGTGGGACTCAATCCCGGGTCTTCAGGATCACACCCTGGACCGAAGGTGGCGCTAAACCACTGAGCCACCAGGGCTGCACTGTATTTGGCTTTTAAAAGGGTCTTTAGAGGCACTGGGAGGCTCAGTGGTTGAGAGCCGACCTTTGGCTCAGGTCGTGATCCCAGGGTCTTGGGATCGAGTCCTATACCAGGCTTCCCTGCAAGAAGCCCGCTTCTCTCTTTGCTTGTGTCTTTGCCTCTCTGTGTCTCTAATGAATAAATAAAATCTTAAAAAAAAAGCGGGGGGGGGGGGGGAGAGGATATTTAAAGGGGTCGTTAAGTTACACTGAAACCATTATAGTAGCTTTAGTTCACTATGACTGCTGTCTTTACAAAAACAGATTAAGGCACAGATACACACAGAAGGAAGAAGACAGGAAGATGCAGGGAGAAACTAACCATCTACAAGTCAAAGAAAGAGTCCTCAGAAGAAACCAACCCTGCTGACACTTTGATCTTGGACTTCTAGCCTCCAAGACTGTGAGAAAAATAAAGTTTTGTTGCTTAACCCACTCAGTCTATGTGGCATTTTGCTATAGCAGCCTGAGCAAACTATGGAAGATTTATTTATTTACGTGTTATATTGTTAAACAATTAAAACACTTTAAATATTATTCAGAATTCCTTAACAGTGTCAAATATCGGGATCCCTGGGTGGTGCAGCGGTTTGGCGCCTGCCTTTGGCTCAGGGCGCGATCCTGGAGACCCCGGATCGAATCCCATATCGGGCTCCCGGTGCATGGAGCCTGCTTCTCCCTCTGCCTATGTCTCTGCCTCTCTCTCTCTCTCTCTCTCTGTGACTATCATAAATAAATAAATTTTAAAAAAAACATTGTCAAATATCCAATCCCAATGATCTCATGATTTTAGCAGTTGGTTTGAATGAAGATCCAAATAAGGTCCACACATTGCATTAGATTATTAGATCTCATAAATCTCTTAATCTGAGGGTTTCCCCCGCTTTCTCCCCCTACCTCACCATCTGGATTTTTCTTATTTGCATTCCGGTTGCATTATTTAACATGTTCCTCTGTCCACTGTATTTCCTGTAAATTCATGGTTAGAGGTAGAGGCTTGATCAATTTTATGCTGATTTTCTAAAAAGAATAATTCATAGGTAGTATTGTGAACTTCACAGGAGGAATAAAATGTCTGATAGTCATTTTGTGATGTTAGCAGTCATTGATGAACATAGACCCAATCCGTTATTTTATTAGGGCTTGGAAAATTAAGATATTCTGATTCCCTTATTCCTTTATCATTTTTTTTAGTTGGAATGTTTCTATTAAAAGAAACTTCCTTTTATTAGCTATTAGGTTACCTTGAGGAACAGTCACTGAAGGTGTTATAGTCTAAGCAGGTGTGGGATAGGATCAAATATGCATTTCCTAAAAGAAAATCTTAAAAGACTAAGTACCACAGAATAAACCAAGGACATTGTTAAAGAGCTATTCTCTTAAACCATCACCCTCTAAATGTTTTATTATTTATTTTATATGTCTATTATTTTTTAAAGATTTTATTTGTTTATTCGTTTGAGACACACTGAGAAAGGTAGAGACATAGGCAGACTCTGTGTGGGGAGCCTGTTGTAGAATTCGATCCCAAGACCCCAGGATCACACCCCGAATAGAAGGCAGATGCTCAACCACTGAGCCACCCAGGTGCCCCTAAATATGTTTATTTTAAATGCTACACCTAGCACGGGGCTCGAACTTACAAAAGATCTAGTCACACACTCTACCAGCTGAGACAGCCAGGTGCCCCTAAATGTCTTAAAGTGGGTTTTTCTCAGCCTTTAAGGAATAGATACTGCCAATGGCAAGTAAACTGTTCGGGGGCATAAAGTTAAGGAGAACTTCCAATTATTTTCATGAAGGCAATTTAATATTGATAGCACAGCAAAGCACAAAATAGAAAACAAAAACCAGTCTCACATAGGGCACCTGGGTGGCTCAATGGTGAAGCATCTGCCTTTTGGCTCTGGTCATGATCCCAGGGTCCCAGGATCAAGTCCCACATCAGTCTCCCCATAGGGAGCCTGCTTCTCCCTCTGTCTCTTCTCTCTCTGTGTCTTTCATGAATAAATAAATAAAATCTTTTTTAAAAATGTCTCACATAAATATTGGGGGTGTGACTATCCTAAATGAAACACGTTTTAAGAATTGTGATGATTAGTTTATATGTCAACTTGACTGGGCCACAGGTATTTGGTTAAACATTATTCTGGGTGTGTCTATATGAGAGTATTTCTGGGTGAAATTACTATTTGATTCAGTGGCCTGAGTAAAGCAGATTGCCCTCTCCAGTGTGGGTAGGCCTCATCCAATCTGTTGAGAGCTTGGATAGAACAAAAGCTAAGGAAGGGAGAATTCTTTCTCTCTGTCTGTCTTTCAGCGCGTCTGGGACACTGATTTCCTGTCTTCAGACTGAGACTAGAACTGAAAAACTATCGGCTCTCCTGTTCACAAGCCTTCAGACTCATACTGGAACTACACCATTTGTCTCCTGGTTCTGGACTTTCTGTCTCCATAACTGTATGAGCTAAATCTTTATAATAAATCTCTATCTGCACACAGGCACATGCACATGCCCATTGTGTTCTGTGTTCTGTTGCTCTGGAGAATCTTAATAGAGGAATGTAGTTTAGAATTCAGAGCATAGTAAGAAAATGGCACATGTCTATAATTAATCTTTGCATGGGTCAATTTTAGAAAACCTATTAATGTGGATTAATATCAAGAATGTAATATTATAAAATGTCATCATTATAGATCAAAAGAAGAAAAGTATGTTATTTTATCTATAGACGCTGAAAAAAAACACTTGCTAAAATTCAACTTTAATTCCTGGTTTTTAAAAACTTCTTGATAAAATAGAAATAGAAGGATATTTCCTTAATAGGAAAATATATACAGGGGCAAAAGCATCGGTATGTATAACAACCTGAAACATTTCCGATAAATTCATGAGCCAGACAAGGATTCTCTCTCACCAGGCTTGTTTACCATTACAATGGAGAACAAGCAACTATAATTCCACAGGAAATAGCAGGCATGATATCAGAAAGAAAGAGACAAATGTATTGATGTATTGTTTTTAAATAGGATATGATCATACAGTTGAAAAACTCAAGAAAGTAAAAGAATTGTTTCAAATAAGGTTAATCAGTAAGATAATCAGGTAAAAAATTAAAATATAAAAATTAATAGCTTTCTTATACATGAACAGTGAATTATAAAAGACAATTAAAGGAAAAATCCCATCTACAAAGATAGCAAAGAAGACAAGATATAAAAATAAAATAGCCATACATTTAATAAGAAAAATGCAAGTTCTATATGAAAAAAATGTAAATGATACCAGACACCTGAAACAAAACAGAAGTAAATGGAAACAGTAGCTGGTTCTTAGATAGGAAGATAGTAAAAGAAATCATTTTTTTCTGTATCAATACATATATATATATTTGAAATTATTCCAATAAAAATAAAAAATAGGGTTCTTAGTAGTACATATTAATTAGTGTAAGCCAATTGTTTTAATAAATAAACCCAAGTATATATACCTAGAAAATGGTAGATGTTTATTTCTAGCTTATATGAAGCCCAAAAAGAGATATTCCTGATTGGCAGGTATCTGTGTGTGTGTGTGTGTGTTCTCTCAACCAGACTTCTTTAATTTTTGGCTCTGCTATTTTCAACACATAATTTCTAAGGTGACTGTGCTCATGAGTCTGAAGCTGGCAGAGGAACATGAATGATTAAGCATGGGACTTTTTTTTTTTTAAGCATGGGAATTTTTTTTAAGCATGGAAAATTTTTATGGACACACATCACTACCACTCACATGCCATTGGCTAGAGCTCTGTTGTATGACCACATTTAATTACAAGAAAGGCTAGCATATGGAGTCTGAGTGCCCAGGAAATACAAAACTTGCGTTCAAAGTACTCTTGAGTTCAAAGTACTCTTTGTCATGGGAAAATTTACAGATTTTAAAGTTCACATGAAAAATGTGCAAGAATAGTTGGAGAACATTATAAAATTTATGCAAAACTCAACAATTTGGATGAAATGGACAAATCTTTAAAAATGTAATTCTAGCAAAACTGACAAAAGAAGAAATAAAAAACCTAAACAGACCCATATCTATCAAACAAATGGAATTTGTAGGGGTGCCTGGCTGACTTAGTTGAAAGAGCATGAGACTCTTGATCTCAGGGTCATGAGTTCAAGCCCCACACTGGGTGTAGAGATTACTTAAATAGATAATTTTCTTTAAAGAAATGGAATTTGTAGTAAATATCCTTTCTACAAAGAAAACTCAAAGCCCAGATGGGCTTCACTGGTGAATTTTTTTCAAACATTTAAAGAAGAAATAACACCTACTCTACACAAACAGCCTCAGGAAAATAGAGCTTTAAAATCAGCAATGAATGATGAATTTCACCATCTATGAAGAAAACAGTATGAGCTTTTTCCAACTTGTTATATGGGACCAGCATATGATACAAAAGGTTGATGAAGATATCATGAGAGGGATGCCTAGGTGGCTCAGTGGTTGAGTGTCTGTCTTTGGCTCAGAGCATGATCCCAGAGTCCCAGGATTGAGTACTGTATCGGGCTCCCTACATGGAGCCTGTTTCTCCTCCTTCTGCCTGTGTCTCTGCCTCCCTCTCTCTCTCTGTTTCTCATGAATAAATAAATAAAATCTTTTTAAAAAATATATTATGAGAAAAGAAAATGCAGACAATGAATATAGATGTGAAAATCCTAAACAAAATATTGAGTAGAATCCAAAAACATAACAAAAGAACAATACATCATAACCAAGTGAGATTTGTTCCAAAAATGCAAAGTTAAACATTCAGAAATCAATTAATATCTTTCATTATATTAACAAAAGAGAAAACCCGTATTGCCATTTCAATAGGTGCAGAAAAATCATTTGACAAAATTCAAAACCTACTTCTGATTAAAAACTATCATCAGGGGATCCCTGGGTGGCTCAGCAGTTTAACGCCTGCCTTCGGCCCAGGGCGTGATGCTGGAGCCCCAGGATGGAGTCCCACATCGGGCTCTCTGCATGAAGCCTGCTTCTCCCTCTGCCTGTGTCTCTGTGTGTCTCTTATGAATGAATGAATGAATGAATGAATGAATAAATAAATAAATAAATAAAATTTTTAAAAAATAAGTAAATGATAAAAAAAAAAAAACTATGATCAATGGTGAAACACTGAGTTTTTTCCAAGCACAGGAATAAAGCAAGGATATCTACTTTCACCACTACAATTTGATACTGAGCTGGAAGTTTAAGGTAGTGCAATAAAACAAGAAAGAGAAACAAAAGGTGTAAAGATTAGAAAAGAGTAATCTAAACTATTGGAATCTGCAGATGATACATTATTTACATAGAAAACCCTAGGGAATCTATAAATAATTATAGGAACTAAAAAGCAAATTTAGTAAGGTTAGGGGATATTAGGTAACTTGAAAAAAATCAATTTTACATCTATATGTTAGCAAAAAAAGCAACTGGAAAAATGAAATTTTAGAAATATCACTTACATTGTTATCAGAAAACATAAAATACTAGGAATGTATCATAAAGTAGGTGTAAACCTGTATCTAAAAATATATAAAATATGACTAAAAGAAATTAAAGAGTAACAAAATGAACCAGGGATATGCATTGTGGATTCGAAGACCTGATATATTTAAGACATCCATTCTCCAGCACCTGGGTGGCTCAATCAGTTAAGGGGCTGCATTCAGATCAAGTCATGATCCTGGGGTCCTGGGATGGAGCCCCACATCAGACTCCCTGCTTCTCCCTCTGCCTGCCACTCCCCTTGCTTGTGTTTGCTCTCTCTGTCAAATAAATAAGTAAAATCTTAAACAAAAATAAGACGTCTATTCTTCCCACATTGGTAGATTTCACACAATCCCAATCATAATCACAGTAGGCCTTTTTGAAGAGGTTGACAAACTGATTCTAAAATTTATGTGAGAATTTAAGAGTCCAGAAGAGCGGAAACAATTTTAAAATGAAGAAGTTTGAAGAACTGATACTGGCTGCCTTAAAGACTTACTTAAAACTACAGTAATTATGACAATGCAGTATCAATGTAAGTGTAGACAAATAGATCAAAGGAACAGAATAGAAAATCCAGAATAGACTTTCCATATATGGTTATCTGAGTTCCAATCAAAGCACTGAAACAATTTATTGGAGGGGAATTTGTTTTTTAACAAATGGTGTCGAAACAATTGGATATTCACATGAGAAAATGTGAGTATGAGAAAACTCAACCTTGCTCTCACACCACACATGAACATTAGTTTGATATGGATTGTAAACCTAAATGAAAATGTCAAAATCATAAAGCTTCTAGAAGAAAACATAGGAGAATATTTTAGAGAACTCAAGAGGTAAGCAAAGATATCTTGGACAGGACACAAAATAACCATAAAATAAAAGAATGGATGTGAGACTTGGAAATTAAAAGCTTCTGCCATCAAACGATATCACTGAGAAAATGAATAGGCAAGTTACAGACTGGTAAAAAAAAATAGTTGTAAAACATATATATCTGAAAAAGGATTGGTATCCAGGAAATATAAAGAACTCCTACAACTCAATAATAAAAAAAGACAACACAATTTTTAAAATAAGCAAAAAATTTGAGCAGATTATTCACAAAGGAAGATGCACAAATGGCAAAAAAAGTGAATGAAGAAGTGCTTGATGCCTTCTGTCATCAGTGCAATGCAAATTAAACCATGTAAGATGCAACTACACCCCCACCAGAATAATTAACATTTTTATTTTTTTAAGATTTTATTTATTTATTCATGAGAGACACACACACACAGAGGCAGAGACATTAGGCAGAGAGAGAAGTAGGTTCCATGCAGGGAGCCCGATGTGGGACTCGATCCGGGGACCCTGGGACCACGCCCTGAGCTGAAGGCAGCCGCTCAACCGCTGAGCCACTCAGGCATCCCGAATAATTAACATTTAAAAAAATTGGGAACATCAACTATTAGCAAGGTTGTGGAGCAACTGAAATTCTTTTTTTTTTTTTTTTTAAGGTAAGCTCTACACCCAACAAAATGGGTGTAGACTTGAATTTATGATCCTGAGATCAAAAGTTGCATGTTCTACTGACTGAACCAGCCAGGAGCCCCTGAAATTCTTATATATATTATTGGTGGGAATGTAAAATGGCACAACCACTTCTGAAAAAAAAAATCTGATAGCTTCTTATGAACTATACATATATCGACCCTCTGACCCAGCAATTCCATTCAAGAGAGATGAAAAAAATGTATTCATAAAAAGGTTTCATAAGAATGTGTGTAACACCAGGGTGCCTGGGTGGCTCAGTTGGTTAAACGTCTGCCTTCAGCTCAGGTCATGATCTCAGGGTCTTGGGACCAAGACTGTTGTGCTCCCTACTCAGCAGGGAGTCTGTTTCTCTCTCTGCCTCTGCTTCCATGCCCCCCCCCAACTTGTGCTCTATCTCTCTCAAATAAATAAATTAAACCTTTTTTTTTTAAATGAAAGGAATGTTTTAACAGCTCTTGGCAGAGTAGGTCCCAAACTAAAAATAGCCCCAGTGTCTATTGATAGGGGATTGGCTAAATAAACTGGAATATCCATATAATAGAAGAGCACAGCAATAAAAAGGATCAAACTATCGATAGCCACAACAACCTGGATAAATTTCAGAAACGTTATGCTGAATGAAATAAGGCTTACATAAACATGTGCATACCATATAATCCCATTTATGTGACATTTCAGAACAAGCAAAACAAATCCACAATGAAAAAACTCAAAGTTGTGGCCTCTGTCATGGTGGGGGTGGAAACTGGGATGGAACCTTAGGGAATCTTCTGGGAAGATAGAAATGTTCTGTCTTATTCTGAGGGGTAGTCCCATATGTAGACAATTGCCAATTGTGTAATCTGAACACTCAAAATCTGTATTTTTTATTATATTTAAATTATATCACCAAAAAAACCCTAAAAAGAATAGCTGGGAAGATGATAAAAAAAGAATCCAGAATTAGACAGAAACACATATGAAACTTTAATTTGATAAAGATGTCATTGCAAATGAGTGGGTAGAAATGGATTATATAATAAATGATATTGAGGTAACTGGAAAAAAGCAGGATGGAACCGTATGTCATTGCTGACACCAGCATTAATTGTGGATGGATCAAAGATTTAAAGGTAAATAAACAAAACTGTGAAAGTACTGAAGCAAACATGGGTAATTCATGATTCTAAATCTGGAACTTTCTCAAAATGATTCAAATGCAGAAGCTTGGAAGAAAATATGAACATAATCTCTAAAATTGAACAGGTCTGACTGGAAAAAAGTTCCACAAATACAATTAAAAGAAAACAATCAAACATTTATGTATCTATAAGACCACAGGTCAATTTTTTTATCAAGAATCCAGAAGGAAAATGGGCACAGGACATGAACAGAAGGCTCACAGAGTGTGTCTACAAATGGCTTCTAAACATAAGAAAAGATGTTCATGCTCAGTGGCAACACAAGAAATGCCATATAGAAACTACATCAAGTTACCGTTTTCCCCTATTGGATGAGATAGACCACATTTTTTGTAATACCCCGTATTGGTAAGAGTAGGGCTCTCTCATGCATTGTTGACGACAGTATAGATTGTTCCAGGTCTTAGGAAGACAATCTGAAGATATCTTTCAAATATAAAATTGCACATACCCTATGACCCAGCCATTCAACTTCCAGGAATTAATTCAACAGGTACACTTCATGTGTCCAGAAAGATGAATGACAGAGATATACAGTGCAGCCTTGTTCCCACTGGCAAAATAACGGCCATCGAAAGGAGGCTGGTTGAATAAATGACCAGGTCTGGGTATAATGGAATTCCATGAAACTGCCTGAAGTTCACCAAAGTGGATTAATTTGGTCTCTCAGAATGTGGATCCTGCAGCCAGAATGCCTGGGCCCTAACCCCAGCTCTGCCACTTACTGGCAGTGTGACCTGGGGCCAGTTACCTAACCTTGCCTGTCTGTGCCTCTGTTTTCATATCTCTAAAGTGGGGGTTGTAATTAGCAATAACAGGAATAGTAATACCACCTACCTCAAAAAGTTATGCTGAGACCTTTAAAAAACCAGGTCTTAGGACATTTAGACCAGTGCCTGGCACATGGTAAGTATGTGTAGACAATAATTACTACAAATTTGAATCAATCTCCAAAATATATTAAGTACAGAAAGACAAGGTGCCATTCCAGCTGTATAAAACTGGGGTGTGCAGGATAGCTCTAAATATTCACACTTGTGTGTGTATAAGACATCTCTAGGAGGGCCTGGAAACTAGAGGTTCCATCTGAGGAGCGATCAGGGATGGGAGATGATTCTCAGTGAGTAACTTTTATGATTTTAAATATATATTTTTACTAGGTATATGTATCATATATTCAAAAATTTTAAAATTAAAAAAAATATGTATTTTGAAAAGAAAATCCCTTGGGGTGGTGGAACTGTTGCATGTCCTGGTTATGGGTGTGGTTAGACAAATCTATACGTGTGTTAAATTCATAGAGTTGTACATCAAAAGAAAAATAAATTTGCTGTAAAAAAAAAAAAAAGTCCCTTTGGCTCCAATGCATAATACAGAGTAAGCCTGGAGGCCAGGAGGTCAGTGAAGAGGTGACTGCATTTTGGAAGAAAAGAAACTCTTGGAGCCCAGGGAAGGAGTAACAGTAGTGGAGACAGAGAGACGAGAATTCAGAACTGCACAGGAGAAAAGCTTGTGCTTCATTCTCTCATGAAACACAGCCTGACTTAGCAGCACCGTTTGCTGGGCACAGGCCAGGCACCTACTTGACCTAACAATCCGTGCCCATGGCGGTTATTGTCATTCCAATTTTCCAAACGAGGTTAAAATCATTTGTCCAAGGTGTAAGTGGCAGGGCCTTTGAACCCAGTCTGTCTGACTTCACACTTCTACTCTTTTCCCTAATAAATAAGATCCAGAGGAGTCTGGGAAGGCTTCACAGAGGAGGTGACATTTGAATGGGGGCCTCCAAGAGTTTCTCCAGGGCTCTGTCCTGCACCACTCCAAGCATTGCCGTTCACCAGGTAGTCTCTGTGATGGGCTCCCCCTGCAGTTGTGCTCTGCATGGGCTGCAACTCTGAGTTCTTCACACAGAAATGGAGAAGGTGCCCCCATTGGATTTTGTTTTATAACAAATCACCTCCCAAATTAGCAGTTGGTTTAAAACAATAAACATTTATGTGTCAGCTAGTGACTTCCTCTAACCCCAGGTGGGCTTAATCCTCTACTCGAGACAGCTGCTGAGACAGCTATAAAGAGACCAACCGTCCTGGTTTGCTGGAACCTTCTCCAGGTACAGCGATGATAGACCCGCATCCCAGGAAGCCCGTCAATCCTGGGCAAATTGAAACAGTCAGTTGCCCTGGCTGACTGGGGCCGTCAGGTCTAGGTTGGCCCGGGCTGAGATGGCTGGGGCCTCTCTCCATGGTGTCTTCCCACCCCCAGCAAGCTGGCCGAGGCTGTTCTCATGGCAGCAGTGACAGGGATCCAGAGTGAGCAGAGGGCATGCCAGGCCCCTTGAGGCCTTAAAACTCACAAGTGGCCTTTCTGACACAGTCTATTTATCAAAGCAAGTCATAAGGCCAGGGTGGATTAATGGGGTAGAGAACTCAGCTCCCCTGCTTGATGGGATGGATTGTAAAGTCCTGTTTGCAAAGGACATGGAAGCGGGGGCCAAGGATGGAGAACTGGGGCCGGTTGTGTAATCAATCAGCCACAGAAGGCAAGTCCCGACTCAGGCCCAGCAATAAGCCCAGCTGACTGGTAAATGCCTATTGTTTTCAACCAACTACTGAACTTGGAAGACGGTTTATTACACAGCAAAATCTGACTGATCCACCCTCTCCATCTCATGGGGTGTATTTGGGGAGCGGCAGGAGGTTCAGTGTGGCTGTAGCACGGTGGGTTGTCAAAAGATGGGGAGAGAGAGGAGGCTGGCTGGGTCTACATGCTTTCTCGTCTCCTGGACCGGCAGGACAAGGACAACAGGAGAGGGACCATTATTCCTTCATACAGGTGAGAAAGACAAGGGCCCAGAGAAGGCAGATCGCACCCAAGGCCACACAGTCAGTGTGCGCAGGCAGGGATGGGAAGCAGGGCTTTCCCCGCTGGGCCCAGGAAAGCCGTGGGAGGAAGGGGGCTGGAAGGTACTTTTGCAATCTCTTTACTTAATACCCAAAAGCCATCATGTATCCATTAAAGAATGGGGAGGGGAGGCCTGCCGGACATGGGTGGGTGCTGAAATCACGGAAATACCCCACGGCACCTCTACACTCCAGCAGGACTACATTTATTTATTCTTTCAATTTGAATGATTATTTTCTTTCCTCCAAAAATTCCCTGGGGCTCCCTCTATATCATTAGCTGCAAATGGATTTGCAGGTGTTTAATTAGGCTAGAAAATTATAGCAGCCAGAAGCCTTGACCAGGACTCTCTCGCCTCCTGGGGAGACCCTCAGGCCAGGAAATCAGGCCAGTTCCAGGGAAAGGGCCTCCCTGCTGATGTCCTGGCCAGTCAGCTCTCTGTAAAGCCACTCAGCCGCCACTGACCTTGTGGCTTTGGACTAACTGCTCCCCTCTCTAGGCCTCAAGCTCCTGGTCTGTACCCTGAAGGGTGGACAAGGTGAGAAGGGGTGTGGTGGGATTTGAGACAGCAAGGAGACTGTGTGAACAAACGGGCAGTGTGGCAGGACCCACCCTGGCTGTGCCAGAGTTCATTACAGCCCCCAAGGAGGCCGTGGGCAGCAGGCAATGCTGGCAAGGCAAGGAGGAAATGGGAGGAGCACTATCCTCTCTTAGAAAGGGCAGAGGATCATCTGGTTTGACCAGCAGTCCTGCTTGTGGCCCACAGCTTGATGGCTGGCAGTCTGCGCTGACTCACTTAAGCTTCTCTGCACTCCCAGGGGGAACGTCTGCTACCCTTGAGGACAGAGGGCAGTGACTGTCCCGTACTGCACAGCTGGTGTGAAGCATGGGCAGTCTAACCTGGCTTCCTGGCTCTTTCCACAAATCTGCTAGATGTTTCCAGCAGACCTTTTAACCGGCAACTTCCCGGGACTGGACACTCTCCATTTGCCTCTACTCTCTGCTCCACCCCCTGCATCACTAGGGCTCCCTTGCCCTCTGGCTTTTGGTTGGTTCCTGGGGTGGGAAGCAGCAGCAGTTGCCCGGAGGGTGGGAGGAGAGACAGGCTGGGGATTTGTTGCCTGGATCCCTTCCTGTTGGACCGGCTTGCTTCCTTCAGCAAAGCTGGCTGATGAAACTGGTACCCCGCAAAGCCCTTTCCCTGCCCGTCCTCTGTCTCTGCAAATCTCAAGAGCCGGTGTCTAGCATTTGCCTTTAATCAGTGCAATTTTCTGTAAAAGGTTGTTTTTTAAAAAATTGAATCTGATTTTTTAAAAATAAAATATTAATTTTAGAACAGTTTTAGGTTTACAGAAATATTGTGAAGGTAGTTCAGAGATCAACTCACTTCTACTTTATTTTAAAGGGCAGCTTTTCATTATACTCACAAATGGAAAACCACCATGACTTGCCTCACATGGACTTCAATCATAAAAATGAACAGGGAAAACAAAACAATGCCATTAAATTTTGAAAACTGAAATAAAAAATTAACAGCCCCATACAAGTACGAATCAATCTGATTGATTTGTTAAAATACATTCTGTGCAGAATTGGCCAGGGTCTCTGTGTGTATGTAGATAAAAGAGAAGGCAGGTTATGAAGCCCTTCACAGTGCAAGGCCACGGCCGGGTGTTAGGTGCTTTGCCACCCTGACCCACATCCACCGGCCAGCAGAAGCACAGCCAGCATCGAGGAGCTCCCACCTCTGGGGAGGCAATGATCTGAGGCCTTACATCTATTAGCTCATCAGAGCCTCAAGACAACCCGACAAGATGTTAGGTGCTATTATTATCTCACTTTTTAAATGGAGAGATTGAGGCAGGTTGAAGAACTGTTTCAAGGCCACAGGCAGAAGCCACACTGAGGCAGTCGGGCCTCTAAGCTTGCATTTGCAACCGCTGTGCTCTGTTCCCAGAGAAGGCCTGGACTGTCTTTAAAAGAGGATTCCAGGAGGGATTTCCACCTGGTTTTATTTTTACCCCATCAACTTTATACTCTGAAATTCCTCGATTACACAGAAAAGGTGACAGCCTAGAAATGAACGCCCTATATCCTTCTCCAAGATTCAACAGTTAACACTCTCTCCCTATAGTTTGTATTTTTCCATTTCAAATTGAAATAAACAAAGCCTCTTTGCCATGTGTCCTTGGCAATAATACCAGGTTTGATGTGCTCGTTATTGTTTTCTAAATACATTCAGGAATAAATAAACTACTGTGAAAATGAGGAGACACTTGCCCACGCATCTCCTAAAATCATCCTGTGCGCTCCTGCAGGTAAGACTGCTATATACTGGGAAAATCAGGCCTTAAAATAGGAGGGATCTCTGTGGATCTCTGATTATTTTCAACAAGGCTGCCACCCAAACCCACCGGCTCCCTCCCGTGATAGTGTGGGGGCTAGGCGGGGAAGGCAGGAGCATCCTGCCTAAACTGGGATGGAGGGTAGCCCCGGTGGCGCAGCGGTTTAGCGCCGCCTGCAGCCCGGGGTGTGATCCTGGAGACCCGGGATCGAGTCCCACATCGGGCTTCCTGCATGGAGCCTGCTTCTCCCTCTGCCTGTGTCTCTGCCTCTCTCTCACTCTCTCTGAATGAATAAATAAATAAATCTTAAAAATAAATAAATAAAACTTAAAAAAAAATAAAATAAACTGGGATGGAGGCCAGGGGACAGGGGACGGATGTGAGCAGTGTAGACTTGGCTTCGCATTGGCTATTCCCTGTGCCTGGACACTCTTCCTGCATATGTGCAGGCACCTTCCCCCTCGGGTCCTGCTTGTGTGTCCCTCTCAGAGAGGCCAGCACAGTGCCCCTCACCCTGCTTGACCTGCCTCATTTTTCAAAGCGTTTCAAACCATGACACTGTTTTTTGCACTAGTCTGGCAGTTCCATATGGGCAGGGGCAAGTGCGTATTTCCTCAGCACAGCACCCCCGTGCCTGGCACAGACCCAACACTAGCGTGTGTTTAATAAATGATCACTGGATGAATAGATGAATGACTGAATCTGTGGCCTGGGGTTCAGATTCAGACTCTAGGCCTGGTGCCAACACCAGGGTTAATTTAGCCCTTGTCTGCAGAACCCCGGTAGAGCATTCAGTCCCTACACTCCTAAAAGGTGACCACATTGGAGGGTTTCTTTTCCCATAGATCTGATTTTTTTTTTAAGATTTTGTTTATTTATTCGAGGAGAGAGAGAGAGAGAGAGAGGCAGAGACACAGGCAGAGGGAGAAGCAGGCTCCATACAGGAAGCCTGATGTGGGACTTGGATCACACTCCGGGCTGCAGGCGGCACTAAACTGCTGCGCCACCGGGGCTGCCCATAGATCTGATTTTTGATGACCTTTCAAAAGCCGAGACTTCCCTGAGGAAATGACAAGGAGGTTTTGCATAGCACAGGGTGCCTATCAGGTGCTCAGGAAGAGCAAGGACCCTGTTTCTCCTGACCCCATATGCATATTTCTGAGCAATGGTCTAGTTTCTCAGCAGTCTCCAGGCCTGTGGGCTCCTTACTTCCCCACAGTTTGCTTTTCCTCCCCACACTTCTCTACCAGTAAGGAGATGGGAACATCCTCCTCTTAGCATAGAGGACTTATTGACAAAATCCTGAGCTGGATGAAGCAGTGGAAAGTGCTCCGGCTGAGACACAGCAGTTCTGGGTTCTCTGCCACTATGATCCACTGTATAACCTTGAGCCTTGCCTTCCATTCCCATAAAATGGGGACAGTGAGCTTGTTCTGAGCCCAAGGATAAGAACACATTCTAGGTCAGATTTTTAAGCCCCAGGGGCTTTCTGCAAATAGCAGCTGAACCACCCCATCCCCAAAGGCCTCAGGCACAAGTCAGCAGCAGAGAAACACCATAGCCTGGTTCACCTAAGCACAGATAGAATTATGGTGCAGGAACCAGGCGAGGGGCCCCACAGCAGCCTTATTCTGAGTGTCCATGTGACGCTCAGGACAAATTAAGTTCATAAAGTCAGGGTGGGCTGTGGCAACTCGGCAGCAGCAAACCACTCCACTTGGCCCCCTTAGCCAGGGATTGGCAGGGTTGCCTCTAGAAAGGCTCAGCCCAGTGTGTACCACGTCCACCCGACCTTCCCAGAGGCCACATGGAGACTGGGCACCAGGCTTTGCTTAGGCTGTGTTCCTGCCTGACATGCTTTCCCTGAGTGGCTCAGCCCCACGGTTTCCAGTCCAGGAGAACGGGGTTTGGGTGGGAGTGGAGGCATTCTCGGGGGTGAGGTGTCCCAGCTAGGAGTCTGGGTTCAAGGCCCAGCCTTGGGGCGAGAATTGCCCCTGACATCCAAACGGTCAGAAATGAATTGATTCCCAGCTGCATCTGGTATCTCTTCTACTGTTACTCTCACACCTGTATAATTACCGCCCATCCTTCAAGGTCAAGGTCAGTATCAGGACACTTCTTTCAGGAAGCCCTCCAGAATGGCCGGGATTCAGCCCCCTGATTCCTTGGCACGGGGGCTTCTCCTGAGGTGGAAATGTCCTGGGGCTGGGCCCAGCAAGGTCTTCAATGGCCACCCTGTGTGAAATTCCGGTATCCACCTCCACTTAGCACATCTGGTCCTCCCGACTCCACTTTTGTGTGGGAGCACAGTTCTTCCGGCCACGTGATGCACTTTAAGTTGGCTTACTGGTTTATTTTCTGGCTTTCCTGCTAATGTAAGCTCCACGAGGGGAGGGTCTTTGTCCTTTTTGTTTGCTTGTATATCTCTGTGCCTAAGCAGCACTTGTTAACAGTAGCCTCGAATATTAGGATCAAACAAAGAATGGATCACAGGAAGGCACAGCAGATGCAGAGTCTTGGAGATGTGAAGGCGCGGGGAAGTTAGAAGGCCCTGCAGAATATGAGACTGGAGAGGCCGGGGGTGGGGGTGGGGGTGGGAGTGGGGGTGGGGGTGGGTGGAGGGAGGTAGACCTGAACCAAAGAGGGAAGAGGGTCATGAATGCTAGACCAACAGTGGGGTGCGGGGGCATGACAGGGTGTTAGATGGGGAGCAACAGTCCTATCTGGGTTTGCAAAGACCCTTGTGACTGGGTGGGAGAGGAGTGGAAGTGGGCAGAACAATGAGGGGGCCGTGCAATAGTCAGAAGGCAGGCACTCAGCCCAGGGTGGACGACATGGGGGGAGTTGTTGTGAAATCAGGAGAGTGAAGAGGAGGCCAGGACCAGGCTGGGGACTGATCAGTGGACGGTGTGCCTGGCAAGCCTCACCACAAAGGACTGCCCCACGAGGCACAGGGAGCTGGAGGCTCCAGCCTGGACTCTAGGGAGACTCAGCACCTTCCGTTAAAGGAAACCGGATCCACTGTTGCACACCCAGGGTCTACCACATTGAGCATGGAACAAACAGATTAAACCAGTGGTGGGGACGCTTGGGTGCCTCAGTGGTTGAGCACCTGCCTTCAGCTCAGGGCGTGATCCTGGAGTCCCAGGATCGAGTCCCACATCGGGCTCCCTGCTAGGTGACTGCTTAGCCCTCTGCCTGTGTGTCTCTCATGAATAAATAAATAAAATCTTAAAAAAATAAAAATAATATAAAAATAAGCTAGTGGTGGACGCTTAACTGACACCAAGGGGTGTGTGAGGGACAAATGAGATCCTGGGAGAAACTGACTGCACAGGGCCCTGTGAGGGGGGACCTCTACTGCCCTGGGGAGCAGGGGTAACAGGAAACTGTGTGCCACTCACAGGGCTGGTGGGAGGATTAATTAAATGCAGGTAAAGTGCTAGAAAAGAGTTTGGCACCCAGCAGGTGCTCGATAAGGGCTAGTCATCAACACACAAGTCAGACACTTTTACCATCACGGAGCTCGTGTGCTGAAACATGAGGCCACCGAAGCTTGAAGAGATTGAGACTTGTCCAAGGTCACAGGGCAAGTGGTTTGGAGAGGATTCTTGAGATGGGAAACATGTGACTTCCAGTAGCTGGGCAACGCCGTGAAGTAGGTTCTGATGGCGGGGCTGGGTTCAGGAAACAGTCCCTGGGGAGGGGCAAGGAAACCAGCAGGGCTGAGGGCTGGGGCTGCAGTTGGGCTTTGGCAGCTTGGGTTTCCTCCACTCCCTCCCAGGTTTGCAGCCTGAATCCAGCGCCCTCCATCCCTGCTTATCCACCCAGCAGGCCCTCCTAGTCCAGCTCTTTGCCTTAAAGATGGGGAAATGAAGGCCGGACAGGGTGGCAGGGTGGAGGTGCCCAGGTTCTGGTCAGGCCCACCACATTCTCATCCCAGCCCTGCCACTTATTAGCTCTGTGACCCTGGCCAAGCCTCTTACCCACGCTGATTCTCCCTTTCCTCATCTGTGATTCGTCAAAACTATTTACCCTGCACCAGGAACCCAGCTAAAGGCTTTGCGTGTACGATTCCATTTATTCTTGACAACGGCCCCATTTCATGGATGAAGAGATCGAGGCTGAGTTTTTCCCCAGGTCACACAGCTGGGGGTGGATTCAGAGACAGGATTCAGACTCAGGTCTGGGTTCTGAGTGAATCCAAAGCCTGTGCTCTTGAAATGAAGAAAATAATGTGCACCTCATCCAGTCCTTGTGAGAACATGGGAGATAATAAAACATACAATAGTAGTTAAGACTTTCCTAGCCTTTAATGGCCAAGCCAGGTACTGTTCTAAGTAAATCACATATATTTAGACATTTAACCCATGCCTCAATGCTATCAGGAGACACCAATGCTACTATGGTCATCTCCCTGTTGTAGGTCGGGAAACTGAGGCATGGAGGCTAGGTAGCATGCCCAATGTCACAAACTACTGAGTGGTAGAGTCAGGATTTGAACCCACGCCTTCGGACACCAGAGTCCTTGCTTTTACCCACTACCCTATGAATATAGAGCACCATGCATGACAGCACGTGATGGCCTCTAAACTCACATGGGCTCTTCTCAGCAAGGAAGATGCAGGCCTCTGGAATTTCCATCCCAGATGGTTGCAACTTCCATCACTGTAGCCCTACTCCAGGATCTGGCTGGGTACGCAGGCCATCACCACCAGGACAAAGAATTAACAAGCTGAGATCAGTGCGGGAGGCATGCCATCCATCTCCCTAGAAACCTGGGGCAGGGCTGGCCCAGCCAATACGGGAGGGAGGCATTTGCCTCCTAGTCTCCATCCTCACCCAGGGACCCCCCTCGCTCTGTTTCTTAAGCCTAGCTCTGTGACCCTTCTTGGGTCCCTTATCTCACCCCTCCAGGACCTCTTTTACAACATTGTTCCAATGTGCCCTTTCCAACCTTAAGCTTTTGCTCCAACTATTCCCTCTGCCTGAAGGGTCTCCCTCTGGAAAGACTTTCTCTTCCCTGTGAGCAAAGTTTGTCCCACCTTCCTCCAAAATTCCATGGCCCTAAGGACCTCTGTCATGCCCCCCATCACACACCATCACAACTGTGTGTCTGCCTCTCTCAAACCCTGGTCTGTGTACCTAGCAGTTTTTGGTTTTGTTTTATTTTATTTTAATTATATTAATTAATTATATTATTATTATGATAGTCACACACACAGAGAGAGAGAGAGAGAGAGGCAGAGACATAGGCAGAGGGAGAAGCAGGCTCCATGCACCGGGAGCCTGATGTGGGATTCGATCCTGGGTCTCCAGGATCGTGCCCTGGGCCAAAGGCAGGAGCTAAACCGCTGCACAACCCAGGGATCCCAGTTTTTGGTTTTATTTTAAAAGATTTATTTATCTATTTTAGCGAGAGAGCAGGGGGGAGGTGCAGAGGACGAGGAATCCCAAGCAGGTTCCCGCTCAATGCACAGCCCCATATGGGGCCCGATCCCAGAATCCTGAGATCATGACTGGAGCCGAAACTAAGAGTCGGACGCTTAACCAACGGAGCCACCCAGGCGTCCCTGCGTATGAGTTTTATACAAGCACACAATCCCCTCCTAACCCAGCAACACACTAAAAAACACACAGCCACACAGACGTACATCACCCCTCTCTTCTCATAGGGTCCACCCAGGTACCTACACCCCAATTACCAAAAGCATGCATGACCCCCTAACCAAGGCTCCCATGTACACACTTAGATTCAAGCAAGCAACAAGGCAACGTCTGTGAACTTACACACACTCATGCACTCACAGTGTATGCCCAAGCACACAGGATCACATGCTTGCAGAAATCGCCTCTACACCCAAATGCACACACCAGTATACAGAAGTGCAGAAACACGCACCACCACCCAGCACAGATGAGCTGAAGCGCACACATGCTGGTGTGGGTGCCTGGGGTGGCTGGCTGGCTCCTGGCTCAGGCTGGGAGGACATCTCCTCGGAGACAGGCTGGGGGCCCCTGGCAGGGCCTGGGAAAGTGGGCCTGGAGGGGAAGATAAATGATATGTCTATTGGGCTCCTGGGTGGAAGGTCCTGGAAGAGAGGAGTCCTCTTGGGCTGATTCCTGGCTCCCACTTTCTTCTTGCAGCTGTGCTTTCAGACCACCTGTCCCCTCAGGCCAGGCCCTGCCGTTGCTCTAGGCACCCTTGGCAGTCTTGTCCTTAAATAATCAGAACAAGCATTTACCAGCGTCTGCTGAGCACAAGGCCAAACGGGGAGAACTCCACCCCAGGGGCCTCCCAGGCCTCAGCCCTGGTCCTGGCCCAACAGCACTGACACCATCTCCTGGGATTCTCCTGACACCACGGACTCATAGAATTATTTTAAAGGTGTGGAAACGGAGACTCAGAGAGGTGAAGGGATTTGTCCAAAGGGACACCGCCTGTGGATGATGGGGCAGAGATGAACCAGCTTTCCCGAAGGAGCTCCCGGTCCCTGTGCCCCCCAGGGTGGTGCGGGGTCCCCTCAGGCCTCACCTGCCACCCAGAGAAGCAGCAGGAGCAGGGAAACTTTGGGTGGGGTAGAGTCTTTCTTTGGGTCTGGGGAAGCAGCAGGGTAGATTTTGCTGGAGAGCAGCCTGGCCTTTCAGGCTCTGGGAAGCCATTTTTGTCACATCAGGGTAGGGACTCCAGGTCTGAAAGGGAGACACCAGTGGAGCAGCTCCAGCTCCTGCTACTTATTCTCTCCACCCCACTTCCAGGCCCTAACAGGCTGTGGCCCGGTTTCCAGGTGGAGGCAGTGTCCCTGACAGGTTCCTGGAACCCCAGACTCCTAAAACCCCTGATCAGAAGGAATCAAGCATCTCAGGCTACCCCAGTTCCTGTGAGACAACTGCTGGCGCTGGCGCCAAGGGTTTAAGAGATTACAGCAGAAAGAATTTTAAAAACTAAGAAGCCTCCACGCCAGGCTGATTGTCTCTAAGAATTCAGCCCAGCAGCCAAGTGCTGCCAGAACGGAGGTTTAGAAGAAACGTGAAACTGCTCCAGGCATCACCCCGGCCTAGGCTCTTGGGGTGTCCCCTCCCCTTGCCTGGGACCCCAGGGAACACTTCTCCTGGGACTCTCGGAGTGAGGTTGGATGAATCCAGGCTGTGTCTGGGCCTCAGCCTCCCCAGCTGCTGCTGGACACAAGTGGAGATTTTCAAATGTTGTGGGGGGGCTTGGATGGACAATGCTGGCTCCGGGGCCCTAGGATTGCTCTTTGCCCTGCCACAGAAGCACGTGGTGCCACCACAGGCTGGCCAGCCTTATTTCTTCTTCCTGGGCACACAGAAAGACTGAATTTCTTGCCTAACTTGCCAAGGAGACAAAAGCCGGTGACTGGGGTGTTTGGAAGGGGTGTTGGCAGAAGTAGGGTGCACTGTTCCCAGGCCCAGCTTTAAAGCTCCTCGTGTGACAGTGCTCTTTCCCTCGTTTCCCACAGTGGCAGCGTAGTGGACTCACATTGTATGCTGTGGCATCATAAGATGGAAGGAACTTGGGTCCCTGAGTCATCACATATGGAAAAAGGGTGCTCGGGAGAGCCACTGACCCACATTGTGTTTGTGTGAGCAAGAAATAAACTTTTATTGTGTTACCCCTTTGAGATTTCAGGGTCTGTTACCTTAGCAGAGCCCAGGCTAGCGTGATGAATATATTCCTCTTGGACAGATCTCACATCTTGAGGATTCACACAGGTTTTAATTTTTTGATTTTAATTTTATTTTCTTAAGTAGGCTCTATGCCCAATGTGGGGCTCAAAGTTACCAGTCCGAGATCAGGAGTGGCATGCTCCACCCATTGAGCCAGACAGGTACCCCCAGATTTTTATTGAAGAAAGAACTCTGCAACTAAAAGCCCACATCCAAGATGGCCTCTCTCAAGGTCCCCCCACTCTGACGTTTTGAGGGTCTATATCCAGACAGCTGTGGGGCAGTGGGAGCCAGGAGTCTTGAGCTTGGTCATATATCCTGTGTGGCCGTGGGCTGGTGTTGTATTTTTCAGAGCCTCAGGATCCTCATCTGTGAAGTACAGGCAGTGATACTTCACCTACAAGGGTGCGGTGAGGATCCAAAAGGAACTGTAGGGGCACCTGGGAGACTTGGTCAGTTAAGTGTCTGCCTTTAGCTCAGGTCATGATCCCGAGGTCCTGGAATCAAGTCCTACTTTGAGCTCCCTGCTTTTCCCTCTGCCCCTCCTCTGTCTCATGCTTGCTCTCTCTCTCTCAAATAAATTAAAAAAAAAAAAAGAGCTGTTAACTGTAGGGGGGTAGATTGTGCTTCAGGGAACGTTTTCTACATCATTATGCACATTCCACCCCCTACACACACACACCCCACTCCAGGCAAGGACATAGAGAGAGACTTCGGGGCTTTATTTCTAAGTGGGGTACCTGGGAGTCCTATAATCTCATTCATCTAGTCACTGAATGAGTCACTGTTTTAGTTGTAGGGGTACAGCTACATACAGCAAAGTCTTTGCCTCTGGGTGTGTATACTGGTTGGGACACATCCCGCCCTGGGCCACACGTCTAGTCTCTGCAGTTGAATTGTCTCCACTCCATTAACAAGGATGGCTCATGCTCTTTGAGAGGTTACTATGTTCCAGGCCTTTGTGATTCTTTTTTTTTTTTTTGAAGATTTTATTTATTTATTCATGAGAGACACACACAGAGAGAGAGACAGAGACACAGGCAGAGGGAGAAGCAGGCCCCACGGAGAGAGCCTGACGTGGGACTCGATCCTGGGACTCCAAGATCACACCCTAGGCCCAAGGCAGGCGCTAAACCGCTGAGCCACCCAGGGATCCTCCCCCTTTATGATTCTACTGAGCTTCCATGAGGTAGGTAGATACATTCCTCATCCTCATTTTATAGTAGGAATGTGGGGTTACAGAGATCCTGAGTCACTTGCCCAGGGTGACATGGGTACGACCTGTGGCAAGGGTGGTACATGAACCCAGAGAGCCCTGCACCAGGGCTCACACACAGGACCCCTGAGCATGCATGTGTATGGATGCACAGATACACAGATGCTTGGGTGGCCACGAGGGATGGGGGAGGGGAGGCCAATCCAGGGTGGTGTCCAAACCCCAGCACAATAGTAAAATTTCTCTATTACTTTGTCTCCTTTTGTCTCCCTGACTCTCCCCAGTTTTCTTCTTAAGCTCATTTGATACAATTGTCCCTGACTTTATAGTCCTTTGTGCCTCCCTGATTTTTCAGTGTTTTCTCACTGCCCTCAGCATAGAGCCCAGGTCCTTAGGCTTGGCATTCAAGGCTCCCGAGAAGTGCCCTCTGCAGTCTTGTTTCCGCCCCTGTGTCACCCTGTGCTCTGTGCTTCACTTAGACTGGCCTTTGTGAACAGCCCTTTCTGAGTCCAGCTGGCTCTTGCCCACCCACTGCTCCCTACATGTTGTCTCCTGTACCAAGACCATTCTTCCTCACTTGTCCCACCCAGCTCCCACCAGGCTTCCTTGAGTCCCCAGGTTGGGCTATGTTCTCCCCCTTGCAGGGCCACACCCCAGGCTGTGTCACTGCCATGATATGCTGGTTTGTCACAGTCTTCATCTCCACCTGAACCTGGACAGCTTTTCAAGGGCAGGGCCTAGACTGGGTCCTCACCATTGCCCGGCATAGGGTTGGGCACAGAGGGGATGTCAGTGATCCTGGATGAGCCTGCACTGTGAGTGAAATTTCCAGGACCCCCTAGAGGATGACCCCACATTGAGTGACAGGTGGAGAAGAGGGCAGCATGGGACCTGGGGTAGGGTAGGGTGTGAGTACCAAGGGGCATGGATGTCAGATTGACCAGAAGGGTTCATCTGAGGTCTCAAGGACAGATACCCAGACTGATTCAGAAGAACGCCCAGGCCATTCCACAAATTCCCTATTAGACTGTGGTCAGACTATGGCCTTGGCATTAAAATTGTACATATTAAAAAATAATAATAAATATAAAAAAATAAAAATGTATATATTTTTTCTTTTTTTTAAATGTATATATTATATAATAATGGATAAATACAAAACAGACATATATTGCATTTTTATAAGAAGTAAATAGGCTAAGGATGCCTGGGTGGCACGGTTGGTTAAGTGTCTGACTTCAGCTCAGGTGATGATCTAAGGGTCCTGGGATTGAGCTCCATGTTGGGCTCCCTGCTTGGTGGGGAGTCTGCTTGTCCTCTCCCTTTCTATCGGCCCCTACCCCTACGCATGTGTGCATACACACACGTGTGTGCTCGCTCTCAAATAAATAAATAAATAAATAATCTTTAAAAAGGAAAAAATAGGCTAGTCATACAATTTATTATCCAAATCAGGACCTCTCTTAGAAAGAGGTTGCGATGATTCATTATGTTGGGACAACAGGTATAAATCAAGACTGTCCTGGGAATACCAGATGTATGACCACCCTGGATATGAAGCTTAATAATGGAAACCTTTGAACCCAATGAAGCTATGAGAGGATGACTAATACGTGGGCTTCATCCTTATCCCATCCCCCTGCCTTCCCTATAGAAGTGACTACTATCTAGAATTGTTTGAATTATTACCTCTGTTAAAAAAAAACAACAAACTTATATTACAGATCACATGTGTATGAAAACTTAAACACTATACTTTCTTTCTGCTTGTTTTGGGGTCTTACAAATGTTGGATTGTGCTGTACACAGTCTTCTGCAACAAGCTTTTCTACTCAGTATTATGTTTCTAAGCTTCCTTCACATAGTTGGCTGCGGCTGTGTTTTATTTATTTCCATGGCTGTATAGGATTTCATTATATGGACGTGGCACAATTTATTACTTCATTTTCCTGCTAAGGATGTTAGCTTGGTTTCTGCGTTTTTGCCATTATAAGCAGCACTACCACAAATGCCCCTGTACAGTTCTCCTGGTGCTAGTATGCATGAGTTTCTTTAGGGTTTATATGGTAATGAAATCCCAAGTTACAAAATGGTTGCAGTTTTCACTGCATTAGGAATATAGAAGAATCCTTGTTGCTTCACACCTTCACTGAAACTTGTCACTGTCACTACTTAACTCTTCTGTAGAAAATCTCATTGTGATATTAATTTGCATTTTCCTGATTATTATAATGTTGAGCATCTTTCTTTCACATTTATGTTCCATTCATATTTCCTGTTGTGAAATACTTCTTTGTGTCTTTTTCTTAAAAAAAAAATTGAGTGGTGCCTGGGTAGCTCAGTGGTTGAGCCTTTGGCTCAGGTTGTGATCCAGGGTCCTGGGATCATAGGGAGCCTGCTTCTCTCTCTGCCTATGTCTCTGCCTCTCTCTCTGTGTCTCCCATGAATAAATAAATAATATCTTTTTTAAAACTTGAGTTGTCTTCTTTTATTAAATTATTAGAATTCTTTATGTACTCTAAGTAGTAATGCTTTGTTTGCTATGTGTGCTGCCATATATCCTCCCAATTTCTAACTAGTCTTTTCAATGGTTAGAAAAAAGTTAACTTGGAGGAAGCAGAGACTATGCATGGTGATAAACACCTTAACCAAAACAACCACCACCACCATTGTTAATATTAACATCTTCAAAGAAATAAGAAAAAAAATATTGCATCAAAAAAAACCCCACCCCCAATAAAATGCTATAAAGAAGATGTGGTCAGAGAACAAATAAGGAGCTTTGGGAAATATGATAAGAAAAAAAACCCAACTCTGTAGGGAGTTGAAGAAATTTTTCAGAATGGAGAAAAAAAAAAGAGGTGGAAAAATATATATAAGGAATGTAGAGGGGCATCTGACTGGCTCAGTCAGCAGAGCCTGTGACTCTTGATTTCAAGGTTGTGAGTTCAAGTCCTGAATTGGGTGTAGAGATCACTTAAAAAAAGGAAAAAAAAATAAAAAAAGAATATAGAAGACCAGTCCAAGACTGTCAATGTTGAAATAATTTAGGAAAGTCAGAAAGAGAAGAGAAACCAATTATAACAACAGAGAAAATGGAGCTGAGGAAATCCTTATAGAGGTAATTTTTAAAAATTTTATCCAAACTGAAGATGAGTTTCTTGAATGAGAAGGCCCACTGCGTGCCCAATACAATTGGATGGAAATGGATTTATTCCAAGTCATAATGAGGATACAGGAGACTAAAAGCTTCAAGAGAAAGAACAGGTTTCCTAAAAAGGTTAGGAAATAGAATGACATTGATCTTTTCAACAGAAACTAGAAGACAATGGATCAAGCCTTCAAAATTCAGAAGGAAAATTATTTCCAACTTAGAATTCTATACCTAGTCAAACTATCAATTATATGTGAGGCACTTTTTGAAATGCAAGGTCTCCAAAAATATACCTCAAATACTTTCTTCTAGAAAGCTATGGATAGGTGTTCCTTCAAGTCCAGCAGTGAGTATAGAAAGAGGAAGACGTGGGATCTGGGAAGGAAGAAATTCAATATAAAAGTGGAGAGACCTTTCAGAACTCCAAGGAATGGGGAAGGGACAGTCCAGGTGAGAGCTGAGAGCTGAGCAGCTAGCCTTCCCATCCATCTGTCTGGGTGGAACAGCGGGAGATCTGCAGGGATTTCTTCCACATAAGTAAATACTTAATGTGAGTGAGTGTATTTAGAGATTTACAAAAATTAAGGAGAGTTTGGGACAAATAAGGGATGAATACATAGAAAGTGAAGCAAAGAATGAAACAATAGAAGCCTAAATATCAATTATTAATTCTAGGAAAGACACAAAGTTGTGCAGGAAAAAAATTCATCATGACACACTAGGAATAGCATGTTCCATTATGATCACATAAAAATCCTTCCAAGACATGCCACCAGAAGCACAGGCAACAAAGAAAACATAGATAAATTGGGGTGTATCAAAAATAAAAACTCAACAGAGCAAATAAGCTACCCTTGGAATGGGAGAAAATATTCACAAATGACATATACAATAAGGGGCTAATATCCAGAATATATAAAGAATTCCTAAAACTCAACAACCCTAAACCCCAAGCAACTTGATTTAAAAATGGGCGAAGGACTTGAATAGACATTTTTCCTAAGAAACTATACAAATAGCTAATAAGCACATGAAATGATGTTATCACTAATCATCAAAGGAATGCAAATCAGAACTCCAATGAGATACTACCACATACTCATTAGAATGGGAATCAAAGAAAGTAAAAACAAAAGCAGAAAATAGCAAGTGTTGGGGAGGATGTGGAGAAATTGGAACCCTCATGCACTGTTGGTGAGAATATAAAATGATGCAGTCACTGTGGAAAACAATATGGCTGTTTCTAAAAAAAATGAAAAGTATTTAATTTAGGATCATCATATGATCCAGTAATTCCATTCCTGGGTGTATATCCAAATTAATTGAAAATGGGGACTGGAAGAGACACCTGGACACCCATACTCAGAGCAGAATTATTCACAACAGCCAAGAGATGGAAGCCACCCAAGTGTCCATCAAGGATAAATAGATAAACAAAATGTAGACTATGCATACAATGGAATATTATTTAGTCTTATAAAGGAAGGAAATTCTGCAATACACTACAACTGGATGAAGCCTGAATCATTAAGTCAAGTGAGATAAGCCAATCATAAAAGAGCAAAGAGTAGGGGCACCTGGCTGGCTCCCTGGGTAGAGCAGGAGACTCTTGATCTCAGGGTTATGAGTTTGAATCCCATGTTGGGTGTAGAGATTACTAAAAAGAAATAATAATAAACTTTTTAAAAAAGAGCAAACACTGTGTGATTCCATTTACATGCGGTACCTAGGGTTGTCACATTCATAGAGACAGAAAGTAGAATGTGGTTGTCAGGGGCTGGGGCAAAGGAGAATGGAGAGTTACTGTGTCATGGGTACAGAACTTTGGTTTTTCAAGATGAAGAGAGCTCTGGGTAGACAGTGGTGATGGGGCATAGCAGTGTGCGTGTACTTAATGCCACTTAATGAACTGTACACTTAAAAACAGTCAATATTGCACATTTTGTGTCGTGTGTTTTACCACAATTAAAAGTGATTTACAAATAATAATAAAAAAAATTTTAGGGATGCCTGGGTGGCTCAGGGGTTGAGCATCTGCCTTTGGCTCAGGGCGTGATCCTGGAGTCCCGGGATCGAGTCCCACATCAGGCTCCCGGCATGGAGCCTGCTTCTCCCTCTGCCTGTGTCTCTGCCTTTCTCTCTCTGTGTCTCTCATGAATAAATAGGTAAAATATGAAAAAAAAAGTTTTAAAATCACATATCACAATGATAATGGAAGAATGGGCAGGGGTTGACTCAGACAATGAATGCATGGGTGTCTGTACGGCTATGCATTTACGGGTGCTGGGTATGTGTGAGAGCCAAATCCTCATCTTCACAGTGGGAAGTCAAAGAGAGTGCCTAAAACTGAAAGATCAAAACATAGAAATGAGTGTGTTATTTAATGATAGGAGGTAAATAGCAAAAGAATCAACTGGAAGAACTGAAAGTGTTTGCTTCTGGGGAGAAGGAAAAGGAAGGAGAAAGTGAAAGACATAAGACTTTTCATAACAAGTCTTACAAAACTATTTGATTCTGGAAACAATGGGAAGTAAAACTTTGGTAAGAAAAAATAAAATAAAAACAAAACCAAAACAAAAGCACATGGAAAATTGCTGAGCCTCTGCTAGAAAGCCCTGGGACTCAGGCAGTGGGCACTCAGGAACTGGGCGGTCACCAGGTCACCTTGAGGAACTCACTGTCACAAGCAGAGCGGTCAAGGTTCCTGCCCTCCATCCTTTTCCCCACATTAAATGAGGGAAACAGGGACACCTGGGTGGCTCAGCAGTTGAGCATCTGCCTTTGGCTCAGGTCACGATTCTGGGGTCCTGGGATCGAGTCCTGCATCGGGCTCCCTGCATGGAGCCTGCTTTCCTTCTGCCTGTGTCTCTGCCTCTCTCTCTGTGTCTCTCATGAATAAATAAATAAAGTCTTTAAAAAATAAATGAATAAATAAATAAACGAGGGACACAGAGCTGGGGCCTCTGAGAGAAGCAAGATCCATCTGGAAGGATGGACAGAGGAGCATTGTTTATTGGAATGGCCATGAGTTCTTTAATGTGTATTGGAAAAATATATTTAGCATCTCAAATCTGTGACTTCATGGAGATTATTATTTAGAATGAAGCTAAGTTTATTAAGTGAAAGGATTTAAAGGAAAATCTAGGCTGACGGGAGAGGAAATAGGTGGAAAGGGAGGAAGTCTTCTGGGGACTTGGTGAGAAGGACGGATCATGGAAAATACTGACCAAGTCCAACGCCTCATGTGAGGGGACGCAGAGCCCAGAGAGGGAAAGGTACCTGCCCAGTGTCCAGCAGCAAGGCAGTGAAGGAGGGAGATGCGACGCCAGTTCTCCCGAGAACACACGGCCAGGAGGCCAGAAACCAAGGCTGGGCTGGTCCTGCTCTGCCTGTGGTCTGTTGCGAAACCCTGAAATGCCTCCATCCTCTCAATTCCTGGGTATCTTCATCTATGTAATGAGGGGTTCTGGAGCTAACAGCAATGATGATCCCGGTAATTGTAGATAATCGTTATGCAGTGTGTACTCTGTACTCGTATTACTCACAGAAACAATAATAGCAAACACTTGTATAGGGCGTGCTGTGTACCGAAAACCCTTCTGAGCACTTTATGTATATTTAGTTCATTCCCACTAACTCGTGAAATAGTGCGGCAACCCATCCCCAAGGCACCCATGGCGATTTTTGTCTTCTGGCTGTCATGCTCCCATATGTATTCCCACACGGGTGAGAGCTGACCTGGGTAACCAGTAGGATATTGCAGAAATGACTCAGTGTGGCTTCCATAGTTAGATCATAAAAAGACATTGTGACTTCCTCCTCGCTTTCTCCGTCTCTCTATCCCGAATCAGGAACTGTCAGGGCAGTGGGCCGCCATGTTGTGAGAACACTCAAGCAGTCCTGATGGAGAAATCTGGGTGGTGAAAAACTGAGTGGTCCTGCCAACAGTCAACACGAACTTGCCAGCCACGTGAGCGAGACAACCCAGACCCTCCAACTCCACTTAGACCTTCAGAAGACCATAGCCTCACTAACACGGTGACCCGACGAAGCTGCTCCCAAATTCCTGACCCACAGACACTGTGAGAGATAATAAATACTTATTGTTGTTTTAATTTGGTAATTTTTGGTGTATTTTGTCATGTAGTAATAGATAATTAATACTATTAGGTAACATTGTCATCCCCATTTTACAGATAGGACATTGAGGCACAGAGGGTTCAAATAACTTGACTCAGATCAGATCACATAGTTAGCAAGTGATTTAAACCCTAGTGGTCTGATCTATATAAAGCTCATGTAATGAATTAGAATCCTTTTTTTTTATAGGAATGAAGATACTGTCTAGTCTGAGAGAGAAAGAAAGCAATACAGAGAGATTATGGCAAAGAGAAATTGATAATTGGCTCCCAGTGCAGCATGAAGGACTTGGGCTAGACTTCTGTAAAGTGAAGGTCACGGACAGTGGGAGAGCTCTGCTGCCCTTATAGCTCAGCTGTGATTAGCTCAAGTCACTGGTCTGTTACCCTGGCTGGTGGGTGACACAGCCTTGGGTACGTGGTGGTAGGAATCTGACACCCCCGAGCAGCCCCATCTGGGGTTCTTATTACACAGCACTGTCACTGTATGCCCTCCAAGGCAAGGGCGTAGTCTTGCTTATCTGTGCCCCTCACCTAGCACAAGGCCAGTCAAGGGAGTTTAGGGAGATGTATGCAGAAGTTCTTCTAGAAGGCCTCAGCTGCAACCTCTCTGGAGGAGGCTGGAAGGCTTCCCAGAGAAGGAGGCACTTGAGCTGAGGATGAAATAGAAGTCAGGCAGTGCATGAGTGTTCTGGGCAGAGGGTACAGACTGGCATAAGCTTGAAGCTCCTGTTCTTGGGGGGCCAGGGTGAGGGAGTGGAGTGTGCATGGGCTGGGCCCCTGGCAGTTGTGGAGGCAGGATGTGGAGACTTAGGCGGGGCACCGTGCTATGCAGACAGCAGGTGGAATGTCACCTGTTTCTGCCTCATGAGGAGCTGGGTTTGAGGATTTTCCTTGGAAACCCGTAAGTAGGCCCTGTATGCTTGAGTTGGCCTAGTGTGGAGAGAGCGAACAGGTGGGGACAAGTCACCTGGGCAGCAGAAGCTATGCCTCAGTGTCCAAGTGCTGTCTGGTGTCCGTCAAGGGCCGGGATTTCTCCATTTGCCCCTCCCTGGAATTCACCAATTTATGCGCCCTGAAAAATTCTGCTGTATTATAATTACTCGATATGTTTTACCTTTTAAGTTTTTCAAACACTTAGACGTCATTTATTTAATGTGTGTTACGTGCCAGGCCTTGTACTTATCCTCTGAAAATAAGGATGAATAAGTCCTCCCAGGGTACAGAAACCCTCAGGAAGGCAGAAACAAATATTGGTCAAACGTGCCCCATGCCAGAGACCCAGAAATGCAAGACGGCTGCTTCCTGTCCTCAGGGAAGTCCCGGGCTGACGAGGGAGAGAAGGAAGTGGTCCAAACTGGCTGGAGACCGAAGGGAGCCTGGAGAACCTCTGAGGAGGGGCTGTTGAGAAATGAGGAGCTGCCCATCTTGGCAAGGGGATCTGGGGGAACCATACAAGCAAAGGTCCCCCTTTGGAGGGAAGGTCGAGGAACACCTGGGCTCAGTCTTCATTCTGTGAGTGCTGGGAAGTCACCAGGGGTTTCTGAACAGGGAATTCTGTTTGAATAATAGTAACATAACTAATAGTTATTATGCACAAACTGTACCTTTCACACCACGCATACATAATCTCATCTAACATAACCCTCATATCCCTGAGATGAGTTCTGTCATCATCCCCATTTTTATTAATTAATTAATTTATTTATTCATGAGAGACAGAGAGGCAGAGACACAGGCAGAGGGAGAAGCAGGCTGCCTGCAGGGAACCTGATGAGTTCAGGGTCCTGAACTCGATCCCAGGACCCCAGGATCATGACCCAAGCCGAAGGCAGACATTCAACCACTGAGCCACCCAGGTACCTCCACCATCCTCATTTTAGCTAAAGAAACTGAGCCACAGAGGTTAAGTGAGCTACCCGACATCATGTAGCTGGGAAGAGAAAGAACAGAGCTAAACCCAGGCTGTCTAACCCAGAGCTCATACCCTTAACCTCTCTCTATCTTGCTGCCTCTGAACTGCCATCCATACAAGAATCTTAAAACTAGAATCAATCTTGGAAATTCCCTGTCTTCCCCATTTCTCAGATGAGAAACTGAGACTCAGAGATGGGTACTGGTTTTCTTAAGACCTTGGTGTGGAGGAGGAGGGGCTCATCCAGAGAGGTCAGTCTGGGCTGCTGGAGGGGCTCCATCGTCTCAGGCATCCTGCTGTCATGGTGGGCATCACTGTGTTTGGAATGGAACCCAAAGTCCTTGCTGTGACCCACAAAGCCCTCATGTGATCAGAGCCTCGTTGACTCCCTCTGACCTCAACTGATGCACCCTTCTCCTCATCATCAGGTTCCAGGCCAACTCAAGACCTCTGCCATGCTGTTCCCACTGCCAGGAATGCCTTTCCACCCGATCGTCACGTGGTTGGGCTCTGAGTCCATTTGGGCTGCCATAACAAAATATAGCCTGGGTGGCTTATAAACATCAGAAATTCAATTCTCACAGTTCTGGAGGCTGAATTTCCAAGATCAAGACACCAAAAGATCAAGACACCAGCAGATTTGGTATCTGATGAGAGCCCACTCCCTAGTTCATAGATGGCCATCTTCTCGCAGTGTCCTCACATGGCAGAAGGGGCCAGAGATCTTTCTGGGGCTACTTTTATTTTTTGGGGGGGGATTTTTTTTAATTTTTATTTATTTATGATAGTCACAGAGAGAGAAAGAGAGAGAGGCAGAGACATAGGCAGAGGGAGAAGCAGGCTCCATGCACCAGGAGCCCGATGTGGGATTTGATCCCGGGTCTCCAGGATCGCGCCCTGGGCCAAAGGCAGGTGCCAAACCGCTGCGCCACCCAGGGATCCCCTGGGGCTACTTTTATTCCATTCATGTCCTAACTGCCTCTCAAAGGACCCACCTTCAAATACCTTTACATTGGGGATTAGGTTTCACCATATGAATCTGGGAAGGACACAAACATTCAATCCATAGCAGGCTCCTTCTTGCCATTCAGGGAAATGTCACCTCCTCAGGGAGGTCTTCCCTGATCACTTGTTAGGTTATGTCTCATCACTGTCACATCACCCTGTTTTATTTTTTTTTCACAGCAGTTATAATGATCTGAAATCTTTTTTGTTTTCTTGCTTTTGTGTCTGTCTCTCCCAAGTAAGACATAAGAGGAACCTCCTCCATTTGTACACTGTATTCCTGGGCCTCAGATAATGCTCTGCACAAAGTGGGTGTTCCATCGGTTTCTGTTGAAAGTGTGCATGCATTTCATTGCCTGTGTGTTGCCAGTGTGTCTCCCCGTCAGCCAGGGACTTCACCAGGATTGCTACCATGTGTGACTCACCTTGGTACCCTGCTAGGTCCAGGAAAGGATTGGCACAGAGCAA
This sequence comes from Nyctereutes procyonoides, assembly GCF_905146905.1. Lineage (NCBI taxonomy): Eukaryota > Metazoa > Chordata > Mammalia > Carnivora > Canidae > Nyctereutes > Nyctereutes procyonoides. The sequence goes on along the minus strand of NW_026575140.1, from coordinate 33,954,751 downwards.
GGCTGGGATATGCTTGTTCAATGTCTGGATGAACAAAGGCTAGAAGGGCTAATGGCAAGAACACCGGCTGGGCTCTCTGGGGTCTGTGTCCCTCTCCTATGAGGTGGCCACAGCCACTGCCGAGGGGGCTGTCCTTTGTGGAAAGGAATAGGCTCAGTAACAGGGCCGCTGATGAGACAGTGGCTCCCAGGCCCGGGACTAACAGCTCCTGAAGCTCCTTCTTCTGTCCTTCTGCCATGGAGGTGAAGGGCCAGGAGGAGATGGGAGAGGGCCTCACTGGGCCCAGACACCGGCAAGTCTGACTCTTTAGTGGCCAATAACCTCAAACTTCATTCTCCAAAGACGGTTGTGCCAGGTCAGCCTCACTTACCAGCAGGCAGGGAAAATCTTGTCCCCAGTTAGCTCTCTGCACCCTGGCACAGGCAAGGTGGGGCTGTGACCTGCCAGAGAAGGGGACTTCTCCTTTTCACAAAGGGTGGACAGAGGCCCTGGGTGTGTGTTCCCCATAAGCAGGGATAGCACATCCTTTTGATGGAGCCCCACAGTCCCCGCCCTTCTCCATCACAGCGAAGCCTAGGTGTTGTCCCTGCAGGTCCCCCTGATTGCCCCTTTGCCTGACCCCATGGAGAGTGCTGAATAGGATAAATGCAGAAAGTCCGCGTGCCAGGCTCAAGCCACCTGCCTCACGTCCTCAGCCATGGCCACATGAGCATGTAACATGAGCAGAGGCACATGGGGACATCAACCGGCTACACCTGTGCACTGTATCTGGGTGGTAGCAGCTCAGAGGTGCAGAGGTCCCGCCCAGCTCCCCAGCATCTCCCTGATCTCCGGCGTCCTGGAATGCTGACTCTTATTCACCACCGCCACCTCTGCTCCGTGTGCACATTGCCCAGGCCTGTGCACCAAGGAACGTCATCTCCCCTCCCACCCAGGTTTACTCCTATGCACCCTCCAGCCTTCTACTAGCCTGTCACCTCCTCCAGGCAGCCAGCGCTGCTTCCCCCGGCCGGTGTGCTACCTCTCCGGCGGGGACCTCGCCTGGCTCTTCCCAGCATCTGCAGCTCCCAGCTCCGCGGCTGGGTCACCCGCGCCAGGCTAGGGGGGACCGCACTCAGGACAGGAGGGAGGAGGCCGCGGCGGCAGCAGCGGGAGGAGCGTGGCGGGGAGGAGGCGGCGGGAGGGGGCGCGCGCGCCGGCGGCGGCCGCCCAGGGCCGGGGCCGCGCGCCCAGCCTGAGCCCGCCCCGCCGCCGAGCGTCACGGAACCTGCTTGAAATGCAGCCGAGGAGCCGGGGCGGGCGGCAGCGGCGGCGGCGGCGGCGGCGGCGGGGGCAGCGGCATCCCCGGCGCCGCAAGGACTCGGCGGGCTGAGGCGCGGCGGCGGCGGCGGCCGCACGGGGTGCGCGGGGCGCGGCGGCCGGAGCCCGGGGCCCGCCATGGGCCGCCCCGAGCGGGGCGCGCTCCGGCCGCTGGCGCTGCCGGTGCTGCTGCTGCTGCTGCCGCTGCGGCTCCAGCATCTCGCGGCGGCGGCGGATGCACAGCGCGGCGGCCAAGGTGCGTGAGGCTGGTCCCTGGCCCGGCTCCGCGCCGCCGGAGCCGCCAACAAAGCGCGGCCGCCGGCCAGCGGGCTGCGGGTGCGCGGGGGCCCCCCGAGCCCGGGCCTGGTGGGATGGCTTCTCGGGACCCAGCGATCCTTAGGGTGCCCTCGCCCCCCGCCCCCACGCCTCCTGGTGGCGTCGGCCCTGCCTTCTGGCACCTGCTCCTGGGGGATGGGCCCAGTGGGGGCCAGGCGGGCCGGGAACTTTGTGCGTTTGTGCGTGTGCGTGTGCGGCCAGGGATGCTTGCGGGGGCGCCGCGGGATTCTAGCAGCGGGATCTGCCCGGCACGCGCCCCGCGGCGGCGTGGAGCCGGGCCGGGCGACCTCTCCGCCGACAATGCGTTTCCGGCGACCCCTGCGCGGCGGAGAGGGGCTGCGTGCTGGGGCTGCGTCCGCGGCGTGGCCGGGGGCTGGCTGTGGGCTGTGGGCGGGGGAGCGTTCTCGGGGGAGCGTTCTCGGGGGAGCGCGGGGGAGCGCGGGGGAGCGTTCTCGGGGGAGGGGGGCGGGCCTGGCCAAGTCGTGTGACCCCGATTGTGTGCGCCTGGCCTTGTGGTGCCACGGAGCAGCCCGCCATCCCGTTACCTTTCCGCCCTGCCGCACCGAGGGTGCCCGCGGCCGCGGCGGGCGCTGGCTCCGTCGTCGCCCCCCACCCCGGGGCCCCTCCCCGCCGCCCCGGCTGCGCCGTCCGCAGACCCGGCTCACGCCCCCTCTCCCTCGAGCAGGGCCGGCCAAAGTGTGCGAGGAGGACCAGTTCCGGTGCCGGAACGAGCGCTGCATCCCCTCCGTGTGGAGATGCGACGAGGACGACGACTGCTCCGACAACAGCGACGAGGACGATTGCCGTGAGTGGCCTGCGGGGACCTGCGGGGACCTGCCGGGGACGGGGCGGGGCGGGGGCGGCAGGCCCAGCGCGCACGTGGCTGCAGCCGCGGGGCCGCCTGCGTGGGCCTCACTGCCGGAAGCTGCCCAGGTGCGGCCTTCCCGGGGTGGGGTGGCCCTGGGTGTGGCCCAGTAAGCCGGGCGGCCGCCGCGTCCTAGTGGGGTTCGGGGCGGAGCCCGGGGCGGTGTGGCCAGGAAGAGGGCTCGCCCTCGCCGCGCCCGGCTCGCCGGCCTGGACTGTGGGCCGGGACGCGACAGCCCCTGCGAGTGTCGAGCCTCCTGCCATCCGGCCCCCCTGGACTCCAGCGTCCGCCCCGCGGACCGCGCCGGTGTTTCAAAGTTCTCGGCAATTCCGGGCCTCGCCTTGCTCCTTTTCCTGCTCGGTTTTTTTTTTTTTTTTTGTGAATGAATGGGCTCCCCGGGGCCCCTGATTGGCTAGGCGAGGACCACCCCATAGGCCCCCGTGGCCGGAGCGGCCAATCGTGGAGCGGGCGGGTGTGCAGTTTTCGGGCGCCGGGGTGCTTGGGCCCGACCCTGGCCCCGCCCCGGTCACACCCCCGCGCGTCCCCCGGGGGCACTAAGTGCGGGTGAGGCCGGGCCGCTGGTTGGCTCCCGCCGCCTTTCTGCCTAGTCACGGTGTAGTTTGCTCTGCCCCCCTGGGGAGCCTGCCTGCCCGGCCTGGGCGGGAGGCTTCGGGCGGACCAGGAAGGAGGGAGCCGGGAGCAGGAGTTCCGCGTCCAGAAGAGGCCCGAGGATCCCCGGGCTGCTCGGAACCCTCAGCTGGTGGTGGTGCGCGCCGGGCTGCGGCCTTGGCTGAGCATGCTGCTCGTACCCTGGGGCTCTACAGCTTTGCAGGTTTCCTCTTGGGGTGCTTGTGGTCTCGGATATTTGCCAGGCAGAAGTGAGTGAGCAGGCAGTGCCCTGGCGGAGAGTGGCCCCCGGAACAGAAAAACAGGACTCTAGAAATCCACGCAGGTGGTCCTATATTCATGGTTACTGAGTGCCTCTGCTCCGGGCCAGCCCTGGGGCGCTTTGGAGAACAGGCCCACCTTCCAGGTCAGGGAGCCCTGCAGGGTCTGCAGGAAGGCAACAGGTGGACAAATCCTCCTGCACCGCACAGGGGCAGGAGGGGTAGAGGGCCACCTGGACAGGCGTGGTCTGCTGAGTCCTTGAGGCTTTTTTTGTGGGTTTGTCCGTCAGCCTCAGGATGCCTTCCCAGCTGCAATCCAGAGTTGGCTCTGTGCCTATCTTCCCCTCCTGGCTTCACCTGACCACTTGGGCTAAGGATTCTCGCACTAGTTCTAGTAATGTAATTGGAAGTAATGTGACTAACATATGCTGACTGTTCCCTGTGTGTCAGCCCGGTGGTCAGTGCTTATCTTGCATAAACTCTTCTACTCCTCTCAACAGGCCTCTTTCACAGGCTAAAGAAACTGAGGTGCTGACGGCATGCCTGGGTGGCTCAGTGGTTGAGTGTCTGCCTTCAGCTAAGGTCACCATCCCGGGGTCCTGGGATTGAGTCCCACATCATCAGGCTCCCTACATGGAGCCTGCTTCTCCCTCTGCCTGTGTCTCTGCCTCTCTCTCTCTCTGTCTATCATGAATAATAAATAAAATCTTAAAAAAAAGATTTTATTTATTTATTCATGAGAGATACAGAGAAAGAGGCAAAGACACAGGAAGAGGGAGAAGCAGGCTCCATGCAGGGAGCCTGATGATGCGGGACTCAGTTCTGGGACTCCAGGATCATGCCCTGGGCCAAAGGCAGGCGCTGAACCGCTGAGCCACCCAGGGATCCCCAATAAAAAAAGTTTTTTTTTAAAAGAAAGAAACCGAGGCACTGAGAGATTTATTTATTTATTTATTTATTTATTTATTTATTTATTTATTTATTTATTTATTCATAATAGACAGAGAGAGAGAGAGAGAGCGTGAGAGAGAGGTAGAGACACAAGCAGAGGGAGAAGCAGGCTCCATGCCGCAAACCTGACGCAGCACTCGATCCCGGGACTCCAGGATGGCGCCCTGGGCCAAAGGCAGGCACCTAACCGCTGAGCCACCCAGGGATCCCAAGGCACTGAGAGATTAAGTTACTTGCTCCACAGTTAGTGAGCTGCTAAGTAGGAGCCTGAATTTAGTTCTTAAAGAGGCCTAATCATAACCCTTCCCATTTCTTCCATGCTGCTATTGAAATGATGAAAATGGCATTGCTGGGGTAAAATATTATAGTGAGTCTCATCTCTTGGAGTTGTTCTGTTGGCCCTTTACAGGGGGAGTGGCACAGATGAGGCAGGGAAATGGAAATGGCAGTTCTGGGTTGGTTTTACCTTATCTTCCTGGCTCTGTAACAGCTGTTCTGTGACGGTTGGTCTTGTCATCTTTGTAGATAGGGATGCTATCTCAGAGACGTTGAGTGATTTGCCCAAGGTCACACAGCTGAGAGCGACAGAACTTGGTTAGGACATCCATGTGTCTCCTAGCTCAGGGGTACTGTCTTCTGCAGTGGGGAGTATGGCGCAGGAGGACCCGAGAGCGTGATCCAGGGGCTGGAAAGCTGTGCTCCACATGTTGAGCCTGTTGTTTTTCATCTCCATGTGAGGCTCAGGGTCAGATGGAGGAGTGAAGGCATGGGGTGTCTGGGTGACCCCAGTGGGACCAGGGGAGTTCTCATGGCCAATCTGGCCTCCTGCTTTGCTTCTGCAGTGGATGGGGGAGAGTCACTGCGCAGAGTTCTTGAACAAAAGCAGACGAGTTTGAGGGCTTGGTGTGAGAGGGTGGGGCTCTGGCTCCTACCAGTCCTACATGGCCTAGTTGTTCCGAGCTTGTTTCCTCATGTGCCCAATGGGGCAGCTTGTCCTCCATTGTAGGTTTTGTGTGTGGAAGGTCTTCAGACATGATCGGCAAAGGCAAGGGATGAGTTCATACCTCCTTAGAACGGGACCCGTGGGAAGGCTTTGGGTGGCTGTGTCGGGCTACGTGTTTGAAAGTGGTCTTTCATAATCCTCTCCTTCCCCATGTGGGGAGTTTCCCACCTGCCCCCACCCCCGTTCTGGGCTGCCTGCCCAAACTGCATTTCCTTGAACTACCCTCCCCTCAAGTCTGTGGGCTCCTTCCTGAACAGCCTCTCTGTCTTATATCTTTTTTTTTTTTAATTTTTTTAAATTTATTTATGATAGTCATACAGAGAGAGAGAGAGAGGCAGAGACACAGGCAGAGGGAGAAGCAGGCTCCATGCACCGGGAGCCTGACGTGGGATTCGATCCCGGGTCTCCAGGATCGCGCCCTGGGCCAAAGGCAGGCGCCAAACTGCTGCGCCACCCAGGGATCCCTCTGTCTTATATCTTACCCCTTCCATTGGTGCTCCAACCCTTCCGCCCCGTGAGAGAGCCTGACACCGCCCCCCACCCGTACCTCTCTGGGCCTGCATTGCAATTTGTAATTGAAGTCTACGTGAGGTACATGAGAACAAGCTCCCAAAGGGGCCAGAATGCCACCCAAGAATACCAAAAGCTGATAGAGTCTGGAGGGAGGAAGCTTTTATGTGGAGGAAGCCAAGGTAGACTTCCTGGAGGAGGAGATAGCTAATCCAAGTCTTAAAAGATGATACCTAATACCATTCCCGCCAGGGTTACCTTTTCAAAATAAGTGGTACGGTCCCCATATTATGGAGGAGGAAACGGGTTCACAGAGGTGAAATGACTCCCCCCCCCTCAAAGTCACACAGCTTCTCAGGGCTGGAGCAGGAACTCAAACGAAGGCCTGCTAAAGTCCTGATCTTCATCCATGGTGGGTGGGACTTGGCACTTAGTGGAGATGTCCTTAGAACTGGGAGAATGAGGGATCCCTGGGTGGCGCAGTGGTTTGGCGCCTGCCTTTGGCCCAGGGCGCGATCCTGGGAACCCAGGATCGAATCCCATGTCGGGCTCCCAGTGCATGGAGCCTGCTTCTCCCTCTGCCTATGTCTCTGCCTCTCTCTCTGTGTGCCTATCATAAATAAAAAAAAAAAAAGAAAGAAAAAGAAAAAGAAAAAAAACTGGGAGGATGGGGAAATAAAATGCTAGTAGGACTTCGGTTCCAGGCTCAAAAGACCTTCAAAGTGGAGGAAAGGGCTGGAAGCCGGAGGGCTGGGTTCAAGGAAGCCCAGGGGCTGCCCAGCCCATCAAAGTAGGGTGGGACCCCTGGGTGTGGACCTGGTCACGTAGGCCAGTTGGCTCCTTGGCCTCAGTTTCCTGTTGCTCCTTAGTGTCTGGGGGCAGAGGCAGGGGTTCTGGTCTCTGGCCAGCCCTTTTCTCCCAGAGTAACAACAACCACCACAGTGAACGCTGGCTGAGCACTTGCATTGGAGCAGGTGTTGTGCCGAGGTTCTCTATGCGCCGCCTCATGCTCCTTGGCTCTGTAAAATGGGGCAAGTCTCCAAAGTACCTGCCTTAGCACCATTTCACAAAGGGATAGAGTGGTTAAGTAACTGGCCCGAGGGTTAGAGGATTTTTAAGTGAAATTGCTGGGGTGTGCATGCAGGCCCCTAACTATGCCACCTGTGCTGTCTCAAGCATGAACTGATGACTTCAGGCAAGTCCTTGTGACCTCCATTTCCCCTTCTTGAGATGATACTGAGCCACCCCCACCCCCTGGCCCAGCTCTGGGAAGAACTCTGTGCTGCTTTTTGGGACCGGACGGGGGATACAGGTGGACCAGGTTTGTTTCAGTCAGATTCTTTCACCTGTTCAGCCCTCCACCCCAGGTTTAATAAAGAGTGGGCACACCGAGCCTCCCATGGCTGGGGGTTCATTAGTGGGCAAGGCTGGGCTGCAGAAGTGCCGAGGCTTGCTGGGAAGGCCCTGGAAATAATGAAAGCTCAGCCACAGCTCCCAGCTGGAGCTTGCAGCGGCATCTGCCTTCAATGTGCTGCCTGGGCTTGGCCCCGTTCTCACTCTCCCGACCCCACGCCCAGCTTCATATCCTGTTGGATGGACCGTATGGCTTATTTCTGACTGTGAATTCCTATCGACCAGGCTTCTCCACCATCTACAGTCTTCCTGAGCCCTCCACACACCCATAGGGGAAAGTCAACCTAGACACCTATGCATTGGGTCCTCTGTGACTGGCCCCTGTTGCTGCTCCCTCCCAGCTTCTTCCTAGAAGCCTGCAACCCTGAACGGTAGCTTCCATCTCACTCCAGCCTTCCTACTGCTTCTCACCTCCAGGCCTTTTCGCACATGTCGTTCCTTCTGCCTGGGACACTCTTTCTGCAACCTCAGCTGTCTACCTTCTTATTGCCATCTTAGAAGATTCAGTGCAGGTATTATCTCCTCCAGGAAACCCTCCCTGCTACCCTCTATTCTCAAGGTCAAGATTAGGAGTTGAGAGAGAGAAGGGACTTAGGGAGCCATGTAGAAATACTCAATGGGGCCCTAAATCAGACACATAAGATCACACAAGGTGTGTGTATCCTAGCTTTGACCTTTGGTTGTTAGGGGTGATGATAGTCTCTCCCTTCCAAAGACATTGTGAGGGTTAAATGAGATAATGTGCCTGGTGAGCAGCAGGTGTTCAATGAATGGTAATAGGTATGATCATTCTCAGAGGGAGGAGCTTCACTGAGGTCTCTAGGTACCTAACTTGGCGGGGGGGGGGGGGGGGGGAGGGTGCTCTGTAGGCTACCCAAGACCCCCCCTGCTTCCCCTGCCCCCATTTGCTTAGCCTGATATCTGAAGGTTCCTGCAGCTGATTGCCCAGCCATGGCAAATGTGGTCCCAAGGCCACTGAGATGGACCTGGAAAGGGCTGGAAGGTGCCCTGGGAGGGGCTGAGGGAAGAAATGAATCAAAAAGCCTGATTGGTCCCAGTAGATGGGTGGTGTGGGGCCCTGGGAGAGGCAGAGGATGGCGTCCCTCTGGCCCTGTGTTGGTCCGGAAGCAGGTTTCAGTCCTGTCTGGCCAGTGTTCCTTTCCTCCTGGCTGTGCCTGGGAAGGGGAGGAAGACCTACAGCCCCCCAGGGCTCTGCCCACCAGGCCCCAAGCTTCCCTGTCTTCTAGATCAAGGACTGTGCCCCCATGTCTGGTTGAGTCTCCCATGGGTTTTCCCACAGGCCCTCCTGGGACAAAAGAGTTCTGCTCCGTGAGTGCCTTGGCTTTCTCAGGCCACAGGTAACCCAGGTGCCACAGACTTGGAGTAGGTCGGCTTTGTCCTCCCTAGGTGTCGGCTGGTAGTTGGCTTGACAGCTTTTCCCTCCTTGGAGAAATAACAGCAGGTGAAGCAGATGCCCTGTGGGGAGAAGGACGGTGTGTGGACCTGGCTGTGTCCAACTCAGGGATGTAACCAAGTGGAAGCTCTCCTGGCCCCAGGGCTGGTAGTCAGAGGCCTGGGGCACTTCCACCCCCAGGAAGCCAGACCTGGGGCCCCACAGATCTTGCATATCCAGATCACCCCATCTTTGGAGGCCTGGTGGGCATGCCACCTCCCCCAGATTGCCTTCCCTGACCCCTGGTCCTCCAGCTTCCTGGTCCCTGAGCTCCCACAGCATGTCCTTGTGCTTCCCTTGGTCTCAGATTCTCTTCCACATGGTCTGCTCTGCCAACCTTGTGCTGGGCACTAGGGATTCTAAAAGAAGTAGCTCCCTAGAGGGAATTACTCATAACAGATCCCGACTTCTTAACCCATGCCTGGCACCACGTTGGGCAGTTTGCAGTCATTAGCTCACAACCTGGAGAGACCGCTTTTTCTTATTATTCCCATTTTAAAGATGACAAAACTGAGGCTCAGAGAGATGTGACTTGGTAGTGTCACGAGGCATAAATAGTGGAGCCAGGATTGGATTCACATCTGCTCTGGAGCCTAGACTCTTCCTCAGACTTCTTCCTCTCTGAGCGCTTGTCTCCTCTAGTGGGGTCAGAACGCCTGGGACTCGGAGGATGTAGAGAAAGTGGGTAAGTGGCGGCGATGTCCAGCAATGCCTCCCTGGGCTACAGGTTTCTGGACTGGGGGGGGGGGCCTCTCCCCTCTGGAGACCCCATGAAGCCTCTACATACGGTGGCCCCGGGTGCAGCCTCCCGTGGGTATGACCCTCCACAATTTCTAAGGCCTGTCCTGACTATTGCTTGTGAGGTGGAGATTACTGTTTTGCCTGTACAGGTAGGGAAACTGAGGACTCAGCTGATTGTCACCAATACAGGTGAGTTGCTCTAGGAGTGGAAAGGTGCTTCCTCCAGGAAAGTTCAAGAGCCTGAGTCATCAAGAGCATCCATTGAGACCATCAAGGTGTGGTCTTCATTTCTCTGAACCTCCCATGCATGTTCTTGGTTCTGGGTCTTTGCACTTACTGATTACTACCCATCCTTCAAATCCTAGCTCACTGCCACCTCCACGGAGCCTTCCCCAGCTTTCTAATAACCTTTTCTGTGTCCAGTTACTCCTTGTAGGAACCCCAGGCTGTTTGGGAGAGTCTGAGCAGTTTGAGATAAGCACAAGGCTTGGCACAGAGGAGGCTTTTGGGGGATGGCATGCGAAGGCATAAACATGACTGTGAAAATGTCACCTCCTTTTGAGGGTGAGAAGCTGATATTGGTCAGCTGGGGGGCCCTTGAGGCCCAAGAAGGGAGCTGGGTATCCCACAGGGACCTCATTCAGGCTCCTGGCTTACTGACAGTTACACAGGGTTCCTTCCTTCCCTTGCACATGCACGCCGGCTTCTCAGTGCTCACCCTGCAAACTTGGGAGCTTTCCCAGCCTCAGGCTCCAGAAGCTGCAACCAGGACCCCGGTGTCCAGAGATCGGCCCTAGCTGTCATCAGGGGCCCATTCCCAGAAGCAGATGTCTTCAGTTCCCCGGGCTGGACTGGGTGGAGACTGTACGCTCCCCTCCCTGCTGCCCCTGCCCTCTCCGTGCCCTGCTGGGTCAGGGAAGAAGGTGTTTCAGGACCAGGGCTGGGCACAGGCTCCTGTGCGAGAAGGGGCTAGGGCCTGCTTCTGGATTGCTGGGAGCTGCTCTAAAATACTGGTGTTTGTTGTAACAGGAGTTAAGGAGTGTGCTTGCCGCTGAGGGCTTTCTCGGGCAAGACCTTCTCAGCCGGGATGGGGAGGGATCATGGCAGCACTTCACAAAGGAAGGAGTGAGGTCCCTTGCTCAGGGCAGCCCAGCCGGGCAGTGGTAGGACTGGACCGCAGCTGTCTGGTTGCAGGCTGTCACAAGGGAAAGGAAGTCTAGACGCTCTCACATCCCAGGAACAACAGCGACAGTGTGGCCTTTCCAGGTGCCCCACGCACCCTTCTTGCTGGCCCCTGCTGCCAGTGGGTGTACTGGCTCCCTCCTGTGTGGCTCTGGCCTCTGGGTGCCTTCGGGCAGGAGCTGGGGCTCCTGTTAACCCCCAGCCATGCTTGTCTGACTCTTCACAGGCTGCCTTATGGCACAGACCCCAGGGACTGCCCCTTAGCTTGAGTGGCTCAGGAAGGGGCTCTGGCTGTGAGCTCCCCACCTGCTGCACCTGCTGTGACCTCGGTGTCCCTGGCAGGGCCCATCCCAGAGGCCCACAGATTGGCTGCCTTAGGGGTGCAGAACTCAGCATAGCGTCAGGTCCCTCAGAATGTGCTCTGGTGACTGGGAGACTCACCCAGAGAGGCAGAGCCAGGAGGCTCCTGGTTCCCACGACGCCTCCCACCCTCCATAAACCTGTGGCTTGGAACACAGCAGGACGGACACCCAAAGCCTCTCTGGGGACTACCAGTTTAGGTCCACAGGAGTGGTCATGAGGCCAAGATCATCCCCTGCTGCCTCAGAGACAATTTCAGTGCCAGCCCTCTCAGCCTGTGAGAACCACGCAATATGGCCTTTGTGGGTTTGTGCCTCATGGCCATCCTTGGAAGAGGGTGATGTAGGAGTTAATTATCATCCTCATTTTCCTGATGTAGAAACTGAGTCTTAGGGAAGGCACCGGGCATCCCCAGGGCCACAAAGCTAGTTGCCGGCAGTGCTGAAGCTGAAGCCCGCCTCAGTTGATTTTATTTATTTTTCCAATGGAAATAATTTTGATTAAGGGGGCCCCTCGTGGCTCAGTCAGTTAAGCATCTGCCTTCGGCTCAGGTCATGATCTCAGGGTCCTGGGATTGAGCCCTGTGTCTGGCTCCCTGCTCAGTGGGGAGTCTGCCTCTCCCTCTCCCTCTGCTCGTGCTCTCTCTGTCTCTCTCTCTCTCAAATAAATAAAATCTTTAAAAAATGGGGATCCCTGGGTGGCGCAGTGGTTTGGCGCCTGCCTTTGGCCCAGGGCGCGATCCTGGAGACCCCGGATCGAATCCCCACATCGGGCTCCCGGTGCATGGAGCCTGCTTCTCCCTCTGCCTGTGTCTCTGCCTCTCTCTCTCTCTGTGTAACTATCGTAAATAAATAAATAAATAAAAATAAAAATAAATAAAATAAAATTATTTAAAAAAAAAAGAAAAAAGATCTTTAAAAAATAAAAAAGAAACTATTTTGATTATGCAAAAGTAATCTTATACTTAGAATTTTACGAAACACACCAGCAGAAAGAGGAAGGTGACCGCCCCCCTTGGCTGTACGATTGTGGAAGCAGCATCGCCTCCCAGGTGTTTCTCTGCATGTGAGCTGGAGTGTGTGAACATGTGTATTTTTTTCATTTAACAAAAATGAGGATGTGTTAATGCTAACGGTCTTCTCCCCACGCCAAATGTGGCTTTCCTTGTCAATTACGGAGCTTCTTATCCTCGCTCCAAGGCGTAGAGAGTAGTGCACCGCGGGAATTGTCCATAACTTAGTGACAGAGTCTCCTATCGATTGACATATGTTCAATTGCTTCATCCCAACCCTGTGACGTGGTGCTGGGATATGCGCCCTCGCACTGTATATACCATTGCGCATTCGTCTTTTGGATGGATTCCGAGGAAGGATACTGTCAAGCATGGCAGTATCGCCAGGCAGGCAGCCGGCAGGAGCTTCCTCTTTCTTGAGCACAGGGCGCGCTCATGTTGGCCTCACAGGGCAGACAAAGTAGCCAGATCAAGAGCACCGAAAGCCAGGCCAGGAGAAAGAACAACCGTGTTCTGGCCCCAAGGACTCCTCACCCCCGCCAAAGAAAACAAAAGGGAACAAACCAGTCTTCATTCTTCTCCAGATATTTCTAGAAATCCATCCAACTGCAGCATTGTAATAGTTGTAGCTGTCTCTGCCTGTAACTTGATGAGTGACCCTAGCCAAGTGTCTCTTCCTGTCTGAATTTTATTTTCCCTTTCCCTTTCCCCATTAGTTCTTGCTCCACCTCCACTGCACCCAGCACTCTGAGCGACTCCTACCTGGAACTGGCTCAGGGCCAGTCCTGGCCTGGGTGGCAGGGGAGGCTATGGGCCTCGAGCTCCTTACTGCCTGGTGAGGGGCGTTCGTGGCAGCAGAGCTGGTTCAGTGGGTGGATTCCAGACAAGCAGATGGAGGGCACCTGGCTTTTTAGGATCTACTTCTAGAACTCACCCCTGAGGCCCAGGTTCTTTGGGCCACTTTCCCTTTTGCCTGCTTCTCATGCCCAAGATCGATTGGGTTGGAGGCACTGCAGTAATGGAGTGAAACAGCCAGGTCCCCCCAGCCCCATGGGTAGCTGGGGTTCCTAGTGTGGGTCTTATATTCTGAGCCTTTGATCCTTGGTCTGTGAATCAGGGATAATAAGCCCCCCTCTCAGAGGCATGCAGGCCGGTGTTCAGCACCTGGCCCTGAAAATGAGCATCCCTGTTCCCCTTCCTGAGCCTATGATCCCTGTGCAGGGAACGGCCCAGCACAAGGGACGGTCAGCAGCTTCCCTCCTCCTCTGCCAAAGACACGAGGGGAAGCTGCTCAAATGGCAGCAGGAGAGATGTAGGTCAGCTGGCCAGGTGGGAGAATCAGCTGCTGGGGAGAACAGTAGCTTCTCAGACTGGGAAGTTCTAGGAATCCTCTCACTTCTGCTCCCGTCAACTTGGGGGACCCCAGGGTGACTGCTTCCCGGGTGGCCTGGGGTAGCTGGCTGAGCAGATGAGGCCAAGGAGAACTGGTTCACTACAGGCCTGGCACTGTTAGTTGTCCAGAAAGGGCCTTAGTTCACCGGGTCCAGGTTAACATCAGAGAGTTGGCAGCCGATGAGAGGCAGGAAGGCCCCATCGGGGTTGGGTGAATAGCTGGTGGCCAAGGGTGGGCTTTCCTGGTGGCCCGAATCCAGGGACAGTCAGACCGGCGCTCGCCCCTCCCTCTTCTACTTTCTGGACCCCAAGCTATCATCTGCAGCCCCTGTCACCTCAGAGCCCTCTCTGAGCCGTGTGCACCAGCATACATGTGTGCAGGTAGGGTGAGTGCGCTCCCAGACCCGGTGCATTGGGAGGCAGGTGACAGTTTGGACACACAAAGCTGCAGGGTCAAGGTGACGTTCTTCCTCCCACGCCCGCCAAGGCCACGGAGCTGAGCCAAAGCTATAGCCCCCCACTGGGTGTTTGTGGCAGGGAATTCTTTGTAGCTGGAGAGGCGCCAGCGGCCTCTGTTCCCAGCCTGTCCCCTACCACGCCGCGGCAGCCTCTCCCACTAACCCCAGCCTTTCTGCGGCCCTCACCTGCCCCCACCCAGGGGGCTGAGGTTGATATCGCCCCATGGCCCGGATGAGAGGCCCACCTCTGCCCCTCCAGCTCCGGTCTTGCTGAGTCACATTGGCAGGTCCCTGCTTCTCTTGGGGTCTCTGCTCATTGGGAGGAGGGCATCCCTCTCAGACGCCATTCTCTGGGAATCTTCTGTTTTCCCCTGAGAGCCAGGGTGTTGGCAGGAGCTGGAGTCTGCTATGGCCAGGCCCGAAGTGCACGGCCACGAGGAGCTGCCCCCTGGTCCCTGAGGCCAGGAGTTCCAGAGCAGCGGCTGTGAAAGCCAACCTGTCCCACGGGACACATGGCCTAAGCCATATATACACACAAAGCCAGACCTGACCATGTATCAGCAGACCCTGTATCCTCTTGGGGGTTTATTCTCTTGCTGAGCCTGGGCCAATTCTTTAATGCCCGTGAGCTAGTCAGTATGGACCTCGTATCAGGGCCATGGGCGATGATGTGCTTTTCCCTTCCCCTGACTGCTCCTTTTGGTGCGGGAAGGAGCGTGGCCCCCAGCCCCCCTCCCCCCCAGACCTCGGTCTCACCTGTAGTTCTTTCACATCCTAGTTGGAGGCCCTGGGCCAAGTCCCTCAAACCTGAACCTCAGGCTTCTGTACAGTGAGTGATAAGTACTTCCCAGCCTGTGCACAGTGAAACAGAGCCAGGAACTGGGCCGCCCTGGGCACAGATGCCCGCCGGCCTGTGTGGTCGCAGCCCCTGTGCTCTGCCCCGCGCCCTCCCACTCCCTGGCCTTATGTTCATCCACACTTGCAGATTCTGTGCTGGGAGTGGAGGGCTCTGTGTGGTCACTGAACCCTACGGAGAGCCAGTCCACCCCGACTCTCAGTGCCCTTGCACCGGGACCTAGGCAGCCTCTCCTTGTCACTGACTTGCTGAGTGATAGTGAGTCTCTGCCCTCCCCTGGGCCTCATTCCCCACCTCCCCCGGGCCTCATTCTCCCCATCTGTACTGGGAGGGAAGGAGGGAGAGTTGGATCTGGAGTTTCAGTCCCTTTGGACAGTGTTTGCCATTCAGAGTCCCTGGCGTGGTCTGGGCCCAACTACAGACCTTTGCTGGCCGGGTAGACCGGTGGGGGTCACAGACGGGAAGACCCCTCCCAGGTCCTCCTACCTCTGACCGCTCCTGCGAGTGTTGCACCATCTGTGAGAGCCTCCACTCTGACTCTTGACAGCAGGGCCTTGAGCCAGATGGCTGGGGGGCAGGTCCACACTTCACCTCTTTCCAGCGGGGTCTCCTTGGGCAAGTTACTTCATCTCTCCGAGCCTTTGTCTCAACTGTACAACGGGGGCCTCAGTGCCTACCTGGGCAAGGTGGTTGGAGGACTGTGTGAGTTCACGTGGGTAGAGCATGAAGAACAGTGCCTGGCCATGGTCAGCGCACAACTCAAGGTTTGCTAGGTTTCTGCTGATCTCCTTCCCTGAGCCTCCATGTCTCGCCAGTCCTGCAGGCGCCCTCCTGTGCTGAGCTGCTGCACTGCCAGGTGGGATGGGAGGAGTCAGGGAGCCCCTAAAAAGGCTTCTTTGTCCCTGCTTCTTCCCTGTGGCCCCAGGCCAGAACTTACTGTCCTAGTTTCATTAGGAAGAGTTCTTCCAGGGACTTCATGAGGAAATGAGTCCAGAGCCTCGGGGACCTCTGGGAGGGCGGGGCACGGGAGGAGGCTGCGTTGTGTGTGACCCTGTCCAGCCCGGGGTCTGCGCTCCGGGTGTGCCCAGGAAGATACGGGTGCTGGGTCCATTAGGGGGAGGGCGCAGACCTGTGGTGTAGACGGTGGGCAGCCTCTATCCTCTGTCCCCTGCCGGGCGCCAGCTTCACCACCCACCCCTCACTCCTGGTGTCTGTAGTCCTTGGTCTGGCACAGAGCAGGCCTTGGTGGTTATGTGCTCGGTGAGTGAGGGAGCGAGCTGGGCTCCTGGGGCTGCACTGGCAGCCTCATTTGGCCGGAGGAGCTTGGCCGGAGGATCCTTCCCACCTGATCCCAACACAGAAATCCATTCAGCAGCCTTGGAAGTTGGAGAAGGTGATGGCCAACTTCTGCTTGAATACCTCCAGGGACAGGGAGCTCACTAATTGACCACATCACTTCTTCTGTTCCTGGATGGCTCTTTCTGTTAGAAAATCTCTTTCTTTCCAGTAAGACCAGGCCTACATCCTATGACCAGCTCTGTTTCTGGGGCCTCTGCTGAGAGAGGCCTATTTTCACCCCCAAGCCTGCTTAGCATCCCTTCCCAGCTATGACACTGACATACTGTGAGGCCTCAGGTCAGGCCCATTGCCCTCTTGGGCTGCTGCTGCTTGGGGCCTGGCAGGCTGCATATTCACCTCCTGTAACTGTGACCTGCTTCCCAGGGAAGTGAGAGTGAAGACAGAGGTGCCCTACCTACAGGTGAAGTGATGCCTCTCCAGGCATCTTGGTCTCCTGGTAAGTAAGGCAGCAGTTCCCGGAGCCCACAGTGACCTGCAGCCTAGCACATAAGCACGGGGCTGTGGATGGGCCTCTTCTGGCCCTGAGACCAATTGGCAGCATGGGCACCGCTCTGGCCTTGGTTAGGAACCTAAAGAGTTGTCACTACCCCTGTCTTTCTCACTTCTAAGGGTCACTAAGTCCTTAGATTCCTCCCCCTACCACCTGCCAAATCCAGTCCTTGCCCCATCCTGCTGTGGCCTTCCTGGGCCTCTCTAGCACTGCCAACCCAATCTCTTTTCTTCCCTTCCAATCCATTCTCTGCTCTGCCGTCAAATACTGTCCAGCATGTCCTATCCTTGCTCAGCATCCTGCAGTGACATGTGACATCTACTTGTAGGATCGAGTTTGCTTGACTGACATTCAGAGCCTTTCAGGACCTAACATGTACCTAGCATCTCTCCAGCTCCAGACCTCACCATCTACTTGCCTCCCAAATGCCAAGACTTTATTCTCTAGCATTACCCAAAATGAGTAATGTCAACAGGGGCATCGTACTCTCACATGTGGTTTCCTCTGCCTCGAATGGTTCTTCTCTGCTTGTCCAATAACTCTTGACCTCAAGAGTCACCATTTCCAGGGAGTTTTTCCCTCCAGCCCCAGGTGGGCCTGGCCGTCCTCTGGGCTGTCCATCCCTGTGTTTCTCTCTGTCCTTACCACTCTGCATTGGGAGGGTCTGATGATGAGTCTGGTTCACACCAGACCACAGGCCTTGGGAATTAGGGCAGGGGGATCCAGCCAGGGCCCGAGGAAGAGGAAGACAGGATGGAGCTCTGTCTGGGTCCACGTGCCCAGTGCCCCTCCCGACCTCTTTCCACTCCTTACATGGCACATGCCAGGTAGGGGTGTCTCTATGAGTCCTGGGGAAGTGCCTGGTGTGGAGCCTTTGAGTCTGAGCTCCTGCATCCCCTGAAGGCCTGTTCTGTGTGCCAGAAGGGAGGATCCATAGATGGAAAGTAGGCCCTGTCTTCTGAACGTTGGCCGCCTAACTAAATGTGTGACCTCGAGTAATCGGCTTCCCTTCTTGCAACGTTGGCTCTGAAAGGGGTAGAGGGCCCAAGACACTTCCCCTTTGCCTTGGGTCATCTGTGCTGTGGTCAGACATGGCCCTGAAACTGCAGCTAGATCAGAAAACTTCCTTTCCATCTGTTCTCTGGGGCCTTGGGCTAAGCTTCCCTGGGTAGGAGTAAGCACAGGTTTTGCTCTATTTCAGGGGAAATGCCCACGGCTGCATTTGGCCAGCAGCTTGGTGTGGCCCAGGGCCTACCCCATCCAGTGTGACTAACTCATCCTGGCTGACTCACAGCTGTCCTGGTTTGACAGCGGAAAGTGCCAGTCTACCTGTGTCCTACAAACTCCCTCTATATCTGCAGCAGGGCCGCCCCATTACTTGTGGGTTCTGCTGCCCCGGTTGGGCAGGGCTCGCTTGAGAATAAAGAAAAAGCTGACCCTTCCGCAATTTGGGAGAATTCAAGGAGACGTAGAGCCCCTTGGAAGGCCCGGAGGAGCTCAGAGTATCCTGGTCAGGGTGCTGGTGTGGACAGGGCCAGGGCCCTTGGCCATTGTTCTGATCCTGCATCTGACACAGCTTTGTGACTGCTGTGTCTGGGCCTCGGTCTCCCCAGCATGGCCCTGCTCACCTCATAGTAATATGGTGAGGATCATCTTGGTGACCCAGCCTCACCTTCCTGCTGCCATTTATAATCTTCAAGCCGTGTTTCTGTTTGTTCATGTCCCATTCCGGCCTCACCACTCTCAAGAGGAGTATTTCCTGTGTTAAATGGGAAGAAACTGAGGACACCAAGAACTTGCACAAGGCTCTACAGTTTATTAGGCCCTTCCCATGTGTTGCCTCTGGGCTCCTGGTACCCATGGGAGGTGGGCCTGACAGGATCTACTGCACCACTTGGACGGATGGGGAGACACTGAGCCCATAGGCCCACGGGGTGCAGGTGTGAAAACAAATGGGTGCTGAGTCTTGGCCGTGGTGTGTGGTAGTTACAAGTAAGTGGGGGTCACTGGCAGGATGGTCCTTCTTCTCTCCCCACTCCCCCTTCATCAGTGTCTTCATCGGTAGGAGAAGATGGAGACAGATGGAAGGGAAAGGAAGACACGGGGAGGAGGGGGGAACGGGAGGATGGATGTGGGGTAGGGGTAGGGGGAGAGTGCTGGGGAGGCAGGGGGAGGGGGAGGGGCCAAACAGAGCCGCTACTTCCTCTTGTGGTTCTCACAGTCTGTCTGCACCAACTCCTGACAGATGGAGGGAAGGGGAGAGCTGGTGCCAAGAGGCTGTCACCGCAGGCGGGCAGAACTGGGGGAAGGGTGCTTTGTGGCCAGGGTTTGCATGGGGAGGGGGCAGCAGCTGGTGGTCTGGCTGCTGGGCTTCCTTGAAGCCAGCTCCCTAGGAACTGCGGTGGCCGAGGGGCATGGAAGCTGCTGGGCAGGAAAATGGGCAAGGGGTGAGCCTATCACCTGCCTGGGAATGGCCATGGCCTTGCCCCTGCCCAAATGCAGACGGCCACTCCTCTTTTTCCATATCCTGTGTCAGTGAGGCCCTACCCCAGGGAACACTGAGTGTTGGGTTGGACCGGTGCTCCGGGGGCTGGGGCTGAGCTGTGGTCAAGGTGGACCAGGACAGGAGAGCATGGGCACCAGGAGGCCCTTGGGCCCTTGGGGCCATGGGGGGCTCAGAGCAGGTGGGGCCTGGCCTCATGTCTGCAGGGCCAGAACTTAGCCTGGGGGTTTCCCAAGGCCTCTTGATTTTTCTCTAGGCTTCAAGAAGGAGTGGTACAGGCCTGTTCCAGGGAGACCTGGCACCTTCAGCATCCCTTTATAGAGTGTGGGTTTCCCCAGGCAGAGTTAGGTCACTGCCATCTTTTCCAGCACCCCGTGCCCAACACAGGGCCTCACACACAGTAGGGGTACAGTGGATGCTTGTTCAGTGAATGGATGGATCCTTGCTTGCACACCTTCTGGGGTGGAGACCTCACTTCCTCATATGGCAGCTCTATTTCCAGAAACAGTGTTCTTTCTGATTCTGTCCTTGAAAGGCCTCATGGGTCCCAGACCTGTCACAGGGGGCTCTGACCATGCTGCCTTAGAGCAGCCTTGCGGACCAGAGACACCCCCCCGGTTCATCTGGCTCTTTGGTGGCATTGGACAGGGCTGGGTCTCCACCATGACTGATCTGTGGGTTATCAGTAATCACAGCTGTCATTTATCGACCTTTACTCCATGCCTGAGAGTAGCTCATTTGATCTCCCATCAGCCCTGTTCGATAGGTACTGTTTTATCCCCCGTCTTAACAGAGGAGAGGAATGAGGTAGAAGGTAGCAGGTGGCTTGAGGTCATGTGGCTGATGTCTAAGGAGGTGAGGGGCGGCTGGGTGGGCAGGTTCTGTGGCAGAGTTTGGGAATATGTGGGGCTTGGCAGGTCTGAAGAGGGGCCATGCTCTGGAGGTGGATCTGCCCCTACCTTCCTCCCCACACTACTTCTGGGCAGATCTTTGACACTAGGGTTTCAACCGGGCAGTCCTTTGGGAGAGACCTGGGACCTGAAGCTCAGAGCCTGTCCTCGCCTTGAGAGCAGGGTGGCACCCAGGGATCTTACCGTGGCTGGGCCGAGCTGTCAGGTAGGTGGGGGGGAGCTGGATGTTGGTCCTGGCCGGAATTATCCTCCCCATTAATATTAATAATGGCAATCATTAATGATAAATTATAGTGTGTCCACCTCGTGCCAGACCTCAGCTGGGTGCCCTGGGGGAATGCCAGGAGTAGACAGTTGTACCGATCCTGAGAGCAGGGCATGCACTTTCCACCACATTTCTCTCTTCTCCAGAGCCTGTCACTGGCTGGGCACTCGGGGGGGGGGGGGGGAGGGGGCAGCTTAGTAAGTCTTAGTGGTGGAGAAACAGGTTCCTGGGCCCCTTTGGTGGGATGCAACTTCTCTCCTTTTTCCATCATTCATAGACTGATTCCACAAACATTACTGCCAGGCCCTGTGCCCACCCCACATGGCCCCACCGACTGAGCTCACCCCTCACCTTGGCTCTTTAGTTACCCACTGGCTCTCCAGTGAGTGTACTGGGTTGCTCTGCTTGCTCACCCCCTTGGACTATCACTGCCCTCTCAGTGCCTCGAGTCTGTCGTCTGTACAGTGGGGTTCTAGCAATCCTCTCCTCAAAGGCCTGTGGGAGGATTAGATGAGGTGATGACCACAGGGCACAGTAATCACTCAGGAGGGAGTGGCTGAGATGAAGATCCCAGAACATGTCTGCCCTCTGTGGGTGGCCTCGTGAATCCCCTGACACCCCCAGCCCTCTGCTGGGGGGGTGGCGAGGCTCAGAGGGGTGGGGAGACGCAGTGTGTGAGTGGCGAGTTCGAGCCCTGGCGGCTCGGCCTCTGAGGTCTACATATTTGCCACCACACCAGGCGAGGATGAAGGACTTAACCTGAAAGCTCCTTTGGAATTAGAATTGCAGAAGCTCCTGGCTGAGCTTCCAGCCCCCAGATCCCAAATCCCTCCTAATCCTAGGAAGGAGGCAGCACCCCCTCCTCCCACATCACGTCCATCAACCGCTCCCAGAGCCCTCCCTGGGCCTGTCACCTCCCACAGGAGCCCCGAAGCGGCAGGCAAGGGCCGGGGCTGCGAGGAGGGGGGATTTCCAGCTAGGGTTGAGATCTGTCACAACATTAATGTTAATTAAGCCTCGTTAATTCAGTCCTCTGCTTACGCAGAGCTCCTGACAGCAAATTACTCATAAGTGAGGCGGTAAATTTATTGCTGCGTTTTCCCAAACACTCAGCAGCAAAGCACGTGCCCCCGGGAAAGTCAGAGGGAAGGCCTGGGGTGCGTGTGGCGTGGTTCCTGCCAGCCTGACACGCCTGGGCCCTGTGGCCCAGAGAGCAGCTGGGGCTCAGCGGGAGACTGGGAGAGAATGGACTCTGGGCCAGTCAGAGCAGGCTGCTGGGGCATGTAGTGAGCTCCCCCTCCCTGGAGGCATGTAAGCGGGAGGACAGGGTATTGCAAGTCCCTCCGGACCTGCCCATTATCTTTACCCTCATCCATCTCATGCTGCAGACGATGGAGCTCTGTGCTCGGTTTCCTCCAGACTGCCTCACACAGTAGGGCCCCTAAAGAGGGAATTTGGATCTGGACTTGAGCCCCAGAACTGCCGTGCAGTTTGACAGGAGCTCAGTGGCCTCCTCGGGGACCGAACCCCTGGTCTGCCGAGGCCGGACAGCCCTGCCAGGGATGTTGTGAAGGAGTCTGTCCCTGTCCCGGGTCGTGGGGCAGTCTTGGAACCAGGACCAGGCTCATGTCTGGGCAGATGGCCCTGGAGCCCAGCCCCCCTTGCTAGGCTAGGTATCAACCCTCCAGGGCGGGATATAGCGTCTCCTGAGTCCCTGGCCCCACAGTCCTCCCCTCGGACCTGCTTCTCTCCTTGGCTTTGAGCTGTGCCATGCCTGAGACGTTTGGAACAAACCCAGGCTCTGCGTACCTAGAATTTTTTTTAATTAATTAGAGCATTAAATGGTAGCCCTCTGGGAGAATCCCACCATCTGGCTGTCGTGAGAGAAGCAGGAAAATCTATGCATATTTGTCTATAGTGTGTGAATGTCATGTGAAGCCACCTGTGCATGTGTGGGTGTGCAGTTCGTGTGCTGTGGCGTGTGTGCACGGTGTGGCGTGTGTGTCTGGGTATGTTTGGTGTGTGGGGCACATCTCAGTGTGCAAGGTGTGCCTTTCTGTATGTGCGTGTGCTCATATGAGAGTACACGTGCCATGTGCATGTGCCTGAGGGTCTGCACGCCTGTCTGAGCACACTTCAGGCCTCGCTTTTGGGGGCGGTGAGTCATGCTGGGCTGTGTGCAGAGTGGGGGCAGACCTCAACCCTCCTGGCTGAGGTGGAGATCACAGAGTGGGCCTGCACGGGGGAGAGATGGTGTCTTTGGCAAGTACACACGTGGCCTGCAGGGGGCAGGCGCAGAGGGTCTTGTTCCCCTTTTGTCAGATGAGGAAGCCCAGGCCTGCCCAAGCACAGAACCAAGGTGGAGGGGCCAGGACTGGCACTCAGGCTCTGGAACTTGCTGTGCCATGCTCATTCTGCTCTGCTGGCCAGTGTCTCTTGCCTTTGGCATCTTTTATGCTGTCAAATTTTCATGGTGACTTGGAGATGTTCTTGAGACAGTACCACCCCCATTTCTCAGGGCTGCTCAGGGGGCAAGTTCAGGACTTGCACTGCAGACCCCATGTCCTTCCCATTTGGGGAAGGAGGCAGCTAGGCCACTGTGCTGGCAAGGAGATGGCATCAGGTCAGGACACTGGGTAGATATAAAGCTGCAGGGACTAGGCCTGTCTTGTCTCTCTCTGAGCCTCACAGGGTGGTTATAAGAACTCAATGAGGAGAGGTGTATACAAAGAGCCTTGTAAACCCTGAGGTGCAGTGGATAGTTGAGGGTCTGGACCATAATCAGGGCCACATGTCCCCAAAGTTCTCTAAGGAGATGGCCAGGAGGTGGCACCCTAAAAGGAGGCTGGTGCCCTCCCTAGCTTTGCAGATCATGAACCTTTCCCCAGAACCATCAACCTGGGTGCTAGCACTGTCCCGCAGCTCCAGCCTCCCATATAACAATGAAGTAGAACAAGAACGGGACCCATAAAGCAGTGGGACTCACCCTTTATCCAACAGGTGTGATACTAAGGCCCAGAGAGGGTGAGTAACATGCTCAAGGCCACACAGCCCTATGGTTGGTACCAGAACCTAGGCCTCTTGGCTCCTAGCTCTATTCTCCTTGGCTGTGTCTTTAGAAAGGAAGAAAGGGGACATAAGGAGTTTCTTGTCACTGGGGGGAGGATGTGGGAGTGCCAACCAACCAACTGGAGAGAACGTGGGATCCCCTGAAGCCAAAGTCATTATGCATAAATGGAGGACTTTTAAAGCAGTGGATTAACAATGATTGTTCTTACTGTGTATGCAGAATGCAGTGTGCTGAATATGGTTTGTAAATTCTATATAGATAGAAAAGACCCAGGCCTCAAGATTGCTTGTGTTCATTGACTCATTCGTTTGTCCCACACGCATTCCCTAAGTGTCTCTTCACTGCCCACCGTGTATACCTATCCTACCTCTGGTGAGTTGCTAGGCTGGTGGGGAAAGATAGTTGAGTGACAATAATCCAGGGTGATGAGTCCGTGACCAAAAGACAGGTCCCAACACAGCGTGAGTGAATGGGAAGCCACTTCTGAAATAGCCTGCTCTGTGAACATACCCATTGCTCGGGGACTTCCAGCTGCTTCCACCTTGTCTTCAAGTAGACACTGTTTCCTAGCACTGAGGTTTGGCCATACTGGTCTGCTGCCCACTACAGCCCCCCTCCCACCAGGAGCAGGTTAAGGAACCAGGGCTGACATCCTAGATCCCCTTCCCTTAGCAGCTATGTGACCACCAGCAGGTGACTTGACCTCTCAGAGCCTGGGTTTTCCTCATCTAAAATTGTGATGGTGAATCCTGACTTGCAGGGTACTTGGTTGTGAGATTCGTCTATCGGCTGACATTCACTCATGCTGTGTTGGGACCTGTCTTGTTGGAGTTACCATGCTGGCTCAGAACCTCAGGGTAAGGGGTGAGCAGTGGCAGAGATGGCCAAGGCCTGGGCAGGATGTGAGGATCTGCGGGCACCTGCCCACCCCCTTCTCCACTGTTTCCTGCCTAGATGTGGCCCAGAGGCCTCATACCTGTCCTGCTGGGCCCCTGGCTGGAGGCAGTGAGTGGTATCCATGCCATTAACTTTGCCCAGGTAGGTGGGTGGTCTCAGCCAGAGCCCTGAGCCCCAGCTCTGGAGCACCCTGAGATGTGGCCAGCTCTGAAGGTCTTTCCAAATTGCAGGGCTTGCCGGCAGCTAGCAGGGCACCTAGTACACAGTAGGCTCCTGGCTTGAGTCTTCTGGCTTCCAGCAATGGAGATCTAAGGCTTTCCAGTTAGAGTAGGGGGTCATTGGACCCTCCCCCAGTCCCTCTCAAGCACAGGACTGAGGGTGTGGGATGCAGGGAGGCCCTGGGGACCCTTGCACCAAAGCTCTCCTTGAAGGGCGCCTGGGGACCACTCTGTCCTGAGCTCTTTGCCAAGCAGTCCAGTGGCAACGCGTGCGTGGGCCTGCCTTTCCTCCCCAACTCCAGCACGGCCGTCTCCCAGGAAACGGGGAATTTTTTCTCATTCCCATCATTAGGGTGCCAGGGCAAACAAACAGCCTAATCTAGATGAGCCCTGGGCCACAATCACATTCTCTTTTGGGGTTTTCTCTTTATTTCTAGCAATTTTGAGAAGACTGAAGTAATTGGTATTCCATACAGGTTAATAGAATTGCTGCCTTCTTGGTATTATGCCTTAATTTCCTTTATCGCGTAGCAAGTTGGAATTAATCGCTCCTCTCCTTCCTTTTTTCCCACCGAAACCTATTACCAGCCTGTCTGGTGGTTAAAGTCATTTTGTGGCAGCTCTTGGCTCCTTTCCACTTCCCTAGGAATCTTTCTGACCAGAGCCAAAGAACAAGGAGGGGTGAAAAACCCATTTGTACAAAGTGGGGATCTCCTGTTGAGAACTTATTTCCCTCTCTGTTCAAGAGGAAGGAACGCGTCCAGCCTCCAGCCGGCACAGCTGACTGAGTCCCCTGTCGCTGAGAGCATTCAAGAGGGCAGGATGGCCATATGTCAGCAGTGGGAACAGAGGATTCCTGCACTGGGTGGGGGAAGGGGCAGGCCTTTGCCAGTCCTGGCGCCTGGATGAGAACCTTCTGGGGCTCTGTCTTCTGTCTGCGGGTTTAAGATTCTCTCCATGATTTCGGAGTTGGACAGCTTCTTCGCATCCACAGTGCTAACCCTGGGCCATTTGGGTGCAAGTGCGTTTTAGACCATGTGTGTTAAGATTCCAAGGGCCTCTCCTAGAATTGAAATGTCTGTTCAGTGATTCTAAGAGTCTGTTTTATGACTGCGAGTCTCTCAGGCTGCAGTTAGCTCTGCTCCACGACTGGGTCTTGGGAAGGAATGTAATTGCTTTGCTGAGGCTGCCTTGGGAGTGTGACCTCTGGGTAGGCTAGGCCCTCTCTGGCCTCCGTTTCCCCAAAATGTAAGAGTTGGACCAGATGGCCTCCGGGGCCTGACTCCAGGTATGTTCTGCTTGTAATCTACTGTCCCGCCCCCCATGGCCCCGTCTGCACTGGCCACCTCCCGGCACCTCGGGGGACCCAGAGCATTCTCCCATCTGAACTGAGCCCCTTGTGTACTTGCCCTTGGCCTCTCCCCTTCCAGCAGGGAGGCAACCAAGTTTTCCTCCAAAGTCCCAGCAGGAAGGTCAGTGGAGGTGATGGTAAGAAACCACAGTCATGGACAAGAGCTGCATTGCCTTTGTGGGCTGTACAGTTCACCAGATAATTTCAACACCTGCAATCTCCCGTGATCTGTGCCCTCCAAGGGGTGTAGTTAGGGTTAGCCCCATTTAATAGGTGAGGGATCCAAGGCTCTGGGAGGTTAAGTAGCTTCCCCGTAGTCACACCGGTGGTTCCAGGACATCGAGTGCCCTGCTGACTGTGTAGGCCGCCTGCGCACTGGACAAAACATCAGCAGCCCGAGGTGCTCAGCGTGATGTGGGAGCTGGAGGCCCAGGGGCCAGCTCCCCCAGGAACCTGCTGGGCAGGGTTCCCACATTCCCACGTCCCACATTCCCACGTCCAATGGGAATGGGTTTCCACATTTCCATTCCTAGCCCCCTTCCCAGGCTGTTGAGGGGCTTCGGAGAGTGGACCCCACTGCCTTCCAGAAGGACCAAGATACAAAAAAAAAAAAGAAAGAAAGAAAGAAAGAAAGAAAGAAAGAAAGAAAGAAAGAAAGAAAAAGAAAGAAAGAAACCACCTTCTCCGTCTGCTTATAGAATCAAACTTTGACTTCTGGATCAAACCAGAGTCCCCAGTCCCCACTGCTGTCAACCAAAAGCACCCCTTCCCCGAGGTCCAGCCTGGGCTCCCAGCCCTGCCCTCCTCCCTGCCAGCTGTCTCCACTTGCAGAGATGGGAGGTGCTGGGAGGGCCAACACCCCCAAGTTCAGTGCCCTTGTCTTCAGCCAGGGCACTGAGACTCCTCAAATGGGGGGCATGGCTGAGGCCACACGGCAGCCTCACCCCCCTCAATTTCCTTGGAGAGCATTATGGATAAAAATGCCTAGTTCTGGTTCTGCTTGAGCCCTGTCACCTTGGGACAATCCATTACTTTTCTAGGGCTTTGCTGCCTCATCTCTCAAAGGGAGTGATGCCCCGCACCCCGTGTGCCCCCTCATAGAACTGCTGTGAAGAGCAGGGCCCAGGAGAGAGCTAGGGGCAGGGAGCTGGGGTCCCATATGCCATCAGCACCACCTCCATTTGGGATCTTAGTTCTGCACATTCCTGCTGGACTCTGCCGAGTTTCCAACCAGACAGTCTCCATCTTCACAGCAGCCCCCCAGATCCCCCTCCCAGGTCTGCTGCTCCTCTGTGGCCCCGACTTTCAGGGCCCTTCCCCTCTCCCCATGGAACAGCCACCCAGAACCAGTTACCTCCTCTGCTGTCCCTGTCAGCCAGCTGCACCCCTGCTGCCCCTCCTGGAAGCAGGTGCTGACTGTGCTCAGCCCTGCCTGCAGGCCTGGAGAGCCCTTCCTTCATCTGTCCCTCCCGTTCTTGACCTGGTGAGGGCCCAAGGCAGGCCCATGAAGGACACACATGACAAACCTGGGTCCTTTCTCCTCCCACGTCTAGATGAGGAGACTGAGGCACAGGGAGGGTAAGAGATTGGTCCAAGGCCACCACAGAGGTCAGGGAAAGCCTGCAGGGGAAGCTCCGAGGCCCCGGCCACTCAGAACCCTCTTCCCCAGCCCAAGCCTGGGTTTGTGGAAGGCTTCCCCCAGGGAAGCCCTGTGAAGGGCTTTCCTGTAGCCAAGGGCCCCGCTAAGATGAGACAGGGAGGGTTTGCTTCCGCCTGAGGCTGGCGTCATGGTGGGTAGCTGAGCCACATACGGCTGGCTGACCGCATCACTGGGATGACTTACTGAGCTCTCACCGTGCTCCGGTCTAGTGGAGGGGAGGCCTCCCCAGGCCGTTGACAGGGAGATGAATGCTGTTCTGCAGGGCTGCAGATCTTCACCTCGCCACTGGCCGCCGGGGTGGGTGTAGTCTGGAAGGGCTTGCTACGGGCACTGCCCACATCTGACCTGCCAGAAATATGGCAGCAAAATAAGCAGCCATGGGAATGGAGTTTGTAAATGCTTTGCCTGAGTGCTCGGGCCCTGTGGGCCCCAGGCTGGGTCTCCACGCCTCTCTGCCTTGTTGGCTGTAGAGGGCGTGGTCAGACACCATCAGTAGTAGATGCTTGGGTGGCTCAGTCCGTTGAGGATCCGACTCTAGATTTTGGCTTAGGTCATGATCTCAGGGTCGTGGGATCAAGCCCTGAGTCAAGCACCACGCTCCGCTCAGAGGCTACTTGAGATTCTCTCTCTCCCTCTGCCCCTCCCCCTGCTTGTGATCTGTCTCTGTCTCTCAAATAAGTAAGTAAGTAAGTAAGTAAATAAATAAATAAATCTTTAAAAAGAAAAAAAAAAAGGTTCTTGAGCTGGTCTTGAGGAGGGAGGAGAGAGGGATGCAGCACCTCCTGCCTGGCAGAGCTGTGTCAGTCAAGGTAGCTGGTGGGAAAGCCCACGGTTTGTCCGTGACCCTTGTGTGGATGTGGAAGCCATGGGAGCCAGGGATGGAGCCAGAGCAATTAGCAGTGTAGCTTGAGGTGTCTGTGAGGATTGTGCTGAGACACTGGTCATCTTCCTGGGGAGGTGGGAACCTGGCAGAACCAGGAAGGATGGTTTTCTGATTATGGAGAGGATTCCAGCGGAGCAACGGCAACTGGCTCTGGTTTTATGGCTCCCACCTGCAGCTGCAGAGTGGCCTTACAGGGCGTAGGGACAGAGCCACAGTTCCCACTGTCTTTCATTCTCGCTCTGGACTTCGTGGTGGGTAATACTACACCTCTGAAGAAAAGGCACTAGAGAGCCTCTTGTCCAATCCAGCCATGCCGTGGAGGAAGAGACAAAGCACCCAGTAGGCAGGACTTATGCAAGGTCACGTAATAGAGCCAGGCCTCCCAGGCCAGACACGGGAGATTTGCTGCCGGTTTGTCACCAGGATCGCCCAGTGAGGCACCTCTTGGGAAGTGCACTTCTCCCAGCTACCCAATTGGTGAAAATGTTTGCAGTTTCCCCTTAGCCAGGGCCACTTCCCCGTGTGGTCAGCCACTGCCTGGCAGGTGGAGGGTGCTGCCTCAACATGACCACAGGGGCTCGGTCCCTGACTGCCTATGGGGTGGGAGGAGGACCGCCCCTCTCCCTCTCTGGGAGGTCATAACTCCATCGTTCACTCCCTGACCACCAGCAGGCCCAACCTGAGCTGTCGCCCCAGGCAGCGCCTGCCCGGTCTGTGTCCTTGGACTCCCGTGGCTTGGCTCCTGGCTGCAGAGTCTGCCCAGGGAGCTCTTGAAACCTGAACGGTCCAGTGGGTGTCACCCAGCCTGTGGGTGCCAGAGCCTGGTTGCAGTGGGATCTGGAGTCTTTTCTGCAGAGGAAGAGGTAGAGCTGCCCCTTCTTTTTTTTTTTTTTTTTTAAATATTTATTAAGTAAATTTATTTATTTATGACAGTCACAGAGAGAGAGAGAGAGAGAGAGAGAGAGAGAGAGAGAGAGAGAGAGGCAGAGACACAGGCAGAGGGAGAAGAGGCTCCATGCACCGGGAGCCTGACGTGGGATTCGATCCCGGGTCTCCAGGATCGCGCCCTGGGCCAAAGGCAGGCGCCAAACCGCTGCGCCACCCAGGGATCCCCAGAGCTGCCCCTTCTTTGATCAGGGGCTGGTGGTAGGAGAGTAGGGCTGGGAGTTAGAGACCTTGGCAGTCTCTGCTGTCAGCCCGAGGGAGGGGGAGCCATGAAACCCCAGCTCGGGTGGCCTGGCTAGGGCTAGACCAGAAGGTCCCTGGGTGGGAGGAGGCTGAGTTCCCTCTGGGGCCAGCCGTCTGCTCTGCACCGAGTAGATGGGCAGCAGGAAGCCGGAAGCCGGGAGCCCGGCTGGACTGTGGCTGGAGGTCATGCAGTTTTCCAGCCGCGCCTCCTCCCTGGAGGCTCTACTCTGAGGGCACCATGAGTCTCCCTCTAGCTGTTTCTGGGGCTCTAACATCTCAGTGCCAAGTGGATGGCTCAGATCCAGGGAGGGAGCGGCCTGAGCTGTGTGCCACCTTATCATCTAAGCAGCACCCTTCTTGTGATGTTTGGTACTTTTGTAGGCACCAGCCAGGCCTGCGGATCCCATTCACCTCTCCCCACACCCACCTTCCCCCACCCCTACAGCTGTCGCTGGCTCAATACCTCCTGTGTCCACAAATCACTGTGACAGTTAGACCCCTTTGTCGTCAGTCCCTCGGAGACGCTCATCTTCCCCGTGGCGACAGGGAGTCCCACATACCCCAGCAAGGGCTTGAACCTCCCTTGGTGACGGTGGGACTGGGGGCCGGCAGTGTCTGAGAGCAGCTATGATGTGCTGGGGCCCAGAGCAGGGTCTGGGCTTCGGAAGCCCCAGGTGACCCTTTTGGAGGGACAGCAACATCTGTGTCATAGAGCCACACACCTGGAATTTCAGCTGAAGGGCGTCCTTAAAGACCTGTTCGCCTGGGGAAACCGAGGCACAGAATGGGAAGAGGTCAGAGCCATAGGTATTCTCTGAGCACCCACTTGGCGTCAGACCCCATGTGAGGGGGACACCGGGATGAAGGAAATGGTGGGAATGATGGTGAAGCACTGCTGTGCAACCAGGTGAACATCCAGGCTAAGGACGTTCAGGAAAGAGCCCTGGGCCAGGAGAGATGGGACTAGAGTTCAAGTCTCCCCAGGAAGACTTGCTTAGCCCCCCTCCCCCCCTGGTCTGAAGCCGTCTCTGCACCCTCACCTATGAGGATGGCATATCTCTTGAAGGACCCCGATCTGAGGGCAGTATGGAGACCCCATCTCCTCATTTAAGAACAACGTAGCGTGGGCAGTTTGTGAGCAACATTTGTGTCCTCCACCACAGCCGACCATGGGATGCCTTGCGGACCCTACCATCCCTCCGC
Source organism: Nyctereutes procyonoides (assembly GCF_905146905.1). Classification (NCBI taxonomy): domain Eukaryota; kingdom Metazoa; phylum Chordata; class Mammalia; order Carnivora; family Canidae; genus Nyctereutes; species Nyctereutes procyonoides. The sequence goes on along the minus strand of NW_026575140.1, from coordinate 33,924,035 downwards.
CGCCTCTCCTCCAGCTGGGGAATCTGGCCCTACCCAAGTGCCACCTCCCCCAGGAAGACCTTTCTGGCAGCCTCCCATCCAGTCTCCCCTCTGACCTTCCAGACTTCATATCCACACCTTTTTGTTTCGTTTTATCATCTGGACAGGTTATAAAACGTGTAGCTTCTTAGTGGAATAGTTTGGAAGAGGAGGAGAAAATCTGGAAAATTTTGAGGGAAACTGCCGAATTTAGAAAGCAAAGATGCCCTCACCAAAGAGTGGTCCTCCCAGGCCCACTGCTTTGTTGTTGTTCTTCTTCAACCCTTCTCATGTCCCCCTGTGGGGCGGCCCTCACCAGCCACAGCCTCAAACCCTCCACCCCCATCGCCCATTCCCAGCACCTGCTGCTGCTTCATTTCCTCTTTCTCCCCAGGTGGGATGAGAGGGTGGGGGACAAAGCGCACTCAGATGTCACCTGCTGATGGATGGTGGTGGCCCGAGGCCCCAGAGCCTGCTGGGCTGCACAAAGCTGGGAGCCAAGCCCCGCCCACCGCACTTGGTGGGTGTTAGGACACGGTGGGAACCATTTGCCTTTCCAGCACCGCCAAGAGCCTTGAGTGTGCTTGTCAGCATGTGGGGATGCTCAGATTCAGAGATGTGGTGCCTTGCAAGGATGGAGTTGGAGGCCATGCGCAGCTGGTGGCCATGTGTGCCTTATGCAATGACGGTCCTGAGCTGGGACTGCCCGTCACGGGGCTGAGGGTGAGCAGATCACAGCGTGCTTAGAACCTTGGCTTAGAGAGTTAGAATCTTAAATCCTCAGAAGCTGTTCTAAATGTTAGATTAGAGCCACGGGATCTTTTTTTTTTTTTTTTAAGATTTTATTTTTAAGTAATCTCCACACCCAACATGGGCCTTGAACTTATAACCCCGAGACTGAGAATCATGTGCTCTACTTAGACTGAGACAACCCACCACTTAGACCCACGAGAATCCTTGACCAGAAGAATCGTAGGAACATCACAAATCCAGGAAGGGCTTGGGGGCGGTGGGAGTTGGGGCTTGAACCTGGTGCTTCTAGGGATGAGCCTTGAACCCAGGGTTTCATGCCCCCGCCCGGGGCCTGTTTCAGAATTGTTCAGGGGATGATGGGGAAATGGGTAATGTGTTCTCCCCTCACCCCGTTTCTAGTAAGTAGTGCAGCTCCGTTTTTGCCTGTTTCATATGTCGAGGTTTTACTTGGATAAAGAGTTCCTCTGCTTAAAAATAAAAAAAAAAACAAGTTTTCCAGGCCCTGCGCGGTGCTGCAGCTCCGTGCCAGGACCTGCCACAGCCAGGGAGGGTGGCTGCGGCCCACGGGTGACCGAGCAGGCAGCCAGGGGCCTCCCCGGAGGGGGTGCAGGTTGCTCTGGACCACAGTCTCCTCCTCCTCTCACCCCTGCTGTGTTGTTGCTGCAGCCAGAGAACACTTTGGGGTCTGTCGTCCCGTTGACTGGGGTGACAGTTTAATAGTAGCTTCCTGGGCTGTCATTTAAATCTGCCTGCCAGGTTAGTAGGCCGGGGCGGGCTGGCACGCCCCCTGCCCCCACCCGGATCTTCATTCTGCTGGCAGCGGTTGTCTTGGCAATGCCAGGGCCTGGCGAGCTCTGCAGTAGGGTAACTGGCAGGGGTGGGGGCGGCCCTTTCATCTCCCGACCCGGGTACAAGTGGCCCAGCTGCCTTAGGGCCAGGCTGTGGGAGCCAGAGCCAGGTCCAGGCTTAGGAGAGGAAGTGGGAGCAGACTGGTCCCTCTGTGCCCTAGGAGGGGAAGGGAGCTACTCTTCAACAGCCATGTCAAGCTGGACTCTACCTTGGCTATGGGTCTTTGCTCTGCCCTCAGAGAATATTCCCCGGGGGCCCACGGCCTGTCTGCAGAAACCTGAGGGCTTGCATTCCTGACATCTCTCCTATCCCCCTGTGCCATGTGGCCCAATACCTGTCTCCTTGCCCCTGCTCTTCTCTGCACAGGTCCCTGCTCTGACAACTGGGATCCCCTTTAGCCTCACTCTGGGCCACGTGCCCTGTGAATACCTTCTCCTGTTTTTCATGGTTTGGTGGAGCTGGCCCAGAGACAGAAAACTAGGTACTGGCTTCAGCTGTGTGACCATAGGCCTTTGCGCCTCCGTGGGCTTCATCTTATCTGCAGGATGAGGGACTTGCCCTGTAGCAGTATTTCCTCCGATGTGCTTCATTGATGCACTTGTTTCCTGGGAAATTAATAGACGTGGCATCTAAAAAGGAGGTTCCTTGGCTAAACAGGTTTGGGAAGTGCTGGGAGAAACAAAGTCAATCTGATATCTGTAGGCCTTCTCAGGACCTTCAGTAAGCCAGTGGGCATCATGGCTCTACAGAGGAGGAAGATAGCAAGTATGGTCTGAAACATCTGGGTGGATGACTACTCCTCCCTTCTCTCTCTCCTACCCTTTGCCTCTCTCTTCCTCTGCTAGGGGCCAGTCATCGTCTCTCACAGTCTCACCAGATTCTCAGCCAAGCCCAGGCAGCTTAGAGACATGGGTATTTGTTGGCTGCTAAGCAGCAGCCCCTGTCCTTAGTGGAGGCTGGGTGAGTTCAGGGGAAGGGGCCTCTGAGGGGCAATGTGGGGCCAGGCAAGGCCAGTTGGTCTCCAGCCTAGGGGAGCTCCCAGGCCCCTTGCCTCCTCTCCAACCCCACATGGCTGTGTGCTGGCCCCTCCACATCCCAGGCCCTGTTGTCCCTCTTCTGGAATGCTCTTTGTCCCTCTCGTCACTCCTACGGGGTGGTTGACTCCTCTTATTTGGACTTGGTCCCCTCCTTCAGGATTCCTTCCTTGATTCCTGGGCTGGGTCAGCTTCCTGGCCCCTGGCTCTCTGGCCTGCAGAATGGGAGAGCTGTGTGGGGGCTTGCGGCTCTGACAGGACAGAGCACTGATTGCTGAGTGGAGTCACACCAAGCAGCTCCACCTGGCAGCCCTGCCCCATCTTTGCTTTGAAATCCCCTGTGTGCCCTGGGGCTGCCAGTGGGGTGTGGGGAACAGCAGTGTGAGGGATGTGTACTGTCCCCTGGAAGGAGGCCTGGAGGTGGAGGAAGCTGGGAGGGCCTGAGCGATCATGATAATTTCACAAGATCATAGACTCTGGGTGTTGAGGGATCTAAGATTCAGTCGGCGTCATACCTGTCATACCTCCATCTCCAACTGAGGCAGTGGCCCTATATGACTGATGGGCCTGACGTCACACACACAGCAGCCGAGGCTGCTGACTTCACATGCCTCACTCAAACTTGCACCTTTAAGCTTCTCCGTTTATGAAGCCCCAACACCATCCTTAGCCCGTTCGCTTCCCACAACCTTGTGTGTTTGGCGAAGCAGGGTTATTATTTCTGAATGTAGGTGAGGAAAGTGAGGCTCAGAGAAGTTGTGTAACTTGCAAAAGGTCACACAGCCCATGTGTAGCAGAGTGGAGTTCGACTGACCACGGCGTGTCTGATGCTTTGCTCTGCCTGTGTTCTTGTTACAAGTGGCAACGCCTACCTCCTTTGTCCTGGATTTCCCATTCTCCCCGGACTCTGCCCTGGGGTCGGCTCCTCCCCACTGCCCTCTGGAATCCCAAATCCTCTGTGGCAGCCCATCTGTTACCATGGTAGCAGATTATGATGTCGCAGACCCTGGATGACTATGCACAGCTCCTGGATGTGGGGCATAGGGGCTCACAGAGGTGGGCATTGTCCAAGGGGCCGACTGGCATGGAAGGAAAGAAATCCCTGGAAACCGGGGCCACGGCCTCCAGCCCAGCGAGGGAGTCCCTCTGGGAGCTAGAGCCAAGGCCAGGAATGGGGTCTGGCATGGCCTGCTCCTATGGCCTTGAAAGGCCGCTGAGCCCTCCTGCCGTGGCAGGGCTGTGTAGCCTCACACCTCTGCTGGCTCCTTGCGCTGACTGACCCAACACCAGGATGCTCACCGGGGTCTCCTGGGACAGCCCTGTTGCCTTTTGTCCTTGTACAGGTGCTGCCTGGGAAAGCCACGATCTCCGAGTGCCCGGAGAGGGAGGGAACTGGCCCAGGGTCACCCAGAGAAGAGGTGGCTGTGCCAGGATCTGGTCTCACCCCCTGCTCCAAATCTTTCCATCTGGTTACACTGTCAGATGTGACCTACTGAGGTGATTTAGTTCTGGTCCACAACCTGAGAGCAACCATGCTGCCTCAGTTTCCCCAGAGTGGTCCATTAGCAGAGACGGGTCACAGGTGCATGTCTATTCTGGCACATTCCACGGGAATACTTTATGGGGTCCCCTGAGCCATGTGATAACACCGAGGTGGCTGACGGCCTTCGTGGAAAGAGCCCAAGCTTCAGCAGCTGCCACGTGGAATTAAAATCCACGGCTGCCTGCCGGCATCAGGTTCCTCTTCTGTCAGACGGGCTCCACAGCACCACCAGGATAGACGTGCAGAGTCCCTGGGGTGTTGGGTGAAAGGTGCCAGGCCAGAGCCAGGGTGGAAAATGTGCAAACTGGTCCTGACAGTGGACAAATCCCTTCTCTGCACACTGACATGGGACATCCATCCCTGAGGCTGCCGCTTCTGAACCTGATCGGCCTCAAGGCTGCTGGGCTGCCCTCCAGGACTGCCCTGGCCTCCCAGCCTGGCACCTCCAGGGCTCGGCACACGGTGGGGCCAAGCTCACTCCCAGGCTCCCAGAATGCCAGGGAGGAAAGGGACTGATTTTGATAGTGTCAGCTGGCCCAGACCTGTGACCGGGCCAGCCCCTCTGTCCCCTTCTTCATCAAGTTCACCTTGCTTTTTTGGGTTCTGCCTGTTTTTCCTCACACGGAGTTCCTGGGGGATAGGTTGGGCTGGTTTCTCTTCTGTGTGCTCAGTGTGGAGCCTGGGATGCAGTGAGCACGGATGCAAGCTCACTGAACGCTGAGCCGGAGCTTCTGCGGGATTTCCCCCCTCATTTGAGGCTTGTCTTCCACACCTGATGCCGCTGAGTGTTTTGTTTGAAGAGCCACAATGGGGAAGCGAGGGACCTGACTGTGAAGTCAAACTGTGGCCCTGCTCCCACCCACGTGTGACCTTGGCCATGTACTTAACGTCTCTGGGCCAAGATGTCTCCATGGGGTCAAGTGGGGACCTAAGTGGCCCTATGTCGTGAGGTTTCCTGGTAAAGCATCTGCACAGAGATGGGCACACAGACTGCACTTGGAGAATGTTACAACAGGATAAAGAAGACACTAGGATATACATTTCTTTTCTGCGGACGCCGAGCTTCTTGTTCAAGGGATGCGCTGGTCCTCGTGTGGGACAGTGCACCGGGTGCTGTGGTTCATAGCCGTATTTACTTTCAGATGATTGTAGGCTGTGATTTTAAAAGACTATATTGGCACCTGTTACCAGCACCAGCTCCTCGGTGCGGAGCTCAGGGAGGGCTGCTTGGGGGCTTGGGCTGGGAGGCTCGAGAAGTGGTTGTGATCCCTGCTTTGCTGTGTTTCCCTGGGCCAGCCCCTTTCCTTCTCTGGGCCTTAAAGCCCCCTCCCCCGCAAATCTGTAGGTATGCAGGTTCCTCTCATTTCTTCTAGCTCTGCACAGAGAGGTACTCTCCTAAAGAAAGTGTGAAGAAAGCTCATCTTAGAATGTAGATGTTTTGGAAGGATTCCATTGAAAGGCAGAAATATAATGGATTCAGGAGACCCAGTGTCGGTCCCCAAATCCAGGCTGTTCAGGCCAGGGGAGCAGTCACATGGCCCCAGAGGCAGCCCCAGGGCCTGGGGGAGGGTTTACATCATCCAGGACTGGCCACTGGGACGAAGCTTCCCTGGGAGAAGTGTGGGAGCAGAGGCTGGGCAGCCAAGCCCCCGTTTGGTCAGTGTCCCCAGTGACATCTGTCCTGACTTGGGTCCTGTTCTGAATCTGACAGAGTCCCTGCCCTGGAGGAATATCAGGCCAATACAGGGACAGGGACAAAGGCAGACTCTGGTGGCCCCTACCTTATTATCCCACTTTTTGTTACCAGCTGTGAGAATTTAGTCTCTACATAATGGCCCCTGTGAGGGTACAAAACACCTGTTTCCTTTGCTTCTAAGGCTCAATCCATAAAAACGGGAATAGCAGGGGCACCTGGGTGGCTCAGTGGTTGAGCGTCTGCCTTTGGCTTAGGGCGTGATCCCAGGGCCCTGGGGTCAAGGGTCCTGCATGGAGCCTGCTTCTCTCTCTGCCTGTGTCTCTGCCTCTCTCTCTCTGTGTTTCTCATGAATAAATCTTAAAAACCCAAAAACAAAAACAAAACAAAACAAAACAAAAAACAGAGTAGCTGTTGCGGACTGCATCTTCTGTGCCAGGACCTCTTTCCATATTCTTCAGACGTTGTAACTTGCCGCTCCTCCGCAGAGCCCTTGTTTGCTTCTTCCCGTTGTATAGATAAGAAAACAGAGGCTCGGTGGTTCAGTAACACCCCCAAGGTCACGCAGACAGAGGCAGAGCTGGGATTCAGATGCCTGTGCAGAGCCTCCCTCCCAAGGCTGTGAGTGCCTCCAGAGCACTTACTCTCGGGAAATGGAGTGGGTGTCTCACCCAGTAGATGCTTTTTTCATCACCCCCAACAGAACATACCTCATTAATCTTGTCTCAGAGTAATCATTTGCTTTTAGGATTCATTGGCAATAGCTCCCTGGTGCTTCCAGAGGAGCCTGGTAGGGGTAGCAGGACAGGCCAGTGAAGGGGCTGAAAGCTGGCTGAAGGGGCTAAAGTCATTGCCATAGGTGATCAGGGAAGGCTTCCTGGGGGTGGTGGCAGTGAAATTGGACATTCAGGGGAGGAGGAGTGAGGAGTAAGACAAGAGAACAGGCAGTCCTTTGGAGGATGGATCCAGGTGCCCTTGCTGACCCTGAGGTCCTAAGCTTGGAGGCAAGGACAGCTGTCACCTGTCTCTACCAGATGCGCAGCAGATGCCTGAGGAATAAATCAGAGCTGCTCTCCTGTCCTCCCTTGGTTAGTGAGGCCCTCTGTGGCCTGTGGGGTGGTGGGAGGTCACATGGTCCTGCTTTCAGACGGAGCATGTCCTGGTCCCCCCAGGGCCACTGGACTGTACCCTGTGCCCACTAGGCCCCTCATGCTCTTCTCCTTGTCCCACAGCCAAGAAGACCTGTGCAGACAGTGACTTCACCTGTGGCAACGGCCACTGCATCCCAGAGCGGTGGAAGTGTGACGGCGAGGAGGAGTGTCCCGACGGCTCTGATGAGTCTGAGGCCACCTGCAGTGAGTCCTGGCCCTAGGGCGGGGGTGGGAGTGCTGCTCAGCTTCCTCATCAGATCCTCCTTGTCAGGAGGTTGGGAGGCTCAGTTGAGGTGACCTGTCAGCCACCGCTCCAGACCCTCCTCGGGCCGCACCCTCCAGGGCTCCCAGTGAATGGCCAGGCGTACCCAGTGCTAGTTTCTGCTGGTGTCTTGCAGCTTGGGTCCTGCTCCTGGAGCGGCCAGACCTAGAAGCAGCCAGAGCGTATCCTCCGGGTCTCCCTGCAGCCTCCCCCACTATTTTTCTGGAGGACTCTGATCATAATTCTAACAGTACTGGTAACAACAGGTGCCTATTAAGTGTTGACTGTGTGCCAGACACAGTGCTAGGCTCTTCGTGTGCACTAATTCATCTTCTTCCCACAGCAGCCTTATGAGGCGGGGGACCATCACTTTCTGAATTTTGTATTTTTGAGACTCAGAGAGGTTGAGTGTCATGCCCAAGACCATCCAGCCAGGACTTCGAGGCCCTGGCTCTATCCTCTGAGCCAGCTGAGCCCAGGCACCCTGGCGTCCATGGCAGGCCTGGAGGACAGTAGAGGCAGCCAGGGTGAGCCGAGGGCCAGAGCCGGAGCCCCAGGCCTGCCTCCCAGCTCAGGCCTTTGTCTCGCCTTGATTTCTTTTCCAGGCCCTAATCCTCAAAGCAAATTTACACCCGGCAGGTCATTCTGTGACATTTGTTAAATTAAAAAGGAGATGAGGAGGGGGCGGGGAAGTCCCCAGCAGTCCCAGGCAGAGCCTCAGCAGAGTAAGACAGAGACAAAAGGTTAGCGGGGAGCACGTGGAGGATGATTGGGCCAGGGAGGACCTCTGAGTCCTAGTCCTCATGCTTGTTAGGGGTCACATTTGCCCCAGAGGCAGAGGCGGGGACATTGAGGCCTGCTGCCCATCCAGGGCTGTGGCTGGTGATAACTGGGTTTCTTCGTCTCCTAGCAACAGATCTACTACCAGTCTCTCCATGAGAGAGAGAGAGAGAAAGGGAGAGCAGGAGCGACCCTGGTTCTCACACAGCTGCCTCTGCCCCCGCCAACCCCCAGCTAGACCATCGACCCTGTGCTTTTTCTTACCCCCGGCAGCCAGCCTGTCCTGGGGCTGGTCCTGAGCTTTGTCCTGAGCCACAGAAGGCATGAAGCCCGGCCATGCCCATGGGGATTCTTATCCTCAGGGCAAGCTTGGATCCCTGTTTAGAGAGAAGGAAACTGAGGCTAGGATGCATTTGGCCACTTGCCCTTGGCTGCCCTGCTAAGGAGGGGCCAGGACTGTGTGTGTGGGAGGGGGTGGTGACCACAGGGAACTGTGCAGGGGGCTCTGTAGCTGGCTGGCCTTGCTCCAGCATCCAGCCAGGCCCCGCTCCAGCAGCCACCCTGGACACTGTGGGTGCAGCAGGGGAGGGAGGGGAGCCTCAACACACTGCTTCCAGGGTCTGTCCTCCAGCCTGAGAGCTGTGCTTCCCCTTCTCCCTGTGTCTTTGTCTCTTTGTGTTGATGTTCCTTGTTCTTGTTCCTGCTCCCCCTCCAGGGCCCTGCCCACCCTGCTCCCTTGGACCATCTCTCCCTCTACCTGCCCCCTTCCCAGCCTCTCTCTTGCCATCCCTCTCCTCTGTGCCCCGTGGGGGTTCCCTGTCTTTCTCCCTCTCACCTATCCTAGCAGTTGCTGCCTTTCCATCTCCTGGCTGCACAGGGGCTCTCCAGCCTCACCTCTCCTGCCTCCCAGGCCTGCCTTGTGCCCACTGTAAGGCACTATAATTTGACAGTTGAATAACTGGAGAAGTCGAGGGCCTTGCTTCCAAGACACACAGGTTTGTGGCTGCCCTGTGGCCTTCTTTGATGAGATGGGCTCATCAGCCTCTCAGGTTTGACAGAGCACCTGTGGGAACAGGAGTCCAGGATGAACCCTGGGAGTCAGGAGGCCCAGCCCTCCTCTGGGTTCTCCTAGTGAATTTGCTGTGAGATCCTGCACACCTTCCCATCCCTCTCTGGGCTCTAGTTTCTAACATCTTAGAATCCCAAAGACCGTGATCTAAGATTCCTGGACTCTTAGGACACTCTCTCCCAGCTGAGGCGTAAGGCCCAGGATCCCACCTATTGTGCAGTTACATTGATCAGAGGTGGGCAAGGCCTGTGGGTGGGTTGGGGGGTGCTGCCCAGAGGAGGTGGGCCAGAGTAGGACCTCAGGGGTTAGCAGAATTTGGGACAGCAGGACCTGGCAGCAGGCTTGCTCACTGTTTCCCTTCCGAATGGGAACCTGGTAGCCAACCCACTGCCCATTTAACTGGTGTTGCCATAGCAACCTCCACAGTCTACCAGGTTCACCTCTTTAGCCTACTGGGTTCCTAGGGACTATCAATGGTAACTCAAAGAAAGATTATAGGCAAGGGTGCCTGGATGGCTCAGCGGGTGAGCACCTGCCTTTGGTTCAGGTTGTGATCCCGGGGTCCTGAGATCAAGTCCTACATCAGGCTCCCTGCAGGGAGCCTGCTTCTCCCTCTGCCTGTGTCTCTGCCTCTCAATCTGTCTCTCATGGATAAATAAAATCTTTATTAAAAAAAAAAAGATTATAGACAGGAGTAAAGTGTAGTGGGTTTGGTGTGTGATATATTTGGGTCTAGGTCTTGTGAGACTTCAGGCAGGTTGCCCAGTCTCCTTGAGCCTCAGTTTACTCATCTGTAAAATGGAGTGATGACATACGCCTTACGGGGGTTACGAAGATGAAATGGAAAAGATACGGCAAAGTGTTGGTGCTGGGGTAAATGGCAGTGTTACTCTTATAGACTGTGTTTTGATTCCAGACTCTCTCTCCCACATACACCAGTTTAAAATTTTATTTTATTTTTATTTTTTAAAGATTTTATTTATTTTTTGAATAACATGTTTATTTTATGAATAACATGATAGAGAGAGAGAGAGAGAGAGAGAGAGAGAGGCAGAGACACAGACAGAGGGAGAAGCAGGCTCCACGCTGGGAGCCCGACGTGGGACTCGATCCTGGGACCCCAGGGTCGCGCCCTGGGCCAAAGGCAGGCGCCAAACCGCTGAGCCACCCAGGGATCCCTAGTTTAAAATTTTAGAGTAAGTAAGGGGGTTTGGATAGAGAAGGAAAGGAATTTGGGAGCAGGTCCCCATTTTCGTGCTCCCCTACTATGTCATCCACCCCTAGCTAGCTGGGGTTTCTCCAGGCTTTCTTTCCTCTGGTTCTGGGATTTGTGTTTATCAAATACGGCCAGGAGTCACAGTAGGAAAGCCTGGGACATTTGCCTAATGAAAGTGGCATTTCGGCTCTAATTATAGCTCACTTGATTGGGGACGCTTCTGACCCACCTTCAGGCGTCTGATGGGAGGGGTACGGGGTGGGGATGGGGAGGTTGATTCAAGGTGAGTGAGTTGCAACTTTGGGTACTGCTTATTGAAAATGGGATTTTATTCATTGTCTTAGAATCTTTCCAGTGAAAGAGGGACCTTACAGATGAACCCAGTGCCCCTTCCTATTATCGATCAGTCTGAGAGGCCCAGAGGCAGGCTAGAGGCTGACCAGCTAGGCATCCTTTGCCTGAGCCCTTGGGAAGGAGACAGGTCTGACTGCCCCCACCCCCCCTGCCGTGCTTCCGGGCAGCAGCTGGACCCTGGGAGCCCTACTGCCTGAGTCCCTGGCCCCCCACCCTGAAGCTGGCAGTCCCCAGTTCCTATCTGGAGGTTGCCTGCCCTTAAGCCTCACATGTCCTGATGCTGCAGATGTGCTTGCTCACTAAGCAGCCATCATACACTTTCATTCTTTTATTCAACAGACATTTCTCTTTTCATCAATTTGTGAACTCATACGTTAGAGAATGCCAGTGGATTGGATTTCTGGGGCAGGATTCTCTGGGACTTGATAATGCCTCCAGCCACTCTGGCATGCAGTTCCAGGCCCTTGCTGACTTTGGAGGATGCCTGGTATCTTAGAGATGGTGGGGCTCTTCACACCTGCCTCTCAGGACCTCGAGGACACTTGACAGGCCAGGGCATTCCTCAGGGCGTCTTCCTCTGCGGAAGGCCCTGTGGACTCTGGTAATGAATACCCCAGGGATGAGAGCAGGGCCCACCCAGCCCCTTGCATTTGCATTTCATGAGAGGAAACGGGTAACTGGTTTCTGAGTTTGTTCCAGGCTCTGAGTGTCTAGATTTTCATGTTTCCTCATTTAAGTCAACAACCAATTCTAAGAGAGCATGTAGCCCCGTTTTCAGATGGAGCCTTGGCACGGAGAGGTTAAGTGACTTGCTGGCTGTCCTGAATGTGGACATGAGGTGGCCATGCTGCCTGAGTAAAGGCCCGGTGAGCCTCCTTCCTCTGGTGACCCTGTCTCCAGCCCAGAGGGATTGGGGGCACCAACGGGGCCTGCTTTCCTCATGGGCCGTGGTTAAACAGTGTGTTTGGAGGTAAGAGACCTGGGCTGGAAGTCCAGCTCTGCTCTCTCTTTGAGCAAACACCTTACCCTCTCTGGGCTCTGCTTGCCTCATCTGTAAACAGGAGGTAGTAATAGCACTCCCCTCCCTCATAAGGAGATACTGCATGTCAGCACTTACCCAGACCAGCTTCCCAGGGCTAGGCAGTGAGGAGGCCTGAGCGGGGAGCCTAGAAAGTGAGGTTCGCCTCCTAGCCTTGGGGAGAAGCTGTATTAACAATAGCAATGGTGAGGTTCTCGGAGACAGAGGTGGTTGAAACACCTGGTATCTAGTCTCCTAGATGGTCCCTTCCCCTCTTTGGGCCACTGTCTCCTGTTACTGTAATGGGTGCTCCTCCAGGTGACCTCTCGTGGGTGACCTAGCATTCCAGGACAGTGCCTTGGCACTTTGAAGGTAGGAGGGCTGGTGTCAGGCATTGCTGAATCCTCCAGAGCCTGTAATTAGAGCTGTCTATTTAAGGACACAGCAAATGTCTTATTAATTATAAAGAAAGAAAGCAGACGGATTGTTTAATCATTGTCCTTGCTGAAAGGTTATGCAATTAACTATATAAATATTCATTAAAAGTTCAAGCGGCTGCCTGCTGCACTGGGGTATGCAGAACCAGGCCTCAAGAGGTGAGGAAAGATGGTGAAGGGCCATTTCACTCACCTGGGCTTTGAGGTGTAGAGTTTGGGGCTGGTTTGGACTACTTCACTACCCACAGGAGCCTGCAGGGCTTGATGGAAAGGGCAGGTTCAGTCAGAGGAACCAGGACTCTGCCTCTCACCTGCTGTGCATCTTTGGATCAGTTCCTTGTTCTCTCTGAGCCTGTTTCCTCATCTCTAAAACGGAGTGCCTATCTTAAGTACTGCTGCCCTGCTCTCCTCTGGGGGTGCTGCTAGGATGACCTTTGTGAATGGCACCCTGGAGTGGGCACTTACAGCCTGCAGGGTCTGCTGACCTGGGAGGTGGAGGGCGATGTGGGAAATGGAGTAGCCTGATGCCCTGTGGGTGCTCAGTAAATAGGGCTTCCTTCCAGCTCCCTGCTCAAGTTCTGTTTCCGGAGGCCTGGCTCAGGATACATGGTCACCTCGTCCCTCTGTGTCACTGTTCTCTCGGGAGCTTGCAGGCATACAGAATGCCTCTGTCACCCTTATGGGAGGGAGTTTCAAGGAGATAAAATATTCTATATCCTTTAGACTTGCAGAATGTTAACCCAGTGACTCTCAGATGGGGTGCATGGGAATCACTGGGGCAGGGGGCGGGGGACTTGCTGAAATGCATGTTCTGGGCTCTGCCCTCAAAGTCTGGATTTGGTCTGATATGAGCCAGGCCTAGGAACCTGCACTTCTAGCAGCTCCTCACACCCCACCCTGCAGTCAGGACTCTGGGAAACACTGGTCAGCTTCAGCTCCTTCCTGTGCTTACAGGGGTCCTGCAGTGTGGGGGCCATAGAGAGGTGTTCTGGAAGGGCCCCACCTCCCAGCTGCCATACCTCCTTCACCACCCTACAGTACAGCGCCAAGGCAGCCTTTGTAAAAGATCTTGGAGGGTCAGCGCTCTCTAGGACTCTACGCCACAGTTACTTGTGAAGGGGAATTTCTAGAAAATGAATCTCATAGATCCTGTATTCCCAATGGGTTGCCTCATATTTCATGAAATGTATTCCTAGGGATAACTCTGGAGTCCAAGGTACTCTCCTCCTTGGCATAGCAGCGTCTGGGGGCCCTGCCTCAAACACCTGCCCTCCGCCCCATCCTATCCCTTTTCTCCATCTCTCTTGCCCTATCATCCCAGCTATGAAAGTCAGAGAAGGGGAAACTGGTCTGAGATGAGGGGGCGAAATTGAGTGAGGTATGAGTGACCCTATGCCGGCAGGTGCAACAGACTGTGCCAAGCCTCTGGGGTCAGCCCCAGCTGACTTGGAGTTGTCACGCAGTTCTTAGCAGCTGTGTGACTAGAACCCGGAGCTTACCTCCCTCTGGTACGCAGTAGCCCTCAGGACATACTCACTGAGTGAATGTACAAGTCCTTATCTGTCCGTTTGGAGAATACTAGTGGATAATCCTCAGTGAGCACTGGGCTGGGCTTTCTTCTACGTGCCTGACAGATGTTAACAATCCTACGTACTAGGGAATAGTATTAGCCCCACTGTCTTGGCACCGAGGTGAGGACTGTGGGCCAAGCTCACATGGCCAGTGAGTGACTGAATTCATGCCCAGGAAGCCAGGTTCCAGAGCCCCTGCCCGTGACCTCCAAGCTGGAGAGCTTGACATAATCCTCACCCTGCCGGGCTATTCTGAGGATTAAGTGAGTGCCTAGCTCTGTGCCTGGCACATCCTGGAGACAACAGCATTTATACCATGGAGGGTAGCAGGGAGCCGGCCGCAGAGGTCTGAAATGCGTCTGCCACAGCTGGCTCTGTCACGTGGGTCGTCCTGGGATGCTCGGGATGAGAGCTGTGCCCAGCCCTGATCAGGGTTCTCATTCTTTCTTCCAAATTGAGAATCAACCCTGGGGCTCCAGGCCCCTGATTGAGTCAGCTTCTGATTGCTGCTGCAGTAATTATAGCTGTGTGGTCCCGCTGGGCCTGCAGCACGGCACTGCTCTGATGCAGGCTCAGCACCATCACCAGGGGAGGGGGCGGGAGGGGGGTGGCATACCCAGGGAGCTGCTCAGGCCTTGGTGAGCCCTCCTAATCCACAGGTTCAGATCACGGAGCTGCTGATCTGGAAGCCAAACCGAGGCCCTGTCGGGGCATATTTCAGCCCTGGCACACAGTAGGGAAGTGGCAGAGAAGCATGAAGGGCGGGGCAATTTTGTGTTGCTGGAGCTCAAGGGGAGGTTTTGAAGGGTGGGAGGTAGGGCTGGTGAGGCAGACAGGTGGCTGGATCCAGGATGGGCCTGAGTGCCAGGGCCCAGGGGCCCACGAGAGGGCATTAGCAGGGAGTGGGGGATCAGATGTAGGATTCAGAGGGTCTTTGGGGTGGACGACGCTGCTTCTCAGATGAAGAAACTGAGACCCAGGGCAGGGAGGCCCTGATGGATTCCCAAGGCCTTGGGCCAGGTGGCTGGGATCAGGCAGGAGGACCGGTTGGCGCCATGCCCCATGTCCCCCTTGGCTAAGCCATGCATGTGTGTCTGTCTCCACAGCCAAGCAGGTGTGTCCTGCAGAGAAGCTGAGCTGTGGACCCGCCAGCCACAAGTGTGTGCCCGCCTCGTGGCGCTGCGACGGGGAGAAGGACTGCGAGAGCGGTGCAGACGAGGCCGGCTGTGCCACCTGTGAGTTGGGTCAGGTCCCAGGGTCTGCTGGGGAGTCAGGCAGCCTCAGGGAGCAGCCCCTCCGTTTCTGGAGGGGCTTTCTGGAGGGGCTCGGTGGGGGGAGAGCAAAGGGTAACCATGAGGACACTAGTAATGGCCAGGCGCTCTGGAGAGACATTTCCGGCTTTCATCCTCACAACCACTGCACAAGCAGCCATTGTCATCCCCATTTTATGGGTGAGGAAACTGAGGCTCAGACAAGCGAGGAATAGCTTCCAATGTCGAGTGATGGAAGTGAGATTCAGATCTGGCTCTGGACAGCCGAGCCCAGGAGTCTTTTTACCATATCTGACATCTATTCATCCATTCCATCCGTCTCCACTGAGTTCCGAGCAAGGGCAGGGGGGCCAGGGTTGGGCCATAGGGAGTCATGGTGGCGGCCTGGGCCAGGGCACTGGTGGTGCTGGGGTGGGGGAGGGGCAGACTCCTGAAGTGTGAAGGACGCCTGATGCTGAAATCTCAGACTCCAGCAGGAATGTCACAGGGCGGGAAGACAGACCCAGCAGCCTCGGCAGGAACAGATGGAAGCGGTCATTGGGGCAGTTCCACATCACTGAGCTTCAAACACAGGATTATCTCCTGCCCAGGGAGCAGGCCAGCAGCTTCCTGGGCCAGTGGGGCTTATGCTTGTTTCAATTGGATGGACACCTACTGTGTGCCAGGCCCAGAGCCAGGCTCTGGAAGGGATGATGAGGTGAATCCTACGTGCCACCTTCCTCCGGGAGCTCATGATTAATAGGGGAGACAGACTGGCTGTCGATAACTAGGCTGCAAGGCTGGACTGAAATATAGGTGGTTTGGGGTATTATGAGGACTTTTGCCAGGCACTTATCCACCAGCCTCTATATTTACATCCCATCCATCCTCCCTGGCCCAAGGGAAATGCCATCTCTTTCTGGAGGTGTCTGAGTCACAGCACTCTAGATTCCAAGTCTGGAGTTCTGATGTGTCTGAAGCATGAAGCATCTGGGTGTGGGGAGGAGATGCTGGCTGGGACCAGCAGTTTCAGAGCCGTCCATGGTGATGGCACTGGCTTGATTCCTGAGCTGTGATAATTTTGCAGGCCTTCACTGGCCAATATGAATCCTCTTCTCTTCTTACTCCGCACCCGCCTCCCACCACCATCAGATGTTTCCTCAGCTCTAAGGGCCATCAGCCACGATTGCACAGGGTGGGAGTATCTCTAACTAGGGCAAATTGTGTGGCAGGCATGTTCTTCATTAATTATGGGAGACGGGAGGGTGGCTAGAAGGTCCTACTGGATGGCTCTGCTACAGCTCTGGACCAGCTGGGCAGAGGAGCAAAAATTATTCTTTCTCTCCTCCCCCAGAGCTGCTTCCATTTGTGAGTGCTGGGAGTGGGGTCTCTGGAGGCAGGTGTGAGAATATGGCTCTTGAAGTCGTTGTCAACTTTAAAACCTTAGGGAGAACTCAGAATAAGGAAGGACTTCCAGAACTCTGAACTTAGTGAGTCCTTACCCACCCCCAGACACATGCAAGTGGAGTCTGGCAGGAAAGAGGGGAGCTTCTCTAGGCATTGGTGTAATCTTCGGGGGCAGGCACCACAAGGTAGCATGTGGTTTTCCCACCAGTGCCCCAACATCCGAAAATCCCAGAAGGGGGAGAAACGCAACTGTCAGAAACTTGATAGAGCTGTCAGACACACATGACGAGCTGCCTACATTGTGAAACCTAAGACATCATTCTATTTTATGTTCAATAACAATGAAAAATGACATTTTTCTATCAGAAAATAGAAGCAGACTCTTGGTGCCCCCATGTGGAGAGATCTGGTGCTGCCACCACCATCAGGTTACCCAAGGCTACAGCCCCCAGACCTAGCCGTGGCCTCTGTGTAAGGAATGAAGCAGGGAGGAGATGAGGAGGTCGCTGCTCTGAAAACGGCTTCCATTCCAGGAAAAGAAGAGAAAACAAGGGAACTGAGAGGGGTCAGAGTAGGAGAGAAGAGCCCCAAACCTGAGTTCTGGTTCTGTGTGACCCTGGGCAAGTTGCTCCTTCTGGGCCTCAGTTTCCCCATCTGTAAACTAGCAGTTGGGCTGGTGGTCTCCAAAGCCCTCCCAGCCTTTGAGGTGAGCAGTTCACTAGACAGAGGAAGCCCAGGGCCCCAGGCAGGGCCAGTGACCCGTGCCCTTGACTACTGCACATCCCTTAGTTACTGCCCACACCCATCCATCCACTGCACAGCTACCCCCTGCAGGGAGCTCTGTGCCAGGCTCTCAGGACAAAGCTGGGTCAGTCTCAGAGCCCATCCCCACGCAGTAGTTGTGAGGGAGACAGAAGGACATGAGACCCAGACACGTGAGCATGCTGTGAAGGGCACACAGAAGGAGAGGGGTGGAGGGAGGCTTCCCAAGTAGGAGAGTACAAAGGGTGTTATAAAAGGTGGACGTGGGGCCCCTGAAGGATGAGTACATGTCACTGAAATACAGAGGCAGTGGTGGGCAGGAGGCGAGCGCCCAGCAGAGGGAACTGCTTGGGCGAAGGCCTCGAGGTGAGCAGGTGGACCAAGGGTCTAGTATGGCTGACTGAGGTGCTGGGGTAGAGCAGCGGCTCTGTGCCCAGCGGCCTGGATGCCAGGCCAGGGGACTGACCCGGATGCTGCGGGCACATAGCTGTGGGAAGAGGCCTCAGCCCTGCCATCAGGAGACAGCTCCAGACCTGATTCCTTGGGGAAGGGTCAGCATCACGTTGGGCGTCGTGTCCAGGAACATCACCTGGCCTTTCAAGACCGCCGGGGCCTGCCGCCCAGGTGCTCCCAGCCCCACCTCCGTGCTGTTGCCCGAGGGGAATCATCCCCGCAAGGAGGCCGCGAGGTCAGGGAGGGCAGGGTGTTGCCCAATGTCCCCTGCGAGGCCCCTGCTGGGATCAGAAGCCCCAGTGCCCTCCGGTACCCCAGTCAGGCCCCCACCTGTGGCCCGTGTGCAAGGGTCAGGGTGTCGTCGTGTCCCCGCCCGCCCGCAGCGGGGCCGACCGGCTCTCTGTCCCGCGCAGTGTGCGCCCCGCACGAGTTCCAGTGCAGCAACCGCTCCTGCCTGGCCGCCGTGTTCGTGTGCGACGGCGACGACGACTGTGGCGACGGCAGCGACGAGCGTGGCTGCGCCGACCCGGCCTGCGGGCCCCGCGAGTTCCGCTGCGGCGGCGGCGGCGGCGCCTGCATCCCCGAGCGCTGGGTCTGCGACCGCCAGTTCGACTGCGAGGACCGCTCGGACGAGGCGGCCGACCTGTGCCCCGGGGCCACCGCCGCGCCCGCCGCCTGTGCCGCTGCCGCCCAGTTCGCCTGCCGCAGCGGCGAGTGTGTGCACCTGGGCTGGCGCTGCGACGGTGACCGCGACTGCAAGGACAAGTCGGACGAGGCCGACTGCCGTAAGCCCCCGCTCCTTTCCGTGGGCGCGCCTGCCCCCTCACTGCAGGCCCCGGTTACCTGGGTTACGGCGGCCGGGCTTGAGGCAGGTGGAGTCCTTGCTTGGAGCAGCTCGGGTCTGACCCCAGAGGCCGAGGGTCTTCTCCGGCCCTGCCCTTTGGAGCATTTGCCTCCTGGCTGCAGTGCCCGGGACCTTGGTACACTCAGGAGCTGCCCCCCCTCCACCTGCTGGGCCTCAACCCTCCCAGCTGGGCTTCCCTACCCGGTACTCCCCGCCTCCCCTGAACCACCATCTCCTTCAGCACAGCTCTGCTGTGATGTCGTCTGTTTGTTCCTCAGCTCCCCTTCCAGTAGTACCTTGAGCTCCAAGAAGGTGGGGAGCCCCCCAGTAGTCTCTGGGTTCCCGACGTCCCACTTAGTGCCCGGCATGCAGTAGGTGCTCAGGAAGGATTTGCTGAAGGGATGAAGTCGTTAAGTAATGAGCACCAACACTCAAAAGAGGGCCACGGGTCCACTGGGGATAGGTGGCTCTGGGGAGAGGTGGTGGATGGGAAAACGGGACCTGAGTTTTAGTCCCGGCTCTGCCAGCCAGAGGGCTATGTGATCCTGGGTGAGGCCTTCGCCCTCTCTGAGCTTCAGTCTCCCCATTTCTACACTGAAAGTGCCTTGGCCAGGTGTCCTTTGAGGACTCCCAAGTTCAGCCACTGGTTCTGTTCTTGCTGAGGGTGGATATGGTCTGGGCGTTGGGGCCTGGGGGAGGAGAGAGGTCCTAACACCACCTTGGGCCTGACCCACTCTCTTTGCCCTCTCTTGGCAGCTCTGGGGACGTGTCGTGGGGATGAGTTCCAATGTGGGGATGGGACTTGTGTCCCAACACTCAAACGCTGCAACCAGGAACAGGACTGTCCAGACGGGAGTGACGAGGCTGGCTGTCTACAGGGTATGTGGGGTTGGGCCACAGGAGAGACACTCTCCCTGAAGAAGAGCCCTGAGCTCTCTGGGCTCCAGAGAGAGCAGAGTTCAGAGAGGTTTCCCCTCCGTCCCTGAGATGTGTCTTCCCCCAGAGCATGACTTGCCCCTAAATTACCTAGATTTACTTCCTGGGATCTTATTGGCCCCAGAACAGGATTTTAAAGGACTTTGCAAAAGCTGAGAGGACTAGGGATACATGAAAAGTCACTGTAGGATGTCCAGCCTCCATCATTTGTCCACATCCGGGCCTCCAAGTGGCTTCCTTCCCAGGAGTGGAGGTTCAGTCCCCACGGAGCCCCCTTAATTCTCCGATGACTGTTTGGTTATCCTCCCCGCCTGCAGGAGCTAGGGTCCTGATCAGGGGTCATCTGGGGTAATGGATGAAGGGTTGAGCAGTGAGGTGACCTCCCCTGTGCAGGGCCTCCAGGGCACAGGTCCACCTCAGATGGTCAGTGCAGCCCCCAGGATCTCTGTAGGGCTCCTGCTTTTCTGTCTCCGGGCCCAGCACTGCCAGATAGGCACACACCCCCACCCCGCCCCGGCCTTACCCAGCTAGATGATGCTTGGGCATCCTGATTATCCCTGGGGTCCTGCACTTCTGAGAGCTGAGCTCCCACCAGCCCTGTGTTCAACCGTCTGTCCTGGGCCCTCTAGAGACCAGTAGGACTGGGGCTGGGGCTGGAACTCTGCTCGCCTCCCATGGACCTAGACCAGCCCTCCTGCCCAAGGTCTCATAGGTCCTGTCCACTCTCTTATCCGGCCCGACAGAGTCAACATGTGAGGGTCCCCGCAGATTTCAGTGTAAGAGTGGCGAGTGCGTGGACGGCGGGAAAGTGTGTGATGCTCAAAGAGACTGCCGGGACTGGTCGGATGAGCCTCTGAAAGAGTGTGGTACAGTACCTGTCCACTTCTGGCTGCTGGACTAACCCCCCCACCCACCGCACCCCCTCCTGGCATCCGGGCCCAGGCCCATGCCTTGCCCCTCTGCACACAGTCTGCTCTGACCCTCTCTCTGGACTCCTGCGCTGTCCTGTGGCCTCAGGTGGGACTCTCTGCCTTTGGGGCCTCTTTCTGTATCTCTCCAAATCGAACCGCCTCTCCTTTCCAACCCAGGTGCCCAATTATGCTTCCTCTCACAGACTTGGCCTCTCCTCCCTCCTTCCTCATTCAGACCTCTGAGTGTGCTCACTCTGAAACTTTCTTCCTCAGTGATTCTACCCTGCTGACCTAGCCAGTGCCCTGCCTCTGAGGCCATCCAGGCCCTGTAGGAATCCTGGCAAAGGGGGAGAGATGGGACAGCAGGAGGTAGCCAACTGCGGTGCATCCAAGGCCGCCCACCTCAGGCCAGGCCTGAGTGAGAGTAAGGCAGACCCAGCAGCAGGGGGTGGCACTATCTTGAGCCCCAAGGAGCTTGGACTTTCTGGGAGACAAGACTTAAAGGCTGGGCATGAGTAAGGGGTGGAATGAGGGAGCTGTCCTAATGGCTAGAGCTGTCAGGGTGGGTTCCAGGCTAAAAAGAACAGGAGAGTCTGGGCTGTAGGTGAAGTGGGCATCTGATAGAACATGCCGGAAACCCAGTGTGGGCTCCAGGAAGGTTCATTTCTGAGCTCAGGGGTTTGGACAGAGAATTCCTGGGAACAAAGAGCCTAGATCAAGCCCTACCTTCCTGGCAGACCCGTTTTCACTCAGCACCTCCCCTCCTGGGCACTCCAGGGATCCTCATTGTCTAGAACTCCCCAGGAGCAGCATGTTGCCACCCCTGGGGGAGATTTAAAAATTGATTTTGGAAGGAAGAGTAGTTGGGTGAAGGTCACCCACCCTCCACCTGAATTTGCAGGATAGACGCTCCTCTTGGGCCCTACTGCTCCTGCAGAGGCCCTGCCAAGAAAAGCCCCAGAAGAAGGAGCCTAGACAAAAGAGGATAAGGAAGTGGGAGCACCTGAGTCTGGCCGCCCACTCCACCCTGATTTGGAGTTAGCCAGGGACTGCCAACCTACTAAATCTCTTCTTTCTGGTCTTTTGCATGACACACCTGAGAGAAGTAGGTATGCATGTATTTGTGTCTCTGTGCTGGTGAGAGGCCAGTCTCTGTGTCTATGGCTCTTCTTAGTAAGGCAAGGGAACCACATCTCGTGTCTCTGTGTGTCCCCGTGTCTGTATGAATGTGTCTATGGAGCCCATGGGCCTGTTGGTGCCTCTGCACGTAAACTGGCGTGTGTGAGCATGCAAGTATGTGCATGTGCTGGGGAAAGTGACCCTTCCCCTTCCTTCCCTGGTGCCTCTGGACCACCACCCCTCCGTCCCCTGCAGGCATCCAATGGAATCGCTTCCAGGCTAGATAGAACCGGGAAGGCCCAGGGAATCCCCTTCAGCCTCTCTGCCTTGGCGGCCATGGCCTTCCAGAGCAAGGTCAACAAGGTCCAGACCCACTGCTCATTCTTTTGCTCCAATGCACCTCAGCCCTAGAGGACTCTGTGCTTTTCTTCTTTCAGAGAAATCTGAACCCTTTTCCCTTTTCAGAGCCATCCTACACATGCTAGTCTGTCAAGTGCTTGGTACATACAGCTGTTGAATTGCTGCTGCCTGTGGGGGGAGGGGGGCAGTGAGTGGGTGCATGAATGAGATAGTGACTGAGCAGTGAGCAGATGGATGGACAGCCCTGAGGGAATAATACAGGTCAGGGAAGGCGTGGAGTGATGGAAGATTCCTGGTGTTGTGGTGGTGCCCCGCAGAGACCACCTCAAAATTGTCCTGGCTCAGTGCCCCCCAAGGGGCTGGGCCTTCCCAGGGCTGGGCCCATCTCAGTCACCCCAAACCTTCCAGTCATGGGATTGCTGTGATCTTGTTCTTTCAGTTCCACCAACATCCCAGGCAAACAGGAGGAGGCCCAGGGGTAATGGGGAATAATCCCTAAGCATGGCTCAGGCTGAAGGTGGGGCACCCACAGCTGTGCATGGCCTTGGGTGGGCAGCTCAGACCAGCTGTGTGCATGGCCATGGCTGGCTCCTCTCAGCTCTGCTTGGCTTGGCTGGAGTGGTGATTGCATGAACCTGGTGGGTAGAAGGGTGGCATGGCACCTTCTCTTGGCTTGCAGAGTTAACCTGTGATTCCAAAGTTCAGAAGATGCTGTGAGAACATGGTGAGCCTCGGTCCTGGCCTCTCTGATCTCCCTTAGGACTCTGCCAGAGGGGACGAGGGAGTGGAGGATGGGGAGAGCAGATGAGCTCCTGGCATCCCTTCAGCCCTTGGGACAGTTGGTATTCCCGGGACCAGGCCTGTGACTAAGTATAGGAAGAGGGACAGGTGCTGAGAGGGGAGAAGGTGGAAATAACAGTACATCATATTTCATGGTAGGAGAGAAGTGGTCAAGCAGCAGCTCTGTGTAGATAAAGCCTGGGGTCCTACATAACCACAAGCTCAGTGGGGACAGCCTTGGTTGTTCAGACTGGCTGGCGGCAGACAAGTTCTGGGCCCTGTCCAGGGAGGGATGTGGACAGATGGGATGTGTCCAGAGGAAGACACTTGAATGGCAGGGCACCAGAAATCAGCCCTTTAAGGAGCTTCTGAGGGAGCCCTCAGGCTCTGGCCAACCCTACCTGGCAGAGCTGGAGTGGGAGCAGAAGCTTCAGAAAGGCCAGTCCAATGAGGAAGAGCTTCATAATGAGCTATTCCAGACGGGGCCAGCTGCCTTAGGGGGAAGGGGGCTCCTTGAGGCTGGAGATGTTTAAGTAAGGGCATTTCAGAAGGGGTTCTTGAAGCATCCTGAGGGTTAGGTGTGGTCCACGCACCATGAGGTCACAAGGAAGGAGGAGCTGTGAGGCGAGTGCTTGTGAAGGAAAGGCCTCAGGTGGCCCTCACTGCCTTGAGCCTCCCAGGAGACAGAGTCCTGGCCTGGGAGACATAGGGCCTGAGTCCCACTCTGTCCCTGCCTCTGTGTCTGGCCTTGAGCAAGGACCTGCCCCTCTCTAAGCCTCCTCTTGACCAGTCACCTGGTTAATGAGGCTGCGGCTTAGTGTGGATGGAGAGCATCCGGGCCCTGCGGGGGTCCTGTCATCCCGAGTCTCTACCTCAGCTCCCAGCCCTGCCCCTGTCCTGCCCCCACCCTAGCCTGGGCTCTGGGACCCTCAGGAGCCTGTGTCCCTCCCCAGGACTGAATGAGTGTCTGCACAACAATGGGGGCTGCTCCCACATATGTACGGACCTCAAGATCGGCTTTGAGTGCACGTGCCCAGCAGGCTACCAGCTCTTGGACCAGAAGACCTGTGGCGGTGAGACCCTCCCCTCTCCTGCCCCTGCCTACCCCCAAGCAGAGGCCGAGCCCCCTGCCAGTTCTGACCTGTGCTCCTCCTCACAGACATTGACGAGTGTGAGGACCCCGATGCCTGCAGCCAGATCTGTGTCAACTACAAGGGCTACTTTAAGTGCGAGTGCCACCCTGGCTATGAGATGGATACGCTGACCAAGAACTGCAAGGCTGTCGGTATGGGCGCCCCGAGGTGGGGGGAATGGGGCAGCTCCGAAGGGGTTCAGAAAGCAACATGTTGCCACGTCTGTGAGGAGCAGGTGGGCACACCTGTGCATGCACATGCATACACATACAAGGCAGGTTGCACACATGCTTGGACTGTAAGTGTACGTCACACACACAACACATCACACACTGACACCTGCATGGACCCTGCATAGAGCCACTCAGGATAGCATAGAGGGTGCACCTGCACCGCACACATTGTACGGACAAAAACTGGACCATGCAGACAGCACACGGAACAGGTCATCCCCATAGAGAGCATGACATGCGCAGACCTGCACATTGACCAGTTCAGCCACCTGAATACACTCTATTCCATTCTTTATGCTGAACACCTGACACTGTCATAGGCGCTGGGGATTTAGCAGTAAGCAAAGCAGACACAGGTCCCCGTGTGCCCTTGTGCAACTCACATCCTGCTGGAGGACAGACAAGAAATTTGATAAATAAAATACAGGGTACCCTGGTGGCTCAGTCAGTGAAGCGTCTGCCTTCAACTCAGGTCATGATCCCAGGGTCCTGGGATTGAGCCCTGTGTCGGGCTCCCTGCTCAGGGGGGTGTCTGCTTCTCCCTCTGCCCCCCAGCTCATACTCTAATGCTCTCTCTCATTCTATCTCAAATAAATAATAAAGTCTTTTTAAAGTTTTTTATTTGTATTTATTTTTTAAAATATTTTATTTTATTCATGAGAGACAGAGAGAGAGAGAGGCAGAGATATAGGCAGAGGAAGAAGCAGGCTTCATGCAAGGAGCCTGATGTGGGACTCCATCCTGGGACCCCAGGATCACGCCCCGAGTTGAAGGCAGACGTTTAACTGCTAAGCCACCCAGGAGTCCCTAAATAATAAAATCTTAAAAAAACAAAAACACAAAAAAACAGAGCCTGGCAGGTCGGCTTTCCTTCTTTCCCTTTCTGCACCCAGAGCTCTGTTTTTCTGGACTCTCTGCTGGTACCACATCCTCCTCATCACCACACACAGGTCACAGGCCCAGGCCCACAGGGCTCTGTGCTGGTCCTTCCTGGCCCCCAGGGAACTCATTAGCCTGGCACAGATGCATAGTGACAGGGACCAGGTGCAACACAGAGGGAGAAGGCCCAGGCAGCACCAGGTACAGGTGTTGGTACTTGAGAGTGGCCCGATAATCTAAAAACAGGCTGTGGGAGTGGCAGCCGGAGTTAAGTCTAGTCCCTCATCAGCCTCTGGGATAGTGACCCTTGTATTGAGTAGCCAGGAATGTCAGGGTCACTAGTGATCTTCCTAAAAGTGGGTTTTGTGTGTGCGTGGGCAGCCGTGTATTGTCTCCACTGTCCCGTCCCTGCTGCTGTTTCAGAGTCAAGGGCAAAGTCTACACCCAGCTCACAGGACCCTTCCCGATCTGGCCCCTGCCAGCCTCTGCAGCTTCATCCCTTGCCGTGTCCCCAGACACATTCCGCATAGACTAGAGACTCTGGCTTCAGGGAGAAGAGTCTGAGACTGAGTCTCCTCTTTTAAATCACCCTAGTTCTGATGTTTGTCCTCACACTGTAGCCTCAGGCCCTTTCTAAAACACTTAATGCTCATGCTTCTCCTTCTTGAACTGTCACAGTGGGACCCTAAGCAGGGGCGTTAGGGAGCATTGCATTCTAGGGCGAGGGGACCCCTTGAGTAGAGGCGCGAGGCAGCCAAGCTCTGCTGCGGCTGGGTCATAATAGGTGGTCTGGTGGCTGGAGTCAAAGTGTGTTAGGGGTGAGTGACGAGGCCAGACCAGGAGCTCGGGGTCACACCACAGAAGGCCTTCAGTGTAAGCCTAAAGAGGAAACGGAGTCATAAAGGATGTGGGGGAGTTTGTTTCTAATAAAAAGAATAAAAATCCTTCTGTTATGCGTGGTACTTTGCACCTTACTTTTTATACCCATTTTTCATCTGCTCCTTTAAGCTGTGAGTTAGGAATTGACACTCCTATATTATAGGGAAACGAGGCATCCTCACCCAAGCTAGCCAGGGGTAGAGCCCTGCCTTTTGCACTGACCCTTTCTCTCAACCATCCTGCATGGCAGCTGGCAAAAGCCCCTCCCTGATCTTCACCAACCGGCATGAAGTGCGGAGGATAGACCTGGTGAAGCGAGACTACTCGCGCCTCATCCCCATGCTCAAGAACGTTGTGGCGCTGGATGTTGAAGTTGCCACCAATCGCATCTACTGGTGTGACCTCTCCTACCGCAAGATCTATAGGTGAGCAGGGGCAGGTGTCCTGCAGCCAGGCCTGGGCAGGGGAGGGGCCTGAGAGGAGAAGAGGAAGGGTGGCCTCTGTCCCCTCTTTGCCTCCAGGGTCCCCCAGGACAGACAGGGACTTGGGAAAGGACGCGGGATCACAGTGGATGGAACTGCTAGACCTCCTCCTGCCCCTGGGCTGGCCTCGGCTGAGAGCCCTGTTGGGAGAGGAGCTTGGGCTCTGACTGGCCCCTGGTGACCCAGTGGGGCAGTGCAGGACAGGAAATGTTCCACCGGCCAGAAAGGACTTCTAGAGCAGCTCACATACCTGTGTATGGGATCCTGTGGATGACTCAGGATGACTCAGTCCAAGATGACTTGGATGTAGTCCTGCCTGGAGGATTGCACTCCTGACATAATGATGTTCATTATGCTGATCCTGAGGGTAAAGGACAGAGGGGGGCCTCTTACCCAATCTGGGGTGTCAGGGAACTCTTTCTGGATGGCACTACCTCCAATCCAGCCCTTACTTTGTCTGATGCCA
Organism: Nyctereutes procyonoides; assembly: GCF_905146905.1. NCBI lineage: Eukaryota > Metazoa > Chordata > Mammalia > Carnivora > Canidae > Nyctereutes > Nyctereutes procyonoides. The sequence continues at coordinate 33,897,393 of NW_026575140.1, read as the reverse complement.
TAGTCGGTGGACTTTGGCTCTCCACAGGCCCCTCACACACACGAGGAGGGAGGTCCTCTCGTAGGTTTTTCTCAAATGCCACAAGCCTGCCTCCCTGCATGTCCAGGCTCCTGTTTTGATGTTACGTCCTTTCTGTGTCCTGAGATCCACCTGGCAGGACTGCCAATGACCAAGCACAGGGTAGACTGTTGAAAGAACAATGGGATGGATGGAGGGATGGAGGAGGGATGGATGGAGGGAGGGAGGGATGGAGGGATGGAGGCAGATCTATAGGGTGGTACTCACTGACAACTAGACGCATAGCACACCCTGAACGCACAGACATACTCGGTTTACAGTCACTCGTAGAAGCAGCTAGTGCCTGCTGTGTTCTCAACCCCTTCTTCCATTCTTGCTGGCAGACTCCCTTCATCTCTCACCCGGATGCTGTCATGGCCCCTGGCCCATCTCCCTGTCTTCATCCCCTCCCCTCTAGCCCATGATCAGTGCCCATGATCCCACATGCCTGTCCGACCATGTCCTCTTACCTGTCTGGTTACTCCCTCCAGAGTAAAATCTGGCTGCTTAGCACATCCTGCAGAGCCTGCCAGGGTGCGGCCGCTGCCTGCACTTGCTCCTGCCCAGTACCTCAGGATTCCAGAATATATATCTCTGGGCACTTGCATGTGCTGTCCCTTCTGCTTTCTGTCCCTTGTGCTCCTCATGACCAGTCTTTCAGGACTCACTACGGAGCCTTCTCCAGTCTCCCAGGATACTGGGGTTTTCCCTTCTTGGCTGCTGTAGTATCTGAGGCTTTCTGTAACCACATTGTGCTGTGATTACCTGGCTAGTAATTCCTGTCCCCACTAAAATGGGCTCCTCCAGGCTAGAGGCCGTGGCTGATTCAGGCCAACCCCGGGTGGCCCAGGGAATGTGTGGGATAGAAACTAGTCAAGTTCCTCCAAAATCCACGGCCATATCCTAGAGAGGAGAGAGGGGGAAAGGGTTCCCAGGCAGTTCCAGATGGACCCATGGCCAGCTCTGGTTGCTCTTAGCGCCTACATGGACAAGGCCAGCGACCCAGCAGAGCAGGAGGTCCTCGTGGATGAGCAGCTGCACTCTCCAGAGGGCCTGGCGGTGGACTGGGTCCATAAGCACATCTACTGGACGGACTCCGGCAATAAGACCATCTCCGTGGCCACGATGGATGGCGCCCGCCGATGCACTCTCTTCAGCCATGACCTCAGTGAGCCCCGGGCCATCGCGGTCGACCCCCTGAGAGGGTGAGTGTCTGACCCAAACTTCACATTCTCACTGTAGGCACTCAGGCCCCAGGTGTCTGTCATCAGAGCTATCTGAGGACTTCGGAAGGCCCCGGGCCACTGAGGCAGCCCAAGACAGACCGTGTGGGCCCCCCCCAGATTGTTAACCCTTCTTTGGGTATAGTCACCAGGGTTCTCCTGGACTCTGCTGCTCATTCATCATGTCATAGGATCAGTGCATCTCAGAGCAGAGTCGGGCTCTAGAGATTCCTAGTAGAAGCACCTGGGGCAGGAAACCTTTCCTTGGGCCACCGTCTGCTGCAGGTGGGCATCTGGTGGCTGTTCCCACACTCCCAGAGACACGGAGCTCATTACTTCCTATAGGGGCCGTTTCGTTTCAATGCAGTTCTGCCCGTAGAGAATGTTTAGGATTATTTTTTTCCCTCATATTCCCAAATCTGCCTAACTTTGACTGTCTCCGTTGGCCTCTGGAGTCACATCAAGCATGTTACCCCCTGCCCTGCAGGACACCAGTAAGACCTGAGGACCAAGATCACTAGGTCTGCTGTGCTGCAGGCTCCCCACCCCTGTGCCCTCAGTCTCTGGGCCTCTCACCATCCAGGCTGCCCTGCTCTGGCCACACCTCCATTTTGGGGGTAGGGACTCTGAACAGAGCAGGCCTCCTCCCTCCCTTCCTCAGCAGGGATGTCCCAGGAAGTCATATTAAGTGTGTCAGGATCACCAGCTTCTTCCTATTATTGTTTCTTTAGTTGTGAAATAGGGATAGGAAACCCCTCTTCTTCCAGGGAGGGCTGCTGGGGGGCAGGGTGGCCCTTGAATGTGTGAGGCCTTGGGTGGTGACTGTGACAGCTGTGCTTTAATGATCATACCTAGGTGCACCCAGCCCAGGGCCAGGCCCCCAATGGTGCTGAGTCGGCTCACTTAACCCCCACTTCCGCCCTGCTCCCTGTGTCCCCCCACACATGGTTATACCCAGCCCATCTGAAGTCCTAGTCCCAGTGGGAAACCCACCGCACACCCAAGTTAAGATCATTTGAGGAGGGCAGCCCCCGTGGCGCAGCGGTTTAGCGCCACCTGCAGCCCAGGGTGTGATCCTGGGGACCCTGGATCGAGTCCCACGTTGGGCATCTCTGTATGATGCCTCCTTCTCCCTCTGCCTCTCTCTCTCTGTCTCTATGAATAAATAAATAAAATCTTTAAAAAAAAAAAAGATCATTTGAGGAGGGTCTGACGAAGGGACTATTTACAGAGGAGTGGGTGAGGTCTAATGCTCTGTCCCTAACAGTGTAGGCGTACCCGGGTCAGGAAGGAAAGGTGGTCACCTTCGGAGTAGCAGCCAGCCAGAGGCAGCTTTGTAGAGAGGAGCCTGGAACAAACATCCTGACCTCAGCCTCTCCCTCCTGCTCAAACATTTTGCTGAATGCAGCTGGAAGCCAGAAGGCCAGGGAGCCAAGCCCGTTGATGTGGCTCGCATGTGGGTCAGTGTTTTGGTGTGCAGAGCAGAATGGGTCGAGAGTGGCTCCAAAGTGGCTAACAGAGGGTAGCCAGCGCAACTACTCAGCTCCCCAGCTCCAAGTCAGCCTTGCCTTGACACTAGGTTTCAGCAGAGGCAGTTTTGGGGAGAGTTAAGCCCACCATTCGGCTTGACTTTGGTTTTTTTTTTTTTCTTATTTTAAAGATTTATTTATTCATGAGAGAGACAGAGAGGCAGAGACACAGGCAGAAGGAGAAGCAGGCTCCCCACATGGAGCCTGATGCAGGACTTAATCCTGGATCCCAGGATCTTGCCCTGGGCCGAAGGCAGGTGCCCAACCGCTGAGCCACCCAGGCGTCCCCCTCGGCTTATGTATTTAAATTTGAAGGCTGGCTGCTTCACTACGTAGTAACAGTGAGATCTGAGGGAAGTCAACTCCTTGAACCACAATTTACTCATCTATAAAATGGGGCTAATAATTAACACTGTCCTGGGGCTGTTGTAAGGCTCGAATGAGAACATACATTGTCCAATAAATATTAAATCAGCATCTCTTTCAGTGTCACACATGAGCTACCTGCCAGGTATACAATGGGGAACAAGACAGATGAGCCTGCCCCCGGTGGAGCTTAGACTAGTGGGGAAAATAGACGGTAAAATACACCAAACTCTCCAAATGCACATATAAATAACTGATTGTATGAGTGCTAGGAAGGCAAGGGCCAGTAACAGGGCACACCTACTTACAGAGTAGGATCCTGTACTGCAGAGACGTTCACGCTGGGAGGTTGCCCCGGGATGGGTGGTGACCTGAGGCTCTGTGAAGACAAAGCTCTGTCTGACAAAGGCTTTGTGCCCTGGAGCCCCTTGGGGCATGCGTGGGGTTTGGAAGGGTAGAGTGGTGGCAGGAGAGACAACCAAAGGGGCCGCCAGAGGCCTGGGCAGGCAGAGCTTTGTCAGCCATGGGAAGGATTTGTTTGTTTGTTTTTTTTTTTTAATTTTTATTTATTTATGACAGTCACACAGAGAGAGAGAGAGGCAGAGACACAAGCAGGCTCCATGCACCGGGAGCCCGACGTGGGATTCGATCCCGGGTCTCCAGGATCGTGCCCTGGGCCAAAGGCAGGCGCCAAACCGCTGCGCCACCCAGGGATCCCAGGATTTGTAATTTTATTTTAAAGGCAATAAGAGAAGCCACCATGAAGTTTAAACACTAGAGAGTGACAACTTATTTCGGTTTCTGAGAGTTCATTTGCCTGCTCTATAGGGAATGGGATTAACGGACCAGGGATGCTACATTCTCAGTACATGAGGTGAAACCTTTTAGCTCAGTGCCTGGCACATAGTAGGTACTCAATAAATATTTAAGGAAGACGAGAGAGAAACCCTGGGCTGAGTTCTCGCTGTATGACCCTGGGTAAGCTGGCCACTTTCTCCTCTGTAGACCAGGAGAGTAAAAGAGGGTTGACAGGGGCCTTTCCTGCTCTGGCCTCTAGGGCTCTGATTAAAGCTGCCAGAGTGGGAGAGAGGGGCTCAGAGGCTGTTCAGCTGAGGCTAGGGGGACTCTTGGGGTCCCGGCTTCCCCAGGCTCTCAGATGAGGGGAAGCTAACGCACCTGCTAACTCTTAGATTTGATGGTTCCGATGGATTTCAGAGGCCCTCCCAGTCCCCACTGAGTATAATCTTCAACATTCAATGGGTCATTGAGCCCTGTGACCCAGACCACCCACACCCTGGGTGCAGACAAAAAGCCCAATTGAGTTCTTCTTTTATTAGGTTCATGTATTGGTCTGACTGGGGGTATCAAGCCAAGATCGAGAAGTCTGGGCTCAACGGTGTGGACCGGCAAACACTGGTATCAGACAACATTGAATGGCCCAATGGAATCACCCTGGGTGAGCCCTGCCTTCCCTAGGTTGGGGGCCTGTCCTGCGACCTGGTCTTGACTATCATCTGGAGCTCCATGGCTCCTGTTTTAGATCCCCTTACAGTGCCGGTGCCTGTATTTGTGGATGGTTGCCCAGGCTGCCCTCTATGTGAGGCCTGGCCTGGGTATGTGGGTAGGGAAGTGGGCACAGGGGAGCAGAGATCCTGGTTGAGGTCCTGAACTCAAGACCTGATGCCCTGTTCCCGTGTTCCTCCCCAAGATTTGCTGAACCAGCGCTTGTACTGGGTAGACTCCAAGCTTCACCAGCTCTCCAGCATCGACCTCAGCGGAGGCAACAGGAAGATGCTAATTTCCTCCCCTGACTTCCTGAGCCACCCTTTTGGGATAGCTGTGTTTGAGGTGAGCCCCAGGAGGGGGACACTGCTCAATCAGGAAGCCAAAGCCTAGGAAAGACTCATTCAAAGAGGGTGGCTCTCTGAGATTTGTCCAAATGGAGACAAAGGGACAGGGAAGCCAGGTGACCTTGTATGTCTGCAAACCGAGGCTTTGCAGCCTGTTGTCTTGTGCTTCCTTCCCAAGACCCCTTTCAGAGCACTTCTCACAGGTAAGTTGCTGGACTGCGTGTGTTCCTCTCTGTACCTTTAGCACCTGGCACTGTACCCCCTGTACAGGAGGAATCCAATAAAGGGAGGGAGGGAAGAAGGAACATATATTTCCTTAGAATCTCCTGTTGAAAGTAGCCTGAGAGATGCTATTCAGTTCAGCATACTCCCACTGACCTTGGCTGGAGCGTGAGGTCGTAGAAGCGAATCGGACATCAGCTCGGTCCTCACGGAGCTCCTCAGAGGGAGGAGAGGCCAGACCCTCCCGTGCCTGTGTTCTGACCCTAACAACCTTTCTCTTTGGGGAAGGAGGAAGCCAGAACCAACCAAGGTCTAACATATCTATCTCTTCCCCTGTACTCACTCTGCCCCCAAGGGGAGGGAAAGCAAGGGGACAGTGGTCTGTGGTGGGCATTGGCAATATTAGCTTGGAGTGACACACTCAGCACTGCTCTGAAATTGTGGGCAAAGCCCCACCTCCAAGTGCAGCCCCTGCTTCGACAGACAGGTGTGTTCAGACACGTGTGTGTGCTTGTGCATATATGTGGCATGTACGTGTAAAGTATGTGTGCATGTGTATACATAAAGTGTGCATTTCTGTATGTGCTGGTGCTTGTGAATATGTAAATATGTATACCAGTACTTGGTTAAGTGTCATTTCGGTACAAGTATGCTTTTCTGTGTGTGTATGAACACATGGGTGTGTGTCCAGACCTATGCACGAAGCTGCATGATTAAACCTGTAGTTGTGAGTTTGCCCACGGATGTACCTGTGGGCCTGTATGGACTAGATGCAGACATGTGTATACCCAGAGGCTGTAGGAGGGCCCAACAGAGAATAGTCCTCTGTGGTTCATACCTCCCTTCCAGTCTCGGTCCCAGGCCTAGTAATGGTAACAACTGGCGAGATCCAACCCTGGGTTTCTGCTGGACTCGGGGAAGCAGGCTTAGCTCAGGGTTAATGAGCAGGCTTCAGGCCAAAGCACAGAATCCACAGATAACCATCTGTGACAGAAGGAAACTGGGGTCTGTGCCACAGATTCGAGGCTGAGAGCCCCCCCTTCCTGTGAATCTGTGGATGAGGGGAGATCAGGGGAGATGTTGAGGTAGTTCCTCTGACTATGGTTTGGGGCTGAGCCCTCAGATTGAGGTCATGGGTGTAGGCTCTAGGCCTTCCATCCTCTGCCTCTGTACCCCACAGGACAAGGTGTTCTGGACAGACCTGGAGAATGAGGCTATTTTCAGTGCAAATCGGCTCAACGGCCTGGAAATCTCCGTCTTAGCTGAGAACCTCAATAACCCACATGACATTGTCATCTTCCATGAGCTGAAGCAGCCCAAAGGTGAGCCTTCCGTGGCCCCAGGTCCCCTGCCCACGTCCTCTCCCTGTACTAGTCAGGCTGTGCACACGTTGGTGTGACGCGATGTCCCAGCACCCGAGGGATCTAGCTGCAGCCCCCTCTCGTTGGTACAGTGCTTTGCTGTCACACGTTTTATCTCATTTCCTTCAGCTCTTGGTGAAATAAGGCTGGAGATAGAAGCCATATAGACTCCTCTTTGTGCCTACAAAGAGCGGTTATTACTTTTCTCCTTGAGAAAGTAAAGGAAAGTTGGCTCAGGGAGGTAAACAGACAGAGCTAAAACCCAGGCTCAGGTCTGTCTGATCCCAAGAGCTCCTTCTGCCCCGAGGGAGCACGTCGCCTCTCATTTATTATGTGTGCTCATTTTGCAGCAGTATCAGCGAATGTACCCCGGGGCCTTGTAGCAGTCCAGCTCGTGGATTGGGACCAGAAGCTGGGAATCCTGCTACTGGGGTGCCCCGTCCTCTCCCGCCAGGATCTAGTGCTGAGTGTACCTGTCACTCAGCTGTGGCTGCCAGGGTGCCGGTGGGAAAGCACAGGGGAGCAAGGAGATGAGCTTGGTGCCTGATTCTAGATATAGAAATTTAAATAAGAAAGAGATGTGGCATGTGGCATAGGGGGAAACATAGACTTTGGAGCCCAGCAGACCTCAGGGTAAATTCCATCTGTAAAATTTATGGAGTTATAACTGATCAATCTGTGGTTTTTGAGCCTAGGGGTGTTTTGTCTGAGATTCTGGGGCATACAGCCGCCTCTCAGAGCTGCCGTCAGATTGAAGGAAAGTGGTGGGGGGTGGGGGGAATCCCTGGGTGGCTCAGCGGTTAGCGCCTGCCTTCGGCCCAGGGCCTGATCCTGGAGACCAGAGATTGAGTCCCGTGTTGGGCTCCCTGCATGGAGCCTGCTTCTCCCTCTGCCTGTGTCTCTGCCTCTCTCTCTCTTTCTCTCTCTCTCTCTCTCTCTCTCTCTCTCTTTCTGTGTCTTTCATGAATAAATAAATAAAATCTTAAAAAGAAAGCAAGAAAGAAAGTGGTGGGGGGAGGTAAAACATCAGGTACCAGTAACAGTGGTGGAGGAAGCCGTCTGAGCCAGCAGAGTGAGAAGAGCCTCCCTCCTTGGGAGAAGGACAACTTGGTGTCTCATCTTTGCTCCAACTCTCTCTCTCTCTCTCTGCCATTAGCTGCAGATGCCTGTGAGCTAAGTGCCCAGCCCAATGGAGGCTGTGAGTACCTGTGCCTTCCTGCTCCTCAGATCTCCAGCCTGTCTCCCAAGTACACGTGTGCCTGTCCTGACACGATGTGGCTTGGCCCAGACATGAAGAGGTGCTACCGAGGTATGCAGACCTACCAAGGGTCTGGCCCCTTCCTGCTAAAATCTACTCTCTTGCTTCTGGGGCGACATAGGCTCCCGGTTTTTGTCTGTCTGTTCTGGATGCTTATCGCCTTCTTTACCTTCCTGGAATGCTGGTGTCCCCCAGCCCTTCCCAGCCCTTCCCAGGCTTTCTCTTCTCACTTCCAAGAGAAACACATGTATACATACAACATTTTAAATTCAGTTTCAGGGGGTTTCTGGAGCCCTTGAAGACCTAAAATTAAGAACCCTTGATCCCTATGGCTTTGGTTATTGTTTCTGTGCAGGTGACCTCGAGCTTACCTATTCCTCAAGTAGCACTTTAACACAGTACACAGAAGCCTTTTTGTGATATGATTGGGACTAATAGTTCATACTTCAACCTTATAAGTTTATATTCATTGTCTCGTCTTGATCAAAAGTCAAGACCTTTTGTTTGAGATTGTTGTGATTTCCAGGTTCAGTCGCTTAAAGTGGAGTGAGAATTTAAATCTAGCACTGTGTAACAATATGCATGTAAAATCCTTCTAGATTTATCTGATTTCCCCTTCTCCCGGTCTTTACGGTGGTCTTGCCCACGCCTGATTCTATAGCCTTGTTTTAATGACTTGTCTTAATCAAGTCACTGTGCAGTATAAACACAAAGTGCTTGGGATTCAGCTAAAGGAAAAGTCAGAGCCCATTCAGGAGGTTCAGGGAAGCCTTCCCAAAAGTGGCATTTGAGCTGAGCCATGAGGAGGAGTTTATAATTCGTAGAGGCAATAAGTTAGGCATAAAGCGATAGAATACTCTGTCCGAGTGACCTCTGTGGCATTTCCTCTCCAGCACCTCAATCTACCTCAACCACGACGTTAGCTCCTACCACAGCGAGGACACTAGCCGACACCACAAGAGCCCCTGGGACCACCATCCACAGCCTCACCTACCAGAACCACAGCACAGAGACGCCAAGCCTGGCAGCTGTGGTCCCGAGCTCAGTTAGTGTCCCCAGGACTCCCAGCATCAAGCCATCTACCCCAAGCCCTGGGACCAGCAACCACTCCCAGCACTGTAAGGAACTGAGTTCCACATTCTTCCAAGGCATGGGAGGGGGCCTTTGGGAAGCCAGGATGGGGCTGGGGTGGGTAGATTTGTGGAAGAAGAGATCATACCAGAGCAGAATCCCTGAGGAAGCAGGTAGAGGTGCCCTCCTATAATTCAGGAGTCTCGGGTGCCCCTAACCTGTAGAGGGTCTTGTGGGAAGCTACTTCCCATCTCTGAGCCTCAGTTTCTTCACCTACAAGAGGGAATGGTAATTACCCTTCCCCCACCTGCTTCACAAGATTGCCTGGATAGACTGAGGAGGCAGTGTAAACAGAAGTGCTCACATACACAGCTGCTGGGCCTGTGCCGGGGTTCACGCAGTGCTGATGGGTGTGTCTCAGGGTGTCCCTCTAATCTGCGGACCTCAGAAGCTCTGGTGTCGGTTCTTAGCCCCCTCTGCAGGTTCCCAGATAGTAATATCCATCACTGTGGTCTGCTAGGCCCTCTTTCCAAACCCTGGCATGAAAATAATTAAGCTCAGCACTTATTAAATCATCGGGAGCAGTAATTGTCACTGCTAGGAATGTTCTGTCTCATTAGCCAGCAGACACCTTTTTAATTGAGTCACCTGCCAAGGGGACTTCCCCTAAGAAGATAAACCACCTTTTAAATTTTTTCCCACATGTGGCCCAGAAACCAAGCAGCTTGGCAGCACTTTTCTCATCGGGCCTATCTTGCCTGCAGAAGCTGGCTTTCCAGAGCTGAGCACTTGCCTCGAAGTCTGGAGAGGCAGGTGGCACGTGGATGAGCTCTGGGTCCTCTCATCTGGGGCAGAGCCTCCAAGCATGGAGTCTCCCCGCTGGTTCCCTGCTGCTCTGGGCCTGACTCTCGCTGTCCAGTGCGTGCTCGTGAGCAATGGGGTGCGGCCCTGCCACAGTGTCCCCCTTTGCTCCCCCTACCACTTAGGTTGCCCGAGAGTAATGCAGAGAAACAGGTATGCTGTGAGGACGGCATCCGGGCCATTTCCACAGCAATCACCTGTCCTCCTGGAGTGAATGTCACTGGCAGTTCCTCTTCATGCCTCAGGGGGCTGTCGTGAACATCCAGGAAAACAGCTTTTTAAACTAAAAAGTGCTATACAGATGTTATCGTAAAGATGGTTGTAAGACTGGGAAGGATGGTGCAACACACTTTGAAAATATGGTACATTTACTGAGCGCTTTCCAGTGTAGAATGTGCTTTTGTATACTTTACTTAGGCCTTGAAACAACCCCCTTTGAGCCAGGCAAGGCTGTGCCAGGCACTGGGCTAAGTAAGCATTCTATGTGAATTGTCTCACTTGACTTTTGCAGTGTCCCCAGGAGGTGGGTAACTTGCCCATGCAAGTAGTGAGGTGGAGAGTAGGGATTTGAACCTAGGGTGTCTGACCCCAGGAGCCTGTGCTGTTGATTCCACTACATTATATTGCATCCCATTTTAATTATTTGTTGAAAATAAGCTGAGAATCCAGATGGACAGATGGACTATCCAAACAATAGAGACAGGCACTAGCTCCTGGCTGGAAAAGACATTTGCCTCGATCCGTCAGCAGCATGGAGACCACAGTGTTCACTTGGCCAAGCACACCCCGCAGCTTTCTAGCACTGTGGTCCCATGAGAAGGGTGAGGGACATGGGGCACAAATCCCGGCTTTGGGTCTTAGCTCTGCTGCTTCTCTGTGAGTCCCCAGAACCCAGGAAGACTCTGCTTCCCTATGTGTGAAATGAAGATGACATCTGTCCTGCTCACCTCAGGGCAGTTTTGATAGGATCTGGGAAGACTGAATTGTTAGGCATGAGCCAGGATCATCTCTCTGGAATGGGGACAAGAAGCAGTTGGGGAGTTTTTTCAGCTTGAGGCCAGCAAGGACTTGGGCTCACAGTGATGGAGCATCATTCTGCACATTTGTGTTTTGCAGATGGGAACGAAGGTGGCAAGATGGGCTCAACAGTTACTGCTGCTGTCATTGGGATCATTGTGCCCATGGGTGAGTGTGGCCCCAAGTCACTGGGGAGAAGAGAGAAAGTGCACTCAAGCCCTGGGGAGAAGCACTAGGACAGGACAATGAGCACCCTGACCTGTCCCATCGAGGAAACTAGCTCAGAGATTTTTTTGCCCTGGCAGCCTTCCTGCCCACTCCCCAGTACTGCATTTTGGTTTCTTAGCTTGGCATGTAAGGCCCTTTGGGACCTGGCCCCAGGCAGCCGTCCCAGGGCATCCCTATTCCCTGGCCTTCACACTCTGGATGCCACCCACCTGATGGCAAATTATAGGCTCCACGGGCACAGGCCTGGTGCCTCTCTTGCTCGCTACTCTCCCCAGCTCCTGGCAGTGTCTGGTAGGACAAATATTCTATTTGTAGAGTTAATTAGGAGAGCTGCTTGCCATCCCTTTAGCAAATCCTGCTGCCTTGCTTTCGTTCTGTTTGGTTTTCAACAAACATTTATCAAGGCGCTGTGATGTACCAGATTCTGTGATAAATGGAGAGAAGGTGATTAAAAATGAATGAGACACGGTTCCTGTCCTCCGAACATTGAGTCTTGTCGGAGAGATACGTGTAACAGACAATCTGATCACGACATGGGAAATCTAAAGTCAAGCCATATGTGGTCCAGAGGAAGTGCTGAGGAAGTACATAACTTGGCATCAGAAGAGAGGGGAAGAGGGCAGGGAAGGTTTACTAGTAGAAATGATAGGAAATTACTCACACTGAGGCAGCCAAGTGAAGAAGAATCCAGAGCAACCCAAGCAGTGAAAACAGCAGGAAGCAAAGGCCAGGAATGGGAAATACCACGGTGTGTGTGTGTGTGTGTGTGTGTGTGTGTGTGTGTGTGTATGTGTGTGTGTGTAACGAGAAGTTCACTATGGCCAAAATATAAAATTTGCTTAAACCCCGCAGAAAACCCTGGAGGCTGATTTACTCTCTCCCACCCCACTGTCTACATAGTACTCTGAATGTCCCATCTCTTGCACCAGTCTCATCTCATTTCTTGGTGGGGTCTTCGAATGGCGCCCATTCACAGGTTAATCTCCCTTCCTTGCCCATGAGCCTCTCAAGGATGAGGACTTTGCCCATTTATCCCAGAAATCACCAGTATGGTGGTAAGCAAGTGAAGGAATGTTTTCAGAAGTTTTGTGCTGTGCAAACTGTGCCAAATGCCAGGGATCCAGGGAAGAAAAAGATGAAAGACTTTAAGAGCTTTCAGTCTTTTTTTTTTTTTTATAAATTTTTATTTATTTATGATAGTCACACAGAGAGAGAGAGAGAGAGAGGCAGAGGGAGAAGCAGGCTCCATGCACTGGGAGCCCGACGTGGGATTCGATCCCGGGTCTCCAGGATCGCGCCCTGGGTCAAAGGCAGGCGCCAAACCGCTGCGCCACCCAGGGATCCCAAGAGCTTTCAGACTTTAATCAGACTTGGTCATAGTAAGTGACCCGAGAGAGGTGTTAATGCGTATTACCATGTGCTGCAATAGAAGCGTGATGCCCTGCAGAAGAGAGGGAATGGTACTTGTACAGAAGGTGCCCTTTGAATTGGCCGTGAAAGGCTTTGACAGTCAAGATGATGGCTAGACCATTCTGGGCTGATTTTGAGTAGAGAGAGTGGGAAATACTTTGAACATTGTTTAGTGAAAGATAAGTCAAGCTCTTTGCTGCCATCCTGTCCTCTACAGAATGGCTGGTATGTGCAGTTTCCCTGATATAACCCACTCTGATATAATTAATATTTTTAATTTCTGCTCATCGGAGGGGTGAAAGAATAGTATTCTTTTCCTGGCATTTCCTTACGAGGTAGAGTATCTTTTCACAAGCTTAATGGCCATTTATATTTCATTCTTAATGAATTGCTTATTCACTGTCTTGTCTTGTTTTTCTATTGGCTTTTGATCTTATTCTTATTTGTAGAAATACTTGTGCATAACAAACATTAAACCTTTGTAATATACATTACAGATATTCTCTTCCATACTCCCACTTGATTTTTAAATATGTTTGTGGTATCTTTTGCCATGCATGAATTTAAAAATTTCAAGTGTCAGATATGTTCATTTTTTTGTGTTAGAATTTATGGGTTTTGTGTTTTACTTAGGAAGGTCTGCCTCACTGTAAATTATTAAAATATATCCCCGCATATTTTTCTGTTAAACTTTATTTATTTATTTATTTATTTACTTACTTATTTATTTATTTATTTTAAATGTTTTATTTATTTATTTATTTGAGAGAGAGACAGAGAAAGCCAGCTGGGGGGTGATGCAGAAGGAGAGGGAGAGGCAGGCTCCCTGCTGAGCAGAGAGCCCAATGTGGGGCTCAGTCCCAGGATCCCAAGACCATGACCTGAGCTGAAGGCAGACACTCAACCGATTGAGCCAGTCCGGTGCCCCATATTATTTTATATTTAGACAGTAATCCATTTGGAATTTATTTTAGAGTATGCTGTGAGGTAGAGATTTAACTATTTTTTTTTCCTACAGACCTGTTTGTCTGTTTTTTCCAAGACCATTATTAAATCATCCATCCCGGGATCCCTGGGTGGCACAGTGGTTTGGCGCCTGCCGCCCAGGGCGCGATCCTGGAGACCCAGGATCAAATCCCACGTCGGGCTCCCGGTGCATGGAGTCTGCTTCTCCCTCTGCCTGTGTCTCTGCCTCTCTCTCTCTCTGTAACTATCATAAAAAAAAAATTAAAAAAAAAATCATCCATCCCTCTGATGTGAATCATCTTTATTATAAACTCCATGCCTACCCACACTTTGATCTGCTTCTGGGCTGTTCATTCTTCACCAATTATCTATCTGTTCCTATTTGCTAGAAGATGAACTTCACACTATTTTTTAATAGAATACTGGGAGAACAACTTAGCTATTTTTTTCAACTTCTCTTCTAGCTGAACTTTAGAATCCTCTTAATTCTATAAAAATCATGATGAAATCTTACGTTTTGGATATATAAGTTGATATGGAGAGAATTCATGTTTTTACAATATAGAAGCTTTGCATCCAGTAACAAGACACATCTCGCTACTTATTTGAGCCTTCTTTTATGTCCTTCTATAAAATTGTATAGATCATATAGGACTTGTGCATTTCTTATTAGGTTTTCCAGATATTTTGTAGTTTTTGTTGCGCTACTACAAATGTGTTCTTATTCCATTCCATTTTCTAATTGGTTATTGCGATTAGTAAGAAAGCTATTGACTTTTTATGTTAATTTTTGATGAACTAAAGTGATTTCTAAGTTTTTTATCTGCTTTTCCAAGATTTTTCTAAACGTACAAAACTGATAATAATAACACTTTGGTTTCTTGCTTTCCCCTGTGTGTCCTCTTCAGTTCTTTTTCTAGTCTTACTGCAGAGCTAGATCTCTGAAACAATAAATTGCAGCAGTGCTAATGGGTATCCTTGCCTTATTCCTATCTTTAAAGGGTATCGACCATTACAATCTTACCAAAGTAAAAACTCCCTCTCTAGCAGCCTGGATAGCTGTCACCAGCCTCCACTTGAATGCTCATGGTGATTGCCTATTATCTCATGAAGCTGCTTTGCCCCATCTTTGCCCAGCTGTGTTTGAGAACTTCCTCCTTTGCTCATTAATACATTTGTCTATTACAGCTCAGAGCCTGTGTCTCCTTCTAGAGATGCTCCTCTTTTTGCAGAGCCCTAGCTTTGGAAAGAAACGCCCCCACACCCCCATCCACCCTCCATTCCAAGGAAGCAGCTGCATTAGGACAAAGGTGTGGTGAAGAAATTCACTCATTCACTCAGTACATGTTGCTGAGCTAGGCAGAGAGATGAGGAAGACACAGTCCCTGCCCACAAAGAGCTCGGTCCAGGCCAGGGTACCCGTATATGCAGTGCAGTACCAAGCGCTGGGGACACTCAGGAGGGGCAGCTGACTCTTTGTTGCTGGAGAAGTTGAGGAGACTTCACATTTGAGCTGGATCCTCAAAGATGAGTGGGTGATAGGGGAAGAGATAGGAGAAGGGCTTCCAAGCAGCAGAAGAATAATGGGGAGAACAGCCTGAAGAACAAGGGAAGTTAGGTGGCAAGAAATGCAGCGACATTTGAGCAATGGGCTGGAGCCTCCTGGAAGCTCAGTGTGTGTGTCCCTTTCGCTAGCGGTAATAGCCCTGCTGTGCATGAGCGGCTACCTGATTTGGAGAAACTGGAAGCGGAAGAACACCAAAAGCATGAATTTTGACAACCCAGTGTACAGGAAAACAACAGAAGAAGAGGATGAAGATGAGCTCCACATAGGGAGGACTGCACAGATTGGCCATGTCTATCCTGCAGTAAGTACCCCTTAAGTACCCCTTGCTGGAAGTCTGCCTTCCTCCTCCCTCTGTCCCTCCCTCCCTCCCTTCCTTCCTCTTTTGTTCCCTCCTTTTCTTTCTCCCTCTCTTCCTCCCTTCCTCCCTTCCTGCCTTCCAACATTTATTAAGAACCTACCATGTGCCAGGCACTATTCTAGGCCCTCGGGACAGAGGGTTGCTGGGGCAGGTGGTTGGGGTAAAAGTGTGTCAGGACCACCTTGTAGCTAGGGGCTCTTCCTAGGCTAAGGAAGCCAAAGGTCTTTCTTTCTGCTAAGTTTTCAGAATCTTTGGCCTGGAAGAATCACTGTGGCCATGCAAACTGTGCCCACATAATTCAAATATTTTGGTTTCAGCAAACCCTGTGTGCTGGCAGCAAGCCAAGCACGGCACCAGATATGCATGTTTACAAGGAAGGAAGGAAGGAGTGTACTTGCTTCCAAGGAGCTGGTGGGGGTGAGAGGGAGTCACTTACTATGTATAGCTGTGTGTGTAGTGCCCTGGTGGAGCTCAGGAGTCTCTCTTCCAGGAAGCTTTCCCTGGTTCCTTTGTTCTTCCACAGCCTGTCTCCATCACAGCTCCTGCCACAATGTAGTCCACTTGTCTTTTTGCTCATTGGTCTCCCCATGAGACCGTCAGCTCCTTGAGGGCAGGATTGTTCAATTAATCTGTCTCCCTGGTGCCTCGCACAGCATAGCTGGCTCCCAGTACATATTTGCCAAACAAATGCTATGGGAGCATCTACAAGGGAGTTTTTTTAATTCTGTCTGGGAAATCAGGCAGGGAATGCCTCACAGAGGTGGTGACAAATGAACTGTAATCCTTGAAAGGTTAATAGTTTTTCAGCAAGAGAAGGAGGAAAATGGCATATTCCAGAAAGAAGCCTGTGCAAAGGTTGAGGGGTACAGTAGGATTTGGCTTCTTGGGGGAGCAAGGACCGCAGAGTGTCTGGAGCAGATGTCATGGTGGTGTAGCAGAGTCAGGGGGCTGAGTGTGACCTCATAGGTCATCCAGTCCATCCCCCTATCAGGCAATCAGCAGCTTTGATCACCCACTGTGGGCAGAGCCCTGTCTTGGGGAGACCAGAGAACTGGAAGACCCAGCCCCTGCCCTCAAGGAGCTTTTTGTCTTGCCGGGGGACCCAAGGTCACAGCCGCACCAACTCCCGAAGAACCCTCTTTCCGAGCTGCCTGTCGTCAAGTGCAAGGTAGGGCAGTGCCACTTTGAGTCTGAGGGGCTGGCGAGTGAGGGCGTGAGCCTAGGCAAGTGCAGCCAATCCTAGAAGGCTTTCTGGTCCTGAAAGGCTGCAAACTGTAAGCTGGGTGTTGGGGCAAAGAGGAAAGATGAGTTCGTTGTAGACTGAGCAAATGGCGCATGGAAGAAATGATCGAGTATGGGGCAGAGCAGACTGCATTGGTGCTGAAGCACGTTATTCATGAAGGGGAGACATGGGAAATGACGTCAAGCGAGTGAGGAGGGCTGGCAGATGGCCTTGAGACTTCAGCCTCGGCCGATCACGCAAACAGGTGCTTGACCAAGTGTTCGACTAGGTGGGGGCACAGTGGAAGAAGCGCTGAGCTTAGCCTGAGGAGGTGACTCCCGGTTTTTTCACTGCTCCGTAGCTGTGGTCTTAGTCACTTCTCTCTGCTCACTTCTATTTGTAAAATGGGAATGATAACCCCCATTCTATCTGCCTCCTAAATTCATAGTGTTCTGGTGAGACGGCACACGTGCGAGAGCTTTGTGAGTTATAAAGCACTCTGTACGTGTGAAGTGGCATTGTGTCCCAGGGAGCAAACTACCACTCTGGAGGAGCGATTTCTGATGTATCTGAGGCCCGAGGAATCAGCTCCTGCCAGCTGCAGGGAAATAGAGCAGGAGAGGGAGGAAATCGACATTTACTGAGAACCTCCTGTGTGTCAGACACTACTTGGTGTTTTACATACATTTCCTTGTGTGGTCTTCACAGCAGCTTTATAAAGTTGATGTGATTAGCCCCATTTTGCAGATGAGGAAACTGAGACTGGAGACTTTGAATGACTTGCCTGGGGTCACAGCTAAGAAGTGGCAGAAGCAGGATAAAAACTCTAGTGTGTTTGTACACAAAAGTCTGTGCTCTTTCCACTTACATCATGGGGTGAATAGCCTGGGAGCTCCAAGAACTGGTGTCCTCAGCAACCTGTTGTCAGGTAGTGCCAGCATCACTTCCGAGACCTGCCTTTGGCCTAGAGATCTGTTTTGGAGAGAGCGGGAGGGTAACTGGACTGGAAGAAGAGAGTCTTAAGTGCCTATGCTAGTAGAGCAAGGCTGTGGCATTCATGCAAAACCACCAGTAACCCAAAGATGACTTGAAAGGCAGTGGGGTCCCTTTTTATTGTCTGTAGGCACAATTCCACAGATGGGAAATGTTAGTCTGATTCTATTTTATTATGCTATCAGGTTGATCTAGAATACTCTGGCCCCCATGTGTGTTACTGTATTAAGTACTCCATAGAGATCATCTCATTTGGTTTCTCAACAACTCTATGTGGTAGGACCTGTTACTACTCCCATCTGACAGATGGTAAAGCCAAGGCTCAGAGAGGTGAAGTGGTAAGCCCAAATTCACTTAGCTACAAGAAAGATATTGAAACACTGGGGTCTTCCCAAAGGAATGTATCCAGGAAATGGAAGAGTGGGACACAGGGTTACATCAGACACAGCTAGGGAAAGCTAGATATGTAGCCTGGAGGAGAAAATACTCAGAAGGAAAGGAAGGGAACACAGACACTGTCTGCAGATTTCACAGGTTGTCTGTATAGAACTCACTGAGTCTACGAGGGTCAGGGAACCTCAGAATACTTAAACAGATTTCATGTGGGTGTAAGAAAGAAGTGAATTCCACTGTCCCAATGGAATAGACCAGCTCAGGGGTTAATGGGCTCAGCCCACTAACAGAGGAAGTCTAGCATCTAATGACTGGAAAGTAGGGTTGAGGGAAAGACAAATTGAATTTAATTGACCTGTATTGCCTTCTGTTCCTGTATAATCAGTTAGGAGAAATGGGGCAGATTGCCTTCCTAATTGTGATTCACAAGCTAGAGGCAAGCAGCTAATGGCCTGGGTGAAACGTTTGCCAGAACTGACCCACTGATGTTGAACAAACCTAAAATCCTATAAGGAAAAGGACTCAGAAAGTTGAGAACTCTAAGCACTGCTTTACATCAAGGCAGAAGGGAGTGATGAAGAAAGCTACAGCTCTGCATTCACACAGACCTGGGTTCAAATTTAAGTTCACCCACTTGCTATGCGATCCAGGACAAATGCTGTTAAAGCTCATCGAGTCTCCGTGTCCTCATCTGTAAAATAAGTAAGACAAACCTGTCTCTTGGGGTAGTATGAAGATGATGTGAGCTAATGCCTGTAAAGTAATGGAATGTTTGCTGCCTTGTGGGTACTCAGTTCCTGTGGGTCTAATGGCGATCTCTTTGCTCTGTCTCCCCAGCGAGTGGCATTAAGCCTTGAAGATGATGGACTGCCCTGAGGATGGGACCACTCCCTTCGTGCCTCATGGAATTCAGTCCCATGCACTACACTCTCTGGATGGTGTATGCCTGGGTGAAGGGGTTTCTGTACGTGGGTCTGTGTGAGTGAGTGAGCGTGTATGTGTGTAATTTCTTTTTAATTTATGTTGCGGAACGGTAACCACAAAGTTATGATGAACTGCAAACATCCAAAGGATGTGAGAGTTTTTATATGTATAATGTTTTATACACTTTTTAACTGGTTGCACTACCCATGAGGATTTCATGGAATGGCTACTGCGAAGTGACTAACATGATGTACATAACCAAATGGGGCTGGTGGTACAGTAGCTTACTCATCATTTTAAAAGTATATTTACAAGAGGGTATTTGGTTTTGGGGGGGCTTTTTTAGGTTTTGGAGTTTGGATTTGATTTTTTTTTTTTTGGTATATAAAATGATTATGCTTTGTGGCTATCCATCAACATAAGTGAAAAAAAGAAGAAAACACTTCAACCCCCTCCTCCCACTTAGATTATTTATTAACATATTTCAAAAATAAGATTAGTTCTATAAATAATTTAGAGATATGAGAGTATTTATTTTTGGTATGAGTGGCCCACCATGCAGACTCTGTGTGCATTTACGTTTATATGTGTATGTATGAGAGAGAGAGAGGTCTGTAGACAAGAGGTGCACCTGTGGCTGTTCAAATCCATACAGATAAGTGCATTGCAAAACAGTCCACAGAGGGATATCTGTAGTTTTCAGAGAAGCCTTTGGCAATTTGGCTCAAAAAAAAAAAAAAAAAAAAAAAAAACGGATGCCATGGTTTGTGTAAACATGTAGTGGAAGAGGCAGATCTTTCCCACCTCTGGCAATTCCTAGGACCCCCGTCAGTCACGAAAAGCCTTTCAGTTCTCCCATGGCTGCTGTGGCTCCCACTTGGGCTTTCTCTTCTGTGGCTGAAGCCAGGGCACAGACTTGAACCAGTGCCAGAAGTTCTCATGAGCTCCTGTGAGAATATGCCTGAACGTTGGCCGCTCCTTGTTTTAAAGTTCAGCATTTCAAGTAACTTCAGTTTCCTTCAGGATGCTTGGGTTGGATTCATTTCGTCTTCTCTGAAGCCCTCCTAGGGTGCCGTCCTTACTCGTAGAGAGCTAAGTGCAGACATTTCTAGAACAGCTCAGGTTTCCTGTAGAGACTGGCTCAGGCACTGAACCTCTGAGATATGCTGTGGGTGAGGATAAGGACAGTGGAGTAGGTTCTGTTACATCTCTGTTTCTCCCTTTCCCTTACTCTCTCCCATTTCCTGTGAGGGAAACAACATAGGTTTGCTACCATCATGTGTTCATATAGATGAGACTGGTTTTTGGCTTAGGTCAGAAAAAGTGGCCAAACTTGATGTCCTACGAGGGGGAAATGGTATACACAACACTATAGTATACTGGGTACATGTGTTCACACAGGGATTTGGTTTACTACTTTGTAAATAAAAGGAAAAACTCTGGTATATGTATAGATTTTTTTTCATTATGGACACTTTTCTTTGTTTTTCCTGGGCCTTGGGAGAGGTGGGAGAAGCGCTGTTTTCTCTCTGTGGGGTCTACCATTGAAAACGTAATCCTACAGTCCCAGAAGGAAGTCTGTCCCCAGCGGCTCTCATCCAAGACCTGATCTTTTCCTAACTCTGCTGTTGTGCCACTTCACGCCCGCCAGACAGCCAGGGACAAGACATGTGAACAAACTCTGATACCCCTCTGCCTTTGGGGCCCCCCAACTCAATGAAGCTTGGATACCCTTCAAATTTCCAGGTGGGCATTTGGGAGTTCTGTAACCCTGCTCCTAGGACCTTTCTCCACGTTACTCATGGTCTCCTAACTTCTGAGAAAACAACGTGTTCTGGAGCCTCGGCCCTATGCTTTGCATAAACAAGCAGTTTTCCTCATGATACGCATGTGTCGATCGTCCCGAAACATTCGTTGAGAGGCAGTTGACCTAGAGACCAATACCAAATAGGATTTTAAGAACAGGTGGCCAACTCCTATGGAGCTTAATCACTTGCTACTATTCTTTCAAGAATGGAAAGTAAAATTATTTTTGACTGAAGAAAAATGACAAAAAAATTTTGAGATTTACATGACACAAGCAACTTTTTCTATGACCCACCTCCAAAGAAATAGAATTTCCTGGGGAAATGAGAACAGTGACTAATGTGTAGTTTCTAAACTTTCAGTCAGATCCTGGCCTTCACAGGGAAAAAAAAAAAAAAAAAAAGAATGAATGGAGTCAGGATGGTTCAGCCTGAGATCTCAAAATGATGAAACACAACTTTCTCAGAGACATCCACGTTTCCTGAATATGTTACAACTGCAGTTTGGAAGAGGTGGCTATGAAAGCAACCTGCAGAAGACAAATTGCAGAGTACCCACATGTCAGATGGTAGTCAATAAGATGAAATCTGAGGTGGTTAGGTCCATCCTCCCTCTGTAATCTTGGAGGCTTCTGAACTTCATTTTGAGGTACTATTACATTTCTGTTGCCTTTTGCCCCTGTGCTATCATGCACCTACAGCCAATAACAGATCATAGAGTCCTTGGACTGTAGAGCTGGAAGGAAACCTACAGATAATGCCAGGAGGCTAGAAGATTTATCAGACTTTTTTTTTTTTCCCCTCCGTCTGAAAGAAACTGGTCCCAGACCTTTTCCTCCTTTTCCTTCTTCAGGTGACTACTTCGGACTGTCTGAACATTGTATGAAACCTGCTACCTATCTTATGGCCTATCTTTCCAGTGGAATTATGAAGACACTGGTAGAAATAGCCTTCCAGAAACAGAAAACTAAAATTTTATTTATTTACTCTTGATAACATGATTACTTATAAAATAGGTTGAGGTAAGCTTTACCCTCAAGATGAGATCAGAGTTAAATTTATGGCAATAAGTACTGTGATCCCTCTAATCTTCTCCATGATGGCAGTATATTCATTCACTGAAACCTTTTGCTAGGTACCAACTAAGTGCCAGGCACTGTAGATTTACAAGTCACTCAAGTGTTTTCTGTCCTTATGGAGTTCAGAGTAACAATAGAGGAAGACATGTGGAAACAAAAAAGGAAGAGATTCTTTTCAGAGTATTATTAAGGCACAAGTGAGAGAGAGAGGTCATTTCTACATAAGGGGATGAGGAATGGGGTCAAGGAAGGCATTGTAGAAGTGACCTTATGCTAAGTCTTAAAAACTAAATAGGGGTGTCAGAGGAGACACACATGCATGAAACAGCATGGGGGCTTTCAGGAACGGCATGTAATTCATTGTAATGAGCAAAAGGCTCACGGAGGACTTAGCAAGAAATGAGGCTGGATGGAAAGACAGGTTCAATGTAAGCACTTTATAGAACACTTATGTTTAATTTGATTCAATTATGCAAACATTTCTTAGTCATTTATTGTGTACGAGGCACCACGTGCATCATGGAAAGTTCGTCAGGATGCATCGCCAGCACTTTGCAGACATGGCAGTCTTTAGCCTCAAGCTTTCCAGTGGCCAAAGGGAAATAGTGACTGCGTTTCGTATGTTTGCGTTGACCCTTATTTGAATATAAGGGTAATGGAATTTTCACAGAAGTACTCCATGTTGTCAAGAGTCTCTGAGGTTTTCTCAACATTGAGAAAACGAAATTTGGGAGATGTGTAATCTGCACAGGGAACCCCAAGCACTGTCTAGTCAGGTGCCGGTGGGAGTCAGGAGAGAGCACAGGAATGTGAGCCTCACTCCTCTCCCTGACTCCAGCCATGCTCATTATTTAACAGAATATAAATGAGTTAGCAATTAAACATTCAGAGTAAATAACTTCATTTCCCATCAATGCATGAAGATAAAGTATCGGAGTCTTTTCACAGTGTATTTTTAGGGTATTGGGGATTTTCAGGATACAGAGAACTTAGAGGTGGAGGAATTACAGCTTCAAATTTTCAGTTAATATAAGAAATCAGGAACTCTGTTCATTCTGGCTATGCACCATGTGCATAGTCAAGAATCAGCAGAAACCCTCTGCATTTGCAAACACTTTGTGCTATAAAAAGTAATTTTAAAGAAGCCACCTGTATATGTATATATATATTTAAAGACATGAAGGTTTTGATACTTTTTTACAAAAACTACAAGAGAAAACATACCTGTACAAAACCATGTGTTTTAAAATAGCATTTTGTTCTATACAGCTGTTGTTAATTTGGGGGTGAAGTACTGGTTTGCAGACTCCATCACATTGTACCCAAATGAATTTTCCTTGTTTGTCTTCCCCACTCCCCACCCTCAAAGGACCATATTTGATGTAACAGGCATGTTAGAATGTTGGGTCACACTAACAGTTTCTGCTCTTTTTGTCTTGTCATTCCGAGTTTCATTAGCTTCTGTACTCAGTGCCCTGTGCAGTCTGGTTTCTGTTCCAGAAGCAAAGGGTGGTGTGCTGCATCTCACTAGCTGTACTGACATCATCTTGGTGAACGAAAAACCAAATGTGAACATTTGTAAAATCAGTGCACTGTTTCTAGAGAGAGATTAAATTCATTTTTTAAAATCTGAAAGTGTTTCATTGTGATGCTTTAAGGGGGGGAGGGGTGGACCATCACTGGTTGAGTCCCTACTGTGTATACCCAGTATTCAACATAAATTATTTTAAGCCTTCAACAATCGATAAATACTATCGATATTATCATTGCCGTTTTATAGATGAGGAAATGGGTGAAGGAACTACCCCAAGTCACACAGTTATATTTAGTAACCTCAAAGTACATGTAGCACATGGGGTGTTCTGTGCCTAGCTTGTCCTCCGCCTCTCCGTCTAATTTTTGCTTGTCCTTGATATTGCGTAGGACTGTTCCTCCACAAATCCTCCATTCTCTTAGACTCAGACCTAACCCGCAGGGTTGGGTAATTTCTGCTTCCATAACAAATTCTGCCTATTTGCATACCAGTACTACTGCCTCGCCTCTACTTCTATGCCTCCGAGGCTACTTTCACCAAGGTCCCTTGGGACTTCCTTGATTACAGTTTTTTTTAAAGATTTTATTTTTTCTTTATCCATGACAGACACAGAGAGATGCAGAGAGAGAGGCAGAGACACGAGCAGAGGGAGAAGCAGGCTCCAGGCAGGGAGACCGACGCAGGACTCGATCCTGGGTCTCCAGGATCACGCCCTGGGCCGAAGGCGGCACTAAAGCCCTGAGCCACTCCGGGTATCCCTTGATTACAAATCTTACAGTTTCAGTCTTTCTCTTCCTTGTCCTGGAAGCAGTATCTGACACCGTTGGCACACCTTAGAGTATTCTTATTTTGGCGCACGTGACACCGTATTCCTGGTTTTTCCTTACCTCTCTGGCCACATCTTACTCTCCTTTGCCCACCCCTTACGAATCCATCCACATTTATCATCTCCATTACCATTATCTTGGGTGGTCATCACTATTAGCAACTTCCTACCAATATTGCAGCTAGAGTGATTTTTTTTCCTAGAAGGCAAGAGGTCACGTCACCACCAGCCTTTCTATTGTCCTGCTTAAAGTTCTTCATCTGTTTCCCTTGCGTTAAAATCCAATACCTTTGAGTTTTGGCCCATATTCTAGTTTAATATGGCTTGTAAGCCATTTGGCTTCTGTCCCTTCTCCAACTTCATTACTATATTCACAACTTCATTCTGTATTCCAACCACACAGTTCTGGGCCCTCTATCTGGAACATTTCCTTCAGGAAGACTTCCCTTAGGCCCCTAGATTGGATTAGGAGCCATCCCATGTGCTTCCATAGTAGTCTGTGCTTCCTCTATTTGTAACCGTTGCTTCTACATTATAATTGCTTGCATGCTCCTTAACTGCTTCCTCTGCAAGTTCTATAAAGGTCTGTCTTGTTCACCATTGTATTATTCCCAGCACAGAACAATAAGTGCACAGACCATGTTCTTTCAGCTATACCATGTTGTCTCATGCCCCCAAACCTGGATCCAGTCTGACTGGTGTCCAGTTCCTTTAAGTTTTCTCAAAACGTTTGATAATTTGCCACATCTGCAGATGCCCAGATTCAACAGTTACAGTATAATTTTTATAAGTTCACTCTTGGAAAATAACTTCGTGGTAATTACCTGATGAATCTATATACTTAATTGCAATTACCACCTCAAGACTGTTGTGAGGATTCAAAGAATAAGCATTTGTAAATGGATTCACATTTATTAGGTGCTTAATACCTCGTGGTTCCCTTCTCTTTTTCATACAATTCCCTTGTTACCACCCATATCCCATGCTTTCTTTTTTTAAAGATTTATTCATTTATTAGAGGGGGAGGGGCAGCAGGAAAGGGAGAGAGAGGGAATCCCAAGTGGACTCCCTGCTTGGGAGGAGGGGGAGGGCCCAACATAGGGTTTGATCCCAGGACCCCAAGATCATGACCTGAGCCAAAATCAAGAGTCTAATGCTCAACCAACTGAGCCAGTCAGGTGTCCCCCAGTGTGTGTGTGTGTGTGTGTGTGTTTAAATAAAACACCCTGTAGTTTTATAGCAATTTACAGTTGGCAAAGTATTTTTCCAATTTCCAAGATTTTGTTTTCTATTCTTACAACAGTCCTGCCAGATGTATAACATTATTTTTCTCATTTTATTTTTTATTATTATTTTTAAAGACTTTATTTATGAGAGACACAGAGAGAGAGAGGCAGAGACACAGGCAGAGGGAGAAGCAGGCTCCATGCAGGGAGCCCAATGTGGGACTCGATCTGGGGACTCTGGGATCATGCCCTGAGCCAAAGGCAGACAGATGCTCAACCACTGAGCCACCCAGGCGTCCCTCATTTTAAAGATAAACTTGAGTGAACCTCGAGATTCACTGATCCTAGGAGAGGAAGGGACTGATGACTGCGGCGTGGAAGGTTAGTTCACACCTTCGATCATAGCGAATCAAATCGCACAAGGATTGTTTTAACACAAGCTTCCAGTGATTTTCCCTCTTCACACCCACTCTACACCAGTTATTTTTTGGGGGAAGAAAAGGAGTAATGCTAAGACTGGGAATGAGAATCAAGAGGCCACTGACCTCAATGAAGAACAGTATACAATTACAGTGGCCAGGCCCCCAGAATGATGCCATCTTAGCACGGTCTCTAGACCTGATTTCACAATTCCCTGCTCTCGCTGGAACTTCCACGAGCTAATGCAGTTTCCTAATAATTAGGATTTTGACTGTCCTTTGCCTACTCAAGGAGGAAAATTTTCCACAGCCAGAAAGACTTCACAGAGGTCAACCAATTTGGCCTGAAAGGACAAGGGCCTCTTGGGCATCAGTCCTACCCTGTTGTTCATGGGGGGGGGGGGGGGGTTGCAAAAAAGTACCAACGCTAGGTTCACGGCGGCGAGAGAACCTGATTATTTGGTGTGGGGTGGGGCCCAAGCATCAGTATTTTTAAGATGCTCGCGAATGACTCCGTTGTGCAGCCAGGTCGGAGAATCCCTGCCGGGTAGGAAAGCAGAGCCTAGAAAACGAGACGAGGAAATTCAATATCCAGTTTAACCTCTACTCGCAGCACCTGCTCTAGAGACCAGCTAAGTAGAAAGGGAAAAGTAGGAATTAAAAAAAAAAAAAAGTAAAAGGGATAAAAAGGGAGAGGTCAGTTCCAGGGAAGCGGCAGCCCCACGGATTCAGGAAAAGCGTCTGTGGGAAGCGTTTCCGTGAGCAAAGTTCGGCCGGAGCCAACTTCTGAGCCCTGTGCCAGCGCGCGCGGCGGCCCGTGGGGTCAGGTCCCTCCGCCTTTGTTCCTGTACGGTCAGCTCCTTCATCACCGACGGCGAACAGCTGTCTCGGCCTCGCCCACGTTGGGTCCACGTACACGGAGGTCGAGCCTGGGGCGCAGCCCTCGCGGAGCTCAGCCGGACGTCGTGAAGCAGGGTCCCCAGACCCGCCGCCCAAGCCCGGGCGCCCTCGCGTCGCCGGCGGCCTCCAGCCTCGGGAAACCCGGGGGCGACCCGTGGCCGCGCTCCCGCCGGCGGCCGAGGGGGCGGGGCTGCGCTGACCGCGCCTCCGTGTGACAGGGCCCTGGTTTCCGCCGGGGGATGGGCCAGACTTGCCCCCACTTCCGGGAACGCGGACGGCCTGGGCCGCTTCGCCGCGACCGGCAGCCTTGCCCTGGCGTCACATCCGCGCGCCCCGGTAAACGTCAGTGTTGGGCGCAGAGCGCGGCGGCGAGGTTTGCTGGTCAAGTTTCGTCTCCGTTGCCTCCTTATGAACCATGGAGAGTGACTTTTATCTGCGTTACTACGTGGGTCACAAGGGCAAGTTCGGCCATGAGTTCCTGGAGTTTGAGTTCCGACCCGACGGTAAGAGCGGCCTCTGGCCCCGGCCGAGCGAGGACTGGGCCTGGGGTCGGGCGAGCGGGGAGGCCCGGGCCCCGGAATGTGCGAGCGGGAGCTAGGAGAGGACGGGACTGATGACTGCGGCGCGGATCTGAAAGGGCCACTCCTGTGACCGCTCCACTGGTTCTTCCATGTGCACGGACCTTTTTTTTTTTTTTTTTTTTTTTTAACTGGAATGCTTCATTCAGCAGACACTGATTGCATACTTTGTGCCAGGCTCTCTTTCACAATTTGGGACAAGTTTCCTCTCATAGCGTGTATATTCTGGTGCTGGGAGAGATATAAACAAACAAAGATTTCAGATAACGACGAGTGGTCAGAGCATGAAACAAAACGATGGAGTAATTGCTAGTGGACTGCTTTTAAGCAGGGTGGCCACTGGCGTGCTCTCTGGAAAGGTAATATTTGAACTGAATCCTAAGTGACAAGAAGGAGAGCCAGCCTTGTGAAGCTCGGGAAGAAGAGCATTTTGGACAGAGGGAGTAACAAGTGTTAAGGCTTTGGGGCATGAACGAGCATGTTCCAAGTGGCCAGTATGGCTGAAGAAGTAGTGAGCTCCGAGGAGAAGAGTAGGAGACAATGTCAGATAAGTAGGGGTACACCATGTAGGTCTTTACAGGCCATGGTGGAGAGTCTGGATTTTTTTCTAAGTGCACCAGGAAGCAACTGGAAAGTTTTAAGGAGAGAAGAGATGTGATCTCTTCCTGAAAAAGTATTCTAATCATGGAGTATGATTAGAAATAGAGTAATGATTAGAAAAAGTAATCTAATCATTGCAAGAGTGGAGACAGGGCAACTTATTAGACAGTGAACAGTTGTCAAGGTAAAAAGGATGCTGGTTAGGACTAGGGTACTATCAAAAGCACATAGAAGGGTTCAGGATACTGTTGGAAGCAGAACCAATAGGACGTTGCTGTTTGATAAGATCTGGGGGAAGGACCACTGTGGGGGAGGAAAAGGAATCAAAGATGACAAAAAAAAAAACCCTCCCACTAAATGGGGGCACAAAGATGAATCTGACAAGCCCCAGTTGTAAACAAACAATGATAGGATAGTGTGTTTGATGCTGTGGTACAAAGAAGCAGAAGGGACTCTGGAGCAGAAAGAAGGCAACCTAACCTAACCCTCAGGTAGCCTGAGGATGGGAGAAAGCTTCCTGCATAAAATGACTTGGGGGAAGAGGAGTGTAGTCTTTAGTAATGTGTAGGAGTTGGTTAGGCATTTGGACATCAACATCAAAGAAGCTGAAAACCAAAAAGTGCATGGGATGTTTCAAGCAGAAACCAAGTAAGGTGGTTAACTCCAGCTGTGTAAGAGTGGACTATTGCAGGAGGGAGCCTGAAAGGCAGGCAGGGGCTCATGTCAGTTACGCCATGTTGAAGAATTTGGATTTTTATCAAGAAGGCAGTGAGAAGCCATTGTCATTATCAAAGTGTTAGAGTAACCTGGGGCACCTGGGTGGCTAAGTAGTTGAGCGTCTGCCTTTGGCTCAGGTCATGGTCCTGGGGTCCTGGGATCGAGACCTGCATTGGGCTCCCTGCAGGAGAGCCTGCTTCTCCCTCTGCCTATGTCTCTGTCTCTCTGCATCTGTCATGAATTAATAAAATCTTACCAAAAAAAAAAAAAAGTATTAGAGTAACCTAATTAGATTGGTCTGTTAACTACATCACTTTCTCTACTGTATGGAGAATGAACTGAACCAAGAGAGACAAGGCAGAGATAGTGCAGTGAGGCATCAATTAATCTGGCTCTTTTTACATGTATTCCTTCAATCCCAAAGGTAAAAATTCATCTATTTCCTTTTCTCTTTTCCTTCATATCCAGCATATAGCCTTCTGGATGCACATACACACAAAAGGCCTTGTATACCAAATATGCTTAATAATAAAACCAAAACTTTTCCACCATAGGAATATATCAGAGTGTTGCATGGTCACATGAATAATATGTAAACAGCATTTTAGGGATCCCTGGTGGCGCAGCGGTTTAGCGCCTGCCTTTGGCCCAGGGCGTGATCCTGGAGACCTGGGATCGAATCCCACGTCGGGCTCCCAGTGCTTGGAGCCTGCTTCTCCCTCTGCCTGTGTCTCTGCCCCTCTCTCTCTCTCTCTCTCTCTCTCTCTCTCTCTCTCTGTGACTATCATAAATAAATAAAAATTAAAAAAAATAAATAAACAGCATTTTACAATTTTCAAACTGCTTTCACAATTCATCTGAGCCTCAGGAGGCCTTATGTGCAAGTAAGTTACCATCACTATCCCTGTTTTCAGCTGAGGACATTAACCTGCAGAGAGATGATTTGCCAGAGTCACAATGTTCTGCTTATGTTCTTTTATCACACCTGAGCTGCCTTTTGCAAGAATTATAATTCAATGTCAGCAATATTCTGGCTTTGAGGCTACTTAATAGCCGAAAATAAAGAACTGAAAGACTGCTATTGTTGGAACATCAGAAGTATGAATAGTAAATCTGGTAGACACTGAGGGGAAAGCTAGGATACATTTTAAGCAACAGCTGATAGTCTTGGTGAGCTAATAAAGCTTTATTCATACGTTTTTAATATACACTGAATTTGTTTTTTTCGCTCCTCACAGGGAAATTGAGATATGCCAACAACAGCAATTACAAAAATGACGTCATGATCAGAAAAGAGGTAATGAGCCTTCTGAGAGCCTTTCTTTCACTACAATTTAGCCTTTTGTCTTGTTTTTGTTCTTTCTGGGAGTAAGTAGTATTGAAAAAGAATAGAGAAGTATAGACATACCTATAGACACCTAAATTTTTTCTCACATCTTTTAGTTTATGTTTTCTTTTACAATGCTAAACCACTTTTGTAATCATTTAAAGTCTTGCAAATCTTGGTTTAAACCCTGAATCTGCTATTTACTCTGTGCCCCTGGGCAAATAACCTGGCTTGATAAAGTTTGTTTCTTTGTCTGCAGAAACAGATATAATTAACCTGCCCCCCCACTCTCCAGTGCTATCACAGAATTAAATACATTATACCTAAAGTGTTTTGTGTATTTCCTGGTTCATAGCTTTCAGAAGAGCTCTTTAATTTGCATTTGGATGGGGGAAAGGGAACATGGGAAAGCAGTTCACATCATTGAATGCAGGTTAGATGCCAGGCTTGGCACTTGGTGTTTTACATATGATTTATTTCACCCTGATTGTAAGCCTTTTTGATTAACGGTATTATATACCCTTTACAATGAAGGCCCAGATGTTAATTATGGGGCTTGTTCAAAGTCACCTCATCCTGACTAGCAAGAGATAGAGTGGGAATTCAAAGCTATGCCTGCCTCTGTCAAGTCCATGTGCTCTATTTTGTTTAATTTCTGCCACACTATTGAGGCTTCATCAAAGCTTCTCTTTCCTTTTAACCACTTTGTCACATTTGAAAATGTCTTAACAGTTAATATATCTTCATACTGTTATGTTTAACTAGCATTCAGTTTTATGTTTACCCACATGTCTCAGCCTCCTTATATACTTATATATTTTATGTGTGGACTGATATACAAAATGTATTTTAAAAGATGTGTCTCTGGTCTTCATAAGCATGTCATCTCGGTAGGAATAACCAGGGTTCACTCACAGATCTTTTGTTCTGGGTTCAGGTGTGAATTCAGTCTGTAAGCAAGGAGAAGTTCCAAGTGAACAGGATGTGCCAAGAAGTAGAAACCAGTAGATGGGGTATGATGTCACTGGGCACTTCTGGCCCTGTCCTCTTGAGCATGCTGAGGTCACACCTGAATGCCATCTGCCTTACAGTGGTGCCAGAGACCAGTTTTTATTACGTTTTTTTTTTTTTTTTTAAATCTTTAATAATTATCTGAGTCAGAACACTTGCTTAGGGATGCAACTTAAATTCCATTTTTTTAAATTTGCTTTCAGGCTTATGTACATAAAAGTGTAATGGAGGAACTGAAGAGAATAATTGATGATAGTGAAATTACTAAAGAGGATGATGCCTTGTGGCCTCCCCCAGATCGAGTGGGCCGGCAGGTGAGTATTAGCAACTGTCCTATAGTGCAGAAGTTTTAAGAATTAAGAGGAGTTTTACTGCCGTGCGTATGACATTGAATCTGTGTATATATTAATGGAGCCCTACACAAAGTACATTACCAGCACCTTTGTCTAAGGAAGCAGTAATCCCACAAGAAGGAACAGAAAGCCAGTGGTGCTTCCTGACCACCTAGAGCCTAGCCCTGGATTTCTTCATGACTCTTCCCCCTGCCAGCCCTTCTCAGAGGTTTTGTTGCCCACCTCACTTACTGAGTAACTACTATGGACAAAGCATTGTGAACATACAAAGAGAACCAGAACATGGTTATTTCAGCAGTCTAATGAAGGAATATCATGCAAGCAGTTAGATATATGTTTTTTAATTCATGGCTTATATATTTATTCTGAAAACCATTTATGGTAATTAAAATAAAAGCCACTGTCATATTTGTGTTAACAAGGAAGCTATTTCTCTCCACTTCACCTGCTACCTTCCTAATTTAGACTTATAATTGATTTCCTTTTTTCTTTTGTCCTGTATAGCCCATTTTTCTATCCAGACTAATCTTTTAAAATATAAATGTATTCTACTCATTTTAAGTTCTCTATCTTCCCGCTATATCTGAAATAAAATCTGAACTCCCACCTTATCTTCTACCGTTTTCATAGTCTTCTGCCGCATTCAGACCTCACTGACCTTATTTCTGTTCCTCAGACACACCTAGGTTGTTCTTAGGTTAGGGCATTTGCATTTGCTGCATCCTGCCTGGAATGTTCTATCCAACATTGTCTTTATTAGTGTAGGTTTCAAACATCTCTTCCTCAGTGATGTCTTGCCTATCCATCCAACCTAAAATATCCCTCCCTATTGTTTTTTTTTTAATAAGATGTTTTATTTTCTTTGTAGCATTTATTATCTGAAATTGCTTTACTTGCTATATCCCTTTTCCTCCCCCTGCTGTAACAGATTGGCATATATCCCTGCAAGCTCCTTCAATACAAGGATTTTACCTATTTTTCCTCATTGCTATATCTGTAGTGACTAAAATAGTACAGTGTATAGTAAAAGTTCAATAATAATTACATTTATTAAAGACAAAAACTCATATAAGTTAATTACTAATTTACCTCAAAATGGCAGGGCAACTTTTTTTTTTTTTTAATCTAAATCCAATTTAGTTAACATTTAGTGTATTATTAGTTTCAGGAGTGGAATTTAATGATTCCTCAGTTGCATATAAACACCCAGTGCTCATTCCATCAAGTGCCTTCCTTAATGTCCATCACCCAGTTACACCATTCCCCCATTCACTTCCCCTCCAGCAACCCTGTTTGTTCCTTATAGTTTAGAGCTCTTATGGATTGTCTCCCTCTGTTTTTATCTTCTTTTATTTTTCCTTCCCTTCCCCTATATGTTCATCTGTTTTATTTCTTAAACTCCATATATTAGTGAAACCAGATGGTATTGGTCTTTCTCTGACTTACTTTGCTTAGCATAAGGCTTTCTAGCTCCATCCACATCACTGTAAATGTCAAGATTTCATTATTTTTGATAGCTGAGTAGTATTCCATTATACCATATACAGCACATCTTCTTTATCCATTTATCTGTCGACAGACATCTGGGCTTTTTCCATATTTTAGCTATTGTGGACATTGCTGTTGTAAACATTAGGGTAGATGTGAATCACTTTGAATCACTAATTTTGTATCCTTTGGATAAATACCTAGTCTAGCTCCTGAGGAAAGTGAAAAGAAAATCCTATCCTCAGTATTTTCTTTTTTGTTTTTTTGTTTTTTGGTTTTGTTTTTTTTTTCTCAGTATTTTCTAAAGTTAACTTTTTAATTTATGTCCATGGGATCTCAGTAAAATCATGTATTTTGCTTTACCATTAATTTTTAGCTCTATTAACTCATTCAGCAATCACAGTAGTCCTGTGATAGACGACAGGGCATACTCCTATACACTAGCAATGACCTACTAGATAGGGTATTACAACAAAAATCCCATTCATCATAGCGGCAAAAGCTATAAAGAACTTGGAAGTAAGTTTAATAAGATATATAAGATGGGAAAGGGCTTGATATAGAAGAACATAAAAATATATATCATTTTTATGGGTGGAAAAAACTCAATATTTATATTAATTTTACTAAAATAATTTATAAGTTCATTCCAGTTCAAATCAAAATCACAACAGGATTTTTCCTAAAGTCTAAGAGAGCATTAAATTAAGGGAGGATCAAAGGGACAAGAGTAACCAAGATACTTTTGAAGATTTCTTGAAAAAGAACAATCATCTGTATTATTGAATTCCCTCAGAATTGACCACTAAACCAGTGGAGCAGAATAGAGAGCCCAGAAACAAACCCATGAATATATGGAAGTCAGAGCAGGATAAGACAAAAGTAAACTTTCAAATTAATAGAAATTGGATGGATTGTTTAACAAATTTTATCAGTACGATTGGCAGTATGTTTATATTTTAAAGTTAGACTATTTATAGAAATAAAACAAGATTTTAAAACATAAAATGTAGACTATTTTTTATTATTTCTAGGTAGAGAAGGAATATTTTAAATTGTTCAAGGGAAAAGACTGAGACATTTGATTTCTTTAAAGTTAAAACTTTTGTTTAGCCAAAGACATCATGATAAAGTTGAAAGATAAGCCACAGACTGAAGGATATGCAAAACATATCTGGCAAAAAAGTTTATATCTAGAATATTTCAAGAACTACAAATGAATAATAAAGAGGTAAGTCAGTGGCAAAATGTATGACAAAGGTTATGAGTAGACAATTTATAGAACTGGAAAAACAAGTAGCCAATAAATACATGAAAATTTCTACATTTTGAAAAATGAAAATCAGGAAAATAATGAGATACCATTTCAAACCCACTAGAATAGCAAAAAATGAGGGTGGGGGGGCAACAAATTTTTTAGGTTTTTTTTTTGTTTTTTGTTTTTTAAGATTTTATTTTATTTTTTCATGAGAGGCACAGAGAGAGAGAGAGAGGTAGAGACACAGGCAGAGGGAGAAGCAGGCTCCAGCAGGCTCGGGAGCCCGACATGGGACTCGGTCCTGGGTCTCCAGGATCACACCTCCGGCTGAAGGCGGTGCTAAACTGCTGAGCCACCGGGGCTGCCCCAGGGGCAACAAGTTTTAAAAAAGAAAGGGGATCTTCTATACTAGTGGGAATAACATCAGTACAACCATTTTAGGAAATAATTTGGTAGTATCTGACAAAATTGAAAAAACTTATACCTCACTTCTAGGAATTTTCCTAGAGACATTTTCACATGCCTACAAGGAGATGCATGGAAGAATATTCTCACCACATTGTTCATAGGTGACGCAGCGGTTTGGTGCCACCTGCAGCCTGGGGTGTGATCCTGGAGACCTGGGATCGAGTCCCACGTCGGGTTCCCTGCGTGGAGCCTGCTTCTCCCTCTGCCTGTGTCTCTGCCTCTCTCTCTCTGTGTATCTATGAATAAATAAAATCTTAAAAAAAAAATAAATTAGGAACTTAAGTATGCTTCAATAAGGATATGAATGGAATATTCTAAAACATTTAAAATTAATGAACTAGATCACATACAAAAACAGTATTGAATGAAAAAGAGGAAAGGATGCATATAGTATGATCATTTACATAAAAACTTAAAAACATATTACCAAATCTAAAAAACTTGCGGGAAGGAGAATGGAATGGGAGGTATGACAAGCTATTAATATTTGGTTGTTAAGAACACTGGTCTCCTAGTTTCCTATATATTCTATTAGATTTCTTTTCATAATTAAAAACTTTTTTTTTTTTTAATTAAAAACTTTAAATCAAAAAGAATTAGGAGGGACGCCTGGGTGGCTCAGTGGTTGAATGTCTGCCTTCAGCTCAGGGTGTGATCCTAGAGACCCGGGATCGAGTCCCATGTCAGCCTTCCTGCATGGAGCCTGCTTCTTCCTCTTCCTGTGTGTGTCTCTGCCTCTCTCTCTCTGTGTGTCTCATAAATGAATAAATAAAATCTTAAAAAAAAAAAAAAAAAAGGACTCACTATATTGTAAATTTCACAAGGGCAGAGACCTTTGGTTTTACTGATATGTCCCAAGTACCAAAAATAATGGCCGGCACACAATGAGCACCTTCATAGATATTTTTTGAAGATTGGCAGTACTTGTGTCACTATTTAGAAATTGAGATCCAAGAGCATACAGCTGATAGTGACAAAGCTGGGATCAAACCTAAGATCCAGAATTCCTTTCCTTGTCCCATTTTGCCCAGAAAGGTTAAATTCTTGGTATTTTTAAAACACAAGATTTATACATGTTATTCCACATGCTTAACAATGAAAACTCCTATATGAAATGTGTAAATTCTTCCAAATCCCAGAAATGGTAGGGCCTCACAATACACATCTTCCTCCAAGAGTATAAGCTACTCAAGGACTACACCAGTATTTATCTCTTTGTTTCTAGACCCAGTACAGTTTAGTGCTCAGAGTGAACTGGTCTTTGTTTATGTGGCTGTTATAAAGTTTGTATGATTTGACAGATGATATATCCTCTATGTGGTTGATGAAAAATCCAACTTGGCTTGACTTAGTTTTTTTGTTTGTTTTTAATGCTTCTAGGAGCTTGAAATTGTCATTGGAGATGAACACATTTCTTTTACAACATCAAAAATTGGTTCTCTTATTGATGTCAATCAATCCAAGTAAGTGTATATGACCTTTATATCTAGATGTGTCTGTTTTGAAGCAGACTGCTATGAAATTCTGAACCATACTGGAACCATTATGGTAAGATCTGGTACAAATACAAGTCAGAAAGGGTGTCTGGGTGTATCTGTTGGTTAAGCATCTGACTCTTGGTTTCGGCTCAGGGTCATGAGATCAAGCCCCATGTCAGGCTGTGCACTCAGCACAGGGTCTGCTTAAAACTCTCTTCTTCTGCCCCTCTCCCCACTCTTTCTCTCGCTCTTGCTTGTTCACTTGCTCTCTAAAATGAATAAATCTAAAACAAAACAAAACAGAAGGCATCAGCTTTGTTTTCGTCATTAGAGAGAGACTCCCAAATTATTCTCAAGGCCTTGGTCTGATGCTTTTGATGTTTTTTTCAGTCATTGTTACACACAGGGTAATGTCGTAGGAGGAGTAAAATAAGAATTTGGCCAGAACAGAAAATGAAATATGTCAAAACAGGTGCTTGAGATAACTGTGGAGTCATTGGGTTGATCTGAATACCTTCAGTGTTGGCCAGACTAGCACATCTTATAGTCTGACAATGGTGAAACTTGAAAAGTTTTTAGAATACAAATTTGGAAATTCATGTTGTCAGCAGGGCAAATTATAAAGTTGAGGCATGAATCTGTATGCTACAAAGAGTCTTTAGAATTTAGCAACCTCTGGGGGTTCCTGAATAGCTCAGTTTATTAAATAAGCATCCGACTCTTGATCTCAGCTCAGGTTTTGAGCTCAAGCCCCGAGTTGGGTTCTATCCTGGGCATGGAGCCTACCTTAAAAAAAAAAAAAAAAGACTTTGGTAACCTCTAGCTCCTGTGTTTTGAGGATCTGGAATTAGATATGGCTCACTTTTTATTTTTTTAAATTATTTTTTAAAGATTTTATTTATTTGAGAGAGAGGGAGCATGAGCAGGAGAGAGGGGGAGAGAGAGAAGCAGGCTCCGCAGTGAGTAGGGAGCCCGACATGGGGCTTGATCCCAGGACCCTGGGATCATGACCTGAGCCAAAGGTAAACACTTAACCCACTGAGCCATCTAGGCACCCCTGTGGCTTACTTCTAGTATGCGCTTAGCTTGTCTTCCTTTGGACAGTCTCCTGTTCTTAGCCAGTTGTACCATAGTCATCTTCAGCCTCTTGGACCTGCTTAATACTACTCTTTTTTTTTTTTTTTAAAGTTTACTTAATTCTGAAAGTAATACATGCTTTCTGTAGAAAATGCAGAAAAGTAAAAAGGGGAAAATCACCCATAAACTTATCAATTAGACAACCATTGGTATCCAGAGTTCTAGTGTGTTAAAAACTTTTAAAAAAACACAAAAAATATAATTGAAATCAGAAATGTTATCTTTAATAATGATTTTTTCATTTAATATAAGTAGGTCCCCATTAAAAACATTTTAAATGACCTCGTAATAGTCTATTTTGATACATAGCATGTAGCCTTTTATTTCTTTATGGACACTTGGTTGTTTTTGAAGTTTTAATTCTGTAAATTGCTTTATGTAAATACTCTGGGTTACTAAAGGTTTTATTTTTTGGGTTTTTTTTTTAACGTTTTTTCCAGATTTTTAAACCTATTTTTCCTCTTGCATTATAGGGATCCAGAAGGCTTACGAGTATTTTATTATCTTGTCCAGGACCTGAAGTGCTTGGTCTTCAGTCTTATTGGATTACACTTCAAGATTAAGCCAATCTAGATTGATAATTGGTGTGGACACAAGGGGGATTGGAAGTACCTGTTTTTAATTACCATTATCAGGAAATTTTTGTGTATATCAGGGCAATATTTTTTTATGAGCTATAAAGTAGTCTTTAATAAATACATAACAAAATGCACTCTTGTTATTTTATAAAGACCTGAACATGTGAACTCTCAATTATTTTTTAAAACACTAACATCCTTTGTGAGGTACTGCCAAAAATCTAATGAACTCTGTGATATAACTACCAATTTACAGAAATAAGAGAACAGAAGGGTTAGAAAATACAACAAATCTAATCAACAATTTCCAAAGGAAACTCCAGGGCAGAGGATCAGGCTTCTTCAATACACAAATTGCAAACATAAAATAGATTGTGTGGGAACCAGTAGATTAAAGGAGATTTAAGAGACAGTACAGGGGCAGCCCAGATGGCTCAGCGGTTTAGCGCCGCCTTCCGCCCAGGGGGTGATCCTGGGGACCCCGAATTGAGTCCTGTGTCAGGCTCCCTACATGGAGCCTGTTTCTCCCTCTGCCTGTGTCTCTGCCTCTCTGTCTCTCATGAATAAATAAAAAATCTTTAAAAAAAATAAGACAGTACATATTTGGACCCTATTTTGGTTCATGATTCAAAAAACAAAATCGCCATCATTAAGGAAATTTGAACACTGGATATTTTACATTAATGAAGTATTGCAAAATTTTTAGGTGTGAAATGGAATTTCTCCCTCCGCGTTTGTTGGGATAATTGAGGTTGGGTGGTTGTTTTTTTTTTTAATCCTCTTTTAAAGATACATCTTTAGGTATTTCAGTATGGAGGAAAACATTTTGGTTCATTACAATGTAAGAGCTAAAATGCCTGGTCTCAGAGGTTTCTAATAATCCATTTTAAAATCAGAATACCGGGTGGCTGCATGGCTCAGTGGATGAAGGGTCTGCCTTCAGTTCTGGTCATGACCTCTGGGTCCTGGGTGGAGCTGGGGGCTCGAGTCTCCTCCGTCTCCCTGTGCCCCTCCCCTCCTCATGCTCACAAGCACACACTCTGTCTCTCGCTCTCTCTCAAATAACTAAATGTTAAAATCCGAATACCAGAAGTCATTAGGAACCGAGACCAGCTGGCATGGAGAGTCTGGGAACTTGTTCAGCAGGAAGATCTGCAGGAGCTTCTTGCTGCTAAATTGCACTGCTTAGGCAAACTGCTGTTTGACCAGATTGCGGGCACTGAAAGGAAGGCGCTGGGCGTGGTGAGTCTGACTTGAGGGGAGGTGATCAGGGTAAGCTCCTACCCTTAGGTAGGCCAGCGTCCTGCCGCCCCCCGCCCCGGCCCCTACACACCGTCCGCCCCCTTCAAAGGCGACGGTGTGGAACTCGGGGCCAGATCTGGGACCAGAGACCTCAGGGTTCCTAAGTCCAGGTGCCCCCTCTATACATAGTGCCCAGGCAGCCAAGGCAGAGGTGAAGAGGGCAGGACCAGCGTGAGAACCCCAAAGGCGGAGCGGCGCCCGAGAGCTGCGGGCTTCCGCGGCCTCAGAAGTGCCCTGGACGGCGGCACAGAGCCCAGGTTCAGCTCGTGCACAGCATACACCGGGAGCCCAGGGACCATCCGGCGACGGGGCCGCGGCGGAGACACGATCACCGGCACCCCCCGAAGGAAAGGGGGCGGGCGGTTCAGAGAGGAGCGCCCATCCCCCAGCCTGCGAAGCTGGCCGCGGGCAGGGGAACCCACGCCGTCTGAGGGACCGCGCGGCTGTTGGGGGGCAGAAGACAGAGGGAAGGGCCAGCAGACAGAACTGAGGGGCAGGGAAAGCCCTGGCAGAGGCTTCGCGCAGGGACGTCGCGTTTGCTACGCTATCCCTCAGGCTAGCATGGTGCCGCCAGGACACCGGCGTTCAGCGAACACCCGGAAGCAGGTTCGGCGGGTCTGAGCTCAGGCTCATCGTGGACTCACGAGACCCCGCCGGTCCACTTAGAGGAGGGAAGGAGAAAACGCCGGCCCACGAGGGAAGCAGCTGCCACGGGTGGAGGCCCCGCCCCCTCGACGCACGCCGGAGATCCGCACCCGCACGGTACGCCGGCGGCGCCTACCGTTTACGACAGGCCGGAAAGCAGCGGCCGCAGCTGTCGCCAGGCCGAGTCGGGCCGAGCCGAGCCACGCCACTATGGGGGTGAGGCGGAGGCCGACTGCCGCCGAGGCGGGGACAGGGAGGTGGCGAGGACCTGGGCGGCGGGAGTTCGTGCCAGGAGGGAATGAGAGGAGCGGGCTTGTGCTGGGAAGGAGCAGGGAGGCAGAGCTCGTACTGGAGGGGCGGGGCTGGGGCTAGGTAGGCTGCGCAGGCGCGGTTGATGCCCTTTCTCCGGCCACCCCCTCTCCACAGAAAATTGCGCTGCAGCTCAAAGCCACGCTGGAGAATGTCACCAACCTCCGCCCCTTGGGCGAGGACTTCCGGTGGTACCTCAAGGTGCGGCTGGAGGGGCGGGGCCCTGGGCGGGAGAAGGGAGGGGCCTGGGAAGCCGCAGCGCCGCGAGGTTCCCAGTAGGGGGAGCGACTCCGGAAGGGGCGGGGCCCTGGACGGGAAAAGGGAGGGGCCTGGGAGGCCGCGGCGCCGCGAGGTTCCGGGTGGGGGAGCGACTCCGGAGGGGGCGGGGCCCCAGGGGGTGGGGCCGGGAGAGCTTTCCCGTGCGCTGGTCGGTTTAGGAGGGAATCTGTGTCTTGGCAAGATTGGAGATGTATTACCCTTAAATGTTGTTTTCCCGACTAGAATTTGTTCATTTTTCTGAGTGTATTGGTTAATTCTTAATTGGCAAGGTCTCGGAATTCCCTTTGTAATTTTTCCTCCGTGAAATAGTTCATGTTACGGAAACACTAGACGAAAGGGTACTTTGGTTTACAAGAAGGGGTCTTGAGATTCTTTAGTAAAGAGAGGAATTGCACCTTGTGTTTCACTTGTTGATTGGGCTTTATTTCTCGTGAAATCGTTTTCATGTTGTTCTCCCCTCCCGGTACCGGCGAATCTGGTCTACGGAGGCCCCTCGTGCAGAGCAGGCTGAGGCCCTTCGCTCTCCCAGATCTCGTAGCTTCTGCTCTGTGTCGCTCCTCGTCTAAACCCCAGCGAAAGCTCTGTCCCTTTTAGGAAGCGTTCTGGACACCTTTACTACCAAATACTTTGAAGCTCGAGTCCCAGGGTTTATTTGAGGATTTCATGTTCTTCCGCTTCAGAAAGCAGAGTCTAGCGAAGGAGACGGACGTAGAGTAACAACAGTGATGAATACTTCTACTGGGAACCTACAAGGGAAGCTCCAGGCCCAACGAGGGGTGGGGGTGGGCGCAGTTGAGAGCATTTCTGCCCTTCCTGAGCCTTCGATGTCCAGCCAGACCGGGTACTTCTTAGAGGAGGGTGGGCAAGCCTGCAGGAGAAACACGTGACCTGTTCTGTGCCCAGAGAGAAATCCAGATGTGTTCTTGGGGCTGGTAGTAAAGAGGAGGTGAAACTGGATAAGAAGGTAGTTTGACCCTGCCTACATCACACTTTTCTTGCCGTTTCCTTGTCTGCCCACCTGAGCCAACTACTTTACTAATCCCTCTTTTTCCTCCCTCAAGATGAAATGTGGCAACTGTGGTGAGATTTCTGAGAAGTGGCAGTATATTCGGCTGATGGTAACTGCTTCCCCTACCACGATAGCTACACACAAACACTTAGGCCTCTAGGCAGGGATCTGGGGAGGGAGCTTGTGACCCTAATCTCTCAGGTCTTTGGACCGTGTTTTCTGTGGTTTGGAAGGGCAGCCCTGGAACAGGCTTCTTTGGAATGTGAGGCAGAGTTCAAAATCAAGGGGAATCCTTTTTTCAGTCTCAAGGAGCTCCCCAGGATTCTTATCCTGGCAGATGGTGCTCCCTGTCAGAGTTTTGGTCTCTTCAACTGTCTAAGTGGTAGATGGGATCTTGTCTAATGAATGTGTGGTGACGGCTTCTGTTTACCCTTGCCAGGATACTGTGGCACTGAAGGGAGGTCGTGGCAGCGCCTCCATGGTCCAGAAGTGCAAACTATGTGCGAGGGAAAACTCCATCGGTAGGTCGGGCCACGAATCCTGAGCTCTGCCAGCTGGGCCACATCTGCCTGGTACTGGACCAAAAGCAGGCTCGTGTGACTGTGGGTGGACCTAGGCCTGAGGTGCCCAGGCCGTGGCAGCCGACTCTCCCAGAGCCACATCTGGGCACCAGGATGGGGGCAAGTAGGGACTCAAGTCAACTTTGTCTTCTCTTTGATGTTTCAGAGATTTTGAGCAGCACCATCAAATCTTACAATGTAAGTTTCCTGATGTGGTGGTAGGTACGGTGCGTTTAAATCTAAGCTGGGAACTGGGAAGCCTGGATTCCAGAGTTTTTTCTGCACCAGAGTGACGTGCCATGGGGCACTCATATTCTTACTTGTTCACTCACTCCTATCAGTCACTCACCATGTACTGGCTTTATAGGCAGAAGAGTCATAAATAAGGCTATTGCAGTGCCTCTCTAATAAGCACTGGGCTATGCGAGCTCAGGGAACCTCTGGCCCAACCTGCCACTCAGTTTCCATCACTGAAAGCACTTGCTTGTCTACACAGAGGATTGGGGAGCCATCTCTGGCACCCTTGATGTTGATGTTATTAGCTAGTTATATGTTACTGTGTAACAAATTAGTCCAAAGACAACAGAGGGAGGGTGTACTTTGAGTCTCTCTGTTTAAAGGGTAGTTACTTGTATTCACCTATTCCTTAATTTAAAATTTTATTTATTTATATAAGACAAAGCATGGGCAGGGGGAGGGGCAAAAGGAGGAGCAGAAGGAGAAGCAGGCTGCCCGCTGAACACAGAGCCGAATGGGCTGAGTTCCAGGACCTCAAGATCAGGACCTGAGCTAAAATCAGACACTTAACTGAGTCACCCAGATGCCCCCTTACTTAGTATTTTTGAAACATGTCTGACTTATGCCAAATTTTCAGTTTTGTCTGGAAGTTAAAGGGAGAAGTTGTGTTTTCAAGTAAATGATATATAGTGGATGAAACACCAGTTAACAAAAAGCAAACTAGGGCCAACAGAGTGCCTCATCAGTGCCAGTGCCTCACCATGGTTGGTGTGTAGAAATGATTTTACAGGGAATGACAGAATGAGACTGAATGGCATCTCTGAGCCCATGGGTCACTTAGGCATGAATTTCCTCACTATACTAGCCCCTTCAAGAGGCACCTCTTCCACATGAAAACCCCATTTCAAAGGCTTTTAATTCAGCCTCCTGCCTCATAGTATGGCAGAGGTTGAGAAGCTTTGGATACTTTATAGTCTAACATTCTTGTTCATATTTTTTTTATTTTTTATTTTTATTTCTTATGATAGTCACACACACAGAGAGAGAGAGAGAGAGAGAGAGAGAGAGGCAGAGACACAGGCAGAGGGAGAAGCAGGCTCCATGCCCCGGGAACCCGACGTGGGATTCGATCCCGGGTCTCCAGGATCGCGCCCTGGGCCAAAGGCAGGCGCTAAACCACTGCGCCACCCAGGGATCCCTTATATTTTTTATCTT
Organism: Nyctereutes procyonoides; assembly: GCF_905146905.1. Lineage (NCBI taxonomy): Eukaryota > Metazoa > Chordata > Mammalia > Carnivora > Canidae > Nyctereutes > Nyctereutes procyonoides. The sequence goes on along the minus strand of NW_026575140.1, from coordinate 33,854,179 downwards.
GATAATTTTTATCTACTATTTGGGCACAGTGTCTGGCACTTTACATAGTTCAGATTTTCACAGCAAACCAGTAGTGGTTTCCCTCAGCCCAATCTGATAATCTTAGGCCCAGTTGGGAAAAGAAGCAGGCCTGTCTGAGCTCATATCCAGGCAGGCTGACTCCACAACTCAGTCTTTCTTCTGTAGCAACTGTGTCCAAGAAGGTCTTATGAGGAGCAGGTGCCCAATGCAGTCTTCTTCCAGAAGGGGAGGAGTTGCCCCCAAGTCTCATTCTGGGCTTACAGGAAGGATAGGGGAATGAGGTCTTCCCAAGGGCCCAGTTGGACCTGCCCCCTTAACACACTTCCTTTCTAGGCTGAAGACAATGAGAAGTTCAAGACAATTGTGGAGTTTGAGTGCCGAGGCCTTGAACCAATTGATTTCCAGCCCCAGGTGTGTCTGTCTTCTTGGGGTACCTGTGTCTTTGGGGAAGGCATGTAAGAAGTAACAGCATAACTTTGCTTCATCCAGAGACCATGGACTAGGACTTCTGTCTAAGGATAATAGTTGTTATTTATTAGTGTCTACTATATGTTGGGCACTGTGTTGGTCATGTTTACATATTCATTTAATCCTCATGTAACCCTGTGAAGTTATTCATCCTATTTTTCAGACAAGGAAAGAAGTTCAGAGATTTTTGCCACTTGCCCAAGGTGACAGCACTGTAACTGTCATTTGAACTCAGGTCTATCTGACTCCAGAACCAGTGCTCCTCCCACTTTATTTTCACCTCAATGACAAATCTGTGAAGCAGATAGACAAGTCCATATTCTCATCCCTGTTTCCTAAACAAGAAAACTAAGGTCCAGAGAGGGGAATGACATGCCCAGAGTCTTTCAGGAACGTAGGGGTAACGGAAAGGTGTCTACCCCTCCTGGGGTCCAGGGCTGTAGTTTCAAGGAGCCACTTCAGTCCTGGGAGAGCTGCCAGGACTGGGAAGTGCAGTAGTTACTCTAGAACAGGTGCTCGCACTGCACCTCTGTCCTCCCATCTTAAAGGTGGTGTGAGAAGAGCCTGTTCCCTGGCCAGCCCTCACATGCTGGACCAGTGCCTCCTTTCCCCCAGACTAACTGCTGTCTTCCTGTCACCAACAGGCAGGGTTTGCTGCTGAGGGTGTGGAATCGGGGACAGTCTTCAGCGATATTAATCTGCAGGAGAAGGTACAGGACTTGGGGGCCTTGCAGGACACTATTGGGTACCTGGTGGGAATTACCATTTTGGTGAACAAAGATGACTCCACATTTTTTTTGTTTTTTTTGTTGGTGATTTTGGTGTTTAAATGGCCCTAAGTGTAGTGCTAAAGGTGCTATCTAGTGTCCCACAAGCGAGAAGTCTGGGATATGCCTAATGGAGAACATGCATGTTAGATAAGCTTTCTTTAGCTATGAGTTATAGTGCTGCTGGCTAAGAGTTCAATATTAATGAATCAATTACCTATAAGGTGTTTTTAAACAGAAACCTACCCAAAATAAGATTATATATTGATTGGTTGAAAATGTCATCAGAGGTTTCCAAGATTACCTAACCCTGTATTTCCCCTGGAAGCAGTGGTTCTCTGATTACTAATTCAGTATTTGTGGTAATTTTGCAGCATATAACTACCATGAATAATGAAAATCATCTGTATTACTGGACAGGTTACTGCCTTACATAAGCCTTGTGATGAGACTTCAGAAGGAGGACAGAAGCCTCCTTCAGTTTGCATAGCACCTAATGACAAGTGGAATTTACTGAACTCTTACATGGCTTGGCACTATGTTAAATACTTTTACATGGGTTCCCTCATATGCTGCTTTTGACATTCAACATGAAGTCTGTTGTCCTTTTTTTTTTTTTTTAAGATTTTATTTATTTATTCATGAGACACACACACAGAGGGAGAGAGAGGGAGAGGCAGAGACACAGGCAGAGAGAGAAGCAGGCTCCATGCAGGGAGCCTGACGACTCAATCCCAGGTCTCCAGGATCAGGCCCTGGACTGAAGGCGGCGCTAAACTGCTGAGCCACCCAGGGATCCCCCTTTTTAATTTTTTAAAAGATTTTATTTATTTGAGACACACAGAGGCAGAGGCACAGGCAGAGGGAGAAGCAGGTTCCCTGTGGAGAGCCCGACACGGGACTCAATTCTCAGACCCGGGATCACACCCTGCACCAAGGGCAGACGTTCCACCAATGAGCCTCTAGGTGTCCCTGTCCCTTCTTTAAATAGAAGACAGAACAGAGGCTCGGAGAAGTGACTTGCTCAGAATGCGCTCTAGCTCTGTTCTGGGACATACATATTCATGAGTATCTCAGTAAGAGCCTGAACTGGCCCTTTAAAGTCCCACAGTGCCCTTGTCCACACTGTCCTAAGCCATCTCATGAAGCTGACAACCACCTTTCTTTCCCCACAGGACTGGACGGACTATGACGAAAAGGCTCAGGAATCTGTGGGCATCTACGAGGTTACCCACCAGTTTGTGAAGTGCTGAACCTTCTTCCTGCACACTTGCCTCTAAGAACTGAGAAGGGACAACATGCCCCAAGCAGCAGAGCCCTTGAGGCTAGGCCCCTTGTCCCTTGTCTCCCAGGGGCTGTCCAGGCCCTCACAGCCTGCATGCTCGGCTCTGTCACAGCCCCCCAAGCCGACTAATAAAGCCTGTTTGTGCTGCACTGCTGCATGAAGGCAGAGTCAGGCAGAAGGACAGCAACTCCTCCACAAATAACAATTCATGTTGGAAGTCTCTGATTGCTTCCTGGCACGTTCCCACAGTTTAAGATCCAATTTGTAAAATATGCGGGAATGCGTAGCTTCTAAGGGCTCCAGCCCTTGGGGAGAGGGTAGGTCAATCCAAAGGACCTAAGGTGTCAAGGCCAATGGTGCTAAGGGCAGTTGGGCCTGTGGAATGATTCCATGAGCCCCATGGTCCTAAGCCAAAACACTCCATTGACCACCGTCTCTCCCAAGTAAGCCCAGGCATTTTTAGCTGATGTCACTTCATATTCCAGGGCCAGCAGGGACTTTAGAGTTGGCAGTCCAGTCCTGGTATGAATCTGCTCTGAAATTCCTGCTGGACCATCATCAAGTCTGTCTACTTGCTGAGAGGGGCAGTCCTCTTCCCATCAGAGGAGTCAATGTGAAAGCTCTTCCTTCTGCTAAGTCAGCCTTTGCATTCCCTGGAGTTCCTCCTGCTGGTCCTGCTTGGTCACTCTGTGGTTATGCTTTCATGTTCTACCCCTGGACAGCCCTGTGTACGTCTGAAGACAGGAGTCATGGCTCTGTGTGTCTTGTGGGCCTGGTTCCCTGGGTCTGAGGGTCCCCTGCAGAGTGGAAAGAGTTGTTTGGTATACGATTAGATCCATGCTGTTGGTATACGATTAGATCCAACTCTGTTTGGAAAGAGTTGTTTGGTATACGATTAGAAGGGCATGCTCATGCCTTCACACTGGTGAACCCATCTTTTGGAAAACGTACTATTTTTCCAAAGAGAGACCTTACTATTCCAGTGTTCTGCTGGAGCCAGAATTCTTTGGAAGTAAAAATTATTACCTTAGTTTTCTGGGAGGCCCACTGGGAAACCCATCTTTTGGAAAACTTACTATTTTCCAAAGAGAGACCTTACTATTCCAGTGTTCTGCTGGAGCCAGAATTCTTTGGAAGTAAAAATTATTACCTTAGTTTTCTGGGAGGCCCACTGGGAAACCCATCTTTTGGAAAACTTACTATTTTCCAAAGAGAGACCTTACTATTCCAGTGTTCTGCTGGAGCCAGAATTCTTTGGAAGTAAAAATTATTACCTTAATTTTCTGGGAGGCCCACTGGGAAATGATCTGCCCACTTCCACACTGGTTGTGGCGGGGACTAGGAAGGGGCATTACCTCAGATTTCAGGTAAAGCTGGCTGTGTCCACAGGTGGTAAAGAGATGCCTACCTTGTCTCTTCTCCAGTCTGGCATCTCCATCGTGTTCCCTCTATGCTCCCTGTGTTCCTGGCCCCTGCACATGCTCTTTTCTGCATCTGACATAGCAGAGCTGCTGTGGCCCTCCCTCCGCCACCAGGTCTATAAGGTTCTGTCACCCACAGGGTCCAATCTGCTGCCCAGCCTGAAAGCAAATCAGTGGAAGCAGCCTGAGAAGCAGCCTTTCTGTGTTTTAGTCTCTGTAATAGCCAGTGTGTGTGAAGCTCACAAAGACAAATAATAAAAGGATCTCAAGGTCTTTTTTATATTTTAGATTATTTTCTTATTTTTCAGGAGGTAGAAGAACCCAAATAATCACTAACAGATTAAAGGAAAATTAGATTATGTCAGCAGATGCAGAATAAGTGTTCAGTAAAATTTAGTATCCATTCAACAATAAAACCAACTATAGAAACTCTGAGACTAAGAATAGAAAGGAACTACCCTCCCATCACAAAGTAGATCTGTAGAGAATGTAGAGCAAATGAAATGCATGAAGTATTCCATTTGAGGTCGGGTGAGCGGAGAACACCGTTGATCACTGCTACTCTTCCTTATGCTTGAGGTCCTGTCCAGTGTGCTAAGACAACAACAAAAAGTTAAGGGGAAAGTATTGAAGAAATGACTCATTTTCACAGATTATGATTTTCCACTTACAAAATACAAAAGCATTATTAATAGGTGTTGGATTTAAGATCATTATACAGAAATCAAATGCACTTCAGTACACTGACAACACACAAAATGTGATTCAAGGAAAAAGTACCATTTATAACAACAAAAAGTACCTCCAAAAGTAAGCAGGAGTTAAATCTATCAAAAATGTTCATGACCTTAGTGGACAAAATTATTAAACTGCTGAAAGTTGTTAAAGCCTAAATAAATGGAGACCTATACTACCTATCGGTGGATAGGAAGACTTGATATTATAAAGATCCTCAACAAATATATTTATAGGGATCCCTGGGTGGCGCAGCGGTTTGGCGCCTGCCTTTGGCCCAGGGCGCGATCCTGGAGACCTGGGATCGAATCCCACGTCGGGCTCCCGGTGCATGGAGCCTGCTTCTCCCTCTGCCTATGTCTCTGCCTCTCTCTCTCTCTCTGTGTGACTATCATAAGTAAATACAAATTTAAAAAAAAATTAAAAAAAAACCCAAATGTATTTATAAAGTTCTTGTCAAAATCTCAACTTTTTTTTTTTTTAACAGAACATAAGTTGATTCTGAAACCTGTGATGCAACACAGGTGGGAGACTCCCTCTGCCAGATGCCATGATGTAATTAAAGAGCAATGGCAATTAAGCCAGCATCATACTGGCACTGTGACAAACAGACCAGAGGAACAGTAGACAGACCCCTGTGTATATGAAAACTGGTTTATGACAGGTGCTGTTGCAGAACAGTAGGGAAATTTTTAACCCACTAATAATGGTGCTGGGGCAATTGTTTAAATGTATGCATTAAATGATATTGGGACGTTTCATTCTGCATACAAGAGTCCATTCCAAGGTTAGTTACCCTGAGTGCTTTGGTGCAGCAGCATGTTGGAGTACAAGAACCCAGGGCTCAGTGTCTGGCTCACTATAAACACTGGGCAGGTACCATCCCTCTGGCACCTCATTTTGTCCCTCTTAAAGAGCACTTTCACTTCTGACATTGTTACTAGATAAAAATTAGTCAAAACGGTGGTAACATGTTTGAGGCCTGCCTTTTCACCAGGAGAGTTAGCTCCCTGCCCCACACTCCAGGCCTGGTCTCCTGCCAGTGGATGTATATTAAAGCTGATGGAGACGGGCACAAGTGGAAGATGAAACCACCTGAGTCCTAAATTCCCTACTGTCTTGTTTGGACATTCCACAGAGGTCCTCCGTATCCTCTTATGTTATTCCTGAACAGATGTTTAAAAGGTACCATCTTTATCCTATAGCATTTTTTTTTTAAGTCAGGCATGTTTGTAACACTTGACTTTTGATGAATAATGAGATGAAGGTTGGGGAACACGAAGCTGTGTCCTCATGTACAATGGTCATTTCTGTTGTTTCCCAGAAGGGCAGAGGTGCCCAGGATCTTTGCCTGTCCAGGAAGCCTGATCATCTCACAATGCTGCCCTCCTTCCTCTGTATGTCATGTCACACTGGGCTGAGCCCTCACCCTGGTGAGTCATCAGAGTTCCAGAGAAGCCTGCATGCCTAGCCTTCAGAAAGCTCAGGACTCCCAACACCAGACATCTTTACTCTCCTGACACTTAATGTGCATCTTAACTTTCAGCCATCTTCCCTGAAGGCTTCCGCTGCAGCAAGCTCTAGAGGGAGGAAGACAAACCCAAGCTGTCTTGTTCAAGAGTCAAGCAACTATAACCTGCTAACTGAAACAGTCACTCCCAAACAGGTGCATTGGGTCCCTGGGAAAGCTTCTGAAAAAGATGTTATTCATTCCTACTGAATTAGAATCTCTGGGATAAGACCTGAGATTTTATTTTACTTAAAACCATTCTCAAATGAACTGGATATATCCAGACCACACCCTGATTTCACAGCTGAGCTGCTGCAGGGACTAAAGATAATGAAGGCAACGTGTTCAGCACAATGTTGGGGGTGCTGTACAGCAGGGAAGGGAAGCAAGTCTGACTTGGTTAGAAATACAGTCCCGCTGTTCTCTAATGACCAACTACCTACATGTTGCTGCTCCCTAAACTGGGAAGCAGCAGTGAATAACTGCCCTAATTTCACAAGTATGGCTGTTCTGAGCCTGCTTCCTATTTAGAAAGAATCGGTTTGGAACCAAAAGATACAATCTAACAAGACAGAACAAATGCCAGGTATTGATTATAAAAACCCTATTAGATTTATAGCAGATAGGGATTGAGTTGCAAGGAGGAAAGACCTGTAGATTTTGGATTAATACAAAATATCACCCTATGCCAACTGCAAACTGACTGAATTAAAAGTGATCACAGGCTAGATCAAAAGAAATAGTGGCAAGAGGTAGGGTGAGAGCAGGCCCTCTCCTCCCCCTGATTGGTCAATCCAGGCTGTGGTGAACTGTCCCCATTTGGTCCTCTGCACTTTAATGCAATTACAAACAAAACTCACTAAACCTGGAGATCATTCCTGTGCGGTATAGTCTGAGAACAGGAGAGGTTTATGCAGGAGAAAACACGAGGAAAGATATGTTGGGGTGGTGGTGGGGGGCACAATATGATCTGCATTTACAGAGCCAAAGGATTCCTGCTTCGGAAAGGGCAAAGACCATTATACTCCATAGGGGCAAACTAGCACCAAGTGTAGAGTTTCAGGGAGATGGATTTTAGCTCAATATAAGAGAGACTTTCCTAATATTGATCCAGAAGTAGAATGTGATACATTATAGATCATGAGCTCCCAATCCCTGAAAGTATTCAAGAAGAAAAGATTATAAGGACTCGGGCCTCACATGTGACTCACACAAGACCAGATTTATCACATTAGAATTCCGGTTTTGATGCATCCAGGCAGGAATTACTGGGCTAGATAATCCAAGGAATTTTATGATCTTCAGTTAAGAATTGCTACTACAGACAAACATAGTGGTTGAACTGTCAAAGGCTAATAATCAGAAAACTAAAAACTTTTTTTAAAAGATTTTATTTATTAATGAGAGACAGAGAGAGAGGGGGGGAGGGGGGAGGGAGGGAGGGAGGGAGGGAGGGAGGGAGGCTGAGACACAGGCAGAGGGAGAAGCAGGCTCCATGCAGCGAGTCTGACGTGGGACTTGATCCCGGATCCCCAGGATCAGGCCCTGGGTGGAAGGCGGCGCTAAACTGCTGAGCCACCCGGGTTGCCCCTAAAAACTTTTTTTTTGAAATATCCTAATAACAATGTTTTAACAATAACTAGGGAGGAACATGAATTTGCAATCAATTCAATGAGCTAGCTCCTCTGGAAGACCTGGGCTCTTGCCAGGTTGCTACCACTCTTCCTACTCACCTAGCACTGTAGTATATGGAAGGCACTTCACTACATTCTATTTAAGCACTATTCATTCTCTCTGCTCAGCTCCAGAACCTCTAACTACAGCAACAGTCATCATCTTGCTGTTCCATGGATTACATGGCTCATGTGCCAGGCACTGTGTTGAACATGGGGATGCAATAGCCTTCAGCCCTCAAGACGCTTGCTGGGCCAGATAAACAATCGCAGTACAGGGCTTCAGAGGAATAATCAGTTCCCAAATATTTAACAAGCCCTGGGGCCCCCTCTTCTTGCCCACAGTCTAACAATGGAGAAAGTTGCAGACCCTGAAAAGTGCTGTGGGAAAGGTTAGCCTACCAGGACACTTTGGGCTTATTCAGGAGGGGCACTCAGTCTCAGAGGATGGGCTGAGGGAAGGCTTTCTGGAGGAAGTGATATCTAGTTGAAACCTGAAAGTTGAGCAGCAGATGGCCAAAAGGGCGGGGAGGAAATTGTGTCCTAAGCAGAGGCAACAGCATAGCATGGGATCCCTGAGGAAGTATAAGCCTTGTAAGAAGAGATCAGCTGGGTCGGCTCCATCAGGGACTCAACTGTCACAATGAGAGGTATGGACTTCTTCCCAAGCTAGTGAAAAACCATTTTAGAATTTTGAGCAGGGATATGATCAGGCTTAAACTTGAGAAAAATTACTGGCTGCAGTGAGGAGAGAGAATGAACTGGAAAGAACGAGTGGCGGCTAGAGGCAGAAAGACAGGAATGAATAGACTCCACTTCCTGATAGGAAGGTAACTTCAGGGATCCCTGGGTGGCACAGCGGTTTGGCGCCTGCCTTTGGCCCAGGGCGCGATCCTGGAGACCGGGATCAAATCCCACATCGAGCTCCTGGTGCATGGAGCCTGCTTCTCCCTCTGCCTATGTCTCTGCCTCTCTCTCACTGTGTGACTATCATAAATAAATTAAAAAAAAAATTAAAAAAAAAAAAAAGGAAGGTAACTTCATAGCTATCCCTAGCTATGGGTGCCAGGAGGGAACAAGTCAGTGATCTCCAGCAATAACCCACTGTGTCCGGCCTCTTAATGGCTAAAACACAAGTCAAAGCTAGGAATAGAAGGATGGAGGACGGGATGACCCTGCAACACCAAACATCCCTCACTTTCTCCATCCACCACCTGTCTCATGTCTACCTCCTCAAGTCCTGGCTCCCATTCGTTGTCATTGTGTCACAGGAAGATAACTGGAGAGGTGTCACTAGATTTGGAAAGCATGTCTGATGTGGTCTAACTTAAAACATAAACTATTAGAAACCACGAGATACCACTTCACACCCACCAGAATGGCTATATGGCAAAAAAGATAGATGAATGAGAAGTGTTGGTGAGCATGTGGAGAAACTGGAACCCTCATATTCTTCTGGTGGAAATGTAAAATTGTGCAGCTACTGTCGAAAACACCCTAGCAGTTCCTCAAGTGATTAAACAGAGCAATGATGTGGTTCAGCAATTCCACTCCTAGGTCTATACCCAAAAGACATGAAAGCATCTTCACACGAAAACTTATACACAGGGCAGCCCCAGTGGCACAGCGGTTTAGCGCCTGCTGCAGCCCGGGGTGTGATCCTGGAGACCTGGGATTGAGTCCTGCGTCGGGCTCCCTGCATGGAGCCTGCTTCTCCCTCTGCCTGTGCCTCTGCCCCTCTCTCTCTCTCTGTGTCTCTATGAATAAATTCTTTAAAACAAACAAAAAAAAGATTAAAAAAAAAAAAAAAAACCTTATACACAGGGCAGCCCCGGTGGCGTAGCAGTTTAGCGCCACCTTCAGCCGAGGGCGAGATCCTGGAGACCTGGGATGGAGTCCTGCGTCAGACTCCCTGCGTGGAGCCTGCGTCTCCCCCTCTCTCTCTGTCTCTAATAATTAAAAAATCTTAAAAAAAAAAAAAAAAACTTATACACGAATGTTCACAGCAGGATTATTAATAGTCAAAAAGTAGAGCAACCCAAATGACCATCAACTGGTGAATGAGTAAATAAAATGTGGTATATAAAAAAAACAAACAAAAATGTGGTATATATCCATATGCTGAAACACTATTCAGCAATAAAAAAAAAAATAAGTACTGATACATATACTAGAACATGGATAAACCTTGCAAACATTGTGCTAAGTGAAACAAGTCCACTACAAAAGGGCTTACATCAGTAATATAATTCCATTTATATGAAATGCCCAGAGTAGGAAAATTACTATAGAAACAATAAGTAGACTGGTGTTTTTAGTGTTTGGGGGTGGGGGGGAGCTGAGGGAAATGGAGAGTGACCTCTAATGGGTATAAAGTTTATTTGGTGTATGAAAATGTTCTAAAATTCATTGTAATGATGCTTGCACAACTGTGGATACACTAAAATGATTGAATGATACATTTTACATAAGTGGAATGTATAATATATGAAGTATATCTCAATAAAGCTTTCTTTTTTAAAAAACCATAAGCTACATGGTATCCATAAAACTCTCTTTGGGGGTCCTGGGGGCACCTCAATGAGAAGCAAATGATTTCCAGAGAGGCTGGTATGGCTGTGAATCTGGAGGTGTGCTACACTCGTTCTGGGGTTATGGACAGAGAAAGCCACCTGGACAAAACTTGCCGACTTCCCAAAGCCCACTCCTCACATGGGAGTCTCCATATGGGAGCTGCTTTAGGGTCAGGAGCAGCATGGATTCATTTAGCAAAGTCTGTTCTCCTGAGTTGGGAGGCCAGCTAGTTTAAGATGTAATTACTGGGGGCACCTGGGTGGCTCAGTGGTTGAGCCTTCGCCTTCAGCTCAGGTCATGATCCTGAGGTCCTGGAATCAAGTCCTGCATCACGCTCCCCACTGGGAGCCTGCCCCCCCCCCCCATCAATAAATAGATAAAGTCTTAAAAAAAAAAAAAAAAAGATGTAATTACTGGAAGCCTAGATGAACAGAAACATAATAGAGCCCTGGACAAGGAATCAAAAGAGCCTGTCCTGATCCTACCACTTACCAAGTGACCTCCCCAACTATCCATCTTCTGTAGATAAACTGGAAATAACTTCTGTGCATTCCAGAGTTGAGGGTATCAAATCAGCTGAATGCTTTACAAAGGTGCAAGACTTGAGTATGAGCCTCAAGTGGGTTGAGACTTCAGTGTTTTTGCCTTCCCAGGTACCACCGTAGAATCCTTCGCAGCAGGCATCCGGGACCAGGAGGAAGGGTGGGCAAGGTGTAAACAGGGATGTGGAACGCAGAGACAGACCACAGAAGAGATGCCTTTAAAGAACTTCATGTCCCCAGGGTGTACTGCCCGAGGGCACATTCACCCTGAAACATAGGCATGAAATATGACATCTTAGCCCTGCAAGTTTCCCTCAAGGCTTTCGTCTTAAGAGCTCATACTAGGGGAGATCCCTGGGTGGCGCAGCGGTTTGGCGCCTGCCTTTGGCCCAGGGCGCGATCCTGGAGACCCGGGATCGAGTCCCACGTCGGGCTCCCGGTGCATGGAGCCTGCTTCTCCCTCTGCTTGTGTCTCTGCCTCTCTCTCTTTCTGTGACTATCATAAATTAAAAAAAAAAAAAAAAAAAAAAAGAGCTCATACTAGGGGGCACTGGCTCTTCAAGTGAGGTCAGCGTTTCCATAAGCAATGGAACAGCCCCCGCACGGACATGTCCAGCAGCAAGAGAACACGGACTGAGCTTCAACTGCTTGCCAGGTGCTTTACCTACATCATCACAGCTACATCCCCATGTAGAGGCGCTGTCCTGGATTCCGGAGAGGAGCTCACACACCGGAGAGGGAATAACTGGCCTTTGGGTCATACAGGGAGGACATGACAGAACCAGGACACCAGGCGAGCTCGGGTATGGGGGGTCGGGGGGGGGGAGGGTTGTAAATAGTAATCACTATTTATGACAAATATATATTTTTTAAGATTTTACTTATTTATTCATGAGAGACTCAGAGAGAGAGAGGCAGAGAGACAGGCAGAGGGAGGAGCAGGCCTCACGCAGGGAGCCTGACGTGGGACTCGATCCCGGGACTCCAGGATCACGCCCTGGACTGAAGGTGGAACTAAACCGCTGAGCCACCCGGGCTGCCCTATTTATGACAAATATTGCACATCCACGATCCTCTCCTGTCCTAAGTTCTCTGAAATGATGCCATCGGCTTTGGCCAGAGACGCGGTCAGCTGACTCACCACGCAGCAAACAGCGCCACACATAGCATAGGTTTTACACTTGCTTTTGAACTTACCTGTCGCCCTGTCAACCATTTCCTCAGCCAGCACAGGTGCACGAACCCCCTGGTGCGACGCCCTTCCGCGGCCCGAGGCCGAGCACAGAGCACAAAGCGGCTACCACAAAGCGCCGGAGCCCAGGAAGCGACCCCGGTGGGGCGGGGCCTCCGCTAGTGCTTCCGGGTGACCTGCGCACGCGCACAGTTCACGTTTTCTTGGTGTTTTCGGAGAGAACGACATGATGTTCACGTGCGCTGGCAGTGATCAAGGTGTCACTCTCTGATCAAACCAAGGGCTGTAGGGGACCTGGTACCTGTTGGGGAGTCACTGAATGATGACTGAGTGAAGGACGGGGGAGTCCACTGAGAATATGTGGACTGTTCAGGAGAATGAAGGGGGATAATGCATTGGAAGTGGTTCGTGACTGGCTCCTCCCAGAATTCAAATCCCAGCTGTCCAGTAAGTCGCTGGGCAATCCACCGGGAATGCAGCTAAAATCAAACACAAACAAAACCCCTTCCTTTTCAAAACACAAGACAGAACAGGGCAAAATACCCTTCCTTTCATGTGATAGCAGTATTCTAACAATAGATTGTTAACAAAAAATGCTGTGTTCACTCAAAACCAGAGATTTCAAGTGCAAAATGTACAGAGTAGTCACATGTACATTAGGCCACAGGTAGCAGGCAAGATTCAACTGATTAAATACATACCAATTATAAATCGTCATTTGGCTGAAACAGCCAAATAATACTCCCCAAATCCATAGCAGCCCAGACTATCAGAATCAAGCAGACCACTTTCTAGAAAAATGAAGAAGATTTTTAAAGAGATGTCTCAGGAGACATATAAGTTTATAGGGAGGATGAAACAGCACTTCCCACCTCACCTGAAGAACCAGGAGGCAGTGGGAACTTACTGTTACTGAACTTAGTGTTGGAAAGTTCTTTGTGGAGATTAGGAAATTAAGTTCAACAACAACAACTAAAAAGAACCATCTCCAAGCAATAATTTTATTTCTCCTTCAACAATAAATACACCTAAGTTATCCTTCCAAATCCCATCTCCTGATTAAATGCCCTTAATATTGAAACTTCTCATTATCTTTACCTGTGATTTAGTCCCACTTGGCAATTATAAGGTTAGCTTTAAAACCATGACTTTGAAGCTCAAGCCTTACAGCACTGGCTGCTTAGGCACCTCGCAATTAGTTTCCTTTGTATACAGAATAGCACCTTTTGGCTACATACACCCCCAATTTTCATGTCAATGAAGCAATGGAGGCTTTTCACCCATCCAGAAGCTATGTTTTGATGCGTTTGCCTTCTATGGCATCAAATATGTCCTCTAAGGCCTTCTCCACACACTGGAGAAACTCCCGGGCATTGCGGCCTGGATAGGAGGAGACGTTGCAGCCTATCCACTTGTCATGAACAGCATACCCAATGCCAAAGCCATCAGGGACCACAGGGGCAAAGCCGCCAATGTTCACTGTTGAGCTGCTCAGTGTACTTGTGGACAGGATGTTGTGGTTTATCTGTCTGTATGCAGGGTCCAGGAAGAGCTCAGGCAGAGCAATCCCCTTGGCTGCTGCCAGGTACCGCAGAGCAAATAAGTGTCGGTCAAAGCCCTGGCCTGTTAGAGACAAAAGAGAAAACCAGTCTCAGAATCCCAGAACTAACTGAAAAGGGCCTTAGTAAAAACCCCCACCTGTGGTAGGAGGCCCCTTCACAGCATCTTTGAGAGTGGAAGAAGCGTCTGCCTGCTTATGCATGCACACCTCCAACTCACTAACCTCTACAGTTGAGCCTAAAATGAAAGCATGACTTTTTAAAAATTTTGACAATGGAGGAGAGAGGGGGCAAGATCGTGGAAGAGTAGGAGTCCTTGATTCATATGGTTCCCCAAACTTACCTGGAAAACTTTCAAAACATCCTGGACACCTATGAATTCAACCTGAGATGTAAAGAGAGAACAGCTGGAATGCTACAGAGAGAAAAGTGATGGCTTCTGACAAGGTAGGACGGCAGAAAAGAGGAAAGGTGGGGGCGGGGAGCCTCGGAAAGCCAGGGCAGGAAGGCAGAGCAGAGGAAAGCTGCAGAAGGAAAGCGGTACAACAGACAATCAGGAATGTCAGAAATCTGCACCTGAAAGAGCCTTCCCTGACTGAAAAGTGCTCAGTGGGGAAATAGGACAGAATCACAGGAGGGGCAGTGAAGTCTCAATATTCCTGGAGACACAATAAGGATAGGGGTGCCCAGGAGAAAGCTCACCACAAACCATAGTCATATCCGATAAAGGGCTGGAACCCTGCAACCCTCCTGGAGCATCTAGGAGAAGCTAGCCAGGGATGTGGGCCAGCTCCTGAGCTTCTTTACCCTAAAGCCCGGCAACAGATGGAGGCAGGCTGTCCTCCATTCCCTTTGGGAGAGGCAGACCCTGGGAGCGCAGGTCCTCAATCCAAGGGTGCTCCAGAGGACAATGCTGGCTATCTTCTCTTCCCTCTGGGACAGGCAGAACTGGGGAGGACCCAGGATGGCGAGAACTCTCCTGCTGCTGGGCGCCCTTCAATCTGTGCTCAGTGCCCCCACGCCTGCCCCTGGGAGCATGTAGGCCAGTGTGCACTGGGAGACTACAGTTTGGTACATGTGTGGAGCTCTGGGCTCTGGGGCTGGAGATCTGGCCACTGCCATTTTTATTTTCTTCTTTTCGCCTTTCACCTGGGTGAGGTGGCAGCCTCTAGGGAACAAAGGCCTCACAGGATAAACAGCTCACACTGAGCCAGGCCACCAGGCAAGGGGTGGGGCATCTCCCGCCAGGCATGGACACCTAAGAATCAGCCCAGCAGGCCACCCCCATCCCCCCAGAAGACCAGCTGGAAGAACAGGGGAAGAGCAAGTGTACTGAGCAAGTAGCACTGGAAAGCTCCAGGACTCAGGGAAAATAGTATATAGAACTTGAAGTTTTTTTTCTGATTCATGTATCTTTCAGGTTAAAAATTTCCAATATTTTTTCTCTTTTCCTGCCTTAACTACAATATTTTACCAACTCTTTGTTTTTAAGTTTTTTCCTTTTTGACTTTCATATTTCCATAATTATATGTCTTGGATATAGTCTTCATTTTTGGATTCCTTTCAATGAATTCAATTTAATTTTGGTAGATATATGAATTATGGGTTTTTGTTTTTTGTTTCTTGTTTTTTATAAAAGATTTTATTTATTCAGGAGAGACACACACAGATAGAGGAAGAGACACAGGCAGAGGGAGAAGCAGGCTCCCCACAGGGGACTCAATCCCCGGACTGGGATCACTCCCTGAGCCAAAGGCAGATGCTCAACTGCTAAGCCACTCAGGCATCCCTTGTTTTGTTTTACAGTGGTGGAAATTAGTGCTTTCTAACACAGAGACCAAAATACACCCAGAACCAAGTGGAACACCATGCTGATTCATTCTGTGAGACTATATTCTTTCTTCTTTCCCATTCTGCCCCCCTCTCTTATCTTGTTTCTGTTTTTGTGGTTGATGTTGGGTCTCTATATAAGTTTTGCTGGTTATGTAAATTTGGAATTTAGCATCTTCTAACATACAGAATAAAATACACCCAGAACCAAAAGGATCACCCTCACTCTGTGAGACTATATTCTCTCTCCACCACCACTTCCTCCCCACCCCAACCCCCTTTTAAAATTCTTACTATTTTTTTTATTTGTTTTTCACTTTCATGGTCCTTTTGTTTTATTTTGTTCTGTTTTTATTTTTATTTTATTTTCTAGTCGCTGACCTCTTTGGAATTGTCTAGGGTGTATTTTACTTAGGTCGTGGCTGATATTTTTGACTCTGCTCACTCATACAGCCATTCTACACTGGGCAAAATGTCTAGAAAGAAGAATTCACCACAGAAGAAGGAACCAGAAGTAATACTCTGTCACAGACCTACTTGATATGGATTTAAGTAGTATGTCAGAGATATAATTCAGAAATACAATTATAAAATTACTGATGGCTCTGGGAAAAAAAGCATAAAGGACTCTAGAGATTCTCTTACTGCAGAACTGAGATCTAATTGGGTTGAAATAAAAAATACTTTAACTGAGATGCACTCTAAACTGGATGCTCTAACTGCTAGGGTTAATGAGGTAGAAGAGAGAGTGAGTGACATAGAAGACAAGTTGATGGAAAGGAAGGAAGCTGAGGAAAAAAGAGAAAAACAATTAAGAGCCCACGAGGAATGCTTACGGAAATAAACAATAGCTTGAGAAGGAATAATATCTGTCTTATTGGAATCCCAGAAGAGAGAGAAAGAGAACTGGAATATATTTGAACAAATCATAGCTGAGAACTTCCCTAATCTGGGAAAGAAGACAGGCACTCAGATCCAAGAGACAGAGAGGGACCCCCCACTTCCAATCAACAAAAACTCATCAACACCCTGACATATAATAGTGAAGCTTGCAAATTTCAAAGATAAAGAGAATATTCTAAAAGCAGCTCAAGACAAGAGATTGTTAACTTATATGGGGAGAAATATCAGATTAACAGCAGACCTATCTATCCACAGAGACCTGGCAGGCCAGAAAGAGCTGGCATGATATATTCAGGGTACTAAATGAGAAAAACATGCAGCCATGAATATTTATCCAGCAAGGCTGTCATTCAGAATAGAAGGAGAGATGAAGAGCTTCTAGGATAGACAGAAACTGACAGAATATGTGACCACTAAACCCGCTCTGCAAGAAATATTAAAGGGGACCCTGTAAGAAAAAGAGGGAGCCCAAAGAAACAATCTGCAGAAATGGACTGTATAGGTAATACTATGACACTAAAGTCATATCTTTCAACAGTTACTCTGAAAGTGAATGGGCTAAATGATCCCATCAAAAGATGCAGGGTATCGGACTGGATAAAAAAGGAAGACCCATCTATATGCTGTCTACAAGAGACTCATTTTTGACCTAAGGACACCTCCAAACTGAAAATGAAGGAATGGAAAACCATTTACCATTCAAATGGCCCTCAAAAGAAAGCTGGGGTAGCAATCTTCATATCAGATAAATTAGATTTTAAACCAAATACTGGGGACACCTGGATGGCTCAGAGATTAAGCTCTGCTTTTGGTTCAGGGCACGATCCTGGAGTTCAGGGATCGAGTCCCACATCAGGCTCCCCTCAGGAAGCCTGCTTCTCCCTCTGCCTATGTCTCTGCCTTTCTCTCTCTCTCTCTCTCTCTCTCTCTCTCTGTCTCTCATGAACAAATAAAATCTTTTAAAAAATAAAAACACTGTACTAAGAGATGAAGAGGGACACTATAACATACTTAGAGGGTCTATCCCACAAGAAGACCTAACAATTATGAATATTTATGCTCCAATGTGGGAGCAGCCAAGTATATCAATCAACTAATAACCAAAGTCAAGAGATACATAGATAATAATACATTAGTAGTAGGAGACTTCAACACAGCACTCTCAGCAAAAGACAGATATAAGCAGAACATCACCAAAGAAAGAAGGGCCTTGAATGATACACTGGACCAAATAGATTTCACACACACACACACACACACACACACACACACACACACACACACACAGAATATGCAACTGAATCCTAATGAAACTGAATACACATTCTTCTCAAGTGCATGTGGAACTTTCTCCAGAATAGACCACATACTGGGTCACAAATCAGGTCTCAGCCAATACCAAAAGATTGGGATTATTCTCTGCATATTTTCAGACCACAATGCTTTGAACTCAATCACAAGAAGAAATTTGGAAGAAACTTAAACATTTGGAGGTTAAAGAGCACCCTACTAAAAGATGAATGGGTCAACCAGGAAATTAGAGAATTAACAAGATTCATGGAAACTAATGAAAATACAACCGTTCAAAATCTTTGGGATGGGCAGTCCGGGTGGCTCAGCGGCTTAGCACCGCCTTCAGCCCAGGGCATGATCCTGGAGACCCGGGATCGAGTCCCACGTCGGGCTCCCTGCATGGAGTCTGCTTCTCCCTCTGCCTGTGTCTCTGCCTCTCTCTCTCTGTGTTTTCATGAGTAAATACACAAAATCTTTAAAAAAAAAAATCTTTGGGATACTGCAAAAGTGGTCCTAAGAGGGAAATACATAGCAACACAAGCCTCCCTCAAAAAATTGGAAAAACTTCAAATATACAAGCTAACCTTGCTACCTAGAGGAACTGGAGAAAGAACAGAAAATAAAGCCTAAACCAACCAGATGAAGAAAGATAATAAAGTTTAGAGCAGAACTCAATGAAATAGAGACCAAAAGAACAGTAGAACAGATCAATAAAACTAGGAGCTGGTTCTTTAAAAGAATTAATTAGCTAAATCCCTAGCCAGTCTTATTAAAAAGAAAGACTCAAATTAATAAAATCACAAATAAAAGAGGAGAGATCACAACCAATACCAAGGAAGTACAAACAATTTAAAAAACATAAGCAACTATATGCCAACAAATTAGGTAATCTGGAAGAAATGGATGCATTTCTGGAAACCTATAAATTACCAAAACTGGAACAGGAAGAAATAGAAAACCTGAACCGGCCAATAACTGACGAGGAAATTGAAGCAGTTATCAAAAACCTCCCAAGACATGAAAGTCCAGGGCCAGATTCTATCAAACATTTTAAGAAGAAATAATACCGGGGGAGGGGCAAGATGGCGAGAGAGTAGGGTCCCCAAATCACCTGTCCCCACCAAATTACCTAGATAACCTTCAAATCATCCTGAAAATCTACGAATTCGGCCTGAGGTTTAAAGAGAGACCAGCTGGAACGCTACAGTGAGAAGAGTTCGCGCTTCTATCAAGGTAGGAAGACGGGGAAAAAGAAATAAAGAAGCAAAAGGCCTCCGAGGGGGAGGGGCCCCGCGAGGAGCCGGGCTGAGGCCGGGGCGAGTGTCCCCAGGACAGGAGAGCCCCGTCCCGGAGAAGCAGGAGCTGCACCAACCTTCCCGGGCGGCAAGGGGCCCGCAGGGAGTTGGAGCAGGACCCAGGAGGGCGGGGATGCCCTCGGGCTCCCGGGGACACTAACAGACACCTGCGCCCCGGGAGAGTGCGCCGAGCTCCCTAAGGGCTGCAGCGCGCACGGCGGGACCCCGAGCAGCTCGGAGGGGCTCGGGCGGCGGCTCCGCGGAGGGGGCTGCGGGGCGGGAGCGCGAATCCAACAGCGCAGGCCCCGGAGCACAGGGCGCCGGACACAGCCCAGGATCCGGCCTCCCCCGGGACAGGCAGAGGCCGGGAGGGCCCAGGACAGCAAGGACGCTCCTGCCCCGAGCTGAGCAGATCAGCGGCCCCGCCCCGGAGCCTCCAGGCCCTGCAGACGAGAGCCCCATAGTTCCTGCCGAGGCTGAATCCAGGCTTCCAGAGTTGCCATAGCAACTGCGGCAGTTCCTCCTGGGGCCTCACGGGGTAAATACCCCCCGCTGAGCCCCGCAGCAGGCAGGGGCAGAGCAGCTCCCCCAAGTGCTAACACCTGAAAATCAGCACAACAGGCCCCTCCCCCAGAAGACCAGCTGGATGGACCAGTTCCAGGGGAAGTCAAGGGACTTAAAGTCTACAGATTCAGAAGATACTCCCCCGTGGTTTTTTTTTTTTCTTTTTTCTTTTCTTTTTGATTTCTGATTGCTTCCCCCACCCCCCCTTTTTTTTTACCTTTCTTTTTCTTCTCTTTTTTTTTCCTTTTTTTTTTCTTCTTTTTCTTTTTTCTTTTTCTCTTTTCTTTCCTTCTCTCTCTTTCTCTCCTTTTCCCAATACAACTTGTTTTTGGCCACTCTGCACTGAGCAAAATGACTAGAAGGAAAACCTCACCTCAAAAGAAAGAATCAGAAACAGCCCTCTCTCCCACAGAGTTACAAAATCTGGATTACAATTCAATGTCAGAAAGCCAATTCAGAAGCACTATTCTACAGCTACTGGTGGCTCTAGAAAAAAGCATTAAGGACTCACGAGACTTCATGACTGCAGAATTTAGATCCAATCAAGCAGAAATTAAAAATCAATTGAATGAGATGCAATCCAAACTAGAAGTCCTAACGACGAGGGTTAACGAGGTGGAAGAACGAGTGAGTGACATAGAAGACAAGTTAATGGCAAAGAGGGAAACTGAGGAAAAAAGAGACAGACAATTAAAAGACCATGAAGACAGATTAAGGGAAATAAATGACAGCCTAAGGAAGAAAAACCTACATTTAATTGGGGTTCCCGAGGGCGCCGAAAGGGACAGAGGGCCAGAATATGTATTTGAACAAATCCTAGCTGAAAACTTTCCCAATCTGGGAAGGGAAACAGGCATTCAGATCCAGGAAATAGAGAGATCCCCCCCTAAAATCAATAAAAAACCGTTCAACACCTCGACATTTAATAGTGAAGCTTGCAAATTCCAAAGATAAAGAGAAGATCCTTAAAGCAGCAAGAGACAAGAAATCCCTGACTTTCATGGGGAGGAATATTAGGGTAACAGCAGACCTCTCCACAGAGACGTGGCAGGCCAGAAAGGGCTGGCAGGATATATTCAGGGTCCTAAATGAGAAGAACATGCAACCAAGAATACTTTATCCAGCAAGGCTCTCATTCAAAATGGAAGGAGAGATAAAGAGCTTCCAAGATAGGCAGGAACTGAAAGAATATGTGACCTCCAAACCAGCTCTGCAAGAAATTTTAAGGGGGACTCTTAAAATTCCCCTTTAAAGAAGTTCAGTGGAACAATCCACAAAAACAAGGACTAAATAGATATCATGATGACACTAAACTCATATCTGTCAATAGTAACTCTGAACGTGAACGGGCTTAATGACCCCATCAAAAGGCGCAGGGTTTCAGACTGGATAAAAAAGCAGGACCCATCTATTTGCTGTCTACAAGAGACTCATTTTAGACAGAAGGACACCTACAACCTGAAAATAAAAGGTTGGAGAACCATTTACCATTCAAATGGTTCTCAAAAGAAAGCAGGGGTAGCCATCCTTATATCAGATAAACTAAAATTTACCCCGAAGACTGTAGTGAGAGACGAAGAGGGACACTATATCATACTTAAAGGATCTATCCAGCAAGAGGACTTAACAATCCTCAATATATATGCCCCGAATGTGGGAGCTGCCAAATACTTAAACGAATTATTAACCAAAGTGAAGAAATACTTAGATAATAATACACTTATACTTGGTGACTTCAATCTAGCTCTTTCTACCCTCGATAGGTCTTCTAAGCACAACATCTCCAAAGAAACGAGAGCTTTAAATGATACACTGGACCAGATAGATTTCACAGATATCTACAGAACTTTACATCCAAACTCAACTGAATACACATTCTTCTCAAGTGCACATGGAACTTTCTCCAGAATAGACCACATACTGGGTCACAAATCGGGTCTGAACCGATACCAAAAGATTGGGATCGTCCCCTGCATATTCTCAGACCATAACGCCTTGAAATTAGAACTCAATCACAAGAAGAAGTTTGGAAGGACATCAAACACGTGGAGGTTAAGGACCATCCTGCTAAAAGATAAAAGGGTCAACCAGGAAATTAAGGAAGAATTAAAAAGATTCATGGAAACTAATGAGAATGAAGATACAACCGTTCAAAATCTTTGGGATGCAGCAAAAGCAGTCCTGAGGGGGAAATACATCGCAATATAAGCATCCATTCAAAAACTGGAAAGAACTCAAATACAAAAGCTAACCTTACACATAAAGGAGCTAGAGAAGAAGCAGCAAATCGACCCGACACCCAGCAGAAGAAGAGAGTTAATTAAAATTCGAGCGGAACTCAACGAAATTGAGACCAGAAGAACTGTGGAACAGATCAACAGAACCAGGAGTTGGTTCTTTGAAAGAATTAAAAGATAGATAAACCATTAGCCAACCTTATTAAAAAGAAGAGAGAGAAGACTCAAATTAATAAAATCATGAATGAGAAAGGAGAGATCACTACCAACACCAAGGAAATACAAACAATTTTTAAAACATATTATGAACAGCTCTATGCCAATAAATTAGGCAATCTAGAAGAAATGGACGCATTCCTGGAAAGCCACAAACTACCAAAACTGGAACAGGAAGAAATAGAAAACCTGAACAGGCCAATAACCAGGGAGGAAATTGAAGAAGTCATCAAAAACCTCCCAAGACACAAGAGTCCAGGGCCAGATGGCTTCCCAGGGGAATTCTATCAAACGTTTAAAGAAGAAATCATACCTATTCTACTAAAGCTGTTTGGAAAGATAGAAAGAGATGGAGTACTTCCAAATTCATTCTATGAGGCCAGCATCACCTTAATTCCAAAACCAGACAAAGACCCCACCAAAAAGGAGAATTACAGACCAATATCCCTGATGAACATGGATGCAAAAATTCTCAAGATACTAGCCAATAGGATCCAACAACACATTAAGAAAATTATTCACCATGACCAAGTAGGATTTATCCCGGGACACAAGGCTGGTTCAACACTCGTAAAACAATCAATGTGATTCATCATATCAGCAAGAGAAAAACCAGAACCATATGATCCTCTCATTAGATGCAGAGAAAGCATTTGACAAAATACAGCATCCATTCCTGATCAAAACTCTTCAGAGTGTAGGGATAGAGGGAACTTTCCTCGACATCTTAAAAGCCATCTACGAAAAGCCCACAGCAAATATCATTCTCAATGGGGAAGCACTGGGAGCCTTTCCCCTAAGATCAGGAACCAGACAGGGATGTCCACTCTCACCACTGCTATTCAACATAGTATTGGAAGTCCTAGCCTCAGCAATCAGACAACAAAAAGACATTAAAGGCATTCAAATTGGCAAAGAAGAAGTCAAACTCTCCCTCTTCGCCGATGACATGATACTCTACATAGAAAACCCAAAAGCCTCCACCCCAAGATTGCTAGAACTCATACAGCAATTTGGTAGCGTGGCAGGATACAAAATCAATGCCCAGAAATCAATGGCATTTCTATACACTAACAATGAGACTGAAGAAAGAGAAATTAAGGAGTCAATCCCATTTACAATTGCACCCAAAAGCATAAGATACCTAGGAATAAACCTAACCAAAGAGGTAAAGGATCTATACCCTAAAAACTAGAGAACACTTCTGAAAGAAACTGAGGAAGACACAAAGAGATGGAAAAATATTCCATGCTCGTGGATTGGCAGAATTAATATTGTGAAAATGTCAATGTTACCCAGGGCAATCTACACGTTTAATGCAATCCCTATCAAAATACCATGGACTTTCTTCAGAGAGTTAGAACAAATTATTTTAAGATTTGTGTGGAATCAGAAAAGTCCCCGAATAGCCAGGGGAATTTTAAAAAAGAAAACCATATCTGGGGGCATCACAATGCCAGATTTCAGGTTGTACTACAAAGCTGTGGTCATCAAGACAGTGTGGTACTGGCACAAAAACAGACACATAGATCAATGGAACAGAATAGAGAACCCAGAAGTGGACCCTGAACTTTATGGTCAACTAATATTCGATAAAGGAGGAAAGACGATCCACTGGAAGAAAGACAGTCTCTTCAATAAATGGTGCTGGGAAAATTGGACATCCACATGCAGAAGAATGAAACTAGACCACTCTCTTACACAAAGATAAACTCAAAATGGATGAAAGATCTAAAGGTGAGACAAGATTCCATCAAAATCCTAGAGGAGAACAAAGGCAACCACCCTTTTTGAACTTGGCCACAGTAACTTCTTGCAAGATACATCCACGAAAGCAAAAGAAACAAAAGCAAAAATGAACTATTGGGACTTCATCAAGATAAGAAGCTTTTGCACAGCAAAGGATACAGTCAACAGAACTAAAAGACAACCTACAGAATGGGAGAAGATATTTGCAAATAACATATCAGATAAAGGGCTAGTTTCCAAAATCTATAAAGAACTTATTAAACTCAACAGCAAAGAAACAAACAATCCAATCATGAAATGGGCAAAAGACATGAAGAGAAATCTCACAGAGGAAGACATAGACATGGCCAACATGCACATGAGAAAATGCTCTGCATCACTTGCCATCAGGGAAATACAAATCAAAACCACAATGAGATACCACCTCGCACCAGTGAGAATGGGGAAAATTAACAAGGCAGGAAACAACAAATGTTGGAGAGGATGAGGAGAAAAGGGAACACTCTTACACTGTTGGTGGGAATGTGAACTGGTGCAGCCACTCTGGAAAACTGTGTGGAGGTTCCTCAAAGAGTTAAAAATAGACCTGCCCTATGACCCAGTAATTGCACTGCTGGGTATTTACCCCAAAGATTCAGATGCAATGAAACGCCGGGACACCTGCACCCCGATGTTTCTAGCAGCAATGTCCACAATAGCCAAACTGTGGAAGGAGCCTCGGTGTCCATCGAAAGATGAATGGATAAAGAAGATGTGGTTTATGTATACAATGGAGTATTACTCAGCCATTAGAAACGACAAATACCCACCATTTGCTTCAGCGTGGATGGAACTGGAGGGTATTGTGCTGAGTGAAGTAGGTCAATCGGAGAAAGACAAACAGTGTATGTTCTCATTCATTTGGGGAATATGAATAATAGTGAGAGAGAATATAAGGGAAGGGAGAAGAAATGTGTGGGAAATATCAGAAGGGGACACAGAACATAAAGACTCCTAACTCTGGGAAACGAGCTGGGGTGGTGGAGGGGGAGGAGGGTGGGGGGTGGGGGTGAATGGGTGACGGGCACTGAGGGGGACACTTGACAGGATGAGCACTGGGTGTTATTCTGTATGTTGGTAAATTGAACACCAATAAAAATTAATTTATAAAAAAAAAAGAAGAAGGAATAATACCGACTCTACTAAAGTTGTTTCAAAGGATAGAAATAGAGGGAATACTTCCAAACTTGTTCTATGAGGCCAGCATTACCTCAATCCCAAAACTAAAGACCCCACCAAAAAGGAAAATTACAGATCAATATCCCTGACGAAAATGGATATAAAAATTCTCACCAAGATACTAGCCAATAGGATCCAACAGTACATTAAGAGGATTATTTACCATGACCAAGTAGGATTTAACCCCAGGATGCAAGGGCGGTTAAACATTTATAAAACAATCAACATGATAGATCACATCAATAAAAGAAAAGACAAAAACCATATGATCCTCTCAACAGATGCAGAGAAAGCATTGGACAAAATATAGCATCCATTCTTGATTAAAACTCTTCAAAGTGTAGGGATAGAGGGAACATTCCTCAATATCATGAAAGCCATGTATGAAAAGCCCACAGCAAATATCATTCTCAATGGGGAAAAACTGAGAGTCTTTCCTCTAAGATCAGGAACACAACAGGGATGTTTCCTCTCACCACTGTTATTCAACATAGCACTGGAAGTCCTAGCCTCAGCAATCAGACAACAAAAAGAAATAAAAGGCATTCATACTGGCAAAGAAATCAAATGCTCCCTCTTTGCAGATGACATGATATTGTATATAGAAAACCCAAAAGACTCCACCCCAAGATTGCTAGAACTCATACAGCAGTTCAGCAATGTGACAGGATACAAAATCAATGCACAGGTATCAGTGGCATTTTTGTAGACTAACAATGAGACTGAAGAAAGAGAAATAAGCAATCAATTCCATTTAGAACTGCACCCAAAACCGTAAGATATCTAGGAATAAACCTAGAACTACACTCTAGTATAGTTTGGAACTACACTCCAAAAAATTATAGAATGCTTATGAAAGAAATGGAAGAAGACATAAAAAGATGGAAAAACATCCTACGCTCATGGATGGGAAGAATAAATATTGTGAAAATGCCTATGCTACCCAGGACAATCTATATTCAGTGCAATCCCTATCAAAATACCATGGACTTTCTCCACAGAGTTGGAACAAATAAGCTTAAGATTTGTATGAAATCAGAAAAGACCCCAAATAGCCAGAGGAATGTTGAAAAAGAAAACCAAAGCTGGGGGCATCACAATGCCTGACTTTAAGCTGTATCACAAAGCTGTGATTATTAAGACAGCCACTCTGGAAAACAGTATGGAGGTTCCTTAAGAGATTAAAAACAGAACTACCCTATGACCCAGCAATTGCACTACTGGATATTTACCCCAAAGATACTGATGTAGTGAAACACCGGGACACCTGCACCCCAATGTTGACAGCAGCAATGTCCACAATAGCCAAACTGTGGAAGGAGCCACGATGTCCTTCGACAGATGAATGGATGAAGATGTGGTGTGTATACACACACACACACACACACACATACACAATAGAACATTACTCGGCCATCAGAAAGGACAAATACCATTTACACTGACATGGATGGAACTGGAAGGTATTATGCTGAGTGAAATAAGTCAATCAGAGAAGGATAATCATCATATGGTTTCACTTATATGTGGAATATAAGAAATAATGAAAGGGACTATAAGGGAAAGGAGAAAAACTGAGTGGGGAAAAATTCGAGAGAAAAACAAACCATGAGAGACTCTTAAAACTGGGAAACAAAGGGTTGTGAAAGGGGAGGCAGGTGGCGGGATAGGGTGACTGGGTGACAGGCACTAAGGAGGGCATGTGATGGGATGAGCACTGAGTGTTATACTATATGTTGGCAAATTGAATTTAAACAAAAGGAAAAAATAAAAATAAAAAAGTAAAAAATTCTGACAATGAATCAGTCTAGTCAAACAGTCCAGAAAAATACATGAAGAGAGCTATGGATTCAAAACCAAAAATAAAACCCAAAGTCTAAGTCCAGTGTAAAAGACAAGATTGAGGCCCTGGAACAAAATGGAAAAGGTCTTGACCAGGGTTCTGATCTCAGCTCTTCTTCTCATGTGTTGTGTAATGCTGAGTCAGTGGCCGCAGTTTCTTACCCCTAAAATGGTGAGTGAGACCAGAATGTCTTGGAGATCTCTTTTACTTCCAGGACTTTTGGCTGCATGAAAGGACAGAACTGTGTGATCCTCCAGGTCCTTTCCAGGTCTAGAATTTTACCACAGAGAGGCAAAGGAAGGGTGATGTTTAGATTTGCGAAGAGTTTTTGAGATGGCTTATTTATAGGAACCCAACATACTATACTGCAAGTGAGGTAAAGTAAGAGGGGGCTGCAGGATTAGAAATCCTGAACTGTCAAAAGTCAGTCAGATGACCGATAAATAACAGAAAGAGAATTGTGTGTCACAGCTGAAAGTGGCCTTAAATGAGGATGAAGTTAGACCCATTTCTCCATCCCTGCTAAGGAGGAATGAACATCCTGATCCCTAGTGGCTGATCTGGCTGTTCAGACTGCTAGGGCAGAAAATTAATAACCATCCAGGAATTGACAGATGGATTAAACAATGTGAAAATCACATGGAGCAGGATGTTTCTGAGGCTTAGCCCAGGGCTGAGGGCAACAAGGCCCAAGGGCCCCACCCCCCATCTCACCCATTGCTGCTTCCTTGGTCAGCTGGCCATGATACGTGGAGCACTCGACCATCATCTGGCAAAGCTCTCCAGCACTGTGTCTGGAGGGCTCCCTGACAAAAGCCTCGGAACACTTCTTTGTGAAGATGGAGGCTGGGCGGATGGTCTCAGTGCGGCCGTGCTTGAATGCTGCAGTGCTACACGACTCGTAGGTGGCCACTGTCCGCCCATACTGCCTCAGGAAGGCCATCTGGAAGGCCAACTGAGCTACTGCGTCAGGGCTCAGCTTCTGATTTTTCAAAAACTCTTTACCCCCTCTCTGAAATTGGATGAAGTCGATGGTGAGGGTTTTCACGATGGCATCAAACTTGTCCTTAGCAGCACCAATGCTGGCCTTCATGGCATCATCCAGCTTGAAGTTAAGTCTCCGCACGGCAGCAGAAGAGTCAGTGTGGGCCGGCTGGCTCTGTGGGGTGATAGCAGGGGCCTGAGTGCTATCTTTAAACACTTCATTAAAAAACCTGAGCACTGCCACACCATCACCCCAGGCATGCTCAAAGTGGACAGCCGCAGTGCCATCCTTGGCTAGAATGAGGTTAAAGGACTTATCAAACCAGCGGTTTGTGCCGTCACTGTGCAGCATGGTGTGAGACAGGTGGACAAGGTCCTTAATGGGGAAGTCATCTAGGCAGAGACAGAACACAGCAGTGTCCACTTTCCTCAGGGCCTCCTCATTGCCACCACTCACCAGCCTCTCCCTGAGCTCTGCCCAGACGTCTCGGTTCTCAGTGGTCAGATAGGCCAGGGGAAAGTCAGGGGTGGCGCTGCTGTCTGAGAGAATGTACTTCAGATGAGCCTGGATTTCAGAGGCGCTCACAATGTTTCCATCTTGATCTAGGACATCAAAAACATAGAAATGTCCTTTCCTTAGGACCAGAAGGTGCCTAGCGCTCTCATCAGTGACAAGTTCATCACGAACAGGCCTGGGTAAACGAGTTGAATTGAAAAGCCGAAAATACTGAGACATATCCAGGGGGTATGCGTTAACCAAGTAGGCGCCATACCAGGACAGAGAGGAAGGCACAAAGCGTATGAGTCTCTTGAAGGTGTCAGTGTCACTTTTGGCAGGGTTCAAATGGAAAACCTCTGGTTCCAAGAGACCGGTCCGGAGCGTCTTCAGAAACCGGATGGCCGAAATGGTCATGTTGGTCGCCCTGGTGAGCTGGTCATTATACTCCGACTTTGGGTCAGGGTGGAATGCCACGAATGGATTAAAGTTCAAGACGACGGGATCTCGAGCGGTTAGGTACATATCAAACCAGGGACCTGAAAGATAAAAGTGAACAAGAACATCACAAAAAGTTAATGTAGTCCCTAAAAATAAAATTTGAGAAGGAAAAATCATCAAGCATATGCAGGAAAAAATGATGTCAACCTCCAGAGGGTGAAAAGTCCCAATTATTTTTTCCATCTGCAGTAATTTGTGACATATAAATGGGATCACACAATATGTGGTATTTTGTATCTGGCTTCTATTACTATGTTTTTAAGGTTCAGCCATGTTGTAGCACATAAAAGACCACATATTGTGTCACTCTTTTGTATTGCTGAATAATGTTCCATTACATGGATAGACCACATTTTGTTTATGTATTCTTCCATTGGTAGAC
The DNA here is from genome assembly GCF_905146905.1 of Nyctereutes procyonoides. NCBI lineage: Eukaryota > Metazoa > Chordata > Mammalia > Carnivora > Canidae > Nyctereutes > Nyctereutes procyonoides. The sequence goes on along the minus strand of NW_026575140.1, from coordinate 33,824,921 downwards.
CTTTGGTTGTTTCCACTTTTTAGTTATTATGAATAATGCTGGTGTATATAGGTTTGTGTGTGGATGGTATTCTCAATTCTCTTGGAGAAACAGCTAGAAGTGGAATTGCTAGGTCATATGGGAAGTCTAAGTTTAGGCTTTTGGGGAACTGCAAGGTTGTCTTCCAAAGTGGCTGCACCATTACCACTGGCAGTGTGTGAGGGTTCTAATTTTTTGGCAACATTTATTATTGTTACAGTCTGTCTTTTTGACTGGAGCCATTCTGGTAGGTATATCATTGTGGTTTGGATTTGCATTTCCCTAAGTATATTTCTTTTTCTTTCTCATTCTGTTTCCTTTCTTGATTCTTAAAGAAGTACAGTAACACCTCACTTGCATTCCTGCTCGAACAAAACAGTTGTTAATTCCCACCCAATTTCCTTACGTTTTTCTTGTTTCATCTCCTTTCAGGGACAACATTCACATTTGGCTGTCTCCCTAACATGGGGGAAAGCATTCATCATCATTCTGTGTACTCTGTACATTTGCCCACTCACTTTTTAAAGAAATGTTTGAAAAGCAATTAGAAATAACAGTGCAGGGGATCCCTGGGTGGCTCAGCAGTTTACACCTGCCTTTGGCCCAGGGCGCAATCCTGGAGTCCCGGGATTGAGTCCCACGTCAGGCTCCCGGCATGGAGCCTGCTTCTCCCTCCTCCTGTGTCTCTGCCTCTCTCTCTCTCTGTCTATGATAAATAAATAAATCTAAAAAAAAAAAAAAAGAAAGAAAAAGAAATAACAGTGCATGTGGATCATCCAAACTAGCCTTCTAAATTCCTGGCTATTTTACCTGTAAAAATTCCAGAAGCAATGTTTTATCAGAAAATGTGTCTTCCAGGGAAGTTCCTGTTGAGATTAGCAAGTGTGGATAAAGTCTACAACTAAAAACCATTGCCCACTGGAGGGAATAATTTTCACATGTAAAGCACTGGAGGAAGGATTAGTCTATTATTCCTTTGTTGGTCCATTCACTCTATGTCATTCCTTGAGAACATGCTGCGCCATGCCCTGCCTAGTCTGGGGGTAGAGAGAGAAATGGGATGTGGACTCTGATCCAGATGAACTCTGGTGAAGGACACCAACAGAATTATAACAAGATGTGACACACTGAAATGGTAAGAGAAAAAGTATTATGGGTAAGATCCATTTGATGAAAGAAGACATGGATTTGTCTCTGATCCCTTCAATAAAAGAATTTTAAAGAGTACATAACCCAATAAGGCAAAGAGAATGAAACAGGAAACAAGAGAAATACTGAAAGTTGGAAAGCATTGAGACAACTGGTAATGACCAAAGCAGACTCAAGAATGCCAACTGTAAGCTGGTGGCTGAGAAAGCCAAGGGATAACATGACGTGCACAGCAGAACCCCCAGAGTGCTCAGTAATTGGCAGCCTTGATGTATCTGATTGAAACAATGTTTTTAATTGGACCCCATCTCCTACCCCCCAGATTCCCTCCCTGCTCTAGTAGATTTAAGATTTCCTCTCAGGAGAAAGTAAAACTGGGGAGCTGAAGTCACAGCTAAGATCTCAAGCCTTCTTCCCTGATCCTACTCCTTCAACAGTAGCAGCTGGACACATCCCTTTTGGCAGTTTAATGGAAAAGCCTTTTCGGGGAGTCTAACCCAGAGATATTAACATTAGGGGCCCCCCAAGGAAATGGTTTAGCCTGTGAAGTGAAGCTGTGAAGCTGTGATGGACCAGCTCCACCCTTATCCACAGAGCTTCCAACAGCTTTTTATTATCTCGCTTGAATCTAAGACAACAAAGATGGAATATGAAAGATCTGAAGAAAGGAAAGAGGGCAAAACAAACAGGAAAAAAGCACCTTGGAGACAGACTATGAAGGAAGATGAGAGGATAAAAAAAACTTCCCCAATAAATTATTAAACACATAGAAAACTAAACAAACGCATAAGAAATTATCAATGTCAGGAAAAAAACGTTCATACAGGAATAGGAACAATAATTTCAATATGCTCCACAACTCAGCTGACGATAGTGTTCATATGGTCCTAACAGTATAAACAGTAAGTATTGAGCAAACTAAAATGACAAGCACAGTGGTAACCATGGAATGGAATGTGTGCCTGTACACTTGGGCATGTGGAAGGGATATAGACACTGCCCAAATCTGGTCTTCCAGCTGAAAAAGTGAAGATGTAGGAGGATGGGGATATGGGTCAAAAGAAGGACTGGCTGAAAGTGAGGAGCAGGAAACTTAGAGGAGGGTCAGGAACTTGCTGTTTTTCCAAAGAAGCCCGGCACAACTATTTGATTCTTTAAACTATGTGCATGTATAACCTTATTAAAATATAAACTGAATTATAGGACGCCTGGGTGGCTCAGTGGTTTGGCGCCTGCCTTGCGCCCAGGGTGTGATCCTGGAGACCTGGGATCGAGTCCCACAACGGGCTCCCTGCATGGAGCCTGCTTCTCCCTCTGCCTGTGTCTCTGCCTCTCTCTCTCTGTATCTCTCATGAATAAATAAATAAAATCTTTAAAAATATATACATATATATAAACTGAATTAAAAGAAGTGCTGTGGGAACAGAGGTGGAAACAATCAACTGAATGGAGAGGGAGGAGGACTGCAAGTTTCCCTGGAAAAATCATGCCCACCTGTTTGTTTTTTTTCTTTTTGTTTTAAATTGAGATGTAACTGACAATGAAACATGATATTGCTTTCAGGTGTACAACCCAATGATTTGGTATCTGTATATATTGTATAATGATCAACACAATAGGTCTAGGTAACATGCATTACCCACTACTGTCACAAAATTGTCTTTTCTTGTGATGATAATTCTTAGGATCTATACTCTTAATGACTTTCAAATATACAATGGTATTATTAATTACAGTCACGATGCTATACATTATACCCCATGACTTCTTTCTTTTATAACTGGAAGTTAGTACCTTTCGACCCCCTTCAGTTTCCCCACCACCACCACCACCCCAACCCCCACCAACATTTATGGCAACCACATACTTGGGTCTTAAAGAAAGAATTTGCTAGGTTAAAAAATGGTAGTGGGAACAACATGGATAAAGACATAGAAGAACGAAAGACAAAAGGGTGAGAGAACAGTGAGCTGCCAAGTTTCGTTGAGGCATGAGAGTGTGGGTAACAAAAGAGATGAGGCTGGAAAGATCAGTTATGCCACATTGTGAAGGATCTAGGATGATATACACAGGGCATAGGACTTAATCCTGCATCCTTTTCACAGAATCAATGATTAGGCTCTTCAGCACAAACTCCAGGTGAGATCTTAGTAAAGGAGGAACTCATTTGGCCTTAATGTTACCTCAGAAAGAGTGGATGAGACATTACTCTGGTAAGCTGGTCTTACCAAAAATATTTTAAGACCAAAACAGGAGGAAAGATGCCTTACTTTCCATTGTGGAGGGCTCAGGGAATATCACACCCACAGTCCAGTCCACCTACCTGAAATGTAGCTCGTATGTTTATTCTGCTTGTCCTGAGCAACCAGCTGCTCATGCAGTTCTTTTCCAATCCCATTTTCAAAACTCTTGCAAAACTGTTCTGTTTTCCTGAAATGTTCAAGAAAAGACAGAATCAGTCCATGGCAGGGAATATGTGATTTCTGGACTCATGGCCAAGAACTCTTACAATGAAATTGGGTTCCTGGTAGTATATCCCTAGGCTAAGACCAGAAAATCTCTCTGATCAGAAGAATAGCAGTCAATCCAAAACAGATAAATTTAGGAAAGCTTCTTAAAATGACTGGTTGGGAAGATCAATCAACATCTCATAAAACAACCTGTAATCTAGGAGCTGAGCATCTCCAGTCAGCATGGAGAAAAGGACATAAGTAGGCTTTAGAGTCAAGAAGAGCTGAGTTTTTAATTCTAGCTTTGTCACTGTCAAACTAAGTGACCTTGGACATGTCACTTGATCTCTCTGAGTCTCAGTTTCTTTATGTGTAAAACTGAGATAATATACTACTTTATGAGAATAAAAAATATTTTTAAAGCTAAGGATTCAGGATAGTTTAAAACATAATACTTAGTAATTGGTAGCTATTAAATCATTACCATATCAAGAGAGGCTTCAAAAGTGACTAATATGAAATATTTAAAAGCAGAGGAATACATTGTGAACGATTCATCTACATCCTCCACCATTGTTCAGGGAAGGACTCCGGGATTCTAATGATAGTGCCAGTTATCTGCACAAAACCTTCCAATATGGAAAAGTGAACTGCACTGGGATACAAGAACTTAACACAACCCACTTTTGACAATATCCAGTATTATCATCCAATTCCATGCTGAAGTAACTTCCTAGGACTGCCACAACATCCACAAACTGCATGGCTTAAAACAATAGAAATTTATTCTCTCATAGTTCTTTGAAGTCCAAAATGTTGACAGAACCATGTTCTCAGGACTCTAGGGGAGACTCTGGTCTTTCTGGTGTTACCAGCTATCCTTGTCATTCCTTGGTTTATTTATTGATGCATTCCAATCTGCCTCTGTCATCAAGGTCTGTGTCTGTATCTCTTCTCCTCTTCTTATAAGGATACCAGATTAAGGACCAGTCATACCAGATTAAGGACCCATTCTACTCCAGTATGACCTTACCTTAACTAATTACACCTGCAACAATCCTATGTCCAAATAAAGTCACATACTAAGGTTCCAAGAAGGGAATGAATCTGGGGGGCATACTACCCAACTCATTACACATGCTCACCAAGCAAAATTCTGGCCTGCCATATGCTCTCCTCAAAGAACTTCCTATAGAGAGTACATGTACCAGCTGGCCTCCAGGCCCACCTGACAGGATATAGTACAAATTTGGCATTCTGGCTTACAAGCCATTGCCTGTTGAGTCTAGTCAGAGAGACTCTCGCTTCAGGGCTGGCTCAGCCCTTCCTGGGTGAAAATCTATTTCCTGAACTTGAAAATGTAAGGACTAGGTCCCAGGTTCCCAGAGATTCAACTAAATCACAGACATTTCCTGAAGCTAGGTCCACTACTAATTGCCAGCCTCTTTTGAACCACCCAACTATGGTCATTCATGGTTCTCAGCATATACCTGAACTGGCCATCGTCTAAGAGAGGTTTCTGTGCACGCAGGTATCTCTTAATGGTGTCTTCAAGTTTGGGAATAGGCAGCCTGGGAAGAAAATACGTTAAGTGTAAGGGTGACAATATGTGAAAGAAATCAGTTAGCTTCATAAACCCAAACTAATAAATAATTACTGGATAATTAATTTCCTTCCCCAAAAAACCAATAATGGAAAGCCACAGGCAAATCAGAATAGAAGGATTTACTAATGCAAGTGTCAATGGTAACTTTTTAAAAAGTATAATTAGAATTTTTTAATGTCTTAATGATGAATTTTATAAGCAAGCTAAATATTCAAATAATAGATTCAAAATGGTGAAATAGAAGCTATCCAAAGCATTCCTGTTTTCTGGTCACAATTCTGATACCTGTGCTAACCCTGTACTGGCAGTTTTTATTCTATCATTAGTTTGGACAACTGCTTTTTTCTCCCCTGAGATGGAGAAAAGAAAGTTCTATTTTTTAAAATTTCTTGTGCATTTTATGACAGAGAATCATACAGAAATGAAACACGGGTCTGTCCAAGGGCCAGCCAAATATGGAATGAGCATGAAGTCATGCCGAGCCGCCAAGAGTCCTATGCAGAGAATCAGATCTTCCTGTTGCCTCCTTACTCATTCTCTACCAGTGCATTCCCAATGACAGCTATGGTGATGAAGCTACTGGTTCACCGTGAAAGGAAAACACACAGACAGCACAGTGAGGTGTATCTGCTTTTTCATGTCAGTAATTTTATTGAATGATATATCCTGTAGTACCAAAACTTACTCATAGTTTGCCAAGTTAGCACTGCCAACTTAAAATTAATACTGATATATTCAAAATATCTAAATACAGCAGTCATTTAGGAAAACTGGAAAGTTATCCATCCATAAAACATAGTTTATGTTTAAAACCTTACTATAAGATACACTGTGATTCTTCAGTTTCTCTTTCAATGCATGTTTATCAAAAACATGATGTCAAAATTAACCTGAATAATTTAGAGCCATTATGGACTTAGGCTTCACTGAGTAATGATTCACACTTTAACACTGTGGAGTATGGTCTTTTTATTCATGAACTTACACAGAAAATCCCAAATACTACCTCAGATACCTCATAATTATAGTTACCTACTTACTTTTCTCAAGACTTTGTTTTAATATGGTAGGGACATTAACAAAAGTTCTTCACGTTAAACAAAATTCTAAATTCAAAGCAAAGGCAGTTTTATAAAAATAGTCCTTATTAAAAGCTCAAGTGTTAACTCTAGCCTGAACTTGTTCTAGTGGGGAAAAGCAAGTTTTTGGAATGATGATTTATTTGGAGGTTATTAATACAACAGAAACGGAATTTTCTCAATTTCCCTTCAGAACTAAATTAAGGAAGTATGGATAAAAAAATCATAAACTTTTTATCATGGATACCAGTTTTCTGTAAATTGCCTGTTTTTTATATAAAAATTTTAAAGATTTTATTTATTTAACAGAGTGAATGAGAGGGAGAGTGAGAGAGATTCTAAAGCAGAAGCTGCCCTGAGCACAGAGTCTGAAGCAGGGCTTGATCCCACAACCAAAGGTCATAACTTGAGCCGAAATCAAGTCAGATGCTTAACTGAGTGAGCCATCTAGGTGTTCCTCCATATAAAATTTGGTTTAAAAGACAATGATATGCCAAATTTACCAGGTGTTTTTTTTTTTTTTTGCCTTATATAAAATGCTTTCAGTGTAAATGCCAAATAGCAATATAGTCCACATCACCGGATTATCTAATACTTTAGCAAATGATGGCCATGGTTATGAAGTTACTGGTTCTCAGTGAAATGAAAAAACCAACAGTATAGTGAGCTTTCCACAAAGCTAAATGTGTTTCATTTAAAAGTCTGCCCTTGTGTGATGAGTACTGGGTGTTATACTGTATGTTGCCAAATTGGATTTAAGTAAAACTAAATAAAAGTCTGCCCTTAGTTCTGAGATTTTTTTGGTTGGGGGACAGAAGTCACTAAAAGTCCTTTAAAAAAAAGATTTTATATATTTGATAGCTCGAGAGAGAGAGAAAGAGACAGACAGAGAGAGTGCACATGCAGGGTGAGCTGCAGGCAGAGGGAGAGGACGAAGCAGACACCCTGCTGAGCAGGGAGCCTGATGTGGGGCTCCATCATCATGACCTGAGCTGAAGGTGGCCACCCAGAGGCCTCATAAAGATCCTTTCTTTTAGGAAATAATGTCAACAACAATATTTTTCCCCATAATTTTAATGATCTGTGAAATGTAAAAGTGTAAGAACTACTGCCACAGTGGAAAGAGAATGAGATGTAGAAGGAGACCTTGGCTTAAGTCCCAGCTCTGCTACTTCATTTCTAGTTATATGGTTACAGGTGGCAAATTTCTTGCTGTCCCTCAGATTCCATCCCCTGCCTATGGGTTAGAGGGAGGAACTGCCTCACAGAGAGGTCTAGAATGCTATCAAGTTCCAGCTCCATTTAGCCCATGTTTATCATCAACATGTCTAGTATACGGAGAGGTGAAGTTCGCAGTCTTTGGAATCCCACAGATCTGGGTTTGCCCCCTGGACTGTCACCTACTATTCATGTAATCTTTGGGAAATTTCTTATCTCTTTGCTCCCTCTTTCTCTATTTGTTAAATAATAGCTCACTGGCTACTATGAGGATCAAATGAAATAATATCAAGTACTTAGCAACATATTATCTATTTCTTTCCATCTACTCAGTGACATCCAGTTTGGCCCCAGCTAACTGTTATTCTTCATTGACTACTCCCACTAGATCTTCTAGGTATTTATTTTTAAAATTTTTTAAAGATTTATTTATTTATTTATTCAGAGAGAGAGAGAGAGAGGGAAGCAGGCCCCATGCAGGAAGCCCAACGTGGGACTAGATCCCGGGTCTCCAGGATCAGACTCCGGGCTGAAGGCGGCGCTAAACTGCTGTGCCACGGGGGCTGCCCTATTTTTTAATTAAAAAAAAAAATTGTTTAAGTAATCTCTACACCCAACATGGGGCTCAAATTCACAACCCCAAGATCAAGGGTCACATGCTCTTTAAACTCAGACAGCCTGGTGCCCCTCCACTAGATTTTAGAACCCTCATTCCAGGGGTACCAGGGTGGCTCAGTCAGTTAAGCATCTGCCTTTGGTTGAGGTCATGATCTCAGGGTCCTGAGATTGAGCCCCATATCTGGCTCTCTGCTCAGTGGGGAGTCTGCTTCTCCCTCTCCCTCTGTGATCTCTCTGGCTCTTTCTCTCAAATAAATAAATAAAACCTTAAAAAAAAAAAAAAAAAAAAGAACCCCCATTGCATTCTGAATAAACTACCCTATCTTCTATAACTTTTTCAGGACTTCTCTTACCTCCTCACCTTTCTTAAAATCTGACTATTTTGAAAATACCATTTGCTTTCAGATTTCTCTCCAAAGAAAGCCACTCCCCAACTTCTAGGAAGGACCGGGACCCTCCTTACCCCCACCAGCTGCCATCAACATTAAACAAGTCTCTTTCCTCTCAAAGCCAACTGTACCACCCCATCCTCATCTGTTTGCTACTCCAAGGGGTGGTGCGTTAGTAAACAAGCCCTTGGGTGGGCAGGGGGTGATGCCCTGATCTGTAGTATTTACCACTTTCTGAAAATCTCCTACCAGGCTAACTTCAAGGTGCCAACACGTCACTGAATGTGGAGCTGGGAAGAACTGGCTCTTATGATTACAGTGATACACACAGAGGGGAGCTTGCCACTAAGATCCTTCCTCGAAACCTCTTCTCTGACCTCCACTGGCATGTGGGCTGACAGAGAACAGACACTGATGACTTCTTCCCTTGCCCTCTATCCATCCCTGATTCTTCTCTTGCACCCTTAGTGGGTTATGTGTTATGTCCCTCTCACCATCAGATTGCAAACTGTGAGATCCTTAAGGATGTCAAAGATGGAGTTAGAAATTCTCCCTTCCTAGATGCCTGGAGGGCTCAGTGGTTGAGCGTCTGTCTTTGGCTCAGGTTGTGATCCTGGGGTCCTGGGATCGAATCCCTCATTGGGCTCCCAGAAGGGAGCCTGCTTCTCCCTCCGTGTCTCTCATGAATGAATAAGTAAAATCTTTAAAAAAAAAAAAAAAAAAGGAAAGGAAAGGAAGAAAAGAAATTCTCTCTTCCTGCCTGGTTGGTTTTTTTCATCATCTTTTTCTGAGTCTCTTTCCAAAATCTCATCATGTCCTCTTGCCCTTAAAGTGCAAGTTTAAAGTTTTCTCAAGATTTGGTCCTCTGCCCTCTCCTCACAGACTATATACTCTGTCACTAAGCCCCTCTGCTCAGATACTTTCATCTCTGACACTTACGCAGGCTCCTCTAAGCAGGTCCTGAGGGATAAAATGGAAGGTATGCAAGGGAGCATAACCCTGCCAACTGCAGATACATTCTGCCTAGGGTCAGTGTGGTATGCTGGCAAAGCATAAGCATCAAAGCCAGACAAAACTTTTAGTTACAAATAAGTCGCTTTTCAGAAGGTATGTCAATTGGGGTTGGAGGGGATGGGGAGTGACTGCTAATGTGTATGGGTGATTGGGGGCAGGGGTGGAGAAGGGACTGACATGAACTAGACAGTGGTGATAGTCACACAACTCTGGGATTATACAAAAAAATCTCTGAATTTGTACACTTTTATTTATTTTTAAAGATTTTATTTGTTTATTCATGAGAGACACAGAGAGAGGGAGAGATACAGGCAGGGGGAAAAGCTGGCTCCCTCTGGGGATCCCGATGCAGGACTCGATCCCAGGACCCCAGGATCACAACCCGAGCTGAAGGCAGATGCTTAACCACTGAGCCACCCAGGTGCCCCAATTTGTACACTTTAAAAAAGTGAACAATATCTCAATAAAGCTGTTAAAATTTTTTAAAAACAAGTTCCTTTTCATCTCTGGTGATCAGTTTTGTCTTCAGTGAGATGAAGGAACTGAAAGAGGTGGTCTCTAAGGCCTCTCCACAATTCTGTGACTGCTAACTCAGGAGTCACGTTGATTCCTCCCCCTGCAAGCCAGCACACTGCACAGTGGTTAATCTGGGTTCATCATTCACGACCATATGACTTTGGGCACACTACCCAGCCTACATCTAATTTCCCTCACCTATAAAATGGGGATACTATTAATATGTACCTCCAAGGGTTCTGTGCAGATTAAATGAGGCAATCTTTGTCAATGACTTAGAACAGTGCCTAAGACGTAGTAAGCACTTGATAAATATGAAGTTTTATTATCTACTCAGTCCTCAAATCTTATAGATCCAAACTCTGCCACTAGACTGTTCACGTCCCCAAGGAACTAGCACAGCGCCGGTCCCTCACAGCCTAGCAGAACATTTCACCAGTTCTGTTGTTCTGTCTGCCTTCCATGTATTCCTGCTGTTCTGGTAACAGCGCCCCTTCCTACTCAAGTCCCTTTGGTTCAGGTGGAGTGACTGACCAGTGGCCTTGGAGTTTACTGGTTCAGACCCAGTGAGACCCAGGAAGAACCTATAAAACTAAATTACAGGATTTTTTTTTTAACTGTTAGGGGAAATCCCTACTAGCTGAGGTCACTGAGAGATTAGAGTGTAAACGATGTTGTGATGGTGCCATTTTGTCACCATAAGGAGAAAGCCTGCCTAAGAATGGAATTACACAAATGCAAAGGGATGAGTGGAAAGGCAAAAGAGTCTCGATGACATCATTTGATTCCCCCCCCCTTTTTAAAGATTTTATTTATTTATTCATGAAAAACAGAGAGAGAGACAGAGAGAGAAGCACAGGCAGAGGGAGAAGCAGGCTCCATGTAGGGAGCCTGATATGGGACTTGATCCTGGAACCCCAGGATCACACCCTGGGCCAGGGCAGGCGCTCAACCACTGAGCTACACAGGTGTCCCTCATTTGAGCCCCTTAATCCAACCTGGATTTTTCAGGTCTGAGTCCCTATATTCCTGGTTGCATAAGCCAATTTAACTGGGGTCTCTATAACTTGTTACCACAAAGGCCAGTTACTGCTTTCCAATAAGTGTTCACTTACAGTCAACATTTATTCTCTATATTAGAAATCAAGTTGTGAGGTCACCCCTAGTCTCTCTGCAGTTCCTTAAAGAACAAGGGCAGCCCCGGTGGCGCAGCAGTTTAGCGCCGCCTGCAGCCCAAGGAGTGATCCTCGAGACCATGGATGAGTCCCACGTCAGGCTCTCTGTATGATGCCTGTTTCTCCCTCTGCCTGTGTCTCTGCCTCTCTCTCTGTCTCTATGAATAAATAAATAAAATCTTAAAAAAAACCAAAAAACACCAAAAGTGGTTCTGCATACACTACACTTCCTTGTGCCCCTGTAATGTGACTCACCAGGGGCCTTGAAAGAAGTAGAGTTAGGGCCTTGTGGGGTGCCTGGCAGGTCCATCCTAACCACGTGGGTTCCTCCCCACCTGCTATCTAGAAAATCCCTATCTAAACATGATCTGCTATAATAAAGGTGGAAGAAAAGTCAGCACCAAGCAGATTTATCTCCCTACTCATTCCCTCTGTTTAAGTATCATGCTACTTAAGTATCTTACTACTTAAGTATCATGCTACTTATTACCCAGAGCTGCCATGCAGCAGGCATATACTTCACTGTTCCTCCTGCCAAGAACACATCTAAACAGCCTTTCATATTTTTATACAATCTAGTTATCATTGGGATAAAGCTAATCTAAGGACATGCCTCTAGGGCCCTGTTATCCTTCAGACTCAGGAACTTCTGGCCTCACAAAACTAGTCTCCCATTTGAATTCTAGAGAACCTGCCCATTATGTCTGGATCACCAATTATAATCTAAAGTGATTAGGGATTAAAAGAAAAAAACAGATTGACATTTATTGAAAATCAATTATAGGCCTAAAATGGTGACCAATTTTTTTTTTAAAGACACATGGAGGGGGCGCCTGGGTGGCTCAGCTGATTGACTGTCTGCCTATGGCTCAGGTCATAATCCCGGGATCCTGGGATGGACCCTCTGTCAGGCTCTCTGCTCAGTGGGGAGCCTGCTTCTCCTTCTCCCTACCACTCCTCCTGCTTGTGTGTGCACTCTTTCCCTGTTAAATAAGTAAATAAAATCTTAAAAAAAAAAAAGACAAAATGGGTCTTCCCTAATTGCTATCTTAACACACACACACAGACACACACACACACACACACACACACACACACACACTCAGCCCAACTAATAACTTACAGCCCAAAACTTTGAGCTGGACCCTCCATAAACTTCTCAATATTTCTGAACATGCCATGTATTTTCAGGTTTCAGTTCCTGGGCACAAGCTGCTCTACCCTTTCCTCACTCCTCTCACTTGGTGATCTTCAAAGTCCTCAAATGCCACCTCCTCTATGAAGTTTTTCTTATTCAACCAGGCATTGTCACTCCGACCTCCACACAGACACAACACAATAATTGTCACCAACTATATCCTACACAGGCAACACATTTGCAGCTGTAGTACTTGTGAATATCTACTGAGTACTTGTTACTCTGTGCCAGATTCCTACTAAGTGCTTCATATCAGAGTATTTAATTCTAACAATCCTGAGGGAAAGAGAATATTATCGTTCCAGTGTTTAGGTTAGATGACCTGCTCACAGCCATGCAGCTAGTATGAAGGGGTGCTGAATTAAAAAATCAGACCTGACTCTTGCCTCATGATCTTGTGGAAAACTGACAGGACTAGAGCCATTTTAAAAGGGAGTTGGAGCAGCCATGGTAGAGAAACTGCCTTACTTGATTTTTTTTGAACTGGCCAAACCTTTTGGACAAAATGTCATTGTCTTAAACAATTGTTTGAAAAGTCAACAGAAGAACAGACACCCTGATCACATGACTGATGGTTATGGATTTTCTGGAAAAAAAAAAAAGTCAGCAGTTAATGTATAACTTGGAGTAGTTTGGCTTGTAAACATGCATAGGAACTGTTTTTTCCCCTCTTTTATTCAACTCAGCTGTCTCCTTCCTGTTCCTCATAAAAATCTGTTGCTTTCACCCTACAAGCAGGAATCCTATTTGGGTTTATTTACTTGAATCTGTGCTCCCCACAATGCAGTCCTTTCATCCCAAATAAACATTCATTTGGATCTCATTGCAGCTCTTTATTTTCAGGTTGACAATCTTAGCCACTACGAAATGCTGCTTCCCATTTATCACATTCTTATTTTAACTATCTGTCTACCTGTCAAATCTCCCCCACTGTATGGTATGCTCCCCACCATGGCTGATTGGTCTCCAAATCCATACCAATAAATGTTTCTCAAATTAATAATGTGAGTACATCAGGCTGATCCACTTTGTCCCCTTGAGACTTAGTTTGATATTCTGAGGCTAACTGTTCAGTGTATATAAATATGGAACTTAAAAATAACACCTAATGGGACGCCTGGGTGGCTCAGCGGTTGAGCATCTGCCTTCAGCTCAGGGCATGATCCCGAGGTCCTGGGATCAAGTCCCTCATTGGGCTCCCTGCATGGAGGCTGCTTCTCCCTCTGCTTATGTCTCTGCCTCTCTCTCTGCATCTCTCATGAATAAATAAACAAATAAAATCTTAAACAACAACAACAGCAAAAACTTTGGTTAAAATGTTAAATTTTATGTGATACATATTTGAGCACACTAAAAAGGAGCAAAGAAAAAATCATAACACCTAAATAAAAAACAAATGGCAGTGCAAAGGTACCTAGAGGAAAGTGGTCAGAAGGCAGCAATGATGGGGCACCTGGGTGGCTGTAGGTGAAGCGTCTGCCTTCGGCTCAGGTCATGATCTCAGGGTCCTGGGATCAAGCCCAGAGTTAAGCTCCCTGTTCAGCGGGGAGCCTGCTTCTCCCTCTACCTCTGCTGCCTCCACCCCTACTCCTGCTCTCTCTCTCTCAAATAAATAAATAAAATCTTAAAAAGAAAAAAAGGCAGCAGTGATATGACAGGGACAGGAAGAGAGAGGGAGACCCAGTTGGACTACCACAAAGGGACTTCCCCAGGAAAACTAATTAGGATATTTTTGGCATCTTACTTCACTCTGCCCTCACAATAACCCTCTGAAGCCTGTGTTCATTCCTACCTTGCACGTAAGAACTGTGGCTCAAAGAATTTAATGGAATTGCCTGAAGTTACAAAGTGTCACATCTAGAATCTGAAATCAAATTCTACCAGACTTCAAAGGTAGGGTTTTTCACCAAGGGGAACATCAAAATGAGTGCCAAAGATAATACATTTTACCAGTCTAGAATCTGAGATAAAAGGAATCTCATCTCATCTAACCACCCACTTACAGCGAAGGTACTGGAGGCCTGGTGGTCCTTGCTGGAAGTTATACATGGGTGATGACTCAGTGCTACTCTTTGTAACTCAATTCCTATAGATGTTTGCTCTGTAGGTTGGAGGAAATGATCTCAAGTGTTACTCCCAGCTTTCCAATTTGAAAAGGGAGAAAATCCCTTTGATCTTAGATCTGAGCGGAGCCCAGGCTTACAGAAAAGTCAAGTGCTACTGGGCCTGGCAAGTGAAGACAGGCTCTGTCATTCTTCACCTTTCCCCCACATATCGGCTCAGCTCACACACAGGAAGTTAAGGAGGAGGTTCTGTCCCAGGCTTCGCCCATGGGCATAAAGGCCATGTTTTCTTTTTCCCTTTCTCCTGACAAATTTAAGCAGTGGGGCTGGGGCTAGATAGTTTCATTTCAGTTTGCTTTAAATGTCTGCACACTGCTATTTCACAAGAACCACCTCAGATGCTATTCTTGAGAGCGTGGGGGAGGGAAAAGATAACAGTGGGTGATAAGGTTGCTGGATATGGAGAAAAACAGCAACCCAGTAGTTGGGGGTGACACCTGGGATACAATCTCTGTTTAAGGGGTGGGGAGACCTGGCCTCCAATCCCTGGGCTGGGAAGATCCCAGGTGGCAGTTTGGTGAGAAAGGAAGTGAGAAGGGTTTTTGAGACAAATTTGGGACTTGGCACCAAGAACTAACTGGTGAGTGAGCAGAGAAGTTAAAGTCTGGTCTTTGAGGGTAAATGAATTTCAGGAAATTTCTAACATTGGAAAAGGAGCCCTAGCAGGTCAGATTAAGGCTGGGAGTTCAAAGACTGGAAAAACTGGAAGTTGAATTAAAGAAAATACTGGGTGAAAAAAAAAAAGGCAAGAAAATAAATACTGGATGAGGGAAAGGGAGAGGTAGGTTTATTGGCATTGTTTTCATAGGGTAAGTAGACTCTGGGTGAAGTGTTTTAGAAGGTGGAGGGGGTAAGCTAAGGTGAGGAGGAACACAAAAATTTGGGTGTGTTCTAGATTTAAGCTGAATAAGAGTTTAAGATGGGCACTGAGGGTGTTGTCTAGAATTCTTCGAGGGTGCTAAAGCTGCAGAGGGTAATGTGGGTTAGGGAGGACATCTTAGGGAAAGAAACCTAGCAGGTAATCGAGGTCTGGAAGGGGTGAAGTCAGACTTAAAGGCTGAGGTTGGAGGAGAGTAGGTGAGCACGCGAGGAGTGTGCTGGGTGAAGATGGGCAGAGGACTGGAGGCATGCAGAGCCAGGGCTGAGCAACAGGCCTGAAGAAGGTGGAGCGCTGGGAAAAGTTGAGGAGGGTAACTATTATGTATCAGGAACTGGCCTGTCCATATTCTGGGCAGGAATACAGGGCAGTCGTGAAAGTACTTCAGGGGACACCCTAGTTGGAGGGGTAAGGGTGGTACTGGAGATATGCAGGGTGGACGTTTTTCAGGAAGAAATGTGAGGGACTCTTGGGTATCTGGATGGAAGCTGGGTTCCTGGAGAAGAGAATCAGAGAAGGGCTCAAAATGGAGAATCTGAGCGAGCAATGGGGGGAGGGGGGTGTCCTGGTAAGGAATGCGAACGTTCCGAGGGTCCGGTGCCAGGAGATTCTCAAAGTGACAGGATTTCCACATTTCGGGTTGCGACAGCGTCCCAGGTAGGAGTCTGGGGGTGGGAGCAGGTTAAGCAGAAGAGTCGTGAGTGACTGGAGCGAAGGCTGGGGCCGACCCCAGCGGGCGGCGGGGACCGGGAGGCCGGGCTCACCTGGGCAGGCTGTCCTGGAAGTGCATAGTGGGCACGATGCTGCGCTGCAGGTACTCGCGGGACCCCGAGCCTGCGCTAAGGCGCCGACGCACGGGTCCTGGGCCCCCTGCAGGGCGCCGCGGCCGGGCGCGCAGCAGTAGCAGGCGGGCCACCATCGTCCCGGGAGGCTGCGGCGGCGAGAAGGCGGAGGATGGGGAGTCCGCGAGGACTGGGGTGACGCCGCCACCCCCGGGGTAGCCGGGTCACTGAGTCAGCAGAGGCTCCCGTCCGCCCGCCGTCCGCCCGCCGAGCCACTTCCGGGCCCCGGCCCCGCCCACCGAAGCGCGCGCCCACCGAAGGCCCCGCCCACCGGCGCGCCCGGCGCGGGGGGGATGGCGCCACCGCCTCCGGGCTCTGAGGTCTCCCTGCGGGTGTCCCTTCAGCAACCAGGGCAGCCGGGGAGACGGGGATCCGAAGCTGCTCCTTGCTCCTGTTTCGGAGCAAATAGAAACCGGAGCTGAAGGAAAAGCAAAGCTGAAAACAGTGTTTAGAAATACGTGAGCTGGAGATCCCTGCGTGGCTTAGCGGTTTAGCGCCTGCTTTTGGCTCAGGGTGTGACCCTGGGGACCCCGGATCGAGTCCCACATCCGGCTCCCGGCATGGACCCTGGTTCTGTGTCTCTCACGAATAAACAAACAAACAAACAAAATCTGCTAAACCTAAATCTGGTGGAGGCTCCGTCCGTCCCTACGAGGTCCCTACGAGATCGTGGGCAGAACTTCTAAGCCTCTGTTTCCTCGTCTAAGAAATAGAGGTCTACGACCGATCAAAGTACTTTTCTCGATCCTAGATATGAAATAAGGTGATTTGGTTGGTACAGTGCCTGGCAGGAAATGGTGGCGACGGGGGTGGTTGTAACTGGTGACCCGTGACGTCTGCCCTATGAAGATGTCGCACGTAACCGCGGTCATCGCCGCCCAGCCGCCCTGCGGCCGCCCGCGAGGTGGTGGTAGAGAAAATGTGTGCAGGAGCGGGAGCCGGGGAGATGCCCGGCCGGCCTCCGGCTCCGGCTCGGGGGAGGTCTGCCGCTGGTTCTAGGGAGTCTTCCGTGCTCTGTGGACTACACGAAGCTGCCCGTCACCACACAGCACCCCCAAGTTTCCTTCCAACTCGGACTCTAAGAGCTTAGGCCTGGGACAGAGATCTGTTGGCTCTCACCCATCACAAAGCAAATAACCCCACCACACTCGGGTCCCTGCTCTCTGCTCCCATGTCATAGAAGAAAGAGAAGTTATCAAAAGACATAAAACCACGTTGGCTGGCTTGAGGTACAGAATTCCATTCTGGGAACTTGGATTTTTCTTAGCTTCAGCTCTCTTCGTCATGGCCCTCTGTGATGGAGGTACTGGGTGCATTTGGTCTGTCCCCTGGCTGGCCAAGCAGTGGCGGAAGCAGGAGCACATCAGAAAGTGCACTGGCCGGAAAGTCAGAAGACCTGAGTTTTGGTCTCTGCTCTGTCTTTAATCTAGTTAGGTACCCCTGGCTGAGCAGAAAGATCACAGACCAGCTCTGACACTTATACAGTGGTAACTACAAACCCTTAAGAACTGAACATAAAACTTAAAAATACTGAATATCTAATCTGCCTTCCCTGAGGGGAAAACAGACAAAGCTGACCCAAACCTAACAACATCAGTGCCATTTGCCTACAGTGTATAGGGCCAGAGAGAGAGAGTATGAAATCTTTCCTTAAATAGATTATTCCACCAGCGGTGCTTGGGTGGTTTGTTCGGCTAAACTACTGACTCTTGATCTCAGGTCAGGTCTTGATCTCAGGGTTGTGAATTCAAGCCCTGTGTTGGGCTCCAAGCTCACTATGGAGGCTACTTAAAAATTTAAAAAAAATCATTCCACCCAATTCAGACAGCTTTCAAAACCTTGAAGCCTGAAGCAAACGTTAGGAGCTATATAGAGCTAAGGGGATCAGAGGACACAGAGAAAACAGCAGACCCAGTAGAAGAACAGTATTATTTCTAGAAACAGAAGGCTAAGGAATAGTACTAATCCATCCAATATAACAGCTGGAAAAAGGGCTCAAAAGCCTTCCATGGGTGCATGACTGATAGGAACAAATCCAGCCCCTCATACCAGTGGCCAAGACCTTCCAATTCTGGCCCTCCTCTGCCTTTCCAATCCTCACTGTAGGGTTGAAGGCAGGCCACGCTGAGATAGGCCACTCTGACTTGAAGATTCTTTTGAGTTGAAAGCAGTCAAGACCCTGCAAGCTGGAGAGAAACTTTTGCCCATCCTTTAATTACATAAAAGAATCTAAATTGGGGGGGGGGGTGTTTCCCAGAATAAGGATTATTAGCAGAGATAAATTTTATCTGAGTGACCCACATGTATTGCAGGGCAAACATCTCATTTACCAAACATCTGCTCTTCTTCTTCTTCTTCTTCTTTTTTTTTTTTAAGATTTTATTTATTCATGAGAGACACAGAGAGGCAGAGACCTAGGCAGAGGGAGAAGCAGGCTCCCTACAGGGAGCCCAACACGGGACTCAATCCCAGGACCCCAGGATCACGACCTGAGTGGAAGACAGACACTTAACCACTGAGCCAGCCAGGCATCCCACCAAACATCTGCTCTTCTTACTGACCTATGAATTGTATTCCTTCCCTCTGAAGTCCCAGACTCCTATACCACTGCCCCTTAGTTCAGCATGATGCATATGCCTCATTTTGCTTGACTATCTTTGGAATGCCCATGTCCATATGGATTCCCTGTATGTACACTACTAAATCTGATTTTCCTCTGTTCCTCTGTCTCCTGTCAATTTGGTGTTTAGTCCAGCTAGAAGGACTCTTGCTCATCAACACCACCATGTCACCCCAGGGACCTATGCTGTAACACTGAACTACTCAGTATTCCCAGAAATTGTCCTTACTCCATGCCTTTTGTTTAGATGTGCATCCACCAAGAATGCTCTTTCCTTGCATCTCTGCCTTGTACACTCCAACATCCTTCAAACCCCACCTCAAAACCCACAACCTTGAGGAAGTCTTCCTCAGTCTTGTCTTTCCTCTTTCCCACAAGGACACATCTCCCCCTCTATGGCTCCACAGCACTCTGTCCTCCAATGTAAACTGTAAATAGATTATGATTGATTTAATTTATAATTCATATCACACAATGAACGTTAAGGTCCTCCGAGGCAGAGATCTTGTTTTTATTTATGTGCCCAGGTGTCTAACACAAGGTCTGTCATGGATAGCTGCTTTCCTTCTTTTTCTTTGGGATGGCCTTGGTGCCTGTATCACTTGGTTGGTAACCATGAGCAGGAAGACTGGAAACACCAACTTTTGCTGTGTAAAGGTCAAGAAAGCTCCTCTACTTAGAGAAAAATCCTGAAGAATACATTGTTTGTATCAAAGTAATCCCAGAATTCTGCTCTGCTACAAGTTCATATGAAAAAGCAGAACATGGTGATCAGGTTGTCAGGTTAAAGTTTTATATATATATATGTAGAGAGAGAGTCCCAGGATCTATATATAGTCCCGGGATCTATCTATCTATCTATCTATCTATCTATCTATCTATCTATCTATCTATAAATGTGTATATATACATATGTACATATATATATGTATTTTTTTTGAGAGAGAGAGTATGCACAGGGGAGAGAGGGGATAGGGAGAGAGAGAATCTTTTTTTAATATTTTTTTAATCTTTTTATTTATTTATGATAGTCACACACAGAGAGAGAGAGAGAGAGAGAGAGAGAGAGGCAGAGACATAGGCAGAGGGAGAAGCAGGCTCCATGCACCGGGAGCCCGATGTGGGATTCGATCCCGGGTCTCCAGGATCGCGCCCTGGGCCAAAGGCAGGCGCCAAACCATTGCGCCACCCAGGGATCTCAGGGAGAGAGAGAGAATCTTAAGCAGACTCTGTGCTGAGGCTGACTGAGCATGGAGCCTGACACAGAGCTCGATTCCATAGACTGAGATCATGACCTGAGCCAAAATCACGAGTCAGATGCTTAACTGACTGAGCCACCCAGATGCCCCTTACAGTAATGTTCTCATTCAAAACCAAAGTTCTTAGGGAAAATAAACTTCAAATAAACATCAGAAAATTTCACATTTCAATGAAAAAGAGACCCAGGTGTTTGAAGAAATTACAGGAACTAGCACATAGTATTGGCTTGGCAATCTCAAGTTCTTTGGTTCTATCAGCTCTTACCTGGATCAAATATTGCTTAAAATAAGGAAACTCATAGACCAGGACTCAAAAACTGATTTAGTGGGATTTGTTATATCAAACTCCAAATCTTTAAAGAGAAACAGCATGTGATAAAGTATGTAAATACAAAAAATTGAAACCCAAGTATAAAAAAATGTGCTCCCTGTCCCATTGTGATGGTTAATTTTATGCATCAGCTTGACTGGGCTAAGGGATGCTCAGGCTGGTGGTAAAAACATTACTTCTGGTGTGTCGGTGAGGGTGTTTTGGAAGAGATTGGCATTTGAATTGATAGACGAAGTAGAGAAGATTACCCTCACCAGTGCAGGGGGGCATCATCCAATCCACTGAGGATCTGGATAAAATGATAAGGCAGAGGAAGGGTAAACTTGTTCTCTGCTTGAACTGGACATCCATCATCTACTGCCCAACAACACCCATACCCCTGGTTCTCAGGCCTTCCGGTTTGGACTGGACCTACCTCACCAGCTCTCCTGGGTTTCCAGCTTGCAGACAGATTTCTCAGCCTCCGTAATCTTGTGAGCCAATTCCCCCTAATCAATCTCTTTCTTTACATCTATATATATTCTTTTGCTTTTGTTTCTCCAGGGAACCCTGACTGATACGCTGTTTAAAAAACTTTTTAAACTCATGTGTGGATACACTAGATATTTGATTAAACCAATGAATAAAGAATTTATGGTATGTGAAAAAAATCTGTCATTTTAACTTATAACTAATCTGACATTCACTTTTTTAAAAAAATTTATTTATTTATTTATTTATTTATTTATTTATTTATTCATGAGAGACAGAGACACAGGCAGAGGGAGAAGCAGGCTCCATGCAGGAAGCCTGATGTGGGACTCAACCCCGGGACTCTAGGATCACGCCCTGGGCCAAAGGCAGGCACCAAACCTCTGAGCCACCCAGGGATCCCAGTGACATTCACTTTCTGAAGCATTGTTCAGACCCTATGTGAAATGCTGGGATTTGGGAGTGAATGGTCAAGAAAGAATTCTTGAGGCATCTTTGGTGTTAAAGGGTGGTCTTATTAAAGCATGGGGACAGGACCCATGGGCGGAAAGAGCTGCACTGGGGTTGAGGAGTGACTGATTATATACTTTCAGGTTGGGAGGGGGTTAGGGATAGTGTACTCTCCAAGGAATTTGGAAACAAGGTTTCCAGGACTTGGAGGGGTCAGCTGTTGTTAGGAAAAGGTCATTTACTACTATCTAGTAAATGTTTAGTCATGAGACCCTTCAGATGTATCAGTGGGCCGTATGCTTGGGGGATGATTGCTAACATGTACCTTGGAGGGTGGGGGTGGAGATAAAGGAAGTTCCCAAGAGGATTTTTTACAGGATCCTGGCGGTGGGCTAATGTCAAGCTAATGAGCAAAGTGTTAACATCGAGGCAGCTAAACTCCTTGAGGAAGATCACTGTGCCTGTCTCCAGTACTTGGGAATAGGCTGTAAGTTATAAGGAAGTTTAATTTTTCCCTTTTGCCTTTGTTTTCCACACCAGAACTACTGGAGAAAGAGAACAGAGAGTCAGCACATAAAGATCTTACAGGGTCTCCAGGTGGTTTAGAAGGCGTACCTTCTGAGGTGTCCAGAGGACCCAGGTCAGGCAGCTCAGACAGGGGTTCTGGTCAGCTGAGCTGCCAGGCCGCTGGGTCCCTGGTTACCAGGAAGCAATGGACAAGGGGCTGTGAAGGCATCTATGCTGGGCTGGGGCGAGGGGAAACTGCACCCATAGTTGAGCACACCTCTGAGGAAGGCTCTGCCCCTCTCTGGACCCTGTGACAGTGGATTCCTGACTTCTGTTGTACCCCTGTGTGCACTGAGCTCTTCCAACATCAGAAAGGTTAAACTCACCTCCAGCCTCCTCCAAATGTGGCCATTTTTCCTTGTGGACTTCTCTGGGAGGAGCAGCCTCTCTGCCCATCGTCCCAAGTCAGCACCGGGCAGAAGGAGAGAAGGGACTCTCAAGACACGAAAATAATGGCTTTGTCCCACCAAGGTGTGATGGGATTATAATAAAAGACAATTTTCAGGGGTGCCTGGTGGCTCCTGGGATCAAGCCCTGCCTCAGGCTTTCTGCTTAGCATCGAGTTCTCTTCTCCCTCTGACTCTCCCTCTGTGATCTCTCTGGCTCTCACTTTCAAATAAATAATGTCGGGATCCCTGGGTGGCGCGGCAGTTTGGCGCCTGCCTTTGGCCCAGGGCGCGATCCTGGAGACCCGGGATCGAATCCCACGTCGGGCTACCGGTGCATGGAGCCTGCTTCTCCCTCTGCCTGTGTCTCTGCCTCTCTCTCTCTCTCTCTCTCTCTGTGACTATCATAAATAAATAAAAATTAAAAAAAAATCTCAAATAAATAATGTCTTTCCTAAAAAGAGAGAGGGAGAGACTATTTTCCAATGGAAAACTTTGTCCTCACTGGGTCCTTAGGCCCCTGTTCTTTTGTGCCCCTTTGCCAATTTCAGTGGGCAAGAACCTAAATGGGAGAGTGTGTGTATGTGTGTGTGTGTGTGTGTGTGTGCCTGCACATGCTCTGGCTTAAAAAACCTCACAGAATTTAACCACATAGAAACCTCCATCAGATGTTTTAAAAATTATATGAGAAAAGAACAAATAATGACAAATAATCCCGTCAGCTCATGTCAAGAATTTGGCATTTAAAAAGTCACACGCGACTTCCAGGTCTATGGTGAGATCAGTGCTTCCCAAGGGTGACCCAGAGGCAATGCAAAGGTGCCCATCAAAGATGATGAGTATCTGCAGACAGGCCAATAAAATGAAGGCCTCTAGAACAATTTAGGCTTGAATTGAAGAAAGAAATGACTGGCCAATATTCACATTCTATTGTTCACAGCTAACAGAGTTATCTGAGCTATAGACAGCTATTAGGATATGTGGGTGGATGACTGACAGATGGAGAGGGATGTGATATGCACAGAGTAATGCCACATGGAAGCTAAATGGTGGAGGCATTGGGTAGACAGATAAATGCAGATGCAGAGAATCAGAGAATGCATTTTGAAAAGAGCTCCAGGGGAGTCATAGGGACATTAGTGCTTGAGAAACGCTGGTCTCTTCTGTTGGACCCATACCACCTACCTCATTCTAACAGGGAACAATTGTCAATAATATTTGTATATTTATCACTTTGTAATTCACAAAGCACACTTCAAGTAGTAAAAGGAAAGGCAACACAAAAGCATTTACTGCATCCTGTGCTGTGCACTGTAGCTATATGATCTCATTAACCCTTACGACCATCCTTCAAGATAGGCAAGGTTCCCAACAGGTGCTCCCAGAACTCAAAGAGTTTGACCGATGAAATCCATCCAGCATGGATTCCCCAAATCAGACTTATTTAAAGACACCCTACTGAGCCAGAGCAAGCCTGTGACTATGACGAAATCCACATGATTAACATGTATCCCCTAAAGGGTCACAGTATTATCCAACACATTCTTGTTGGCCCAGAGATCCTAAAGTTCTTCGGTTTAATTTCAGAATGCTACTTTAAATCAATTTGTTTCCATATTTTTGAGGACCTTTCAGATGGGATGCAACCAAAGCCTCTCTCTGATGCACCGAATGTCAGGTTATCAGAATTTCCATCTATCTCATACAGTTTCTTTAATTAGCTGAACATGGCAGGAGGAACAATTTTGAACTGTGCTCTATGGGTCATCCACATTGTACTCTATCGGGTTCCTGATAATTTGAAATAGTGTAATATGAGATAACAATAAAGCCTGACTTTCTGTATACAACTTTAAAATAACGCAACTCACTGGAATTAAGAAAAAAAAATCAATCAGGACAGATTTCAAAGCTGGGGTAAACTGTGGCTGGTGTTCATATTCCTGCCACACGGTGGTGCCACTGTAGCTAGTGAACAGAAATCCCCACAGGGTCCTGTCAGTGCCACCTAACCAGTCTGTGGTTCACAGTCTTCTAGCAATCGTGTTGGTGGCTTTTATTTCATTTTTGTGGTTTAAATTCTCTTTAAGTATCTTTTAACGATGTCATCCAGACCTGCCATGAGCGGCAGTGCTCCTGAGAGAGCTGGAAAATCGATTATAATCAAGGGAGATCAGCTGTGTGTAACCCCCTGATACCCTCTGCTGTTCATTAGCAGAGACCACGCCACAAGATATTTGAGATAATATTGAGACTAGACAAAGCAAAAGTACGCTTCAGGGGCTGTTGACTGATGATTTCCTAGAATGCATTTCCCTAAGAAATACACTTAAGTGAAAATGAGCAGTGAGTGACGGGCACTTGGATTCCCACCCTGAGTTGACGGGTTTGTTTATTGCACGTTCTTACCCATATGCAGGCAGATCCCTGGTGACCAGAGTCTGGCTTGGCTGCTGGCTTCTCTAGCAGTTAGGCCCATGGACCATGGAGAGACAATCTGGGTTCAAGTCCTGCTCCCACTACTTCCCAGCAGCTTGTTTGGGGACAACTCGTTAACTCTGCATCTCATCAGAAAAATGGGCACTTGAGGTGCCCAGCTCACAGGGTTGCTGTGTGAGAACTAAATGTCCCAGTGCCTGGGACAGAGTACGTGCTCATTACATGTTAGCCCCGGCTCCGGCTCAGGGCTACTCCACATCCCCCAGAGAAGGAGAGTTTCCATCAGAGACAGGACTCTTCTTCATCTCTATTCATATCTGACACGAAACTAACCACACTCTTCTCGGAAAATCAGTGTGTTATTCAGCTCCCTGCCAATCTCATTTTGGAATCCGTGGGAAAACTGCTGAGTTTTCCTGAAACCGTAGGAGAGGCTGTGATAGCTTCATGAATCGATGCTGGCAAGATGTTGGCAGAGTCTTCAGGGACCCGTTCCTCCCTTTTGCCCTGTCCCCCGCTCCCACTTCTCTGGGCTTCTCTGGCCACTTCCTCACATCCCTGGACACAGCACCCCACCAGCCAGGCCCAGAGGTCTCCTGCCCCTCCCTCGAATCTCAGAGAGCTGCACTCCATTAGAAACATCCTTACTCCTCCTCTGGAGGCCTTCCTGCCATCTCTAGGGAACAGGCTACTTTAGGGACAAGTGCAACGGTGAGAAAGGAAAGAAGGGGGTGACAAGGACACTTCTCTCCCTCCTTCAGAATGGCATTTAGGTAGGAAGATTTAAAGGGGCCAATTTTGAGGGCTGGGAGTGGAGGTTGTTTCTGTTAGGGAGACTCTGACCCAGGACCCTCTAATGCAGCTGCAAAGGTCTGGAAAAGGGAGAGCAGGAGGGGATCCTTGGAGCTCCATCCCTGCCAGGGTTCAGAAGCTTTCTATTTTTTTCTCCATAGACCTGAAAGATTTTAGTTACCAAACTGTATTTGCATTTTTAAAAGAGTCTACTCACTTTTCCATTACACACACACACACATACTGAGTGTATAAACAAAAGAGGGGCCTCAGGGAGGATTGTTGGGATAAAAGCTAGAACAAGAGATACAAGCCTTCCAATGGTCTAGGATTCAGAGGTCCTCACTTTGATAAAGCTCTGGAAAGAGCCCCAGAGACCTGGACAATTGCCCTTAACTCAGCCACTAATTTGCTGTGTGACCTTGGGAAAGTCACTTTTTTCAGCCTTAGTTTCAAAAGTGAGGGCATCTGACAGCATGATCTCTGTGATCCTAGATGAGGGCTCCCCTCTCCATACCAGGCTCTAGTCCCTGAGAAATACCCAGTCTTTGTTTCTGCCATAGCTCCTTGCACAACTTCCAGCACAATATAGGTATTTGGTACATTAGATGTTTGATGAGTGAATAATAAAATCAGCTGTCATTGCTGGACATCTCCCATGTGCCCAGCACTGTACCAGGGACCTTTATGGATATTTGTATAATTCTGACAACACTTTGAGAGGGGGGATTTCTTTTTAGCTTCTGATGCAGGAAGTTGAGTTGGTCATGCCTCTTGGCTATAGGCCTGTTGTTGTCATTGGTCTGTGCAATGCTCTTTCTGCTTTAATCCCCCACTCCACCCCCACCCCCGCCACTAATCTCCACTCCTGTCCATCTCCTCTCATGGGCGTCTATTCTAACACCTTTGATACATCTGTAAATATGCATATATTCTTGTAAAATATGTTCTCTTTGTTTTGTGCATGCTTGTGTTTTGTGTTTATGTCCACAGTATTGTAATACATGTGCTCTGCTTCTTGTGTTTTTACCCAACACTGTTTTAAAGAGTTGCCCACATTGTGGTACGTGTCTAGTCCACGGCCTCTGCCTGCTGTCAGAATCCTCCAACTGCAGCCCCACAGCTTCCTTGTTCATTCCTCTGGCGGGGAAACCCTTCAGTGCCTTTGTGGTCTGCTACCTCAACACCTCCTTGACTATCCTCCTACACATCCCCTTCTGTGTCCCTTGTAAGTGAATTTCCCTGGGATATAATTCCCCCCCCCCCGCCCAGAAACCCCTATGGTCCCAATTTTAGAGCTGAAAAACAATGCTCACATCACACAAACAGAAATTGGGGATCTAAGATTAATTTCCAGAATTTCTGCCTCCAGATCCTGGTCTAGTTCCAAGGTGCCTCTATAAATAACTGGTCCAATCAGCTCAACAAGTAGTTCTCTGTTATGTGGATCTCAGTAATGAACTCAGATAAACTGACTGGGTTGTCTAGACATCTTGGCATTTGCTATTAAGGGCGTACTCCCCATGGTGGGTACATCGCCCTGAGACTGTGGCTTGAGGAACTCAGGCTTCTTTGAATTATGATCTCTTGTGCATTACAGCAAAAAGCAGTCAAAAGCATGTCCCACATGTATCGTCTTACTTCTCATAACAACCCTGTGAGGTAGGAACAGTCATTTCCATTTTATAGTGAAAGAAACTGAGGTTCAGCATCATTGAGCTGTACAGGGGCAGGGCTGAGAACCAACTCTAAGCCTCTGGGCCTGAGTCTAGTGTAATTTCTACCACCACTCCCACCACCACTGCCCCCTCACCCCACCATCCACCCCTGGAGCTGCTAGCCTAGGGAAACAAGCCTGCCCCCCACAGTCAGGCATTTGGATGAGATCACAAAAGCCCAGAACCTTGAGCCAGTTGTTTGCAAATCCTGTCTGCAGATGTCTGGCATCTAGCAGCGCCAGCTCCAGCCAGGAGAGACCCCAACTGGCACACAGAAGGGAGAGGGACAAGGCGCCAGGCAAAACTTCTTGCCTGGGCGATTCCGGAACTGCGGAGCTCTCCACAATTTGGGCTGGTGGCAGCAAGGGGCTGACCTGAACCAATGAGGGGACAATCCGGCTTCTCTCTCCTGCCCAAACCCCACCCTGCCCAGACAGTGAGAATGTTAGCTATGGCAGAAGAAAAACTAATAGCCTCTGCTTTCAAAGTCTTTCCTGATAAATATCTCCAGTTTACTTGATTCCATTCCATTCAGTTTGCAAAGCCGTGCACTTTGAAAAATGTACTGTAGGGATCCCTGGATGGCTCAGTGGTTGAGCATCAGCCTTCGGCCCAGGGTGTGATCCTGGAGTCCTGGGATCGAGTCCCACGTCAGGCTTCCTGCATGGAGCCTGCTTCTGTTTCTGCCTGTATCTCTTCCTCTCTCTCTCTGCATCTCTCATGAATAAATAAATAAAATCTTAAAAAGAGAGAGAGAGAGAGAGAAATGTGCTGTAGCTCCATCTGACAAACATTTGCCATCTACTCTGTGCCAGGAAGGGTGCTGAACACTGAGGTTTTAAATGATTAAGCTCATGAGTTATGGGACACTGAGCAAGGAACCTCACCCCTGTGAGGGGTCAGTGATTCACTAGTCCCTGTGACACAGGGTGGTTGCAGGGCGAGTGCCACTCAGCACAGAGTGAACACTTGACGAGTGGGTTTTGGTGGTGTTATTACTCCACGTGGTAAGTGAGGAAGGTGGTAAATATGAAATATTAGGGAGCCTTGGAGAGGAAGAGTGAATGCCCTCTGGAAAGAGCAGTGAGGCCACAGTGGGCTCTTCTGGGCAGAGATGATATGTAGCTGATACTGAACTGTGGGGCATCTTCCCTGGGGAAGAGGCATAGGCAGCAGAGGGAAGTGTGGGTGACATTATGATGTTCCTGCCCTCTGTGAAGTACCTATAGCCTGTGCGGGTCTCTTCCAGGCACCACAGGCAACCACAGGCCTGTGGTTGCATCTATGTCCTTCCAAGCCTGTCTTCCCCGAGACTAGAGTGCCTGAGGCCTGGACCTACGTGGTCAACCCTTAGCATGGGGGCATCCACAAGGGCAGTCCCCATTAGAGATTTGTTAGGTGACTGAAAAACACAGGAGCATAAAAAAGCATGAGCCATACAAGCAGTGGTAAAGATTTCTGCTAGCTGGCATATTGAGCAAACATTGGGAATGGCAGGGATCTAAGCTGGAAGTTAGCAGTGGTTAGGCTGTCAAGTGCCCTGTGTGGTGGGCAGGGGATTCCTCTGGATGGCTCAGACTAGAGTGATAGAAATGAGAGAGATGGAATGCAAAAGGGAAAAAAAAAAAAAAGATCAGTCCCTAAATGGATTTGTAGGGGTGAGGGGCGAGTGGAAAAAGTCAGAGATGGCATTCGGCTTCATCTTGAACTGGCTTCCTGCTTTGGAATAATTTACCATGTTTGGTAAATTTATCATGTTTAGTATATTTGCCAAGAGTTGACAAATATTTATTCAAATGGGGCCTCTGACATTTTGCTGTGGTTGGTTCCCATCTGGACTTCCTGGCAGGAAAGGTACTTGAATTGGTCAGGGTTCTTCAGAGAAACAGAACCAACAGGCTATGTATATACCACATGTATATATAGATATGGGTGTGTGTTTGTGTGTGTGTGTGTGTGTGTACAGAGAGGGATAGACAGAGAGACAGAAAGAGAGAGAGAGACAGAGACAGAGGAGACAGAGAGAGATGTATTTTAAGGAGTTGGCTCATATGATTATGGAGGTGCAAGTCTGAAATCTGCAGGGTAGACCAGCAGGCTGGAAACCCAGGCAAGAGTTACAGTTCAAGCCCAAAGGCCATCTGCTGGTAGAACTCCTTGATCAGGGGAGATCAGTCTTTCTTCTATTCAGGCCTTCAACTTATTAGATGAAGCTCACTCCCATTATGGAGGGCAATCTGCTTTACTCAAGTCCACCAATTTAAATGTTATTCTCATCCCAAAACACAGAAACATCCAGGATAATGTTTCAGCAAATATCTGGGCACCATGGCCTAGAAAAGTTGATGCACTAAATTAACCATCAGTACTCTAGGAATCAGCCATGTTCTTGACATGGGAAGGCCATCTACAGCAGTGATACTTTCTCTCTCTGTCTCTGTCTCTGTCTCTCTGTCTCTCTCTGTTATTTTCACTCCAACAGGGTCACTTTGGGGAAAATTTCAGGGGATGTCTCCAGCCCTGTTTTCCCACATAGGCTACGCCATCCATTATTATTCTCCCCTCAACCTAGAGGCCAGGATATATCTGTAAGGAAGCAATTTCTGTTGTCCTATCTTCAAGTTCACTTAACCTTTCTTCCACCTGCTCAAATCTGCCTTTGCATCCCTCTAGTGAATTTTTCATTTCAGTTGTTGCTTTTTGCAGCTCCAGACTTTCTTTTTGCTTGATTTTCAAGTTTTCTCTCTCTTTACTGACATTTTCATTTCATCCATCAGTTTCTTCACTTTCTCCACATCTTCCTTTAGTTCTTTGAGCATCTTTAAGACAGTTGTGTTAAAGTCTTTGTCCAGTATATTTACCATTAGGTCTTTCTCAGGAATTTATTTTTCTATTGATTTATTTTTTCCCCTTTGAAATGGCCATACTTTCTTTCCTTCAAATGCCTTGTGATTTTTTTTTTGTTGTTGTTGTTGAAAATTCGACATTTGAATCTAATAATCTGGTAGATTCTCAGATTCTCCTCCTTCCCCGGGGTTTGCTGGGTTTTGTTATTGCTTCTATTTACTGGTTTTGTTGTCTTGATTATTGTAGGCTATCTTTGTGCTGAGGATCAGCCTGAGGTATAAACTTAACATCTTCTCAGGTCTCCTCTGGGCATATGCTTTCATTTTCTAATTTCCCTTGAAAAAAGTTTTTTTTAACATCCTAGTCATTAATGTCTGTTTCCCAAAAGGGAAAATAAAAAGAGAGAAAAAGGAAGGGCAGTGGGAACCAGCCCAGAAAATTCCCAGCAAGTCACTTCAGCTGGAGGGGGAGGGGCTTGCAACAATGGCAGGAGGTGTGACAACAATGGCAGCCACCTCTTTGCACCTTCTGGGATCAGAAGCAGCAGTGTCAGAGCACAGATATTTGGAGGACGAGATTCTTTTTGCCTGCTCTGGTTCTTGCAAGTTGTGTGCAGTCTCCTCCAGGAACACATGCACAGCTGCCTGCCATGTGGCTGGGATAGGGGATGGGCAGCCGCTACTGTGCTAAGAACTAAAATTGATCAAAATTCACTACAATTTACTGTCCAAGTCTTCCCCCTTGGAATTTGCAAGCCTTAAACAGACTCCAGAGTTCCAAGATAGTTATATCAGACAGATTCTTCCAGTGCAATTGTTGCCTAGGTGGGAAGACAGATTCCTGGTGCTTCCTACCGCTCCATCTTCCCAGAATCCCCTCTTGTGTTTGGTCTTAAAGGATTGTTTGGCTCATTAGATGAGCTGAAAGAAGAGGGCATTCCAGGCGTTGGGAATAGCATGTGCAAAGACTGTGACAAGAATGAGTATGAGTCTGCTGGGGAAATGAAAAGAATTTTAGTATACACATGGGACAATGGGAAGATGGGGAAGGGGAGGGGAAGTAAAGAGAGATGGAAACGAGCAGTCTTTGGCTTTTGTGGTAAATAAATCCTCATGGCAGAGTTCCTGCTGATGTGAAATTCAAAATTGTATTCAAAACATAGGATATACAGTGATCAACCAAAAGCCCTGCATTTGAAGTGTTAAGTAAATTTAATTTGTTCAGCTTTTCTAAACACAGCTATAAACAGAAATAAACAGAGCTTGAAAAGGATGTTTTGAATTTTTTTTCTAAAGAGGGCAGAGTCAGAAAACTTTTCACTATTTTCAAGGAAATTGTCTTCTCTGTGCTTTGGAAATGGTGCCTACTACCTTGCATAGTTAACAGAAGTGGAGGGTCCTGTGGTCCCAGCATCTCATATATACAACAATCTCTTGGAAGCCTCTTCTGAGGCTTCTTCCTGCAGGCCCTCCGCTTTCCTCACCTTTGCTGCCTCCAACATTTCTCCTCAGTGACAACCAATAGCCTGTTTACCTACCATCTAAACAACCAAGAGAATCAAGGAACCCCATGGGGAAGGGGGGCAGTGGGTAATGAGAGCAGTTTGCATTCCATTTTACTGGCAATAAATGAGAACACAAGCTCCAGTTGGGCATTTAGTTCAACAAAAGTCTCCAAAGTGAGTGTAGCCCCACAGCCAGCACCATCCAACTTCTGCTCATTCTGTGTGGCACTTGAGACTTTTCACAGCGCTATCAATAAAACAATAGCATGCCAACTGCATCTTCATATTCAAGGAACATATTCAAGGGAATTTAGACCCTCTGATTTGGTCAACCAGAAAATTCTATTAACTAGAAAATTCCATTTTTCAAA